>NC_079365.1:21660000-23056666 GCF_021018895.1 Seriola aureovittata | reverse complement strand
CCAAAATCACAAAATGTTGAGTGGTGGTTTTATGTGCCAGACTATTTCTTGGCTAAAAACAGATTAACCTAATTTGCTTAAGTCTTGTTTTGTCACTGTGAAGTTGCCAGACAACCAGTTAAGACTCCAGGAGGTCACTGCTCCCAGCCTAGAAACGCTCTGACACGTAACCCTCTGCAAAACATTTTTACTCTGTAAATTTTGTAAGAATTAAGCAAACAAGATGTTAAATGGTGAGCGTTAGAGGTGCTGTTAGGTGGATTTATTTCTACCTTCTTAAGTTTTAAAGAATTTCAGGTAATTCTTGCCAAATCAGGATCAAATGCTGTTCAACTCTGTTGGATCGGATTTGATAATGTTTGACCTACAGGGTAAGCACTCCAGTGAGATCAATCCTCATAATGGTGTGTCTGCACTGATGCTGCAAAAAGTCAATCAGATGTAACAAGTGCACTGAAGGTTAAAGACACAGCTACATGTTGTGAACATGGACATGTAGCTGTGCCAGTGGCTCAGGGAAGAAACTATTATAATTCCTCAGTACACAGAAAACAACATGTGTATGTACAATATACTTTTTTTTTCCTCTTTTACATTGCATGTCTGGGGAAACACACGTAGTCACTCCACTCCACTGTGTATGCACACAAACAGCAGAAAGAGCATGCATGAAACATGTATAAAAAAAGCAACTCCTGTAGAAACACTAAGCTCACATCTGCTGAATATGTATCCTGCTCTTTAAACACTGGGTGCTGTGACATGCTTAATAGCCAAATATAAATCCTGAACCACTGTATTTCACAAGCTGAGGCTAGCTTGTAAGCACAGATGTATTAAGCAGAGGGCTGTGTTTTAAAAAAAAAAAAAAAAAGGGGAGCACATCTGGCAGACAACGATGGAGCACGGGCTGCAAGTTAACCGAGAGGACAAAAAGTTTCAATCTAAAATGAGATACTGTATGCATCATTTCTCAAAAAAAAAAAAAAAAATGCTGACAAGAGGGACACTTTGGGGAAAATAAGAATGCATGATATATTTTTCTGTCTTTGGGAAAATCTATCTACAACGGTGGACACATTGAAATAGAAAACCCTGTTTAAAGACACACATATACACAGGGAAATTGTATACTGTCATGAATAGAGTATGATATCCAGAAGACAGCAGACATCAGTTTATATAAAGAGAAATGCTTGGGGGATAAAAAAATAAAATAAAAAAACAGACAATAAAGGTGACATTCTGAGGTCTATCCACAGCATGAATCTATTTTGGTTTAGTGACAACAAAAGCCAACAACAAGCGCCCTGCCAACTGATTTGTTCAATTCTACCTTTCACTATTTGTTTACGTGGTGATCGATGTTAACCACTGCACACGTCTCACAGTCACTCAGCTGCAATATCTCATGAAAGCAGAGGAATCTAAGCTTTTTGTGAACAGTTCAAATGAGCGTGACTGCATTACCGAGGCACTCCCGAATACTTTACATAGTGCAAGGCCGCTGTGTGGCTCAGCATCCCAGAGGCATTTAGTAACTTAACTTTATGTTAAGCCCAGCTGACATAATGATTTTCCTATGTGGGTCAAGCGAAGGTCAAACACACTTCAAAACAACAAAATCTTCAGCGAGCAGAGAAGGGTTAACAGGTTAGTTTGTAAGGCATGTTACTCAGATGTTGTAGCCAGGAGTGAACTCTCATCTTAAGTCCTTCAAACACCAAAGTGTTGCCATGTGCAGAGAGTAGCTATGAGACTATGACTCCAGCTGAATGAGAAGCAGCCCTACACACGGACTCTTTTTTTTTGTTGCAATTCTCAGAAAATGGAATTAAGTGCTTGCTATGCAGTGTTGTAAGGCAAAGCTCTTTATGATGTATGACACCATGTAGAGAACAGAATGCCCCTGCAGAATGCCACAGGGACCATATGTGAGGATGAGAGTTAACAGTGAGGGAACGTGCTTAAACGACTGCCACCAGGTCTTTATCTGTGGCAAATATTTGAATAATTGAGGCTTTCCCCTAAATTGCAGCACAAAAATCCCCCCCTCCAGTCCCAACAGCGCTGCCTCCCACAAGAAAAAAAGAGCCACAGAAGACAGCCAAATCATTCTTTACACAAGACATACAGCGGTTCACATCCAGAAATTGCCTTCATGAAAAAAAAAAAAGATCAAATGTTGTTGGTGTTTTCACAGCTGTAACAGCTCAACACGTCAGCGGAGGATGGAGAAAAAGAAAAACACACGCGACACTGATGCCACCGCTGTGCTGAGCAGACTGTGCTGAAGGCAGGAATCTGCGCGCACACACACACACACACACACACACACACACACACACACACACACACACAGGCACACACACACAAAATGAAAAGACGCACTGTGATGATTTTCACGGCAACAACTTTAATATCTGTTGAGCTCGGGCGCTATCTCATGTGCAAAAAAAAAAATAAATAAATAAATAAAGCCACGATGACCAGACCGCCGAGGAGTGCGCTTCGGCATGGTGTAGTTGTGTGCTGCTCAGAAGTGTAGGTGCTGTCATGCATGCTGGTCGTGTTAGTCGATGCAGATGAATTAAGACTTAATACACAGCTAGGCCTCGTGCTACCCCTCCACCCCCCACCCCCTTATTGCATTTCCTTTTGAAGCACATTGACACCACGCATTGTGCAGCCTGAACTGAATCCCAACAGCTATTCATTGATTTCTCTCTTCCACGACTTGGTTGGCATAGAGGGAAAGTTGGCATGAGGCGAGCATGGCACCGATCGCCTCCATCCGGCTGTCCTGTTTAATGGCTACTTAGTATTTCACTGTCACACATGAATCACTCAACTCATTGACAGTTAGGCTATTGTTAGACCCCACGCACGGAGCGGAGGGGCTGCGAGTGTGTTCCCACTGCGTGAAAATATGACAGGGTCAGACTTACCGACGGCTAAATCCAGTAGATCTGCGCACAGGAGCAAGCACAATGAGAAGACGGTCATCTTTCCCTTATTTTGCAATAAATCCCAAACTCCATCTGCGTTTACATGCTCTCCGGGTTTCGGCTGTGTAATCCCCACCATTCCAGAGGTATGCGATTGAAAGGTGCCCCCAAACTATTCATGATGCAGCTCAAGTCTAAGTGGAGAAATCGGAGAAGTTGACAATGAATACAGCATTCAGAGCGGCGAAAATCGAGCATCAGATCAAAGAAATGACTCACTGCCTGCGATAACAGAACACAAGGCGAATCTTATTTTGGTGGGGGGGGGTTTTCTCTCTCTCTTCCCTCCTTCCAGTTTAAACAATAGGGAGCTGCGCTGAGCCGCGGAGCAGAGACCGGCTCTGGAAAAAACGGAGAGGTTTGGATGAAAATGTGTTCCTCAGTCACCGCTCGCTCGCTCTCTCTCTCTCTCTCTCTCTCTCCCTCTCTCTCTTTCCCTCTCCCGCTCTCTCTCCCTCTCTCTCTCTCTCTCTCTCCCGCCCTCCAGACAGACGCACAGTCATTCCTGAGCAGTCGCTCTTTTATTTCACACAATTTTCCTTAATCCTACCCTGGATTCAGACCCCTCTAATTCTGTCCATTAAGCCGATTTATTTCTGTTGGATTTTTTTCCTTGTAAAACACGTTTTTTTTTTTTAGATCCTTATGCTCCCTATGCTATAGGCTCTAACCTACATTACATCTATATGAATAAAGCGGCTGGAAGACCGTGTTCAGTTTATTAATCAATCAAATTCATCATCAGTACTGATTGGATGTTTTGCTTTTCTGATCTCATTCATTGCAGCCGAAGGAAACAGCTGTATTCTGCAAATTAAAAAGTCCGCTCTACTATCTTTCATTAAATAAAGACTCTTGTGTCATTGACACACAATATATTGTGCACTATTAGTCCAAAAAATCTAAGTGGAGAAGCTAAAAACATAACATATATTTTGTTGGAACAACATTAAGACCATAAACACTAGACTATAAATATTTAGACTTAATGATTACCTGTTTAATGGGCCTAATCGGGCAGGTTAAAGTCACTCTTCTGACTCAAATTGGCTGTGAGCATTTGTCTCATTAAAGAACATCTATCATGCAGGCAGGCCAATGTGCATTCAGGTGTCAGAGTGGATTTCACCTGAGCCCAAGTGGGCATCCTCAACTACACCTGTATGTTGGCTGTAGCTCTACTTTTCATGATCCTGTAACGTCACTCAAATCAAAAAGACTGTTTCTTAATGTCACTTACAAAATTATACCTCACATGTTTTCTTGAAGGTAATGATAATGATCTGTAAAAATTCTACTCAGTATATCCCTGCTGCACCAAAATCAGTTAGCATTTGGTCAATAGATAAAGAATGGAATAACAGGGAGTTAACATTTTGTATTTTCTGGTTGGCTCAAAAATCACAAGAAGTGTTTCTGAGAGTGATGGGGCCACAAGTATCGTCAAGACTTCCCCCCAAACTTTGACAGGTGCCTCAGGCTATGTCATTCTAATCAGCATCACTTTAGCAAGGTTAGTCCTGGTTTGCTACTCTCTTTTGCTCTGAAATGATGTTTGCAGCACTAAAAGTCTTTTGTGAGACGGTCCTCGGGGTTCTCTTTCAAAGCCCAGGAAATAAGTTATTCAGGGAGACAGCCACCAGCATGCCAAATCCATTCTGCAAAAAATATGAATTCACTTGAATGAAGCCGTTGGTTTCCCCATTTTCTGCAAAGCCAACTCAATAGATCAAGGCCATAAACTTGTATTGATCTGAGCAGCAGTGACCCAGTACCTTTACGTAATACAGGAACCCCAGGAAAGCTGTTTTCTTGCAGGTAGTGACTTGGAGGTCCATGGACTCGGCACATTATCGGACCTTTGCCAAGCAGAGCAGCAACGCCACCAAACTGAGCAGTGAGCTGGACAACCGCGTGAAAAAAATATATCCATTCAAACTGTTCAGAACATGTAGATGCAAAGTCAGAGACTCTCCCGCAACCCACACTGCTGACAGGGTGGATGCTTCCTTGGTTAAGGTCTGCAGTACTAATGCACTATCACACATCTCTAGAGGGCAGTGTCAACAACAATTTATTGGGGTAACGGAGCTGAACGTGTTGCTGTCCATATGGCATTTTACCCACTAACAAAGAGGGGTTTTCAGCCTTGTGAGTCTACATACTGTTTCCATGTGCTTACCTCTCTCTTTGTAGCATAGACATAGATCAGTGAGCCTTAAAGTGTTTTTTGGGCTTTTTATTTAGGATCTGAGGAATTGCAAGGAAGAGGAAACCTGACACACAGATAGAACTGACTCCATCTAAGAGGATTACTCTGTCTCCTTTCATTCTTCTTGTCTTTCCAGTTATCATTAAGTACTTGTTCCTTTGAATTACTTTGTTGTGATGCCACTAACACTCTCTCCCAGCCATTAACTATTTTGTGAGCATATGCAGTGTGGCCAACTGCCACTGGGCTATCAGAGATCCGCTTTGCTCAGTCACTTACTCATGGCTGCTGGGTGGACACAGCTCTTTTCTAATTGTGTACAAGAGTGCACATTAGTTTGCTTGGAAGGACCTTGTCCAGTTGCGTGTTTTTTATATAAATAGAGTTCAAATGAAGTTCAGCGAGCCAGCTGAAACATTCAGCCAGCGAATGCAGAGGTGAGCACACACAATACGTTTAAACTTGAATGCATGGAATCAATACTTTTAAAGACAAAGGAATAGGTTAAACCATGTGATTTCACGTCCTTGTGCTTGCTCCTGGAACATTATGAGACATTGATCTGTAACCTTGGTCCCTTTACAGAAAAATATGTGGTATGGAAATGTAGTTTCATTTGTACTGGAAACGTACTGCAAATGCAATCTAAACTGTTGTGGTTGTGTTTTTATGTGCAATTCTTTTGAGTCTTATATTTCAGTTGAATTCATGTCTCCTCTATGGAAATCTAAAAATCTTGTATTTTAACTCGGCAACAAATTTTGAATAATTCCACGACGACCACACTACACATTTTATGATTTAGTTCAGCTGTAGGTCTGACCCGATTTACTTTGCTTCATATTGCAGCTTTCTCAGTAACACTTCAATTCAATATCTTGTACAGTTACATGTAGCCAACTTCTTTTTTTGCCTCCTGTCTATTGATTATTAGTTTTGTATTCGTTAAAGTTAGCCAACCTCTAATCTAATTGAAAAGAGAACAGAAAATAGAGTTGCTGCGACACTGTCATTTGATTGACTGAATAACAATTGATTATAAACCACATGAATATATGTCATTAGTCTGCATGCTGTGCTTTAAGGGGAATAGACTGCAAAAAACAAATGCCAATTCCAAGTTAGACTATTTTCACTAAGAAAAAGAAAAAAAGAAATGGTTTGCGACAGCCTTACATGTGCCATAGTCGAAGAAATGTAAGCTGCTCTATGCTTTCCCTCTACCACCTGATCCCTCTTGTTGGAGAGAGTCAAGGCAGGAGCATCTGTCAGTAATCGTGGTACCCACTGATTGCACAACAACATAGTGGTATGCAGAACTGACCCAGCTGATGTCACTGATAGCATGAAGGGCCAGATGCCCAGCATGGGGAAGCCACCCTTGGTTTGGTCCATACCAGGGAAATATTGCAAACTGTCCAGCAGAAAGCACGGGTTCAGACCAGTCCAGACCCTTTGTATCTAAGAATATTCAAGTCTTCTTTTTGACCAAGGATGGTAATTCAAGAAGAACACTTGAAGCCTTTTTGCACCTCATTGCGTTTTTTGCTCCACTCAATGCTGAGGAAAGTGAGGACGAATTTTCAAAATTGTCTGACTTATGAAAACGCTTCACCTTGGCCCTATAATTGGATACATTTTTTGGGCTATTTCTAAGTCAGTCATTCTTCCAGTCTGGGTTGCTGCACTGTGGATTTTTAGAGAGTATTTTGACGTGCTGGCTTTTGCCTAGTCAGAAATGGCACAAAACCCCCCCCAAAAAACAATAAAAAACCAAAAAAAAAACAAATGGAATTTACAGTCAGATTGTCTAAAAAAAAAAACAACAAAAAATAGCATGTTTCAAATAGCAAATCCTGTAAGTTTAGCTAAGATTGTATCCTTCATTGTTGGTGATGGGAATCCTGTCAGCGCCCTGGCAGAGCCTTCATCCTTGCCTGTGGAAGCCTATAGGCTATATATAAATATAAAGTGTTATTGTAAATTTCTCAGCTAGTCTATCATACTCTGTTTGTGTTGTCTGAGTTCAATTAAAAAAATGTCTTATGGACCATCAGAAAAGCTAGATTCATATTTGACAATTTAATTAAATGAAATTTATTCACATGGTACGTATAGCTAAAGAAAACATGATTAGCCCTATAGATATCTGCAAACACATAACTGATGAACAATAACTGGAATTCCTTCCTCCTGTCTCCTCAGGGAACTCTGCCTATGGTGAATTAGGCATGCAATGAAACAAAAACAACAAAATGTTTAACAGCATTAGTGATGCTGGCTTAAGAACAGACCAAATATCAACCTGATTCTACAAACCCTAAATGTTTCCCCAAGGACAGATGTCATTTACAACATATGTAGCTCTAAGCTTGTTGTGTGGAACAACACACAAGGCTTAAATGGATCTGTCACTGGTCCCATCTACCAAGATGACATGAATCAATTGGCTAAAGCGAATTGTGTTGTACACAAACCAGTGATGTGACCTTTGTGTTTGTTTCTCAGTGAAGCACCTGCGAACAGCAGTAGTGCAATCACCTGGGAATTTATGAGGGATCTGTTACTAAAGACAACTACCTAGCTACTGAGGATTAAGACAAACTGCCAAGTGGGTGTTTGTGAGAGGCCTGGCTGGACAATTTGTACAGGGTGTGAAACTGCAAACAGAAAGGATCTTGACCACCATTGGCTGAATGGACACTGAGGTCCACATTGTCTAATGTTGCAATGTGTTGTGGTTTTTAAGTTAGGTACCAGCTGAGAGAACAAATCTGTTTGTCTTAGTCAAAAAGAAATCAGTTGTGGCATTAAGAGAACACTGAAATTAGCACAGGGCTGACCCCAAATCAGTCCTCATTGCATGTAATGTGGTTCTCTAATCTCTAATGTGAGTTGATATTCAAGGATGGCAAAGAATTGCCTTGCTTTCCTGAACCTCTGGAGACGATGCCTACCTCTTCCAGCAGAATTAGCAGTCATTCTGAATGGCTACACTTTTTGTGCTAACTCTTTATATCAGCTGCCAAAGAATCTCAAACGCACTGCAGTGATTTGAAACAATTTATGATATGAAGTGTCAGTGAATTTGGAGGCTCTTCAACGTTCAAGTTCTTGTTAATACAAATCCATGATTCTTGCATATAACTCCCACATGTTTGTCAGACGAGGTGATTTAATTAATAGTGATGGCAATGCATTCTGTTTTGGTCACTTTGGGCAATGTAATGCTTAGCATGCATTTTAACATAGGTGAATTGGTCAGTCTTGAATGCAAGCTTTCTCTCACTGACTTCATCCAGCTCTCTGAATTGGCCAAACCGCCACTGATAAGGGCCAACCAGAGATAATGGTGCTGGACACACCATTAAAACTCCAGCCCTGAGTCAGCCACACACAGCCCAATGATGTCCAATGGCTGAGGTTCATTCTAGTGCAATGGACTTGTGCGTCTGTGATGCATTCTCTCATAGGGCATGTCAGTCTTATAGCGTGGGAGGGATCCCTTAGAATAGCACCATGGCTATAGATGAACATCAGATATCACAGCTTAACACTGCTTGTCTCTTAAAATATTCTCTATGTATTACTCATATTTTTACTCAGGGTGAATTACTATCCAAATGTGTAGCAATGGAATGGCCTCTTATCCAAAAACTTGATCTGAATACAAACACGTCAGCTATTAACCATGTCGCAATTTTGACCAATTTTATTGCTGAGGTACAGCAGGATAGACTTTAATTATCTCCATTACTCAATCGAAATGGTTTTGAAGATTTAACATTTCCATTAGTGAAATGTGAGCACGGTAAAGCACTGAGGGAGAAAGATTATCAATATAGCTTTCCTAACCATTACCAAAAATTGAAGTAACTATTTGTCAGAGATTAAATATTGAGAAGAAAGGTTTATCTTACATGGCCTTCCATTGCATCCCCAAAACACAAGAGTGAGATTAAGAGATTTTATCTCTCCAACTGATAGCTGCAAATGTAAGCTGGAACAGATGTACAGTTACTGTACAATTGCTGTACAGTTGTCATCCTACAAAATCAGAAGCAAGATGCAGGTTTAACATGTTTGATTGCATATCTGTTTCAGTGTCCTGATACACACTGAAACACTGTCTTAATAAGGTAAACTTACTGCATTTTGAAATCCACCAGGTGATCATATCAAAATAAATATGTCCTTAATTGTTTAATGACCACTCTCACTGTTAATGAGCACATTATCAATAATTTAAAATAGAAAATGTTGTATTATGAATCTACGACAACAGGCGCTTTCAAAGAAAATACCAAACATGGCTAATAGGCCAGACTCAAGGCAGAGATTTTTTACATTCCAGTTTTTCGATGCCATTTTTTCCCCCTCACACTTCTCAGACCCGCAGCTTTGAGGCTCTTACATGTTGCAAATGCTCATTTTCAAAGAGATTACAACACATATCTGTCAGAAGCAGAATTGCATGGATATTATGCATGGGGGACGACACAGAAGTCTGCCAGTGGGGAACACATTGCAGTGTGCCTGAACCATCACCAGAGATTAGGGGTGACTTCTTAAAATGGGACACAACCAGGCTCGCGGGGTTGACCAGGTTGAAACCAGCTGTAGACGTGCTTTAGCTGCACAATTTCGCTTTATTTGCAGCACACGTAGATAGGGAGATATAAAACATACATGTCAGCCACAAGTATTTCCTGAAGCAATTAGCCTCATATGACTCACTGACAAGTGTGATCCCCTGTAATGGCTTTGCAGAATACTTGTGGCCTCGGAGTAATGCCAGACACAAGAGGGAGAAGGGTCACTTACAATAACTTCATTGCAGACATTTTCAAATACAGTAAAAACATACCTTGTGGTACAGTATCGTTTAATCCTATGTATAAACTATGAACTAAATATCACATGACCTGTAATTGGAAATGGTGAATGTCATAAAAAAAACCCTCAGATTCTTGCTCAGTCTTTCACAAGGAATCGATATTTATGCTATTTATACTCGTTTACAGAGTGTAGAAAACTACTCCAGTAAAAGTACAAAATTTTGTACCAAAGGTTTTCTTTTTAAAGGCAGCTCTTTGAAAATTCCCTATGAGAGAAAAGAGGTTGAAAGCCAAGTGGAAAGTGTACCTGAGTGGACAGTTACAGCATGGACCACTGTCATTTTTATTTTGCAACAATACTGCTCATGAGGGGCATCCGAACCAAAAAATAAAACTTTTGCCAAGTCTGTTGTAAAACAATAGTCGGTGCTCATATGAACAACAGCAGGATGTAACTATACTTCCTGTTTCTACCAGCCTTTACAATATTCCTCCTTAATGCACTTCCAGTGTAAGTGATGAGAGCTCTGCAGTCTGATGGATCCCATCCCATAAACCACAAAATAAAAGGGAAATGTAGGAAACCAGTTGAGTTTTTGATTCCCGAGTCGCATACAGCGAGATTGGCAGCGATATATCATGGAGAGTGCTGGTGGAAAGGAAAAACAAGAGTGCGGGAACATTTCAACCTGTAAATAAAATGGTGTTTGTCTGCAGTGGATGTTTCTAGGCAATCTTTGATTTTACAAAGCACTTAATCCTGATCAGGTTTATCAAATCAAATGATCAGATTTATCGTTTATTTTTATTGCAACGTTCAGTGTCTGCTGTGCACACGTGTGTTGGCTTATAATAATAACACCTCATCAATGTTGATGCACCTGGGTGCCAGACATGAACAATCAGCAATGCCGAAGCCTGGGTGCAGTAGTCAAGATCATCCTGGAAGTCAACCTTTCGGTAAATGTCATTCTCATAATGTTTTTCCTAATCTATTATTAATATGATTGTTTAATCTACCCATGTAAATATCCATAATAGCACAACCGCTAAGTCATTAATGCAATACATTACAGTATCCAGTCCTGAATGAAGCCTTGCTGGAGATGATTGTCGAGGATGTGCAGCTATTGTCAATAGTAGAATGAAGGATTCAGGTGCTTTGTTGATCTAATGGATCCTACACACAGCTTCCCTAGTAGGATGAGCTTAAAAGACAATGATGGAGAAAAAAATATAAGGCCATCAGAGAGAAGGCAGTGGCTGAGATGAAGCATGCCTCACCAGTCTGCTTAATAACTGATATGTGAATCATCATGGAAAAGATGAATTTGTCCACTGAGGTTTTTGGGGTGAAGAAGTTCCCTAAAACTCACACAGCAGATCACTTAACCGTGTCTAAGGATATCCTGATGGCAAAGTGGAGAGTCTGGTGACTGATTGCGCAGCAAATATGATAGCACGTGCAAACATACTAAACTTGTAGCACATCACCTGCTTTGTCCAAGTCCCTAACCAAGTGTTGAAAAGGTCACTTGGGCAAACAGCAGAGCTTGATGACATCACCTTTTGGGCACAAAAAATAGTGTGGCATTTCAAATCAAGCTGCACAGCCAGGGTGAAACTCACAGAAATCCAGAACCAAATGGGAGAGTCACCACATAAGCTCAGATGAGAAGTCAGCACTTGCTGGAGCAGCATGTTTGCAATGTTGCAAAGGTTCTATGACCAGAGGGAGACGCTGGGAGCAGCTACTGCTACTTTAAATGTTGACTTCATTCTCTTATCTGCTGAGGAATGTGAAGTAACTTACCAGTGTCCTCAAGTGCAACGGCCTTTCCACCGAGCCACTCTAGAATTAACTGAGGAAAAAAGGGTACCTGGGGTCAAAGGTCATCGCTCTTGTCAAGATGCTAAAACATCATGCAGCCAGATATTTGTTTAGTGATCATGAATGCAATTGGAAACAAATTGGCCAATAATGTGAAAAGAAATCTTGACTAAAAAATTCTCTGATAGGGAAAATAACTAGCCTGTCATTGTCCACACTACCGAGGTTCAAGGAACTGGGGCTCTGTAGTGCGAGTATTTCATAGGCTGCAGCTGAAAGACTGACTCAAGAATGTGCAAAACATTGAATCATCTCCATCACCACAGTTAGTAGCACCAACAATGCCGGTGAGCTCAGGAAAGTTGCAGGAAGGTGATATCTATGGCCTGCTTGACTGTCACCTATAATATCAACAACAACTGCCAAATGCAATGATAACATCTGGCATTTATTATCTGTTATTGAAAGAAAATATATCTAATTAAAGTGCCTCTAACAAATACTGTGTTTGTCTAGGTATCTGAAAGATCCACATTTGGCAAGGCCAGAGGACCCACTAAAGTACTGCATGACTCACATAGGTCTGTATATCCCAAATTATTTCAGATGGCTATGCAATATCTTTGCACAGCGGCATCCTCAGTGCCATGGGAAATAAACTTTTCCAAGGTTGGGGAGGAATCAACCGTATGAAGACACCACCTGAAGTCCAAATTCTGTTTTGTAAATGGAAACCTTCATTGAAAACATTAATACACAACCAGGAAATGGCCTATGTTCAGAAGCACATTACACAGATCCTCTCACATTTTTGATAGTACTGCGCACTGGCATATTGTCGCTTTCTATTACAGCAAAATTAAAGTGTATGTTTATGTGATATTTCCAGCTGAGAATGAAACAGACACTTTCATGACATTTACATCCATGTGACGTCCAACCTACCCACTCAACAAACAGGTCGCCCTTTGCTCCTCGACTTTTGTAAAACATACAAAGTGAATAAACAAGTTATGTATTGGCCAGATCACTAGATGGGATCTAGGTGATCTAGACTAGGTGACACAATCGGGAAGAAACATCAGAAGGTACCTGAATCGAAATATTTGTATCATTAACTTTGTTTCTCACCTGCTTCTTGGTCCTCAGGCAAAAGGATCTGCTGAGGCTTTCAGGTCTATTTATACTTTCAGGTTCCAACATGTTTTAGGAGCTTGGGGGAGTATCTGCTGTGATAAATTCTTTTCCTGAGGCTAATGGTTACATAGATTTTTGGTTCTGTAAGTGCTAATTGATTTGTGAGCAGGATTACATAAATTGTAAATATTTATTTGCTTTATTAGGACAAAGTGTGTCTTTATATGTGTGTGCATTACACAGTGAACCCCCCACTGGTGGATTAGACCACTCTCACTAGTTAGTAGAATGGGTGGCTGAGTGAACACATGGTGTCACAATAAATGCCCACACAAGGGCTAAACTAATCTTTGCCTGAGCCTCCTCACTTAGCCTCGAGAATAGGTCAAAACACGGATTACTATATAAATGTTTAGAGTAGCTGCTTGTTTGGGAAAATCTCTCTGAGATACATTTGCAAGACCTAATGCCATCAAGCCATTTAGTAGGCAGGTTAAACAGATTGTTCAGAAACACTTGAAACCATAACTCTCACCTTTGTATGCTCACATACCGTACTCACACACTGCCCTGGAAAGATCCTGATCGTTTTGGAGCAAGTTTTTTTCAAATTTATTAGCCTATTTTTTTTTTTGCCTGCGATCTCTAACATACTGTAGCACTGACAGCACAGTCCTTGGTGTGTCTGTGATAATAAAAAAAAAAAACATTGGGGAATGCTTTCCAGGTATTTCTGCTTTATTTCCCCTGTGGCAGCGAAACATGTAGCTAACACGAGCCATCACCAAGTGTGAGTTTAACTGGGTTTACTTGGAGCTGAGTAACTGTGGCAAACATAAAGATAGAAACTCACAAACCTCACAACATTGGGGCAATGAATGTCCCATAATGAAACACTCCTAATATAAGAGATTTTTGATATAACACAAGAGGTGGTAGTGGCTTTAATGGAACACCTGCTTTTGTAAATATGTCAAAAGTCTGGTCCATCTGGGTGCCCTGGTGGCTCACCCAGTAGAGCATGTACCACTTACCATTTGCTGCATGTCATCCCCTCTCTCTCTCTACGAATAAAAATCAGAGAGGTTAGGGCGCATACCACACACTGGGACTCAGCAGTTGTCATGTCATCATCTGCTCTCTATCCCCATGTTTCCTGTCTGTCTTCGCTGTCCTATCTAAAAGAATAACTAGGAAGAGAATCTACATCACTATTTGATTACAATACATGCACTGAAGCACCTCAGTTATTGTTTGAATATAATTATTGCTGTAAAATGTATAAAATACTCCTCAGCTGATGCATTATGGTATTTGCTGTATTACATATATACTGTATTATTAGATGCATGACTTTCTTCATGTCTCTGGTTGAGTACCTTAGCTAATTACATTTGCAGCTACCAAAACCAACACAGTCCTACCTGAGTGCTTCGGCGAGCTCAACTTGTAGAGTTTTTGAAAAAAAAGTCATTATATATTTAGACCAGGACTTAAAACAACATAGTCATAGTATTAAAAATATTAATAACTAACAAATTTACCAGGTAGGTCAAAACCTAATTATCTTAAGAAAATTCTTCACAACCTAATGTTTTTTAATCTACTCCTGTTTTGTCACAGCTGCGAGCAGTTGCATGCTTCCTTCTGTTCAGCAACAGACAGTTGGCGGGCACACTTTGATGAAGAATAATTCCAACTGTTCCCAGTGAGGTCTGTGGATTATCATGAGTAACTGTGTCATGAGTTAAATTGCCTTTATATCAACACTTGCGCTAGGAAACATACTGTAATGACTCTGGCACATTTTGTCCACACTCTGTTGGTCAGAGAGAAGACAACCATCCATTAATTAAGTAAGAAACTGATGAAGATTAAAGCATTTGGTTTAAAGCGAAACCCTGACAGTTGTGTCGCTCTTCAAAGCAGTAGAAATAAGAAAGGCGTTTGAATACAATCACAGTGTGCTATGAATGCACTTTGGTTTAGGACCCTTCAAGTTGAACCTTTCCAACTGACATGTGAACACAGCATAATAGCTATGACTAGAAAATGATAATTGTCTAGTCCTGGTGCTGGATGTCCTGAACAGTCCGTCTCATCTTGTAACACCACTTTATTCCTCAAGAGGTGATAGTGAGTCACTGTTGCGCCATAAACTTATCATATAACTTACTAATAGAACTCGAGGTACAGGTAAAACTGATGATCTCTCTCCAGGGCTCCTCACCCTGTGATAGTGAGTCATGTGACGACCTTAGTGTTTTCAACCGATGCCCATCCATCCACTGTACCACAGCACATGATGTAAGTTGCAAGAATAAAAGAAAGCACAAATGAATTCTTACATATAGTAACAGCATTGTGTCCAATGGAAACTATTTACAACATTTTTACCAGGGAAACAGTCAATGTCCAGTCTTTGCACTGCGCTCATTTTAACTTTCTATCTTGGTGTTGTAGAGTTTTTAAGACCTTTTTAAGAGTGTGGTGAATGCAATTTAAGAATATAATTGAAAAGAAAAAAGAGCTGTGCACCAAAATAACGATTCAGTTACCGTCTTTGTCATCTTTGAATCGGCTGTAGCCACTGTTCACGACCTCCTCAGTAGCAAACAGACACGGTCCGAGAGCAGCTGGTGAACATAGTGGAGCATTAAGAAGCTAAACGGACAGATTTCCCTCAGGAGCTGGTGGAGACCAAACACAGAGCTAAAAGAGAGGGAACACTGGACTGAGATCATCATGAGACATCAGGTGACACAAACACCACTCCAAATGCAACAAATAAAATATAATAATAATAAATAGTGTCAATTAAAAGTTATAAATGAAGATAGAAAAAGTTGTCCTCCTGTCTTCTCTTCACCTCTTTCCTCCACAGTTTTTCCGCCAACAATCACAGTGTGACACACCTGCAATGTGAGTGAGGTCAGTGTCAATCTTTATGGGTTGGCCACACTTACTGCAGATGTATGATGTTGGTATGTCAGTTTTTCCTCCAGGCAGCGGCCCCCGCTCTGCCACAGCAGCTTGGGGCCGCCTCCCTCTTCCTGTAGGCTCTGGTCCTGGGTACAGGTAGTCCAGGCAGAGGAGGTGGATGGACAGAAGAGGGGAGTGGCGCTGGATAACTCCAAACTAGTTATGTGTAGTGGCTTGTTACAGCAAGTAGCATCGCTGTAGTGTAGCTTCATCTTCATCTTCTGTGTTATAACTCGAAGCTCATCAACCAGTGTTAAAGGCGCCACCTATTGGACTGGGGTGTGTGTATCATGCTACAGATTGGTAAATAGAACATAGACTGTATATACAAATAAATAATTCATGAACAAGAAAATTCCTCTGCTTGGTGCGTGTACTTCACTCCTCACGTTTCACTCTGCACAAAGGACGTTACTTCCAGTTTCATTCATGCTGTTGAGACTCATTCTGACACTGACCTCAGTCACTGCAGGTGTCCCTCAAAAAGCCTTTTGAAGCTGTCACACCTGGCCAAAATAACCTCACAGATTGTTTCAAACCCAGATTTGTCCCAACAACCATAGCAAGACATGTATGCACACATGTACATGTCCGAACAGAAGTTGATCTGCAATAAATCTATACCACTATATCCCCATATAGACTAGAATAGCTTGTAAGAACCTTTATGATATACCTTACCTGTTACCTTTTTGAGACTTATTTTGAAAGCAATATGTGAGGCTACATGGGAAAGTGGTCTCAGACTTTTGGCCACCACTGTATATAAACTAACCCATACAGAGAGGTGTTCCTAATTTTTTGTCCATCCCATTTATAGGAATTAGACTTGACAAACTATTAGGAACACTTCTCAGTACACTTAAACATTACCACAATTACAGCCTCTACACTGACCATTAAAATAAACCAACACTTTTCAAACAGATTCAGCAAATGCTGAACATTATAATTCTCATGAAGGAGGATTTACTGAAAGGCCTGTTCCATTATACTGCATTAGTTTCATCCAGGTTCACCTAATACATATAAATGAATTCAAATTAAAAATCAAGGAGACTTACAAATGCTAAAGCAAATCAGCCCTTTATTTAAAGTTTACTCAATATACAGCAACGCTTAGTAAAATGCATTCCTTTGAACAGAATGGCAATGGGGTTAATGGGGCAGAAATAAGTTACTGCAGATTGCCTTAAAAGGTCCACTGTGTAACTCAGGGGTGTCCAAACTTTTTGCAAAGAGGGCCAGATTTGGTAAGGTGAAAATGTGAGGGGGCCGACCATTCAGCCTGACATTCTTTGAACCGGACTAATCACGGCCTCAACAGTCCTTTCAACTTCGTCGTCCTCCATTTCCAGTTTAACTCGGTTCAGAAATGCTTCACTGTCTTCACTGGCCAACGCACCCAACCAACCCAGTTACGTAGGCAATGACGTCACACCAAAATGGCCGCTCGCTGGTTAGCTAGCAATTAGAAATTACGAAAATAAATTAGTCATATTTGTGGTTTTCACGATTTTTAATATCAGATTTTGGTCAAGGTGGGTTTTCTAATAAATTTCCTGACTACCAGTGCCAAAAACATGCATGTTTCATTTCCGCTTTAACATTAAATACAAATGAACTATTTTATGAAATTTTTATTGCAAATGGCATACTTGATTTTTTTTTTTTTCATTTTCAAGTTTTTGCCAAAATCACTCTGCCTTTCATATTTGAAGACCACATAAAATGAAGAAAACGTATGTCTGGAAAAAAAACTTTTGGGAAGATGAAACATATCTAGGTTCATTTGAAACATTACATATTATTCACTATTAAATGCTCACTGTAAACTTCTAAATTCAAAACCGGTCCGTGCATATTCAAAACTGTGGTTTTGATCATCACAACAAAATCAATTCACTGAGATTTTAGAATTTATTCACCTCAGAGGACTAAACACATATCTTGCCTGCACTAATGTGAAGGGTGATACTGAGATCTCGACTGCAGTATGTAGGCCTAGTCCAGGTCTGGCTCAAAAACAGTGGTTTTGATGCGCAAGACGTCACGCAGGTGAGAGTCACTTAGTCTCGTCCTCACGCGGCTCTTGTTAATGTTCATAACCGAGAATGTCTTCTCGCACAAGTATGTCGAGCCAAACAAGCTCAGCATTTTCTTAGCAAATGTTCGAATCTCTTGGAACCTGCCTTCATCCAGCTGGCGGTAGAAGTTGACAAGAGGGAGCTGTTGGTGCCGACTGCTTCGTAATTCAGTGAAAAAATACTCCAATTTCCACTTGTCCTGGAAGCGGCGGCCCTCGCTGTCAACTTTTCTTTTTTTAGTTACAGGCGCCATGTCAGATATGGGCTGAAATGGCTGAAAGGATCACACAAGGGTCACGGCGGCGAGAGTGCGGCCACAGGTCTACTGCCATCTTCTGGTGAAATTTTGTACGCGTGTATTTTATACTGTGGTCAACAGTGCTGGCGGGCCGCATATTATTGATTTTATGACAGAGGCTGCGGGCCGGAGAAAATTTGAACACGGGTCGCAATTGGCCCCCGGGCCGGACTTTGGACATGCCTGGTGTAGTGGCAATCATCCCAGACCCAGACATCAACAAAATCTGATCAACTGAACCTTGGGCCTACAGCCATCTGCCACCAAGTTTCATCCAAATCTACTGATTAACTTTTGGGATAGCTTGCTAACGGATAAGTGAAAATATAACCAAATTTGTTGATGGAGGTAAATACATGTAGCACAGTATTTTAGCCATATCGCACAGGCTGACAGCCTTCTATTCCAAGTGTCATCTGAATCATTTTGCCGACAACAAGACAGCCACAGCATGTGGGTCACTACACATCTTAAAAGAAAATATAATTTTTGTGTGTGTCAAGTTGCTGATGGAGGAATAAAGAGAGAATTTTTAATTCAAAAGCAATACGGTAACCACTTTCACTTGCTTATGCCTGAAAGCATGTAATTATGCTCTCAACCCCATCTCTCCCTCTCTCTCTCTCTCACACACACACACACACACACACACACACACACACACATACACACGCACACACATACACATACATATACGTACAGACAACAGTTACAATGGAAGAAGAAATTAAGTTCCCTTCAAATCTCATCTCAGGTAAAATTTATTCATACACCCATTATCACGTTTGTGTATCACTAATTTGTGTCCCCAAGTGAAAGAGGTGCTGCATTTCTGTATGGCACTAAGTCATAGGGAAGAGGATGTTCAACACACAAGATTTTGCCATCGGAGACCGGCTGTCTATGGTTAGATTTAGGCAACAAAAGAACGATTAGTTAAGGTCACACTCTGATTGTAATTTGAGTTAAATGTTAATAAAGCAGGCTTTAGTAGATTTGTCTGAAGTCGCATTTACTTTTAAACATAACCATGAACCGTGCATTTGCTATGAGTAGACATTGTATTTGAAGGTCAGATATTATTTGATAGGCTATGTTCAGTATCAACATTTCATAATTTGCCAGAATTAACCAAGTTTCCTCATTATGTTGCCGCAATCCAGGCACCATTGTGTCACCTCCGAAAACGTATTTGTTGTTACAGATTAGTATGGAAACTTCATTTTTACAGGGTTGACACAGGGCTGTGTACAGTCAAGGGCCTTTGTACCACATTCTTACAGTGTGTATCCATTCCTTTACCCTTAAAACACTGGTATGTATTGAGTATGAACATTTTGTATGTTTATTTGTTTGTTTTTGTTATTGTTGTTGTTGATGATGACTTTATTGTTGATTTTGTTGTCGCTGGCTAGTTTCAACCACAGTAAGTAAATTATGGACACAATATAGAATCATTGCTTTACCATTTTGAAATTCATACGCTATTTAGATTAGTGCTCCGGCACATTAAAATTCGTCATTTAAATTCGACATATTCTCTTCAAAACAACATAAGTAAATGTCATGTCAGGAAAGTCTTTTATTTTGTTTTTCCCGATTTGAAGTGAAACACCACAGCACATCCCTTTATGTGCTTAATGGATAACTTGGCTTTTATGCATTGGTACAAAGGCAATTTGAATAAGGCATACTGCTGTCCCCTCTCTGCATTTAGAAGCCATTCAAGTTCATGCTTGAAATACACGCTTATAGTTTTTCTGCAGTAAACTTATTTTCTCCTCAATAAACTCCCACTCTGAGGATTAGAAGTTACACAAACAGTCCTCATCCAATAACTCTAGATGGAGGAAGATCCCCCACCCACTGACTCATTACTTGGTAATGCCTTTAGTCAGCTTTGATTGCTTGCCTTCATCTCAGATCTTCATTGCAGATGGGCCCCTTCATCTTACCCTGCATGTAGAAATGGCATTTCTGACCACAGTTCAATTTCAATGTCTTTTATTATGCTAAATGTATCGAAGCAATGACACAACTTAACAGTCTTAAGGCCTTTGGCTTTGTATTGATTGTAAACAGCTGATCAGAGAATGTGTTTTCACTCTACTACAGCAAACTAAATACTGGAAGTACATGTCTTTTTAGTTTTGGAGCAATGACAAAATGAGATAATATTAAGCCATATTACATAAGCTTATTTTCATATTAAATGGACACATACTGTGCTCATTCTGTGGCAGAATGCATGATCAAAGCATAAATGCAACTCATATTACACACTTAACATGTAACCATAATAATGTAATCATAATTGTTTAATAGCATAAACAAGATGAATGGTATCTCAAATTGCACTGAATAGAAACAGGAAAGACCCTCACACATTTATAAAGAAAAGCAGCAGAATACACAGTGTGTCTCTAATAGAATTTTGCAAACACTGGATTTCGTAATTGTAATTGTTTTTAATAAATTGAGAACAATCACAACCAGCTAAAGCCAGAATTCGTCAGTCACCTTGGAATCCCAGTAATATTTATTGGGATTAGGGTTCAGATCTACATTTTAATACTAATATTTTCTGACAGTCTGGACAGCAAGAGTATAACGATGGCCCAGCAGGCAACAATCACCACCACCACTCCACACACCATTCCATTCTCTGTTTCCCTTTCTTTCTTTTTTATTGGACTTCATGACATCTTGTAACAGAATTGTTGATAAATGAATTGCAACACAATCATCTCTCTTAACATTCACCTCATTTTGGTTGTTTGCTATGTCTTAAGTTTGAAAATGTCCGATTCCATAGAGAAGGGTTAAGCATCAGTGATTTTCCATTCCTGGCAAAGATACTGCTTTGAATGAATTAAGGAATTACAATCTAAAATATTATCCTATAGCTTAAATTAATTAAATCGCTGCACAGTGATGATGCACATATAGTGAAACATGCTCATATTTACAGACATGAGAATGTAAATTGAGGATCTATTTTAAATTCCATGTTTACAAGCATCATGACCTGAAGGGAACCTCCACTATACCTGAAAACTCTATTTTCCGATCTTGGAAATGGTTACATTGACTTGCCCTCATGTAAAATTAATTCATATATTTCCTATGCAAATTTGCAACATTCATGATATGATTATAATTAAATTTAAAAATCTGAAAGTTTGAGACAGCACCCCTTTCCCAGGTGAGGCTTTTACTAATCAGTTGAGTTTAATGTCAGTCAGAAAGAATCAAGTCTGTTACTTCTTTTTTTTCAATTTGATTCTGTCAAAAGATCAGCAAGTCTTTGGCAAAGGTTTAGAAAATGTGGAAAAATGGAAAGATAACAAATTATTTAAGTTATCATCTTGTACCTAATAAGAATATTTAAACTTTTTCAGTCAGTTGGTTTGTCTTTAATCAGTAGAACACAGTTAGGAAAAACATCTTTTTGTTGCAGATTCAAAATAATAAATATATGTCCCTGTACTTTATTGTTTATCTTACTTTGCTCTCTTTCTCCTCAGTTTAAGACATTCTAATTTAAAGTGCACTGACCACAGCTGCAGAAGTGGACACATCACTTCCTAAGGAAGATGGATTGCTTCTTCCTCAGGAACTAATTAGCCAGTGTCTTCCAGGGCCTGTGTTCAAATGCCAAGTCCTGAAGCGCCATGACTGTAGGGGAGATGGCCAAAGGAGGATTCACAAAAGCGGTAGATACACAGACAATGCTAATTGTCCATTATGAAAGCTCTTTCGAGGCAATTTGGGTTCACTATTTTGAGTTCAGCTGTTCAAATCAATTCAATTTCTTACATTTTGACAGTTAGAAATTCAAGTTGATGCATTATGGAGAAAACACTGTGAAGTATTGGTCCAGATCTGGGCTCCAAAGAGACTTCCTGATGTTGTAGTTTTATTATGAACCCACTGCACAGAACAGACAGTTCAGTAAGCTTTTAACATATGTATTTTAAGGTGTAATTTTATGAAATTTACAAGGACCAAATGCAGGTCAGAGTGATTAGAATCTGTCTTCTCTTCAGGTAAAAGATGTGTTGGGGGTATAAAAAGTACATATATACATATACATATATATATATTTCTTCCTTCTTCGTTTTTTATTCTTCATTAACCAGTAAGCCTGAAAGACACAGGTGATCCTGAATGTTAAAAAGCACAAGCTACAAACATCAAGTTACCAAAACTACTGCAAAGTGGATGCATTTTCTTCCTCTACAAGAAACTCTGTCATTTAATTGGATTGCCTGCAACAGTCTGGAAGAATAGTCACGTTGTTTTTCATTTTGTTTCTTTTTATAAATATCTAACATTCACATATAACCTCCACTTTTCCTTCCTTCATCACATATTAGAGGATGTGTGATGATCCATGCTCTGTAAGTGGATTTACCGCTTTGTGGAATAGTGAGGTAGGCTGCAGCACTAAATGATGGTGTTTTCTGACACACTCCATTTTGATTTCACTCTAGTGAATTTGAATAACAAGCTGTGAGATACAATGGCTAATTGGCTGATCCATCTCGACATTAAAGGCATTTCACAGCACACTTAGTGTCTTTTCAATGGCATCTAATGTGCCATTACAAGAATTCAATTGAAGGCAGAAAAAGTAATGGAATTGCAGAGAAATGAATAGTCATCAAGTACTCGATATCATTCACTAGCTCTCCCTGAAAACTGTCAGTATGACAATAAGCATAATTTGCTGCTAAATTAACTACTTCTACTGCGCAATGTGTGTGATGATGCTCCTGTGTATTCAAATTTATTTTTTAGGACGAACCCTTTGATATATACCATTTCATTGTTAGGTGTCCCAATATACTGTATATCACAATAACTACATAACAGCAGTGAAGTGACAAATGAAATAAAAAAAATAGAAATGCATTCATCAACGCGGCAATGTACAGACAGACAATAGTAAAAAAAAAAATATATGTCATTAATCAATGAAAACATGGAAAACATTACAACCACAAGGTAAGCAAAGTGGATCACAACATACAGTAGTCAGGTATAAATATAAGGTAGACATAAACAGCGACAGATTCTTTGATAGACATCATTTTAAGTAAAAGGTACAAGATACTTTTGTAAGGAGGATAATTGAAAATAAATACATTTAAATTTAAACTGAAACCAGTGCATATGTTGTCTTACATTTAGCGATGGACATTTAAATGTATTATACATTGCATTGTGATGAGTAAGAAAACACCATCCAAGGACAGATCTGCTGTGTTAAGTTGAACCAGGTCAGATTCTAATGCATTTCGATCGACAACATCCCAACAGACAAGAATTAGAAGTACTATTAGTTTAGAGGCAAGTCTCTTTAGAACACTGCATGTAAAGCAATTTTAATATTGATGTAAAGCATTGATACTAAAGTTGACTTTACATGAGACATGATCAATGTTATGAATCAGAGTTCAGAATCAAGTCGTCCACCAATTATTTATTATCAACATTACAGGTTATTATACAAGAACCAGGTTTGGATTTGAGTTTTTGTCTGGTACCAAAGATGTAATATATGACTTTTTTGAGCACTTGTTTAAAATGTAAAAGCCAATCTTTTGAGATGTTGAAATCAGACTTAAGAGAAGCTAGACATATTGTTAAATCAGGTTTAGATGTATATATGAGAGTATCGTCAGCATAAAGCTGAACACAACAGTAACTGAAAATTTATGTGAAGTTCTTTATTTAAATAGAGAAGAGAAGTGGTCCTGATGTTGTTTGTTGAATCAACAATGATTGAATTTTTTATTTCCCAGTTAGAATGACACTATGACGTTATGAATTGAACCACAGAACTGCATTTTCAGAATGGCCGGAAACATGGCTTTCATTTAAAAGCAGATAGCAATCGACAAAATCAAATGCTTTAGTAAAATCAATAAAAATTGCATCTGTATATTCACCATTGTCTGCAGCAGAGAACACAATGTTGGTGAACTTAAGTTAGGCATATGGTCCCATATTGTTGATACTGAGATAGTGTGAGAGTTGATTGGAAAAAATGTTTTGAAGGCTTTTGCAAAAGAACATATAATGGATGGATCCAGGTCTATATAGGTCTGTGGGTTAATTGTTAAGATCGAGTACATTGATGCATGCACATTTCCAAATAGCTGGTAACTCGCATGTAGACAAAGAAATGTTGAATAAATCAGCAAGTGCATGCATAGGAATATGAAAAGCTTATTTGATAAAGTTGATTCTAATCCATTGAGTCCAGCACCATTGTTCACATTTAATTCATTAATAGCCTCCTGAACTTCAGTTGGTAAAATTTTCCCTAAAAGAAAAAGAAGTGTAGCAAGGTGAAATATTACCAGAAAAAAGCCAGTAGTCAGGAAAGAGTCAATTAATAAGGTAGAACAGAGGAGAAATGCTGATTGAACATTTGGGCAACAGTTAAAACATCATGTAGTATTGTAGTGGCAACTCTTATTTGATTAATAGTGTTTATCTGATATATAAATAATGGTTTTGATTTTGTTCCAGAGTTGCTTAGAGTGCTTGAAGTCACAAGTGAGACATTTTTTATAGTAGTTAGATTTTGCATTGTGGCTTTTTGTCTTGGTCATATTTCTCAGCTGCTTGTATACTTCCCAATCAGCATTTTCTTTTCTCAGAATGTTGACCAAGCTTTGTCTCTCCGCCTAAAGAGCCTAATAAATTTGGGGCTAATCCATTGGAGATGTTTACCCTTGACTTTAGCAGTTTTCCAAGGGGCATGTTTGTCCACAACATCAATGAACTCAGTATAGAGAAAGCCTTCTTGCACATTAGGTATTTATTGGTATAATAGTGATCAAAACATTAATAAATAAATCTAAATTCAATTCATTGCATTGTCTGATTTTGATTAGTCTTGGTGGCAGTTTAGTTAGTTTGATTTCCCATATACAGTAGACAATTGAATGATCACTGAAGCAATCAGACATAACACCTGCCCTTAAGATCCTATCTGGGTGGAAAATGAGTTTCCAGTCAAGCAGAGATTGAGTTCTAGGGTTGATTCGAGTAGGCTGATTAATTAGTTTGGTAACATTTAGATCACTAGGTATATTTTTCTTTGTTAAGGTGACTTATCTAACCAGTTTTTGTTGAAATCACCTGATAAAATTATTTCTACAGGAAATGGGATTCGTGATGGAGCACAGGCAGTTAAAGGATTCTGCTGTTGAAGATGGTTAAAGACTGTTTTACATTTATTTGCATTAAAAATCAGCATTAAAAAATTAGAGTAATAAAAAAAAAAGGGTCAATAGTGATTAACTCAAGATATGAGATCAGAGGAAATATATATAGCAGCACTTTCACCCCTGCAGCACCTGTCGGATCTATGTAGGTAATTATGTATGTCATTAAATTAAGCACAAGATGCCTAATATTCAAATGAATGACTTTTAATCCTTTAACATCATCCAGTTTGGGAGCAAAAGCTAACAATGGTAGCCCACTGCTGCTAATCAAACAAAAAGGCAATAAAAGGTTGTAAAGAAAAGATACATTGGTTAGAGTAGAACAGACAAACACATGAAAACACACACAACAACCACACCATCCAAGAGTGACCCAGCAACCCCAGTCACTGTATTCCAGAGCATTTCCGTGGGTAATTCTTTTTCCACGCATTGCTTGAAGTCAAAGGCCAGTGAGCAGTAGAAAAGATGTATACATAAATATACACTGTATGTAGAGAGGTACACAAGTACCAGAGGAATGTATGTTTGAGGGGTGAGATGAAACCTAACATTGAGTATTTACTGAGCACCTCTTAGCTTCCTTTGCACTTCTCAAGTCTACAGCTCTCATTCATTTTGCCCTGAGGCCGTGTTGAAGCTGAAGGTGGGGGTATAGAGCCCTAGAGACAGTTACGCTACTCTTTCATTCATTTGTGTTTCATGTACAGATTCTTATCCACCTGTGCTCCCACTCACAGAAGACACATCTGAGACCTGAATACTGAATATTTATGAGAATTAAATAGAAAAAGGACAGAAAGACAGACATCATCTTTGTTGTTATTTTTAATAATGTCCAGGAGAAGCCTTATGTGAGACTGTGTTTGTGGATCATAAGGAGGATCTGTTCATTACATGTGTATCGCTAAAGAATATCTACTATAGATGCAAGTGACAAGTCAGAATAGTCCAGATTTTTTTTTTCTTGTAGATAAACTGGATTAACTATTAAAGCAAAGTAGTCTTTTTTTATCCTCATGAAGCGCTTTTCTGTCTTGGTTACATAAGAGAAATTGCACCTGTCTATGTGTGTGTGTGTTTCCATGAAAGTGTCCGTGTGGGTGTGACAGTATGCATGAGTGTGTGTATCTGCATGCATGCACACAAGCCTATGTGTGCAAAAGTACGTGGGTGTGATATGGATTAGTTTGAGTGAATACTGCTGTGCACACTGTAGCTAAACCCTTAAATGGGATTAATTCAAGGTGGGCTCGCAAAATGAAAGATGCCATTTACCTTGGGTTTGTGTTTCCACCTAGATTTGCTGCCTTCAATAAGCTCCTCTGTTAAAAGTAATGCATTTGTATATTGTACAGTATGTTTGTTTATACACGGCATACAATAGTGTGTGTGTTTGCATGTGTGTATCTGATCATGCTTAGAGATTCAAATGTGAAACTGAATGAAGAGCACTGTAATTCAGTTTCAAATGTAAAATCAGTGGTGGTGTTTTATTACACGGTCACAGGGAATGTAAATTCATACATACTTTGACCTCTGGGGTCCGTATATTAAAATATTTATTGCAAGACAGAGGGTTCAGCTAAAGTCAGACGATTTTACAGCCCCACTTATCATGAATATACTCTACCTCTTCTGAATGACTCTCAGTTGAATATTATTACAATCTTTGTGTCTCTCTCCACTCTCTTGCTTGGCCATAACTTCAGTTTCTTCAAAACCAGGGATATCTTCAAAAAACCGACACGATGATGGGAGAATAGGAATTTGAACTAAAGCTGAACCAATACTGGGATGATGTGAACCAGCTGCACTCAAGTGTGACTGCTCTCATTAACATTGCCATTCATCCACACAGCATGCTGTTAGCATGAATACTGGTATTGGTTTGGCCTGACGTGTTTATTTTTACTTTGTCATTTGATGGATTGTTAATTCCGCGGTGAAGTTCAGAGCTGCAGCGATGAAGCCTCAGCCGTTTCTTACAATATCAAGTGAACATAGCCGAAATAGCTTTCATATAGAGAATGTAAAGAAAGTGGAATGGGATATTTGTCTTTTCCTCTGTTATTCTTTCACGTTACTGAAGCAATACCAGAATATGGATGGACAACCACGGAGCTACTTGGAAGAAAATTGCAAACAATTTTATTGTGTCTCTTTCAGACAATCATTGTATGGATGTTTTCCTCTGAGGGGACTAATATTAGTGCTACAGCTGCGGCATAGTGCACTTGAACACACAGCTGCATGATATAGCCACGCTGCATTTGATTGCAGTGATATTACATTTTCTTTCCACGAAGTTGTGCATCATCACTGAGCCCTCTCTCTCTCTCTCAGTATGATGGACAAAACTTCTGGTGATATGAACATGATGTATGTGATCAGTCATTTTGCCGTGTAATTTATTGGCAGACGATTTTGCAGAGGTTAAGCAATTAATTTCATCCACTGAAGTCTGACTTCATCTCTTGTGACTGACTTGGCTGTAAAGAGGAATTTAGATGAAGTGACACATGCAGTGTCACTGCTCACAGAGCAAATCTGAGTCAACATCAACAACCTGATCTTAAGCTGAGAAGAGCTGAGAAAGATGAGTTTCTCGGTCTCTTACTGTACCATCTGGAAGAGATAATGAAGTGCTTAAAGGTCCAGGAAGTATTAACAGGAAAATATATAAATGTATAATCATTGTAAAAGGAACTGAGAATCTTTTTACTGCAGAGAAAAGCATCTCTGTTTTACCCTATATGCTCTACATGTGGTCTGGATACAACCAGTAGGGAGTTGAGGCATACCTCTTCTAAGGCAGTTCATCACCGAGGGAGGGTTGACAGCAGGCTACAGTGGCTCATGCTGGTGTGTCATGGCCCCTGCATGGATACTTTGACATTCACATAAAGGACAGGCTTGGTAAAGCCAGTTATCTCTCAGTCCAGTGACAGCAATGGTCTTGTGGCTGGAAGGAGATGGGGATGCGTCCTTCAGCAATGTTTGTGATTCAATCTTAGGCAGGACAGCAAAGATGGAAGCTCCTCGGGGGGGATGAGTGTCTTCATTACCAGTTCCTGCCGCTGGTGAACGATGGTATAAAATCTACTCCATATGGCTCGATAGATAGATATCACAATAGAGCATATGTGCCTTTTCCCCTTGTGATTTTTTGAATATAATTAAAGCCAGGGATTGCCCTAATACTTAACCTAGATAGGTCTTTCTAAACAGTAACATGGTTGACCATCTGGTTATCACAGCAAAAGTGGAGGTATGACATCAGATGCACGGAAACCATAAAAAAAAAGTGTTAATTTGTGTATTTATTTATATACGCAGGTCAATCACTGTCCTCCAGGCTCCACCATTTCACTCCTTATGTTTCAAATCAAGTTACTGGAATAATAAAAACATTTGTCATGCTTGAATATGAAAAATATTTGACTGTGTTCAGGGTCCTGAATGTGTGTGTAGGGCACACAATTTTAAAAAGAAAACGATAATAACACATTCATCAGTTAAATTGGTATCAACTTTTTCTTAGCCTGTAAACATGGTTTATATAAGTTATATTTGCAAAGAGACTGAAAGTAGAATGAGATTTACTATTTTGATGAATCAGTATCTGAATCCAATATTTGCAATATAACCTTTTTTTATCTTTGATACAAAATGTTTTCTGTGACCTTTTTTTGCTAATAAATAAGTTCTGGCAAAGACTTTTCATTTATTTTGGAATAACCTGAGCCAAGGTGTCCTGAGGTTATGTTGTGAATAGCAAGTGGCTGGTGTAAATCCTTAACGGGGGAAATGGCAACAGTAAAGGGCTATAGCTCATGTTTTAATTAATGAATTTGTTTTGTGCCCCTCCCCACCTGATCTCTTTAAATTTGCTGTGATTAACATGATGGACACAAATGACCCTACCTCCATGGGGCCTAAAACCTTTAATCCTAACCCCTGACCCTTGATGTGTTCTTTGACAATTTATCAAATGAACCGTTGCTAAAATGCTCCCTTGCAATGATCCACGCATCATAAATTCTATAATATGACCTTTACATTGTTTACCAGAGCCAGGAAGCTTCACACTCATATAGACGTACAAATGTTTGGAATATCTTAAGCATCATATTCAGTGTGAGCTCTTCAGGCACTGCATGCATAATCAAGAACAGAGTAATAAAAAAAACAAAAAAAACACACTGCTTGTGCCTCATCCAAAAATGATGCAAATGCAAATGCTACAGCGTGGGAAGGTGTGAAAGCAATTCTAGTCAATTCAGATGCTGCAGACCATTCTCTCTCATGATAGGCTTTTTAGTCAATATGATCCTGTTAGCCACAAAATCCCGTGATGCAGTAACAGTGATGTAAATGGAGATGGTCAAGGAAAAACATTCTGGTCTCAAAGCTCTGTGTTTATTCACGTTAACTGTTTAAAATGTATGCATGGCGCTCTGTGCTTTCAATGTCTTGTATTCTCCTTTTGCAATAACTGTGACACGCTATTGTTAGTGTACAACAGGTAAGTTGCATCTCTATTAGCTGTAAAAATGCAATGCCTCCCGATGGCTTTGCAGTGTCATCAACTTCCAAATGATATGGACAGTTAAATGCTGATAACATTAAGTGACTATAACGTCTCACTGAAACATCTATTGAGTTTCAGCTTATGATAACAACAGTGTTAGGGCCAGCCAGGGCTAAAAATAAGATCAGTGTTAAAGTTGTGAAGTCTGTCACATAACAACAATTTTACTTAATTAAACACTTTGTGTTACCTTATTTCTCATGCGTTTGTTTTCTTTGGAGAAAAGTGTTGCAAAAGTAATGTCTTGAGCACTGTTCAAAACCTAATGCTGTATCACTGTTCCTCCATTTGCATATGAGATTGTAAAGGTCCTGTAGTTCTGCAAGTTCTGCAACAATGGGACATAATGCCTACATCAAGGTTACTGCTACGTAAAGAGGAAGAACCTTCACTCCTATGATAAAACATGTTTTCCAGCGGGCTGCCGTCCACTGTACTCCATCATTATTATGGTAATCTGTCACGCTACATCAAACAGCTCCTGGCTTATAAATTATAAAGATAATTAATGGAAAATGTCTGTCAGAGTGCACCAGCAGCAGCCTGATGTCCACTGTTTTTAGCCACAGCACCACTTGTGCAAGTCGCAACAACGTGGTAAATATTTACCACGCAGTACCTTTAATCAGCCAGCTTGACATGCACTTTGTGGTTTGAATACTCAGCCTAGAAGTCGAGCTATTGAGTAGAAGGGAAAGCATAATTCAAGCTCTACATTGATTCCATTTATTGCATGCATCTGACACATTTATGTGGTTTATATGAGTAATTGCAGTGTCATTACTCTGAAAGGATACCATTACATGCAACGGTCTTAAAATTACTACATGTAAGAATATGAAGAAATTTACATGTATTAATCGCTTTTTAATTGTCAATGTGTGACCATATTGTAACATGGCTTTAGAAATGTAAAAAAAAAAAAAGAAAAAAAAGAGGCCTCCCCCGACCTCTTGGTTGACTTTAACAGCCTGTGGACTGATTTATATGGAAAGAACTTGAGACGAATTTTCTTGGAAAAGCCAAAGGATGTGATGTCTATAATCATTCCCAAGTGCCCGGCCTCAATGACTCTCTCTCCCACTCCACCACAGCGCCAACAGTGTGCAACACTAGCTAACATTAGCTTACCAATGCAGTCCGCTAACATTAACAAATGACCGGCTCCAAGCACAAAACAAAACGTCTGCTCTTTAGAACCTGTGACTTTCTAGATCTGATATGCACTATCTCCAGTCTAACATTACTCATCGCACTTCTCGGATTATCCTTTCAAACCACTGCCAGACAATACAATACAGTACAATACAAACTATAGTCTCCACAGTTAATTTTAGCACTGTGCCAGTGCTGGAGAGGAAATATAGTGTGAAGTTAAAATATAATTCATAGTCAAGCTATAATAACAGTGCAGCTTTGGTTACCTATCAACATGTTCATGTGTGTCACGTCACTGTTTTGGCTGATACCCAGGATGCTCACTCGTGCTGACCTACAGAGTGCGAGCAACAGCATGCTGACTGCAGTTCATGCAACGACCACCAGTGTCATTTATAACAAGGCTTTTCTGAGTGTTAGACATAGAATATATAAACCACCCACCAGCACAGTCCTTAAAATGGATAGTTTTCTCAAATCAAATATACTGTATGTATTATAGGCTACATATGTTCATATTGTGACACTCATTGTTTAAATACTTTTAATACAAACATCATTCCTGTAACGTGCATAAATACAGCTTAGAGATGTACAGTGGTGATCAACACCAACAACATTCTTTGACTCCAGATCGAGATCCAGTGGCATCAGAGGTGATGTTTGAGCTTAGGGAGGGGAGGATGTGGGGAGTTCCTCCTGTGTGCAGTGTCACAGTGTAGAACAGGAGATAATGTCAGCACTGTCGGGATTAATCGGCTTCAGCTAAGGGCAGAGATTAAGGCCATCTGTGAAAGTGGGACAACGTGGCATCAGTGCCTTGCTAGATGGACTGAGCCTACCCAGCTTGAACAGCGCCGCCCTGTGTGCTTAGAGAAGAAGGTACAACCCTCCTACAATAGGATACCGTGTTATACTGAAACTGACTTTTCAGAGTGTAATAAAGGATATTTTTTCACTTTGTGCTGCTCAACCTAAATTTTCATAGGAATCTATATGCAATGTCTGTTTCATGTCTGTCAATACAAACTTAGAATAAGCACTGTGTGAGAGTTATTTCAAATCCCAAGAGTTAGAATGTTTTGTTCATATTAATTTAGGACATCCTTTAGGACATTATTAGAAATGTTTGACTTTTTGAATAATATTATTACACCTCCCTTAACCAGTTGTAACTCAATCACAGCCTCATATTCAGCAACCTCTGTCATCTTCCCCACTGTGACTCACTGGTACTCATACACCAAACCCTTTAAATTAGAGTTAATTGCAGTCAGAATCATAAACAGGACACGTGCACATTAAGAGCGGTTAATGACTACAGAGCTAGCTGATAATTTGTGCATAATAAACACTTTTACGGCTCATGCTGACTGAGGAGATACGCCTTCATTACACTGTCACATGTCAAGATTGCCCCATTCTTTACAGTGATGCTGCTGGAGACCACCTGAAAATCAACCGGTTAATTACAGAGCTAGCTGAGGCTAAATCGGTAGCGACTGTCATTAGTGGAGCCAAACCACATCTCAAACAGCACAAATGACACGTTTATTAGTTCTTGCTGACAAATTGGAATAAGATCTGGCTTCAAGCATTTACTAAACACCTCCTTAATCACTTTCTTTATTTTGAAATAGTTTCTATCTCGTAATAAAGCTCTGACCCAACTCACAGTTTGGTCATCACAAATAGTTACTGGACCTCATTTACCAATAATTTTTCAGTGTATTGGCATGTCTTTCGTGCATAAACAAAACAAATAATACCAAGTTCTTTTCTCTAAAACCCAATTTCATGAGAAATCACAGGCACTCTCTCTTGAAACCAACGGTAGAAACCAACTGCAAGAAAAACAGTTACAGGACTCCAAAACCAGAAACTGAAATCTTTGAGGAATTGCTGTTTGTTGAGTGTTTTGTGTGCTGTTGTGTGTCTGTTTGTTCTTTGTGTCTGTTTGGAAAGTACATTCTCTTATGTATTGTATGTGTTTGTTTCTACATTTTTGCAAGCGCGCCACAATGAATGATAGATCCCCATATTCCCTCTCTATAATGTTATTGTGAGCAGGGAAAATAAACATAATTGACAGTGAACTATATCCAAAGATTCATCATTTCCAGAGGAAAGTGTTGCAGCAGGATTTGATGAAAGAAACCTCCCAGAGAGATTAAAAATAGAGATTTATCAAAGTGTGCTGCTCTGTCGTTATAAAAATGTGCTGCGTTCAATAACGAGATGCAGTATATTGTTAAAGGCACATTTTAAAATAAAATGCATGCATAATCAGTTAGTCATCAGAGCATTCAGCTCTCCTGTTAGATCACCTAATGGTTAACCTGTGAAAATAATAAATTGTGCGTTAATGGTGTTACTGCTGGAAAAGCACTGAAATTATCTTGATGCAGATGAAAGTTAGAGACAGAAAAACATTATTTTAAAAATCAACCAAAAGCTCACCTATTTCTTTAAAATCAGAACATACAATACAGTCGTATTGTATTTGACAAAAAGGAAGACAGATGAGTCAAGACCTGTGATATAATCATGAAAGAAAGGTGATCTATTAACAATGAAAATTAAACTAACTTTATAGACACTATGGCAGTTTCAATGGCAATTTAAAAGCGATATGGGGACAATTTCTGGTTCTTAAATGTCATCTCAAATTAATGAACTGAAGATTACTTTTATATAAAAGCTCGAACAAGAATTTTATGAGTCCACAAAGTCGTACCATCTTTGGAAAACTTGCCGGTTTTGTCTCTTGGTGACATTTCATTAATCTTTGCTCCTTGGTTTCTCACTTTCAAAGGTCTGTAAGCTAAGTTTGATCTATGCTTTCATTCTGAGCACTGATGTTGGATATACGATGCTGGGTTAGTATTTCTGTTCAGATTTGCTTTGTTATCTTAAAGAATAAGTTGCACCAGAGGGTGATGAATGATACACTCATGTTCCTCTTCAACAGATGAAAATATGTAAGATGACGCTATAGGATTCTTTGCAGCAGTAATTTAATTTTGTGAGTCTTGTATAAAGCTTTGATAATACTTAGGCTTTTTTTTATTTTGCTCAATGTCAAGGGTTAGTCAGTAGTACAACCACATACAAAAGAAACATGAGAAAAAAGATGTTGCAATATATGAACTGTATTTGTAATTTGTTCAGTGGAGGACCAGGACTTGCATACAGCTGGGATGGCCACAGACAGCTAGGCAAATGTTTCTGTTCATGACACATTTGAGCATTAGTGGCATTCACCAGTCTGCTTTCATTTTAGGGCCTGCAGAGAAAAATGGCATAATTTCTCTACCTGGCTTAAGTGTATGTGAAGTTAGCATGACACTGTCTGTAGACTACATTTGTGAATTTTTTTCACAGTTTGAACAGTCAATTTACACAATCATGTACACACCCACACACACACACACACACACACACACACACACACTCACTAACCAGTTGTGGTATGAAGATATATTTGTTTTTATTTGTCCAGCTCTTGAGATATCTTCTGCTGAGATTCAGTCAACTGACTATAAAGCGAGTGGAATTTGTTTGTGATCCTCAAACTATTGAAAAATGACATTTGAAAAACTCCACAGCAGTGTGTCTTTCCAGACAATGCCCCAGTTATTCAGTGTAATCCACAGACCTTTCTGTGAACAGTTTTCATTCGAGTACTTTCTATTGAAGGAATAGTCTCTGGCTATTTAAATAAATATGCCTTGTTTGAGGTGGAGTCTGGTTCCTGCGCAATCCATCATACTGAAGGAGTTCTGTTGAAAGTCATAAATGATCCCAGAACCATATGTGATAATTCTGGATTTACCAAATGCAACCTTTCATAGTGTTAAACGTGGATCAAGATCTCAGGCAAAGTTGTAAATGGATTTATCACAACCTAAGATTTTTTTATCTGATGGAGTGGAGTGCCCCAAGGCTCAATTTTGGGTCCACAACTTGATTTTCATTGCCATAAAAGTGACACCTAACTCTATCACCATTACGCCTGATGATCTAAGCTCCCTGTACTGATGCTACATAAAAGGTGACATAAAACACAAGCTTGGTCATTATCAGACTATCAGTGTAGATGTCCTGAAGGGGCAACATGTATCCAAATAACCACCAATTGTTCAACAGTAAAATAAATAGATAATAAGTGTCACAACATGTCGAAGTGACTCATGTTTACTACTGAAAACGGAGAGGACTTGGGAACTGAACCCCCTTCATCAGATTTAAAGACACATGTGAATTGTCACATCTTTATGTTTTTTTTAATGCTCTTATTGCTTTGATTGCTAAATGGTAAGACTATTGCATTTTCTGGGCTTGTCTCTTTCTCTATAGGAAAAATCTTTTCATACATAGAGCATGCTTTTATTTGCTTTTGAAGTCATTGTACTCATTTCATGAAAATTTCTGAAATTGGTTGGAGTTATGACATTCTATAAAATGAACATCTTGCAACTGAATTACACTTGTTATGCTTGCAAGCATTTTCATCATCATCTAGATGGGGGTTCAGTGTGTAACCTAGATGGCTGATGGACTGTGTGACTTCATGTCTTGATAGAATATGACAAGTGATTTAATTTATGAAACAAGACAATTCAAATATTTTATCAGAGTAAGTCCTAATTTGACATGTTTATTACATGCCTCCTATGTTGTTTTCCATTAGATGTTTTGCTTATTTAACCATTTAATGTGCAGGTATCAGTGCAGGAAAAATAATTGGTTGTCCAATCTCTTCAACCTCTTTCTCATAGGATGAAAATCAACCCCCCTCGCATTGAATTCTCTGATAATACAGGCAGATCCATTTATGTGATTTTTTTTATTTTTTATTTGTGTTGAATGGTAATTGTGAATTTGTGTGGGAGGGGATCACATTGCCTTACATTTAACCCAGCAAAACATATTCTTATCTGTGTTTGAGGCTTCTACTATTTGCCACTGAAAACCATATATCACTACAAAAATCCCTGTAAAAACTAAGAATACTTTTCAAAGTAAAAAATAGATATATTTTAAAAAGAACATATATTTAGAAAGGTAATGACAGTTGGAATGAAGAATTTTTTGATATATAAGATATTTGAAAAAAACAATGTAGTTCACTCAATGAAGAGATCATGAACTGACATTTGAAGAAATATCCAGTTAAAGCATAGCACAATAATCTTCAGATTATAATGTAATTTAATATAAATGTATTATAAGACAGTTTTCTCAATGACCCAGAGGGACACAGGTCTAGAGGTGTGGATCAGAGAGAGGATTGGAGGACATATTTGAACTATGCATTCATCCACTGGCATATTCAGTTTTATTAGAGATTATTTATGCAGAATGAATACTTCTAAGTCTATGATGCCTGTCCTGATTAAAGGTTACACGTCATGCGATGTCATTCAAACATGTTGGTTATTTGCTTTTGAACATGTCATGATGCCTTATGTACCAATTTGCTACCTTCAAAGACGAGAGAGAAATGTAATGAGTATATTTAATGTCAAGAGAGGCTTAGCCTTTTAAAGAGAAACCTGGGAGTCTGCGTTGAGCAGCATAACTGATGAGTATGACTGATGAGTAACAACATAATACCTTTATATTGAAACAAAAGAACAAGGAAAAGAACAAAACAAATCAAAAGTCATCACACTGGATGCCCTGTGTCTTACTTACAAACTATCTTTCTTCAGCAAATATTGGCATGGTTTTTGTTCACATATCCACCAATCTAAAAATAAATAAATAAAATAAAATAAAAACAACAAAACATAAAAACTTAATGTGTCAGTTATTTTTATGATCTCATGGTCTATTCAAATTTCATGCCAAATGTCTTTGGCTAAGATATGGCGGTGCAACATGCCTTTGCTAGATGTTATTGGAATTTCTGCCTGCATTCAGAGTCATTTATGTATTTTGAGATGGATTTCATTTCATTAGGTCTTGATTTGGTCCTCAGCCACCTTGAGCAACCTTCGAATTACCATCATAAGTGATATGTTGGTGGAAATGCCTATGTAGTGTAGATCCAACATTGAATTCACACTGTAAATGTATGATTATATGTATAGCCATAATATATGACATGTAAGGTGATATACCACTTTTGTTAAGAGGTTGTGCATTTCTGGCAGCCTTTTTTTTTTCTCACCACATCCCAACCTCAAACAAGCCATATCATTTATTCTGTATTATTTTTAGTTTTGTGGTGCACAGACAAAGAAATCCTTCCACCTGCAGATGAGTAAAAGCTACTTGAAGCAGTCTACAGCGGAATGATCCATGGTCTTGCCACCATCTCAGATAAGCAATCCATGTTCTTTTATTGAAGCAAGAGCTTTTTCCACTGTAGAGGTTTGACTCTGTATTGCCAGTACAGACCTTTATGAGTAATGACCTGTTACACTGGTGATCCCCCCCTGCAGCTCCAATCACTCAAGTGATAGTAGAGTGGGAGAGTAGTGGGATAAACTGGCTCTGGGCAGTAATTACACAGGTCTAGTGTCCTGACTGAGCTCATATGGGTTCTGCTCACTCAAAAATACAGAATACAATGGAAAAGACAGAACAGGAAGGACTAACAGACAAGCAATTAGATCCTGGTGGAGTTGGAAACGGAAACAGTTAAATGCTAAAGGAAATCAATGAGTCAGTGACGCAGGAGACATGTCGCACTCCCACAGCACCCTGTCCTTAATGTCTGACACATCTGTCAGAGAAAGTAAAACTCGTGCCATTTATTCTCATCAGTGGTCTGCTGAAGAAAAATAAAAGAAAGGCTGGGCTGCCATAAAGATTCTGTGGTCTCAGTGTAATAAACTGGCTGGCAAAGCAGTTGGCAAATGTCTCTTTTGTAACATTTTATTTTGTTACACTCACTTAGTCTTAGTGAAATGGCAAAAGAGACAGTCTGAGAACTTATCAAGCAAAAACAAGTTGTCAGGATAACACTTAGGCCAATATAAAATTAAATGAATCAATGGAATATGCCGCATGTAAATTTAATAAACCAAAAAGGATACATTACATAGTCATCCAAAATAAATATGAATTAATTTGTTAAAGAATATTTATAAATGTCACTGCCAGCCCAGTAACACACCCAGAACTGGAAAAAATAAACTGTAAGTCACTGCATTCGTATATTTAATTTTATTTTTTTTACATCTTTATTTTATAATTTCATTTCAGAAAAAATGCACATAAATCAAACTCACTGTAAATGTGTTAGTAGTAGTGTTAGTAAAAGGCTAATTTTCAAATGCAGTCCGTTGGCCAGATGTTAAATTAGCCATCAAAACAACAATACAACATTAAGTTGTCTTTAATACATTTTTGATAAGACTGCACTTTCTGAATCTTATATCTGGGAGATATTTATATTCAATATTATCTTTACCAGAGTTCAAGTTTGGTCTGTTTTTTTTCAAAAAAGATAATGAATTTATTTAAAATCAACCCCTAGTATTCCTCAATAAGTCAGGCCTCAGCCACACTTTTAATTGTCATGTTACACACAACAAACATCTTTTAATGTCATCTATGTGTTTAGAGTTAAGTGCAAAAATACCTGCAGACTCAGGTGTCGATACACAGCCTCCTGCAAACCCTACTCCAGATTTTAATGACTACCCCCCTTCCATTTACTCTCCATTGTATTCTCCTCAAGTGGATTCTTCTACTGGGTAGATTTTTGCCTTCCTCTGCCAACCTGACATAGAGAATAGCTGGTTCACTGAAATTACACACAGGTGTGAATAGTCACTGTGAGAGATAGATACAGCGAGTAGCACTTGTTGAATTTAATTGGTTGTCTCCTGAGCTATCACTACTTTTGAGATGCTTTTCATTCATGATAATTACATCACAGACAAAGTAGTGTTAAGTGTTGTTATGTTAAAATCACGCACCACCAACTTTGTGGATTCAGTGTGTTTTTCTCGACAATCAAAGTGAGGCGTATCTGCGACTACCTCACACGTCTTCTCAAACAAACTCAAAGTAAATTAATCTAAATTAAAGTTGCAAACTTTGTCCACCGCACTGCTACAGTACTGCCAGTGTTTAATTTTGTGAATAAAGGCCACAGTCATTCTCTTTTTGGCTGTTAACACTTCAGTAAGCAAATGTTTAACATGCAGAAGAGCCATTTAATATGTAGCCCAGTAGTCTGCTTACTTCCTTTTTTACTTTCATTGCTATTGCAAATGTGTTAATACTGATTAAAGTGCAATCTGAGAGGTGTGAAACAGTGTTAAGTGAATATGAGCTAACTGAGTCCAAAACACACTACGTGGAGCAACTTAATTCCCCACTTCCTGCAAGTTCTCTTCGCTACTTCCATAGCTGGTTTTTCTCAGTCTGTTCCGAAGTAAAATTTTTGCTCAAGGTAGCGAGGTCTGAGAGTGAAATATGAACTCTATGTTCCTGTGGAGTGATGTACAGGATTGTTATTAGAGAGCAAAACAACAGGAATCTTTTGTTAGGCATTATATTGATAGATATCTATCTGTTGCGCCTTTGTGTATTTCAAGCATGCACTAGTCCCTGTAATGATCAATCCACTAATTGTAACAATATGTCAGAGAAAATGCAGACAAGACAAGACTATGACATGATCTCTATTAACTGACAGCTAACATTCTCACTGTGTCGATCTTTCATGTCACTGCTGTTGTTAACTGTCTGGGCTGCTTATTCCTGCAGTTCCTGGTGGACAGCATCCTCAACACCAGAGCCTTTACAGCTGCATAATCATTTCTGGCTATAAACAGCTTACACGTTATTATTCTTTGTGTTACAAATTTCTTTTCTTCAACAGATTAGACAGAACAAACTAAATGCAAATAAGTACTTGATATACATAAATGGAAAATAAATACCTTTGAGGATTTTGATTTGATTTCTATTAGCAGCTTTAGTATGCCACGATGGAGAATAAAAAAATGTCCTGTCAGGGCTTAATTCACTCTCTTCTCAAACTAGTGTAAAATTGTATAAGATATAACTGGGCCAAAACTAAGCGTGAATTTTTTTGTTAGATGTATTAGAGAAGAGAACATCTTGAAGACGGACAGGAGCTGTCACTTCCTCTATCACCCTCCAACAAGTCAGTGATAGTGGATTCAACCATGTTATTACTGGATGTAACATGAAACATTGATGGTAAAGCTGAAAGTGGAGGAGTGAAAGACCCCCCCCCCCCCCCCCCCCCCCCCAACTTTAACATGTTCCAGTGTAAAAATGAATGTATGAAAATAGAAACAACCATATTGAGGTATGTTGAACATCACCTGTAGTGGCACTGAATAAACTAAATAAACTGTAATTGGTGAAGTAGTCACATCCTGTGAGCATAATTTGTCGGTTATTTGGCACGTGTTTATGACTGAATCAAAAGGTTTGTGGGTCTTTTCAATCATAAACAAACTAGTTGTTCGGATTATTAGATGAAATTATCATGATTAAAATTAACATACACTCACCGAGTACTTTATTAGGAACACCTGAACACCTGCTTATTGATGCAATTATCCAATCAGCCAGTCATGTGGCAGCGGTGCAAAGTTAAAGTTCACATCAAACCGTCACAGATCAGGTTAAAGGAGCTATTTGTAAGTTTTGCTATTGGTACAAAGCCAGTGTTAGCACTAACAGCTGTTTACGCACCAGTCTTGCCAAGAACTTCAGCCATCATTGTGTTTACAATACAAGAGCTTATAATACGCAGCTATTTCTACAGGACAGCTACATTGACTCTATATCGGAAAGTGATAAGACGGGCTGACCAGGCAGGAGCTAGCTGGTTAGCATGCTAACTTCAGTAGACACAAGAAGTGATAGAAAGAGAAGGAAAAACAAAAGGGTTGCTTTCTACTGCTGGAGAGTCAGTAGCTCAAAGACACTGATAAAAGTTCAGAACAGTTCACCTTTATTAAGGCTCAACAGGCTGAAGCACGCAAGAGCAAACAACAGATGAAGACAAGGTACAGACAGCAGTTGGTAACAGGCTGGTCAGATAAACCAGTCAAAAGACAAAAGGGAGTGAGTGGAAATGGGCTGGTATAAATACTAAGAGCAAATCAGAGAATTGGGAATAGGTGAGTAGGTGGGCGGGAAAGCTGGGGTCGCTGCAGGGCATGAGGGGCGATGTTGTGTCTCAATTCACGTGCTTCCATACTCACACTTTTTGATTGCATGAGTGAATTCACATTGACAAGTAGAGCAACATGCAGTGCACTATAGTGTCCAATGAGAGACACACAGCATTAATAATATGGCAAAGGCAGGATGGAGGAGGAGGAGGAGGAGGAGGAGGAGGAGGAGGATGTGGATCAATGAACGCATGAATGAACTGGCACATCAAACATCAGAATTGGGGAAAAATGTGATCTCAGTGACTTTGACAGTGGCATGATTGTTGGTGCCAGACAGGCTGGTTTGAGTGTTACTTCAATGGTGCCCTCAGTCACCAGATCTGAATCCAGTACAACACCTCTGGGATGTGGTGGAAGAGGAGATTGGCAGCATGCATGTGCAGCAGACAAATGTGCAGAAATGATGTTATGCAGTCATGACAACATGAACCAGAATCTCAAAGGAATGTTTCCAACAGCTTGTGAATCCATGACACGAAGAACTGAGGCTGTTTTGAGAGCAACGGGAGGCCCAACCCAGTATTAGTATGGTGTTACCTAATAAAGTGCTCAGTGAGTGTATTTTGAGCTGAAGATGCTTCTGAGTTCTGAGTTAGGATTTTAAAGCTAAAATACAAGGGCAGCACTAGTATGCATTTGGATATTTACATGAAGTATTCAGATACCACGGTACAACAGCTTTGGTGCTTGTTTAGCTATAAGCCTATGGTAATTGTTGCATTTAGACAGAGACAAGCTTTGGCCTCGACCCAGTCATTATCACACAAGTTTGCTGAGTTAAAGTGCAATTATTTTCCACCAGGGTTTCATTAGGTTTATTGAATGTTAATCACTGAATTGTGGCACTTTCTTTTTAGTGTGTAGTCTATAACATTTGATGGTTTCACTCCTTGTGTTTTAAATAAAGAGATTTTTTTTTTTGTTCAAATACATATTGTATGAGTGTGTATTGAATATGCCAGTGGGTCTTAAGGGCCCTTTGGAAACCAATGTCACCCTTGTCACCATGGATTCTGAAGTATTTTATGCCATTCAGTCCACAAGTAGAAATGATTTGTAAACCAGGATAGAGGTTGAAAGGAAGAGTTAGTAACAAGAAGATAGTTTTAGGAGACCTTCGCAGTTATTGGAAACAAGGCTTCAGGATCGCAAGCAAGGGGCAGAAGGAATTTGTGTTTCTTTTAAAGTTTTGAAAGAAGATCAATTATGTTTGCTTTTGCTTTCCTGGAAATAGATCAATACCAATTTATTGTGGAACAAAATTCTGATTGCTAATCAGCCGCTCAAACGAGCATGATAAAATGTGCCAATCACAGACTTTTTGTGAATTCTAAATTAAACACCACTGGCATATTTGATTTCTCTCTAAATCTCAACAAATTTTTACTGATCCCTTTATCCAATAACCTTTTTTTGTGCAACAGAGAATCTTTTCATGTGCTCTATTTGTTCTACATAACACATTCAATTTGTGTTGGTTTGATGTACGTATTTTATTGTGTGAAGCTTTTTAAAGCATGCAAACAAACACATGTAGTCGCCTAAATAACTGGAGCATGGCAATTGACCTCTGCTTGCTCTCTCTCTGTCAGCCTGACATTTCTTCCAAGCACTGACAAGAGAAAAGAAAATAAATAAAATACTATAAAGCCAAGATAACACAGGAATAGAAGATTGAAGATCTTGTTTAATTCATCCATCCAGATGGTTGGGTTGAGGCTTCAGCACTCAATCCTGACAGGAGGAAGTTTCTATTGTACTTTCTACTGTGATGATGAAGTGGCTGCGTACTCTTCATCTTTTTAAATTGTGCATAATGTAGATGGATGCCTTTTCTATTTCATCTCATTATAAGAAATGCAAACATTAGTTGCTTTAGCATATATTGTAAATGGTTGTTCATGGCTTTGCATTTCCTGTAGCCCAAGAAGATAATAGTTTCATTGGAAGGTGTCATTGAAGACATAAATTATGATGCTTTACCTCCTATCACATGAACTTAAAATGACTCAACCTCTGAGCTGTTGACTTTGAGGGTAAGAAGCAAATGAATATTGATGCAACTGCAGTATGGCACGCACCATAATGAGAAACAAGTATTTAAAATGAGGTCGATACTCAGGAGAGAAAGCCCCCAGCAAATGTGTTGACTGCATATTTTACTGAATTAAATTGTATTCTCATGCATCATAAAAGGCACAGTGGTCACATGTTAACCTTTCATTATTTAACCCGAATGTAATGCAGAATGTCTCATTTTCTACATTATCTTGACCATAGGGGAGAGTTCAGGTGTCATTGCTGCTTTTTGCAAACAATCCAACTCCACCTGAGCCCCCTGTTCATGTTTACATTCCTCTTAAGTCATCATTGCCAAATGCAGACATCTTGTAAGAGCCTCAGCATCCCATGGTAGATATAGCATTATCGTCAATTACATGCTAATCACAAATGGGAATGCATTATCTCTGGATGATTTGTGTCAGTAATTAGATGCCAGGAGGCAGAATGACTCCGAGTGTTTGATATGGCAGAACTCAAAGCCTCAGTCATTGTCTGTAGCAGGTAAACTGGAATATGCTTCTAATATGCTTCTAGCTAGCACAGGCAAGAATAGTATCAGGCATTCCAGTCAGGTCCAGCTCCAGATACTTCTCTATAATGTGCCTGCACTTTGGTCTGAGTGCTGTTATTGTCAATGCAGTTATGGCCATTACTTCTCACTGATAAAAATAGTGTTCAGCTCATGAATTCTTAAGATAGAAATGTATATTTTAGTATTGAAAATGAGGCATTAGTATTAAGAGGGTGGAGTAACACACCACACTAAATATAACACTAAGATACATATGAATCACAACAAATACACATGTAATGTGAGTGTAGGTAAAGCACAAAACAAACTCATCTGCATGTTTAACTAATATTTATAAAAGCAATGAAATGTGTGTCCCACTGATAGTCTAATGTTTGTGTCCAGGAGAGCATTAGAAGAAGACGCCAAGTGCCTCTCGTGCTCTCAGCATGGGCGCTCAGCATTGACAACAAGCTCCGCACATCGTCTTGCTTCTGTGGTGTTTAGTGAGGGTTGGTAGCAACAGAGAAAACTGACTGGAGTCATGCTCCACTTCTGTTCTTCACTTCAGTCGATCTCTAACACATCCCGAACAGTTGGCCATGTGACAGCTCGCTCCGTCTAGGCTGCACTAACAATCAGTGTATTTAACTGGTGTGTATGTGCAACAGGCTATTTTACGAAAAAATGGGTCAGCGCTGAAACCCTATTGCCTGTCGTAAAATGACTGCATAAAACTGTGTTGTAATGCTTATTGCTTTAATTAAATAGACAGAAAAAGTATAAACACTTCTTATGATGCCCATATACTGTACTGTACATGTTGTAATATAGCCACCTGGCACAATGCATTATAGGAATTGCTCCCAGCCTTAATAATGCATTATGATGTCTCATAACTAAAGTCATTATGACCATAGTTTACAAGGTCAATTTAAAAGATCAAGTACCACAACAGTTATCTTTTTATCTATTCTACATTAAGGGATATAATTACTTGCATGATGTCAGTCTGTCATGGAGCTGTGGGAGGATATTCTCTATTAATTCACAACTTATTATCATAACCAATTGATTATATTAAGTTGCCTAATTGACACTGTCTGATGTGATATTGTTACAACATTCCATTTAAGTACAGTGTTGTACCATGCTTCTCTAGGTGTCAGGGAACCATCACACTTAAGGTTTTGAATCATAGTCTTTTATATTTTTATTGCCCGTATTGAAATGTTACAAAACTGCATGCTTTATTTTCAAATAAATGTTTATTGTTATTTCTTCTCAAAAGTTACGAAGTAAGGCTTGCTGGGAAATCCTAATTTCACCAAATGAGCTTGCTCCCTGTCATTTGTAATTGTGCGTGCACGTCGATGTCAGGAAATGGAAGGTTCAGTTAGCAACAAAATGTTTAGCTAACTCAAACAAAAACGCGGCGCTCAGAAGAGGAAGGGTAAAAAAAAAAAAAAGCAGGATGAGCTTCCTGTTAAACTGATTACATTGGATACGTTTTTTTTTAACTCACTATGCTTTAAGTTCATCGAAAGTTTGCAACGTTGGCGTGCAGCTGGAGGCTAACGTTAGCTGGATTGTCCTCAATAGAGAACAGCAGAGTCAGGGATTTCGACTCCAGCAGTCTTGTTAATGACTTTGCTGAGCGAGGGCCCGGCGGATGAACTTCTAATGGTTGAGTACACCTCTTTCTATGGAGGGGGATCAGGGATTCAAATCAGTTGCAAAGTCATTCTGTTGATTCTTCTAGCTACTATAATGTGTGTGTGTGTGTGTGTGTGGGATAACGTGGCCGCTGTGCCGTTGACGATGAATTATGAATTCTATAGATGCAAGTGGTCGTCCGATCAGGTGCCATCATCCGTCCATTCATTCTCATACTGTGAACACCTATAATGAGTTGTTGCTTTTCTTGAAGGCTATTTGTTCTGTGCTTACTGACACACTGTGTAAGCTAGCTTTGTATTGATTTGCTATGTTTTTTCTGGCTAAAGCTCTTTTGGATGTTTGATAGTTGCTGCGGTGGTTTGATAGCCATTTTGTGCAGTGGATGTGTGTGTCTGCCAGTCACAATTATGTTACACTACAGGCTTAAGGAGTGTGATTTTGGTATATTCAAGTAAAATGACATGCAGTATACAGTATGTTACCACACATTAACATCATGGCAAATAAACTATAATTAAGAATGGGCCACCAAACCACTCGGTTAAAGTTAGGAAAAATGGTCGTCATGCTTGTGGTTAATCAACTCAAAAACTTTAGTTAAGCTTGACTATACGTGTCTGAGTTAATCATAGGAAGATAATGGAATCCTTTGGAAACCAGTGACTGACTAATATATCTAAACAGTTCGCTCCAAAATATGTTCCCTGCCAAACAAAAAACGCTCTTCTGTTTATGAGAAGAGCTTCATGATGTGAGTGAGGGTAGATCTCTGCCTTATTAATGCTGCCTAAACTGACTTTTCTTATTTTGTCAGGATTATGTAAAAGATGGCTATTGCTCCTCTGACTGTTATAAGAATAAAACATCACAGGAAATAAAAGCTTACAAGTATTATTTAAAATGACTGTCTGATAAAATACCAACAGCAAAATTGAATCGCACTGTAGGATTATGAGCAGATAGTTAGTTTATGTCTCTGTTGTTGTTTCCTCTTAAATGTCAATGTATTAACAGCTGCAGGTAGAAACAGGTAGCTATTGTATTTTCAACTGTGCTTATTATGCTTAGTATGATTATTACGCAAACATCACACAGGTTACAGAATAGTGAGATACTGTATTTAATTTTGGTTGTTCTCGCCAGTTTGCCTGGTTTCCATTTGTTGATCCTCTGGAGCTGACCGTTTGACCCATTGTCTGGTTGTATATCTCTCTGACGTGCTAAAAGCTGGTCTGTTTGTGAGAGAAAGATCCTTAGTCTCTGTTTCCTTTCAATTTAATAGATGGTGGTAAAATAAAATTTTGGGTCCATAACTCTGCATGCCCTGACTATGAACTTCTTTAATCGCTTGTGATTGATGCCAGACCAGGTATATCCACTACAAGGAAAAGGGTGTTTTGCTTCGGTTAAAAAAAGTACTTCCTTAAGGTTAGAGGACCTTTGTTGTCATGGTTACAATAGTAAATATGCTGTTAAAGTCGTCAAACAGTCATGGATAAATAAAAGAACACTGACTGTTTCACATATGAAACAAGGAGTGAACCCATCCATTCACCTCAACCTCCTCATACCGACTTCACCACTCTTTCTACTATGTCACCTGACTTCCTGCTTTCCTTCCGTCATAATTACTACAGCCACTAGAGGGCGCATAACAATGAAACCCAACTGTGGATTGTAATAACCTGCTAGGACAGATGACCGATGGGGTCGTTTTTCACAGTAGGACAATCTTTGCTGGTGACGGGGTGTCTACTTGTGTCAGCCAACAGGCCGGTGTGGCTCCACTGCATTTGCAGAGAAATTCTCAATTTTCAATCTAGCATAGGGTTATTGGCACCTGCCCTTGTCGCTCATCTTCCACACGATGCACTGACTAATCTAGCGTATCCTTCCCTACCTGCAAATGTGTTTAGTGAAGGACAGATAAGACCTGTCACATATGAAATCTATTTTTCTCCCCAGCTCACCTTACTGGTAATGTCCTGACTGATGTAATAACCACAGCTGATGTTAAGACATGAATGGGGGAAGGAAGTTAATGGAACATTCCAGTCTCATTGCATACCTTGAGCCGACTGATTCAGAATTGTGATGCCAGGTCCGAGCTATATTTGCATATTCTCCCACACACGGCTGATCTGCTTTTCACATTGTTATTTCAGCAATCTGCTTCAAATTTTTGTTGTTTAACGAAACCTTCGAACCTGTTTTCTAACGTGCCTTTGGGTGAGTGTTACTGCAAGACTGCATTATGCATAGTCTTGTATTGTGCAGTTGTGGACTATGAGCAGTCAGCACAGTCAGATGGTACTTCACATAACCCACTTCACTTGGCAAACTGCAGATTAGATACATGCTGCCATATTGATCGTTATCCCTCAGCTTCTAATGGGTTCTTTGCCTGTCACTGCTAAAAGTATGTTTAAGACCTGTACATTTATCAGATTTCATAAAAAGCTAAATTCATATCGTCCTTTGATGTTCTTACTGAGAAATTGTCTACTAAATCTAAGAATGAAGAGGAACATGTAGTTATGTCAAGTTAGTTTTAATCACTGCAAATTGCTGACCTTACAAATCAATTCATTATGCAATTTTCAATGATTAACATAATTAAAAAGATAATGGAGGACACTTGACAATCAACAATGAAAAGTGGGATATGGGTGAGCCATGATGATGTTTGTCAATTCCAGAAGTGCTTATAATTAACAAAGAGAGAACAGGTTGTATCCATGCGTCCTGCAGAGTTTTAGATGTTTTCTTGATGCACTACACCAATAATGATCAAAGCACTCTGAGGTTTTAAAAGAAACATTTCGATTTTAGAGATAAGCCATGATGCTGTTGTGATTTCAAACAGTGTATAGTCCATAAATATGTGTGAGGTCTTCCACAGCGGCTGGAGAAAAAGATCCAATAAGCCAATAAACAACACTTTCCGGAGCTTCGGTTGCAGTGAGGAACGGGCTCGAGGCTGATTTTCCAGAAACCGGGGCTGATTTTCCAGGGATATGGTTGCATTTTCTGGTTCAGCACTCTTAGTGCTACAATGGAATGAAATTCATTTGGGTGTTAAAAGCTCAAAAGCACAGATACACAAAGCGATAGCCATCCATTTAGTGTCTGGGTCAAAGTTTTCTGCCTTGGTAAGAGGTTTGTTCATGTACTTAAGAAATGAAATGAAATTGCAAGGATACTGAATGTATGTGTCTTTATTTCCAGGGTGAATTCCACACCATCAAAATTAGCGTTTCGTTTTTTTTTTTTATTCCCCTCGATAGAGTTTGACTTTAAACTACATTTTCACATTTCACAGGCCTGAACTGTTAATTGGAAGAACACATTTTCTCATGCTTTTCTAACTAAAATACTGAACTATACTTTTTCACAGCCTCAAGTTAGTGTGATTTAGTTTTTTAAAGCAGAGCCTGTGCAGCACAGAATACTTAAAAGCCAATAAACCCTCAAGTCAGTAAACAATGATCACTTTTCATAGAACAAGCTATATTTACCACAAGGTCTTTCTCCAAATCTGCAAGGTCCACTTAGAAAACCAGAATGCACTATATGAAACTGAAAAGAAAAACAAAAACATAAATCAGCATTTTATTTGTATTATTTATCTGGTGGCTATGAATGGATGTGGGAAGAAAATATTTTCTCTGCTCTTTGACAGCTTTTCTCTCTTTGTGTCTCAGCGAACAAACAACAAAGCCCTGCAACAAACAGTCTTACAGACAAACATTTGGCACTATGATCAAACGCATATCCAGCCATTCAAGGCCTAATCATGGATAGACAAACAGAAAACCAACCTGAAACAGAAGGCATGGAGGGAACACACTGTTTCAGCAAAATATACTTTCCTTATTTATATCCAAATAAACCTCTTAGAAATTAAGCTTAAGGTATACAGGACAGATGGGTGCTGCGTCGGAATTTGCACAACTGAGGGAAATGATCAGAATCTGAAATTTAACAGTTCAGCACCACAAGGTTCTTCCTACACATGCAGGGGTTTGCGCCTCTAACACATTATACACCGCAAGCGAAAGCATCAGCCGTCACAGACTTTTCAGTTTTAAAAGATATCATGCATGGGGCGCAGCTTTGCCTTGTGAATCTCATCTGCTTTAAGATGCATTATTGCTTTCATCTGGGAAATAGGAAACTGTCCTATTTTTTTTTTTTTTGTGCTTTTGTTTTGTGTCGTGGTGATGCAGCCAGCCAATCACAGATAAGGAACGAAACAGTGCGCACTGTGACAGTTCAGTGACTTGAGTTTTCCAGCATGTCTCAGCCACAGATCTCTGCATGTCATGTGCACTGAATTTCATCGCAGACACAGGATTTGGTTGCAGGGGTGAATTCATTTGTGCAGTTATTTTGCACAGAGAACTCACAGCAGTGACTAATTGCAAACTATTTCAAAAGTGTTGACCTTCTGAGGTAATAGAGAGAACCGCACAGACCAGAATGGAGAAAGCTGACGTTTTATAACCGCAGTGGTGTAAACTGATTGAGTGTGCAGCGTGATTGTGTAGGTGTGTCTAAAATGCTAATTGGTGTAGGCCTGACTGACCCTGTTATTTAAATCCTGCTGCCTGCCAAGCCCAGAAGCTCCCGCCATATTACTTCAGCTGGACCTGCTTTTATTCGTTAGGCTAGAGATGCTGTTTAAATCAGTAAGTCATTTACTGTTAAGTTATATTATACTTAATATATATATCTATTACATTTGTACAATTGTAAATGTGTCATACTGTAGGTTAGAAGCAAGAGCATTGTTCAGCTTAGTTTGCTTATCAGTTCAAACCCAAATAAAACAAATAAGAAATAAAAAACAGTTAAAACCAACAATATTCCAACCAACCACTCCAGGTTCTTCTAATCTGTCTTTCACACCTCCTCCCCCATCAAACAAACCACCAGGGTCATGTTCCTTTGCTCTGGAGCTCCTTTGCGGTCAACTGTGGGTAAAACAAGAGTAAATTGGTGGCCCAAACTGAAAAACACCATACGGGAATACTACGGAATTTGTTCTTCCGAAAGAGCCGTGAGGAAGTTCAGGCCTTCCTTTACTTATCTTGTATCAGGCCTATCAGCAAATCATCATCATCATCATCCCACTCTCTGAGGCCATTGCCAGTCCTTAGCCACTGAGTCGTCTCAGACTGCAAGCTGTTCACTCAGGGTTAGAATGCTTGGCAGTGGAGACAGGCGGGTGCCAGGGATGCACTTACTCACTGGCAGCAGATCTGTGGCTCAAAGAAGGAAAGAGCAGAGGCCAGTGCACACTAAACACTTCAGTGTAAATATTTTCCTTTAATATTGAAATTACAGGACTGGAGGGTTTAAGTGTTCTTTGTTCAAAGTTTCACATTTTTAGAACCACGTAACAGTCTGTGGAAACAAGCTGTCGCATTGTGGATGCACCTCCTTTATGATGGAGATGCTGTTTTTCAAGCGCTCACGGAGAACTGCTGTAGTGTAAAAGTCAGTACTGTGAAAGCAAATTCCTTTACACGATATAAAACTTTGCAGTATTCAAAGTTCAAGCCGCACTTGCTCTTTTTTCATATACTTGAACGCAAATCTGTGTCATCTATTTTGCAAGTCTGAAGTTAATTATTCAACAACATAAAACTCAACATAAAAATATATCCTCTAAAGATATTTCTGCCAACAAGTACACCGCTGCAGCAGGCAGCTTAATTAGTTGGTGGATCTAAAGTGTTGCACAGTGATTGTTTAAAACGTTGAACGACACCGACAAATTGAGTGACACGACCTCTGTAAATTGCATCCCTGCATCTAAGTTAAGTGGAAATGCTTTGTCATTCGGACTGAAAATAAAGATGCATTTTCTACATGAAGCGTCTTCCCTTTGTGCAGCTTTACATTCACAGATTATATGAGTTGTTAGTGTTTTCACTTGCAGTGTGGGGTTTAATTTCAGATAACTGTCAAATATTTCAAATGCTGGATATTTAAATTTAGAATAATACCTTATGCTGAATTAGCTTGCTACACATTAACTTCAAAGCATGTGAAATTGCTTAGTCACAAATCTCACGCTATTAATATTCTGTTTCTTCTTTTGTTTCACAGGTGAATCAAAAATTGGTGATAGGAAGTAGACACGATCTTGTAGCAGCTTTCTGAACTCTTTTGTGGTATTTCTCCTGGTTTCGGCGTGCACTGCGACGGTAGCTACAGGCACCACGAGAAACTGAGAATCTACTGGCAAGTGAAGAAAATAGATCTGACAGGGCTCCAGAGCTAAAATCCCCATCATTAGCCTTAAATCTTCAGCAATTAGTAAATGTAGCTGCGGCTCAGGGGATTTTACATTCTGCAAAATGGTTGATGGGCTGTTTTTGGCCGGTATAGAACAGATAATGAATGTGTGAATTTAAAGTGAAGAGAGCAGAGAATTTGCTCAAATGGTGTGCTAATGAGGAGGAAGAAGTGAAAGGAAGTGGAGGTAGCCTCTCTCTAAGATACAAGAGACGGTTTTGTGTTGCAAACTATGCACTATGAAAACAGATGAAAGCTTAACATAGCTGCATTTGAGAAGTGCAGTATAATGAAAGGCCAGGGCTCTTTTCCTTATAGTTAGTGCAGGTTACTTTTGGGAGGAGTTGTCACTCCACTCTTACATAAAAATCCTTCCTGCTACATTTATCATGCCATAATGCCTGAATCCAACATACAGTATACACATATATCATATCATAGTAATATGTGTGTTTCATGTATGACTTTGTTCATCTAGGTATTTTATCAGTTATTCTAATTTTAAATTAATGTGTACAGTGTTAAAGCTGTATATCGAAGTTAAATTAGGGGATTTTTCCATTGTTCCTCCTTCTATTTCATGTACAGCCCAATAATTGCAATTACTGTGGCTGAAGCTTCACATACAGAGATCTCCAGGTTCATCGTTAGATGTACTGAAGTTCTGCCTTGCCCTGACTTTGTGGCTTTGCTGAGTTGCTTGCCTGGAGTTAACATCCCAGGGGGGTTTGTGCCGTCCATTAACATTTTCTAAAGTGCTGCCATAACTAAGAAGATTCATTTTATTACAAAGTGGCGCATTCATTTCATCCCTAAAAAGCAATTATAGCTCACATTTAGTATAAAGCCACTTTGTCCTGGCGGGGTTTTAATTTCAGTGAGGACAGAAGCTGAATGTTCAGATAAACAGTGCTGTCAGTTAAGGGCAAAGATTGACAGGTGCTTCCAGTTGTTCACTTAATAGTCAAATGGTGGTGTCATAATTCACCTCCAGCAGAAACAGAGGCCCTTTGAAATATGCTCTGGAATAATCACCAGAGAGGACACTGTCATACTTTGAGAATGTTACCTTTTCAACATTGGGCTTTTTCACAGTTATTACACAGTATCTGTAAATTTAAGAGTCCACCACATCACTTGTGTTGATTCATACTTTATTCGTTTCAACTGCAGTGCAATCTAAAATAGTCAATGTCAAACAAATGTCAAACGTGAGCGTAGGTTTTGTTTGCACAATTGGGAGGGGGCGACATATTAAGTAGGGGATCTGTAGGGGGTCTAGAGCATCAAACACTTCATTTCCTGCATTCTGGTGAATTTTTATGCACCAATTTCTGCCTACTCTGCATCAGTTTGTTGTGAAAATGTCTTTATTTAAGGAAAGGAAAACACAAAATTCAGGCACCTGGTGATTCAGGATTCATTCTATGTTTGTAAAAAAAAAGCATTTGCAATTGAAAAATTGCTTTCTTATTCTGAGTTGATCCACTACGGACATGTATGCCCTTTTCCATTTATACCATCCCCAGGCCTGGAAAACCCTTTTAAAATGTCAAGCTGTTTCCATGACCATGGGAATCCTGAGTATGAAGTATATGAACTCTTACCTGTTTGTCTGCCTCTCGCTGTGGGTTTACCTTAAGATTACTTTTTCCCCTCAAGGAAATTCATGAAATCATTAAATAAAAATCTGTTTTGCATATATTTATTTGCATTATAAATCTTGGGTGCCAATGTGCCAAAATACAGAAGCATATCTGCATCCAGTAATGCTTCAACTTTTCCTGTCTTTCCTTTGCTACTGTTTTAATAAATATTCAAGTTAGCTATTTGGCTATTTACACCCTTATGGAATGTATGTTTCCTTATGCGTCTTACAGGACAGTGCAAATTGTTGCAATGTGCCTTTTAATAAGCACAATATGCTGGGTGGCATTCTAAATGTCTGCACTATATAGCAGAAGAGCTTTAGAAGTCACATGAGATAATACATAGAGTGGCAAAGTTCATGTCAGGAGGAGGTTGTGGTGGATGAATGAGTCAATCACAGGACTTTCCCTGAGGAGACCAGAGTTTAACTCCTGTGTGAAATCAGAAGTTTATACTATATTGGTTGTATATATGCTGTCCACCCATCCAGGTGCAAATAGCATTGTTGGCTACAGGTTACAAGTAGCATTGGCTATGGCCACCTGGGTGCAAATAGCATCTGCCCAAAAAATCATTTTAACTTCACTAGGCATATTTACAAATCTTTTTAATGTTATATTGGAACTAATAGCCTACATATCATGGTAGAGAAAATATATATTGTGGCATTTATAGTATAAGCTGTGATGCTACAACACATGCAAAAAACATGGAACACAGAAACAAATCACATGAAATACAAAATACAATAAATGTACAACTAAACTAGATACAATGAAGCCTAAGAAAAGCTACCTGATCATCTCTGTCTGACCATTCTTCAGGCCTGTAGTGAACGCCCACAGAAAGAGTTCAGTCTGACACATGCTGGAGCTTAACAGTAATAAAATAGTAGGGGAGTGTAATGTGTTAGCTACCCACCTCAATAATATTATTCAAACCCAGCTAGGGAGGAGTAGAGTGAGTGTCCTACGGGCAGGTGATTTGCTGAACTAAAAAACAGGGATCTGAGATCATATCGGCACAGAGCGTCTATAACAAACTGTGCCGACATTTGCTCTCAGCTCCGCTCAGAGGTGGTTGGCATGTGCTGTTAAGTCAATCGTGGGTTGGGGTGAGCATATTGATTTTCCTGTGGAGCTTCACATGCATCAAATCAATCCTCCTTCCCACTGTCTTCACCCACTCCCAGATTCTGTCATTCAGGGCCACAGATGGCACAGAAATGCTCAGCTCATTTCTGTTTGATGTAATTCCTTATGACCTGTGTGCAAAAATAAATAAATAAAGTCTGAGAGAGGGTGATGAGTCAGTGCGTGCAACATACTGTACATACACCAAGCAATCAATTGAGTGACAGCCTTGCTAGAGGGACTGTCAATAGTGTCATAAACATGAGCGCAAATACATAATGAAAGCAAATAAGCAGGACAACAACAATGTAAAACCCTGCCTTTCTGGAGAATAGAGACTCAGATGGAAAGTCTGAAACTTTCTAGCCTTGTTGAAAGTGAACTTGTTCGTTTTGTGGGAGGTGAGACGCCTGAATTCTATATATCTTTATAGGGGTATGACCTTTTTGGAACAACTTTACTACGGAAGATCCTGAGAACCACCACGTAGACAAGCAAAATCAATATACAGCAGAGCAACCACAAGAGCCACAGCTTGTCAGAGGATCAGCGCAGTGTGGTATAGATGCATGCCGTCAGCCTGAAATCCATATAGACAGATTTGTTGTATAATAAGCAAGCCATTACCATAAAAATAGCTGATTGTAAAAATAGCTGCACTGAGATACTATGTGTTTTAGAGATGAGCTGATCACTGGTATCTAACTGTTGTCTAAATAAATTGAATTTCTTCTTGGCTTCCTCCCTGAGTAATTGTAATGTTTTCGCAATTTAGCTGTGGCTTTTATCGTTTGTTTGTATGTGTTGTGACAATCTAGTCTAGGAGTCATGATTTCATGAACACATGAATACCAACAATTTAGACGACTGAGACATTTTTAGCGAGTAATTCCCCACTTGAAATTGTGAAAATATTGTTTCAAATGTCTATATTTGTAAACACACACTAACTAAAGGTTTTACCCCTTTGAAATCATGAAGTTGTAAGAATATTACTGAACTTATATATATATATATATATACTATATATAACACTACTTAGCTGTTTGCAGCATGCACTCATCTTCTTACATACACTTGTTTACCTTCTATCTCTTTCCCATGCTGTCCCATGGTTACTACAACTGTAATCCTCTGTCACAGCCTGAGTTTCTTAGTTCAGCAGAAATATTCCAACAAACACAGTAACACAGTGCCATGGAGCTGTCGGGAGCTCTTTCATGGGACATCAAGCTGAAGGCTTTGTTAGTTGTACATCAATTAATCACAAGGCCCAAGACATCACAACAGTTGGAGGCCAATTTTATTCAAGCAACACGTTGACATACACATATCTTATTGTCATGCCATCACCTGGGCACACCCAACCATCTGCTCATTACCACATTCTCCCCTGGTGGCCACAGAAAAGCAAAGCAACCATAGTGATAAAATAAACAGCAGAATAAGAACAAAGAAATAACAGATATATGTAATATGTTGATTCATTGTTGTACATACAGCAAGATATATTTAAGAGAAAAACAATACTGACAATATACATTCTCCACACATCACGTGCAAGAACGTAACACAGGAGTAATACTTCCCTGTCTTGCCCAGTCCTGATTTTCTCTTTTTATTCTCTCCTGGTCTAGCTTTTGTTGCTGGTGGTGCCTACTCATCCCGATCCTGTCACTCTTGCCCTGTCTCACACATAAGTTATTATTTCCTATGGTGGCTTTTACAAAGCTACAAAGTTTAGCAGATAAAACAGACAACATTTTCAAAAGTTAGACTTGTGCATTCGACCTCCCTCATCGTCATCTTTATTGATGTGGCTCGTCACATTCTCAGCAGCTTTCATAGGAACTATTCCTTTGGATGATGGACAACCTGGTGGTTTAAGGTGCAGAGCACGAACTGTGATGTCACTGGTTCAAGTCTGTCTTGGACACATGTTGCATGTCACATCCAATCTCTTTCTTGTCAGCTCCATGATAAAGGCATGTTTCTATAAATTTGAGTTAAGGCACTTTGATAGCTCCATGTTGTATATACATTACATACATATAATATGACACATGATAACAGATAAGTTCCCTGCTCACCAGTCTCATATGAATTTCATATAGGCCTACAAGACCCAACCATCCTGATTAGGTGTCAGCCTCTACTATAAACTGCCCAGGTATGAAAAGGGTAGGGGTAGTCGGTGGACCTTCGAAAAGCACAAAAGAAAATAAATGTGACACTTATTAATTATGCATGCTACAACCTGTCACGGAGTTCACTTCTTTGTTTACTACTTTGTTTACTGATTTAAATACCCAGCAGTGTAACCATAACCCTGTTAGCATACCGAGCAAATATGGCATTTACTTAAAGTGAATGATCTCCAATTCCAATGTTTTTATGTCACTGTTCTTCAGTTAGCCCACACTCTATATATCTCCTAATATTGACAGATTGACAGCCAATCAAAACTGATGTTCAGGCGTTCATATTTTGTTTTCTTTCCTGAATATCTAACAGTCTTGCAGTCATCCACAGTGTGCTGTGCAGCCTCACGATAACCTTCCTGCAGTGCAAACACTTAAAATGTTTATGCAAACAAAATGGTGCTGCGTGATTCTAAGAAATTCTTTTTCTTGCTGTGTGGAGTGCAGTATTCATTTGCAAGAGACCTATGCAAATAAGCACCCCTGATGTCTGAGTTCATAACCACATGGTAGTTGCAGAGGCACCTCATAATCAGGCATTTCTATCAGTTAAGAATATATATTCCTCAGAATGATGAGACTGGCTTCAGTGGCTGTCTGTGCTATTGAAGCTGGGAGGAGTTGTCAGTCCTCTTGTTCTATGTTGGAAATCATCCTTAAAGTCCAGCTTTCTAAATTTGAAGAAAATATTGCACCCACAGTATTTAATTTAGTTGTTGATCACTTTAACTGTTCCCTTGACTTACTGAAAGGACCAGCCTGTGAGGACTGTGAATAAGACCCCTCTGGTCCAATACAGTTGGAACAGGGTCTGTTTTTCTTTTCTCAGGGTTATGAGTTTTCTTTTGGTTTATGAGTTCTCTTTCGTTCTCCTAGGGAGGACAAATGGAAAACTTTATGCTGCCTCACACACTGAGATAGGATGCAGAAGAGCAGCAGCACCTGTTATCCTTTATTATTAAAACACATGCATGCGAGATGTACTATTTATCTTTTATCATTCACTACAAAGAGTAGTTTGTAGTGAGGAGCAGTAACACTGACATGTTTTTCCCTTACGCTGAACATTTTAAGAAGAAGAAGAAGAAGATATCTTTTTATCCTTTACTACAAACAGATCTTTTTGCTTGTTTTTTCTTTTTTGCTTCTGACTGTCTGAATGCGGCTTCACTTCAAGCTTCTCCAGCCTCTGTATCATTTTGTTCACAACTACACTGCTTTCCTTCCCAAAAAGAACTCAGTGTTGGTAACCTGTAAACAAAAGTAAAGCGCTGAAGTTCATAGACCTCAAACCCTGATGCTTTAGTCAGTATACTGCATCATAACTGCCTTACAAATTGCAGTTGTTCCACAGTGTCCTTGTCGATGTTTGTGTGAGACACAAACCAGCAAAAATAATTTTTAAAATTGTATAGGCCTAATATTTCTACGTAAACCACCACCACATCTTGTAGCATCATCCTTATTACTGCATCTAGTCTGTGATTACTATGTTCTTCTTCTCTCCCTGTAGAGCACATCTCCTACAGAACAAATGCCTCTCTAATGTACAAATGTAAAAGCTGTGGAGATAGTGTTTTGACAAGTAAATAAATCTGACATCATTATTTTATAGTAGTGTGCAACATAAAGCAGTGCTCCACTGATAACCAAATATGACATTATGGCAAATATGACACAAATAACTTAATTCAAGTCAAATCAGTTTAGTTATATTGTACATTTCATACACAGCTCAATGTGTTTTACAGTAAAACAGGGAAAACATAAATAAAAATAACCTATATAGATACACAAAAATATAATAACCTTTCAGCCATACAAAGCACACACAAAAGCACACACACATAAAATCTAATTCTAACCCCAACCCTAAGACCAAGTTTTAACCCTCAAAAAGCAGTCTCTACCCTTGGGGATCTCAATTTTTGTCCCCAGGGTGACACAAATCCCAATGGGTCAGTGTGTATTCAGGTGGAAACCCCCACCAGAATATAAAAACAAACCCACACACACGCACACACACACAACTCCAACTCCCACAAGCCTGAGAGAAAAGAAATGTTTTAAGATGGCTTTTAAAAGAAGATCTCAGGTCTCAGCAGATTTCAGGTCATCAGCAGCATAGTGACTGAATGCAATAAATAATTGGGCTATCGCCAGTGACCAGGTCAGAAACATAGGTAGGAGCAATACCATGTAGTGCCTTGTAAACATGCAATAATATTTTAAGGTCAGCTCTGTCTTGTACTGGCAGCCAGTGAAGTCTTTTCAGTACCTGTGTAATGTGTTTTTGTGAATGTGAATTTTCCCATACTCCCACTTAACACTCTGACTGCACCATTTTGAAATAGCTGGAGTCTACCTATTACCTTTTAGGGAAGTGCTTCAAAAAGGGCATCACAGCAATGTAATCTGTACGGGAGTCTGACTGAGGTAGGAAGCTCCTAAGTTTGGAAATGTTTTTTAAATGGTAGAAAACAGATTTTGTAATGGTGGTGATGTGATGCTGGAAGTTAAGATTGGCATCAATAATAACACCCAGGCTCACTGTGACATCCAGAGATCCAGTGGTTATTGTCATCAGTGCATTTGACATGCTCATTTACAGTATTGAGGTTGTCTTAGGAAAGTGAAACATACAGTAAATCTGTGTATTATCAGTATAGGAATGATAGGAAACGTTGTGCTTCCATATGATGGTACCAGGAAGGAGCATGTATAGATGGAATAGCAGTGGACCAAGAACTGACCCCTGTGGAACCCCACTAAAAATGCTGACTTCCACAGATGTGAAGTTGTTGATAGATACAGAAAAAATTCTTCATTTTAAGTAGCTTGTGAACCACTGAAGGACAGGTCCAGATAAGACAATATAGTTTTCAAGTCTATTTAGTAGAATGTCATGATCAACAGTGTCAAAAAAAGCACTCAGGTCTAACAATACAAATATAGAGTCATTTCAATAGCCATTTCAGTGCTGTGAAGTTGTTTGTAGAAAATCTTTTCAAGAATTTCACTAATAACAGGAAGGTTAATCTATAGGAGATTGGTCTAAAGTTGCTAGTTATGGATGGGTCTTGATGACTCTTTTTCAGTAACAGACTGACAATAGCACATTGACAGAAGTGGGGAAAACACCAGACTGTAGGGAAGTATTAAAGATATGCAGAAGATCTTCTGATAGGCAGTGAAAGAGACAGTTTTGTCAGAATAGGGTCAAGAGAACAAGTGGAAGGTTTAAGCTGCTGGGCTACCTCGTCAAGATCAGTAGAGCTAAGGGATGAAAAATTACACATAGTTGCCAGGATGTTACAGTGATGTGAGGAGACTGATAGAGTCACCACAATATTCAAGTGTTATTTCTGATGTTGGACATTTTTCCTAGAAATAAGGGGCAAAATCATTACATTTATCTGAAGAGAGGATCAGTTTATCAATTGCAGAGAACAAAAACACACCGCATTATTTTTATTCTTTTATTTATCATTTATGAGATGTGATGCTGTCCATTTGCACATATTTAATGGTACAGTGGCTGTACATATTCCATGTGCTGTACTATGTCTAGTTCCTTCTTAATCTCATCTTTCAGTGGACTGGCAATTCTCCCTGGAGTCATGAGGATATATGGAACACCTCCCTGCACTTGAGCTTGCAGGCTCGTTGAATTTGTGTATTGGCTTTCAGCTTGATCAGGGACATCCAGTCTCCTGTTGCTTTGAGCGGGAAGTCTAATCTTGGAGCAGTTTAAAGGTCTATATCTGATGTAGCTGTATAAACTGAACTCACAGAACTAGCAGTACCTGATACCCCTATGCAGCTTAAATGTAACATTTATTTCATTATCATACCATCCCGAGCTCACACATACTCCACATACTTAACGCTTAAAAATGCTTCACCGTGTTCACAGCTTTTTCTTTTATTCATAAAATGACTGCATGCGGCACATTTTGCCAGGAATTCATGGCACCCATGAAATTGGCTTCTCTTACATCGATCACACGTTTGGTGCAATCTCACGGCTTTCTTTATCTGTTTGTGCCCACAGGCGTCTCTACCACTGTTGATGAAATACATCAACTTGGCTTTCAGTTGCTGTGTAGGCTCTGTGTGTTATGACCTCTTGCTGCTTTTTAACAGTTCACCCCTGCTGTCCTTGCTACATCATCATTGTCAGTTCTGTCTCCAACTGTAGCCTCTTAGGCAAACGCCCACGACAAGATTTTTCATTTGAAGCCGCGTCCCATTACCTGAACGCAATTTACACCTTGATGCCAGAACAATAGGTACAGTGGAAGAGGAGTTAAGGACGTGGAGTAGCAGATGCAGTTTGTTTGTCAGTGGAGTACACATGGTTGTTCAAAGCTCATGTAAGCTTTGATTTGAGTGTGTTCTCTCTTTCTGAATTCCTGCTCCTTGGGGTAGTAAGATATAAAGATATTCCTAAAGGGCAGAGTTTGTATTGTTTGTGATTTTGATATTTGTACGGTGAATTGCATTTTGTATTTCATTACCCCATGTATAGTGGTATATTTCAACCACCATTGGATAGGTTGCCACGAAATTTGGTACAGACCTTCATGGTGCCCAGAGGATAAAACCTAACAACTTTTTTTGTCACCTGATTTTCCTTCTACATCAACAAGCAGGTCAGAGTTTTCACTTGACCTGCGAAATAGCTTAACTTCTGCCAGAGGAATTGCCACAGCCATGGTTTTCACACAATGTGTCCTAATAATATGAATGCCATCAATGGCAAGCATGGCAATTTTGCTGAGCCACATGGCCCATGCCCCATCCCTCCACCAAGTTTGGTGCTAATCGGTTCAGTAATCCTGCTGACAAATAAACAAACAAACAAACAAAGAGACATGGGTGAAAACATCACAGCCTTGATGGAGGTAATAACAATTTTAACATTCCTTCATCACATTTCCAAAAAAAGCCCACCTCAAGTGTGGGCACAAAAAAGTCTTGTCCTCAAAAACTTAACCGATGAGGACTCGTGTCCATGAATATGATACACCGCAAGCTATAGAAACTCCCAGGTGGGAAGCCACTGCTTGGTGTAGGCTAACTGATGTCACACACAAAGAAAGCCTTGAAACAAACATCTGCAGCCCCCAGCAAATAGCCTTTTTTGATGGTGCGGCCTGAAATAATGGTGAAGTGCTGCCACGTCATCATCGCGTCCCCAAGGCACACAATGTACGGAAACGGTTGATTGGTCTCTACATTTTGTAAACACTCGACCATGTTGGTCCCTACCTGTTAATTACACTTCAGTCACTTGGTGTTGCAATGGAACTGACATCAAAGTTATTGAGCTCATTTTGTGGAAGTATCAAAATGTGAAAAAAAATGTTGGATCACCAAAAAACAATTAATTGCAAACGTTGTATAAATATAAAGGCAGACAAATTAAAATTGTATTCAAACTCAGTCCTTGCAAACTAATTGTAAATGTTAGGTTGAAACAGTAATTCGGAAGAACAATATTAACATTACTTTATAGCAAAGGATGATTTAGCCTTTATTTTTTTTCAGTATGAAACAAAAACACCACTGTGTGTAGTTTTACTTGTTTATCTGTATTGATACTTTGTATTGTAGCCCTTGTTGAGATTTTGAATCACTATGGTCTCACAATGACAATAAATATAAAAGCGGCTTAATAGTTTTTGGTGGTGTATATTGATAATGCATCATGACTGTTTCAGGGGGTTCCAGACTTCTGAACACAACCCAAGTACTTTCTATTCACCTTACTGCTTAATTAATTAACACTTTTGTCCCCTGAGTAGTCCATGCTCAAACTATCAATTTTGAATGTGTGCTCTCCCATCAGCAACCTTGATTATCAAAGCGATCATGGAACCAAAAGAACATTCTCTGATTAATAATGAATGCCGAGAGACACCAAGAGAGAGAGAGAGAGAGCAAGAGAGAGAGAGAGAGAGAGAGAGAGAGAGGGGGAGGCAGAGCTCTTCCTAACCATGACAGGCACTGCAGATATTACTTAACGTCTCGATTAAATGTCCAAATATATGTGTGTGAGGTGTGTTTAAACATGTATAATCTGTTGTGATATGTAACAAGGCCATTATTTTCTCTTGCATTATTACCAACCAGTGTTTTCACCCAGCTCGTCCCTCTCCTTTTGATTAAGGAGTCGTGGGTGAATAATCATCCACAGAAGGCATCGCACTGCCGTTTGCCAAGCATTGTGGTTGACAACTGTGTAGAGCAATTGGGGATAAAGTAGCTTGCTCAAGGGCACCTCGATTGTAGCGCTAGTAATCCCAAAGCCCGGTTTAACTGATGTTCTGTTTTTGTCTGCATAAATCTGTTTTCTTTCCGTGGATGTGGCATTATTCTAATGTCCACAGATATCAAGTCACATGGAAAATGCCTGTAGCCAGAGACAGAATTTTATGCTTATATGCACTCCTTGGTGCAAGGGGGGGTAAGATTCAGACAGAGGCTGCTGCAGTGCGATGCAGAGTACATGGATTACACATGTACTCCTTCTGAGAGAAGTTGCGCCCAATATGTGAAATTGGAGGCAGTAGGACTAGGTAAAGTATTTTTTTTTATCTAATTAATGACATTATCTTTTACAGTTCATCCAAAAACGACTACAGCGTGCTTACAGCAGTATGGTATGCTATAATTTTCTCTGTTGGGATGAATCTTGAAAGTTTTGGTACAGTTTTTTTAACTATAACATTTCCAAATGTTGACATCCTTTTCATATTTTGCATGGAGACATTTCTTCTGTACATGCTCATGTGTCACTGTCACAATCCATTTGGATGTAGTGACACTGACAGCACATCTAGTCTCCCCTGCTGACTTGAGTGCTTTATTGAGCTATGCTCAGTATGGGCTTTGGATCTCAAATGTGAAGCAAGTGTGCACAGTAAGCCAACCATGAGTGGCGTAAGCTGTCTTCCTCCAAGATCTCTGTCTCCCTTTATCTCTCTCTCCCTCTCTTCCTCTCTCTCTCTCCCTCTCTGTTGTTGTGATGAGCCACTGCAGTGGGAAAAGGACTTTGATCCACTGGCTTGACAACAGCCTGCCAAATTCCCTCTCCCCACGCAAAAATGCACAGATCCTGCCTTCCAGCAGTAGGGCCCACTTATTTGTAATCTCATAGATTACTGTCCCCAGGCTTAAGTGTAATGAGCCACAAACATCCAAGAAAAACATGTTATTTTTCACTCTAACTTGAAGGTTTAGCTTGCATATAAAGAAGTGTCACAGTAAGCCAGAACACACAGAAGGCCTAACTTTACTTTACGGCACACTGTATCATACACACAGATTCACAGCATGGGAGAATGAATCAGTGTGTTGAGCATCATGGTTGTTCTTTTCTTCTGAATTATTTTTTTATTCTTTCTTTTTTTGTCTCTCTCTCTCTCTCTCTTGAAAGATATTGAATAAAACAGGTTGGGGGAGACGATGAGAGAATCCATTTCCTTTTGAAGACCTTGAATTACACAGGCCACTGCTATATAATCAAAATGCCTCTCTCAGATGGAGTTGCTGTACATTTAATTAGAAAGTGCTTTAATCAAAACAATTAAGCACAGAGTATTTGACAGGACAACAAAGGACACACCAAGATGGAGTCAAGAAAGAGCAAATACTTGCCAGAGAGCAGGTGGCTATGAGAATCAGAGTGAGACAGAGAATCTGTAGGAATACTGAGTAAAATAAAACCTGGCAAGAGGAGCTTGATAGGAAAGGAAGAAGTGGTGTAGCATGTAGAGAAGGAGGAGGTACAGTAAAGACATTTGGTGCTTTAAATATAATGATTTATTGATAATGTTAGCACTGCAGGTCATTTGTGATAGAAGTATTACTGTTGTATTTTTTGGTGATTCTTTTTTTTTAACAGACAGACATTAGAGCAGTACGGCCCTGATATCTGATCTGTCATTCTTATTTTCAACCCCCAGCTCATAAGTACACTGTTTCCTTTATTTATCTAGTTCCCTTGAATAAAAAAATCTCATAAACTCGAAGTTAGCATTTTTCATTTTCCCTCAGTCTTCCCCTCCGTCTCCAGTACATCCCTTGGGAAAAATGTCTCTGTAATAAAAAAATAAAATAAAATTAAAATAAAAAAAATAAAAACGCCCACAATACTCTCCCTGTGCATGCCAGGGTTTAAGCAGGATGGCTTAGGAAAATAAAGAAATAATTCCACTCAATAATGTCTAATATTTTTCTACGGTGTGTGGTATTTTCCCACTGGCATTTTCCCTGTAAGCAATACTAACGCCTGTTCACTTAAGTTCAAACCTCAGTCTGATTTCACCTCTTATTCCATCTGTGCTTAAACATTTTGATCCACAAGTTTAACACAACATCAAAAAATGCATAATAGTTACTTTGGCATCTATCACAACGTGTACATTTGCCTCTGACAAAGCGTAATTTAGAATACTATGCAGTGCTGGTACTGAAAGCAGCTTTGCTTCCTTTTTGTAGAATTTGAACTTTTACCGGATGTCAGCATGACTTTTCGTTGGAAGAGTTACAGCTGCAACTGTAGGTGAATCGGCAGAGATGCTATAGGTGGGGTTTTTTCTTTTTTAACAACCTGTAAATTCTTTCTATGAGATGTTGTTAGCAGGAGAAAACAGACCATTTCAATAAAATAATGCCTTGTAAGGAGAGGCACTGGTGTATTATCAAACTATTTAGATCCATTCAGTGACATGTTGTAGCCTCTTGGTTCATAGAATCTTGTTTGAGGTGAGAACACCTGTCTCATACAATGTAGAGATCAGATCAGATCAGATTATGCAACAATAACATGAACTGATGCATCATTTTCATCTTGTTACACAAAAAGTTGTTCTTAAGGTTGAACAACTAAAGTTATTTTAAAAGTCCCCTATTTTACACTTTCGCAGTGTTTTTTATTTAAAGTTTTTCCTCGCTTCTGATTGGCTGACTGTTTTCTGAATGCTCAAATAAAGAATATAACAGATTTCAGGTAAACAGAGAAACAAATCTGGCAAGGTTGGACAGTGGATCTGGGTGGGCTGGTGCGGTGACTGCTTTTATTGTGACATCACAAAATTACAGAAGTTCTGATGGCTTGTTTTAAGGCACACTGTGTGCATTTCTCTGTGGACAGAGCACTTTAACAGTATTAATATAGAACCTAAACCTTCTTTATAATTTAAAAGAAATCCATGGAAATCTCACTTTATACAATATGTGACCTTTAAGGCAACAATACAGGTGTTAGTTGTGGTTAAATAAAAAACATGTCCACTGTCTCACTGTTAAATTGAGTGCCTTTGCCTGTCTTACATAATTGGTGCATATAATATAAAAGGAGCTTCAAAAGGATCAGTAAGAACAAAGGGAGAAGTTAGTTAAATTTATGACATAAAATAAACAACATGGCTCTGGAATGCAGTAATTAGTATCAATACAATATATTTTTTGTACAAATAAGCATGATATATTTTTATATTATTATTATATATATTATTTTGTGTACATCATTTTAGATCATAGTTCATTTTTCACAATGCTTCAGGCACTAAACAGAGCTACAATTGCATAGTATAATAATTTCTGCAAAAGCTCTCCTGTAAATTGCTGCTCCAAAAGTCTTGAAATGTTGTTTAGTAAACTGCCCTGGATGTGGTACATAGGAGGAATTAAGTGTCCGTGATATATGCGGAAGCATGAAAAAGGAACGTGTTAGGTGCCGTCAATTGAGTAAAGCCTGATTCAAATTCGGATTCACTTTTCAGAACATACTGTCATCACACATAGTGAATCTTGTATGGAAAATCAAATAAATTTTCATCGGGTGCAATCAGCATGATTCTAGCACAAAAACAGGCAGAAAGAGTTATTGACGTTTAAAATTGCTGAGGGCAGTACCACTTTTGGGTCTAGCAAGAAAGGCTTGCCTCTTTTATTCTCTCTCTCTTTCTCGGCATAATAACAATATGCTCGCTATAATTTTGTGCACTTTTAAATTGCAAATCTAAGAGGAGCTGCAATTCTGTTCATATATTGGATCCAAACATTAAATGTGCTGTGAAATGAAATGCTCCACAGCAACACTGCCTGGACCCCAGACCCAGGGCTAAGTTGGTAGGACTGACATTAATAGATGGCTAGTCTCAGTGGCAGAGCTTTACTGCAATAACCCATCAGTCAGCTCTCAATCCCGGTGTGGATGTGCCCACCCTTACCCCTTTCCACCTATGTGACTGATGACTTGTGCAGCCCTACCCATGGAGAGCTGCAGTAAAGAAAGTGTTGTCATTTTTCTACTTAGGAGTGAAAGCTAGCTTCTGACCACCATTAGAAACCAAGGTTTTCGGTGACCTCATGTCGCCTCTGGTAAATTCACCTCTGCAAGCTGAAAAGCACGTACTGGACTTTGACCTCAGGGGTTAGAAAAGTTGGCGTGAACAAATAAAAAACTTGCTGGATGACAGTACAGGGCATAGTTCCATAAAGTACAAACGCTAAAACCCATTTAAGTTTTCAGCAGGAGCAGTTAGTTTAAAAAGGGTGTAAAGTAATCCCTGCGCTGTGTTTATTTGTAACAACAATAATAAGGAAATGATACATCACAGAATTTATGTCATCTTACATAAGCCTCTGATTAGAGTGTCTTGAGATTTTGATTGGCAGGTTTCCTTCATTACAGAATATGAGCTGGAAAATGAGTTTTGAAAGCCAGCAGTCTGAGAAGCTGCCAAAGTCATCATCAGTGAGTCATTGGTATTGATCAACAACCCTATCAATCCCTGGTAGATCTATTATGGTCATTTTGCACCAGGGCAGCAGAAATCATATCTCATTATTCTAAGATACACTTCAAATACAAAGTCCAGTATGAGGCAGCCGCCGTTTGTGCGGCTCATGCAGTCGACGAGCCACAGCTGCTGATCAGTGGACATGGTCGAGGTGTGAGGTATTAGAGGATGTGAGGAATAGGATGTCTTAGTGGGGAGCATGAGGAGTGTGACCCTTCCAGCAGAGACACAAAGCGACAACAAGTATTTGGCACGAGTCCTCGCACTGATTGACTTGTCTCCACAGTGGGTGAGATAAGTCTCTGTCAACCTTCAGCACACTGTGCCAACACCGGACCATTACCGTTGTTGTGTTTTCCACACAGCATTAGAACGCAATCAGCATGACTTATTGTGGTCAGTTGTGCATTAAGACAGGAACACCACCAACTTTTCAGACCATTTACTTGATGCTGAACTCCAATTACAATGAAGGTCATTGAAATGCTCATTCGTTCAGAAGTCTATACCTGCTGCAGTCACGGCCAGCAGAGTAGTTCAAGTCGGATCAGATTTACTAGTCCTTGTATTGACAATCTGAACAATGCTCTTCTAACGTATTATTTTCTGTATTCACATTTATATCCAGCCACATTGTTAAATTTATCAGAAATATTTTGAATATTAGTGTAAAAAACGTATAACTGTATATTATAATTGTTCTTACAATTTATACAGAGTAATACACAACGCAAAAGTAATGGGTAACACATTTATGTATACAAAAACTATGATTCAATTAAAATAGTTCAATAGTGTAAAGATAATGATTGATAAGTTATATGAGAACAGACTCACAGATATTAATGACACTGACTTGCTCTTTGCTCTTTCCTCGCTTTCACTAACAACTTAAACTTATTGTAGCTACAGCAGTCAAACCTGAGGCAGTGATGAATAGCTGAAATTAGCTTCACTCAATGCTTATCAACACTAAGCTAAACCTTTCATTAACAGACTTTTTCAAGATAAACTAGACGGAAAAACTCACATCTGAAAGATCTCAGCACCATCCATCAACAACAACAGTTCCACACTTTTTTTCCTCTTTAAACAAAGTTTAAATTGAGCGGCAGCAGGAGAGACATTTAAGCAAGATGATGGTCAGCGCTGATTGTAATGCTATCTCTCATTTCTGGGGTTCTACAAGTGGCTGACCATGGTTTTATCTGCTGGTGTTGGTCAGTGTTTGGACTCAGCGGTACAAAGAGTGAATATAGCCGAAGGCTCAGCTGCAGAAGTCACTTTAGTTTAATTTTAAAAAAATATCACTTAATGGAGTTTTTTCATGGATTTTTTGCCATTGTTATTGTCAGCCAGTAAACACATTTATATGATTGAGTAGGTCCTCAAAAAACAGCCTCTATATCATTCATGATAGATTCAGGAGATTTGCAGGGAAATGGAGTCCATTTAACTGGCACAATTCAAAGTCTCAAAACATTTATTCTCACTGTATGTCATGAAAATCTCAAATGTGCCTTCACCCAGAGACTACAATCTTTGCAAAATGTTAATTGGTGTTATCAAGTCTAGGTAATATGTTTGCTTATTTTCCTCCAATTTTGCCTGCGGCCATGTTCTAGTGAATTAGGCTAGTCATTTTCATATTCCTTAGAAACACCAATAATGAAAAGAGAGAATGGCAAACATATTAAAATTGCACTTTATTTATGAAAATAGCCTAAGGTTCTCGATGCACTGCACCCAGTGTTTGTTTAGCATTTTTTCTTTCTGTAGAATTGTGAGACAGAGGGGGTTTGTACTGTACCTCTGTACATGGAGCACATACACACTACAGTGTGTATTTGAAACAAAATGCTTCCACATAAAACAGGCTTGACATAGCGAAGAAACAAACTAAGTTAATTATGCAAAGACATCCTCTGTCCACTATGACTGTACAGCATGATATTAATTGCTTTGCAATGTATGGCTGTGAAACCAGACTTGAGTTCATTACCACAATGATATGAGAATCAAAAGGCTCCAGTTACACTAGAAAATGTTGGATGAGGTGTGGTGTAATTAGTATCTCAGAATGCCTTTCACAGGTCTCACTGTAGGATGTGCTTAAGGGTCTCCCTAGAGATTGTGAAAGGTGCCACAGAATTTCAGAATCAATAGTACTGTAGATACTTTTCCTTGGTGGTTCAGACGCATTGATTTGCCAACCAAACATGCTGGTTTAAGCTTGCCATCCCCAAAGGGAACTAAACTGAAATGGATTCCTTGAAGTAGAAGCTATCTATCTAATTATCAGATACAGCATTAGATACTGTGTTACACAGATATAGTTTTTTTTATCACTGTGTTGTATTGTGTGTGTATTCATGCACTGCTATTACATCAATTAGCCATCATCTCAAAAATACAAACCAAATAAGTCACCCTTCTCAATATCTAAGGGCAGATCGTTACCATATTATCCCTGTGGCTGGTGCAGACAGAGCTGAGAAATTGCACTGTACTAACAGACCAAGTTATTATTGGCCTAATATACCCCTTTCATACATCCTCTGTTGTGACATCCAGTTCTGGCTTAAATAATAAGGTTGACAATATTTTTTATTTTGTTTAATTTCTGTTGACAAATCCTATTAAAAGAGCCCCAAACCAACAATGCATTAGTGTGTCCCTCAAAACTTTGTGACTTCTCCTCTCAGTCTGTGGCTCTCAGCCCCAAAACCATTTGTTCCTACAGAAGACATAAAAGAGGACTGCGACTAATTAAATGCTTTCATTTCTCATAAAGGCCCAGTTATTTCCTAAAACAGCTGGATGCTATAGTTTTTAAGAAATGCTACTTCAACTGGAGGAAACAGTGCTTTGTTTTTTGACTGTTTTCAGCTGTGGATTTGGTGCAGTGGGGTTTATGGCAGCAAGTCAGAGTTCAATGAAGGGAATGCTAATGGAGGAACATGTCACCTAGTGCAATGTTGTGGTTCAGTGGTGTGTTTTTAATAGTTTTGGACAACATTGAAGCTCTATTACGCAGAGGAATGAGCTATAATATATCAGACTTTGACTACACAGGCAGTACTTGTTAATGAGATCAATTCATTGTTGGTTTTAGGCTTTTATATGGGATTTGTTGGCATTAACAAAAATATTGAACAACACCAGACTTATCTTTTAATAACACATTTGTCTTCAGCGCTGCTTATGAACTAGCTAGACATTAGCTTCAGTTTGCACAACATTCACAAGACTTTAGTTTTTGAGTTAATAATAAATCTATAATACAGCTGAGTGTGAGGAAGTTAGGCTGAGAGAATGTAGCTAAACCTTTCCAAGGAGAGTGTACACTACTTGGAAAGTTGAGCCACTGTACAAGCTGAGCTTATCTGATAAGTCTGAGACAATGACGGAGCGGCCATTGGGAAAACCGGGAATTTTCCCGCTGCACAAATTGGGCTGGCGGCTCAATGTGAAGAAACAAAAAAAAAAAAACATCAGAGAGAGACAGAGACAAGCGGGGAGAGCGATAGATGTGTCTGTGTTGTGGTGATCGGCCCAGTGGAGCAGGCTGCGCGTCATCTCCCTCACGTCTTTCTCCCTCTGCAGCAAACTATGTTCTGTTCGATCCAGTACCTCTGCCCACACCATACCACACAGTTTATGTGTTGGTTTCTTTATCAGCATCGAAAACACCGAGGCACCAGTGGACTGTTGCTGACTCATTTTACACGAATAACTAAGTCAAAAAAGTAAAAGAAGGTCTGGCTGAAAAGCTTTAAAAAAAAAAAGAAGTAAAAAAAACAAATTGCTTAAAGTAGTTCTGCATCTAGCAGTGCTAACTGTGATCAAAACAACACACAGGAGGAGCAGAGCAACAGAGTGCGTTCAAGACCACAGCTACCACTACAGCTCCCAGTAAGTCCAGTATAAACACAAGTCTGTGTGATTAGCTCAGAATTAGCTCTACAGAATTTTATTACAGAAAAATCCAATGAAAGAACAAAAATCCTCTAAACCTCAAATAAGTCTGCTGCTGTGTTTACTGCTGTATTTTCCAGTTTGACTTCTAATCTCTCTCTCTCTCTACCAACCTGTTATAGTTTGGTTGAGTTATAGGGTCATTTTTGAGACTGTAGCTACTTTGTTGATGTAGTTGTGGAATGTAATATTAGATGTTTCTCATACAGTTTTTCTTCACTAAAATACAATTATAAATCATTACTAAATCTGTAATTGGGTTGTGTTAATAACATTTAGCCTATAACAATAAAAACAAAATATATTCACATAATTTATGTGCAGGTGTTACTATTGTACGTATTGTTGTACAGATCATCATAGTTGATTTAACCTCTGTTTACTACATGGTTCTTGTAAAGTGTGATGGTGAGTCTGCAGGAGGGTTTTGGTGGGACGGCCTGAGTCAGTTTTTATTCCCACTCCCCTCCTTGCCTGAGATGTGTTAAAGGTCTGTTCAGTGGAGAGATGCTTTGAGGGGACTTTTGAGACAACCACACCAAATTTTAGCAATCTTGTATATTTACATTTTTAGATATTTCCAAATTACAAAAATACTAATACCAATTCACCTAAAGCTTTGTAATTACAGTTCAGTTTGTTGTAACTTTCTGCAGTAATGATTATTTATATGAGATGTACGTTTTTAAGGACCTTCAAATCAGGCATTTATTTCGAAGAGATGAGAATTCCTCCCCAGAAACTCAATTGCGTTCTCTGAACTAATTTGCTACTGCACTCGCACTGCTTTGCCATTATGTTCCACACAGAGTATTCCCAGTTGTTTTCTTTCCTTAATGGGATGCCTCACACACGCCTTGCTTTAGATGAGACAGCATGCTGTTCTCTCCTCCCTGCCTACACTGGTGATTCATTGGCTGGTGGATTGAGAGGCTTCACTTGCAATTTGGGAAAATAATGTAATCTCAGGATGGGCAGAATTGTTGAACCCTCTCTGAGATTACTCTCTTCTGTCTGCCTCAGTGATTACTGATCACAGGCAAAAGAAAGAAAAGAAAGTCTTCCTTCTATTGTATGCTTCTATTTTCATTCCCACCTCATCCGTCTGGTGAGAGTTATTTTCGATAGGTTCTGAGAATTGGCACTCTCTCTGCTACTCCCTTTCCTTGTTTTTATTGCTTGCTGTGTAGCAGTGTTTTAAAGTCTTAGAGCATAATTTGTGTTCTGTCTTGTATTTGCTTAGACTGATTTGCAATCGATGCATTTGTGAGTAATATTGCGGCAAACTCAGAGAGACATAAAAGTGTTTCAGCGTGCCCAGAATGATGTTGATCGTACAACGTGCAAAGAGTTTAAATGTGTTTTGGTAGTCATTAAACTAACACCTAATCTGTATATGATTTGGCATGAAATTCATATTGCGGTATATGTTGAATAATGGATGTTCTGACATTCTGATCTTAAAGGTATGAGACCATACAATGGAATAAAAAGAGGCATTATAAGAAGGATAGTCTCTTTTCACTTCTCACAATAATCTTAAACAATCTTTTCCTATCTCTTTTATTGAGCCACGGGGGCTGAAACAGGGGCAGCATGGAATGCACTTTGGAGGAAAAGTCCCAGACAGTAAGAGGTAGAAATAGTGTGTATGAAGATGTTGTCAGAGGTGTGTGTGTGCGTGTAAAGGACTGAGTTTGAGTTTTGGATAGGGGAGAAAAACCGACTCATCAAGGTATCTGGAAGAGACTTTCCAAAAGTTAATGGTCCAATTAAAATGTCCATCCCAGTGACGGATTCCTTTGAAACCAGGCTCTGAACTCCAAATCGCACAGGCTCTTTTTTAACAGAAGGAGAGAGTGCACATCACCATTCACGCCCACTGTTAAACGATCTCATCTGTTGGGACTTCCTGTGATGAATGGTAAGAGCAAAGAAAGGATGAGAGGGGAGTGGAGGCTGAATGGCTGTCTTGCATCAATGTAGACCAAAGAGAGAAGAGAAAGTGCGGCCATTACTATTTCTGACATGGTGAGATGGATGTCACCCTTATTTGCCATCAGATTAGGGAAGCCAGGCGAGGTAGAGTTCTCAGCCAGTACATCACATGGGCGTAATTAAATGAGTGAGAGCACTGACTGCTCCTTTGAGCCCAATGTTCTTACCTGAATAAAAAGACCTGTAACAGGTCAGGTAAAATAATGCGCACTGATAGAGGTCCTCAAATGAGGAAGAAAACAAATGAAAGTAACGTGAGCTGAACAAGCAAGAATGAACCATAACATTTACAAGGCTGCACAATCCTCTAAAAAGGCTCTTATCTTAATAAAAGAAAATAGAATCAAATATGTGCATTTATGTTTGTGAAGTAGTTTATGAGGAAAATTGCACAGAATTTCTTTGAACAAAGCAAAAATACTGCATTTGTGTCCAACGTATCACTTGTTTCTTAGCCCATGGTCTGACTTTTTGCAAAAGTTTGTTACAATGTTTTTAAGATCTTGCTTGCTATATGACATGGCCTCAGTGCCTGTCTTTGGCTTTGTAGCTGCCTGACAGTCGCGTTTCATCCACCCTGTCGCCCGTGATGCTCTGCCATCTCTGTTTATCCAGCATTTCCTCACAGCTCTGGTGTATGATCACCAGACACTTCTATGGTGGGTGAAATTGGTCCAAATCCATTAGATGTTGTTTTTTTTTCCATCCCTGTTTACTCTGTTTGTGCCAGCCCCCACTAATCCCTACACTGGCGTGCACCACCAAGGTGATACAGAGGCTTGAGCAAGAGGAGAGGAGGAGAAGGGCTGGGGTCCAGGTAAAACTGAGGTGACTTCAAAATAAAGGTTCTGGAAAATGGTGCTGATCATTGCTGGTGAGCTTAAGCCAGTTCCTCATACTCTTGTCTCCAATTTACCCTTACAAGTACTCCCTGAGGGCTGATCATCTTCTCTTTGGGGAGTAGTTTACTCGCCTGCTGGAGCGAGTACTAAGGATGTGCTGATTCTGTAGAGTCAATGTTCAGTGATCTGTTTCCGTGTAAGAACTTTTTTTATTTCTTTTATTGGAGGATAGTGCAAGCTGTGCTATGCTGTTCCTGGCAGTTGTAACAGGAGTTCAGCAACCAAATGTATGACCAGAACCGGAGCCAACATACAGTCCTTCGTTGAGACCCACTGGGTTCATCCATTACATTCCATAAAGCCTTGAGCTTGAGTTGAATTATAAGAAGATTTTCTCTCTTTCTCGCTTTCTCTCTGACTCTACCAATCATCTGCTTCGATTCAAGTAATGTGTTGCAAGTAGATACACAATGCCTACTGGGAAGTGGGAAGAGAAACAATGCAGCCAATACAATGCTTTAGCCTGGCGACCTAGCAGTCAGTAAGGGCCAAATAAAGAAAAGAAATTGCGAAAGGGGAGCTTCTTAAAATCCACAGTGATTTGGGGAGGGCCATTACATTGTGGAAAAAGCATGACCTTGACCTTTCCCCCTCAACAGCTATTCTTAAAGAGCATCATGATCATGATAGCACAAAGTTCTGGCTTATAACTGTATGGACTGTTGTTAAGTTCAGCTGGTGTATGAAGTTTACCAGCCATGTTCATCTGGCTAATACTGGGCAAAAGACGAGGTTGATCTTGATATTTATTCAGTATTATCAATTGTTTTGAGATGTGATGATAGTGTTACATGCTAAACCTATGGCTTATCAGCTAGTAGAAGTTATATATATTTTGTGCTAGTGTCATGTCATATTCTATATTAGCTTTTTGCCTTTCACAGATTTGTTGTTTTTTATATGTGAGAAAGCCTTTCCGAAGCCAGGATATAACTTAGTCTTTGAAGAAGAAATAAAAATATAGCTTTGATCTTGGTTCGGGTCTTAAATTTAGCCTTACCAGATGGAATCAGTCAGGTTGGGCCTTAAAGGTGCAGGTAAGGGCCAGGTTCAGGTCTCACCTTTAGACCCATGCAGAACTCTAGTTGTCACTTATATCAAATTGCCTAACCTTGGGCCAGGGTCGCATGAGATGCATTTGCCACTGCAAAGCTGAATATACACTATCCTTCTTGCCAAATGTATTGTCCCCCATATAAATCATTATTAGCCAGAAAGGCTCTCCATTTACATCAATGAAATAGGGCTGCATTTCTACAACAGTATTGGGGAGTAACTAGTTTCATGTACCAGCGTTATGCAAAATAAGTGTATTTGTTTACAAAGAAGTTTAATCCATTTAATTTCACTAAAAAGCTCTTATGTACAATATAGCATTCATTCTGTTGCTTTGCATCTTTTCAGCAAAGCTGCTGGGACAAATTCAAGTGCAACACCATCAAGGGTAGGGTGGCTTACAAGGAGTTGTCTCTATGTCTAAACGGGCTCCATTCATTTGGCAGTATGTTCAAGTATTGAGTATATTGAGTGCTGTTTTTGATTGGATCTCTTGTTTGTAACAGCTCTGCGTCTTTTCTGCCAATCAAATCAATGCATATTGCTCTAAGCAACCCTAAGACAAGAATGCCTTTCAGTCCTTGAAATTCAACTGTATTTCTTTTTGAAATCAGCTCTAACATTGCTGTACAGTGTAAAGCTTGTTTAAGTTTAGGTAACCGCTAATGGTAAATATATGAAATATATAAAGTATATATATATACAAAATATATATGTATATAAATATGTATAAATCAAACAAGGAAACCCAACCCACACAATTTAGCTCTATATTTTTTTCAGTTCCCATCCAGTGGGCTACATATTTGTTACATCTCCATTCATGACAAATTAACTGCCAGCTAACTGCATTTATGAATCCTTTGATGGGAAATCTTAGCTGACCTTAGTCCTCCTTGAATAGTGATGTAGGAAGCCTATGTGCGCTCTAATGACACCCACTAGCTTAATTGAGCATTGTGTTTTCATTAAATATTAACTCGGACAGGTCATTAGGTTAGGAAATTTCTACAGGGCACCAACACAGTAATGAATAGTCCCAGCTCTGCATACTGTGATTTTTTGTAGGGCACACAATGGTAGTTGTTACCAATTTGGCTTGTATGTGTTTTGTCTTTGTGTATGAAGCTAGAACATGCTGTTCTTGCTCCTACAGTGTTTATTAGTTAGAAATCAATATTATGTGGTACATTTATTTCTCCCTCTCAATCACACAGTGGGAGAAAGAATAGTATGCAGATTTTCTCTTTTTATTTTGATCCCCTGGCCTGATCGGTGACCATCATCAAACGGTTGTTTATTTTAATGGTATATAATTATGTGGTTAATTATCATAATGATGTTTCACTTACAGAAAACATCCAAGCACTCTATTGACTAAAGACATAACATCAAGTCAATCATGTAGGAAGACTATAGATCTGAAAGGTCCCTATACAAGTGTCTTAATAACCCCCTTTGAAGCAAACAAGGATAGAGGCAGGGCTCAGCCTATCACAGCAAGTGTGAGCAGACAGGTATGACGTACAATGCTTTTCATTGGTGGAGCAGCCGTCAATCCGAAAACTGATCGAGGGAATCAGTGGAGGGAAGAAAGTTGTATGTAGGAAAACTCTGATGCAGTGCATTGCTATAGAGTTCGCTGCAAGTAAGAAATCTATAACCTCCAAGCTTGTTAAAGTGCACAGTGCCTTTGCATTGTTATGTGGTCTGCACAAAACTGGACTGTCTTAAGAATGACATGTCACTGGATTGAACACCTCAGGGGTCGACACATCTATGATGCAGCGGCAGCAAAACTAAATTAAATCCATGCTGAATGCAAGATACAAAATAAAATCAGATCAAAAGTGACAGACAACGGAAGTAATTTTGTAGCTAAAGTCATACTGTGAGTTTCGTGCAAGTGAGCATGAGTCAGATGATCACAGTGATGGAATGAGATTTTTGGATATCAGTGGCCTTCTTTAGGAAGAGGGAAATGAAGAGCAGTTTTTTGTTTTGTTTTTTTTTCATCCCATCACATCAGCGCTGTTCAGCTCATACATTACATCTGAAGGAAATTCACAAAGCGGCATCAAATGGGCCATCACCTAAGGTGCACAGAAGTGCCATGGCTAAATGCTCATCTATCTGGAACAAAGCATGCAGATCTTCAGAAGTGATTAGGAAGATTGACAACATGCGCTCGGTTGTTCCATCAGTCACAGGATGGCGATCTGAATTCAGGACTATCGCAAAACTTGTAGGTCACAAGAAGACAAGCTGAGGGACATCTGTGACAAGCTTCAAGTTGCAAGGCTTCACCCACAAGAGTTGGCTTTTGTCAGATGAGATTTCTTTTTTGTCTTTGATAAGGCTAATATGAGAAAATCTAACAGCACAACTCATGAAGAAGTGAGGAAGTACCTAGAAGATTCAGATTCCAACCTGAATTCCATGAATTGACCTCTAGTGCTAATGAGTGATGACCACATGGAACAGGTCCTACAGAACTGTCGCAACATGCAGCTTGACTGATGTTTGGTGTGCGGACACTTAGCTGCTGTGCCAAAAATCAAACAGAATCTAACATCTACACCAAATTTTACACACTCACATCCTTGCACACTTATCTTCATGGGGTCTTGTCACGAATCTAATGCTCGCTCTAAACTATAACCATCAAAACTGAATGCCTAACCCCAACCCTTAATCCAGGTCTTAACCCTCAAACGGTCCAGGATTTTGGTCTTCACAAAACTTCTCAGATGCCAAAAGTTTTTGTAAGTCTACACATACACACGTACACGCACTAACACAAACACAGAAACCACAACAATCCACAGTGCACAACAACACACACTCCCTACTTCACACTCACCTACTTCAATAATTGTTTTATTCTATAGTTGGGGCTGGGAATCTTTTTTTTTAAATCTTTTTTTTTATGCCACCAACTAATTTATTTCAATTGTATTGTGTTAAAATTTAAGGAGTAAATGTTTCGTGAAATTTTCTTTTCATTATAATCAATATTTTAGAAGCTATGCTAAGATTTGTGTTTATGTTACAACAGTATGTGACCTCTGAAAAAGAGTCATCCAGGAACCAGTGTCAAAAAGCTGTGAACAGCACCCAGCCCTACTGATGGTTCCATCACCACTCAGCATGGAGCGGACCTGACTGTAGAATTGGTTTGAGGGGTTACATTTTTCCTTTCTTGCAGTCAGAGTTTGTTGTTTGTGATCTACAGAACACACCAGTGATTTGTTTTCGGCACCGAGCGCTGTTGTGAGGTTTACTCTTCCTGTTTAAAATATATGCTTTTAGTTCTTTTCAGCTTCATTGCCCATTTGTCAGAGTCATAATCAAGAAATAATCAAATGTAATACGTTGCATTACTTTGATAATTTAGTAAATAAAATAGTTGCTTTACTAAGTACATTTTGAACAGGGTAACTCGTAATCTGTAATCTATTACATTTCAAATGGATTCCTTCCCGACACTGACGGCACACTTGAGGGAGCTCTTTACAGCCCAGTGTGAGACGATCCGTTTTAGCCGAGTCTGTCACACTGGGTGGCTGCTTAACCGTTAAGCAGGCCAGTGTGAGGGCATATAGATCCACACCTCCTCGAGTTTCTTTTATTTTGCCACATGTTGGGCAGCACAGTTTGCTGTTCTCATTTGTGCACAATGAGCGGTGCCTTTCACTTTTTTCAGAATCTGTCTGCCAGCAGGCTAGCTTCAAGTATTATTACAGTAATTTCTACTCCCAAATACTGGGTGTTATTAGTTGTGACAGTGATTGGATATGTCACAGCTTTGCAAAACCAGCATATTGTTTATTTCTTCACCTTGTATCAATGTCTATTAGGTATTTCAATAAGAAGAGATCAATTGGAAGTGCGTGACAATATTTATTGAGGTAGCAACACAGCAAAGTGTTGGTGTTTAGATTGTGATAGTGAGTGTCTTCACTAGGTGCAGGGCCAAATGAAGATGGAGACAGTGAAGGATCCCCCCCAGAGTCTAGATGTTGCTGGTGGTGGAGCAGAGCTAGAAGGTGGACTGAGGAAACTTTCAGTTGAGTCTGCCTGGAAGCAACCGGGGACTGATTGGCTCGGGGGACGTGGGTAGAGGCATCATTGGTGAAGTATGCTGACGTCAAACTTGTGAATGTAGCGATTTGACAGCGTGGGAAAGAGAATAAAACATTCACCCACAGGGGAATAAAAGCATGTGAGGTAACAGATCTTCCTTCCTGAATTTTCGCCTTCGCTTCATTTCAATAAGGGGTGATCAGCTTAGTGTTTAACAGAATGTATGGTAGTAGAGAGGATATAGATATATATATCCTCTGGAGTGTAAATGCTGGTGGTGATGGAGTAAAGCCAGCAGATGGTTGATTAAAAACTTTGAGCTGAATTTCCCTGGACATCCTGGATGTCCTGGTGATGATAGGGAGGTGGTGGGTTGCACAACAGTGACTCTGAAAAACAGAGTGACAGAATTGCAATGATATGATATTTAAAAAAAAAAAAAAAAAATCCAAGGACTGATTGAAAAGAGGACAGCAGGTAGAAGCATCATTAGTCAGAAATGGTGATATTGGAAATGTGAATGTAGGGAATGTGACAGCATGGGAAAGCAGAGGTGACAGAGAAAATTACAACAGCAGAGAACAGCAGAAATGCAGTCACAGAGGAATAAAGGCAGAACACGAGAGAAAAGATTCTTTCTTACTTAACTTTAACCAAAGCTTCATTTGCTAACTCTACATTAAGAGCAACATCAATAGATGATGAACCAAAATGAACACCAGACCTTTCTCTTTCTATTGTAGATGACATATTGATTAGTCAAAATAATTGCTGCATTACTTTTAGATGTTGCAGTGGCACAACCCGGGTAAAGCTTTTTGACAGAGCTAAATGGAAAGGACCTAATCATCAAAGTTATTAGTTAAGCCGTGCTTGTCCTCTATGCAGCATTTACTGGCTTGTGTTTTTTATCTTTTATTGTTAAGGTGTTAAACTGAAGTCAAGCTGAGAACCACTTAGTGCAAAAAGTCAGCCAGACTTTATTGGTTTAATTAGTCGTTCTTAATGCTATTGACCTGCTATTTAATGTAGCTCTGTAGCTATTTAACATCAAACAATGTGATAAAAAGCAACAAGATTGCACAGACACAGCCAAGTCTGTGTGATATCATGGGATAGTGGATATTTAGGACATTTAGCATGTTGTACGCATTTTAAGCTTATCACGTGTCAATAATGCTGTTGTTAGGTTAGAGGTAGAGAAATTACTTGTGAAATGACTTAAGAAATTTGCTTGTTATTCATACACCATTTGATGATACCAGGGCTACCAGGGTATCAATGTCAAGGAACTGGTATGGAGATGAATGTGGTACTGTAAAAGCACTTTGTTGGTAATTCATCCAGCAGTGTAGAATTCTATTTTTCAATTTTTGGCTCATGCTCCTTTCTTTCAGATGTCCTTAACTAGTGAAGCCTTCACAATATGTAATAACAAATGTTTATGGATCTCTTCCCCTCCATAAGAGAGTGACCTTAAGAGGACAGAGCAGTTGTTTCGTTTGAAATCCACTAACAGGCGGCAAAAGAAGGAGCAATTGTCACAGAAAATGCAGTTATCTAACATGAAGTTATCCGTAAGTCAAACCAGTATTCAGATTCTCAGCTCACCCAAGATCCTCTCATTTCTGCATACCTCAACTCAACTCTATACCGTTTCCATCTACTGCAGCCCATGCATTTAAATAGGATATTTAACTGAACTGCACCAGCATTTTGGTATATATGGTGGTCACTTGTACAATTCTGGAAAGTCAACCTCACATTTTTAGCCCCAGGATATCACATTTTAATTTATTTATGTCTGATTCCAAGTCCATATCATGTGTCCGTGAAATACTGTATATCTCAGGGGTAGCAAAAATATGTTGAAACTAAAGTTGCGTTGAGAGATAAAAATCTGCTGTATTAGCAGTTTCTGATTCATGCAGTGCATAGTTTAAATGCTGTAAATCGGCACTGCGCTTAATTCTGTGTCATTTTATTCCACATGTGTATTTGTTATGCACAGTTTCTAATTGAAATACAGTACAGTTAATAAAAGCCCTAAATTAAGTCCTGAGCCACAATATTAATGCAGAATTATTAATGCTGATATATTGGTCATATCAAATTACCTTAAAGTTGTTGTTGTGTGTTGTGTAACTGCCTCAGGGTTTAAGGTCATGGTCTACAGTCATCTGGTAGAAAAAGTCTGGATACAGTTTGATAGCTGTAGGAAAAATATGTATATATAACTCAGAGGCACTGTGGAGCCATGACTGAGCAGGGGAAATTACTTTTTACTAATACCCAGGTTGGACAAAGGCAGACAGAACACAATTTCATTTGGGTACACATCTGGGATCTCAGGTAGGGTGGATTGGTATTGTGAATGCCTACAGTATACCACTGACATGTATTTCATTTATTTAATATTAATAACCTAGCTTTGATTTGAACTATTGATATAATAGTTCAGAGTTTTTTGTCACAAAAATAGTAACGACTAGAGTGGAAATATAAGATAGATTTTCATCATCAGATCTTTTATTTATTTTATCTTTTTTAAAAGCACATACATTCGTTCATGAAGTATGAAACATGAGTGTAAATTAATGAATTGTGAATTCCTGAAAGACCATTGTTTGCTACAAAACAAGGAATGACTAATACCAGCCCTTGCAAAGCTAATCTCATGACTTTATTTTCTACAATGAGATATAGCGTTTGTGAGCAAAATCCACACAGCCTTGCAGCCAGAGGGTTGAACAGTCAGTAAAGTATGTGGAGTTATTTAGACGACAGCTATAAGCAGCTCTGAATTTTAAATTTGAGCTTAGCGCTAACTCCATGCCCCTTGACCTTGCAAACATCTACATAACAATGTGTTGCAGACACAATGTTAAGCATGGCCTGCTTTTTGACTCAAATTGAGGAAACAGGAAACAAACGAGGAAACAGGTTTCAGTGGATAACTTAGAAATCTGTCAACGATTTGAGACCATCAGCCATGTTTTTACATTCTAAAATCTGTTTGATCTGCTCGCTAACATTATATAAAACAGCCATCACAGGATATGAGAAACTAGTGGAACCTCTTTAAATTGTTTGCCACCCAACTGTAGTTGGATCTGATTGTTGTTTTCATATCGTATGCAACACCTGCTACATCTTGGCTTGTGTTTGTGTCAGACTGGTGAACTTCTTTTCCTGCAGATTAAAACAGGCCACAAGAATCACACAATAGCTACTCTGTACCAGTGCCTTGACTGAATAACTGCTTTGTTGAGGCATTTTGATATTCATGAATATGCTCACTCACTGTGGCATTACAATTATAATTACATATGTCTAATCCTCATTATCTATTGCTTAAAGTCTCTGTCCATGAGTTCTTTTGAATATAGACTTGAACTAAGCCAGAAAATACATTTCCAAAGGTGAATTCTGAAGCAGGTGTTTTGTGATGATGCATATTAGATTCATATTTGCATTTCAACTTCCTCAAACAGTACAAAGCAAATGCATCATGGCAGACGTAGTGGGGGCTAGGAGTCCATTGTAATGTGCTTGTCTGTTAGAATGAATAAATTTAGGATTTTTCTTATATTAAACTGTGTAATGTCAGAAAATGGTTCTTACAAAAATGGTGATATTATTTCTTATTTGAAATACTGCACTGTTTGGCACAAGAAGTGGTATGCAGGTCTAAAAGTGCGAAAGAAGATCATTGCCATAATGATTAAAATGATATCAGCAACTGAATACCAGATTTTGAAATTTGATCTCTACCTTCGAATTTATTGCACTGAAATATTTGACTTGAAAAAAAATTCAGAATTTTGTGGTCTGAATATCATTTTGTGAAACTCTTTATCGTTAATTTGGAGTTGTGCAATTTCAAAAACTTTATTTCTAGTAGATATTTATTTCAGGGTTTTTAACTCAGATCTAAAATCTCAACTCAAGTCAAAAAATTCAGACCTGTAAATCCAAGGAAAAGTAATCGAGTCTGAATGGAATCAATGTACTTACTACTAACAATGTGTAGTACATGATCAGGCCATACTGTGGTTTGATTTAATATCCCCTTATTGTTTTGCTTTACTTTGTCATATAGAATAGTCCATCAGACAAAACACACATGGGTACAGTTCCAGCTGCACCCATGTGGTATTTCTGTCACCACTGCTGCCCCAATGGGAGATTTTTGAGGAGGCAGACGCCAACTACAGCATATCCTACAACATAGCCTCAGCAGCTATGTGCTACATGTGTAGAACCCCCCATGACCATGATGATTTAGTGATCTTTTGACCTTTATTACAGTGTGACTGTAGCAGAAGCCAAAGATTTTTCCACTTGTATTCAGCAAATATCCTTAAAAAATTGAAAAAGGTCTCTACACACCTGGATATGTGAGAGTGCCCCGGGGGGGAAGCACAATTTGAATTAAAATTTGAAAACTCCCACACATTGTCTCATTTACTGCTGGAATTTACGACGGTTCAGTTTGTTTGATCTTCATATACATGCAGCCATCTCCTCCGGGGGATTAACCCTTTCCACACTGAACCCTCCACTAGTTCTCTCTTACAACACCCACAGGTCAAACTGTTGCTCACTTTGTACACAAAATATTTAAAGACTGAACTTGCCGAAACATTAGTTGTGGATATTCTTTTGGTTCCTATAAAGGATGAACCTTGTTGATTATCTAGTTGACTTTCACACCAAAAGTTCTATTTGCACACAACATTTGTGATCGTTCATTAGTTCTATGAGACCTGCTAAAACAATAAGTCAGTGAGAATAACAAGATTATCAGTGTGTTGTTGCCGACCGACATTTTCATAAAATATGGTGTGGGATGTAATCGGATGTAATGAACACTGAGGCCTCTATTAGCTTAAGACTTTTCGTCTTGTTAACACTAAATGCGCTTGATGTTTTGAGGGTAAAAGCTTCGGGCTACAGTGTCCTCTGTGGAATTTAATTGCACATTTTATAGCTGCACTGCGAGTGTTGTTAGAGCACTCAGAGGTCTGAAATACTTTTGTCCATTGTAATTTGAATTTACATGCAGCATATAAAAAAAACAAAACATGTCTGAGCCTTAAAACTGTCTATCTCAAGAAATAAAATATAAACTTGAATGCATATTTTAAATGTTTCAAAGAAATTATTTGAATTCCAGATCTTGTTCTTCAATTTATTGCCACATATTAGTATTAAGCTTTTTGAGATGGAGAATTTAAAAAAGTTACACTCAATCCGGGATGTATCCAGAGAAAAAGCAGATGTTTGGTGATGAAATTGGCAGCCATCCATTTTCTCTTTGAGCAACAGGAAAGAAATGTCATTGCTATTTCTAACACTCAGCACTCACTGTGCATGGTTCGTGATGGCTGAATAATCAGCACTTCTCTCACTTCAGGATGAATTCACACAAGCTCCAGATGTGCAATGTTCTGGCCTTCAGTCTTATTTTGTAAAAAAATAATGTTTTCGGAAAGATATAGTTCAATATTACCTAGTGTATCAGTAAATATAGAAATTACACACTCACCTGGGATTATGAGGAATAAGAAAGGAAATATTATGGAGGTCAACCTACTGTATTCACATCCTAATTGAAGGTTTGTTTATTTGTTTGGCAGAAACAGGAGATTTGATAAACAGTGTAGATAAATATAGCCAGGTTTTTGCCTTGCACTAGTTCACGTGCCACCAAATATTTTCACAGCAGCCAGGGAATCATCTGACCAAGGTCAGAATTCTTGTGGTGAGTTTGTTTTACCATCCACTGGATCAGGGCAGGTGCTGAGGGGTCCGGAGGGTATCGTACTCTGGGGTAAAATATGCCACTGATCCAAGATGCCTGATGAGTTTGTGTCTCTCTGCCACCTACACTGGCTCCAAAGCAGATGCTCATCATTTGTTTTAGTCAAGCGCCTCTGTTGGAGAAGGTCAAGGAGGGTGAGCGGACCACGCTTCGCGCACAAAGTGTGTATCCGCGCTATTAAATCCTGCACTGTAGAGACTAATCAGTATAGCACGTGTCTTGTCTGCGCTGCCTCATTTTGCCACTCCCCTGATATACAAACAGCCTTTAGATCTGTCAGACACACAGTCACAGTAATGTGACAGTGGATGTTGGGGACTTTATCCTAGCTTGGGATTTAATGAGTTTCTTGATATCCCCCAGGGAGAGAGAGACTTATCAAATGTCTTTAATGAGATCCTTAATTGAGGAACACTTGTATCACTCACTAATAGGACATGGACAAAAATGTCTGCGCTCCAATGTCATTTGATGCAAGGATAGGTGAGAGGAGTCAGAGCGGCTCAAAACAAGCTGCAGCGAGACACAAACACAGCGGAAATAAATCCACCTCTCTCTGTCCTTGGCCGGAGGTACATGTGAAGCATAACAAATGAAATGATATGAAATGCTATAATTAAAAGGGAAATAAGTGAGCATAGATTATAAAGCTCTAAAACAAGGAATAGCAACAATATCGACAGGTCTCAGGCACCACCTGTGTTAAATGACACAAACAAAAGCTACATTTTCACAATCGAAACGAAGCTAGTGAGGTCATTAGAGCAGGAAGGAAATAGGTTGTAACGACGTCTGCCATTGCAAGTTGGGCTGGCATTGACGCTTTGTTCCAAAAGAGACGGGAAAGTGAGTTTTGAACAAAGCACAGATTGGAAAAGTGAGTTTTTGAGCATCCAGCAGAGCAATCATTGTGTCACCCCTATTGATCAAACCCTCCCCCAATCAATCTACCAGAGATGTTTTAAGATCATTCTGTGCTGTGGAGCGGTTAAAACCTTACTTATTGCACCTGTAACAGCATCTTATCAGCACTTGCACCAGACGTTACCATCTCCAGATATCAGTATAGGATGGACTATTCGATTTAGGCTTTCGAAATATATTCATTCATGCTTTACAGGAGTTGGGAGCAAGGAGACAGGATGACCTCTGTCCACCTCCCACAGAATAAAGCACCTTGAACTTCTAAAAATTTAGAATGAACATGTTCAAATGGAGTCAAAAAAAACTGGAATACATAGCAGGAGGCAGCAACCATATCTCCTGTGAATTATGTTTCTAAGCAACTGTTTTGCATTGGCGAAATATGGCCGGAAAAAAAATCCTCATTTAAATGTTTATGTTCAGCTTGTATTTTCTGCACACTTGTGTACTTCAACGTCCCCCAGGATGCAGATGATGATGCTTCAAAAACAAACAATGGAAGCCCGACTGGAACTCGGAAGACAAGAGACAGTCATCAGTAGCAATGCAAATCGAAAAAATCATTTTACAGAGGAAATAATACGGTTGGCGCAGGGTGCGGAGCGTTGTTTACCTGTGCCCATGGTTATCATTTACACAGCCATCAGCAGAGAAAGGCTGCTCTGATATGACTGATGCATACATGTGTGAAAGAGAGAGACCGCTTGTGCAAGGAAAACACAGACAGGACGGAAAAGTAAAGGAGATCTGTGGAGAGCACTTTTGATGTAGCAGTTGGCTGCCATCAAACACACACATCAGTCACACATGGCACAGATGTGGACTGTGATGAATAGACTCTTGACAAGATGTGGCGATGAAAATAAGCTTGACAAAGAAGTTGAATGATTGTGACAGCTAAAACGGAAAAAAAAAAAAGTTTTTGTTTCCAGCTGCAGCCTGAATGTCCTACTTCCTCAGTGGAATTTTATCTCACATGCTTTACAGTTAATATATTCTGTTTTTAGCAAAGTGAAGGCTGAACTCAAATGTGGCAGAGCCACAAGCAAACCAGCATTGCTTTCTTTGTCTTAATATTTATCATCATTTGCATAATACTATTTGAATTTAAGATTATTTCACACAGCAAAAACCCATTTCAATGGCTCAGTCATGTCACTTGCTTATGTAGTCATAATGGTCACCCAACTGTGTAATTGGACATTTTAAACTGTTAAGCAAGTTAGTAACAAGCTACACAGTGGAGCAGACCAACGCATTAAAGTTGAATGACAGTTGAAAACCGAGGAAATATGGCCGTCACTGTCCACCACTTAACTCTGCCGTACATTTAAAATCCTTGGTGAATGCAGATTATGTCAACATGTCCATTAAATCCTGTGCAGAATGATGAATAATTTTCCTAAATGTGAATTTGTTATGAAATCATTCCTCGAGATTTCTCTCTGTCTTTTTTCCTTTTTTTTTTTTTCTTTTTTTTTTTTATCTCTGTGTCCTTTTGGGATATCTGCTAAGGAGATTAGTGGCTGAGAATCAGTTAGAGTTAACTATGACAAGAGAATGACAGTTAATTTAGATGGCGAAAATTGCTGGTGGGATTTCCGCAGGAGTGCCACCAAGCTGGGTTAATACTGTTTGTGATAGCAGCTGACAGGACGCCTTTTGGGAAAGAGCATTTGGGATTCTGACCTTTCCTTTTGACAGAGGTCGCAATGTTTTTTTATTTTTTTTATTTCCGTCAATACATACAGCTCCAGCTTGGCTGTCCTCACAGTGGGAAACATTTTAAAACCCCAAAGGGAGGAACGACCAGTTATGCTCCAAAATCCCATATAATCAAAGACGAACATTATGTGGGCTTCACATACTCAGCGTGTCATGACTGGCAGCACTTAATATTTGAAAGCTACACAGCAGTGATGTGAGAGCGTCTATATTTACTTTAAAAATTTGACAGATGAAGACTATTCATAGATAGATGATGGAAGGTGTAGTGAAGAATGCAATCACTGATATGTTTTCTGCTAAAAAAGAAAAAAATATCACATTCCATTTTCACACTTGTACTGTCAGTTTAATAAATGTTCATATCAAGACTGTGTCATATTTTTAGAAGTTAATGAGAACATTTGTTGGCGCGGATGCAGCACAAAAATAAAATGTCATGCTCCAAAGATCAGACTGTCAGCACTCTGAAAGACTGATCCGGTGGTTAATAACCACCTCAACTACAGACATAACACCATTACTGTAAGTACATTACAGCACTTCGAGCAGGGATCATGTGGCGGGTCCTATATCTTGTGGTTTTCAGTGGTCAATACTTTTGGCAGCACAGCTTTTCTGCACTCGCCTATAACGTTGGAAAAGCCTTTGAGGTGCAGGGATTTCACTGTTTGAGGGAAGAGGATAACTCATACCACCCCCACATCCTGCTTCAGTGAGCTGAATGACTGACCTGCCACAGAGAAACAACTACTCGGCTGAAGGTCTGGACATTTAAATAAACAAGAACTTTGAAAACTCTCAATCAAATACCTAGATATAATTGAAAATACATTATTTTCGCTGTGGTGCTGCTGCTGCTGCACACACTCCATCTATTGTTGCTATTCCACCTTGGTCTCTTTAAATCCTCTGTACGACCATATTGAATATAATCATTGGGAACTAGTGAAGATAAAAGCCTAATCAGTCATCCGTGTTCCACTCCCATTCACCGAGCAGATTATATTATATAAATCATATACATTTGAATTATTCCCATTTCAGTAGTTCAATATTTAATTTTGGGGGTACTTGGCAGGAGGTTGGTTTATCCCCTGACAGTGCTTTATGATGGAAGACATGTACATGCTTTGAAATCATTGTTTCACAGTCGCACAACGTACGAGAAGGAAATTTCAAAGAGGGAAAAATTATTATGTGACCCGTGAACTTTGACTTCATGTGGTCTGAAGAAAGTTAAAAGAAAGATTAATGTATTTCAGTCTGTTTCACTCCATTTTCTAAGACGCATTATGACACAGAATAATTGCTACTAGATGGTAGCCTCAGCTTATGTTTCTCTTCGTTTCAAAAGCATGTCCGTAATTAGACTTTATTTAAAATTAGCTCCAGTCTGTCCATTTAAATGGGGTAACAGAGCAGAGTATGAATCAAGCTTTCTCTGTGCCCTGGAAGAGCAGCTGGTCTGGCAGATATTAGCTCCTTTAGTGTGCTGACCACTTCACCAAGCCCGATAATATAAGTCTGAAAATTGGATATGGTCACTAAGGGACATGTGGACTGAGGAAATCAGAATTACTCCTCATTTGTATGTGATTTACATTTTTTCCATTGGTCTTTAAAAGGCCAGCATTGGACTCAATAAGAAGATTAAAAGCAAATATAGTTTTGTCAAACCGGGGGACTTGGGTGAGAGCTATTCACTTTCACGTCAGCTTAAAGTCGAAGATTTGCTGTCAGGCCTCGTTGCTACTGTAGCTTATTGGGGGATTTAAGTGTCTTTTTGGTCCAGGATCTTTTAACCAACTAACGCTCTGTGTTATTTCAAATCAACGCTAAAGTGCAAGTTGTGGGGTGAAGAAAGTAGGATTGGACAAAACTTGTAATCTACGATGAAATCAGACATATTTCACATGACTTTGTTCATACCACACAACATGTTCATCCAGACTAACCAACGCTTTCATTAAGAAGAGCAGCCATACATTTCTTTAAAGATCCCATACTGTAAACATCAGTTTGAACTGTGTTTTATGTTTCTCATAAACTTGGGAGGTCAGAAAATGTAAAGTCACTTCCCACTGCTATTCAACTAACTCCCGCCACGACAAGATGCTGCCCCTAGCTTTACAAGCCAGTGAGAATTTGATCTGGTTTCTATGTTGAAACCAATAGTAGCTGAGCAGCAGCTGAGAGCTGAGTTACCTGTGGGAGGGTAAGACAGTGTAAACTAACTTGTTTTGGTAACTGAAAGTTACGTTGCGTTAAAGAACTTTGGACTTTTTCATTTGGGTGGTCTTGAAAGTTTTAGGTAGCACTTGCGTTTTAGCTGCAGGCTAACGGCTAACAGTAAACTAGCAGAGTGAGTGAAAGTGAGGGAGCAGCGGTGTGGCTGCTGTCATGGCGGACAGAGGTGTGCTGATCAATGAAGACCTGGGTGAGTAGTATAAACTGTGAATTTAGCTGTACATGTATATTATGATCCACATTTTGTGATAGAAATACACTCCTTTGTGGAAAGCGGAGCTACTGAATTTTGTGTAGTTACATTTTGCTGGTCAGGTCTCACAAGTCCTGCATCCATGTATAACGTCCCCAGGCGTCTTGTGAGTTCATCTGTTCTTAGCCAATCAGAGCATTTGTTGAGTAATCATGGGCGGTTACTTTCTCTTAGCTTCAAAAATCTGACTGTGTGTGGCTGGAACAGAAAGAGACCCTCAGAAAAGCGGAGGGGAAATCAAATCAACACAACTTTTTTCTTTTCTTTTTATATAAATGTTAAAATATGGGACATTTAAATAATTCAGTCAGAAAAGTTAAATATTCACTCTTACAAGCTAACTTCCTTTTTTGTCTCGCTGTGATTTTAAGTGGAATACAATCAGTCAGAGCATTTTCTAGATCAGTGCTTCATTTTTTATCTCAATGGATACAATAATACATTGTGAACTGTCTGAAGTGTATTCAGGCTCAGTCTGTCTTGTCTGCTGAGTCCATGCATTCAGCCTGCTGCAGAGCTGTCTTTATCAATCTTAAAGTGTTATCACTGTCAAGGGCTTTGGACTTTTCGTAGGGGAAGAAATGGCGACCGGGTTAAAAAGTTGAGAAAGATGTCACAACAGGCTGTTGAATAGATCCCAACATAAGCCACAACAGCTTAGGATGGCTGTGCGACACTGTCTCCTGGCAGGGAAGTGTTGTGCCACTGAGACATGCGCCTTGGGAGGCAGTCAAGGATTGGACTATCCTGTCATTTGGTTGACAACTGACCCACGTCCCTCAAGTCCCCTGCAGTCACTGCAATGACAATTTCACGCCATGAGCTTCGTCTCCTACCTGGCTCACAGAATTCCAATGAGCTTCTCATGCGAACAAATAACTGCGTGAATCAGCTCGTATCATACTGGTATTATGAATTTAGCAGCATAGTGTTCCTGAAATGTAACACTCATTGTTTTTGTTAATGCTGCCAAGTAAAATGATGTTGGTCTGTGTTTTTGACAATTACCTCCTATTCTACAGAGCTCTCTGAGGGTATGAACAGTCACAAATCTGACTTCAAACATCCGTGTTTTTGCCATAAATCAGCTCATTCCTATTAGAAACAACACAGACAACAAACGGATATTCATTTCCTTCCAAAGAAGAGTGAAGGAGAGAAAATACAAAAGCTTTGAAAGGGATGAGTAGATGAAGTTTAGTTGAAAGTTAAGAACAGGCCTCGATGTGAGAATCTTGCAATGCGCTTTACCAAGGTAAACTCTTTCCTTTCTTTCTTGAGTTGAATCTGGCTTTTCCTGTTCCTGTATGCACTGTGTCATGATAGTAAAGCTCTGATAGTCTGCGGAGATCACCTCCACAGCTTTCAACTATGACGTGCTTTCATGCACTGTGTCTCGCAAGAAGCAGACAGGAAAGCCGAATAATCAGTTTTGCTAATTGCTTGAAGGTGCCATGACGTTCTTCCACTTTACTGAGCATGTTAATTGTCTAAATACGGAGGAAAGGTATATCTTTCCCCTGTGTGAATACTTGTGCTTTAGCCTTTGGAGGGAAAAAATAGCATCATATTGACATTACATGGTCTGTGTTTCCTCTGTCAGCCTCAACAGGGCTTAATTGGCCATACTTCAGCGGGACAATGATCCTAAGCCAAAGTTGCCTTGGAAGATTATAAGTTGTGTGCTTGCAATCCAGCAGACGTAATTGGGTGCTTAAAAAGTTAATAACTTTTGAATAAAAGTGCTCGTCAGCTTTTTAGTCCATCACATGTAATCTGTGACCCAGGCTCCAGAAGCTTGCATGTTAATGACGACTATGGGGATTTAATTAAACGATTTTCCTCCCCTTCCAGTATATTTGACTCCACGTTTCAAATGCATTCCAACTTAATTTCTCAGACGGTATGATTTGAATAATGTCGTTGCATAAACCACTTTGAATTTAATTAAGATGCCTGTTTGTCTTCCCAAATCAACAGATGCCCCGGTTTGAGCTCACATTTTGAGCTAGATGCCCCCAGTTCAAAATGTGTTTTTGCCAACAAGAAAGAGCAAAGAGAAAAAGAGCCTGGTGTATGTGGATTACAAAGTTTGTAGCTAAGAAGGTGTGTAGGCACACCACATAACATGTAAATCATCAATCCTTTGGCATTACATTTTCTTCCTCAGCAGTAAATATGTAATTGCATATTTCAGTGCTTGGGACGAGGAAAATTCAATGTCTCTGAGTGGATCACGCAGCCGGGAGAGTAGCGCAGATTCTGATGACAGACCGCCCTTAGGTTAAGTTTTGGTGGGGTATAATTGAGTAATGAAAACCCAAATCAGATTTCTCAGAAATGAAAAATGGATTTCTCCCGTGTGTGTACAGTGTTGTGGGAGCTGTAATCATATATCAAGTCAATTCAAGGCCTTCCAAATGTATTTATAAAGGTAAATTTAACAAACAGGGTCATTGTAAAATTTGTTACAGACCAACAAAGCACGTGAATACAAACATTAAAAGAAGACAGAAAAAAGCTGCTAAGAATATTTAGACGTCTACCTTATGTGTGAGTGTGTGTGTGTGTGTGTGTGTGTGTGTGTAATGCCGGGACAATCTACAGAGGAGTACAAGATAAACCACAGAGCAGGAGGCATTAGGATAGCGATGACTCACACAGTAGGGATAAAGGTAAAACAGTAAGCTGCACTAAATCAAGGTTGTTGTGTTGTATCCCACTTCCTACTCGGTGTCCAACAGAAGCTTTTCACAAAGCCATGAACCAACAAACACAAAAACCAGAACAAAGCTACTCTGAACAAAACAGGCCAATGCTTTGTTCTGCATTCATCAGCCTGATAAACAGTAATAATCACAGTAATGATGACTGCTCAAGGGCGCTGGGGAGCTGGGAGGAGGGGGGGGTGGATAAGGGGCATGTGTAGAGGGGCGCAGGGAGGAGACCTGTGTTGTTAATCTGAAAGGCTTGTGTGGAGTTTAGACGGATAGGGAGGGGTGCCATGGCTGCTCACACTGAGATAAGGCTGCCTCCCTGCTACTGGTTACCACAGCCTCAGCCCCTTCACAACAAGACTGGCCTAGTTGCTCCCTTGCTAGGCCAGGGATTTTGCCTGGATGCGATAAGATGCTCCTGAGCATTGGAAAATAGCACAGGTATTAGCCTGCCTTCATCTTCACAAAGGAATGCCGCGGGATAGCGTGAGGGGACGAATAGGATGAACCTAGGCAGAAGCCAGCCACTATTCTGGGTGAACAGATAAGTGGTGCTCTGACAAGGGGTTCAGAGAATGGGAAGGACGACCAGTGGCACCCCTGCTGGGCCAGATGAAGACAAGCTCACCATGTGGTCTCATCATCATCAACAGCCCACTCTCTATACCCAGAAAGTACGGGATTACTGTTAGGTGTTTATCTGGGGGCTTATGAATACAGTAGATATATAGAATAATCACGGTATTATTCCTCAATTATGCTTTGGTTTTTGTTTAGCAGATGTATGGAGCTTCTCTCACATTTCATCAACACCCACTCCACCAAAAATCGTTAGCAGTTTAAGTTAAAGAGGTTTAATTTGTTTATTCTGTGTTATGTGCACAGTATTCATTATTTTTGATTGTCCCTGTCCGGTGCTGTCAGATTTGAAAGACAGGATAAAAGCTCAGCATGAAAGCAAAGGAGATGAACTGCAGGAGCCACGAAGAGACATGAGACAATGGATTTGTGTAGTTGATATTTGATTAGATAGATGCCCATACACATAGTCACATGTATAGCCCAGCAGAATCGCATTGGAGAATGATGCCGTAAACGTTAATACATTCTTTTTTTTTAAATTAGTTTCTTCAAAATAAAACAGCATATTTCCTCATTTTATTTAATTTTCAGTGTAACTTTCCCTTCCAAGCCCATGATAATACATTGATTATGTATTCTGTATTAATCAGTATTCCACGACACGTGAATTATTCACAATATGTTCCCGCACCATCAGTAACTTCTGTATGAAAAGAAATGAACAGATGTCCTAATCTACTCTACAGTGAGTCCGGGCAGAGTTTAATTACACTGTGCACAGTAACACAAGTGAACCTGCCTGATTGAAGTAAACAATATGTGATGTGATTGTCAGCACAATATCACCCCCCCCCCCGAAGTAACTTTGTGTTTAATTAAGGACTGAGGAACTTGTGTTGGGAAGATCTGCTTCACATGAGACAGCATCACAGTCTGCTAAGTAAGCCGCAACACAACCGCAGACACTTTTCAGACAGGGGAGAGTGTTTCATTTAAGATTGTACTTTCTGGGTGACCACTCTAAGTGCCCCTGTCAACCGCAGCCCTGACAGGCCGGGGGAACAACTCATTGCTCCACTGAAAGAGAGGGAAAAAAAATAGCTGCTGGTGAAGAAGCAAAGTGAATCACCATTAATGTCAGGTGCCTGTAATTATTCTCCTCAATTTATAAGCTGTAGACACTAAGACTCAGTACCCTTGCTAGTACACTAAGAAATATATATTTTTTCCTCTTGATATCACCAAATACCACCTGTCAAGAAAGTGCGCTTGAAGCTTGAGGGTGAAACTGCCAGAATACTTCTGTCAAGTTGTTGCAAATGTGGACCCCTGTTTTGTGGCGAGTACAAACTCCAAAACAGACACAGCGTGTTTCTCATCACATCTCAAACTGCACCATCCCAGTCAACAGTCAATTTCTGCTTATCTCGCTGTTCTTATCTGAACTTTCCAAAATAAAGGTTCCCTTAGTTGAGTGCAGTGTTGTGTTTGGATACTTTCATAACCAGAGAGTAGAGAGAGGTTGTTTATAACGGAGTGCATTTATCATCTCCTCGTATGAACACCATTCAGGTTGTATTTTTATTTAAAAGATTTATGAGTGAGATAGTGCAGTCTATTAAAATTATTGCAGTGATACAGACGGCCTACAGCGAACTAGCAAATAAACAAAAAGCCTTCTAGGAAAATATGTTGTCTGATTAATTAGGAGTTAGTGAGCAATGATGATAAGGACTCCACTGCCACACACACACACACACACACACACATATCCCACTTTATTTTAGGGCATGCCAATTCTTGTGCTGTTGACTGTCCAACTTCTGGTTATCAAATCTCCAGCAAACATGTTGATGACTCTTTTCAGCTTTTCAGTAATTTATTTTAGTCATGAAGTCCGAATTTCAGCTAAGTGTTAAATAAATTGGTCCAATCACAGATCTTACAAATGTTAAAAATATTGTGAACAGTCGATCAAACAGGAAAGAAGATAGGGCTCGTTCAGATTATTTAGTAAACCTCAACAGTGTGGTACCTGACTTAGGCTATTCACTATAATGTATCATGCACCTACTGCATATTTTATCACTCTGAGCCAGGAGCTTTCAAATTGTGTAACTGGCACAGACACTTTCAATGTGGCGATCAGACGTAATGCAGTCGACTCCGAATGCCTCCAGCACCTGGTTTTTAATCCTCACAGTTTTGGCAATATGAGGCTTATTTTATTGGAAAGTCATGGAAGTGGGTGAATTCAAATTGCCGTCATACAATATTAATTGCACTGTGTCACTGCAAAATTGAAAAATTCCAGGACTATGAAAGATGGTAGGTCATGAGGAGAAATTAATTTCATCTTTACTTTTTCAGAGATTGTCAATAAAAATCTTATTTGTGAGCCCATTTTCTCACACGAAAGAGGCTCTAGATAAATTTATGCATACATCTGAGATAAAAGGCAAGAAAATGTCAAGAGCCTGCTGTGAACCAAATCATTGACAAAGACAACGAGATCTGATTTATCAGTGGAGTACATACAAAGGATTGTGGTTATTGTATGAATAAACTATGGTCAAGGTATGGTTTTTATTACGCAAACTAAAACAACTGTTCAAGGAAAGGGGAAGTCCATGGTTAGGGTTAATAGCAATGTGAGGTTAATTTCAGATGGCAGTCTCCTGCATGGAAGCTGGTTGTGGGATGTCGATCCACCACCTCAATCTCCCCATGCTTTCTTTCTACGTGTAGCGGGGTGTGATAGGACCCACGTGCAGCACAACCAAACAGAGGGATAGTTGGAAATGACCTTTATTGAAATACCAGCAGAGAGAACACACACAGGTGGGTATGAGGAGTCGAGGATGTGGTCCGGGGCTGGAGAGCCGGGGGTCCGGTGAGTGGAGCGAGGTGACTGCGCTCACACACACAGGGGAAAGTTCTTGACCCAAAGGCCGGAGCTGGCGGTGCCGAGCGTTAGGGAGCAGGCTGGAGATGTCGTTGAGGGAACTGGAAAACGCCAAACAGCCACAGGGACGGGCAGACAGGGACAGAAGTCTAAGGTATTTACCGGGGCAGAGACGAGGCAGGATGGTCAGGGGGCAAGCAGAGTCGAAAACAGGAAGTCAGTCCGGGGATAATCGCTGGAAAGTCAAGCATGACGCTGAGAACAATCTGGCAAGGAGCGAGTGAACCGGGGATGTATATATAATGGTCTGATTGGGGATCGACTGCAGCTGGGGGCAACAGGTGAAGACAGTGAAGCTGATTAGGAGGTGTGGCAGAGTGGAGAGTGAGAAATCGGCATAGCAGGCTGTGACCCTACGGTGCCCTGAGAGCTCAACACACTGCAACTTAAGAAAACTCATACAAATTCAAAAAACATCAATAATTTGACAATACGTGTGCTGCAAATACTCACAGCATGACCTGAGACGCATTGCAAGTAGCACAGATGACAGTGGAAGTGTTTCCTGGGGACACAAAAAAGTGATGAACCTGGCCGGGACACACTTGTTGTTCAATGCTTTTAACTTCAAAAGTCATCATTATAATTCATCCATTCAAGTGCGCCCCGGAAAAACAGTGTCCCCTGGAAACACTTATGTTGTCGTCTGTGCTACTTGCAACACGTTTCTGTCTTTAGTTGTGTTATGAGAATTTAGATTTTCTAGATTTTTTCTGAATTTTTTTTTTGTTTTGTCTATTTGTATGTGTTGAGGTCTCAGGGCCACTGTAATTTCCTCTAAATAAAGGATACACCACTTCCTGCATTATCACTAGATGTAAAATGGGAGGTGCCGGATCATACATGATGGACATTCTGTAATTCATAGTAATACAGGTGTGCTAACATGCTATACTAGAATATAGAATCTGTTGTACCTGACGGTTCATCCTTGGCTTTGGAAACAGCAGCAGTTGCCAGAATAATCTCAACTAATCTCAACTCTGGGTCCCTGTACTCGCTTGTTCTTGAGGTTTCTACCATATCAGTACAGTCTTCATCAATGAAAAATGAAGTAGTATCAATGTAATAAGGGGGCGTAACTCCTGTAGAGTATGAAACTCTTGCCAATGGTGGTAACCGTAGACCAATATTTAACAAGTTAAAAGACCCTGTAGTGACTTCTGTGTTTTTCACTTAAAGCAATAAGAAGTCAGCGAGGATCTGTCACAGCTCATGGCAAAGTGTACTTCTTGTTCGTTCTAAACTTTAACTTATCACATTCATCATCTCCTCCCATTACTTTACTTGACAGCATGTTGAATGTAACATCTGACAAGCTGTAGAAACTGAGCAGCCACAACAACTTGACAACTGTGGCAGCACAGCATGTGATTGTTTTAGGATAGTTAAATGGACTCTGCAACAAGCTGAGAGAACCATAAATATGCTAACCACTTTTTTTTTCTTTTATTCTGGACACTGAATGTAATTGATCCATGGCTCCAATTATTGTAAGATGGAGAAGAGTAAGATCTCTCTCCTGATCTCTGCCTCCTCTGCAGGAAAAGGCCTGGTGACTGTGGTTCACCACAAGGCAATTTATTTACAGCCCTCCACTTGTGGCTGTGTAAATATTCTTCATGAGAGAGGAGGCTGTCACCAAAGCACTGCACTTCATCAAAAACAACCCTTTCTTGTCAGGGGCTAATGTGAAGGTGTATATCACACCAGGCGTCCGACCTCTCGTAGTAGTGAGATGCAGGGGTTGTGGCATTGTTACGAGTAATGGGGCTCCCAGAGGGACTCTACTCCTCCGCTGAGTGCAAGTCTCCTTCAGTTAGGAAGCAGCGCATAGGCTCTCCTGGCAGTAGCTACAGGAAGCAGTGGGTGTGTTGTTCTACAATCACCTACAATGGGAACGAGTATTTATTGGGGTAGACTTGAGGATTCTTGCTGCTTATTACATCATACAGATTGTTCGTGTCAGCGCCCCCCCCCCCAAAGGTGGGTCATGCTGTGTGTGTCTAGAAATGAAATTTGTTACCAGTTATGGAATGACACATCTGCCTTACAATGACAGTAATGGTGAATAAGGGAAATAACCATCCATAATTTCTCTGTGTTGTCTGTGACTAGCCTGAAGTTTTCAGCATGACCTCCTTAAGGAGCCCTTATTGGATTAGACTGTCATGCCACTGGACTGATGCGTGATCAAACACTTTTATTCTCCTCAGCAGTCTTTATTACACACAATCTTTGAGGGGATGACTCATCAAGAGCTGTTATGAATCACTTACAGATGGATGCTTAGCCTGCAGTTAGAAATGGACAGTACAATATGAGGTGGAGGCATCTAATTTGATTTCATTATGTGACTATTGTGCCATTATCAGGTTGCCTTCATCAGGCTGTGAACCGTTAACATGATTTCCAAAGCTATTTTCTGTCTATAGTCTCTAAATGGAGGCCCTAGATAGAGGCCTGTGGTCTATTTCAAGGGACCTCCTGGGGGCTAATGAGCTCACCACTCAAGGATGCATAATTTAACCATATGGCTCATTCCATGACTCTACATGCTACAATATTTGAAATATTCATAGGTTGTTTAAGCTGGTACATTTATAGATTAGTTTACGTCTGCGAGGTCAAAGCAGTTCAGCAAATGCAATGCATTGGCAGCAAAACTTTTTTTTATTGTAATGTCTACTGCTGTGGTAATTGATACTTTGTAAGAGGCTTTAATCATCGTCGGCTCAGGCTTATGTACACACACAAAATTAAGTTAGTGGATTGGCAATTGACAACAGACAATACTTTAAGTGAGTTGTGCATGACTTCTCATTCGAGTTAAACTGAAAATATTAATTTGCGCCTAAGGTGATGATGATGTGTTTATAATCTCTCAACTTGCACTGCAGAATCAATAATCACCGCTCACATTCCAACAGCTCCCTTATCTCCCTCATTCTATATTTTCATGCAGAGTGTTGTGTGTTCTGCTCATTAATGAATACCATGAGATTATCTTTTGTCGTGTAATTGTGTGGAGCACATTCTCGTTGGGCTATTTCGAAGAAGAAACAAAACAATGCCGGGTAAAAGAGGGCCACTACCTCTCATCACACAGCCCACTCCCATGCAGCATTATCAAGAGGATAATAGTACCTTTTCTCGTTCATGAGTCACGTGTAACACACCGTGTGAACGAAATTAGAATTATCCCCAACATGAGAATATTATTGTGTGCATATTTTATCAAGAAAAATTTCATTCTGGGATTTGTTTCAGATATTTGTTGATATGATAACAACCGGAAACAGAAATTACAAGGACAACAACTCTAATTAAAGTAACTTAGCTCATACTTTTACTACATTCACGCCCTTTGTGACGAATACAACATCGAAGTGGAGGGCAAGAAAGGGTCACCTTGTGTCTCAGATCATTCTGTTGTCATTTCATCTACAACAACGACAACATGTTGTCATAAGGCTTCGATCAGAACATGAAGTACATCACGACTTAGACCCAAATGATCAAAGTGTCCACCTCTTATCGCTCTCTCCCTCTGGTCTAGACAAGCACCACATACTCTGGGTCTACATCTGGGTGCTCTGCTGGAGTAATTAAGGGGCACTTTCTGCTGCTCTCCTTGGATGAAGAGCAGGATTGATACAAGCCCTAAGATTAACTCCGTGGACCTTCATAGCATGACTAACTTTATCTGGTTCAACTGTGTGTCTGCTGTCCTGGAAATAACCCTGGAAATAGCAGGACCCCAAGATTCTTGGATTTTGTTCCTACCCCTTGACCAGTGTTATGGCTGGACCAGCTGCATACCTCCACAGTGGGACAGTGTGCTTTATCATTGGCATGTTCAGACCTAATGCTTTGTGTTCAGCATACTGTACACCACTTGCTAGGCTTTTCTGGAGCTTGAACATCCTCCCTGAATGAACTCAAGAATGAACTCACCCTCAGAATGTTTGGGTTATGAATACAGAATACATGAGTTGGCATAAGGAAGTCGTGTAGTCACCAACATGTACTTGCAAACATCTGATGCAGCTTTAAGCACAGTCAAATCTACTTTAAGAACTTCAAGAAGCCATGTAGAAAAATTGTCTCATAGGAACACTTGTTCTATGATGGAGCATCTTTGTGAGTACACTTCTCTGTTCAACCCACTGCTCCACATCATCATCCAAGCAATTTGAAATTGCGAATTTAAAAAACGAGTAATGGACACACGTGAATTTTGATTGATTAATTTATACGCTCGCTTGAGGTGGTTTTCGACAAAGCAATATTTGGAAAAAAAATAAAAACACTTTTTCTGCATTCCAGTAGCGACGCCTGACGTATGATGCCCGAGGGAGCCAGTTCCAACCGAGAGGCATACTGATGGAAATCCATCGTCATGTTTAAAAAAAAAAAAAAAATCCAGCTTTATTCGCATAACATCACTCAGTGGAAACATGGACCATTCGCAAATGTGTTTTGTTGACTTTAATAAAAAATTTAAAAAAAAAAAAAACACTTCTATACTGCGCAAAACTGCAATGGAAACCTGGTTACTGACATTCCCCTGCATAGTTAGTTGTGTTTTATTTATTATTCTTTTGGAGATTCCATTGCTGTCAGACAAATATAACAACAAAAGACATTACAATTAAAGATATGTAATATATCAAACAGCGTAGTGTTCAGTACCCTGTACCTTGGTCCTGATGGTAACAACAATATTGAGTATAGTGAGGATGGAGAATGATATTCATGCACATAATTAATGACACGGTGTAGTAATCCGTCAATCTTCCTGGGCCACTATGTGAGTGGAGGAATGACAGGTTTGCCCGAACCCCCCCCCCCGAACCCGAAACTGCCTGAAAGCTTTGAGTCTGGTGTCAGTTCATGTGTGAATCATTGTGAATCACTGACATCAGCACTCTACTCAGCCACTCTATTAAGTGCTGTCTAACCTTACAACACTTAATACCAGCACTCACTAAATTTAGACCAATGGCTACTCCCTTCCTGATGACTTAGACGTAGATATACATCCATCAAACTCCTGCTGAATCCCATCTGGCTGCCCCCTCCCTCCCCCCTGCCAACAGCTGCTTAGAGACAGTGTCGGACTCAGTGTTACTTTGCCCAGGGCAATACTACACGTCAAAATGAAATGCAGCTAGTGATGTTCAAATGGCCCAAGTTAAGAGATTGTTGTTTATTATGCCAGTTCAGGTATTCCCTGGATTTTTTTCTACGATGGTCCATCTGAGACCAAAGAGATCCAGTTTCTGGCTGATATAATTTTAGTCATTTTTGTCTGTGTGTCTGAGTCCACTGAAAATCTGTATGCTATGTTTCTTTCCTCCTTACAGCTGGCAAAGGATATCACCTACATTTAGGCAGTTGCCTAAATGTTATAAAAACAGGTGGATATCTTAGCTGTTTGTATGCTTTGATAAGGTTATGGAGGAGACCTGTCAGCTGAGAGAAAATCCTGGAGAAAGTTTCTTTAGTAAGTCTTTAACAGTGGCTGCCAATGGTCACTGGTTCATTGCAGCAATCTGGGTCTGTATCTGCGCACTCAGCTGAGATCTGACATCCAACGAAACATACTCTCTACTGGAGGAAATGGCATTCCTCTACCTTAACCTTGAACAGTCTTCCCATGTCTCGGTAAGAGTGCTTGAGGCCATACAAGGTCTCTACGTTTAGTCCTAAGCTATTGTCTGCCTCTCTAGTGTGGCCCTTGACAAGCACACTTATACTGACACTCTTCTTCTTGAGACATTGTGTTAACCTCTTTGTAATGTGTAGGAGGCGTTGGTCAGTGAGGCTGAGTGATTGAGTCATTGACGTCCGTATCTCATTATTTAGCCGTAACTGTAAATTCTACATCCTCATCCTTGAACGTTAATGCACCCGCATAATGAGCCACGAGTGCAGCTAACTCAGCCCGTTTCTCTGCTGTTCTGCAGCTCTCTCTCTCTCTCTGACACCTCGTTATGGTCTGCAATGATGTGCTTGAAGATCGTCACCTCAATATACTCAGTCTGGCTAAGCAGAGCAAGTCAGGTTCTGTCGTGGATCGCTCACCATTTTTGACTCCATGTGAACGCCGGCTAGTTAGATCTCACAGAGTCGGGAAATACAAGGAAACTACTGGGTTACGGCATTTCAATAGCAGCCTCAAAACCTGATCTCCCAAGAGTTTCTCAAGACCTCAAGCATACACTGCTTCCACTGAAGCTGATGACACATGCACTTTATGTTCTTACCCACTTCATATTTGCTTTTCCTGAAAAGTTGTCTCCAAGCTGAGTGCAGCTCTCCACCAAGCGTTGTGTCAAAACTGGCAGTTCACTGCCAACCCACTACATCTCTTAATAGCATTTATGCTGGGAGCAATGGGATAGGTTTGGCTAGGCTGTCATCATTCTCCAGAACCTGCTATTCTGGCATGTTCTCCTCTGGAACAATCACCGGCTGACCCTGACCCTGGCTGTCCTGGACTTGAAACACATACTCAAGTACACAGTGTTAACCACATGGCTCACATGTCCAGCTCAAGGTAAACCACTGTGTATGTGGGCATGTCAGTGAGTCGGCTGTAGTTAGTTTGACCCCTTTGCCTGTATATGTCATGTCTTTATTCCATTGTGCTAGGTATTGCCAGAAGAGGAAGTCAGAGATGGTGCTATCCTGGCTCCCTGTATTCAATACAGTTTTAGTCGTACTTCCTCCCTCCTCAATTTTAACATTCCATTAAAAAAAAAAAATCTCCCTTAAAAGTCTTTGAACCTTACTTTTACCTTTTAATTGTGATTGCTCGACCTGAAAAGGTGAACTCTGGCCCTCTAGGTGGTTTTTGCACAACAAACATGCTCTTTGTCTGCTGTTGCCATAGCTTGGGCCAGGGGTGTTTCTATGAATTGACAGGACAATCTGGGGTTGAGGCCAGGATGTTTGTGCACATAGCACACATGCCAATTTTTTTTTTTTTTCTTTTTGATGAGTAACAAATGGAAACGTGTGGCCTTGGAAACCTTGCATCTCTTAAGATTAACTCGATTGAGGAATCACTGCTTGTACAATGGCTTTTTGGCTTTGTCATATTAGTCGTGCTTTTGTAGGCTTTTGGCCACTTGTGTGTCAAAAGCTGTTTGCAAAATGAGCAGATGGAATTTTTGAGAGTCCAGCTACAGCATTACCAGTTGAAAATGATCCACACAGTACTGTGGTGAATGTCAGAACTGTTATTAGATTTACTGCATATCTTGGCCCACTACAACTTTGGTGGCAATGCATGGACCAAAGGCAAAACTTAGTCTTACTTAACTTTTTTCTTACTTCATTTTAAGTCTAGTTAAAATTTCTGTGAACTTACAGTGACATTTAAATCAAAACATTAACTCTGTTTCCACCTTAATTATTTAGAGTAAGTTATAATATAATACTACATGTGAAATATGACTGCCGTGTTGCGCACTCCCTAGCCGAGGAGGATAATGTTGTTCCTGTTGTTCTCATAACCAGACTCCTGACCACCGGGCAGCTGCTTGAACCCAGAGCCGAATCCTGTTTTTCTACTATAAATCTATGTCTCTACATTTAAGGGAACAATCGAGTGTGTGGGTGGTGAACACACATTTTTTACCCAAACACACTTCAACATCTCACAGTATTTTTGTTGATGGCAGCGCTGTGTGAGCTGTTATAGTCCATGTTTGAAAACAGTGGAGGATTCATTTACAGAAATTTTTCACAGCAGACATTTCAACTTGTCATGGTAGGAAGGACACAGTTGATACTGATAATATTATTAGGGATTGCTGTTAATGTCAGAATGCAACTTCAACGGATATCACTGTAGTTTGGGTTTGTTTAGCTAACATCAGTCAATAAACCAGTGGTTCTCAAATCCAGGGGCACTGTGGCCACACTGCCTAGTTCACCCGTGCATGACGGCTCCCTCATTAAAACTGCTGCGGCTCACACGCGTGTCTACACCACCAGCATCGCTGCTGCTGCCTAACTTTAAACACTGAGTTCGCCTGCGATACTTGCCATCAATACAAATCATTCATTGTCGATGAGGGGTCTGAAAACTGAAGAAGAGTTGTAAGTACAAAAAAGTCACAGGATTTTTGTTTACCCTCGTTCAGAGAGAGAGAGAGATAAAGAACAATGAGCAAACACTGATGGCTTGGATATTCCTGTCTCTGAGCTGTGGTGCTCTGAAGTTTGACAAAAGTCTGCATTGACAGATTTCATGCTAGTATGCTAATGTTAATGTTTTATCATGCAGATTTACCATTAACCATTGCAGCCGATGCAAAGGAGAATTTTGATGAGCCAATGCCGCCACCTCTAGAGCCATGCTACCAGTGTGCAGCATTTATTCTGCAAACACATTCTCTCACAACAGCAGGCAACATCCATCAATGTGTCTGTGTGTTCAATTGATGTGTTGGGCAAAAATCCACATTATATATTATGATATTTACCTTTAGAAATGTCCCATGTTCCATCAACAGTCAATGTGATCGATGTTTCGGTAAACAAAATGGCTCCCCAGTTCCCAGTCTAAATCTCTGCTGTAGCACTAAAAAGGCTCTGGTGGTGCTCGCAGGAACTACAATATTTTCCTACCGTAAAAGATGTTTGAGATGTTTGCGATGCCAGATTTTCACCTTACAACTGCAATATGGTATGTAAATCCATAGGCCAACATGGTGTTTTCATTAAGCAGCTGGTTGAACCAGGAAGCAGTGTATTTGTTGGAGCATCTGTTGTACTGTCTGTTTGTCCCCTCGCATGCACCAAGTTTGTGTTGTGGCTTCAATTGCAGATTCAGGGGAATAAACATCAATGAAAAGGATTCTGTGCTTCTGTACCTGGTAAAGCTGTTTCAACACAGCCCATATGTGAATCACAGACTCTTTGTAATAGCCTGCCTCTGTCAGGAGAGAGGATGTACCTGTCAAATCATTTAAATTACTACAACCATTTTTGAGATGGAAATGCTTGGATCAGCGCTTTGACGTTGTGGAACTTCCAAGGCCCTGAAAGTATGCCTCACTGGGTTCTGATGTCTTTGCAAAACAGAATTATGCTCTGAGAAATGTCTCTGTCCAAACTCATGGGATTGAATCAAAATCAACAAACTGATGTTGAACCTGGTTGTATTTCATAAACACTCACTGACTGTACCGCACACATATGCACAAGCATGAGCCTGCTTTGCATTCCCTCCCTCTTAAATACAAACACGCATATAATGGCCGAACATACAGTACGTTAATGTCCGGGACACTGTATAAATGATTGTCTTAATTTATGTTGTGACCAGCAATAGATGTGCAAATATAGTCGTTGTGCGTCACGTTATGAATTTCATACAAAATAATAACTTTTAATATCCATGTACAGTCTACCCCATACTTTAGCTTCTTTCACGCTTTGAATATTTCTGATGCCAGCAAAGCCGCCTTGACTCAGAACCGAAAAATTACAAGACTTTTAATCTTGAATTTTAATTTCATTTATATACATCTCACTCCTGCATGTCCCCTATAGTTAATGGCCTCTTGTAGACCCCTGACTGTTCATAAATCAGAAGTTCAGCTCTGGCGCTATTACAAATTGAATGATCTCGCAAAAGCTGCTGTATCCATGAATCTTCGGGGCTGAGTGTGGGGGAACAGATGGGGAAACACAAACAGGAGAGCGTGCAGTTTTTCCATGTCATTATTCCATGTCAGTTTCATACGAATAAAGACGTGAAATTAACAGGTCTGATTCCGAGTCTAAACACGGCCAGAGTCTCCTACGTGCTGCTCCCTAAAATGTTTCTCAGGTGTCAACGCTTTGTGACAAAAACCACAACTAGAATGACCAGATTTTGATCCTGACACTAGGACATGAGGTGTCTGTGTTTCTACCCACCCAAACTCATGCAGTTACATTCACAATGGATGGATTTTGTGGAGACTCAACAGATGTAACACAGCATGAAAGCTGTAATCGATATATTTTAAGATCTCTTTTTGTATTGAATTAAAGATAATATCATTGTTCATCAATTTCTTTCATCTTCTGTATTTAATGACTGAATACCCACCTACATAATAATACTAACAAAATGAATGCTTAATATTATTAATAGGTATATTGGTATAAGACAAAAAAATATTCATATGAGCAAAATTAAAGTTCCTCTCCAGACATGTTTTAAACTACAACAACAACAACAACAACAACAACAACGACAAGGTTTAAAATGGTTTTCCCACATAAAAAGTGAAAAAAAAGAAATCAAAAAGTGCAGCTATAAGCACATCTACGCTTACTTCCTCATTGAAAAATCTGGATCAGGCTTTGTGCCCCACCCACCACCGCTGCTTAACAGGTGAAACAGTGCGTATCAACATATGATTAGCAGAGGACGTTTTAGCCCCAGCCCCCCTGGAGTTTTTGAGGAGTTTGTTGTGCACCAAAATCGGCAACTAGAAGACGTATAGGAACGGTAAACGTAGTTAAAAGATGATGTTGTTTGTTAGCTTGTAACTGGCAAAGGCTGACACAGTGTTAGCGGCTGTGCAAATGCAAACTTTGAATTATTTTGCCCACCCCCGCCTCCACCCCCCACAGGTTGACTGGATCGGTTCCGTAGTTATATGATGTACGTTTTTATTATCATTGGTTCGATAATAGGTAGAAAGGCCGAGGTAGAAAACACAGTCATGGCATGTGCCCTGTTAACAAGGTTAAAAACTTTTATTTACATATAAAGAATATTTTACTTTTAAGCTATATTGGGTGTCCATTAGAAAACTATAGGCATCATCACTGTTCAGAGTTCTGTATGTGTGGCTGGTTCTTTCTGTTTTGCTTGGGGTTTTGTGCATCAACTGTAAAGCCACTGTGACTTTTAGGATCACAATGGGATTGTGAAGTCCCAAAATATCATTGTTCTCAAACAAATTCCTATTCCACGATTACAAGCCTACAGGATTACCCAACATTGTTCCAAACAAAAGTTCATGGCTCAGTTTGAGAAATTTAAAATTTTATTTGCTGGATCAAGGCTAGGCACACAGAAGCATCTTTGTTACCTCTGTTCCACAGTCAAAGATAAAATATGTAATGATTGGCATAACAGAGAGGCATATCTAGTTTCTGAAACATTTTTACATTTTGTGGGGAAGTATACTGTTGTTATGCACCGGATTCCTCAAGTACCTTCTGAATGGAGCTCCCGCAGGGAAAACCTATTGCACCTTTTTAAAGAAGTGCTGGTGCCAACGTTGTGAAAGAGACATATGAGGCTGTGGACATCCAATTGATTTTCAGTCAACACATCCCTCACGTTGTCTTTTATGTGTTAAATTATTTAAGCACCGCAGCTTGAGGGAAGAGAGTTTATATCCTCCCAGAGGAGCGGGTAACTTACCTGTGTCACTGAGTATTTCACATCAGGTATATCACACAGATTCAACTGTATTAGTTAAATGGGTTTTCTGGATTGGCCTTTTCACCCATGGGTTGAAAAGGTCTTAAGCGAGTGCCTCGGGGCGCGGCACATTATCATCATAGAGAAGGTCTCAATCATTACCAGCATGTATTACTAAATGGTCCATTCCAGCTTACCTCTCCGAGCATCGTTTTATCATCACACAATGAAGTCCCCCTGCAGCGTTCTTGGTAAATGACCATATTCATTATTCATCAAGGATTAGTGTCATAATCGATTTTGTCCAAACGGTCTGAATTCGACAATGTGTTCTTAATCCTATCCCCAAGAGATGCTGAACTTTGTCACATCTAATTAGGTCGCACGAGTCAGCTACACAGAGACAGCTTTTACAACTTCTCCATTACATGCTGGATAATTGGCGGACCATTCTTGGATTTAATCAACGTCTCTATACATGGCAGGTATGGCAGCATGTTACAGCATGTACGTAACCCAAAGAGGTGTGGACGTAGAGTGCGGCATACAAATTTGAAACGTGCTCTACAGCAGCATGGTTAAAACTTTATGTACTTTGATTCAATTACGAGCGGTATGGTGATTCAGAGAGGATCCCATGTTCTGCCTTTTTAAGTCACTGAGTGTCTCTTCTGTGAGGCTGCCCTGTGTCTCCCTCTGGTGATGACCGTCCTGTTCTCCATTCCCAGCTGCAAGATGGACCTGTGGTGCATGTGACATCTGTATCTGCCAATGAATGTGCTAAGCCTGTCAGCTCGGCGGCGCTCAGCCTGTCAGTCAGCCTCGCCACGAACAGCCTGGGACCACAGCTGTCATAATGATCCAACAATAGAAAAGAACAATCTGCTGATCTTCTCTTAGCCTGACTGAGACTATGGGTGTTCTTGAAACATTCGTCAGCTTGTCTTTTTCAGATGATATGGACCAGATACAGAACGTGGCTCACTTCCCTGTATGACTTTACGGTTACTCCAGTTTATTATCTCCTACCTCTATTCATTATGATAATGATGTTGATGATAAATATTACACAAGAAACAATTTAAGAGAGTTGCATCTGCAGAACCCCGACAATGACTCTGCACTGATTAATTCACTGCTAAGCATTGATTAGTTGGTTGCTCAAGGGTATAAACCAGCATGTTTGCAAACAGAAGATTTACATTTTCAACAATGCTCGGGCCATTCCTTAAGGGTCGCCTTTTTACATGTGCAGCAGAAGAAGAAATGCCAGATTGTCATTGCCAGTCTTAGCTCTGGTCTTGCTCTTGACTTGTCAAGCCCTCTTTTAGCCTGGTGCTTGAATGTACTTGTAAATAAGTATAGTCTTTTCAGTCCTCTAACTTTTACAGTTGCAAAACATGCTGTCAAACAAAAAGGAGCAAAATGTCAAAAATAGTTTGCTATAATAAATTGAGGACTTTCACAGTTAAAACCATTAATACTCGTATTTCCCTAAGGTGGGTTCTTGACAGTTATTCATTACAAACAATACTGGTCCACTGGGTCTATCACCTTTATTTTCAGTTACAGTTAAATGGGTTCTTAGTAGTTGCCTTGTAATGAAATAGAGCATTTAGTCAATCAGTTCTATTTTAGAGAAATATATTTCACCCTGGGTCTCACTGTTCTGGATGTATCATGGCCCTAAGAGGGATCTGTTGGTCACAGGCATTTATTTGCGACAAGAATATATAAATCAGACCCAGAGGTAGATTGCTCGGTGACTCCTTCTATTTTTTGATCTTTTGCCATTTAGAGACAACTATGGAAAGGTTAGTGTGTTAGGCATTCTGGGAGGGCAGTTGATACTGCGGTGGTATGAGCGAGTGTATGAATAGAGCTTACAAGAATAGCCAATTATATTTTAACAAGACTGCTCTAGACTGCTGATACTTCATTGATGTACACAGGTCCAAAGCCTTGAATCCTCTGGGAAGATTGGAAAGGTATAACGAGCCAGTTATTCAGACAAGACAAGTTCTGCCAGCCACTCATTACACAGACTGTCACTGCTGATAAAACCTGATGACTTGTCTTCTCTGATAGTGTTGACTTTGTATATGAAATGATTATGTTTCTCTGTGTGTTGACGATGTAGATCAGGGCCTGTCAACTTGTGCACTGTACATAAGAAACATTTCCAAATCCATTAGAAATAAGACTGTATGTTAAAGTCCTCTAAAACTTGTAATTATTGCAGTTTCTCTGCATGATGACATCAGAACTACTTTAACATTAAAATATACTGTGGCTGTAAGAGCTGCCGCTTCAGAAGACACACACAAAATGCAAACAAAAGAAGAAAGATGGCCACTTTGACGGCACATGTATCATTGTAAAATCACATACACAAGCAGATTAAAAAAATCCATTCAACAATTTAACGACACATCTGTGGCATACAGAAGCACGGGAAGTAATACACATCAAATTTTGCTGCATATGAACGACGTTTCCTGAAACAAGCTATAATCACATAAACCTTCGAAACAAAGGGCCTTTAAAAACATCCAGTCATGTTTAGTAATTGACTAAGACTGCAGATTACCAAATAATATAATGTAGGAGGTAAAATACATGAGTAAGGTGTATTTAGAGCTGACACATTTCTGACAGCCTTGAAATGATGAAATAACTCATTTCAGATTTCAAACCATTGGGACAAAAAGTGCTTTTAATCCAGTTTTTTAGTGAATTATCCATACACATAAATGCATAATAATGTCCAGCTTATCGCCTGTGGCAAATACAGAAAGACATAGAGAAATGTGACTTAATTCGTTTTAAAATTTGCAAAAAGAGAGAAGATATGGAAAATCAGCCATGTAAGTGAGTTGACATATGAGAAATGTGTCAGCTGGATATTGGTTGTAGGGAAATAAAAAATAAAAAAAAAAAAAACCAAACACACCAAACACAGTGCATGGACAGAGTCTCTCCAAAGGGGCCTGAGGTGGCAGTTCTTATAGTGGCTGACTGGAGTGTTGGGCCCAGGTGCTCCCAGTTACCTTAAGTGAAAAGCTCGCCTGCCAGTTACCTGCAAGTGCAAACAATCAGACACATCCAAGCAGTAATTAACTTCAGACAAAGAGGAGCATTTCTCTGCTAAGTTACAACACCTGTGGAGAGGTGTGTGTGTGTGTGAGTGTGTCAGTTATTCTGGTTGATTAGATCTTTGCTCAGTTTAGAGATATATTTATATGAAAAAAAAAAACATTACCTGTGGTCTGCTGCATTTGCTGTATTGCTTACTGTTGTGTGTTTATCTTCATGTCCCTTTCTGTCGAGGATACCCATTTGTAGGTGTCAGTAATATTGATAATGTTTGTTTTTGAGAAGAAAAAAAAAAGCAGTTATAGTGGGATTTAACCTCACCTTCGATCCTATCTGGTGTGACTTATTTATATACAGTACATAGGATATATGGATGGTGTGTTAACTGATTGGAAATATCCAGTTTGGAGTCATTGGGCAGATATCGCTGTTTACATACTTTTTGCGGTGGAACATGTTTTCATTGATCCAGTGGGTGTTAAGTTGAAGTTTCATGTGGCTGACTCGACTTGTTGTAAACGAATGAGAAACTCTTGCAAAGGGCATTAAAATGACAGTTCACATTTTTCTCCACTGTTAGTGTTCAACAAATGCAGCAAGGACTGTAATGAGGCTATGGGTTGTCTTTGCCTCCTGTTACCCAAAGCAGAGTTTTAACAAGGGCGTTGTGAAGACATTGCTGTCATATGGCTCCGAGTGTGAATACAACACCGTCTGCATTCAGATTGCAGCCTCTCTCTGTCTCTCTCTCTCTCAATGAATAATGCAAAGCCAGCTAGTCAGGTGATAAATTCTCGAGTGTAAATCCACGAAGCACGTCAGTGAAGTGACTGTATTTTGACAGTACATCGTCAGATGGAGAGGGTTCATACCAATCTGCAGAGAGCTGAGACAGGAAAACACTCCAGTTAACAGCTCCACTGAAAAGGCTTGACGTTCTGAAGGATAAATGATCGGGGATGCTTTGTTTCTAATTTGCTCCTTCTATGAGTGATCGGATCAAAACATAATGACATTTCATTCACTGATAATGTGATCACAACGAGACGGGAAAATTGCACTGGTGGCTTTGGATCATGGACTGCCAACCACCAGTTAGTTTCCTACTTATCTTGCCGACTTCAAACATAAGACACTGGCAGTCGTGCAGGTGGCAATGGGTGCAAGATAAAGGCACACATTAAAAACCGATGAGTGTATTATCTGTCAATCAATTCCATTTGAAAAGCTGTTCAAAGCTTATCCCCATTAAACCTCAGTTAAACTTTATATTATATTATTTTTCAATGGAGACTTGTGTAAGATAATCCTTTATTAGTCCCACGGGGGGAAATTGTGTTACAGCAGCAAAGTACAAATAGAAACTGCAAAATGTCAATATCAAATAATTGAAAAAAGATGAATAGTAATATAATATGTACAATCAAGTATTTGACTGTAGCAAAAAAAAAAAAATCCACATAATGGAGTTCTGCAGCTTGTAGCACTGTAGTTGACTGCAATTTTTTTAATCGTATGAGAACAGCATAATCACTGTGCTTCACAATGTCGAGCAATCACAAAAGTTGACAAAGGTGCTTTGTAAGACTTCATCTGCCTGACTTTCAAACAACATTTACAAAGGAGATGTTTTCATGTTTTCTTTGAAAAAATAACCTCATAGATATTTTTAAAAAATGCAATAAAGTGGAGTTATGTGCTGTTCTTTAACCAAAAATAAATGGTTCACCTTGCAGGGACCTGGATATTGTCACCAGGTGGAGTATGAGTCCCCACAGAGTGACTGTGTTAACAACACCAGGCCTTTACAGTCTGAACAACATGGCTGTCGTTCAGACCGTAAAGTACAGTCGCAAAAGAATACAACCTGACACATGGTTAGATCAACTGAGAGTTTTGAATGTTTCAATCTTTTTTTGTTGTTTTTTAATTTTATGCAACACCATTGATAGCTTTTTTTAATTAGTTATCCATTTAAACTGATAACCACACAGACAAGAGATCCTCACAAATCCCTTTTCCATTCCCCTCCTCCTTACATTCATTAAAATAGATCAAAAATTATTAGCTCCTCATATTAGCTTGTGTCTTTTAGTACTTTGAACACAAATGATTCACTCTCAAGTGCAAACTGAAACCAGTGTACACATTCAAATGCTAAAACAAATCAGATCGCGCAAATATCAGATAATTACTTGGACGTGTTTTAGAGGCACTTATTACTTCTTTTTATTTTAATGAAACAGCTCACAGTATCTGACAGTTTCTGAATTGCTTTGTGGACTCCACCACCCAGCAAACGGACAGACATAAAAATAATAGCAAATGCTATTCTCTTACCAACTTTGTTATGTGATCATTTTTAATGAGAATTAGTTTTCAATGTACAGAAATTGCAAATGGACAATACGGCTGCAACACATTCTCTTAAAAAACATTTAACGGACCGACTGATTATTACTTACACAAAAGTCAAAACATCCCAAAATGTCCCTACTGTCTTTCACTTTAACAATCATGTTTGACCTGGTTGGTCACTTTTGAGACTTGTTTTCTATCCATTTGCTATTCATTATGTATTGTGTTTCTGTATTGGCTATAATGCTGCAACTAGTAATAGCATGTTTGCTCAGTGTGGAGTAAAGTGTGGCTGACAGCTTATCAATATTTTGCATTGTGTGTGTGTGTGTGTGAGAGAGAGAGAGAGAGAGAGAGAGAGAGGGAGAGAGATTCAGAGACAGCATCAGAGGTGCACAGTTGTGTAGTTGGAGCAAGTGCAATTGATGTTTTGCTTACCTCACCACAGGCCCTCCACAGGCTCAGGCTTCGTCGCTACAACCAGTACAACCACAAACATCGCAGCAACAGACGTTGATCCGCTGGTTTGATTTGGGCCTACTCCAAACCAAACGCGCTCCCAAGTGATTTCTAATTATCATCACCGTAACACGTGAAGAGCAAAGATGACTGCAGCATGTTGGTAGCTCTCTCATTAAGTCCCAGAGCAGGAGAACAGCTTTACATGCAGGCTCGTTCAAAGAGCAATTAAGTCTCGATGCCACTGCAGACTGTACTCTCTTCCACTAGTTTACATCATTAGGGCTCAGAGGTGCTTCAAGCTGCCTATGGGAACTAGCTACCAAGTCCTTGGAGCCATCTTATAAATCAAAAGGATGTTTGAATGCGCTTTGATTGCTCGCACAGTTTCAGAACAGGTGCAGACATAAAGCTCACGATCTGCCATAAAATTGAAAATCCGCTTACTGTCTAATGTGCCATCAGGATACCGAGTGTCAGCTGCTTACCATTCATATCTAAACTTTAGGCTGAAGCTATTCTTAACAAGTTTGACACCTCAGTGAATATTAATAATAGTTGTAGAATATTTGTAAGGCATTCGGCAGTAGAGTGAGTGGAAAATCTGATCAGGGACATTTTCTAGCTTTCTTGCACCATTAATATTTTCAGAGCCTTTTTGTTAATTTGTGAGAATTCAAATGCGCACAACCTGCTTAGAGTGCCCACATCGTCAAGCGAAGGCAGCTTGTTCCACAATACCCCAAATAAAAATGTATCAGTCATTACAGTATGTGCTGTGCTGGTACATGCCACCTTGATTACCGATATCATTGATCTCATCTAGTTTGAGGAAATTCTTGAGCCAATAACACAGATCTTTTTGATATACAAACATTTACCTACCGCCTTCGACAGAAATCAGAGGAGAAACATTTGCTCTATTATCTTGGGATAAGAAAATGTGCCCACTATGCTGTCTTAGTATCTCATTTCATTAAGTGGCTTACCCAATTCCAGCTCTGTGTGCATAAAAATAACAAGCCTAAATGGTAAATCTGTTATTGATTATGCTGAATGTATTTCATTAAAGACAGCAGGAGATGTGTTATCTTATTCAGTAGGAGCTGCATGAAGCAGGAGAGGGGCCTCGGCATGTAGTGAAACATAGATAATAAAAATTTCTAGCAGTAGTTCATAAACTTAACCATTTCAGGCACTGTATATTATTTCTGTACTATTCCAAGAATATCCCCATTCCCAGTTAGGAGGTATCTGATAGGGCTGAGTGCTTTACATTGCACTGCTTCTTGACTCAGTGGTGGTTGGCCTGGTCTTTTGGGTATCGACAAAATAGCTATAATAGATAGTTATAAATGCCCAGGTGATTAGTTTCACTGAGGTAAACTGTTGGCAGCATATTATGGTGACATTAAAATTATATACAAGAAACCAAGTATGCCACTTTTGACTGATACCCAGCCAGTGCAGTTTTCACCTGAGGAGCCCAACAGTGACAAGAAGGCCAGTCCTGCTGAAGCCAAATCAGAATCCAAGTCTAACTATATGTCCACATCCAAATCCTGTCCCCCAACCCCTGCCAAACGTATCTCCTGATTTCAGCCTCATTCCTCCTCCCATTCTCATCCACAGTTTTGAACTGGGAGGTTTTATCATGAGCTCTTGTCCTAGTGTCTCCTCTGTCTCCATTTACATTCCTCAAACCCCTCTCTGTCCTGATCTCTTGTTTTTTGGCACAAATAAAACTGTACTGATAAATGATGCTCCATTTCATTAAAGTGGAGCTGAAGCGCAGAGATACAAATTTTCTATACTAATGCATTTGTCTTATAAAATATGGCTATACTAGATATATTTACTAATTAGTTACTTACTATGCACAGGCTATATTTCATTTTAATCCCCAGTCTATATACTTTAGGCATCAGCGCTGTGACCCTTAATTTCTATGTAAAACATACTGGCCTACTACCGTGTTTTTAATCACTGAACATATATTCTTATAAATGATAATGACATCAAGGACATGAGCACAAGTACAGGAACTGATTATTTAATGTGGTCATGTGGCAAGGCATGGAAATCAATTCTCCATGTATGCAGATATCTTTTATGGGATTGCTTAACATCAAACAGGCCGAAATAGTCCGCGCGTTGAGTTGGCTAGCAATCACTTCAAATCAAAATTGTAAGATCAACAAATGAAGTGCAAGGAAAGGTCAGGGAAGAATTATTAGCGTGTACTGTGCCTGAACCTTGAGATGAAGGCAAATTAAGATAACAGAGAAATCTTGCAACCTCAAATGATTTCACCTCAGAAGATGCAAAGAACAAAGTAATGTATCATCTGGTACTTTGATGCTGGAAAACAACAGAAAACAAGGTTACAGCACCGACTGTGAAGATGCCGCAGTGGTATATTTTATTCCTTTCAGGGTCTCCTTGAGTCATAGAAGGGTAACAGTTATTACTGTAGGCCCTTTCACCCTGTTCTGATCAAATTACTTTCTGTGCTAAGTGTAACAGGGTCTATATAGTGTGTGATTGCCAAATACTCAGTAGTATAGGTTTAGTGGCCCAAGGGTGCCCTCTCTCAGTAAGGAAATAGTTAGTGGCTGTGTAAGTTTACCAGTTCTGTCAGAGACATGATAAGGAACTGGCAATTTATAGTGAATGGTTAAATAGTTAGATTTGGCAGAAAAGGTTCTGCTGTTTGAGTGAGTTCTCAAAGAATGAGAGACATGAGAAACCTAATCCCTCTCAATAAACATACATGAACATAAATCTTAGTTGAACCAACAAGACAATTATTTAGGAGGAGGCTCAGCTGGAGGAAGGAGCTGTGGCAGCAAACAGCGTTGGCATGAGCAGTAATCAGCAGAGCAAACGTGAGGGAGTGTCAGGTTGTAATGTCCACACTGTACAGCTGCATCAATATGACTGGGCGTTACTTGCCGCACAGCTTTGAATGAGCCCGTCATTGTCAATGTATTGCAAATGCCAATCAGTCAATACAAGTGCAACGTCAGTGCTCTGCCTCAGCTAACTCCATGCTTCATTTCCTTCGAGGTTTGCTCGAGGTGGAAATTACAAATTACTTTGCTGATTCAAATGGTTTTGTTCAGTGCCGCAATGGAGTTTGTTTACTTTTTGTCTGAGCTAAGCAGTCGCATGACTGTTCAAATTCACTTCAGGACGTACATCAGTAAGTGAACGCACCATCATTTATAACATAGCAACATTATGCACTGATTCTGACTGTCTTCAGTTCAGTAGTACCTTCGGCGTGATGCCGTTTCAAGCCGTTGGATTCGGTTCAGAACAGAACTAGGCTGATAGAAGCTTTCTTTAAAATAGCTCAGCAGCTGAGGAGTCATGCCATTGTTATTGTTTCACCAGTAAAGGGAGCTTCACTGCTAAAAGCTACTGATTCAGTCAATGACAATGGTTACTCACTCCAGTCATTTCAGTTTGATGATTCTGTGCTAAAGATTTATTTGTACATGTACTGAACACCTCTAATATGCCTGAAGTAGGGTTTTATAGCTCAATATTGGATAAATGTGCAGTACAAATGTAGTGAGTTCATACATAATATTGGACAGGGAGGTGTACCGCACCTTTGTTGTCATGGTAACAATAGCAAACATGCAGTTATGGTTTTGGAAAGGTCACTGTTTGGTTAGGTTTAGGCACAAAAAACAACTTGGTTGGGTTTAGGAAAAGATCACGGTTTGGTTTAAATTGAGTGCTTCCTTAACGTTAAGGAGGACCTTCGTCGTCGTGGTTACAGTAATAAACGTGGTTAAAGTTGTGGAATAAGAGGAATGAGTCCGAAAACCTGGAAATTAGTTACTTGTGCCTCCTTTCAGTGTGGTTTATTTTTTCATGGGTTTTTGGTTGGATCGCTGAAATAAGATCTATGGTTAATACAAGCTTAATACATTTTCACGTTTAATTCTATGACATAAAATACAGTTACAAAATACAATGCAGTGATTGTTATTTGCAGAGCTCATTTTCTGCAGTAATCAAAAAGCCAATATAAAGATCCCATTGGCTTTTTGTCAAGGGAACTTTCGGGTTGGCCTAAATTACTATTAAAGTAACTATAGGTCATAATAAGCTGCTGGCAAAGACAACCAGTTGGGTCGTTTTTTACTGGAGGACTCCCCCTTTATGAACATGCTAGTGTTGTGACATTTTGTAATGCTGCGAGGAGAACGTGGATGTAATGCATTTACAGTGCCAAAGTGGCCATAAAATTTGAAATAATGCAAAAAGGCAGGCTAGCAACAACAATAACTTGTCAGTCTTTTATAATATGCTGTGTCTGAGCTAACATTATGACTAACCAGTATATATTCTCTTCTTACCCATAAAATCAGAGGCTGCACAGAAATCCATAAAAGTATATGTTGTGTATCATCCTTTGAACATTCAGTCTCAATACTGTACATTTGGAGGCAGCATGGAGTATCTTCCATTGGGCTGCTTTACATCAAACAGGTAGAAATATGTGTTGAGTTAGCTAAAAGTCGTTTGAAACTATAAGATCAACAAAAGGAGTGTAAGGTAAGGTCAGTGAAAAATTATGAGTGTGTACTAAGACTGAACCTTGAGTCGAAGGAAAATTAAGATAACAAATAAATCATCAGCCTCGACCAAGCTCACCTCAAAAGCGTCAGAAAGAGCAAATGATTTAGCACTTTAATACTGGAAAATAACAAGGTTACAGTGCCTAATGTGAAGATTCCAGTACATTAAATCATTATGTACAGTAAATGTTCCTTTCAGGGATACCGTAAGTCATTAAAACGGTAACAGCTTTTTCTGTAGGCCTTGTCACCCTTTTTAGATGTGGGACAATTTTTCATCTACAAAATTTCTTTATTTGCCCTCTATAAGTTGTTGTCTTGGTATCTCAGTTGCAGAGAGCTGTATTGTAAGTTAGCTGACACGCTAACACAAATGGACAACATGTCATCTTTTACAGTGAAATTAACAATGTGTAAGGTACAGTTGGGAGAACTATATGTGTCACCCTCTGAACATTCAATGATATAATCGTGGTTGCTGAGAGAGAGCTTTAAATGTAGAGTGATCACAGTTGTAGAGCAAGGTATGGTTAGTGTGTTGTCAAACAGGCGGTTCACCATGATGAGGTTAAATTGAACAAAATGAGGAACAGATTAGGAAGATTGTAGAACATAGGCATAACTGCCGGCGGGGCTGGAAAGTGTGATAGTGTGCGAAACCTTATGCTGACAGACAGCGGAAGATAAGTGCAGCCCTGCAATAATGTTTTGCCAGTAATGCATATCGTGGTTATACAGGGGAGAACAGGAATGCAGGTCCACAGACGGCTCTGTAGGTGGTGAGAAGGAGTCTGCAGTTTGTGTGGGTGTACTATAAGACTGAGGATGAGGTTGTCATATCGGGCCAGTACAGCCTTTTAAAGAGTTGTACAGTTTTGTTGACATTTATACATTTTTAGTGAATTGTTATATCATTGGTGCATTTGTTTTCGGTGTGAGGTGTGATGGCATGGGATAAGTGTCAGATTGCTGCTTGGTAATATTCTTGAAAATGTATTTCAAATTTCTTTACTTTAATTTAGTTAATGGATATTTGGATTGAAAGATTATTACTAGGTTATTGCAAAAGGATTTCAATTGAAAATATTAAACTTTCTCTTGATAACAAAAAAATAAGTCTCTCCATGACTTATAAGGAGACATGAGTCATAAAGAGATGTCTACAGCAGCTGTAGTATGTGGTCATAATTTGAATGTTAATGTGTAATGTGCACAATATATTTTCAAGCATAAAATACAGTAAAAGAAGGTTTTTTTTTCCAATAAGCAATGTGCAGCCTTTATAAATATCAAGCTGCACCCTCAAATTAACTTTTCATTCAGTGTGACTTGAAGCAGATTAAATGTTTGCCTCATTTTTGCAAAGAATAAGTAAAGGTCAAAACATATTACAGTAATAATGACCATTCAAGCAATGTGCAATATGTATATTAGCACATTACTGGTTTTCACAGTAAGTGATCAAGCATCATTTCTATTTATAAGTGAGAACATATCTGTGTTTTCTTGGTTTTAGAGTAAAGTTTTCTTATTTCAATTACAGAACAAAAAGGAAAGGCTTTACTTTAATGGTGACTTCACACTTCAGGGGCTATTATGTTAAAGGTCTACAGCCTGCAGTTGTACCACAATGAGTATTTGATAAGATATCTAACATAAAATATTACCTCCAGTAAATCAGAGGTCTTTGAGCATGAACCACCTGCAGGGTAATAGCCTATTTCCTTCTCGGGCAAGAGGTAACCTTATCCACAAGTTAATCATTTGTGTGTCCCACTCTGAGGACACAGCTGAATTACACTGACCTGGTGGTAACAGTGGGGTTAAATAGTATATACAGTTAAATATCTTATTTAGAGACAGTTAAAGTGTTTGATGCAAGGAAACAAGAAATATAGGGAAGCCATTAAACAATTTTTGTACAAAAGCTTATCTGCCACTCGATGGACACAGACTGAGCAGTGAAAAGCACACATCTCATTTCAGTGGAGTGCTTGTGTCATTAAACCATGTGTGACAGGGAGGACTCCAGGTACTTCAGGAGTTTTGAGCTAAATGCTCATGTTTACATGCTAATGTTTAGCAGCCATGATATTTACCATCTTAGTTTAGCAAGTTAGCAGGCTAACATTTGCTAACTAGCAACTAAACACCATGTACAGACGAGACTGATGGAAGTTGTACAGGTAACTGGTCTAGTTTTGTTTTTGACCCTATGATGGTGCCAGAGGAAAAGCCAAACAAACACCAAATCATCCTGAGGGAGATGTGCTATATTTCATAAAATGATTTGTCCATTCTGAACCACAACTGTCATCATCATTGCGACATTAGAGGAGAGGTCAAGGGGTTAGCAAAGTCATTAGGATTAATTGTTTGGAAAGAATGAATGTCTATATCAAATTATGTGGCAATTCATTTGGAAAATGTTGAGATATTTTACTGGATAAATCAAAACTTTGACCTGCTGGTGGCACTAGATAAAACGTCAGACGCTCACCAAAGTCTGAGGGGTTCACAGTCGGGGGACCGTGGATGACTGCACAAAATTTCATTGCAAATTCAACTGGACCAAAGTAGTGGGCCAACCAAGCCTCAACCTCCGGTGCTGAAAAATGAAGCCAATACAGAAGTGCCAAAAACTGCAGTTCCTCGAATGGCAAATTGAAGCTGGCTCTAAAAGGCAGTCAGTCCCCACCGACTCCCATGTTAAAATGTCCAACCTTACAGCAGAAATAAACATGTTTACAGCCTGGTACAAAAAGAGGTTTTGGTCTTCATAGCTAATTTCCCCCTTCATGACAACTGTACGTGGGTTGAATTTTTATATAACACACCTGCTTAAATTTTATTGAGGCTTAAAGTTATGCATATTTGAGGGCATGGCCGCTTGAGTGACAGATGGGTGCAGTCACAGTCTGGATTTTCCATGCAAATATCAGATAAATAATATTTGTTTGGCTTGTAGTGTTGTTAACTGACAAAAGGAACGTGAGGAAGTCTGTGCTCCTGTAGTTTATTTTTATGTCAGCACTAATTAGCAGGTATTGGTGTCTGTGCTCACCATACCTGGCTTGTTAGCTTAGGTTATTAACTGGGTAATTAGCTAGCAAATAAATTAGCTTTGGGTTAGTCTTCGAGCGAGACGCCCAGTTGTGCTAACATTTTTGGATTAGCCAGGAGGCTAATGCGCCTAACTCCAAGATGGCGACGACGGGGGAACCCCACTGAGCTTCAAAACCACTCTACAGAAGTCTGTGGGTGATGTCACAGAGGCTACTTCCATCTGTACATACAGTCTATAGGACCGGCTGCATGACAGATCTCGCTCCCCTGGATCCATACTGCTAGCATAGGCGGAGAGGGCATTTGATTTGTAACCCTAAAGAAGAGTGTTATTTTGCTATCGTTGCTACTTTACTATACAAACGAGCATACAACATACTGATAAACAAGATATCCCTCTTAACATCAAGATCACCCTCACAGGAAAACCCCAGCACAAAATGTAACTTTGATAATGGCTGATCGAAAATACATTATAGATATTGTTCTCACTGCAGCTTGTTCAGCTTTTGGAATCCCCATCTACAGTATTGGCTTCCTGTCCACGCAGAGCTTAAAATAACATTTTTGAAATGCTTTAACTGTCCCTGACACCTTCTCGCTGAGCTTTTCATCTTGTATGAGCATTAAACCTTAAACATACCAACCAATTTGAAGTGTATACACATTCTTTCTCCGGCATTTATACTGTGTAAGATTACCCTCCACCTTCTGCCACCTGGTTTGTTGATATCACAATGAAAGCCCCTCAGGGTATGGAATTTATTCTATTTTGCCACCTAATTTCTTGAATGTGAGCTGGGATCCCCCTGGCTGTATTGTAATTCTCAAGCACTAGCATAGTAAACTGTTTAGTTAAACTTGCTACACATGCCAACGGGGTAATCCTGTATTAGTGATGAGACAAAAAAAATAAAAAATTCCCGCAGAGTCTGGCAAATACAGAAACACTTCAGACTGTGACAGCAACATAATCGCTTCAATAACCATTGGTTTATTTGTCTGCATGGCCCATTTTGATGTAGTCTGTGACAACTACCTCAAGCAATGAGAAAGAACCAGCCAGACCCATCTGTTTCAAAACAAGGATATCAAAGAATGCTCCTCTGCAGTTATTGTGTTCACGTCTTCAAAACAAAAATGAAACCAGTGGGCTATATGTATCTTGTTGACAGCTGGTCTGATATTACTGCCATTTTCATACCTCTCCTATTATGCAAAGCATCCAAATTAAGGGTGTGTCTGTAAACTGACATTGTGGGCGTCAGTTTGTGATTTGGCAACAATACTACAGTATGGTTGACTGTTCATGAATTCAGAGCACTGACTGAATTCCTGCTTGTATATTCCAAGTGTGACCATCTCTTCCAAGTGTTCACACTGCACATTGGCTGAGGACTATCCTTCCAAAGTGAAGCAGAGGGGGAGTGAATTTGTATCATGCCTGCGCTGGCTTAACTTACAGACCTGACAGATGCCACTCTGTAAGATAACCAGTGCTGAATCTTTTTCATTTTTTTCAGTTTTATTTTTACATATTACAAATGAGATAAACAAGACTTTATTTATCCAGTGTGTGGGAGGCTATTCACATGTTGGGGAAGTACAGAGACAGACTAAGAGGTAAAAAAAAACAAAAACAAAAACCAAAACAAACAAACAAACAAAATGATAAGAAAAAAATTTTTGAATGGAGAAAATATAAATAAAATATATTCAAAATATAGGCTAATATTTAGGTATTTCTCATTCCTAAAATAAGTTTTGGTATAAATATTTGTTTGTTTTTATACAGCAAATAATACAGTTGTTAGTTAGTTTGAGCTTGTGCCCTAATCTGTTCTTGCCACTAGGGGTCAGTGTGAGAATTAGACTGTGGTTTTTGAGCGTGAGAAACTTCCTCCTTTTCTTCTTGTGATGAGAACAGCTACACTGAAACACAGTGCGTTTTTGTTGTCACATCTAATCCTTTAGAAGTTGTAAATATATACATATTTACCTAGCTTGAGCAATTCAGTTGTCATTGTGCGTAATATTTGTGTAAAAGTGCATGATAGCGATATCGTGCTTAGAAAAATTCTGTGTTAATGCTTGCTAACAAAGAAAGTCTCTTGCTGCACTGAAGCTTGTTGTCCCTCACTTGTCCTGGCATGTGGCTTAAGTGAAGCACCAAGTTGTGCCATTTAATGCTCTCAAAGTTCTGTATTAGAAAAATGTTGAAAATGTCCATCCGTGAGAGGAAAGGCAAAATTCTTTAGATTTCTTGTTCAGTTTATTGCAGGTGACTTTCACTATGAGTAAGGAGCTCCTCCTGGATCACCAACTAGAGTTCTGTTTAGCAACATGTGCTCACTGGCACCACTGGTGGCAAAAAGCTATATTGCAATATTACTGATTTATTTGTTGCATTGCCTTGTCGTAGTCCTCATACACAGTTGAATCTCGCTGAAGGAAAGTTCAGAGAACTCACAGTTTGTAGTGTAACTTCCAAAAAAATGTCTGTGTCTCTTTGCCTGGCTAGATCTGCAACTTTCTTAACTATCCACTTGTTTACTTCAGCCATCTGCCATCACAGGCAAGGCAGGTAAAATACTGCTTATGTAAGCTTGTTAGCTTGTGAGCTTGTGAGCTAAGAGCAGCTGTGCACAGACTTAGAGAGTCACTGTAAACTGAAGTGATTTAACAAAAAGAAAATGAACTCAAATTAAATGCTGCATTGATCTGTGGAGTGGGGAGTTGATTCGAAGTGAGATCTGTTATACAAGCAACCGTTTACAGAACAGGGCACTGATTCAAATTGAGCTTTAACTTAACCCACTAACCTAACATTACCTCTGAGGCATTAGCTTATCAACACTTTTGATTATCGTTGTATTTACTTTACACATATGTGCACTTTAATTTAAACAGTGCAAAACGTACCCTCACAACATTCGGCCAGTTGTCGATGATTATGGCATGTTACTAATGTCAAAATCACATATTTTTCCTATCCTATAATTTCTCCCTGTCGCAGCCAACCGCTGTGACAGTGTTGGATTTCAGGATCTCTCTCAGAGGAGTGAGGGGTATAAAAATAGAAACTGTCATCGCTGGTTACTGTGAATGTCCACCCTATAAAACAGACAGCGTCTAAGCTGCCAAGCTTCCTGCAAAGCCAAACCTCCTCTCCTTTTTTTATCAAGAGAGGGAGTGCATTTTGAATAAACATCATACCTGCCACCGCAGGTATTGATTTTCTATAGCGTTGGAGAAAAAAAAGAAGAATTTTAACTGCTCCGTGCGTGTGTGGTTGTGTCAGCTCTCATGGCTTGTTGGGAAAGTTCATTACTCAGTCACACTCCCCTTCTGTGAGATCAGGCTTGATGAGCTGGTGTCAAAGCTGCAATCAAAACAACAACTGAGACACTGCAGCTCAGCTGAATCAGTCTATTACTAAATCACAGATATGGCACAGTGTACATTGTAAACCCATGACGAGATGGTTATATGACTTCCTCTTGCATTGTAGTGCTGTCTTGGGAACAGTAATATTACACAAACATGGCTGTGTTATTTACCATAATGCAACGAAAATGTGTTTAATAGGCTCCATCTGTCATGCAGAGGACAACAGCACTAAGAGGTATTGTACATCTCTTCCCCCAGGGAAGATGAGAGGCAGGAGTGAGGAAAGACAGAGAGATGGAGAGGGAGTTGTTGAAGAAAGTAGAAGAGTCAGAGCATGTCAGAAAGGTATGGAGTGAGAGTGAGAGCAAGAAAAAAAACTAAACTGGACCAAACTGCTGCGAGTGCAAACACAGGTGATGCAAGTATTGCACGAGTGTGTCACACGGACAGACAGTGAAAGCAAGGATATGTGTTGTTGTTTTTGATGCCGAAAATGATTCGTCTTATTTTGCTTCTCCAGTGAAACGCATCCAGGTTACGGCCACATTCAACACCTTATTTACCTCTGAGACATTCTCTGGCTGCCATCCAAATTCAACAGGGATGCAAAAAGGAGAAAAGAGTGGACCTGAATGCTAACATTCTCATTTTGTTTGAATAGTCAGAGGAATGTTGGCATAAAAGTGACTTGATTCACTGCGAGACATAAAAAGAAATTTTTATCTTCTCCACAGAGGTCCCACTGAGATAGTAGCAGAGAGTTATAGCAATAGATATATGAATTGAAGGTCACCCTTCAAAGGCCCAAACAGTCTTAGAAAATAAAACACTGCAGGACAGTGAGAAGTGCAGAGCATGTAAAACTGGCATGTTTATACATATGACAGTAAATAAGGAGTGGGAATAGGAGCACTGGATCTGAGACATTATATAAATGTGTTTTGAGGAAATTGCCTATAAAACCCCTCAGCCGCACATCACCTATGATTTTACAGACTGCAAAAAAAAAAAAAATATGATAACACCATAACCAAAATAAGGCGCAGCAACGAGAAAACATTACAGAGATCCCACCGTTACGAGCACTACATTATTTCTCAGTAGCTCCACACAAATAGATGGACTAAGAAATAAATATTGTTGGAGATGGTGGATAAATTATTGGAGATGCTAACTATTCAATAGAAGCATGGTGTCATGCCATTAAGTAGACCCCTCTCCTAGGGGACAAGTTGAATAATGTACAGTGATCAAAATTTCATTAATCTTTTGCATGATTAAAATGTGGTAAATAAAATATATCTGTGAGCAGCAGTGAGAGCATTGTAAAAGACGGGTCTACATAAAGCAATGAGAGATTGATGGGTCTGAGCACTGAGCAGGCACTGTGGGAGTTTAGTTCGCAGATCTAGAAGTTTGATGAACTGGAAAACAATACCCTCTATTGAAATATTGATTTTTTTTTTTCCATGTAAGACTGATTTTGCCAGGGGAGACGGCCACATCTGACACCCAAGATGTGACCCTGCCCGTCTCTGTGGGGCTGTGCTACCCACGCTGACAGCCATCAGCTCCTAGCGTTGATGGAGGGCGATAATAACACCCGAGGCAGCCCTGTGTGGGCCTTATCCTTGCATTCTCCGTATGCAAATCATTAGCTACTTCCTCCTTTGTTAAAAAAGGTTTGTACAGAGTGCTCCTCTTCCTTTATCATTCCTACTGCCAAGCCTGTGGAAATGAAAAGCAATGCAAATATGCCTGGCTTTTAGGAGTCGGCAGATAAAGCAGGGAGACCTTCAAACTGCAATGCTTCATCCGCTTCAGTTTAGCCTTGACCGAGGCATGCAAATTATACCTGAGACGTCGGGAGAGTGACGCCGTGAGCTGCACAGGCGCAAAGCTGGGGCTCGAGATAGGCAAATCTCTCCTGGAGCAGGGTTAATTGGCAGAAAATATCTATAGAAAGGTTTAGAAAAAAGGGGGTTGTGAAGTCTCACCAGAAAAAGCACACATATTTATGCCCCATACTGTTTGAGTCTTGACAGTGAAACGCTTGCGCAGCAGTTGGGCCTCTCATTTTGTCATTCTGCTTCCAGGCAGGGATGTGTTCTACTGCTGACCCAGGTACAAGGTGCAATTCAGCACTGCTTTATCAGATCACTATTACATTCTCAATTCTCACTGGAGTTTTATGGAACCTTTCAGGAAGACTCCTGTTGTGGTGTGATCCTCATTGTGTTGCTGGATGCTGGTTTGCGTATTGGGTGCTGCCGAGATAACATCTATGAGCCAAAAAATGGGTAAAGGAGAGCTTGCGGCAAAACTGAAAAGAGTATAAGTAAACAAAGCCTAGATTATACACATCCACAGAGGGTGAGGAGGCATATTAATGGCAGAGAATGCAGTTTAGGTTATGCATATCGAACTGAATCGTTGCATGAATGGAGAACACCACTATATTTAATAAGAAAAAAAACAAACATTTGTGCTTATTTGTATTTATATAACATTTTTTCATAATCAGCCTCAAGTTGATTTACATAAAGCAACAGTATATCTGAAAGCTTCAGCTGGCTGTGATCAGTTCAGTCATGTACTGTAATTATCTAAATGTTGCTAAACACACCTGAATCTCCATCTGACTTCTCGTTTAGCCCATAATTTATGGTTTTGTTTTAGCATCGACTTTTCCTGTTAATTTCATGTGGGCTACTGCCGAGGCTCATGACAGTGGACATGCAGCCCCAGGTTTGCGGGGGGGGGCTTTTATGTGGCCTGACTGGTCCACGTGGAGTTATCAAGAAGTGCAGGCTATTAATGTAACTTTGAGGTCAAAGGGCAGCAGCACACGTTGACCTGATGATTGGTCATGAGGAAATAGCACATCGCTTCATTTCCTACCATGATGGATTGTTGGACTTGCATTCAGTGCAGATTTCTCTGACACTTGTTGAAAGACAGGAGGATAAAGAACACAGCCAGGGAGAGATAAAGACAGGTGGAGGGATTCAGAGGAGGAGGGGTTGGAGAAGAGGATGGGAAATGGTAGGGGTTCCCCAGTGTGTTTTCACCTGCGGTTTGAGCTGGCTCGTAACAATCTTGCCCGACTCCCTGAAGTACTGTGTGCCAGCGACGACATAAGCCGCTGGCGCACAGCACTTCAGGGAGATCCACATAGGATGAAGGTGAAGAGGCATAAAGGATGTGACAAAACCAAGTCTCAACGTTGGTCATATAGCCAGGAAGTTTTACTTAAACTGCAGTTTGTCTGTAATTTTGAGTAAATTCAAGAAACCTTTTCTCTGATTCTGTTTTTGCTTTTCTACTACAAAACGTTAATCATTGTTATGTTTTTTTTCTTTTTTGTAACATTCACCCAGCTTGTAAACTGATGCCGTCTTAGATTTGAACACAGCAATGCTCTTGAGAAAGTAACAAGAAACAAAGAAACTGGACTGTGTCTGGTGATGTGATGTCTAGAAGGTAGTGTATTGAAGATGAAACACATCTGAGTGCAAAATTAAAAAGGTATTGCGTCAGATTTTGTTTTCCCGTTCCGTCTCTGTATTCCTACTTTTACTCAACAAAAAGATTTGTGTTGATTTTTTCTTTTTTTAAGCTCTGGCTTCCAGTAGATGTAGAGGTAAGCTCATTGTAATTTGAATAACCAAACACCAAAAAAGTAAGAAGATAATCCAAATGATATGATCAAAGACAGGATTTTCTGTTGCTGAGTCATAGAGAAGCAGGAAAAGTATAACTGCATTAGCATAATAATGCTGCAGATGTACAATATATTCCTAAAACCGCAAGTACCGTAACATCAGCTGCCTTCATCCCCATTCTTAATCAGTCATATAAAAAAATCAAACTCACACTCATGTTTAAACATGTTTTATTTTAGCATAAGCTTGTTAGACAATGTTTAGACATGTAACATTAAAGTACTGTACCAAAAGGAAACAAGCACAGTTGTTTCCATTTGCCTGTGACGGCATCAAGTGTAATACTTTTGCTTCAAGGATAGTTCTGGTTTATTGCTTTACTTCTGTAAAGTACTTTCGTAGGTTTGACCATCAGTTTATGGGATATTGTACTCACCAAGGCGAGATCTGGGAACGTAGAGACATGGTTAGGAAATGCGAATAATCGGATGATCACATTTGCAGGTGGTAGTACAGTAGGTCAGAGTCGGGCCTGGAAGATGGGCTGTCAATTGTGAGGGATGTTTATAACATACCTTTTGGGTGTTTGAATGTTTTTTCTTCTAAATAATTCTGACTAACCCGTAGAATGATCTGACTGTTAGTGCTTCTTACGTCACCAGACTTCTTTTTTATTGATGTCCCAGTTCTCAGCAATTACCTTGTGGAGTACATGTTGCCATAACTGATAGAAACGATAACCAAATCTACAAAAATAGGATCCCATTTTTGATAAATCGCAATAACCTTTAATACTGCTGGAAAATAAACTGTCTTATACAGTCTCATCTTAAAATATCAACACTATTGCAGAGTATTCTTTACGGTTTAATTAACACAGTAATAGTTGTAATTAGTAGTACAGTACTTTCATTCATGATTATTAATATTCAGTGTATGGATAATACCTGCACATATAGAAGCAAATGAAATGAATGAGTCAGTGTCCATCGAAGGTCAACATACTTTTGAGATTAAATCTCAGTTGTTAGCAGATAAGCAAGTGAAACAGTTCAACAATGCCGAGTCCGCAGCAGCTTCTGTAAAGAAATCATGTATATTTCATCAGACTGCTCAGGCAGGAGTACACCCTCATCCTCTGGCTAAGGTTGAACAAACAACCTCTATAGTGACCAAGAGGGGGTTGTGGTTTCAGTGGCATTGAATCTCACACGAATTAAGGTATACATTTCTGACGTGACATTGAGATTTACATTTAGATGACAGCATCTGAGGACAGTTTACATCGTCTTATTTATTTATTTTAATGATTCTGGCTGACGGCAGGATGTTTAAATGCTTTTGAATTTCAGTTATGAGGAGAAGAAGAAAAGGGAAAATAAACCTCAGGGAAATACAAAACATGAATTTTATGCTTCATCTGTGATGGAGGGATAAGACGTGTGGAGGGAGTGCTAGGTAGAGACAGGTTGGGGAAAATGATATACCGTAACCTTCACCATTGCTCGGTCTACTGGCAATCCACAAAGCCATGTTCATAGTTGGATACTTGTGCGGCCTCCACCTACTGTGTCAACACACTGTGAAAGATGTGGCCTGTGAAGTATGAACGTCTTGGTTTTCCCTGCAAGACAAATGCCAATGTCAATAGTCCATGTTTGCAATCCTACCAACGCTGCTATAACTTTGAATTAAGAAGCCATGAAGCAAACACTTCACAACATTACTTAGTACCACTGAGTGCTTCTCATACCAGCTCAGATTCAATATACTCCAGGATAAACAGTATATTTACAAAATCATTTTACAAGTTAAAAAAAAAAAGAGAACAACCTGTACATAGCCTAACAACGATGCATTTTTTTTTTTCATTAATGTAGTTTTAAAAGGGTTTTATAAGCATATCAGGTTAAAGACAGACCGTGTAATCTTTTCAACTGATCTGAAGACATGATAACCACCGAAAATGGAGATGTGAGGTTTCCACTAGACAGGAATGACGAGCTGTTTATGTGCATCCTCATTTCCTGATCATAAAATATTAATGTTTGCGTTAAATTCCAGATATTTACATTATTTATATTAGCAAGGAAAACAAGTGTTGATGGGACGAGTCCTGGTTAATATCACAGATAATATACATCAATGTTAATTGCAGCACGGACTTAATGCCACGTATTGTAAAACACCGCCTTCAATCAGAATCATCTTGTAAAATTAATGTGCATTAAACATGCTCACTGGTGTTTCTCTTACAGGTTCCCTTAGTTGATACATAGCCAATAGCAGTTTAGATGACTGCAGCATTTTTATTTCATCATTCATTAATAGAGTTTTTCTTTTGATGTGTAACTGGGGTTTACAGCTAATGTGATCTGTGTATTAACAAGACTGTGTGCGCATTTGTTTTATCTAGCTGATAGATGACAGTAAATAATGAAACAGATATCTGCCAATTACAGTACTCAGGCAAGATGATACTCCAAAATGTGGCACCATAGAGCTTCATTTCCTCCTGTAATAATAACAGAATTTTTTCAGTGCAAATATAGATTCTGTAATGTTGAGAAATAACATCTTTCTTTCATAACTTTTGTTCTCCAAATCAGTTTGTTTTTACAATGGTTTTGCAGCCAGCTCATGGAAGCGTCTAATTTTTCGATCCAAAAATTTGCAAACAGCTGCAACAAAAACAGGAAAAATGAAATTCTTTCTTTCTTTTAAGAGAGCACAGATTCAATTTTGAGACACAATAGAAGGTATCTTACATTCACATTGTATGGGATGAGAGAAAGGCTGGCAGAGCTAATAAAGTGATGCTAATGTACTTTGTGATGCAGTGGTAGTCCCCAGCATTCAGCTCGAAACAGATGGGATCTCTCCCACAGGATCAGATAAAAGACGTCCATCTCTGACTCTGCAGAGCATAGCAGATTCAACAAAGGCTGCCTCTCAAAGATGTGCTGTCCATGGGTGCTCACACAGAAGTCCCTCACATAAAATAAATGCGGCAGAGCACAGGCAGCAATGATGAGGTTAAATTGCAGCATATCAATCCTAACTAAGGCAGGAAGAGGAACCAGATCAAAACAATCACATGGAACTAATCTGTGGCAGCCTCTGCCACTGCTGGGAAGATGTTGACGCACAATCCTGAACATTCAAAGCGTCCTATGGGTGAACAGTGCTTGTAGTAAAGAGAATGTCTTAGTTTTCTTATTCCACAGGCTAAATCATAAGATGTCAAGCTCTGTAACAGTGGCAACACCTTCTCATCATATATTCAAATCTCTTGAATTTATGGAACAGGTTATTCAAGGCTGAGCTTGAAGCTTTAAGTAGACATCTATAAATACACATCACCTTGCCATATATTTTCCAAATCACACTGTCAGTGGAAGCTGCCACACCATAAGAATATTCTCTAAACCCTCCACACTTGTCCTAGTACCTGCTGGAGCTCCTTCCTTCAGTCTGCGGAAGCCCTTGCCTCCAGAGATAACGGCTGCAGAGATCACCCTGTCCCTGCGTCCCCCGTCCCTCTCACAAGGACGCCCTCTAACCCACATTTCTGGGTCATCACTGAGCTCATAGATAGATCCATCTTCCACACTGTGCTCCAAAGACTCCAGGGAGGAGTCCAACGCCTCGTCGCCCTGCGCCGTTAATGGTCGTCCGGGTAATCCTGATGTGGAGCGCAGCTTGTACTGCAGTAGAACGCCGCGTCCTTTGCCTCTCCCCTCTCCCTGATAGGAGCTGGACTGTTGCAGGGATTCCTGAGAGGAGGTGTCGCTGCGGTCCTCACCTCCACAGGCAGAGTCTGGGCTATCCCCGACAGAATCCCTCTTCAGCAGCTCTGGAGACAGGGTGCTGGTGGTGGCTACCAGGAAGTCCACAGGCCCACAGTGGGAGTTTAGAGAGACCATACCCTTCCCTGTAGCAGGCAGGCAGACAGAATATTCCAATGTCACCCACAGAGACAATAGATACTGCTCCTCTATGGAGAGTTAAGAGATTATAGTGCAAGTTGTAGTTTGAATTGTTTGAAGTACAAATAGCTGGGACCCAGCCTTGGATCATAAAGTACGTCATCAACAGTTTCTGTAAATTATTTCTTATAATTTACAGCTGAAACAGTAATGACTGTAGCTATAGTTTGTGGTGTATTTACATATTATTCAATAAACTCGGTGGTCATGAAGTAAGGTTCGTGCGAAGGGAAACTAATGACCTCATTCGCTTGGTATAATAAACAAAACGCTGCCAGGCAGTTTTTAAATTACCCTGCAAGACTATATATACACAATATGATTTGTGCGTTGCCTGCCTGGTAATATTTGCACTGATTCCCAGAGCTACAAGAAAAATGTGAAGTGTGACCTCAATAATGGGCAGTGCAGAGTAATTTTCTGTCATGAAAAAAACCTCTTCGCTTTTCTTTTGACCTGTCAAGAGGCTGTTCAATCACAGTCATCCGCCCCTCTGATCCATACCTGTTATTTTGGGGATGCCCTCCAGTTTGGGAACGGGAAGAGTGATAATTAAGCCTTGGGCAGTGCCCACCCACAACAGCCCCTGGCAAATTAGGAGACTCGTGACTCGCATACTCTTCTGACCTGCAATATTGAAAATGACAGAAAATTGTAGTGAGGTTTCTTCGCCACCTATTGTTACAGAACGACAGGTAGCTCAAAACCACGACAGATTATGGCGCCTTTTGAAAGAATAATAGATTAAATCCCTGTTGACAAAACAACTTCTACAGACTGGAAGGCCCGTAAAGGTTTATATGTCAGAGAGTGAATCATGAACTTCCATTGATTTTGTTATTGCCTGAGGCTCTTCAAAAATGCTGTTTTTTGGAAATATACTGTTGAGTCCTAGCATGATGAACGTTCGTCATACTTTGATTGTTCATCAGTGATCAATCTGTGTTTCACAAGCTTAACACAGCATGGCTCTGGGTTACATAAGATTATGAAAAACTGGATTTGTCTACTTGCTACTGACCCAGTTGAAAGAAAAAGTAATGAAAGCACACAGTAGGAAACAACACAACACTCAACTTGGTATTATACATTTCTGTTTCAGATCTGACTGGTTTTTAAATATTGAGCTTCCAAGTTTTCACCTCCTACTGTACACGGCAAAACTGATAAGCAGGGAAGTTCTCTTTTATTGGCAAAATGACAAACACCCATAATCTTCCCAAATAAGTGAGGCTCTATACACTCATGGTATATACACCTACACAGGTGCTTTCAATCATTTTGGGTCATTGGATCAGACTTCTTTGACATCTTCCTGACCTTGTTGTCATTTTTCTTGCCACTGCTATGGCTAAAGAACATAAAACATTTTCTTTTGCTTTGATTCTTTTAAGTGGTCGAGTTTAGTGTCCTAACCAACCACCAAACAAATTCAGTTTCAAACTGAAAATAGGTCATATCATTCAGAATAATTGAAAACTACTGAGTGTGTACACAGTCTTTTAAGAGGAACTCAACACCACATTGGAAAGCAGTGTTTTGCTGCTCTAGTGGACAGTTTCAAGACTGTTTCACCACTGGGTGTGTTAGAAATGTTCTTTGTTGCATGAGTAACCACACCCAGCAGTGATGTCACAGAGTGCTGGAGTGCAACTGTTCATCACTGCAGCAAGGTGAGAAGTTAAACCACTGAGGTCAGCAAAAACAGCATTTTCAGAGGGTGTTAGTTTACACTTTAAATAGAAGAAACACAAAACCAAAAAATGCTCAGAACAAATTTTCCACTTTGAAATACAAGGTTCTGTCTTTTAAGACTAAACAGAGAAAATAATTTTCATAGTATTCAGACTTTAATACAAATAATTTGACGTAAATAATATAATTTCAGTGCACATTAAACATATTTTGTATTCACTGTATTGTGGGGTTGACCTGCTGATATGAATTAACATTGATAATACTGCATCATTTGTTTGGTTTAGCTCGGTTTGTTTCTTCTCGTCTGTAAATACCCGGCATTAGTGCTTATTGAAATTCTCGATTAGTTTGACAAATGAAGTAATTCAGGGTGATTTTCTTTTTCCCTTACGGAGTGTGTTGACGATCCTTGGGGTGAGATTAAGCAGTGATTCTCTTTGGATACCTTTTACCTTTTTACATCCTGTGATGAAAGAGTCAACATATCTTTTCTGCTGTTGAGTTCTCCATTGCTGACCTGTTTTTGTAGCATTGCATTAGTGACGGGGAAAGGATAATTGCACGCGCCTATTATACTGTACATGCACATCTTTTTGTTTCCGGTTAACAAAGGGGTGAAAAACATTGTTTGTTTTGAATTTATTTCTGCATTCCTTCTGTGGTCCCTCAGCTCTTGGCTCCCATTGTGGCCTAGTTATCTATAGAACCATTTACCATAATATTCCATGGCAACCATAATTGAATTACACCAACACTCGTGATCGCAACTAGGAGAATGCTCATTTACATGTGTAACTGTATTTACATGTTTGTTCTGTGTCATGCTCAGATTATGATGATTTGCATGAGTGGTTCAACAGTGTCATTAATTCATTCATTCCGCTGTGTAGTGATGAATCATGCCAAGTAGGAAGCTGATGCTGTGTGCACAAGAGGAAGTGGAGACAGAGCAGAGGAGCACATTCAGCAAACAGAGAGCAGAAGCCTTTAGGTGGAGACCTTGGTGGGTCACAGCAGTGAGTTAGGCACCAGCAAAAACAGCTTTTATCTTGAAACTGTCAGCCACCTGCTTACATCGCCTCAGAGTCTATTTGTACTTTGGTTCGAGAGCTTAAGTGAGAGAGTGGTGCTCATGAACACCCACTTTTGGGTTGCCATGAATTCTGAAGTTAAGTCGGAAGAAGTGGGCACCAGGCATTGTCTTTAAGAACAGTGATAAAAAGGGATAATGACAAAGGCACTTGAGATTAAGGAGGTATAGCTTAACCTCAAGCAATCTTGCACCTCCAATTTTTGCAGTAATGCACACGTTCCGCAGTGTGTAGTGGGTTTATCGTGGGAGCCGGTATTTGCCTTAAAAAGGAGATGTCTCCAAAGATAAATGTATCTCTGAGATATGTCACTAAGGACTTTATTTTGGAATATTATTTTTTCACCCTAAGGATAGAACTATTAAAGGCATTAGTAGAGAAGAGATCAGCAGTTTCCTCTGCCTCGGAAACTTCTCTGTTGTTTACTGCAACTGGAATTCCCCATTGAGTATAAATCACATTAAGGGGAGAGGATTAGGGGGTATATCATTACTGCATGTCCTAGCATAAGTCAAGGAGAAACCTAAGGGAGCAGAGACCTATTGACAGAGAGAAACTATCAGTATTTCATGTGCAGTATCTGTGGTTGTAGAGCATCAGGGGATGCTCTTTTCTCTTGTGAGCTCAACAAATCACAACTTAAGTCAAAGATCCTCTTCCCTTTGTGGACCCTGAAGACATGAGGCGAGCAACTCTTTTTCTTTTGACCTTGTAACTTCCCCCAGGGCCGAGCTTGGAGGCTGCCACCCTCCCTAAAATCTGCTGCATATTTCAAGGGGAGACACTGGTGCTGGGTGAAAATGACCTCTAGGTCACTCGTTTCCTCCAGATATGACGGCCACAGGAGTGTGTGCTCCTTAAAGTCTCCTCTTTACTTTGATCTAAGAGAGAGAAGTTTGACGTCTGAAACACATGTCTGTTTTTATTCTTTACTCAACTCACAAGAGAAACACTTTTTTTTCTGATGAGATGGAGTCCTACCACAGCTTTGAGTATTGCTCTAAATACATCAATCACAGTCTGGTGTGACTCAATGAAAAGGACAAAATTTTTTAAATCCAGATGCATTTATACCACTCCCTGAAGCTCAAAATGATCTTCACATGTATTGAACGAGCTGGTGGCCCACGTGCCACAGCCTGAGCATTTTGGAGGCAAAATGATATTGAGTCACATGTACTGGACTGTTATCACTATTTGACAGTTTTAGGTAAGCTTCATTGCTATCTAATTTGTTTACCATAGTTCTTCCCTCGAAAAAGGGAAAACACCCACACTGGCTGATAAATATTTCATCCATCATGAAGGAAGTCACACAGGAAGTAATGCGCTATCTGCGGTATACTAAATGGACTGCAGTGAGAAGTGAAACGGGGGTGAGTGGATTTTAAAGCAGAGCGGATGAGATGAAACGGGAGTGAGAGGGAGAAAGTGGGACAAAAAGAAAGCTAAATATTAACTCAAAAGGGAGAATAGTGGGGAGGTACATGCAGAGAAAAAGAGGTAAACTGGGCATGATATCACAGAAGCATGTACATTTAAAGAGAGACAAGAGTGTTTCCATGGGAACCTTTCCTATGAAAATCTTTAAGGCTGCCAGTTAACTGCTCCTCAATGACTTTATTTCTTTTTTATTAATCCCTATCTCTCACCCCATGGCTCTATTATAGCTTTGTGAAGGCCTGAGATGGATACTTATTCAGGTCAGTCCCCGGAGTGCAGGACCCAAGGAGCAACTCGGACAAGACAAGAATATCATTCTAGGGGAGGAGAGCGTCATCTGTGTTAAATCAGAGCCCTCTTGTTGCTCTTTTATAATTAAGACAAAAATGTATCCAGTACAAACAAAATGGAATTTGTAGGCAGACATTTTTGAAACAATAAAGTGTCAGAAAGAAAATCTATTTTATGGGTTTTTACACACAAAAGAAAATGTGTTTCAGCTGCACTGCAGGATAGAGGCTGACCTCTATGTGCTGAGGTCAAGACCGAGCGCGATGTGTGATGTGTGTGTACCAGTGTTCAGCAGCGTTGACCGTGTTGAGATGTTGATTTCCTGCAGGAGCTCCAGTGTTTCGGTATGAAAGAGACGAATGGAGGAACCCTCGGAGAAAGCCATCCACACCCCTCCGCCAGCACACGCCATGTGTGTGACGCTGACCATCGGTTCTGGATGGACTTCAAACTTCTGTAATGGAAACAATAGCACTGTTATAAATAACAACAACACAGGAAGAAAATGCAATCACCCACATCATCAACAAATGACATTGGTGCCATAACAAGAAAACAAAACATTTCTACAACTGAAAGGTTAGCTCTCTCTGGAATTTTATTCTGGTGTTTTGAACAAAACTGACATTTTGGGGGCATTTTCTCTAAATAATCTGTGGACTTCAAGTTCTGGGGAAAAAAAAAAAATGCACTGAAAACTGTTTTGGTCTTTTTCAGTTTAGCCCACCATTCTGTAAGGAGTTTAGCAACACCACAGCTATTTTGCACTTCTCCTTCATTCATTAAACAAGCATGTGGTTATTTTTCCTGACTGTATAATTCACAAACAAAATTAATAAGAATGGAAGACATTTGAAAAAGGAAAAAGTAGTAAGGATGGCAGAGGGGAAAGAAAGCTATGGATTTGATATGTCTAAAACATACAAATCACAGCAACAATGGAGAGGCACGACTACGTTGACTGCATTGTGCTTCATCTTAGGACACACTTTGGTAACAGTCTTTTTAACTGGTTTGCCAATTATTGATTATTGTGATAGTCATTTCAAAGTTGATTTACTGTAGTGTTCATCTTTTCAAAACATTACAAGACAACTGTAATTAAATGTAATTATATCATGACATGATGAGGTCAGAAGACGCCCCACTGAATCTTATGTTTAGTTGTTGCTCTTCACTTGCTTTTCTGTAAATAAATTCTTACTGTGCCTCCTAATTTTGTAATTTACAGAGTCCCTGACACAGGGGGCATGTTTTTGCATCATTCCCCTGGCTTCTATCTTTTTAAGAGCACAATGGAAAAAGAGAGTTTCAGGCACACAGTCTTAATGAGTAGCTTGAAATAAATGCAATGAGCCTTATCATAGCAACACATGCAGCCCCTGCGGTCCAAGGCGTGACAGGGGCTGGTTTGGGCATCATCTTAGAACTCATATCACTGTCAATGCATGAGTTGCATGAGGCTGGGCAATTAGTCAGTGAGAGCGAGTGAGTGAAGATGAGAATGCACCCCCCACCCCAACCCAAGTGCACCGGCGGACAGGGATTACCACCTGTTTGTGTGCCCTTGCCAGTGGGTCCTCCTTTGTTTGAAATTAGGGGAAAAGGAGAGAAGCCTTTGATGTGTTTTCTCTTTTAATTGACTCCTCAGCAGTGGGTGCCTGCTCCGCCTGGGAAAGGATATGCAATACAGCTCTTCGTTTTTCAAGTGCAGCCATCAAAAAATTAGATATCCATAATAAAAAGGCAAATTTCACCTTCAATAACCCATTACAACTCAAATAAGTTGACAAGTTGTAATGAAAAACTCAGTCCTACTTTACTGTATATGCCGCATAATTATCTCATTAATCATTATCAAACGTGGTGGCTTTAAAAGGACTTCCAGCTAATCAATGGCCGTCATACTGTAATTGTTGAATGCCATCTTGCTTGCCATATGTTTGAAACCACCTGGAAGGCATTCTGGGTAACTAAATGTATGCAAGAGTCTCATTTGACTAGGATACACAGAAATCTCAAAAAGCGCCTGAATATGTGTTAAATTACTGATTTAACATTTGTAAGAAAACAATGTTTTTACATAAATATCAATTCACACTTAAGCTAGTATTGCAAAATAGAATTCTCCAAATATTATCACGGATATAGACCAAACATGTTGAATGCCTGCCGCGCTGTGTCAAATACAGGATAAGCACAAGCCACAACTGTTGCCCTCAGCCAACAACCTGGTATTAGTCTGCTGAATCCAGCATTGCTTACAGAGATGAGGTGGTCAGTGAAGCTTGACAGAAGTAATGTGCCCTTTCCACTCAACTCGGCAGTGTCACAATAACAACATCCCTCCTATAGTCCTCTACCAGCTGTGGGAAAACAGCAGAGCTAAAGCTGCAGACACTACAGCCGATCTGAACAGCTCATTAGTCCTTCATTACATCAGGTGACAAGGTGTCTTTGTCCTTTGGTGAGTGCTAAGTCCACGCCTCTACTCTGAGCTATGGCGGGGAGTTGTAGACGTAAGTGATGGGAGAAAGCAGGCAGAAAAAGAAATAGTAATGGGAAGAGGAAGGAACAAGGCCTGCCAGTCTGTATTGATCAAAGCTTGTATGTTCATGCATGTCCTACTTTGTTAAGGTTTGGTTACGTTACAGGTGCTCAGACCTCTACAGAGTGCTGAAGTTTGTGGAGGTCTGTAATAATATGAAGATGTGCCCTTAGAAACTCACAAACTAAAGCTGAGACGGGTCTGAAATCATTCCACATACTTTGGCAGGTTTGAACAAAATGGTATTGTGTAAAAATCAAACAAACTAATAAAGCACTGCATTATCGTCACATACAAAGCAGCCCCTACTGTGTGAATATCTACAAAATAAAAAAATCATTTGATTAGTTGCGTTTGCCTCATTTTCTCCCCAGTTAAGTTGTTTCCCATTCCTATTGTGTGCCATGATTCCTGCTGAGGACAAGCTCCTATGGTTACCCTGGTGGGAAATTTAAGAAGGGTTTATCATTCTGCAATTTTATTGATGTTTGCATTTTTTCTATTATAAATGTATCAACTGATTTTAACTTGTCATGTTTAAATGGTGCCTGTGGAAAAGACACTGCTGACCACAGTGTCGCTATAAACAGGGTCCTCTGGTGGTGGAGGCAGCTTAACACCATGTCTCTAATTAATACAAGTGAAAAGAAACAATGGGGGAGAGAAGGAGTAAGAGCTGCAGACTGCTTTTTACATTGCTGGGGATGTTTTTTTGTTGTAGTACCTCAGTTGGACACTGGGACTGACTAACTTGCCACGCCATATCCAGTTCTCTTAATACATCCATGGGCCATTTCAGTGGTGCCATCAGCAGGAAATGAAGCTGATCTCAGCACTGATGGGACTTCAGGACCCCCCAAAATCTCAATGTGTCCAATACTTTGGTTTATAACTAAAAACTAATTACATTCCCATGATGCTCAGCTGTAGTTTGTGTTTAGTTTAAATTAACAAATGCAAATCATATCTAAAAACACTAAACTTAAATGGTGAACATGGTAAACATTATACCAGCTAATCATCATCATGTTATCATTGCCATTGTGAGCATGTTAGAAAACTGGCATTAGCACCTGCTAAAAACAACACTGTGCTGAAGTACAGCCTCATAGAACTGCTAGCATGACGGTGAATTCTTCCAAATCATTTCCTTTGTTTAAACCTCTGGGGTAATATCTAATAGTTAAAACTTTGGTAGGTATTTGAGGCTTTGTGACCTTGTTACAAGATATTTGCATTTTAAGGGAGATGAAACAGCTTATAAATACTCACATTCCTTCAGCCATATTGGTCTCTCTCGCCTCACAGCCACTGTATTGCTGAGGTTTTGTCAGTTCTATAATTTATACATATATATATATAAATATATATATAATCTATCCCCACTGGGGTGGAATGTAGCTACATAATACACACAACGTTTTGAGTGGTGATGTTCCCTTGGGTTTCAACACCTTCATAAGTATACAGCCATGTTCACCTGAAACATAGTGAAAAGGTGATATTTGAATAATAATGTATTGTTAAGGCACCGACGTGAAGATTTATAAAAGAGGCTCATGCCAAGCAGCAGGGTGCGGGGATCAGCGTTGTCAGACGAGGCGGGCTGCAGTGTCCATCAGAGTCATAGACAAATGATTCAAAAGTGCAGTAAATCTAACAAAGTGGTGAACGTCTGAAGGGGAAAACAATGGAAAAGTGAAGTGAATACGAGTCCATGACCCTCTAGCCTTGCTCCATGTCATATGTCTTGCAGCAGGTGCCAAGTACTGCTTCTCCAGATCCTGGATATGCACCATCACCCCTGTGAAGTCATCCCTCTTGAGTCCACATTAGTGAGGAAGACAAGGTTAGCAAAGAAGTAACCAGAGCTGACCCGTTAAGCTCTGTGGGAGATACAGTGAACCAGAACTGTGCCTCCATTGCATGGCCATTCAGCTGATTAAGCTCATGTCTCTGGAGGACTGGGATAGGGAAAAGAGGTGAAGGAATAAAAGGAGACATCCCTGGCTTGGCTCACTCCTGATTATGTGGACCTTGAGGCACATTCAATAAGCAGCTGTCTCTGTACTGATGGTCCAAATTTGCCAGCTGCTTCTTCTGATTTGTTGCAAATTTTAAGAGAAAAAAAAATGTACACTTCGTGTTTTACAAAATTAAGGATTTTTTTTTTTTAACTCTCATACATTACCGCATCTTGTATATCTGCATCTTTTATATTTGCCATGAGGTCAAACAAAACATCTGTAATTCCAGATGGAATAAGTTAAATAAGGTTATACATTTTCAGTTACTTTACTATTTCAGTCTTTTCTAGAAATGTACAAATTTATATGATGAGGATGATGAGACAATGTATTTTCTTTGTTGTGAGTGCTTCAGTTTGTTTGGTTGTTCAAATTCAGCATCATATTTTTATATGTCACCAGTTTTTATTTTTCCAGGGAGGGTTGGCTCAGCTCACATGGTCTTTTTCAACAAAAGCCCTTCTACCCATTTGTACAGCTACGCACATGCACATCTGGGAGCTATAATTAAATAGTAATGGTTTGCAGTTCAGCATCTGAATACCATATTAACATAACCCTGAAGAGTTTGTTTTCTGCCAGTCATTGTTTTCTGCCACAGCGAGAGAAGTCTCCCCCTGTACACCTCTAATGACACACAGTACAGATGAACACCTTGGAGAAAGACTACACAAAAACCGAAAGCATGACAGAGAAAACCCCCAGGATGATTTTCTGGAGATAACAATGCAGATCCCTGTACCAGAACTCACATCTCAGAGCGCTACAGCAACATGAAGCATGTTTGTGTGTGAACGCCCCAACAAACATTGTATGAATCTACAAAGGGTTTGACTCGTCCACGCAGCAGCTTCAAGCAGTAAATCTCGATGACATCACAGATTAGGATGCAGCGTCTCTGAGGCTGTGTGCATCAATCTTTTCAGAAAATGAAAGGAGAGGAAATATTCCTCAAAGCTGCAAAAAAAACAACAAAAAAAAAACAACCCCAAAACAAACAACAACAACAAAAAAAAAACACCTTGTCTAGCAGTTTCACTTATGAACCCATCCATTTAGGTCTTCACATCATGTTTTTAGTGAAGACTGAGAATATTTATCAGCTGGGATGGTTGGAGGAATTGACCTCGCTAGTAGAGATGGAAGAAACATGACAAAATTTGTTGGAGCTCATTCTTTAACTGGTTAGGCAGTTCTTTCAAATATGAGTTTCTGAAATGCTAAATATTATAATTTTGATATTTTTAGCAAAACTACTAAATTAGTGTAAAAGAAAAAAAAAAACCAAAAATAAATACAAGTAAAATAAATATACAAGCACTACATTTCCTGTATAACTACGAATTACTTCCATTCAGCTCCAGTCATTGAATGGAATGGAAAATGTGTGGGTCAAATCATCTTAATATTCTGTATTCAGACAAAAGGAATAAACAATGCAAAAAGACTAAATAAAACCAGAGAAAAAAGAAAAATATTTGTAAAGGGTTGCATTAAAATGCTTATTATGATGCCTAGATGAGCCAAAAATATTTACATATACATTATATTCAAATAAGACATTCAGTCCCTGTCAGGCTTCAGGACAATGATTCTAAAAAAAGTGCCAAGTGTGAAAATGCTTTAAGTTTTGTTCATTGTGTCTGTATTTTCCTTTTCTTTTCTTTTTCAACATGGTAAACTGCAACATTACTTGCCCAGCAATGATATAGTTATTTACCTGAGTTGCGAGGCTGGAGATGTCTATAACTGTGACAGAGTTCCCCCAGCTTGCCCACACTGAGTCATCTAACACCAACAGAGTCCGCACTGGTTCTGAGCCGAGGTTTACACATCTGCAGGAGTCAGGTTCCCAAAGATCATCTGAGGGAAAACAAAACAGAGTGAACAAAAAACCAATAGCTAGGGGTTTGTAGAAACCCTTAAAATCTCTGGCTATTATCACGTCTAGCTTCAACTCTGAAGGCCCCACTTCTATTTCAACACCTTCATATTGAGTGAGGCAATTAAATTAAAATCTTGGCTCTTGTATCACAGCGAGTTACCTTGGTGTTTATTTAAAAAAATACTCTTAAAGCTATTTAATGTTAAGCAATTACTAAAGCGTCAGTGGAGAGAGCTCACAGTCGAGGATTTAATGAAAAAACTGCCATTTGAGGGACTATGAACTAAAGTTGACTAAGTACATCTGTGGACCTCCATTTGAATCACCACACACTGTGCAGCACAATGTTTGCACCCTTGCCACCCACATGCTAATAAGTCTGGTACACTTTAATCCACTTTCCAACTTCTTTATTACCAGTTCTTTTCTCTCTCTCTCTCGCGCTGTGTCGCTCAGTTTTTGCTTCATCGGTGTGAAAATGAAGCAGACCTTTTTCCTTTGAGTTTTAATCACAGTGCACACGTTGCAGCTACCACAGAAGCACATTATAAAGTGAATTACATAAGCATTTCCTTTGCCATGCGTTAATGAAGCAAAATTAGAGAAGGGAGTGCATCCAGCCATTTAATTAACATTTTGAGTTGTTTATTTCTGCCTTTCATAGCAGAATAGCTTTACAATGCCTTATGACTTCCACAGGTTAATTGCTTGGCATGTTATAAAGGTCATTTTTCCACCTTTTCAAAATTCACTCTTGTAAATGTCCCTATGGCCCCTTGCGCAAAGCAAGACCAAGCCCATGATTCTCACTCTTTAACATAGTGGGGGACCAGTCTTGTTGCACTAAATCAAACTTTTTTTGCCTTGTAAAATATTTTCATTTTAAGCTGACATGATGTCTGATGTGCATATCTTGGAGAGAAAAGCTGGAGCACATTATTCACAAAACAACAATATGTTGTGTGTATTCATAAGCCTTTTGATACAAGTCTTGACTGAAACCTTGGCATTTCCTGGCTGCTGCAGACTTGTTTTGAGACAGTAGCACACTAGTCAAGGGCATAAATCTTTAACAGATGTGCCGAATCCACAAACATTCCCCAGCACCCTCCAGAGCTTTTCTCCTGTCCCTTTTTTTTTTGATATACAAAGCATGAATAGTAATATTTAATCGGCATGCAGCAGCTTGGTGTAATTAATCATCCTTTCTGCTTGGGAGGAGAGAGGAGCACAGGAGGAAGGCAGGCGCGCTGACATACTGTGGCCAGGTAAGAGGAACCCAGTGATAGAGCTATTGTGCTCCCGCTGGCTGTGAAGACTGCAACCCACTGCTGAGATGGTGTTAAGCCCCCCTGGCCTTGTGCAATGCCTGACTAAACATGGCATGCCATCTACCACATGGTGAGGTGTTATTTTCATACTTACACTGGGTATGAAATTCACTAGGAATGGGAAGTATAGCGTAAAGGAAAAAGTGATTCTGGAGTAATCATTTCAAAGGCAGCTCGAAATTAAAATCATTTTCATTCTGGAAATGGGTTTTCTGAAAAATGTATCATACAGTCTATGTGCATGACACAACACTAATATTTATAGGTCAAATTAATAAAACAATTTATGTTTGAACACAATAGATGTTTACCACAGAGCTGTTTCATAAATACGTAATGAATGAAAACAGAATCTCATTTGTACCAATAATTTTACTGTACGAAATAATATTATATAAAAAGCTGCATTAGAAAATTAAAAAACATATATATATATATATATATATACTCAGTCCATTTCACTGTCACACCTTAAGAGAAAAGAGGTATCATCTATAGACTACACATTCCCACTTCCCCAACAGACCATGCACAGAGAGTAGCAACAGCCACCCCTGACACACAGTAAACAACAGCCATCATTCTGAAAACAAAACAACCAGCGCCTTACCGCTGTTATTTCTTCCATAAACCATCATGGTCCCATTCCGCAGGCCAGCAAACAGGAAGCGAGAGGAGTGCTTCAGGCACAGCACAGGGCAGCCCTCTGGGTTACGGAGGGTCAATAGGCACTGTGCTGCAGTGTCCACACTGCCATAGACCAGGATGCTGGAAGAACAAAAGCAGCACAGGCAAACATGATAAATGGGTGTCATTTGAAATGACGGAGTGCCTCGTTTTCATGCAGTTTGATTTAACAGTTGACTCTGGAGCAAAGCATTGTGTAAGTGCAACCACTCTGTCTTTCTCATGTTTGAAATCCCATCTTAACTTTGCTACATCTTGTTGTCTTCTTCAGAATGACAAATGCACATTGCTTTTTGTTCCTCTCTGTCAGAGAAGAAGAGGTAGAAGAAGTTGCATTGGAGATGACAGTTATTTGAGTGTGCTGAAATGCAGAAATTGATTTTCTTTTTTTTTTTTAAACTGTATGTCTTTTTTCTTCCCTGGACAGACACTTTTATTGGAAGAGAATGAGTCAGCAAAAACAAACTGCTGACATATGATTTCTTATTCTCATACAAACGACTAAACACTACTGTAAATGACAATTACAGAAAAGTAGTAACATAATGGTTAAATCTGAAATTCAAGAATATTCTGTTTGGAAAAAAAATTTAAAAACCTACTTATTCACTGTAACTATGGCGGTAGACTGAGGTGATAGGTATCAGCTCTGATTTCTTGTTTTGATGAAATATCGACAAGCAAATCTATACTGCTAAAAATCTCAAGAGCCGGTAACAAAGGATTACACAGGATATTATTTTACAACATAAGATGTGGAGCATATTGAAAAGCATTTGTTTTCTTATGTTGATATTTGTGCTTCTTCTTGAAGATAAAACTTATTTCCGATGAATATAATTTGATAATTTGCTCTGGCTCATTTTATATCAACACAGAAGCTTTTTCTCCTCAGACATCTGTTGCTTTCTGTGATATCAGTCTCTCACCGTCCATCGTCTAATCCAACACAAATGTTGGAGCTGATCCCTGAGGGTGCCTTGTGAACTCCAGCTTCCACTTCCTCAGCCTGAGACGGTTCTGGTACATATTCCAGACATCGGACAGCAGAGCCTACCTGCAGGCTCTTTACAGCCCTTGGCATGGGCCTGTTGAGGGAAAATATCTCTATCTGCCCCTGAGAACCTTCTCCTCCACCAGCCACCTGTAGGGAGAAAAAAGCCTGGTTAAAAGAGGTCAAGACCCCATGTTAAGCTGTACCAATGGACAGAATCATAATGCAGCAGGTAATAAACTATTCTGCTGGAATAGAAAAAAGATATAGGAAGAGCAGCGTGAGGAAACAGGCCAAGTTCCCTTAGATCATGTTACCAATGTGTGTTCACTGTCTTAATCAAATTGTGAAGGCCAGGGGATAATGTGTCTTTGCTTCAACATTCTCTACCTGTCAACGATTTAGATTTAAAAAAAAGTTCAAATCAATTATCCTTTCAGATCTTGTCGTTTGTAGTCTCCCTCAGTTTCTTTGAATATCGCGTGGAATTTTAAACACATTATGTAATGGATTCACAATGTCATCTCTAGAACATCAAACAATCCTTAAAACTCGGCGAGCTTTTCATCAGTGCAGAACGGAGAGGCTCTCCGAGGTTTCTGAAGAGCCCTGAGTTACTTAACAGTTTTTTATGAGTTTACAAGATCCAAGTGGCTAATCAATTGCTTAAGTCAGTTCATGAAAAAAAATAAAATCGTTTTCAATTAATTGAACTGATGTCTGATTTTAAATTGTCCAAGGTCACCCTCAACACTTGAAGACGATGTTCTCAATACCAATGAAGAAGTAATCACAAGTGCACAAGCTGTCGAAAGCTGGGAGCTTTCAGTAGCTCAATTTGGAGAAAGTTTCTACCAATCAACGTCTGTAGATGTCTCACCCTTTTTGAAAGGAGCACAAGTTGTAAAAAAAAAAAAAACCTCCCTGACAAACAGGAAAGCAACCTTAGATGTTACCAAAAAGGTCCACCAATCATAATAAGCATCCCAAGGTGATTCATACCCTACAGGCTGACTCCCGGCCCCAATAGAGACTTGATTTCCTATGTATCAAATTTGTATTGGCCTTTGTGTAAGCCTGTCAATGCCAATGCTGAGAAAACAAAGACAGCAGGAGCCCCCCAACCTCTCTCTGATGCAATTCCAATTAAGGTGGTGTTGCTCCCATTCCCAAACAATTAAAGTGTCACTGTAGGTTTTCAATATGATTTCATTTATTACCCCTGTGTGAGGCCTAGGTGGATGTCCAGACAAAATTCAAAGCCCTTCTTGGGGAAAAAAAGCATGGTTGCTTGGTGCTAGACAGCGAAGATTTATTCTCTGTATGAATCACATTGTGTGAATGTGACATGAGCTAAATATAGTCTTTAGCTCTTCTCCTCCATGCTCACCCTTATTTGCATGCAATCATTTGTTTGATTTGTATCAGCGTGCAGAATCTGGACAGGAGCGATCCTGTGGGCTCTTGAGAATGAGCCAGAACAAATAATGGTCTGTTGCACAGGGTGAAAAGAAGATAGGGAAGACTTATCTTGCAGCAAGGGGTCCAAAAAAAACACAGTTTCAAGTGACTCTGAGTAACCAAAGCCAGAGGCAAGGGCCCCCTCACCCAGACTCCTAGACAATTTATACATTCACATGTCCATCTGTACCTCCCTAACCCTTCCACACACCACTGTCACCACGATCCATCCCCCAACAGCCACTGCAAATGTTGTGTCCTGACAAAGTCATCACCACTTATTTGGAGAAATAGATATCTGGAATTGTGCCCTGGACAGATTCCTCCTCTCAGCTTGGGAGAAGCAAAAGACTTCCCAAACAGTAAATGCTCTGCCAGCATTAATTAGATTGCTCCGGACACAGCGAGGAAGCGTGGGAGAATGGTCATGATAGCACACTCTGCTCAACTCTATTCGCCACATTAAGAAGCCAAAACCATGGATCACCAGATTGTTGATATACTCTGAAGAAAATGCATTTCAAGTTCCCTATCACTGGCGCTAGCTATGAATGCTAACATGCTGAATAAATGTATAAGATGAGAAACGTGAGGGCAGAGTTAATGGAGACTTTATCTAAAAATGAGAAGTACGATATTGGGAAAAGTGGGACAAGGAGGGTGAAGGCAAACAGGGAAACACTGGGGTATCAGCCTGATTAGACACAATGTCATTACTCTGATCAAAGCACACAGAAATCCCCATAGCCCATCTCACTTTAACATGATTAGTGTCATCCCTTATTTGACAAGCCTGCCAGGGAGGTAGAACCAACTGGGGGCGGGAACGCTCAGCCACTAATTATTCTTGCTGGATCTGCAGGCCTTCACTATTATGTGTTTTAGTGGATACCAGTTTGTTTTTGCTGTGGCTAAGTGTTGTACTGTGCAGTATATAACATTCATCGTGAGGGAAGAGAGTTAGATGTGATTTATACTCAATGAACTGCTTCTCCTGTTCAAGGTTGGTTTGAACAATATACATCAATGGAAATTCACTCATCAGATGTGAATTCCATTCATAACAAAATTGTCTGCTGAACATTGAAATAATCTGTCATTTTGCTGGTCGGCATTCAGCCGCCTGAAACTACCTTTAGGGACTGAATGACAGACAAGATAAAACTATGAAGTCTCAAGACTCAACTTGAGATTTTCTTTTACTGACTTAAGACATGACTTGAACTTGTCTCTATATAAGACTTAACTTGGTTGTGAATTAATAACACTCAACTCTTTGCAGTATGCCTCGCTGTCATGCTTCAAAAAGGAATGAACATTATCACTACAGATAACTGCTAAACCAATTGTTAATGGCTTTTTGCTGATGAATGCATGCCGCTATGAAGGAACTGAAAATTTTAAACACATGCTTTAGTCTAGCCTTCGCTCACTTTATGCACGTATTCTCTACTAGTGTCACACATATAGTGTGAACAGCCTAACTTGTGCTCTTCTGAATGGTGTGGGGGGACAAAGTCATGGGCATTTAAGCCAACTGTAAAACTTTGTGCTCTAAAAGAAGTTGCAGGTCAGAGACGCCTATGCTCCTTCAAACACTGACAGGACTATGTTCTAAATTCCAGCTCCACCATATAGTATCTCCTTTTCCCCATCTGAGTGAGCATCCAGCCCTCTTTAGAATAGCACCACAAAAGCAATTAAGTCTGAGACACTGAGCTGTACTCTGTGTCTTTGAGGGCCTACACTTGATTTAGCTACGTTTTAGGTCAAAAGGGGATTACCTGATAAAGAGCCCACCTTCTGCAAAAAGGAGAGGGAGCAAAAATTGAAACTTAAAGATTAATAGCAGATTCTCTGCATCATTTTTTTTCCTGAATTTCCCCCTCTTTCTAGATCCACTAAATTCCCCCAAGTCTGGGGATTGTGATTTGATAGTCTGGCAGAACAATTTGTCCCACTCATCATAAAACACTCAGCAGCAGTTACCTACTACTAGCCTTTATACTGTATTAATTCACAGTTTCCTGGTGACATTTTACAGAGAAAAAATGGTGCATGTCCCATTCTTAGCCTTGAGATACATTTTTTATTCCCTCTTTTAATGAATTAGAGCAGAATGTAGAGAGGACGTTTAAAATGTCATGGTAATTGTGTTAAAAGCAAAAATTATCGGCAACTGTAAAATATGCATTATTTTGCCTTGTCATAGGTTTTAATTATTTGGCATTCAATTGAGTGTGTGGGTGTGTTTATATGCATCCATTCATATGTGTGTGTACGCAACACATTACTTACCCAGAGGTAGCCTTGAGGTAAGGAGGTGCTCGCTGCAGAGAAGCCCAACAATGCGCAGTGAACAGGATTATGGAGGGCAGCTTCAAGCTACAAGACAAAATTAATATTGATTTAATGTGTATCAAGGAACAACAATTCAAACTTATGTTTTTATTTTTTTGATGCATTCCCCAAAAAAATGCTTCTACTCTGCCATCACCAAGAACATCGTTCTTACCTTTTAACAGAATTACAGAATATCCCTCCATGAATTCCTTTTTTGACAGATGTGTGAACAATCTGTATCTAAATCAGCAAATTTTAAATGTTGAATGCTAAAAATCGATGACGTATACAAACGGCAGACTTACCCCACAATGTTCCTATCAGTTTGTAGTGTTATTGGTAAATGGACTGCACTTGTATAGCACTCTTCTAGTCTTATCAACCACTCAAAGCACTTTACACTACATTGCCACATTCACACACACCACAGACACACACTCACACATACCGACAGCACAGCCATCAGGGGAAATTGGGGTTCAGTATCTTTGACATGTCGACAAGAGGAGCCGGGGATCAAAACAACGACCTTCTGATTAGTGGACAACCAGCTCTACCTCCCCACCCCAACCTGCATGTGTTGAACTAGATTGCTTTCTACTAGCAACACCAAGATCAAAAGACTAAAAACAATGCAAGATGTTTCAGTTATTATTGGACGCAAACATTCGGGTTTTGGCCTAGTTTTAGCTTTAGCTCTAGCTCTCTACACTACACAATTTTTATTTATTTTATTTATCATCAGGCCAGATGTTCATGTTACCGTTCTTTTAGTATATGTGCTATCCGCTCACTTGTTATCAGTTTATAGACTGTATTTATAGGATTGTTCAGCAAACTTTGAAACACAAAAAATAACACTTTGAGCATAGCAGATGCTTCGGCACAAAAAGCCATTCCATTTCCGTGTTATTTCCAAATGCAAAAAGGTTGAGTTTTGTGATTATACAGTTGCTATGCAATAAGAATAATTTTGAAGCTCTAAGATGCACAGAACATTTACTAAAAAGACACATGGGGTTAGTATAACTGGTATGTGACATTTACTTTTAGAATTGAAATTGGACAAACATGGGAATACACAAGGGTCCTGAAGGTTGAAGTCCTGAACCGAGGCAGATGTCAAACTATTTATTATCAATAAAACGAACCAACATCTTACTAAAGAGGGAAAATAAATTCATATTCCTTAGAAATATAGGAATTTCCCCTTAAAAGAACTGATGGAGGTTGACATTTACAGTATAGAGCCCGTGGCTAATAGTGCATCAAACCCCCCACGGTGAAAGCTGCTCTTCTAACTAACAGTCTGTCTGGTAGGGAATGATTATTATTTTGGTGTTTGACCGCTAAGGGTGGGCCATTTGACAGACGGAACAGCTAATTGTGTGTTGTCGGGATGGTGGGGGGTGGCAGTGGGTGAGCTGTTGAGTTGGTGGGCTTAAAAGGGATGGAGGGAGTGAAGAGGGGGGTCAACAATGAGCGCCGCATGTCTTTAACTGTCGTCCTCCACGGTGGTAAGCATCAATCACAGGTAATTTATAGCCTCCCTTGGCCAGGACACACCCCCTTTTTTCTCTTGTTGGGTGTGTTCGTAAACACTAAACAAAAAAAAAAAAAAAAAAAAAAAGAATGCCGGCCAGAACACTGCTCTCCCATCTGCACTGCAAGGCTATTCCTTCACTCCCTCCCTCCCTCCCTCTCCGTGTCTGTCTCCATCTATTCAAATTCACTATGCAGATGCATGGCTCGTCCTCTATATCACTCTCTCAGTCCCACTTTCCCATTTCTCATTCCCATCTTTCACTTTTTTTTTATGCCTGTTCTTTTTCCATTGTTTCTGTCTTTTTTCTCCCTCTCCCCTTCTGTTAGCCCCTCATCAAGTGCAGTGAAATGTTTTTGATAGGTAATTAAGTGGCAGCCATAATATGTGTCCATATGGAAGCCCTGCGGTGAAGAGAGAGAAAGTGGCTGTGGACCAGAGGGACTAAAGCACTATAGCGGACTGTACTGGTGGTTCAATAGTGGTTGGATTTTATCAGTCACTTGAGACTGGAAAGCATCGTAGGCCAATCTTCCCAGGCCAAGATTGTTTTGTCTGTTAGCACTCTCCAGAGTCAGTATGGCAATACAAGTGGGATCTATCCCCTCTATCAGAGCAGTCCCCAACTTCATAAGATATTCAAGGGCAGGAATGTGCCATGGGATCATTCAGATAAAGAGCTGATGTGTAAATGAAGAAGCTTGTTTCTTAATAAGATACAGTCCTGGTCAAAATGATTGGAAACCTTGAATTTCAAATACATAATTCAGAATATCTTTACATAAATGCAAAAAAAAAAGAAAAAAAATGGCATAATAGCAAAAAAATACAAACACAAAATGTACAATGGATACAATTAACAAAATAAAATAAAAACCAATAAGATTAATCAGTGCTTATTTTCAGTGTTAACATGACCCAAATTAACCAATGAATGATGGTTTTACTGCATAAAAAGGAGCTGGAGATAAGACAGCTGTCTAAAAGCATCAGAAAGGCTATTATCAAAGAACATAACAGCTCCCAAGGCTATGAGGCAGTCGCCAAAGATTTTTAAATCCGTGCTTCAACAGTTTGAAATGTTACCAAGACATTTCGCAGTCATATAACGCGATGCTAAGAAGAAACTCAATGAGAAGTCTGCAAAGGTTGGTATGGATTGTGGAAAAAAAACACGAAATCAGACATAAAGAGCTTCAGGCTGACCTGGAGCAATGTGGAGTAGTGGTTTCAGTTTGCGCCACACGTCGCACATTAAACCAAGTTGGGCTCCATGGGCAAAGGCCGAGTAGGACGCCACTTTTGAAAAAATAAGGCACAGAAAGGCCAGCATAATGTTTGCAAACATTTTCATAGATGAGCCACAGTCTTTCTGGGACAATGTTCTATGGATAGATGAAACCCAAATAGAGCTCTGTGGGAATACACTGCATCAATTTGTTTATAGGCAACGAAATGAAGCCTACAAGGAAAACACAGTAACGTAAAACACGGTGGATGTTTTACAAAATGACCATGACTGTATTCACCATTTGAAAAATCTGATGTCTACTCTTGTAAAATTATTTCATGTATAAAGAGGAAATCTAGTTTTTGAACATTGTTCACCCTGTTATGCTTAAAAACAGCACTTCTTTCTGTGTAGGAAAATTATGTAAATCCACATATGCAATAATTAGCATGGGACATATCTTACATATTTGGAATACAACTCTGACTGTTACATGAAACAGTTTTTGTTGGCTCACATGGCTTCAAGTACACTAGGACACCAAGGTGAGGATTGTGTTCCCATTAAAGTGCAGACAGTGACTATGATCAATACAGTAAACCCCTTGTCCACTTATTGAACTTCTTTAAACAGCCAATGCAAAGAGCTCAGATGAGCATAACAACAAAGCCTGTCAGATCATTTCCACCTGTGCATGTGTAAATTATATTGACGGGCACAAAGGAAATGTGGGTCTTCAATGATGATCATAGTGGCGATCCCAATGCTAATAAGGTATCAGTGAGGCACCATTTAAAAATCAATGAGATCCAAGCTTTCTGAAAGTCAATTGTCAGTCTTGTTTATAGCACAGTCTGTGTGTGTATGTGTGTGTCTGCAGAGCTGTAGGTGTGAAGTTGAGAAGCTGAAGCTATTCCCAGGTGTGGAGGCAGGATGAGAGAGGGAGGTGAGGCTGTAAGCCGGCTGAGGGAGGTTTGATGGAGGACTTTGGGGAGTGTGGGGAGGAAACGGGCAGGTGAGCTAATTAAAGCGGGATTTGTTGATGTGATGAGAGGGCGGCCTCCCAGCTGCTGGTTACCAATGACCCAATGGTCGACAGAGAGTCCGCCCCACCCATTACCCCAAGAGGGCGCCAGCCCATATGCTGGTGCCAGGTGGCAATGGTTAGCAAAAGAGCATCCATCGCTTTTCTGGAAGATAAATGTAAAATGTGTGCATTACACCCATTGCTACAGGACAGAATGGATGGGACAGGTTATTGTGACTGTCTTTTATCTACTGTGAACATTTCTGCCCTGTTACACACTGCTACAGCTCTTGGCTCTGTATGTCAACAAATGTAAGCAGTGGTGGTTATTGGTAGTGGTCTAATATGACAGGGTATGGTTTTAATGATTCATGCTCTTGGCTGTCAGACCGTCAGAGCAGTGTCCCCTTGGTAAGGATGACTTTCCCAAATCCAATTAATGTTGTTTTACTTCCCAAGGCTACTCAGGTGCACTGTTTTTCCTTACAGCAATATCGCTCTGTAAGCACAGTGAAATGTGCTCTCAGTATCTTCCACACATCAGATTTGTGACAATTGCTATCCAAAAAGGGTGCATGCATCATATTCATCAGGGGCCCATAATGTTATCAGCACACACTGCAGCCAGTATTGCATTGTTTGGCCTCCACCGTGCTTATGTAATGGATTCTCTTTATTGGAGAGAGTGCTCTATAGACACTTATGAAATACTGCATTAAGTGAAACTACTGAGCACACATTTCTGGACTGTTCAAAAGAAAAAAATGAGTTTGCAAATACAATATATTGCACTGTATAGCCTGCTGAAAATCAAATAACAAATATTATCTCCATAAACGGCATGCATATAGAGAACTGGGTGCTGTGTATAGACCCAGGGAAAGAAAATATGCCTGTTTTTTTCTAATTCCATAGTCACAGTGCCTTCCCCCAATTCCACATACCAACAATCTTTTACACGCACTAACAAGCACTAATAGAAAACTTCCACTGTTTATTAACTGGTAATTGACTGGTGCTGGCACTCCCTCTCCACTGCAACCCCACTGCCTTAGGCTACAGGCAGGATGGCCGCAGAGTGAATCGCCATTCAGCCTGAAATTACTTACATCCCGAGCACTGCTACAGGTAATGCACACTAAACAAGCTCCTAACATGAGAGATTTTGCAAAGTTGCTGCTCGGGTTAACAAGAAGGCAAGCTCTGACAGAGAGTGGCATTTCTTCATTACTCAAACATAAAAAGATGTTTCAGTCTGTTGACCATGTTTGGTCTTCCTTTTGACCTTTTGCATCAACTTAGATTGTGTGACTCTTATCTGGTACATCTGCTGTGGAGCATGCTCTACATCTACTACGCACTACAACGTATTCTTCAGCTGACCGTAGCTGACTTACCGATTTCTGGCTTAAAACTCTCATGAAGTGCATTTGGAAAATACACCTAAACATAGAAGGAAGAAAGTAAAACACTTTCTTTCTTTGATTTCTTGGATTTCTTCCCCTCATGAGCTCAACTTCTACCTCCAGTTGTAAAGCAAACAAAAATAAGTAAATAAAATCTGGTAGTTATAATGTTTTAAAAGTAACACACAATGGGGAAAAAACCCTCAAAGGATCTATGGAAAAACCGAATAATGTTTCTGACAAACAGATGGTGTGATCTGAAATAAAACAAAAGAAAAATGTGCTTTTTAGCAACTGTTCAGTGTGGATGACTAACCAGTATAACTGGGGAGGGGAAGGACCACCATAGACACAAGATTTCATCTGCACAAGGTGAAAGCATACAACAGTTTTCTGAGTCCAGGAAAACTGGATTATAGGATTACAGGGTCAGTTCATCTGAATCTATGAATTAAAAAACTTCAGTGCCCTTAAAATAAGATCTTAATTGCAGACTGAATTATGGTTCAATAACACACCTATATATCTGCTTTCATTCTTCAACAATTCAAATTTACCTGTCAGCAGATGGCAAAAGGAAAGGGTCAAAATGCCCTCTATTCTACATGATGCTGATGTAAAGCAGAAGGTCAATTGGTATGATTATGGCTGTGTCTGAAATCACCTACATTAGAAACACTCAGTATTGCTCTACAACGGTGGTTCCCAGCCTGAGAATTTACTCCATATTAAGAGACGTTTCATACTTTGAGGTTACTAGCTAGTTTTGACCCATATTTAGGCCTTCAAAATTCTAATTTTTTTTATTCTTATTGGTACTCAAAATCATTCTACATTTTAAATATGTGAAATTCTTCTAAGTAACATGGCACATCCTCAAGGTATATACAATATACTGTGTGCTACACAAGCCCTCATACACACATTGTTTGTGGACCTGCACACTCTCATGACACAACCAGACGGGGACAGCAAAATGTTGTTTGCTCATTATCTGTTTTCCAATACATCACACTCTCTAATGAACCTAATACAAAAGGACAACAGGATCAAAGTTGAAACTTGCTGTTCATGTTATGATTTCATGAGCTAGATGTCACCCTGTGATTTAAATTCCACCGGCATCTACAACCGGAGATCAAAGGGCCAACCACCTGCTGTGCTTGCAGGCCTGCGTTACACACAGAATATTCAAAGTCATTTGAAGACAATAAGATTAAACCATCTGCACGAGAGGGCTGACTAGACAGCCTGATTTTTAACTCTTGATAGGCCTGTATTAGGTCCTTTAGAGGTGGTTAGGACTTGCGGCAAAAGCATATGGCTATCAGCTTATTATTAAAACTGGCTCAGGACATTTCCCTCAATTTAATAACCACTGTCTGTACAGTAACGATTCCCTGTCTCCCTTGGCTATGCCACAGATCATATCAGCAATAAGTGGAATGAAGTTGGAGAGTGGTTTTGCATATCGCTGCTCAGAGCCACAGCCTGACATTGGTAGGACATCACAAACTCATATTCATGACTCGACTGAGATTTTCTTCCTTGTGCCCTTCACCGCTCCTAGCTGAACGACTGCAACACGCCCAACAAATGTGATGCAAATTCGCTGTGTCGCTATGCCCTCTCTCTCTCTCTCTCTCTCTCTCTCACACGCGCACGCGCACGCGCACGCACACGCACACACACACACACACACACACACACACACACACACACACACACACACACACACACACACACACACACACACACACACACACACACACACACACACACACACACACACACACACACACACACACACACCACTGACTCCTGCGGCCATGGCAGTTCCAACTCTGGATGAAAGCAGTGTACTGCCCCTGCATTAATGGGTTCAAAAGAGGACTACAGGCCAAACTTCTCCATGTAGTCAATCACTTCCTCCATCTTCCTTTCCCTTTTGCCATAGACAGGAAACATCCACACAGGTCCCAGACAAGCTTTGGATGAGCAATCTTTACCCACCTCAAAGACAGAAACTGACACAACTGTTTGTCAACATGGGGTCCTAGATGAAACCCCGGGCACGAGATTGGACGAGGCTTTCTATAATCCTTAATATCAGATGGCAGGAAACTCAGAACAAAGCGAGCTGTGTTGCCAGCTCAGTCCTAGCCATGTGGCGATTGAAGCTACTTTTGCCAAGGAAGCTCTGCACATCAAGGAGCACCTCCCAAATTTGAATCTGCCCCTTACAATCCTTGGATCCTTATTCTATTGTGGCCTGTTTGGCATAACATGAGACAAACACAAATCATAACTGTTCACACATACTAATCTGGTTGTTCTACCACCACACTTAAGGCCCACTGTCTCAAGCCTGTATTTTTATGTTTTAAAACAAATGTTTTGTTTTCCGGCCATGATTTAACCGTCTTGTCCGGACCAACCAAAGAGTTTGTTTTTCATTAAAGAAGCAATGATTCGACTCATTAGTTTCAACATACAAATCACATAAAAGCTAAATGCAAAGTTTACATTTGCATTGACTTTAAAATAGAGCAGAAGGTTAAGATAATGTGTGCTTAAATCTCTTAACACTGGCCAACAACAACAAATGAAGCAGCATTCAGAGTGGTAGTTGTCCGTGTCTTGAAAGCAAAATAGCACAAAGACTAATTAGCAGAGCAGAAAATAAGGAGAGAACATATCACTGCAACAGACAGGACTGGTATGGCACAATAGGAAATCAAAGAGGAGAGAGGGCTTTCTTCCCTTTCCTTTTGAATTGATGCAGTTTTTGCCTATCGTCCTCTCCACATTGATGTATAATCACAGAGGAAGAATGTGACCGAATTACCACATTTAGCAGATCTGCAGGATTTCCCTTCTGGGTACATAATTTGTTCCTGCATGCTATCTTGACAAGTACAGAGTGAGCAGAAACCCAGGGCCAGAGAAGGACTGTAGTCTGAGGCATTGCTAGAGTGTCTATGATTCCCTGTAATTAGTATGTTAACTGTCAAGGCAACTGATCAGGCCCTTCGCAAATGACCTCGCTGTCAAACGGTGGGTGTGTCTGCCCAATTCATATATATATAGGCACCACACTGCCCTCTAATGGCAGGGAGAGTAATGAATAGAAAAGGAATTGTGCAGTAAGCAAGCCAGGCCCTTGCATGCAGTAGGTTCACACAGCATGTAACTGCTAGCATGTAGATTATAATGAGAGAACTGAACTTAGATCCAGTAAATGAATCTCTTTCATACGGCCTAACTGTGAAAACCAGCAGTGACCCCCCCCCCTTGATCCTGTTAATACAACACAAAATAAAATTCCCAAATCTTTTTCTTTCATTCCTATTCCAGCTGTTTAGTAAATTAATTAAAAGCTTAGGTACACGGGATGTAACAATGACATGACTATATTAGCATGCTGATGCTAACACAGCCTCTTGGGTATATGTATTATTCACATCAAGTACACACACAGTAGCAACTTTCCTGCCAACTCTGGCAGCAAAACCAGTTTCCTGTCCTGGCCAATTAGAGGCAGGGAGAAAAGTCTGTACTATTGGCAAGCATGGCAACCATTCATGATGTAATTCCTCCATCTCCCTCATCTATGAAAACACGTCTTTCATCAGAGCATTTGGAAAAATATCAACTCTGTTTCATACATTATAAGAATGAAAATCTAAACAAATAAAATATGTCAAATAAGCTCTGAGAACTTCATATCTTTTTGTAAATTTTCTTGTCTTCACATCTAATTCACAAGTGCTTCTGAAAAGAGTACCTCCATAGCCACCACCTATTAGCAACTTTGCTAATGCTAGTCAAGATTTACACCACAGTGCCCACCCACCACATCTACATTTTTGCCTCTGTGGTTCTTGCAACTTTGTTTGCTGCTGACATAGGACTTTATTGCAAAGGGAGGTGGTGCAGCCGGAAGCTGGAAAGTATCTTCTAACCATTACTTAAATTCAATAAACTTGACTGCTGATGCTGCTTAGCTCTGGCAGCGTAGAGATCCAGATCTACAAAGAAGAAAGCCTGACCTCTATTCACTCCTGGAACATTAGCCAAGATGTTGGAAACTGTCACGACTTCCTCGGAGTTGTTCTCTGTGAATGCCAAAGTTTGACTTCTGCCCTGACCTCTGAGAGAGGTCCTCTTTGATCGGGAGTGTTAAGCAGTCAGAGCTTGTGTGCTGTCACTGCCCCCTGTATTTGTGACAGTGACAAGTTTGGTGTGTCTGGAGTTGGGTTTTGCTGAGCTGAGCCACGATGGCCAGAAGGGCCAAGCAGTATCAGCTCCAGCGACAGGTCCGCTGTGATCCAGCTTCACACAGAAAAATTAGATTGACACTTCCTCCTGCATTCTCATATTCCGCATGCCAAAAGCTTGTCTTCCCCCTTTGAACTCAGAGGATGAGCAGCAGTGGTCTGTTTTTTGTGGAGAGAACCGTGGTGCATGTTTACAAAGCTTCTCAGTCTGAGAGTGGTTCCAAAATTTACAACTAGAATTGAGGTAAGTTATTTTTCTCTGAGTGCGGCTCTCGGTGCATTTCAACAAACACAGCTCATTAAATAAAAATTGATCAGGAGGTATGATACGAATGAATTCCATAATACATAAATCTCTGCAGAGTGAAGGTTGCAAAAAAACCATCAGAACAGTTACAAAACATGGAAATGTGTTAATATTACAGACAGCAGCTGTTGATTTTGGTTCTGCTTCACACCCTGAAAACATCAGCATGATGCCTGGTATTTGGTGAGCATCTATTGCATTAAAATGTCCTAAAATGCAAACCATGCAATATGCTGAAACTCATGTTGTGCTCATGAACACTCATTACTTTGTGGGTCTAAACTGAAGGGATGCAGAAACAGATTTTTAACATATCCCCTAAATTAAGAGGCTGACGAGAAGCCACTGATGGCATGTTTAAGCATCATTTGTGGAAATGATAATGAAGCAAACACAGCCAAATAGAGTAATAGAGCACAGCACAGTCAGTATTGTTGGTCATCATGATGATTCATTTGACCCTGATGGTCACAGAAATGCCCGTGTACTGTAGATTATCCTAAAGCTCTAATAAGCAATCCATGGGGAAAAAGAAAACTGATCCTGATGAGGATTGGGTCTGAGAGAGAATGGGGTGCACTCTCCAAAGTGTCTCAAGCACTTGGGCATCCTGCTGTTTGTCTGTTTTTCTGTTTGCTAGAAGGATATTACTGCAGCGTTAGAAAGGGAGCTGATACGCCCCGGTGGATGTATGGTGAGAACGAGCTTTTAATCCATGCTGTGGCATCTATTCCCCACAACTCAGAGAGGTGGCTGATATCTGCTACTCTGAAAAGTAGCAAACGACCTTCAAGAGAAACAGAGGGAGAGGCGTTGCGTAACGTGTCAACTTGATGACTTTACCTTAAAAAAATTAGAATAAAAAACAGTCTAGAGGGGGGAGAGGAAATAAATCATCAGAAAAGGCGTTGCATCAGGGAAAGGCCACCTTTTCACATTGTCCTTCTGCTTTTTAATCCATATTTCATAACATAGCATCTCATCTGTGGTGTGCTTCACCCACACGCAGCCTTCACACTGAACCATTTCCTGCATCTTGGCTTTAAGAGCTTTGAGTCATTATGTTCGTAAATCAGTCATTCACCAGACAATGCTATAAACGTAGCTGTGAACACAGTGTATTTACTGCTGCCAAGAATGCCACTCGACAAGCTCATTTTCTGTACGTGCAGTCACTTTCATGTGGCTTGCTGAATGCACAGTGCTGTTCTCTTATCAGTCCATCAGCAGGGAAGATGGATGACACAGCATGTGAGAGGAACATGCACAACATGGCCCAAAAGCCCCAGCTAGTCCGGTGAACTAGCATAGACCAGTGTGATTTCATTGGATGACAAGGACAGAAATGACCTAGAACATGTTTAATGGATTTCAAGACCTAACTACACCTCCATCGAAAAAAAGGGGAAGACATACAAAAGTAAATAAATAAATAATAATGGTGATCTCTGTGATCTATGTAAACTAGTGGAGTGTATTAGGGTTGAGATGTGAGCAAGCTTTGCCATTTTCTGAGCTGAGACACAGAAGCTAATCCTCTCAGAGAAAGAGAAGGGAAGCTAACCCTGATGCAGCCCAAACCCTTTTCCAGTTTGTCATTCTACACTTCAAAGCATACATGATGAAATCCCCCAAGGTATTATAAGAGCTCTGGCATAGCAGCCATCCTCAACCCTGTCCTAGCCTAATGCCTCATAAATGGAGTCTGGAAACATGTCCCTTTACTATTTCGAAAGTCTTTGTAGCCTTGGATCTTTAAGAACCTTTTAGAGTTGCAGAGGAAGAGGTGCTTTCCAACTAAAGGAGATATGAGGCGTTTGTGAATCATTATGCAGCCAAGGGATTCCTGTCCCCTCACTGTAAAATACTGCACATACAGTATGCATGTTCACCTCTTTCAGAATGGTTAGATTAGGACAGGAACTAGGCATTGATCTTCTTCAGAGCTTTGCTGAATGAGCGGTTATACAGAAATACAGTGCACAAGAAAATAAATGTGTCCTAGATAAAGACAGCCACGTAATTTAAGCCATTCAGTTCCCAATGCACTATGTGACGCCATTGCATGCCAGTTGTTATACAGCTTGCTGAGCTGTCAGGTTATTGGGTTTCATAAATACATCCATTATTGGTCTCCAGGCTTCAGGGTAGCAAAGCTTGCTAAACAAAACTAAAGAAATGGCTGATAACACTCTGTAAGGCTCCTAGTCACACAGGGGGATAGAAAGGGGAACAGTGGCTGTAGTCCCGCATAGCTCCAGATACCACATACTGTAACTACAAACAAATGTCATTACAAACAACTTTGTTCAATGCAAAAAAGTAAATATCATTCTTAAATGTATCTGCTACTTTGGGAACAGTGAGTTGACACACAAGATACAAGGCCAAGTGTCAATAGCTATGACTACTATCTAACCATTACGTCCACATTATGTCTATAAAATGTCAGAAAATAATGAAAAATTACTATCAGCAATTACCAGAGCCAAAAAGTGACATCTTCAAATTACTTGTTTTGTTCCAAAACAGCCCAAAAACGTAAAGTACAAAATGTGCTTTATATAAAGCAGTAAACACTCACATCACGACTGAACCAGCTAAAATGGGGCAAATCACTTAAATGTTTCATCCATCTGATGTGTGTCAGACACATAACAGATACATCTGAATTAATGTTTTAGCACAGTTTTTTTCTTTTAGCCACAGTGATGTATGCCATCATAACATCAGTGCACTTAGGAACAAGGCAATGTAAAAGTGTGATTTCAAATTTCTGTATAAGATTTCAGTCAAATAAATATAAATAATAAATTAATAATAATTAAAAGCATCAATCCTGTTCAAAGCTACATCATGTACTAACATGCTACAGCACTTGTGTAAAAAAGAAAATGGCCTTAATTGTTCCATTTAACAGCTGATTCTCCTGTATAGAAATCTGGCTCAGCTGTTAGCCTTTTTGCTATAGCATCACCTATTAATCCTTTAACCCAACCACCTCATACCCTCCCTTTGGGCCAACTGCCAAACCTGCTCTGTTTCATCTTTCAAAATGGCAGAGAGGGCAGTGAAACGGAGCGTGCACTGACTCTTTAAACAACAACGACCATCAGAATGTGGTTTGTCTATTAACCAAGATAGCACCTGATTCTGTGTGTGTGTGAGGGAAAGAGTGAGAGTGAGTGAGAGTGAGAGTGAGAGAGAGAGAGAGAGAGAGAGAGAGAGAGAGAGAGAGAGAGAGAGAGAGAGAGAGAGAGAGAGTGAGAGAGAGGGGGGGGGAGAAAATGAAAGAGATAAATTGAGAGGAGTCCGTCTGCCCCCGCTGTTCTCACTCAGTAGACTTGTGATAAGGTTTATCTCCGGTGCCTAACGAGTTCGCCCAGTAGCCCAGTCCGGCTCCTACTGAGCGGACCGGGGCGCACGGAGCTGCACACAGCCAGCAGTGGGTTGAGCTCCCTTAGGTGACCTGTGCGTGTTGTTCATGCTACGCTGCTTTAGAACTTTATTTTCTGTAGGAAATGGCTTCGGCCCCTTCGGCCACATCTCTTTTAATCTGGGATTTCTTTTTTTGCCTCCTTTTCTTCATCCTTTCTACTCACTGTAACTCAGACTGCCAAGAGAAGCTGCAAGAGCTGGAGAAAGAGATGCTGCGGAGCTTTGGCACAGAGAGGCGTGTGTGTCCCAGAGGCAGTGGCTGAGGCAAAGATGGAGACACAGAGAGGGAGAGGGGGGCTGCTGCTGAGTTAAGCCCCTAATCACAGTCTGCTCTGCATGAAGGACTTAAAGTCACTCCATTTAATGCTACCTTCTCTTTAGTCAAAAAAGGGAAAGAAATACTACTGCTTACCTCTTCAGCTTTCTGATATCTAGGCCCCCACTCCTATCACACCCATTCACGTGATGCATTTAAGTACACAGCTAAAGTATGCAGTCAAATAGATACAGAGAAACATGCAACTCAAGCACATATATAGAGACACAGAAACATACATGAGTATATATTTGCAAACACAGCAAAGCGAGCATTAATGTTTCCCTTTCTCTTTCATTAGCCTGACCATGAGCGACCATTACAGGCCTTCACAGCAACGACTCGCAAAAACGTATGTAAATTTGCTAGTTCTCAAATAATAAAGCCATGTGAAACAATTTCATGCTAAACCTCATCTGTGACTGACATGGCCGCCGTGCCCTTCACTGGCATGCTCAGGTGCCTCATTTGTTTGTGTGCGAAGTGGAGAATATGAGCAAATCCTCCGAGACCGCTGGGTCCCACTGGCTCATAATATATTAATTGATTCGGCTTCTCTTCCAGCCAGGTGTAACACATTTTTACAGAATACTCTGGAACGTCAGCAAGATCTTTCGGGAAATTCCTCCTCCCGTGTCAAAGCTACACTTTCCTCACCTCCAGCTGCTGCTTCGCACCACCTTCCTGTCTTGTCCACATGGCTAGCAGACTATGGCGTGGCGTATAGATCTTAATCTAATGTTGAAACATTGATTTATGCTTGGGTTTCCCACAGCCATTAAGATAATTGCATGATCACTTTATAACATCCTCCCCTGGTGGCCATGGTAATTTGGCTCCCACCACCACCCACCTCAGAAAGACCTGTAACCACATTATGGCGATAGAAAATGTGGTTGGAAATATCATCTTTCAGCCCTTGCAAATTGATTTCAAACCATTTCCTCTGACTTCTAAACCCTTTTGGTCTATCTCTTACCTGTGCTGACCATTTGATCTATTGGAGGCTTCTAGGTCTTAACAGCTTGTATTGATCCATATTCTTCAGCCAGCATCTTGAGGGGATGCTCTTGTGTCACCTTGTAATTCCAATAGTCTAGGTATTTTTGAGTGAGATCATCAGTGAGACAATGTATTCTTGGCTGTTAGGGCAAGGCATGTGCACTTTGATTGCACTCAATGGGAAAAATGGCGGTGTTAATTGGCACTATGATCTCTGTGGACAAACTCTTTATTAAAATGTTCATATTACTATGGGCTAATAGCCGCGTAAGAGGAGAAGTTAGTGTCAGTGAAAGTCAAATTGCTTTCATAGACTGATTCTAAGAGAGGTACTTGACTTCCTGAGTAAAAACTGCCACTGTCAGTTTAGTAACACTGAACACACAAGCTCAGAAAGACGCAGTGATTTGAAACTTTAAACTGAGAGCAACAGCCACTTGATTCATCTGAAAATGGCATCTATTCCCTCAATTATGCTTCAGATTTCATTAAGACACAAATATGAAAAAAATTGTTTTTTTTTGAGAGTTAATCTGCTTCAGACCTTTTGAAACTCAAGAACATATAGTAAGCCTATGCTATTCAAGAGATGATCTTTATCTTGTAAAGGTGTCGGCGGATTTACCTTTCTCTCTGGTGACTTCATAGCGAAGACAGGCATGTGACAGGAAAGCAGCGGACACCAAAGCGGGGCCATCGTTTTCCCGTCATCCTCTCCACATAACCAACCTGGTGAATTCTCCTCTCCTGGAGTAGCAAAAAAAACAGTGACTTTTTCATTTCTTCTCACAAAGGTGGTACTAACTTTATGTTGTTGCAGTTTACCAGCTTGTTTTATTGACACTTATTGAGACCATGAATCTCACACTCACAGTTGAGCCAAACTGTAAATTCCTTCAAGATGTCAAAACCATGCAAAATAATCAGAAAGACATTTCAGGCACGTAATATGAATGGTGTTATTAGCATGTGAATGTTATAATCAGCCAGAGGCATATTCCCTGTTGTAGGAGGCGAGGCCAGGTACTTCCAACACAGGGCCTCAACAGTGATTAAACCTGCACTTAATCAACAGTGAGAGTCAGTCCCTGCAGGAAAAATGCAACTGCTGGATTTGAGTTATAATAATGGATCTGCCTGGTGTGTGCGCCATCTCAGCGCTCATAGCTCTGAGCCTTACAACAGGTGCACCCCTGACAAGGCAACGAGCAAATCTGCCAAAGTATTCCCATTATGTAATTTTGTCATCATCAATTTCAATTTACAGAAACCAAATTGTGCATGAAATTCAACAGCTTGCTAAAATTTGCTTCCTGGTTTGTTTGCATACCTAACCATGGAATAAGCTACTCTCTACCTGTAGTGTGAAGGCACCACAGAACCATTAGACTTATTTGCATTAGTTTATTACAGAGTTTGTTTTATAGCAATGTTGTTCACTCTTTTTGTGGCTTATAGGTATGGGCTGAGACTATGGGCTTGCACTGATAGGCAGCACCAAAGGTTGTAAGATTAGTTTCATATATCAATTTTGGCCAGACAGATACCAAACTGCAGTGGTGTTCAGACTGGCATGAGTTGCACCTTACTCTTTTAACAACTGCTACGAAAATGACTGAGTCGACATAAATGTATCCTGAGTCTCCCAAGCTATCAGTTTGCAAACAGGGGATCACAATGGAGCGATATTCAAAGCCTGAATACGTCTGAATAAAGACAAAATATGTTCATACAGAACAAGATGCTACAAGAATGATTAAGGACAGGAGTGAACAGCATTGGATAAGTGTGTTGTGTCTTTTCATACCTTTCAATGACTTTTATCTTGTTTGGTCGTTTTTTTTCATATTTCATTCAATCTTTTGAGCAGCATTGTATTCTCAAAACATCATGTAAATAAAGGAAATCAGGATATATGAAATGAAAAAGCTTAACCTTCTACTGTGTTCTATATCATATAGTACTGATTTAATATTACTTTCTCCAACCCTTGCACTTTAAAGCAAACTACAAATGTCAAATTATGTTTTTGTATCCATAATAAAAATGTTTAGTTTATCTTTTCATAATGCAATGAGGAATACAATTCATCCATTCAACTACTTCACCTCTTGCACAACATAGTGAATAAAACAGTCCTGCTATGAACGAGGATACTGTGAAGAATGGAGTGGATAATTTAAGGTTTTAAATCATTCATTCATTTATATTTACAGTCATCTACAGTTGTGGAATGTTCTTTAATATTTAATTTTGCTGGGTGGGGGGAGATTGCCCTGTGGACTGACTATGCCTCAGTCATCCGGTGCCAGGATACAGGGAGGTGTGAGGTCACGTATTAAAAGACTTTAATTGCGGCCAGATTGCTGCAGGTGGGGCAGGAGGTCCAGTGGTTTCCTTTACCCCAGAGTAATCATCAACTTTCTTCACTTAATCATTTGATTAGCATAAATAATGTTTCGTTTGGGTATACTGCCTTCTCGTACTTTAACAGAAATGAATGTGTTATCAATTTAAGGGAGAGACAGATGCAGAGGAAGATAAAGAAGGAGACAGAAAGACACTGGGACAGACAGAGAAAATGGTCATGAGGGGACACAAATTAGCCTTAACCTTCAGTCCTTGCCACGTAGTAATGATGATGAATAACGATGAACAAATGATAAGCGCAGGCCTAAATTGAAAACGGCATCAAATAGGGACACGAAGGCCACTCACCTCAATGCACACACAACACACAACTATACACACTGTTACACTGTATGCATTGATTTGTTTGCATCATTTGGACTTCAAAACACAGGCTCTCTTTTCCTTAAAGTCATAACATGTAAATTACAACTTGAATACATCAATACATTAAGATCAATACATTCTTTGATTTTGATAGTGTAGTACAGTGACTGTAGGAAAATGAAGATCTCACTGAGAAAATTGTGTTCCGTATGTTTTTGTACTGTGTGATTATTCTGTGTTTTCCCTGGTACAGTGCACTGTGAATTGTGATTCATTCACATCATGTTGAATTTTCCAGAAATAGGACTTAGAGACGAGGGAAAAAAGGGATTCATGTCAGCCTCCTAATGGTAATTATAAGTAGGGCCTCGTACATGCGACTCACTGCGGCTTCCAATATATACCAATTAGTGTCATATTGCTGTAGTGTGTTGACACAGGCAGCAAACTGCAGCAAAGTCTCTAAAGCCAGCAGTCTGATATAATAAGAATCAAAACAGTTATATTACTACTCATACAACAAACTGGTGATTTTGCATGTGGTTGGTCAATTAGTTAAATAAAAAGGCTTGGAATGGGTGCGTAACATTAGGACTCAGTCCTTACCACAGCGGCCTGGGTTCGAATCCGACCCGCGGCCCTTTGCTGCATGTCATCCCCTCTCTCACTGCTACTCTAATAAAAGGCATAAAAAAAAAAAGAAAAAAAAAAGAAAAAAAAAAAGAGCCACGGGCTTTGTCTGTCACAAACAGCGATAACACACACAGACACTCACAACCACACAGAATGTCTAATGTACAAAAAATACTGTAGTACTCATTGTCTGCAGTGTATATGTCCTAATTTCATTTATGAGCACTCGTGTCTATATAAAATTACTCAGTATGATTATTTAAACAATAAAAACTGAAAAACAAGTTCATACATTGGATGGATAAACAGATAAAATGTAAATGTTGGTAAATCATTAAAGCTTCATGACAAATGAGCAAGGAAAAAAAAAACAAAAACAAACTCATTTTGGGACATATGGAAAAAAACTACTGCATAAGAAGCCTTTGTAAAAATTAAATTAATTTCCCCGAAAACAGATCAACAATACACCATACGGATTAAATATTCTCTGCATCCTAATAAATAAATTACAGAATATTCAAAAAGCATTTGACAACCATTTAGTACTAGGGTCTGTTCTTAAAACTACTTCACACTAATGTCAGAATCTATACTAAAGCCAAAATGATAAATCAATTAGCTGATTAATTGAGAGGTCGATCGATGAAAAAACTATTATGATAATCATTTCGGTCATTTTTGAAATTCTAAAATAGTGAAGAAATAATGTTCTCTGGTTTCAGCTTCTCAATCTAGAATCTTTGCTGCTTTTCTTTGTTTTCTTTCAATGTAAACTCAATATGGGATTTGAACTTGTGATTGAACAAAACAAAAGACATCACCTTACACAGTACAACTGGAAAACTCTGATGGGTATTTTTTGCTATTTTTTGATGTTTCATAGACTAAATGAATGAATGAACGAACGAATAATTGATATTAAAATGAATCATTAGTTGCAGCCCTAGTCTACAGTATACCATAATTAAAGCAATATATAATGAAAAATAATGCTGTGTTAAAACCGACGATAAACAAAAGGCAAATCAGAGGCCTAAAGCAAAGATCCATCAAACATTTATATAAATTTGAAGTTGTCACAAAAACAGGAGTCATGTACATCACCTGGGCTCACTAAAGACAAGGATACAACCTTGTCCTACTGTATGAGGCAAGGATTAACTTGATATTTTTCTCAGAGTTTTATTATAATATTTTTGAAGAATATTATGGAACTACATTGGTTGCACATGAGTTAAGCCATGACTACCAGCTCAGTCACATTTTTGCAGTAACACACTATTCTCTGAAGCAAAACAGCTGTAGTGCATCGATCTGGAAATATCAATAGCAAAACAAGAAGGGAGTAACTATGATTCAGAAAAGAGTCGGAAATGTTGCTGTCATTTCACTGTTTGAGAACAAACGTTCTTACACACCACGAGCTTGGCTTGACTACTAGATCAGCTGGGCAGTTTGACACTGCAATTAGTAGCCTGACTGAAAAGACATGCATGCTGAGGCACAGATTAAATCGAACTTGCCTGGATGGAACAGATGTGCACCGTTCTCTAAAAACATGCTCAGCTAACTCTTCTTTTGCAAAGTTCAAAGGGAGGAGAGGGGTGGGCTTTTACAAGTCAGGCTAACATTTATTTGGGCAGAGAGTATACTAATCATCTCAGGATAAACCTATAAAAGGGTCAATTACAGAGCCTTGCTGATGCTCAAAGAACTGGAGTTACATCCATTTATAACTTCTACACTTTTTCCCCTGCATAATAAAATTGGATCTACCCTGGATCTGCTGTTGCTGCATGGATGCAATGCATGGAAGACTGACAGGTAGATTAGTGAAGAGATTCACTGCCAGAGGTACTTGTATCCCAGGGGATACTTCTGCAGTTGCCAGGGGGTATGTGGAAAGATTGTGGAGTAATTAACATGAAAAAATAGAAACTATCGTTTTGTTTAAAAAGGGAAATAAACACAAAAGCACCTTTACAAATTGGTGTGAGGTGATATGATCTTTATGATGATATGATCGACCTTTAATAATTAACCATGTGAAAAACATTTCATTTCAAGTCAGTTCAAACAAACAAATTTGTGAAGGGGTTTCTCTGAAGGAGATCAGATAAAGAAGGTTGGGAACTATTGGATTACTGAACCAGTACTAATGGAAACCAGGGTTAAAAAAGTGTCATTCTTAGTACAGATAATAATACCTAAAATGCACTAACAAAACTGCAATATGAGTCCCCCACGACAGTTCTGACATTTATCTGCACAGACAGCGAGTAAAATTCACACTTAACTAAGCAACGACTTTGTCTAGAGCTATGGTCATTTCCACATCAATGTCCACCATGAATTTTTCTCCCAAAGTGATATAAAACTCTGCTTAATAACTTATTCCAGAAGCAAGGTATTGTTACAGTCAAAACTAACTGTTTTGGTTACTCTTTAATTTGTTTTTGTTTTTTTAAGGTGTGCTACGCTGTTTCATAAATTTCATAAATGTGAACTCTTAGAAATATAGTAACTGCACTTTTTATGTTTTGAAAAACCAATTACAGGATAGTGAGTTCCCCTGTGCTGCAGTTTATTTATCTACAGTGTTAATTAAAGGCAATTTACATGAATGATGAGATTCCACAAGCTAAAGGTTGAGGTCAGTTCTATATACAGTACTGTGAACCCAATCCCAGCTACTGTACAATAACTGTGTATAACAGCATCATTTGTGAAGGTGTAGGGTTGGAATACTAAGCAGGGGGATTTAGTTTCTCAGTTTCCTTATTCCAATCATGCTTTTGTTTCAAGTCTTTTGCTGATGAAGATTAATTTGCAGAGCATGGCGCTCTATCAACCCCACTGACACAAAGGGCAAAGATATAGACTAATTAAATACACCAGTGCAATTGATATTTCCCATGGATCAATGCGAGTGTGGGATCTGTTAATTAAATCCGTGATAATGTTTACTCATCATAAACATTTCCCATGTTTGAGCACAGCGAGATAGGGAGATAATCTTTGCTGTCTGACAGATTAATTTAGGGCTAAGAGAAAATAATTCCAGCACATACAGAGTGAATGCCTTTTTGAGGGGGAAGGGTTGTATTCAATGTTTATATCAAAAGTGTTATCAAAGGGAATCTTTCCAGCTTCTCTACTGAGTAGACATACTTTAACAGCACAAAACAAAAGAGATAACACTTGCACATAAGGTATAGCTAATGCCATTTGAAAACATGCAAAGAAATCAGTCACTATAGCAACCAAACAATCTGAATCCCAAGGCTAATGAAAGTAAAGCCCTTGCAGTCTCTGCTCAAGCTCATGCAGCAGGCTGGATTTTGCATTCTCCCCCTTTGCTTGTCTCCTGTGTGGTATACATCGGCATGGCACAGGTTATCACACAGTGGATTAAGAAGGCGTGTCAGAGTGTGTGCCAGAACCTCCAAGCCGCACTCCACTCATCTATTGATCCACATGCGAAGGAAAAAGCGAGAGACCGGCACACTTAGCAGTGTAACTGCAGGCAACAGCCCCCTGCCTGCCCTCTGTTCCCTGCAGTGGGACTGATTGCTTGTCTCAATCATCCTTTCACCCCCCTAACCATCCCTTCTTCCTCTCCACACATACACACACATAAACACATACTCCCATACACCCTCAACCTCTCCTCCTCTTTGCGCTCATTCATTCCTCTGCTCCTGTCTCCAACGTCTCGGCAGCAATCTCTCATGATTTGACGGCCTCTTGTTCTTCTTGTGAGGGCCATCAAAGTCTGCAGCCTTAACCCTGTCTGAAAGGGCTGGGACTGCATGGTAGGAAGCAATTAATTCTGCAGTGAGAAAGCCCATTAATTAGGCAATGCTTCTGGCTATTTCACGAAGACCCTTCAGAAACGGTAGGGCCACTCAGAGAGACATAAAAGATGCACTAGCACACCAGGTTATTAATGGACCCCGGGGCTCCTGGCGAAGCACCACGTTGGGGTAATTCTCACTCTCTCTTTCAAGGCCTCATAACTACCACATGCACTCACAAAGTGACAAATGCTATTTACTGGAAAGACGTCTTATATATTATATCATGTAAAGCTTGACTACCAGTGCAGCTTTAACATCCTGCAAAAGTATAATAATCTCCAGTTAAACATTTTTATAAACCAGTGCCGATCACAGGCTGAAAAATTTGACAGAAATTAACAAGGCATTGTTAATGGACATACTGATACAACTTAAATAGCCTACAACACCCAGGACCCCCACTGATACTCACACACACGGCACAGAGAAGGATACAAAATACAGCAGAGGGATGTGGCTGTGCTTCTTCTAAAGTGAGGTAATAGGATAAACACTCGTATGAAGATGAGTCTGGGTAAATGAGTTTTGTGATGTCTAATCACTCACTTAATCATGCATGAGAACATTAGCTATTTGTGTTGTCCACCATTCAGGGACATTTCAGAGCACGGAACCCATTTGAAACTAAACAAGACCATGGTTCAGTGCGTTTGAAACGCTGACTCAACTGTAGGTCTCCCCTGAGCACAGGGCAGGCCTGCCTCCGCCTGCAATGACGAGGAAGCCTCAGTGACAGTACACCATCCGTGAAATTAAATCAACAACTCCCTTATTGTAATTACATTTGGTTAAATAGGAAGGCAAAGTGTGGGTGTAAAACAATTAACATGTAATTGTCATCCTGACCAGGTTGGTGCTGATCTATTTCCCCAAGGGATTCAATGAAATCCATCACCCCACCCTCATCTCTACTATTTGTTTTTAAATGACTGATTAGATGAGTACTGGCGTGTCATAGTTCTAGCGCTGTTGTGCAAAGAATTATATGTGATCTAGATGTTGCCGCAATCAACTAGGATTGACTTTGACTTTTTAAAATCAGAACTGAGTTATTCGATATTCTGATATGTTAATGTCTGGTTTTCTTTTTTTATTTTGGGGTAAAACATCTCAAGTAAACATTAATTTACATAATATGACTAATTAAAGATTGTAGAACAGAGCAAAGCTCATTATATTTACTCTAAGTTCAATCTTGCAATCAATTAATTTAAAATTCATATAAAATCTGTAATTTAGAATTTGTAGGAAACATTGACTCTGACCTTAATTAAAGATCTTTTACAACATAAATTATACTGTGCGACTTGTATGACGCAACACATGTGTATATACATATAAATATAAATTTGAATTCATAGCCTATCTTTTGCTTTTACATTCACACAACATCACTGTGTATGGGGTCCCTCACCCCAATGCATGGGATAACCATCTGTTCCCCTGTGACCCTATACAGAACAGGTAGATAAACTTTGTACACTTTGTACATTTGGAAAATGAGAACTCAGTGCAAGTAACAAGCTGCTTTTTTTACCCTTAATAGCTAATCATGATAAACATTTCCATTAACCTCCGTTTGTGAGGCTACAGGTGATGGAGAGGATTGACACTGTGTGGGCTGACAACTATGAACAGAACACATATTTAAACTCATATAAGCCATTTGAGGAGAAAGTAAATGTGAAAAGGCCTTTAATGACTGCCTTGGGGAAAAAAAACAAACATGAAAATTACTTTTTTTCCCTTTAATCTTCAATAAATCTTTTCTTGAAGTTGTTCCATTTGCTTGCAACCCTGATGGTACTACCCCCCACCCACCCCACCCCCCACCCCACCCAGGTATGGTGTGTGGTTAGTTACACATGCTGAAATTTGAAAACTGCATTGATATATGTTACATGGAGTTATGTCTATTGCTTCTTGGAAAAAGAGGAAAGATGTGAGTGTGAAACAACAACAAAAAAACAGCATCTGTCTAACTGTCAAGGAGTTTAAAGTCTTGTTTGTATCAAAGTGAAAATCATATTATTTGCTGTTCTTTGTATATACATGAGCTTACTCTAAGGCAACATTTGGAATTTGTGGATGTTTCCATATAATTCAGACGTAAAGGAAACATCTTCAAATTCAACATGTTTAAATATATGCTGTCAATCATTTTAACAAGACAAGAGTGAAATCAATATCTGAGTTAAACATGTTCTCTGGTTGAAAGATGGAGATGGTTTTTATTATGTCTGCAGCCCCACTGCCATAATCTGTGTCTTGAGCTTGATATATTGAAATTATCCATCTGCTTGATGTCTTGACAGCAGTGGGGGTTTCTGTTTAATGTGTCCCCTCCCTTCTTTTTGCTCCACTTGTCCTAAAACTCCTCTTCTGTTTTTCTATCTAGTTCCTATTTTTGTTCTCTTGTTATTTTATTGCTTTTCTTTGAGCCTCAAAGTTTGTTCTCCTTACACTTGGCTGCCCATCATGTTGGTGATGGAGGAATCACAGCTTATTTTACTGTTGTTCTCATGGTAACTTGCCCTATATAGTAGTGTTAGCTAAAGGCCTAAAACCTTTACAACCTTAGATGTGTCAATTTCCTCTCATCAGTCAATTGATCTGAAACTTTTCTAAATCAAAGAAAGGCAAAGATTTTAGGTTTATCTCAAACCACAGGAGGATAATGTCTCTGACAAGAGCTTGAGGCTACGAGATAGTAGGATAGCCTGACAAAGACAGATTGGCGCCGACAGTTGTACCATTATATAGTCACTCAATATGAGAGTGAAAATAATGTGCAATATTTACATGTTGACAACATTTTATCCCTTGTCATCAGGGTGTTGAGTGTTTCCTCCAGGTGTAATGTCCTAAGAAAAGTGAGAAAATCCAATAAACATTTATTTGGTATTTTATTTGTGACTGTTTCTTTAATTAATTTAAGAAAAAAAGAGAGTCACACTTTCTGTCCTCTGCTATTCTTTTTGAGCCTCCTCAAGTTATACTAGATATACAAGATATTGATGGTGTCTGTAAACATTGTTGCAGCATGAGGTTCCTCCTAGCATGCAGCCATGGATAACTTGCATGATTTGGCTTTGAATATCACCCATGTCCACAAACCAGCCACAGGGGAGGAGAGAAGCATGCTATAACTATGCCACTGTCCCCATCAGTACGCCTGCTGTGTTGCTGATAAAGGTGTGAGCAACAAGGAAAGGCTGGGGATGCTGCGCTTCACTGCAGCCACAGCATCCTCTGCTCTCAGCCTGATGTTTTTGATGCCACTCTGACACAAACCATATACAGTAAGCTCTACTGGAGAGTCTACAGATGCACTGTATGCTTCATGCACCTCTGTTCCCATACTGTGAAGGTAGGGCAGTAGTGCGGGGGAAGAATCTTTTTTTTTTTTTAATTTATTTATTGTAATGTGCAAGGATGGAGTATGTCAAGATACAGAGAAGCAAAGTCTCAGGAAAACTTCTCTAAAGAACAAAAAGCTTCCTTGAAGCTCTCAGGGGTCTGCTTGGGTATTAAAAACATAGACAGTGGGGTCCAAAATCTCAGACCTCTCTTCCCCAAGTGGTCTCACATTTTTGGAACCCAATGTATATCTCTGACCACTCATCCAAGTGAAACATTAAATTTGGTGTTCTTTAATCTACCTCCAATAACTTACTCCAAAACCTTGAATGTTTCTTTGCTGATGCCCTCAGCAATGGCCACAGGGATATAAAAAGCCACAACAATACAACTGGAGCTACACACAAGCGCTGTGCTGAGAGACATACTGCATGCACAACAAACCCAGAATAAAGTGTGTGTGACAAGGAAGAGTGCTCAAGGCAACACAGGGAGTAGGAAAGGATGGGGAAAGGGGACCGGGGCGGGGAATGGGTTGAATATGCGTGCTATCATGGCCAAATAAGCAGATTAATGCCCTCAGTAGTCCCGTCTCTGTTTTTACCACTTGATGACTGCACGCATTGATGAACTCTAGAGAGGAAGACCTCCTGTACTACGGCATGGTCAGACTGCATAGTAGGCTTAGGCCTGGGAGAGCAAGCAAGGGTTGGAGGAAAGAGGTTAGGAAGATTAAAAAAATAGAACTGTGCTGCTCCCTGCTGGGCAGGGTTCGGCCAATTTCTTTGTCTATGAACGCTGACCACTGCTGAGTCTCCAATATGAAAGAGCTTTCCAGAATGAGAGAAAAAAGGGACATGTAGACTTACAAATGACTGGTAGCATATAATTTAAATGAATAAATGCTTTTTCAAGACCTAGTATGTAACTTAAATCCCGGCAACACAATCTTTCCTAAATGATTGGTAATGTTTGTTTTCGCAATAGATAAATGGCATTGTAAAACAGAGGTTATTCATTTAATATTGTTTAAACAGCCCCTTTCCTCTGCACATAAACTTCAGATGACCCACTTGAGAGTCTCAGTTTTTCTCTGATTATATAAGTTGTAACACCAGTTGTGCACTTAGCCAATACAGAGTGAAACAAACACTGATGATGTGTCTGAGCCTCTGACTTAAAACATTGTTATTGCATTTCATTGCATTACATCATCCTGTTTAAATAGAAAAGACATAAGTAATCCTTTCTGTGTGTGTATACCAGTGTCTGTGTGTGTGTCGGCGTGCTTACGTAGTGCGATCTTGGCCAAGTGCAGACGGTTGACCCAGGAGATCTTACTAAGGGGGTTGGGAGTGTTGAAGACCACCATGAAACTGACAGGACGCCCAGACCTGGAGGAAACACACAAAAACGCAAATATACAGGCTCAGGCTCAGATGCATGCAGACAGAAGATGTACTCGTATTGAATTTTTTACATGTTTGTCACAAAGTCTTCTTTGAACAGAACAGGGTAAAAAAATAATTTCATCAACTGATCACTTGGTCAAGAACTGAGATCCCGGTATTTGTTAGACAACAAAACAGGGGCAACAACTACATATCATTGTGAATACTGTATTGTGTGATGACAGAAAAGCTGATTCTTTTGTAGCTACAGAAGGAGCAGCTCAAAGTCGGATAAATGTCCTCCAGTGATGTCACTTGACTCAGCATCAGTTGAGGCTGAAGACTACAATTTTGAAGATAAAAAAAAATCTGGGGATATGGAGTTACAGAGAAGTTAGATTACCAGACCTAGTTCAGGGTTACATCAGCTGCTACCAGCATAATACATCCTAATCTCTGACCGAATTGGCAGCGGTCCAGTTGCTTTGTGGGTTATGAAGGAACCAAGTTTTGACAAGGAAGAAGAATGTTTGAAATAAAAAAAAACATATCTTGGGTTCTGTTGTATCGATTTTGATCTTTTATTTATAACTTTCCATCATAAGTGCACTATGTATGGTGCAAACTCAAAACAAAGAAGACAGCCCTAACCTATGTGCTCCATTTCATTTTCTCTTCTCCCCATATCACCATAAAAAGGTCCGACTTAGGATGAACACTAAAACCCAATGGCCATGTATTCCCATACAACTGATAACTAGTGTAAGAATATGCCAGAAAAGAAAACTTTAAACTGTTTGTTTTTAAAAAAATATATATATATTACATATAATACATATTTCTAATTCTGCACCCTCAAATTTCCAGTTTCCCAGACATAGTGACACATAAGTAATCACTTTAACACAAAATTAAACCCTACAGCTGTTCGACTCATACTCAAATAAAACAACATTTGAGATCATTATTTCTTTCTCTGGTTTGATCTGGTTCCAAATGTTGGTGTGAGAAAAATGGCAAATGGACACTGACAGTAGCCATGGTTCACAAGATTTTTCCATAACCTCTTACTTTCTCCTGAACATCAGGTTGAATTTACTCAGTGGAAAACTATAGAATTTTTTGTTTGTTTGTTTTTTTTAAATGGCAAATGTTCATTTCTGACATATACTCTAGATGTGCTATATAAAAACAAAAAAGTACAACAGTCAGAGAAACAAGGCAGCAACAAGGGAAAGAAATTCTTCATTTCATGGGACTCAAGTTTAATACAGCAAGATTTTTTGTGTGAGAACAACTGCTTTTCTTGGTTGTAGTTTTACAGAGGTTCAGCCCAGTAAGCTGGGGCTTTATGATTTCAGTCTACACGTCAACATTCAGGGCAGATTGTGATTGTGACACCCTGGTCACAGGAAATCGCTTCTGGATGGGCTCCAATGCTCAAAACGCCACTTATGTTTCATGATTTCTGTCTCAGACCTGTTTATTGGCCTCCTGTCATACTCCACCCACCCACCAGATGTCTCCGGACTTTCTTCCTTTTTTTCAGATCCACCTGCTCACCTGTTTTCTATTTCCAATCACCGGATCTTCTCCACCTACCTTCACACCTGTTCCTCATTTCCCCTCATCTGCTCACTGGTATTTTTAAAGCCCTTTTTCCCAGGCCTCTCATGTTTCAGAATATTTTTCATATTTATCATTTTTGCTTATCAGTGTTTCCCATACATTGATTTATTTGTTGCGGTCTGCCACAATAACAACACTGACCACTGCATATTGATTTTCAATTTTCTTTTACTATATCAGATGGTTAAAATCTTATTTCATTGTAAAGCCATGTGCAGCTCATTGATTCGCGTAGCTGCTACTCACACACACAAAAACATTGCCAACAGACCTGTCTATCATAGTCGGATAAGCACCTGCTGTGCTTATCTGAGCAGGTGCTTATTACGGCACAACACCGATGGACCGCCCAAACAGCCATAAAGTTTTTGCCATAGCCGACTGTCTCTTTACCAGCCCTCTCTGTGTGCCTGTCATTCGGGGTGCACAGAGCAAAACACTGTTATAGATCTGTTGCTTGCAATGATGCTTGATTCTGTGAAAAGCTAGCTGTGCTAATAACAATTTAAGGCTGTGTATCACTGTGGCATATTTTTGGGGAAAATATAAGCTCTTGAAACAAAAACGTGAATTAAAGCATAAATTCATAAATTCATGTGTATCTTAAGTGGACGTTCTTCATGCTTTTTTGTGTAGTGTATAACAGCCTTGGCCTTCTTGGCAAGGAGATTTAAATCTCAGTTAGCCTTTTACCTGATAAACTAAAGGAGAAAATGGCACAAATATCAAACATACAAATGGATAGCTGAGAAGTGCAATATAAAGCAGGGGTGGTATGAAAAGTTTCTATGAAGCTTTTTCTACTAGAAACTGGGCTGTTGTTGGAATCGACTATAAAAGCCATGAATTCAAACTGACTAGACTTGCAATCCTCTGCAAAGTTACAAGCTTTTCAGAAGCACCTTTTAAGCTTGCATTGGGGTAGTGTCTGGCATTGAAAACAGATTTTTTTTGTGTACCGTTTTAACCTCTTATATACAATATTCTGGGTGTGAATTCATGAATTAATGGTGTTCAAAAATAAAATTAATGAAAATCAAAAAGAATCATTTACCAAAAGCTCTCAAGAGACAGATGTTGTGTCTCATACACTACACTGAATAATCCATGCATATATTTCCATTATGGTCCCATAACTTAGTGTTTAACAGGGTTGAAAAATACCCTTCCTCTTCAATGTAAATGATAAATAGTGAATATAGTTTGCTTAAGGCTTTGTAGCATGCTAGATCAAATATCTTTTTGCTGGAATTTGCATTATGCCTCTGTCCCCATATGGTAATTTTGGTGATTTTGACAAGTGGTAAATGTGTTGTCAGTGTCTACATTTATGCATATTTCTTTTTTGTTCCCAAGTAAAAAAAAGGCAAACATTAAAGTGACACCCCCAAAAAAACCCCAAAACACTAACTTTTGTTTCTGTCGAAAAAAAATGGTTGATGCGTTTTCCTGTTCATAATACCTCAGAGCAATACATACATTTTGGGCATGTTTTTGGATTGGGGAAGTGAACTGCTGAAAGAAATGTGTGCTAGTAAAGACTATATTAAAGTGTGTAAAATATATATATATATATATATATATATATATATTTTTTTTTTTTTTTTTTTTTTTCTACTTCAATTGAACTGCTGAATGAGAAAAAAATGGATGTTTGTCCAAAAGTGCCCCTACTTCTTCATAACAAATTATTTCAAATGTAATCATATTGTTTCAGTTTGAAGTGAGGCTTTTTACGCTGATAATTAATCAGATATAATTTCAAATTCGTCTCAATTGGCTTCTTATTTTTGCTTTTAGAACATGGGACTTCAGTGTCACTGACTGTTCACTAGAGGACCGCAGAGTCCTTTTAGGTTGCCAACAGCTAACAGTCTCACTTAGTCCATCACAAACCATCAGGTGTTGTGTCTCCTTTATCCCAACAAGTCAATCTCTTTTCATGAGCTGTAACAGTTACAAATTGTAGCCAACTACCAGTGCTGTGCTGCAAAGCGCAAGACAATGTGATGCCATCAAATGAATATCAGTCGGACAGTGTTTTTTATAGCCTAATCCTTCATAGCTTCCCGATTTTAAGAACTCAGGTGTCTGAGACAGTTTTTGTTCAGGGCTCACTCCATGCCAACTTGAAATGGGGCTTGGTTGGTGCCAAGCTGCTGGCAGAGAGTGCTGATTGTCTCCTGGTTGACACTTTTACCAGATATGTCCTTTTTCATCTGCTCAGTCAAGCTGCTGTGTTATTATTTGAGACAGGGAAGAATGGGGGAGCTGTCCAAGGAAAGACACCTTGTTGAATCTAACAGAATATGAAAACATATTATGAAAAACAATTTAGTGAAACCAAGAGCCCCATTCATAACCCCAGTGACAAACCAGCTCCCACAGTGGCTTTCTTCTTACACCGTACTTCAATTCCAAAGTCAAAACCAAAATGTGCCCGGAAATGCAAGGTCTCTCCCAGAGTGTGTTTTGAAATAGATGTTTTCTTTGTGGGCTCAACTGAGGGCCATAACTTAACACCAACAAATGGCTGAAATGGATGTTAAACATATTCCTGCAGAAGCTGTGTAAATTGCTAAAACATTTAGCTTCCTTAAGTATTTACTTAGTCAATTTTTTGTTAGTCCACTAATGTTGAAATATTTGACTATCTCTTGTCAACTAAAATAAAACAACTTCCTAATGATGAGCAGTCCAAAGTGAGACTGACAACATCGGCCCTGAGTTTGCGATGACTCAGCCAGTGCCTATCCATTGACAGGGGCACTCTGTTGTCTGGATTGATCAGGCTTTATTGGAACAAGTAAGCTGTCTGGCCAAGGATGAGATGTCTTTTTAAAGCACTAAGTGGCTTTCCAAAATAATGGCCCTGTCGCAGTCACCTGTACAGCTATTCCACAGTGACTCTAAGGCGATGAAAGAAAGACAAGGGAAGCGCAAGAGAACACGTGGATGGGAGAAAAAAAAAAAAAAAAAAAACACAAAAAGACATGATTAGAAGGTAACTGAGTGGAGAACAATGTGCAGCCTGAAATTCTGCTGCTGCCCACTGCAAATTCATTTTCATTTCATAGAGGAAGGAAGACAATGAGACACACACACAGACACAGAGAGAGAGAGAGAGACTGGGATTGCAGACAGGAACAGAATGAAGTAAGTAAGATCTCAAACTTCCTTGACATGTTGAAAAAGTGGAGCATTCACATAGATGTGTAATTCATACCATTCGCTGCTTAAATATAGCAGAGGCAATTTGCCGAAGACAGAAGGGGAGACAGGGTGTGACGAGAATACAACTATTCACTCAGTTGGATTCCTTAGGCAACACTTCATGCCCACACGGACTCAAACATGCTAAACTGAGCAGTCTCCAAATCTTCCCTCCTGCCCACTGATTGACAGCCGCAGTGCAGGTGTGTTGCACTGCCAGAATGGAGAACTACACTTGGGCATGCTGGCAGAGGGGAGATGAGGAAAGCAGAGAGGTAAGGAGAGTCTAAAAGGGAGGAGAGGAAAGGGGGAGAGGGCAGAGTGGGGCGAGGGAGCAAAGCGAGGAGCCAGCCGGGCTAATTTATGGGAGCAGGTCAGTGCCGAAGCACACGTATGACAATAAAACACAAGGACAGGACAGATGTAGGAGTGAGTGCTGAGTGGCAGCCTGTCATACAGCTATCCTTCAGTTCACCTCCACCCTCCACAGACACAAACAGTCAGAGTCAGCTCCGCCAATTTGTGATGACTTAAAAGGAGACAGGTCAGTCCCTGTGAGAGGTTGTTGAGCTAGTCCAGGACAGACTTGACAATCATCCACAGAAAATAATACAAGAGATAGACTCAAAGTTAAGTCATACTAAGTGTGATTTAGAGAAGTGGAACGGTTGTATAAGAAATAGAAAAGTGGACACAAATAAAACAGGATTCTCAATAAGTGGCAGAAAATGAGCATGAAAATAACAGAAAGATCTTGAGATCCTGGTACGATTCAGTGAAGTCTGAACATTTACATAAACACATATCCACACTGCTGCAGTTAATGTCTGTACACTGCGCAGTCAGTGCACTGTCTGTCTGTGATGTGTGACAAATTTTCATGAATAAAGTTTGATAAAAATTTGAATTCATGTTTAGATTGCTGTATCCTGAGCTGCCTTCTTGTTACTTAAAGCTTTTTGAGTCAAACTCCAGCACTAAAAGGGTTGTATCCAGTCACCCCCACCCCCCCACACCACTCCATTTAGTGAGTCACTCATCACACCACACACTATTCCCCTGTATGATGAAAAATAATAAACATATATTCCGTACAGTTTGACCTTTAATACTGCTGATCACAAGTAAATACCTGGTTGTCACCATTCAAACAGGACCCAGGTCTGGACCTTTTGTAACTTGTCTCTGCTAAAGCACAGAATTATACCAGATGTGGTAAAAATCTATGTGCAAAACAAGGTTGTCAAGTTTAAATTCATTTTAAGTGCTTTGCTTGCTGCTGTGTTTATACTGAAGTTGCCTACCAAAGGGCGGTGACCTGGTGTTAATGTACTCTAGGTGTTTTTTCACAATATGCTCACATTATGAAAAGTTAATGCAACTATACACACAAACTCTGTCTGCGATTCAGTCGAGCAGAAATGATAGAGAGGGCTAAATCCCCCCGCCCCCCCATACTTATCCAGTACCAATCAATACCTAAGCATCAAATAATTGTATGAAGCTCAAAGTATAAAGGTATAGACCTAATACTTTATGAAGGTGCATGTGGTATTCAGCTGAGTATCTGTACCATATAACAAGACAAACCATTAGTGAAAAAGCAATCAAAAAATTGATATAGGGAAAACAGCATGTGAAGATTAGATAAAATACCTTCTCACAGTTAAGGAGCCAATTTTCCCAGTTTGTTTTGACTACTCAAGCAGGAACACAAACTTTAGTACTTGAGTTGACCAAAGAAAATGTGTTGTAGGTTCCCTTCAGCTTCAGCCCCACTGCACCTGATAACTGGCTAAAAGAAAAGAACTGTGGTTTTTCTTGGTCACTTCCCAGTGTGAATGTGTCTACATGTGGGAATGTCAAGTAAAGAGGAATAAAAACAGCAAGCTGTCCCTGGATAAATAAGGCTGAAAACAGTGGCGCTAAGGTGGGGGTGGGTGCAGAGGCGGAATATTATTCACATATCACTATGCACTAAAGCACAAGAATGTGACCGATGTTATAATAACACTCTTTCACGCTCATCTTGAGAAATATGCTTTGCTGTGTTACTTAGAGTCAGGTGAGAAGACATGCTATCGTCCATCAGGCAAAAGATCAGAGTGTTCCTTTAAACAGTCAATGGTTTAACCACAAAAAAGTATTCAGAGTAACAACTGATGCTGAAGAAGCATGTTGCTGATGAATGTTTTTGTCATTTGTCAGTGCTGTGAGCCCCTCAAATTAATTTCCACTCATCCACATTGTATCGGGTGGAAGCAGAAATCTAAAGGGTGGATAACACTATCTGCATGGCTGGATGCCATTTGTGTGACCAACCTTTAAAGTGGGATCCTGCCATGCACCTGTCCACAGCACACCTCTCCTCATGCACATGGAATGATCAGAGAAACACCTCTGCGGTCCAGATACTGAGATAAGGTCATAAGGACTCTCCAGAGCCTCTAAGGGAGCATCTGAATGGAGCCCAAACCTGACATATGACTGTAATTGTAAGGCCTGCCTTTGGCTTTGCAGGTAGCCTGCAGAGTCTCCATAAATGGGACCATGAAAAAAAAAAAAAAACAGCTTCAGGCTTACAATACTGTTCCTTCATGTATGCCATGCTAGTGGGGGGGGGGGGGGGGGGGGGGGGGGGGGGGGTGAAGGAACAAACACATTTGGTTAAACTATGAAATTTGAACTCTGTATCTATCACTTGCCAGTATGGCCCATGTATCTGTGCCTGTGGTTGCTCCAGCAGACGCAGTAAAAGAGGATGTTAATGAACTGCTGTCACACGTAGGCTGGTGCCTTTGAGGCAGCAGTCAGGATTCTCTCCACGTACTCAGTCTGTTTGCAGTGTGGAGGCTGTGATGTGCTGCCTGACTGCAGAGAGTTGCTTGCGGCCAGACAGGAGGGGACCAACTCAGTACAGGGGGTCCCTGCCGCGGTCCCACTCTCACCAGCAGAGGAATGGCTCAGCTCTGCACACAAGTGTGTGTATTATGTATATATGCATGTTTCTGCCCCATATAAGTGTGCCTCTTTGTCTAAGATGCATGTTTACTCATGTTTACTCATGTTCAGGTGCATGTTCAGCCGGAAGCATGTGTGAATACATGTAACATGAACATATGGATTCTGGAAGCACTGTCGTGCCCTGTAGATTGTAACTCAGATTAGTGACAAAACAGCGAATGATAGCAAGGGAGAACCAATGTATGTGCGCGAACGATTGTCTGGGTGTGTGTATGAGAGAGACAGAGCCAGTCTGCCCGCTGATCTCCCCTGCAATCTGCCACTTCTGCACCCTGGGTAGTGTCAGAATGGTTTCGGCACCCGCTGTGCCACCTGTCACCCTCAGCCCCGAGGCTCACTGCCGGTCCAGCCACCTGACACTGAGGCCCAGCCTAAATTAGATTGCTATCACACAACCAGGATTGGCTCTTTCCCCTACAGGAGGTTTCCTTCTTTGAGCTGACATAGTTACCTTTTTACCTCTTCACAAAAACTCTGTGGCCATCTCCAAACATGATTTCACTGCAGGTCTTGCTCTGCATTATTTAAGTTTTAAATAAGAATCTTTGCCTGGACATATGTAGGGGTGGGAAATCCCCTTGTCAGCGCAGTTGCTAATGACATTATCACAGGAACTCAGCAAATAGGGTACCCCTTGAAGGGGAATTTGGGGACTCTCTTGTAAGCATGACATCTGGCTCCACCAAACATCTGAGTAAGCAGATTGGCCCTGCAGGCCTGGTGTGACAGCCGACGAGGAAGCTGGGAGATGTGGGAGAACTGATCTGCACAGCTCCGCTGCTCAAGCTGTCACTTTAGCTTGGCTTGGCACAGTTAGATTCTCCCTGGCTCTGAAGCATTAGGCCCACTCTTCTGACTGCCGCTGCCCTGCCGGCACCGAGCCAACTCTTTCATGGGGGAGGTTGATCATCACGCTCATGCTTTCTTTCTTCCTCTCTTCTCCTACTTACTCTCTCTCAACAGGCCTCTGGCTTCTCTTTCTTTCTCTTTTTGTCCTCTCCTGTCTCTCTCTCATCCTATCCCCACCAGAAGTCACAAATTGGGATCTGTTATCATCTGCCATTATTTACTATTCCCAGTTCCTGTGCAGTACTCTAAGCTACTCGTGTGCTCACTCCTTCCCATTTTTGTTCTCCTCTAAGTAGGCGTTCAGTCATGCAGAAGTCGCTCTTCCCACCAGGATCCATTTCAACATGTTAAGACAACCACTTACCACTTGAACATCCTCAGTATGATGAGGTAACCTGCTCAACTGAGAAAAACTGCAGCTGCAGCTGTTTGTGTTTGGACTGACTAACATTACAAGTGATCATTTTTGTTTTGCCAATAATTTACTTTGAAGCCATAAATATATATAGAAAATACCAATTGGGGACTATTAGGAAATAATCTTCACTATAAACTGTATAGATTTTTAAAATTACTTATCACAGTTTACTCTTGTGTATGAAAGTGTAATAAAAAACTAAAAGTGTATTAAATTAAATTGGGGAACTGTAGAGCCAGGAGATAAATTATAGCTCTGCAGTGTATATTAATATGGTACTTTTCCAAAAGCTGAACATTTGGCTTTTCAGCACAGATACGGTAAGGATAAAATTATATGGATCTTATTTGAGCAATTCAGAAACGTTATGCACTCAGGTCCATACGTTAGGTAAAGGCTGAAGTAAAAAGTGTCTCAATTAAATCCGGCAAAAGGAACCTTTTGTGAGCAGTATTCATTATTCCATCCATGAATTATTTGACTCAGGTAATTACCCGCTCACGACAGTATAAACTGTTCCCGTCTCCAATTTGCGAAAGGTCAGGGTGTCCTGTTGGCCCAGCGATCTAAGTGCATATATGTTACCACAATGTCGTGGATTTTAGTCATCCCTCTCCTGCGTCCTCATGTACTCTGAGATGATTGAAGACGTACAATTATTATTCTTGTTTGTATGTACACTAAATGTTGACTGTTATCTTTCAGTGGTTCTGCCTAAGTTTGTGTGGTTATTTCATCACTAAAACCTTTTCTTCAAACAACCACGCTGTACTTCCATCTTTTGGAACCTTTTAAGTCAGTTACCAGCACAAGAAAACCTTTTGGTGTTGCAATTGCTGTTTTTTTTTCTTCTTGTCTTTGCTGTTGCTGTTTTGGTCATTTATTTTTCCATACCCAAAGATACACAACAGATTTTACGTCTTACTTCTGTATGTGAGAGACTACTCACTTGTCTGGCCTGCCGGGCACCTGCAGGCGTAAGCGACATTTGTTAGCACTCTGGATCTGTTCTTCTTTGATGCGAATGAGCCTCTGCAGAGCCAGACACCAGTCCTGGGCCACTGTGGTGTTCAGGTTCTTTGATGGAAAAATACACACAGTTAAAACCTGTTTCTCAGCTGTGGCTTATAGTGGGTCACCTAGCAGAGATACAAGCACATTACATGCATGCTGAGCACAGGGGTCTTCTGTAGATGCACTTGCATATTAATATTCTTACACACACACTGAGAAACAAGCACACATCCACTCACATAAAACTGCAGTATATCATATGAAGCTACATGGTTGTGGCATTTTTATCCCCTCAAATGTAACACTAAGTTCACTTCAAAACTGGAATCCATTTTACAGTAAAACGTAGTCCCTCAAGTGAAATAGAATCAAATCAATTTTCAGAAGTCAATGAGCTGTGCAGAAGTATTTCGTCTATTTGTTCGGTGGACAATAATATAGCAGGGTGGAAAGTGAAAATCAGTCATTTAGTGCCAGGCCAATATCACTCCTCCTGAGGACATTGTGCTCATTAAGTGCATGGAGGCAAAGGTGCCACCATTAACCTGAGAGGCTGGTGATTGCTGCAGTATACCGTCGTGGCTGTGTTACGTAGTGTATGGTACTGTTAATGTGTTAGTGGCAGACTGCTGGGAAGTGTCCTGATTTGAATGCTACAGGAGGGGTGCTAGCTTCTTTTACAACCCATTAAATGACAGTTTTATCTAGTGCATCAGAGGGAACATCTCATTCCCACCATTGTGGCACTGTTGATGAAGAGATATATGGGAGATTCCATGCTTTTAGAAATTGATGATTCACATTTTAAACAGCTAGAATCCTTTAGCAATTTCTTTACTATTCTTTTGTCCTTACTAATAGCAGAAAGAGATTTCACAATGGTTATCTTCATACCATAAAAACTTGATCTCTAAGTTGGCACTGAATATAGCAATTTAAATGAACTATGTACACTGCAGTGTTGTCTTTGCTGCCTCTATGATTCTTCATTGTGTTCAGTGTAAGAGCTATTGTAAGGTAGGCTGCAGTTAACAGAACTCATTCCATATTTCATATATTTTCAGTAAATATCGGGAGATAACTGGCTTATAAATAATTTGTGTGGCTGAAAGCAGTTTTTGGAGGAGAGAATAGAATATTTGAAGGTCAGTCTGTGAGCACATTTTTAAGACGCCTATCTGAAATAAGGCTTTTGAAGAAAACCCTGAAAGAACAAAGCTGGTCTGTGTAGGGGTGTGATAAATGTAACAGACTGTGACTTTTGTGCCTTGGCCTGCAGAGCCAGTTGGACTGAGGAACCCTATGCCTTTCAGCTCACTTTGTTTCATTATATCTTGTATGATACACATTTTCTCTGTGAAAAAGTGCAGCCACAGTTAAAGTGTAACATAAAGTGACACGTACCTGGTACGTCCCCTGGAGCGTGCCCACAAGGAGAGTAACCTCCTCCACAACAGAAAGGTCATGTTGCAGTTCCTGCAGCTCTTGGTAGAGCCTTGGAGGCCCCAGGATCGCTTTACCTAAGAGATGGGCAACGCAAAGAGTTTGTGATATCACCAACATAATTACAAAAGAAAAAGTACACTTATATTTTGTCAACACAGTATGAACAGATAAAATACAAAGACAATAAGGCTACATACAGTCACCTTTATGGCCATTAATTATTTTTCTTAATACATAGGAGTGCACATGCATTCTATCATTCTGCAATAGTAATTATGGCAGCAACTTGGGATTAATTCATTGTTGCATCTCAAGGTGATGTCTTCAAACTGCTTGTTTTATTTGACCAACAGTCCAAAACCCAGTGGTATTTAATACAGTGATAAAAATCAGATCATTCTTTTTTTAAAAGCTGGAACCATTGATTGTCTTGACATTTTCCTTGATAAATTACTTGATAAATACATTGTTGTCAATTGATTTTCTGTCAATCAACTTATCATTTGCAAGATATAATCTCAGTGTTATATACAATGAAAATACATGGTGTATGGACACACTGTGAACATCCAAAATACATTGAAGTTCAAGGTCAGTGTTGTAAATGCTAATAGAAAACAATGACATTGCATCTGAGAACTCCTGGAAGTGCAGACTGAAACTCCAGTGGCACTAATAAAAGAAGTTTGATGTGTAGATGGATCGATCTTCATTATTTGCTGAACAACACAAGAGTGAATTTATGAGTAAAAAAATTAGGTGGAGAGACTGTTATTTGGAGCTATGATGCCCTTTTGCTGGCCAAAAGGAATGCAGGTGTCTCATTAGACGCAAAATTCAGCATCGATTTGAGGCCCACTACCTTCATATCTCTCTCCTACTGCTGCAAATCGATATCAGTGTCTCCTCCTGTCTGCCATCCTCCGTCCTAGCTCCCCCGGCCCACATCTACTCGGCAGCAGGCTCCATGAGAACTGCCTAATTAAATTCTGCAGGTAGATTTTGCTCCAGAGCTGTCCGGCACTGTCACTGCTGCCACATAATAAAAGTAGCACAGGAGCTGAGTCGCTAGGAGGGCTTAGTGAGGCATTTTCCTCCGAGGGGACCTGCTACCTTTTGTCTATCCACGTGCATAAATGGAGTGAGAGTAAAGCCATAAGGGGAGAGGGAGAGAGAAAGAGAGGGGTGGGCTGAGATTGTTCATTTAAAAAGCTCTATTGTAGCTTTTGGGGTTTAATGGGATCTTTGACCAGGCAGCCAGTGACATCTGTCATCTGTGCAAGGAAATCAATAGGTGAGACATTTGAATATAAAGGGGTGATGCTGCGAGCTGCAAGAACAATGTCTGCATGTCCTCTCCAGAGAGATTGCCTGGACCCCTGTTCAGGTTCGTTGAGTCCTCTGGGGCCTGCTGTTGGCTACAGCCCGAGAGGTGAATGTGCTGAGTTGTAATCCAGCGTAATCCCGTTGGTGAGGCAGGATATGGTTTTCACACTCAGACATGGCTATCCACACCGGCCGCCAGGCACGTAGCTCACTGGTGTGGAAGGCCAGAGCCCAGAGGGGTCCATCCCTGCTTTCTCTGGAATAAGTCAGCAATCTAGCACTCAGCTGCTGTGCCAGTGATGCTGGCCAGTGGATTTAAAGACAATGCAGCTTCCACACCTGCATCAAAACCCTTGACTGATCCACAGCCAAAGCCCACTGGTACACATATGACAAAAAACTGCACTCCTGACAGCAGGTCAAAATAGAAACGGCAATAAGGGAGGTATAATGGGGACATAAGAAAGGTAAGGCAGCATGAGAGTAAACAACTGGCACAGGAAAAGAGCACATACATTGGTGGGCCGTCAAGTGCAGTAGGAACAGACAGGGAGAGCAACAGCCTGACAGATGCAGGCAGAGACAATGGGGAAGAGTAAGAAAGACAGGCCTGGATTTCCCCAAAGGCTAGCTTTCTTCAAAAAAGAAGGGCAACACGGCCCGCAGAAGATGAAAAATGACTCCATTTTAAGTCATACTGAGGGAGCACAGGATTCAGACTACACACCCCACTGAATGACATCACAGGGGATGAAACTATAAATAGATAGGACAGCCTGTCTGAATGAAAATTTGGGGAACGACAGATGTTCACATAGAGATGATTAAGGTGACCGTGCTGTGTCGAGAAGGTAAAATAAATAAATAAATAAATAAATAAATAAATAAATAAAACGAGAGAAAGTCAGAGACAGAATCCAACACCCTCTAGGGGGCATAACATTTGCAAAGAGACAGGTACATTGAGAGCTAACCTTAAATGATCCCAAAACCTTGCAGGAAAGTTGTGAGTATACGAGTATACACTACCTGACGAACAGTGAAAACTTAATCCAGTGAGAATCTTAACCAGCTCTGGAAGCAGTAGCTGCTTGCTGAGCATGACACGGGTAGCTCTGAAGAAGACACCATTAATATTTAAGTCATGGAGCTGCAACTTTAAAAAGCCTGTACCATTACATCCTGATAAGGTTTTGTATCTCCCTTTTCCCATGGCACATTTATCAGGGATCTCGTCAAGCTCTGTATACACCACAGTTTTGTGAGGGGTGGTGGGAGAACTAGTGTTTCAACCACTGATTCCTATCTACTACTACTGGCTCTCTAATTGGGCCTGGAAAGGGAGGGAATAATCTCTGCAGATTGATGACTCCACTCTAGATGTGTTTGTGGTCTATCAGAGAGTGAAATGAGACTGTGGGGATGATGCTGCAGGGGGCTCTCTACCCCCATATCTCTCTCCAAGATAAAAACAACACAGGCAGATGGGAACAAGTGACCGTCATCACTATCCTCCTCACAAACACATCCTCAATCAGAGTGACAAGCGGCATGAATGCATCTCCAGCCCTCTGCAGGACACTTGAATACAGAAACAGATTAGCCTTGCTGAGTCAGAGAAAGGCGCTGAGACTAGTCTAGCTAGTCCAAGTGATGAGATTAACTGCATGACACACATGGGAAAGGTTCACTTTTTTTTTTTTTTTTTTTACCTGAAGAGCAGACACTGCTTGGTCGCTTAGCACCACTCTGCTGGAAGAAGGTGTCTTTGCTTTGAGAGCTCTCTTGCCCCACTTCTACAACTTGCACCTGCTGTAGGGGGGCGCTCCACTTCATGGTGTACTTGGGGCCAATAGGGACCAGGCTGCTGATATCCGGAGGCCCCCTGGTGGAGATCAGAAGAAAAGAAAATTAGAGGTGGGAGTTTAGAAGGAAAACAACCTGAGAGAAATTCCCTCCCTATCCGCAACCCGCGCAGAGCACTACACCCAGCACTCCATAGGAGGAGACGTTCTTTGAAATGTCAAGAAGAAGACTTAGGAGTTGGAATTAGAATCTGTATGATCACCCATGTACCCTACCAAAACTGTACCCCTGGCTGTGAAGATGAGTTCATTGCTATTCATGTATTCCTGTAATCACACAGATAATCAACATTGTGATCGGTTTGTCAAGATCCTGGAGGGCAGACGAAGTCAACTTCGGGACACTCGAGCTGAATGAGACGTAGAGCGATAATTACTTTGAAGGCTGAACAAGAGAGCTTTAAGCGACATCTTTGACAGGAGCTTTGCAAAATAGACGAAAACCCTTTCCTGTTTACTTCTCTCAAGAGAGAGAGGGAACGAGAGAGAGAGATGTGATCAATGGTGCTGTCACAGAAAATAAATTGGAAAGAACCCAAAAAATGTTTTATGTCAGTAATCTAGGACTCCTGTAGCTGTAGTTAGGCATTCTACCATTTGTTTAAAGCTGATAAAGCTCCTGCAACTCCAGATAGTGCCCAAAACCCCTAGCAGCTATTTCTCTTTGCTATGCAGTTTGCCAAAATATCCCTGCAAAACCTAGGGCATCATATTAGAGCCCTGTGCCACCTAATAGCTATTTCTCCTAACGGTGCAGTTTAGCAGTCTCTCCTATAAAAACTTACACACAATTTCATGCTAGCACTACGCATTAGCAAAGTATTCTTAAATGAAAAGGCATATAGCTTGCTTGCTCTACAAGAGGGACTTACTTGACATTTATGTTGGCACAGATGAGTACATCATCAAAGAGGAAGACCTTTCTCTCCTTTGACTTCAGGACTTGTCCCCGCTCGCCATACACAGTCTCAATAAGCGTCTCACAGAGGACCAATGACCCCTGCTCCGAGTTCAGTTGCTAAAAGGGACACAGCAATCAGATCAGAGGCGCAGGAGACAGCATCACAAAGGGCCAGTACTCCAGAGTTCAGTGCCTGGAGGACACAGAAATTAGGCTTGGAGGAACAGATGTCTCATCAAGGATTACCAACAAATTTGTGCTGCTGAAGGCCATTTAATGTGTGTATACGTATACACAGAGAAAGCACAAGCGCACGTCTCTAAACCGTTCATTCTGTGAAACTGCACATGCTCTTTCACTATCTTCGCCTTGCAGATGTTTAAAGTGATGAGAGAGCAACCGAAAGGCAGCCTTCAATTAAATGGAGCTGCTAGAGACCTTTATTATTATCTTTGAACAAACGCCTCAGATCATCCTTTGTCTTTTTGTCTGTACCGTGCCATCCGCCATACTACTGCCACAAACCCCAAACCGGCTAAGCTGGGACTCACAATAATTTCCACCACAACAGGGCAACTACACAGGGATGGAAATGCATTAACAGTTTGCTGCGTGCACACCTTTATACACAACACACACACACACACACACACACACACACACACAGTTAAAGCATCTAATAACAGATGCAATTTGTGCTACAGTATTTTGGCAAATGCTGTGCTTTCCAGTCTTCCATATGTTTGGCAAAAGGAAATAGCAACAGAAAGCTTTTTTTATCACTTTGGTCCAGCTCCTTCTTATGACTGACACAAGACTTTTACTTATATGCACACTGCGCCAATCTAATCCAGAGCCATTACAAATTAAGAGAAGCTACTACACTGCAAGCAGCAGGTTAAATCCAAGTAAGGAGTTCACATCCTGATACTTTGATGTTAGTGTTTGTTCAAAAGACAAAAATGTGAGCGAATAATGAATCTCTCTGCTGTGTCCATTCTACAACCTGCAGTGCAGTAATGCCTCCGTCCTATCTGCAGGCAATCTGTAGCTGCTTTTGGCCGTGGCTCAGATAGCACACAAAATTAATCATTAGACTGACTGGGACTGCCATTTGATGGCTACAGAACCATACAGCTCCCTCAAGAGGTGGGCTGCTATAAGAATACATCCTTTAAGTCTTCAAGCATCAATTGGCACAGAGGACATTGCACCAAACACATGTGCGTGTGTGAGTGGGAGTGTAAGCACGTGCGTGTGTGAGTGTGTGCGAAACCCATTCCTACTCCCATTGTTATCTGTCCTATGCTGGCGACTTAGATACTTTGAGACAAAGAATGAATATTTCATTGGATGGTTATGGGGGCAATAGAGTAGACTGTTTCCTATTGGAATTCTGCAGTGTCACCGCAGCAAATGGAATTCTGTGTGGAGTAGGGGAGATTGGCCGAATCAGCTCATCTCAGAGTCCTAGAAAGCAAGGGCTGATAGAGAAAAATAAAAAGGGGGAGGGTGAGAGAGAGGAAGACAGACGAAGATGCAGTCACACACTAGAAAGAGAAGAAGAGTGCATAAGTGGAGTGAAAAGGTAAGCAAGAGAGTGCAAGTGGCGAATAGAGGGGAGGTAAAGTGGAGAGAGAGGAAGAGGGAGCGAGACAGGGTGAAAGAGATAGCTCTCTTACAGTTTCCAATTAAATGTCTCATTTACCCCCTAATTCTTCTTATTCAGAGCAGCATTTGTTCAGATTTGCAGCGGCAGGACTGTAATTTCAGTGTGGTAATGGAGAGGCAACGCCTCTGCCATTGCATTTGGTACTGTTTAGGGATGATAATGGGCATCATTTCTAGGAGATAATTTCTCTAAATAAAAATGTCTCCCTAGATTAATGTGTGGGAAAGTGATATAAGCGATTGCTATATACTAGCTTAATTCATAGGTGTTTGGCTCACAGTGATAACAACGTAGAGGAGTTAAAAGGCTCAGAGGCTGGTTCACAGTTGATTTGATTGGGGGGCCACGCGTGCATGTGCAAGTGCACGTACATCTGCACGAGGGAGCGCATGTGTATCCAGTCACCTTACTGAGCAGGCGATCACTGACGCTGCGGGCTAGTTGTTGAGTTTCTGTAATCTGGTCTGCTACTCGTTTCTGTTCATTCAGCTTCTCAGCCAGCATCTCCAGCTCTGTCAGAGCGAGCTGCAGTGGCAGACGATCCACGTGGCCCTTCGGTGTGTTCTTCAGCATGTCCTAGAAAAGGTCACAAGGAAAGTTTTAAGTAAAGACACCGCATGTTAACAAATACAAACTACTCTGTTTATGATTTAATACCTTCATCTGTAACCTGCAATATACTGAATCCTAACAAAATAATGTGTTCTTTTTGAGAGTGTTGCCTTCACCTTGAAAAGTTCAAATCTGGATCAAATACTGTTTGAGTTTAGGTGTGTGCTTGTCACAGTTTTCAGAGGACTTAGGTTACACCACACCGACTCACCAGTGATTATGTAAACTTTGTACAGCTCATTGTATTGCAAGTCATACTCCTCTGTAAGCAGTGTTGGCTAAAACAAACCAATAAAAAATAAATTTGTAGACGCCAAATGATCAAAGTTTGTATAACTAAAGGCTGTGGAGGTTACAAGTCTGTGTTCGTCCTGCATCTATGACTCATTGAAAGCTTAGCATTATCTTGATATGCATCTCAGATGTACCTCAATGCCTTGAGCTGTAGTTCCCTATAATGTATGATTTAATACATACACTTCCTCTTTGGAGTACTGAGTTTAGGCTAGAAGAAAATGCCTGATTCACATTCATAACTTATCTTTTGAATTCATGGATAATCAATGCCTACTGAGGGATGAAATGAGCTGCTGCAGATCCAGCAAGTCAAGCTCAAATCCAAATCTTTGCACAGAATTGAAAGTGGAGGAGCTGGGATGTAAAGCCAGCACTATGAAAACCTGATGGGTCTAGCTACTTTTCAAGCTCTGGCAAACCCCAGTGTAAAGTATGTGAGGTACGGCTTCTTGTACTTTGGGTAAGTTAAAATCCATAATCAATTCTGTGGCCTTGCAGCGTTGCATCTTTATTAGTGTATGTGCTGCTAAAGCTTTACTTTAACTCAAGTTTCTCATATTGGAAGTGTTTTAGCTAGTAAGACTTGAAGGGATTCACTTAATTAAAACAAATTAAATGACTAGCCCTGTACAAACAACAGTTTTATACCTGCAGGAGCAATATGAACTGAGGGAACCGTTGAATGGGCTTCACCATTAATCCATACAGAGTGATCCGATCAACACTAGATGACTGCTTCTTCTGGAAACAAGAGGGAAAAAAAAATTGTGGTTTGAAAAACATTCTTGCATAAAAGGGTCATTAAGAGGCAACTATGCTATTCCTACTTCAAGAGGAGCTTATCAGAAAGCTCTATAGACCATGAGTAGGCGTGTGAGTGGGTGAATAAGGTATGAAAATCAGGGTCTAGTAGTCATAGGAGAGAATGAAAGAGGAGGTTTTTTGAGTGTGTATGTCTAATGTATTACTGTGGGTGTAGGTCAGGAGAATATATTGTTTCAGTGCAGTGTCAAGTCTGTGGCATGATGACACCACCAGTATAAAAAGGCAAATCACTGGACACATTTAAAAGATGGTTTGGTAGTGAAGGCTGGATAAGATCAACTGTGAGACGGACATAAAAAAGGATACATACATGTTTTATGTATATTTGTTAGGGTTATATATGTCCTGAAACGTGAGAGTTCTGTCATCATAAAGTGCAGAAGCTATAATCTGTTTTATTTTTAAGTTTATACTTACTTTTCCTTAAACTTTTTGCTCTTTTAAGATGACACGTAGATTAGAGCTGAATATCAATTTAATTTATACTATATTATAAAAAAAATTAGATTGATATTCATGTTCTGATATGAGTAGATTGCCTGAGATTTTGGTAATTATAATATCATGATCCAGCCCAAATCTGTGTTTTCCTAACACTGCAATCTGTTGAATTCACAAATATCTGTGAGCTTATCTGATGTTTCCAGCTGAGTGAAATGAATGATGAATACCTCTACTTTTTAGGTCATCATATTCACATTATTAGACCATCAGTCACTGTCACATGTGATATCATCACATACTGGATAACATCAATTTATATCAATAAACTTTACACCATTTTTTTCAGTGAGACAGTACGTGGTCAAATATATTGCGATGTCCGATTTTGTCAATATTGAAATCTGATAAAAAATTTCTACCTTAAAAAAAAGTTGGTGTTTTCTTATTACCATTCATTTATTATCATTCATCAAATTAAAACAGATTATGAAATTATGGCAGTAATTTATGTCCTTGCCAAACGCTCAAAGGATAGGACACAGATACATAAACAGATCAAGTACCTTCATGAAGGTTTCAGACTGCAACAAGTGGAGCTCTAAAGGCACAACCACCTGTGGAGTTCACTCAAATTGACATGTACTTAATTAGCCAATCAGGAATAGTCTCACATACTCCCATTGTACTCATCCTCTATGAAGAGTTATGTGACCTAACTAATCACCCTAAGTAAGCAACTTGTAGAGTAGCAGGATACCAATATTAGTGTAATCTGCATTATTTCATGTTATAATTTAACTGTTAACCTATTGTGTTATTTTGGCCCTACATTTTTGTCACAGCCCGTCTTCGCCAAAGCTCTACTTTAAGTCAGCCATTGGGGGATTTGTGTCATAGTAAGACTGAAGGCCACTGTTTCTCTTTCATCTGGGACAGTCTAAGAATGCTCAGAGTAAACGGGCATTAAGAGGAAGCCTCTTGGTAACTCTAGTACAACCTAGCATAACACCATATATGCAATTGCTAAATGGAGACACCTGTGGTCAGTGGTCAGTAGCCACCCAACCATTAATCATAGTTGAGGGTAGGAAGGTAGCAAACTCAAAGACACTATTTTTACATTTTACATTCAATGTTCAGTAACTGGGCAGATACACAACTTTTAACAGCTAAACCAAAGGTGAACCCTTAGTGGATGCCATGAAAAGTTCCATGAGCACCAAGTAAAATCTTTCCAGCACAAAAGACCAGGTCAAGATGTCAATGAGACAGGCTGTTTGCTCCTTAATGCACTGAAAATGCTTGAGTGGTGGTTTGCTAACTTTAAAAAGTTCATTTCTACCAAAAACAACTTTACAAACAAGCAGATTTATACTGAACACACCAAGTTTTTTCTCTGCAAATGCAGCACATTACATCATAATGTCTGTGAACTGAATTCAAACTCAAAATTTAATAGTCCCCATCCCTGTTGCTTGCTTATGGTCATGTGCGCACAGTCAGTGCCTCCATAATATTTAAAAAATAAGTAATGAAGTCTGTCATCTATTTAGTGTTTTTTTCCAGTCTGTGTCTAGCCGATTTTTTATTTGGTTTGTCTTCACACTGCCAGTGAGAGCTGCAACAGGCAGTGGGAGAGACAGAGGAACTTTTCAACAGAAAGAAAGGGACTCATGTTATCGAGAGAAACATGCAGGGCTGTCAGCTGTGTGATCTGGTTCTGTAACTCAGCATTACAACTCAATGATCCAGGTCATACTGATGCATGAATGCTGTGCACACAGGGAATTGCTAAACTCATCATTTCTTGGCACTCTGTATGCACCTTGGCATTATGTTTCGTTGTTTACAACCCCTAATTAATATCTGAAATATTAAGTAAATAGAGTACAGTACAATTTCCACTTTCCATTTCACATATTGATTTACAAGAGGTGTTGCAATGTCCTTATTATAAAAATTACAAACCTTTCAAGATACAGTAAAAAATTGCACAGAGAAACATACAAATACTAGTTCCGAGAACAATTATGCATTTACAACGTTATTACAGGCTATGTTCATTATCTGGACAAGCTTGGACATTTCCAGGGTTAGAACTAGTAGGTAATGTAGTGCTTCAATCTTAATGTTGCCTTAAGTGACAATGACATGGTAGATAACTCTATTTCACAAGATAAGCACAATATTATTTATAATCCATAATATATATTTAATACCAACCATGAACCCAATGTAAATAACAATTTTGTATTTTGTGTAAATGCCAACTTTTTACACACTGAAGTCTTTGTGTGTCTCTCTGGAAACCTGAGAAGTATGCATTATTGAAGCCTTTAACTTTGGGGCTTTGCTAAATTCAGCATCTGCTAAACACTACAGAACAAAGAAAAGCAGAGGTGCAAAAGAATACAATTGGGTAACTTTAATTTGAAATCAGAGAAACATTTTGTGCTGCATGGGCTGAAGCTCACCTTTAAGAATTCCAGAAAAGCTGGTTTGGACATGCATGCCTTTTTAATGAGAGCCATGGCACTGGTGAAGTTGTTCACATAATCACTGTATACATCCAGCACCATTGACTTGGAAAACTGTGGAAACAGAAACAAGCATAATTATCTGAATTTGTGAAAACAGCCCTATAATAAGAGGGTCTCCTGCTCTGCCATGTTTGATTATTTTGTCTTTACACCAGCATCCATAAACACACTCATACAATTTCCTTTGACATCTTGAATGTCTGGCTAACCATCCTGTCTGCAGGACAACCCATCAGTAATTTCAATGTAAAGAGAGGCTTGAAAATGGCCATTTAAGTATAGTACTTAAAAAAATTGGTTTGTTTACCATCCCGGTTACTGCAACACCCTTCACGAGCCATTTAAGAGGTTGGGCAAAGAGGAATGAGGTGGCAGAGTGAGAGAGCGTGTGTGTGTGTGTGTGTGTGAGAGAGAGGGGGGGTGTGTCTGTTGTGCGGTAGACATTTATTCTCTCTCCTCAATTAAACCCACACCAGGCAGCTGATAGGCAGTTTGAGGAGTGGTGGGGAATTAGCAAATCAGGACGAGAAATTAACCTGCTTTGCTCACACCCTCCTTCAGGATCCTGCCTCTCAGATATTACTACAAGCCCCACAGGTACAGATACATGGCCATATGACAAAGGGGCAGCTAAATAAGGAGTACACAGGCCTAGCACTTCCCTTTTCGAGTATGGCCTCATTTGATGGTAGGTCCTAGGATATCAATGGAACAGCAATGTAATGGCCAGCAGAGAAGGAAGGGTTCGAATCAGCCGCTCTAATAAGAAAATAATGAGCAGACCTTATGGATGAGCACACTGTAGAGACTCACAACAGAAAGCTCACACTGAACACCATTATTCTAGTGCAAAAATTTGTAAACACGTATCCCAGAGAGCATTGGATGCAGTGGAGATATTCATCACAACTGTAATTGATTCCATGTTTGGGGTAAACTATCCCTGTTTGCTCAATCTAAAACCTGTAGCTCATTATAACTCTGGTAGCAGCGATTGTGTTATAAAGTTAGATAGAAATGCCAAGAAAAATATGAGTGCTTCTCTCCAGAATCTGAGTCTTTGATTGCATTTTACACAGAAACAAACAAAGAACACACGCACTCACACACACACACACACACACACACACACACACACACAGAAACACGAATATAACGCAGCAAATAAGCCTCCATTTTCTATTTCATGAAGATACATACCAAAAACATGCACATGCACACTAACCGAGGCAACAAATAAGTCTCCAATTTTCTCACTGCTGTCCCACTCAGCCACACGAGACGCCAGTGCAATCTGAAACATGGAGTGGCATTGTGTGATCTCCCTGATACGGTAAAATATAGGCCGGATCTTCCGTGGACTCAGGATGCGTGGATCAGCTTCCATCAATGGTCTGTGGTATTCCTGGTGAGATGGTGAGAGAAAATTGGGATTTTATTGTTGCTGATGTGCGTGTGTGTGTGTGTGTGTGTGTGTGTGTGTGTGTGTGTGTGTGTGTGTGTGTGTGTGTGTGGGTGGGTGCTTAGGATGAATCAGCAGTCCGCCTACCTTCTTCTTTTCAGAAGCATAAATAGACAACTGAGAGGTAGCTGACAAATATCCTATGAATCGTGGATAATGAGGAAATGTAGTCATGGTGCTTGGAAGCACATAGAACCAAAGGATTCACCCATAGAGCAGCATTTGCCACTAGCAAACATGCAAAGAATTCAAGGTGACTTGTAATCATAAAAGCCAGAATGATAATGGCAAAAACCAGCTCCCAGCCAAGTTACCGACGCAAAAGCAACATGGTGAAAGGGATAGTGATTGATTCTTCAGTCAGTACTCATGGGAATATTAGCCCAGCCTGCAGAAATAAGCTGACAAGTTCTTTGTGGATGACAAAGCCAGTAACCGTGACTTCTTTGAATCTAAACATGTTGAAGTATAGATAATATCATGTAAAAGCCAAACATGAAAGATGAAAACGGTATTTAACACAAAAAATGAATCCGTCTGAGCAACAGCAGACCTAATTTTTGTTGTTTGCCTGATGTTTTATCTCTGCAAATCCATAACGGTAAATGAATCACTGACAGAAGGAACATGGGCAGGCAGCACAACATGAACAACTGTGCAATCTGTTTTACAGTAAAAATGAAAGTCACAGCACTCGATGTCTAATTGTGCTTGTGGCTCTTCCTCTTTTTATATTATCTGTCTGGAGACACTGCATTTACCACTTGGCTGGACTCTCTGAATAACAACAGTGATTTCAAAAGTGCAAAGCCTTCCCAAGTAGCATACGCAATCATGTCGCCCGACAACAAAGGTACCACATTGTATCTTGACAATGAAAGATTTTGCAGTGCTTAAGGTAGCCACTGATTGCTGCTGATTCCATTTCAGTAGGTGCTCCTCTCATATTTTTGTGATTAGGAGATAACAAGTCTTCATTTTTCCGCAAAAAAAAAAAAAAAAAAAGAGATTAAAGAGGAGAGGCTGTACCACATCTTGTGCAAGCCTGACAGTCCCTTTCTCTCTTAGCATCAGCACGGCACCACAGCAATGAGGATGGTTGTTTTTTTGTATGCCGAGACACCTCAGTAATTTGATGGATATCACCACTTCTCTATTCAATGTAATTCATAATGGCTAAATGGTGAAGATATTGCAAGTGGCAGAGGAGGACAACGGGGACTAAACAACTCACCTGCAGGATTCTCCTGAGAGACTCTAGGTAGCTCCGCTCACTCTGAATGATGGAGCCGAGGATATGGCGTCTGACAACCTGTGGAGACAACAGACCAGTCAGGAAATCTAGCACTAAGAGGACATGATGGGGATGCGGTGCGGGGTATGCTTTCAGTTAAGCACGGCGCAGGTTGATGGATTGCAATATAATCATGCGTTTGTCACTGGAAAAAAAAGACTCAAGGAGGAGTAGGTCTGTTTGAACAGGGCCTTCATTGGAGTCTGAGTCTTTCAATTTCCTATGACATGAGAGCAATTGTTTTAGCTGTTGTAAAACTGGCTGCTTTCCCAAACAGGATAAAGAGAATACACCATATAGATATGCAAAAACACCGAAGTAACAAATTAATACATTTAACATGACAGCTATGACTATGCTGTACAGAATATTCATATAAATGCTAGATGTTAAGTACATTACATGTTTTTACATAAACCGGCTAAACATATAGGGAACAAAATAAATATCTGCAAAAACTGCCAGGTGCACCTGGTGGCTGGTCAGCCCCTCTGGCATGGGGCTCAGTTGTGGAGGGGGGTGCTTCATTTCTGACACAGTCACATCGAGGTATCCTGCATCATCCTCCTCTTCTGCAGACAATCAGAAATGAAGGAGAGAAATAGGATAAAAAAGGTTAAAAGGGGAGAGAGCGAGAGAGAGAGAGAGAGAGAGCGAGAGCGAGAGAGAGAGAGGAGAGTGAGTGTGTGTGTGTGTGTGTGTGAGAGAGAGACAGACAGACAGAGAATGAGAGAGAGGGAAAACAGAGAGGCTGCTTTCAGATCTCACTGCAGCTGGAGACACTGCGACACACTAAGTTTATTACCTCTAAAATATGAAGAGAATTCTGTACTGTCTGAAAAAAAGAGAGATGGAGAGACAGAGAAAGCAATGGAGAAATAAGCAAGAGAGAGAGAGAGAGGCCTACAGAAAAAAAAACAAAAAAAAACAAAAACTTTCAAAACAATACTGTATCTCTGTAGGAGTAAAGCAGGCACACATAAGTGTGTCTGCAAAAACACGATCCAGCACATTCTCATCTCTGCATTGGCACAAAGAAGTTCGACAGTCTCAAAACAAAAAAATCCCCACTTCACCCATAACCATAAAGACATAGATACCAGAAGCTTCCACCATTCCAATTAAAGACTTTGGAATGATAACAGAGGATTGGTGGAAAAGAAATATAATGCTGTGCAGATTTCCCTCGATCAATACCTAAAAATAGCAGCACTGGCCTCTTTACCTCTTTGTGATGGTTTGGAGATTTGTTTGAGGCGTGGGTCTGGTATACGTGGTTTATGGAGCTCCTCAACACTCCACTAATGGATGCTAATCTTCCTCTATTGTTAGACAAGAGTTCCTTTAACCCAACCTATATTGTATAGCATGAGTTGCCATCATCCATCTCTCTCTCACACATCAAAAGCTTTACTCAACCACATCGTCTGTCTTAAAACTGAGAAAGAGTGCTGTTTTATTTATTATACTTATAATCAGTGAGATCTGTCTTTTTCACAGTGCTTTCATTTCTCCCTTAAGGGATTTGTATAAAGAAAAAGTAAGACTTTCTACTCTATCTGCCTCCAACACTACTTTGGCTTGGCTATACACAAGCAACCACCTCTAATTCAATGAGTCAACTGCAAGGAGCAACAGAAAACCAAACTTCATAACCAGTACCCATTACTAAAAATAGTGTAACATTCACAAAGCGAGATGACCAACAATTACAGTTTTCAGGCGTCCCTGCATTACCCAATTGATCTTTTCTCTGCAGGAAGGAAACCTTTCGCATGACGGCTATTTTGGTCTTTTCAAGCCCATCCTTTGTTCCACTTTTTGCCGCCTTCATGAGCTGTTGAACCTGGTTGGAAGGAGCAGACAAAAACAACGAAGGAGCGTTAGAGCACAAGGAATGTGCCATGCTGTGGAGACTTGACAACCTACGGTGCTCCTCTGGAGAGAGATGGAGAGAAGTGGCGCTCAGTGGGCTCATCATGAATCTCACCATCTGCGGCTCCCTGTGGGTCGCTGTACAGCCTCTAATCAGAGAGTCTATGAGCATATCATGGAGAGATTATGGTAACAGAGTGAGCTCCACATCAGAGTAACAGAGCTGCTTTGCTCAGTGTGAGAGAATTTCGCTGACCACAAACTCCACCCTGAGCATCACAGAGGACCTGCAACCAGACTCCACAAACCCAGAATACACAGAGGGTAATAGTATTTTTAAATGATGCTACTTCAGGAAAGTAGGTCATTAATTGGGGGCAAGTTGCGCTGGTGTTTATGGAAGTAAATACGCAGAATATTATTTAATAATTCATGTGGCCCATAAATGCGTCTTGATATTAAACCAGGCAGAGAAAGAGAGAGAGGCCAACAGAGAATCTTAAAGAGAAGTCACAGTCCAAAGGAAAGCTGGGAAGGATGGTGCAGAGAGTCAGTTAAGCCTCTGAGTTAGCTAAGCATACAGCACAGCATATTTCAGCAGTGGGTGATCATCTGTCCTATTGGCAAACATCTAGCAGATTGCTTTGAGCTCTCCAAAGAAATAGTGTGATATCGCTGTGTTCACTTGCTTCTGCAGAGATACCTTGATGTCATAGTTGTGCTTGCCAGACAGCCTCATGGCCAGTTCACGTTTGGTCCTGGCACACCGCTCCCTCAGCCGTCGCACTTCAGGAGAGAGCTACAGGTGTGGGACAGGGACGGGCAGGGCAAGGGGGCGGGTTGCATTTAGCCACAAATGGTGAAGGGAGGAGAAAAATGTAGGGGGAGAGGAAATAGAAAAGGGAAACGGAAGGCAAAGTGATCAAGGCAAAACAAGCTACTCAACATCAGGAATTAATCACAAGCACAGAGAGTGAAAGCCTGGAGCACTGCTTTGGTCAAAGGGTTATGTTTGATGAGACTAATGGCCACTGATTTACAGAGGGGTGGGGGGTTGGGGGTGCAGGTAGTTTAGGGCAAGTATTAAAGAAGCAAACTCTGTCGCAGCTCTCCCAGGCTGCTCAACTTAAGCACTGAACTGAACAAGAGGAGAACTTCAGGTACACTTGGTGAAAAATTAATCGGGCAAGACTAATTAAAAACAATGTGTTTTTGATGAAGGCTGTGCTAGCCGAAAACTGTTGTGAGGCCCTAATAGTCAAGGTTTCTTCATTAATTGTACAACCAGTGTAGCTGAATCCCTTCTTTTGTTCAGTGGCCTGGGAAAAGCATGCCAAGAGAACTGTGGGGGGATTGTCACACCACACCCTCCTGTAATTACCGGAGCAACTAATTTTTTGTCCTAGTACAACAAGCATTTTTCCCCCTTTGGTCTCCCTCCTTTCTCAAAGCATTAACTCTAGATTTTCTTGGATTACAGTGTAGTTACATCCATAAATAAACAACTTGAATATGCAAAAATGTGAAAAAGGTATAAGTCTATGCATTGATAATGATTTAACTTAGCAAAATAATTCTTTATTAGTATGACTCCAAATTTTCCCTAAGCCTGCAACGATGCATGCATGTTAAAGGCTGGTGAAGCATAAAGGAAACGCAGCACAATGTGAATGTGCACACAGTGCCATCATGTGGAAGACCAACACTCTGTAGCCGTGCTGCAGAGCACTGATGAACAGTATCCTTGGCAGAGAAGAGGAAAAGAGATCTGAGGCTTTTCAAACAGAAATGCCTCTTGTTTACCTTCATTCAACAATGAAAGTAGAAAGCCTAGACAGCCTGTTATTCATTTTTCATGGTCTTTATAGTTTCCTTCGAGTTCTATACATTAATAAACAACAACTGCGCTAGAGGAGCAGATGATGAAATATTCTCCTTGATTTTTTTTTTTTAAGTGCTGGAAACCAACCAAAACAACCTGGCCGGTCATGATGACATTTAAAATAAACAGAAAGGATCATTTGTGTTAGATAAATACATATTTCAGGAATGCATCCAGACACAGACACACACACACACACACACACACACACACACACACACACACACACACACACACACACACACACACACACACACACACACACACACACACACACACACACACACACACACACACACACACACACACACACACACACACAAACAAACAAACAATACCTTGCTCCTTGTTGGTATTTTGGCCTCGTTATCAGACTGTTCATCATAGCTCTCAAACTCACTGGAGCTCCACCCATTGTCTGCGTTCACAGGGCCACTGTCTCTCTGAACATCTTCATAAATCATATCTGCTAAACACAAATGTTACACATCAGAAGCTTCACACTAATATTCATGGATGGACAAAACATCCTAAACAAACAGAATTCTGTTGCAGCTACTAACCTTCGTCAGGAGAGAGGGGGTCCTCACTTGGAACATCATCATAGATCACCTCTGAAGCTTCTGCCGTTTGTGGCCCAGCTTCAGCCACACGTAATGCTGGCAGAGAAAACAAGTAGCATCAAAGTAAACAAACATTGTTTTTAAATGGAAAAAATAGTGGTGCCTGTCTTCTACCTTTTATCTTCCTTTCTGTTTGATAGTTGCACCTCCTGTTGTTAGATCATTCTTTTAAATTTAACAACACACACACACGTACACACAACTCCAAACTACATTCCCTGAATCCTTTTGGCAAAGCAGAATAGATAAAAGATGCCAGATCTTCTAGCCTCTGGTAAGGAATTTACACAGCCTTTGAACATTTACATACTTATTGTATCATTTGCATTTAAAGGTCTTTTTCCTCAGGGAGACCAGGCACATCTCTTGTGCATGTTGCTAAATTGGCTTTGTCCATGTGACGCAACATGATTGTATCCAGCTTGTTTGAGCTATTGACCCATCCTATCTCTACGCTCGACAGGATTTGTCATTAACTGCTTTGAGAGTGTTTCAGCCTAATTTAGCTCAGTGAGCTTTATTGATTTGGTTTTAAACTGTGATTTGTCTGCAACACTTTCTCCTAAGCCCTGAACAGCAACAATCACTGTTTTCAATTAATCTGATTGGAGATGTGTATTCTGTCATGGATTATTCAGCAGTGTTCAGTCTAAAATTCGAAATAACCTTGGGCACAATCCAGGAGATGAACAAAGAGCAACTGTTTTTCTTCAAAAGAGGATTAGCTTCACAAATTTTTTTTATATCTCGCTCACTTTCCTTCACTGCATTCAGAAAGGATTCAGAACAGAGAAGAAAACAACTGGATTTGGGCTATCAGCCTGACTATCAGCATATCTGCAAAGTGACAGGGCCTCTTGGGAACATGGCTTGTTATTTCAAACATGGTTAACCAGAAGTTCCCCGCTGTGTTTTCTTACTTTATTTAACTTTTCTTTACAGCAGCACAATGACACTCCAATAAACTCACTCGTAGGTCACACTGACACCGCAGGCAGTCACAAAAATACACTGCCATTATGAATATGTCCTAGTTGTTGCAAATGGGAAAGAAAAAATACATAGTGAGGCATGTGGAAATCAATGTTAGATAATCACATCACAATGTGCCATGACCACAATTAAGAAGTGAAGGGACATTGCTGCTTTTACAAACAGGAAATACTTCATTATTCATAATGATCCTTATGAAGTACATTTGGTTAAACTGAAACACAGTCCGTTTACAAAAAAAGCTAGTTTGTGCTCCACAGCAAAGTTTATACAAATGCTAAATATTTCAGTCTGGTGTTTGGAAAAAAGGATCACACATGAAAACACAAATGTAGCACTGTAATAGATTTCCCATTAAGATCAACGCAAAAGTAATTTATCTTAAGTTAGCAGCTTTTTCCACTTTCTGCATCATAATTTTAGATATCTGGAAGAGCGGTTTAATATAGTTTTATTATTCAGTTTAAATATACTGTACAAGTTCAAAATGACAGGAGAGGCTGTGTGTGAAAGTACATCAGAAGACTGGGACATAAAAAATGTCATGCAGCATTGCAGGGCTCCTTTACATCTCTCATTTCTGAGCCACCTTCAAATAACGGCAGCACTGCTGACTGAGTCGAAATCCAAAAGCAATTTTCCCTCATGGAAATGGTTCTCTATTGATCCTCATCCTGAATTAATTGGATTCATGTCATGTCTGTGTAGAAATCAAATCATGGCAGAGAATGTGTGTGCACAAGCCAGTGTGTACTGTGTCGGTATGTGTGTGTGAATAGAGTGTGTACATGCGTGTGTGTTTGTGCAAATTCATGTGTCCATACATATGTGTATATGGCCTCTTCCACCGTGGAAATCAATGAGCCATAAGATGGCTGTAGGTCTGTAATACACTGTTCTTGTCACCTTTGATCAAGGTCAAGAGATGCAATGCGCAGTGCTAACAAAATACTGGTGCACAATTTATTTTGTCAGTGTCATTATGGTGTGGTCCACTACTGTTTACGCAACTCTGGAGGCCCAGTTGGTTTTTTATCAGACCTGCTCGCAGTGTGAACACTTTAATACAGAGGTAGAATGAGCCTGAATCCCAAGGCAAGCTTGGGTTTAATCTTTCAGGTCTGAAATTGAACCCTTGATCTACAATATAAGGTAAATCACTCCTTGTCAATATAATTTAGTTCTGTACCTTCAGAGATGTCCCTCGAGCCGGTGCTTTCCTTGACGTTTTTTTTGCTGTGGTCTCCTGCATCAGCCGGCGCCACAGGAAGCCCCCGGAGCTCCTCTCCCTCACAAGGAGCTGAGGTACTGGGCTCGTCTGCTGCTGAAGCCCTGGAAGGTACCCAAACATTAGCACAGTTAAACTAACACTGAGTGCTGTGTGCCTCATTACGAGTTAATTTCAGCAAAAGGAAGGGGAGGCAGAGTGGCTAGAGGTGGGGGCCGAAATACTTCTTCGTTATCCAAACATGCAAACGCACACTCCCTAAGGTCTGACGGAACACATATTGCTGCTGTCAAACTATTGTGATGTTTTTGAGGGAACTTTTTTGGAACACTAGTTTTCCATACTGGCAGATGTGCATTTTTTCCTCCTCCAAGGACTTTTCTCTCCGTGTTTGTCTGTTTATTGGATAGTTAGCAGATATATGTCAAAACCCAATTAAAATATTTCAGTGAAATTTGTTGGAAAGTGAGGATATGGGCCAAGGAACAAGTGATTAGTTTTTGGTGCCAATTTGATCCATGTACAAAGTATAATTCACCTAAGATAAATCATCTTGTATACTGGATGATGCGCTCTTTTGGATGCTTTTCCTTGCACCACTTTTTCAGTGACATAATTGCAAATGCATAAAGATACTATATACTGCACTTACTTAAATGGAAATGATGTGGCACATAAAGTCCATGACTGTCTACCATAATGTGTATTTTGATGCAATCATGCATTGAGAAAGAGATTAAACATTTCAACATTTCATTTTTTCCATTCACCAAATTATAAATTCAAAGGATTGTTCAACTTTGGTGGAGGTATGGGCTCTATGAGTGCTTCGTTTAATTTTTGTGTGTAGGTTTTGCAGGATCTTTGGTAATGAAACTTCCCCACCCACACAGGCCTTTTAGTGAAACTGCAAATAGCAAATTATTCAGAATTACAAAGTGGATTCTTTTAGGTTATTATTTGTGACAACAATTTCTGCTACTTTATCCATTATGTTGTTTTAATATCTCAGCTGTATGTGACGTTAGTTGTGCTGATATACTTATTCAGAACAACTATTGCAAAGCCATTTGAAAAAAAAAAAGAAATATATATATATATATATATATATATATATATATATATATATATATAAAATCACACATCCTGCTTGTTGCTTGAGTTACCTAACTTACCCCTGAGCACTGTCAAATCATTATCTGTCATGCCTGAGGCTTACTATAATCACCACTGCCTTTTTGAACGAGAAAATGACCTGAACCAGCTACTAAAGCAGCCTCTGACATCACAGGGGAAAATATTGTTGACATAGCTATCGCATGGCCTGTGTTTATGCTGCCAGATAGGGATTGTCCTCCCCCACATAACTGATAATATGACATATCCACCGTGTAGGAGAGTCCCACTTACACTAATTAAATCTGTCCCTCTGCTAAACACCACAGCAACAAACCAGTAGCAGCAGCCAGTCAGAATGATGGGCAACTCGCAGACAAACATGACACGCCAGGAGGATAATGTGAATAAAATGCCATCATTTTGAACTGCTGGAGAGGCAGCCTTTCAGACACTTACTTTACATTAAAGTAGGAATAGAAGACGACTATCTGTATTCAACTATCTTGCAAAACATTATCTTTGCTTGTATGGTACAGCACCAAGTGAGCTGTGTATTATGAGCCAGAAAGAAAGGAAAGCATGCCTGGAGCAGACAAGGATAAAAAAAAACAACAGTGGGCAGTCTGTAGCATTTGTGGTGCCACACACAGAATACTGATAGGTAAGACTCAGCACATAATAATTTACACTGTGTTTGTCAGAAATATATATGCATTTCTTCATTCACTTTATTATTCTTTGTTCATACTAGATATTTCTGAAAACCTCAATCAGGAAAGTAGCTCATTATCATTACAATCTCATCTAAAATTGAAGAATTAAAAAAGTTATATGTACACATAACAATGTATGTAAATATAATTTTATGATTCAGCTATTTATAAATCTGGTCCTAATTCTGGTTGTGTTTGCGCTATGCTCTCCCTGTTTTGCAATAAATGCTCACTACATATCTAGAAGTAGATATAATACTCTGCCAACATGTCATATTACAGCTACTGATAGTAGCGATTTGGTTTTGCAGTGGTGTCAAGCTGCAAAAGACTGCCAAGTATTACTCTGCGGCATTCTCTATGATGCCGGATGATTCATCTCAATCTAAGGAACAAAAATGATCTGCACCCACGTGAAAACAAAATAAAGAGCTATTTGTCAACACATTTCTTACAATAAACTGATCTTTTGTCATTAAAATTGCTTGCGTGCAAAAAGAGTGGAACCAGAACAATAGCTACACAGCTTGTCCGCCTCACTGTATGCATTCATGTCAGGTGTGAGTGATTTGAGCGGTGTAGCTATCGATCCAAGCATATCTTTGCACATCCCTTCACAACTTATCTATGCCTATAAGCCCTGGTGAGTCATATAGCTCAAGGAGAGAGGCAGGAATCATTTTTCAATGCAAATGACACAGCCTGGGGCAAAGCACAGCCTAAAGTAGAAGCTGCCTGAATGCAAATCTCACACCGTTTCCATCCCCTTCAGCTACTGTGCCAGGGCAGTACTGCATGCCACCTGTTTTGCCCCGTCGTCTCTCCCGGGCATAGCTGTTCTTTATAACTGCGCAAGCATTGTGCTGAGCATATTAATGGTTCTTAGATTGTCCTCAGGTAATCAGACTCCCCCACAGACAACTGCCCACTCCTCACATTAAACCACAACGCACCCAGTGATACTGCATAAAGTTGTTCTATACATGACAGACTCTAATTTGATAGTACTCAAAGTATTTGGTCCATGGCTTCTCATCATATTTTTATACATGTTTGCTTTTAATGCTTTTACAGTATCAACGTTTTTTCTTTTGCTTTCACAGCACATCCAACTGAGACAAGCGCAAGAAGGTGAGAGATCAAAAAGAAAAAAAGAAAAAAAAGAAAAAAATCGGCTGTTAAAAATAAATGTGTTCTGTAAGCTGCATTAGATGAGTTTCTTCGCAAGGTCAAATCTATAAAGTTCTGCAAAGCAGTAAAAGGGTAAAAAGGTGAAGGCAAAGAAAGAAACTGTTGAACAATTGAGGTAAAGTTATACTCTCCCAGGTTAGAGATCTGTGCAAATAAAACAGATACATGCTACGTTGTCATGGTATCTCTTGTGTTAATCTCTTCCTTGCTGAGGTTCCACACAACGTGTTTAATGAAAACTATCTGTCAAGGGGTGAAAAGTGAAGTCAGGAGTAAATGTTGGCATCAAACACTGAAGCGTGTACAAAACTCACAGGAGAGGAATGCTGCCTTAAGCCTAATAGCTGTAACAAGCTGATGTGCTGTCACTGCAGTGTTAAGAAAAACCCATATTTCTGCAATAACAATCGCAAAGTAATTTAGGCAATATAATTCTAAAACTGCTGACAGATGTGGTGGATGTGCTGACAGTCCTAACACCTTGATGATGGAAAGTGCTATTGATAGCTCTTCTTTAAAAAGGCAAACTATTGACTAAACCAAAGTGGAAATGTGTACTCAGCAGAAATCTCCTTGCATGAGAAATTGCCAAGACCTCACTGTGACTCCATCACACACACACACACACACAAACACACACAAGCACACACAAGCACACACATATGCAGTCATTCATGCACACACTATGCACACAGCAGAAACATATACGCACACATACACACACGCTCACACCTGTGCACAAATGCAGGCCCCCTCTTTTCAACACAGGAAAGCCCACAGGAACTCAACCCCTGAAGTCAACTATCAGTAGAGGTTTCTGAGCACACTTCCTAGACACACAGGTGGGGGGCTTCACCAAAATCAGGGCCCTTGCATGGCTTCATCATGCAGCCAGAGAGGCTGACGGATGATTCTGATAAGAACCCACGAGAGTTTGCAAATATTTTTTCTGGTTTGTTATAGCTTAGATTATTACAACAAATCACATCAAGTAAAAAAACAAAAAACAAAAACAAAAGTATGTTAAGGTTAGTATACTATATTATAATTTTGTATTACAGTCTCTGAATTACTTTAATATGTTTACCATTATCTGGTGTTTTAAGCCACTCAAAACAGATGGTAATGTGTATACCCTGTATGGAAGTGGTATAAGCAAGAAACTACTCTAATAGCATATTTCAGTGTTTATTTCATTTTGTTGTAAACTGACTGAAAAGATCCTGATTGTTTGAGCCAATAAATTGGATGGCTACCCTCCTTACAGAGAGGAGCAGGCAAAAAGACAGTTGCCTTGGAGGAATCAATAAACTATCACCTTATCCTTAACTGTGCTGAGACCTTGGAGCAAACTGTCTTCTTGATTGCATAAAAGATGCAGACTGACTACTCAGCCAGAAATGTGTATTGAGACTACAGTTCATTTCACAATAACAATGATAAAGCCTTTGCATAGCAATTGGATTTTAATGTTTCCATATGTGGATAAAGGAACTCTCATTCTTTAAATCCACAAATATATTTTTTATGTTTCATCCAAAGCACAAAAAATAAAATTACCCCCAATGGCATAAAACCATGCAGTTTGTTTCAGTTTTATGTGGCAAGGTTTTGAGAAATCCACCAAGTGTCAGTTGTGCTGGCTGATTAAACCTCAGGTTGAAGTTTTAGAGAGAACTATGTGAGGTCACCAGACTCCATGTACTAATAAGAATTATAAAAGTGTAATTTGTCCCACCTTAACCCATGTAGCAAAGCTAACAGGCACGGTCATACATGCCCACACAGTCTTGCAGGTCTTATCAGCCAAACTAATTGAAATGAACCTGAGTGCGGGTTCTTTAACTTGAGCCGCCACCCAAATACGATGAAGATTAATTGATTTTTATTTGTGCCACTCAAATCACTAAAAATGACCAAAAACTCAACAGAAACACATATTTCAAGAAACACTGTAAATTCAGGAGTGGTCAGTTCCTGTCATGTAAGTCATAAACAGGTAAAATTCCCTTCTTCACAGTGGGAAAACACACTTTTAGGAATTTAGGAATTAGGACTGAACGATATGCAAAAAAGATCATATCGCGATTATTTTGGCAGATAATGTGACTGTGATATCAGTCACGATTTCAGTTGGATTGCTCATTATCACTGATATAAAAAATCAAAATGATGATTTTGTGATTTTTGCTGAGGTCTGTACCAAACAAGTATGTTCCTTTACATCTGGAGAATATGATTTGTAGGCCGGGGCATCTCTGCAGTACCATAACGCATCATTTATGGAATGTCGTGACACATTTTACCTTTATCAACAAAAAAAAAAATTGCACTTATTATTGCACTTGGCCATAATACAATATTTCGATTAATTAGTCAGCCCTATTAGGAATCATAGTGGCTTAATCCGAATGAATCTGATAACACGTCATTGACAGATGTGCAATTTAAATTTTATTAATTGTTTTGGGTCCTCTGATACGACTAGTGACACTGCTAGATTTGTTATGTTTTTATTGACAGCAAATTTGTAGGTCTGCAGTGTGAAGTTCTTTTTACTCTTGCATGACATTTTTGTGAATGAAGCTTTCCCACAAATGAAGCAGAACAGGCAGCCTTATATTGCAATGTTAGGGAGCGATGATTATGCTAATGATGATCAAATCTCACAAATGCACACCTCCTCATTAACAGGTTCATCAGTCTGAAACAAGCAGTTTATGACTTGTGCAGTTAAGGGAAATTGGTAATTCCAATTTTGGAACACTTGTATAAACAAGCCTCATCGACAAAAGGTAAGAGAATTTTAGGACAAGAATACCAAAATGTTCTTGCATGAGACCCAATGTCCCAGTTGATAATCCTCACACACCTCACTGTCAACAGTTTACATTTGGACCATTTCACCCGTAGATAATAGTTCCAAAGGCATTTTTTCAAGGCAAACATTTTTACACGCCACAACAGGAAACGCATAGGTGCAATTAATATCATTGATTACCACTGCACTTGAGTTAAGTGTCGCAGTTGAAATTTCCAGGTTTGGAGATTCTGGCTCACTGGAATGGTTTATTGGGTCACTTCATTTAATTAAAGGGGCTATTTGTAAGTTTTATCTGCCACCAAATGCGCTTTGTTTGTGGTACAAGAGGTTATAATACAACCTCCGAGCTTCACTACATGTTCAGGGCAGACTATAGTGAGTCGCTATTGGAACGTGACTAGACAATCAGATAGCACTGGGGCTAACTGGTTAGCTTGCTAACTTCAGTAGAAGAAAAGAAGTGATAGAAACAAGAGTCAACATTGCCGTTGCTTTCCACTGCTGGAGACAGTGGAAATGGAAGTGGAAGTAATTTCCATTTCCCTCCACTGTATTGGGGTGGCAACAGAAATCTTAGAGATGGACACTTGGAACTTAAGCAGAGAAAACTAATTGTATTTGCATGGCTACATACCACTGGGGTTACTTGGAAAAATATATCCATTTGTGATTTGAGTGAACTGACTTCATTCATCTGAACACTGCATAATGGAGTATAAACAAGGCTCATCTTATCATACTGTATGCATCATCATGAATTAGGCAACCCTGTGATTTCCCTCTAGAAATGTAACAGCAACATCACTTTATACTTGACATTACCACCTCTAACTGTGGGCGGGACACGCCATCTGTCATATAAATGTTGTACAAATAGATGCAGCGTAACATCACAGTATCGTATACCCACTGTGGTGTGTTTGGATGGAGTGTAAGCATGACATTATCTCAGACATAATGACATGACACTGATGTAGTGTGGTGTGGTGTTGAGTTTACTTTCTCCACCGCCCTTTAGTAATTTTCCCCACACTGTGATAGGAATCAGAGGCAACTTACCAGCTGGGTGACTCAGTAACTGGAACATCTGTCAAAATGAAGAAAACAGCAACCATGAAAAACTATTCCAAAGAAAAAGGAAGCACATATTTGAAAAAAAAAAGAAAAATAACAACTTTGTCAGATTTTTTTTTAAACTATTTGAAAAGCTGTGAGCTTATGTTGTGACATTTACTCTCTTTTACTTCTTGTATGCCGTAGAACTTTTCAAAATCTAAAAAGTTAACTACCAAAAACTCAATCACACTTGCTTACAAAAGGAAAGATACCTGCTTGTTAAGATGATGAATACAACTGCTGAGCAAGTGTTAGTGAGTCTGAGATAATTAAGCAGACAGTGTAGGTAGGTAGTCACAAATGAAAACCGATTTTCTATGGTGGTACTGTGATGTCAAAGCATAGGTAGGTGCTGTTAAACAAATATCATGATCGATTTCCTTTGGATCCACCATGTAAACTCATGTCATCTGGTGAGGGAGGGAATCAGCTGCTCTCAGCCCTCAATTACATAATAGACCTCCACTACAGTCTATTATCAACGCCCAGAATTCCCCTACGCATCTCCACAGCCCACTTAACGGATTACCACACACACACTTGGTAAAAAAGCTTTTTAATTAAGCACTAATCACTACACTTTGTCCAAAAGGACTTGTCCAAGACCTAAATCTCCCTCTTTATCTGGGATTGTAATTACCAGGACCTGTTTGGCAACATTAGGCAGGTAGTAAATATACCATACTTACATCTGCATAATATCCAGTTAAGGGGAGAGTTAACTCTGGTTATGAAAAACTGATCAGATTACAATAAGTAAATTAGAAATATCAAATTCACATTTTACAACCAGCTTGCCATAGACAGGTTTTTGTACAGTGATGAAGAAGGTAGTGGTTCAGTGTTCAGAAAGATGACAGTGTACAAGTTCAGAGGATGGAGCGTGTTCATTTTGGTTACAGCGTAGCAACTCGAACCACAAGCCTGTATCAAAGTAATTTCATTCAGTTTCCCAGTATCTGATATTCCCCAGTTTGCCAGATGAGGAGAGGACAATTTTCCACCTTTGTGGACAGTACAGCTGTATTCTATTCAACTGGTACTTTTTTCAATTATATATTACTTTATACATCTACTTCACTACATTTTAGACATATGTATTGATTCTGCCTACATTTAAGCTTATTGTAGCTAGTAGAGGTGGAGCCACTAACTTTAAGCCCCTGCATGCCCACAGTCCCCCCCACACAGGTGTTTTCACTTAGTGTGTTAATTAAGGCCCCCCATCTAATGTTACAATATACTTAGTTACATTTATTTGTCACTATATAAACATTTGAATCCAAAAAATTTTATCAGCTTACTAAATATGACTCTTTGCCAATATGATTCATTACACAACAACAACAAAAAAAAGTTTAGAGTACAGATAGTTTCTTCTCTACTAGCTACAACATTCAAATATTGCTTACGGGTAATGCATAAATATTTATAGTCCAATATTAACAAAACACAATTTAATAACACAACACTCTAAATAAGGATATACATAATGACGTGTTTGATGGTGTATAGCTACATCTGTCCAGTTAGCCGGTTCCAGACTTACAGCTTAGCTTGGTGCCAACTAAAGCTGGCTGTGAAAGATATCAGTAGTTTACCTCCAAACTGATGGCTGGTTGTTTCCACAAACTGTTAGTGTCTGCAGCTGTTAAATACAGAGCAGACGAGTGGGTGTGCTAGTTTTGAAGATGTTAAAAGGCAGCTTTCGCAGAGCTACCGTTAAGACGAATAACGGAAGGTAGCGAGTAATGTTGAGGGACTTTACGGAAGCCGTCGAGGTGTGGAGGGGGAGTAAACCTATTTCAGTTTTTTTTTGTTTTTGTTTTTTGAGAGCCCTTTCCACTTTCAATATCTTGATATTTTAAAATGTTAAAATACTAAAACTGTTAGCTTATTAGTGCAGCTAATTTTCCATTAATAACTGCACAAATATTTAAAGATATGTACCACCATTTAAACATTAACATTATTTTCAGTAAGGGATGAGTAATTGACGCGAAGTATATACTAAATGTTTTAAATTGCACCCTATGGTATTGGTATACTTATGTACTGAGACATTAAAGTGATTTTTTTTTTTTTAAAAAGTAGTATTCCTGAAAATGTGTTACCTGCAGTAGAAATTGATTCTACATCCTTGGTGGGAATGCCCTCCTGTCCGGCAGGTGGTGAGGTTTTGGGAAGCTGTGTACTGTCTCTCTGTGCTGTCTCACTGTCTTCCTTTTTTGACGCCTGGACAGAGCTGACACAGGCCGAGCTGATCCCTTTACTGTCCGGAAGTTTCTCCTCGTCCGTGCTGTCCTCAAACACGAACTCTTCCCCTTGCTCCTCGTCTTCCTCCTCTTCATCTTCCTTTGGTGGTTGCTGAGATATTGCAGTCGACATAATTCCTGAAAAAGTGACACAATTTTGTTCACCCATTTGAGTTAAAAGTGACACCTATGGTGAAAAAATATGTATACCACATAATCAAAACAAGATTTTTGTATTGAAAAAGATAAGGCACCTTAAAGATCTGAGTGACAGAATGCTACAATATTAGAAATATTGAACAATGAAAATAATGAAGTTTTGCATCCCTTAAAATATTTTTCTACTACAAATCTAAAGTTCACCACTCTTTTCTCCTGCGTTTAATGTGAACCCAGGAGATATTGCTTGAATTATACTGTGACATTAAGACTGTTTAACCTCCACCACTCATCTGGATGAAGGCAGAAATGTAAATGGACTGCAGGAGAGGAATGTTGTCTGGTCTTTATAAACATAGCAAAGCTGCTTAGCAAAACAGTAACATGTAAAATAAGATAAATATCAGTGTTGTACTTAACAACACTGACCTGAAATGAACTCCTCACCCCACACTGTGTTCACAGCAAAACATTAGACTGAAACTCTCCCACCTCTTTAAGAAGTGTTTTATTGAGAGTGGATAAAAATACCCTAAGTTGAACAACTTTTTTCAGTTTGACATAAATGAACTAAACAACTCCACATTTCAGGTGCACAGAGAGAGACGCTCCCAGCACTATAAACATGACATATGGCTGTTGGAAAGACTGTTAGTTAAATCAAAGAGTCTGAGGAGGCTTAGTGGCAGATTAATTAAGATATCCACACACCCACTAATGAAAACATGTGCCCTCAATTACGTGAGAGGCTAATTTCATCTTGTCTTATCAACGAAAAAACAGGTATAACAGCAGCCTAGATGTTTTAGGAATTCATTTGAAAAACAATCAAAATATATCAATACAGTCATACATTAATTGCAAACACATGACATGTTTTACAACAAACGAGCATGTAAATTGCCAGCTGTAACCATGGAAGTTAGATTTGTTGTTAGTATATTTTCAAAATAAAATGGAAATTTTCCATGACACACACACACATACCATGAAGGTATTAAATTGCAGTAATTGTTTCATTATTTTTACAAAGTGGGGATTTTCTATGACACACAGGCTGACTGTTTCTGTACATGTTAGTATTAGCACTCCTGCACCCGGCATCTGCTTTGCATTTTGATTGGCACTGAACTCCTTCCAGCGCTGGAACACTGTTGGGCCTGATAGGATAGTTTGTCAGGCTCCTTCTGGAAAATAATAGCATGGAGCAGAGGCGGCTGAGCAGGCTGCCTGTGCGGGAAAACATCCCTGGAACATGCTGCTTGTGGATTGTAAAATTAATTGTCAGCACTTATTATTTAACCTGGATACAAGGGCTGTCATGATGTCAGTTACGTCTCTCATTATCTTTTACTACTGCTTTCTGACATCTCAGTCTGGACATGATGTTTGTTTGCATTGATGTTCAGGAGCAGTGATGGCTTTGAATCCTGAATTACCACCGTTTGTGTTTAAGAAGTCTTTAAACTATATAGGAGTTTTATAAAGAAAACAGCGCTAGCTTCTTAAGAAATTTCTTTTCTGTTTTGTTTACAAGTACAATATGCTGCCTTTGGACCCAGTTACCTCCCCTTTGCCACAAACACAGTTTCTCCAGTCATCCCACTCATTGGTCAAATCAACAATGACTCTTTTGTGGAGGGAAAACTTCTGCTCAGCCTCAGAAAGCATTGTTTCTACATTTCGTCACTGCAGCACTGATTAGCTCACAGGTCATCTGGACCATGGTTTTGCTCTCTATGGTATAGCTCATACAAACTCAGTGTGGAGTATAGCAGCATCCTCTTTTGAATGAATTTTTAAAAACATAAGGTATAAGGTTTAATTGAAATTAATGCCACTATCCTTCCACAGATGGAAGCCATGCTTGTGATGATGGTATTGATATTTTCACATTGTTACAAATCAAGACAGCTGGTGCCTTGTCTAAAAGTTCACTTTGTTAATACTAATCCAAAATCTGGAACCCAAAAGTTTTTCACTTCCTCAGAATCCAAAATGACAGGTATTCTGAACAAATGTCTTTGAGGGAAGGCGTTTGGACAAGCCATCAAACAGACTCCATCTTGGAAAAATAAAGAGCCCCGGGAGTGGTGCTGTGTGAAAGCTATTCTTGAGGGGAAAATAAGATACATCACAGAATAAAGATGAAACCAACTCCTACACACCCTGTCCCTGACCTACATAGAGCTCTCAAAACTCCACTGCTGTGTACCAAATGTGGTAATGAGTCTGTCGAATGTGTACAGAGGAAAGTGAGGTATGAGTGCCCTTGCCTTGGTGATCCGAGGCAAACCAGGTCGCACATTTGCAGTGTACATCCTAACTGGAAACATCAAACGTTATATTGTAGCTTGTTTTAAATGTAGTAGTTCTTGGATTTGCATATTTAGTGGTGTTTTTACATATTTATATTTGCTCCGTCATTTTCTATCAATTCAAATTGTGCAGTCTTTGATTACTCAGTCGGATCTTGTGGGTACTTGGCATCCGATTTATGTTGCATGATTCCATCTCAGCTCCCTATTGTACTTTTATTTATTTCACAAATGCAGTAAGGATGTGTAATCTGCTTTAAAGAACAAAATTAAATTACAGGGTTTAAAAACAGAATGATCAAAAAAAAAAAAAGAAAAAGGGTTTCCTAAACCAGTAACTGTATCCAAAGCTTTCAGTCAGGATTTTGCAAATCTGCTGGGCTGCATATTTAGTTCTAGCCAATGATTTACAGAGAGCTATGTTTGACCAACTACAGACAAACCTCACAGCCATTGGTCAGTAGCAGTCGGGTATATCAATAGACAACGGTAGAGAACAGCAGCTGGGGATGACTGAATAAACAGCACTGAAAAATCTTAACAGAAAGCCACTGAGAGAACCCCCACTTTAGGGTTTTCCTTAACAGAAAATGGCACACAAACACTCCACAGACAATGAGAGAGCAGTGGACCATTGACAACAACAAACAGTGCCAGGCAGAGATGATTCTGCTCCTGGCGCTTGTTCCTTCTTCAGCTTCCCCGAGGACTTCCTATCGAGAGATGCGAATGTGACTCGGCCAATTTAGGAACTGCAAACAGCTCCTTGAGAACAGACGGAATATGTCTTTCTTTGGCTGTCAAAAGGCATAACAATTTGAGTGGGAGGCCGTTCACAGACATTTGTGGATTTCATGGATTCGCTTTTTAAACACAGCGTAGCCCTACCGAAGATTTCTCGACACAGAAGAAGCTAAGCCTATTGCATTATATATTATGAATGTGATGAATATTTTAAATTTAACTTTAAATCAATTCCTGAAGACTGTGTGCCAAAGGCCACGTGGGATATCACATCACACTACAAATAAAAACATGACAAGAAGGTTATCTATGCATATTTGAGAGAGCATGTTCCTACTTTCCTCCTGGTTTACCGTCATGTTGCCACTGTTAAGACATTCAGGGATATATTTATTCAGGAGGCAGTCTGGCCTTCATATGCCCTCTGCTGTAGAGGGCAAATCCACTAATGTCTGTCCACAACAGCAGTGATGTGCTGGTGGAGTCACACTAGTCAAGGACACAGTGGGAGTAACCTCCACCTCCCATCTGCCATTTGTGCTCACAGCATAATAGTGTACTGGAATGGGTGTGTGTGCTGTACTGTACAAACAATGAGCAGACATAAGAATGTCCTGAATGTGTTGACCAGACAATGTTTTTTTTTTTATCCAGAAAAATACTTTTGAAAGCAATAAAATAAATACATGACCAGGTCAGAGGGGTAAAAGTAATTTCTTTGAATAATTCTGACACACAGTTTTTCAGCACATGGCATGTTAAAGATGTGAAATCCTGTAACACAGTGACCATAATGTTGTATCTGCAGAGGCTTTGCGCGGGTCATTGATCACTGCTCAACAAATCAACAAATACCTTTTATAAGCGTCAGTGTTTCTGGATTTTCTGGATTTCAAAACCCAATCACACTCAGTCTTTTCCTTTCTCCCACTTACTTTTATCTTCATCCACATCATTGTGCAAAACCATTGTTATTTTTAACAGCATTATAATATATTATGATACCTCTAAACATCTTGCTACATCATTACTACCATTAGCTGTCTTAAGAATCCATCAGTGGGTGGAGGCTGTGAAGAAACTAAGTATAGCCACTAGGAATTAATGAAAGTCGTCAGTTACTTAAAGGACAGGCAGATACTCTTCTACCCTGGTGTCTTGTTAGTCACGTCACTATTCAGATGTTAGAGAAGTGTGGCTGCCAAACTCATCTGGTATATCTCAGGCAGATATCTATGTCCTGTGAACAGGCTACATATTAAAAGGGATACACCAGCAATTTAGTATCGCACTTCTGTGAAGTTTCAGACGGACTGAAAAAAGAAAATCGGAGCAACAGAGGTCGGGATATCCTGACTTTTAGCTCCTAGTGTGGCTCAAGCTCCAAGGCGTGACCTCCCCAGGGACGACGCAGGAGAGTTGAAGCGAGGGCGCGGGAGGGAGAACCGTGGGGCAAAGAGAGGGGAAAGGAGAGACGTGAGGTGAAGACAGGTGAAAGGGACAGGTGCACTTAATGTTCTGGAAACAATGAGTTAGTTATTGTGGTTTGACCCGCTGATGCTCACTCATCAACACAGCAGTTGGAGTTGCAGCAGTGGATGCAAATAAGGTACTTTAAACCCCATAGCGCCCCTGATTGTTGCAGGTAGCATCTAAGTTCATATCTTTTCTTAGTGTCATAACACAGTCAAATCTAAACACAGAACATTTTTTTCATATTCAGTGTGACCTACACTTCACAAAGGTACAATTATCTCTCAAATAAATGTCCATAAATACACTAAAACTTTGAAAACTCCTGCCCCAATGCCACCCACAGTCAGACACTCCCTGTCTGCCACACGCCCATGCCTTTCAAACTCCACACTTCCAGGTTCCAAGCCCAAGCCGAGATGTTATCATGGTTATTTCCTCAGACATGACACAGTTTCTCCAGAACCACAGAAGACTCTATACTGTTTTCACATGCTGCGTGATCCTCATGACACATTAATGGGGAAAATCAGTCTCATTCTCCTTTAAGATACGGGATTTTAATGATCCAAAGATGATGCTTTTTTTCCTGCTAATTCTTACTTTACATGAAAAGAAAGCTGTTTTTCCTAAACTTTCACTGAAGCTTGGTAACTGTCTGAATTCTCCGCTGCAAGTCAAAGCTCCAGGAAGTTTCCTCTTAGTGCTGATTCGGTGTCAGCCACTTCCTCTGCCTAATTCAGCCTGCTCTTGCTCTAGCACACCAGTGTCACTGCAGTAACTGCAGCTGGGTCCACAGAGTACAGAGGGACAATAGTTATTTGAACTACACTCGTGCGGATCTAAAATGTGACATGTAAACTGCCTCTAACAATTCATTGTGTCTGTTTGAGTTATTGTGCAGCTTCAGGTAGCAAGGCTAACTTTCACTATCAGTACAAAAGAGGCATGTCTGCTCCTTTGACGTGCCACTCGAATGAGATATCATAACATAACAAATTAAAGTTTTCAGTTGTTCTTCAGGAAGTGTCATTCAATGCTTTTAATACTGGACAAATTAAATCTTCCTACAACTTGATGTAAACTCAAGCCCTGGATCTCAGGAGATTATTATGGGTTATTCTTCAGACCAGTGCGGTTTAGTTGCTTTGGCCTTGGAGTTTGTTGTCAGAGGAGCAGACAGGAAATAATACAAGTCATGTTTGGGCGACATGCCACAAGTGCAACAGGAAAATACTGTAGATTGGCCTTGACTTATAAACATCCCCGAATTCCTTCTATTGGTTAATTACCTGCCATTCCCAGTGGACTGTATAATACATCACACCAGTAAACATTTTGACAGGTACGTTTTCTAATATCAAATAACTTGTGTATCCGAGCACCAAGGCCTTGCTATACATATGATTCCATGAGCGCTAGTCTTAATGGGTGAATGTGTGGCGAAAGGGAGAGAGTTCCCATTGATAGTGAAGTCTTTGTGGTAGCTTCAGGCCATGCATGCGTGGATTGTTAATGTCTCTTGGATGTGGTACACTGTGACTAAGGAGAAAAAAATCTGATACAGTGAGTCCATGGAGTTTCTTAAAAGAAAGGCTCTTGGACATCCGGCAAGTGAGGCAGAAACAGTGCTCTAGCTTAAAATGCAAATTACTTGGTCAGAGGTCCAAGAGCTCCCACCCCCACCCCCCGCCATCACCCCTCTCCTCCCTGTCTCCCCTCTCTATTCTGCTCAGAGTATAGAGGCAGCGTGAAATCCATCCTGGGAGGGGCTATTGTACTCCGGGAAGCAACCGTCAAACTGGAATGGTTAAGACCAGGCCCAGGCCAGGGGATCTCTTTTTATAGCCCGAGGCTTTGGGAGAGCTGTGCAGTGCTGCTGAAAAACAGCCGGCCAGAGGCGTGGGTCTGGGATGAGCCGGCAATCTCTCACTCATCCTTCCTGGTGTCTGTCTCAGGAACTGCTGCTATCATAACAAGGCCTCACGCTCTGTAGCCTCGCCGGCTCTGTGAGGCAGACTCAGGTTTAATCGTCCATGATGGTGTGTACTCTGCCAAAGGGCCACACGGGTATCTACCATTCCCATCCTCTCCTCTCCTGCTCCACCTTCCCTTGTCCTCTCAGCTGCCCCTGTAGCTGTCGGACTGAGAGACAGAGAGGCACAAAACCAGCACACCCACCCACCCACCCCCAACTCCACTCCATCAATAGCTCCCTTGGACAAAGCTGCTGTCTTTGCAACATGCTAACCATGCTGACAGAGAGGAGGGAGAAAGAGAGGAGATAGAAGGAAGGAAGGAAAGAGGGAAAGTGTTTGGAGGACAACAAATATATATGCCTCTCACCTCCTTGTCCTCAGTAGTGTGTCCTCCGAGAAGCTTCAGGCACTCCCTGGTGACCCTTTAATCCTGGTAGCCTCCCATAAACTCTCAGTTTTTACCACACTGCCAGGTCCGGCGCACTCATCTTTACAGTGTCCTGTGAGGGTGGCGAGTGGCTGAACACAGATTGGAATTCTCCTGTGCTGTTTACTTTCCCACAACTTCTCCCCTGCACCGTGTGCACTAGCAGCTCAGATGAGGTAACCCTCTTTGCTCCCTCCCCTTTCTCTCTGCCTCACTCGGCTCTCTGGTTCCGTTCCTCCCTCTATCTTGCCTCTCTGTCCCTCTCTTTTTTAGATGGGTCTATACCCCCCTTCAGCCCCTTCAGTCCCATGCTATCCTTTCTTTGGTTTTCTCCCTCCTCCCACTCTCCAGACCCCTGCTGCTGTCCAGACAGCAGCACAAAGCAGGGTGAGGGCACTAACACAGCTGGCCAATGGTAGAGTGACAAAGTTAAGCATGTGGCCAATGAAAAGCTTAGGGGGTGGAATTTGCTCCAATCAGGGGAGATAGTCAGAAAAAGTGGGTTGGACAAATGGTATTAGGGCCGATGCAGTCTCACAGCACTTCCTGTGTAGGACTGCAGGTGTGTGTGCACTCACTGTACTTGAGTCATTTGCACAATTTTCTTATTAATGGCTGAGATTATTATTATTATTATTATTATTATTATTATTATTATTGTTATTATTATATCTAAAATTTCATTTAGAGGATGCACATGAGCACAATAAGATCGCATCAGGGTTCATTCATTCACCCACAATTTATCTACTGTTTTACAGTGGGTTTGGTTTATTACTTTGGGCCATACATTTGCAAAATTAATTATTTCATAATTTGATAGTTAACACTAACTAACAACTAACTTAGTTATTTGAATACCTATGATTTAACTTAAAAATTAATTATGTTTCAAATTATTGTATAAAAATTATGTTTTATATTTTTGTGTATAAAATCTTAATCTGCTAAGTATCTAGCAACTACAACTGTCAAATAAATCTGGAATGTAGTAGAGTATAAGCATAAAGTAGCAGAAAGTGTAAAAGTGTACTGAACTGCAGTACTTAGCTGAATGTACTTAAATTACAGTCCACCACTGATGTTTTATATTCATATTTTTAGTCTTTAGACTGTTCTGTGGCTCTGCAAATGAATGGTGTCCGTCTGCTATTTTTGACCTTTCTTACTACACCAGTGCTTCTATTTCTGCCTCTAATCACATTTACAGTTCTGCGGGCTCAGGCAGCTTGTGGCATGCAGCAGTAGAAGACGCTGCACAATGAACCTGAGCTAACGTGTGAGGTCAAGTCAAGAAACAAAGCTCAGTTGTTCACATGCACGTCCTCATTCATCTGCAGACTGACTGCAAAGGAAACACAAAATCACACAATCATACTGTTGTCCAGAAGATTTATTAAAACACATTGAACAAATACACAGAATACAAATAAAAAGATGACAATTCACTTTTTCATTCAATTGCTATACAGCACAAATATCAGAACCATAACACTGCTTGGAGCTCATTGTCTGTAAATGCTAGATACACTACCGTCTCCCCAAAGTGAACCGTCATATCAAACGCTTCACATGCTGTGCATTCACTGCAACAAAGGTGCCTTTTATCAGGGTCTTTTGGTAGCTTTTGAAGCCATGTTAATAAGCATGTACATACATTGTTAACATATTTATAATATTAGACTGAAGCCTTTTTTTCTAACAGACGTTACATTCATACTGACTTCAGTTTGATTGCATTTGATTGCAGTATGTTTTCGATGTCATCTCATGGTCATCGCTCCAGAGGGAAAAGACATGATTTTGATTGATGAGCACATGTGGTGCACACTGCAGTTCTATGGCAACACCACCCAGCAGACATTCATCTTTTTTCACTTTGATACATAAATCTATAGGAGATGGACTTATCTCTGAAAAATCTTTCAAGTATTTACATGTTTCTGAGGTTCTATCTGTCAAGCAACCTAATACATGTCATGGTCAAGTAATTGATGAAATGAACAGAAACACAGTGAACAGAACAGCACTGATTAACACTAACAAAGCGCAAAAAACCAATATGACGTACTTCAAGGTTCATCTCATGGTGCTTTCAAAACGAGTCGGGTAATGTTTTGCAACTCAGTTTTCTTACTTAAAGCATATCTGAGAATTGGCGAGGAGGTTGCAGTCACACACTCTAAGTAAGTGAAAAGGGGTCAGATGGGAGCACCTCAGGACAATCATTTGAACTGGCAAAAAGGAGAGTAAGAAAATACGCTCACCAACTCTATACAACACTACCTCTTCAGTTTAGGTTAGTCCAATCACAATCATCATCTCAACAATGTTAAATAAGTGCTGTGGCAATGGCAATAATAATACAAACAGGTAATGCCACTGGTCTTTGGAAAAAGAAAGAAAAAGAGACGTGTCAATAAGAATTTGCACTTCGAGTCCAAACATTCAAACAATGCCTTCATAGAAAAAGGAAATATAGTAAGCTTGAATTTATAAAAGATTGTTTTACGTAGTGGACTGTCACTTCAGCACATTATAATAGTAGATGGAATGGATATGTAGCTGTACCATGCTAAAGTGCCTTCACACCAGGTAAAGTGATAGGCGACGACAGACACTTCTGAAAGAACCAAAACAGAACTGAGGAAGCCGGAAGTGAAGACATCATCTACGAGTAATGTTGTGCAACATTGGTCCTTAAAAAGCTGATACACAGAGAATATTCCTTCAAATGTAGGTTCAGACTGTGACACTACCAATTACAGTCTTCACCTCTGTGGAGGAAATACACTGCATCAAAGAACAAATCATACTGGATCATCTTCTTTAATGGCACCAAATACATCTAATTTTTACCTTAACGTAAAGAGAAGCAAACAAAAGCTCATTTTGAGACAAATACAAGACTTAAGGTGACATTGCGCCATAAGGACTTTATGTTTCTTATTCAGTTCTAACAATGAAAGGGAACTGGGAAAGTCCCTGGGATGTAAGAGGAAAAAAAGCCACTCTCCACTCAGGACTGTGTTCTCAGTTAGGCCTGAACATTAAAGCCCTCTATGTGGATGTAGACCAGATGAGTTCCTGTTTATAGTGCAGTCCCACTGGTCATGGCCCCAGGGTTAAGCTCTACAGCCACTACTAACATTCAAATATAGAAAGAATCACAAGTATTGTACCATACACAGAAATACTCAGTCTTCTCTGAAATGTGTTAAAAATCATTTTTGCCTCAGCCACAGTTTCTTCTGCTCTGCCCGATCTTCATATATGATACCAAGCCAGGCTTCTGATTTCATCCATGTATGTATACATATTTCACTATGATTAGACCTATGTGAGGTAAAATAAACAGCAGTCTCTGAGTATATACAGTACAAGAGGCCAACCCTAACAGGTACTGCAGTCAAGTGTATCTGCAGGTTTGGCAGAAATGACTTTCTCCAAATTACCAGTGGGTGGCAGTCTTTAGAGGATTCAGACAGACTGTGTCCAGCTACTGCATACATGAGAATAGTTTTTGATGCTTTCAAATCAATACTTCATCCACTGGTTACTACATGAACAAAAAAAACACTTATTCATTTAAAGTAACAATATTGGCCCTCAAAAAAAACAAACAAAAAAAAAACTATCTCCCTATCAAACCATGACTGAAGACATCCTTGACTCCACTTCCTCTTCACAGAGAAAAAAGCTCCAGTGGGGCACAGTCACAGTGTACAATGATTGGGAAGATGGTTAAAAGCAGCAGAGTGCGCGCAGAATGAAACGGTCGAGGCTGGCACGAATAAAACACACATTCCAAGATTAGAATGAGCCCCAAACAAGAGCATCAGAAACTCAGTACTGCCAACTTGCTTGAGTTTTGCCTTGCAGTGAAGGGCTGAAAAAAATTCCTCTGTCAGGAAAGCTGCTCCTTTTTCCCTCCTAATCTATGATCCTCAAAAGATAAAAGTGCAATTGTTAAGATAGATACATCTGCATTAATCAAAAAAGTTACATCGCCTTAACCGTAGACAGCAGACAGCTTGATTTTGTAGATTTTAAAGTCAGGAAGGAGCAGGAGAAAGAGGACGATGTGGCGCAAGAGATGGGCGGCTGTCATCCATACAGATTCCATCCCTGGGAGTTTCTGACCTCAGGTCAGTGTTACAGAGCTCATCTAGTCCTCAATGCAGATGACATCACTAGGTTTGCCTGACTTGAGGTCAGGCGTAGCCACGTCTCTCAAGGAGTCAAGTGACTTCTTGTCCAGATGGCTTGTGGGGGGTGGGGGACCGTTAGAGGACACTAGAGAGGAAAGAGATTGAATATTTAGGAGTTCACAAAGTCTGTGTTTAACCGTTCTTAGCATAGAAATGTGAGATGTAAAATGTTTTGATTCAATGACTTACAAACAGAACGAGTAACTTCAGCATCTTATTAAAATTCAAAACTCAAATTCAAATTTAATAATTGTGTGCAATTTGTGGAAAGATCCTCTTAATCATATGAAAAATATCTTATATCTAGTGCGTCAAAAGGATTACTGGCAGCAGCAAAAATCAAGACTTTCTTATAGAATATTCATTGTGTGTTTGCCAATAAGGCCTCGTTCAAATGACCAAATTACAGTTAACAAATACCAGAATTTAAGTGGCATGAGCAACCCCCCAACCTCTCTCCCCCACCTATTTCATGTCATGCTTTACTGTAAATGTTGATCCTTACCGCTGACGTACGGTCCCAGAGGCATCTGACTGTAGTTGACCATGGGCTGTCCCCCTGGTCCTCTGAATCCTCCACCAAAGCTGCTGCTGTACATCTGGGAGCAGCCAAACCCACCCTGGCTAAAAGGCTGAGGAACACACATGAAGATCCGTTACCCTGCTGCACATTACAACTTCACGGGACTCGTTTATAGAATAATAAAACAAAAAGGTAAACCTATTACGGTGACACGATAGGTGTCCAGCAGATGATGATGCTTCTAAATATTCAGCAGGTCTGACTAGTTTTCTTCCAACAGTGGGAACACAAGTATGTAAAAAAAACAAAAAAAACAAAAAAAACAAAGGAAAGCAAGTCAGATTGCCTACTGTTTCCCTGGTTACGACAAGAGTTGGCATAGCAACCAAAAAAAACACACATTCAATTGTGGAGAACAGGTGCAGTAGAGATAAAAGTAATGAGACAATACAGCCTCAGTTAAATCCTTTGGGACTGAAGCGTGGAGCTGAGTGGTGAAAGTAAACAACTGCTTTTTTCACATTACACCTGGGGAAACTCTTCCATGGGGGAGAGCGAGTCTCCACAGGTTTTTGAAGGAATAATGTGGTTGCGGAGTCATGAGTATAGAAATATTCACAGTTTTTAGGCCATAGCCTTTTCATTTCACAAAGTCCTGTCACACATTTTAGTGAGCCTTGTTTCCTCACCCTTATGAGCCTAATGAGCCTCCACTGCATAGTAATCACCAGCAAAGTCCAAAACATTAATGAAAGAGTCTAATAAATCTCCAATAAGATGTTGCTGGACCAAATAGCTGAATTCTTACTTTTAGAGAGATTAACTTTAGAAAAACATAACTGCGGTACTACATTTCAAGACCTATGGTTCCTGTTATTTTCTCGCTTTGGAAACTTTTGTAGAGGTGACCAATAATGAACTTGGACAATTTCTGGCACTGAGATAACAGTAGGTAAATCATAAATTAAGGACATATGAAATTTCTGTTAGCACTGTTTTTTAGTCACTGTTTTGTTTTTGTATCTGTATGTGTAAGTGTGTATGAGTGTGTGTGTGTACATATACTGTATGTATATGTGTGTATGTGTATGTGTATATATGCATACAAACGTATAATTTGTTTTTCTTCTCGTTTCTTGTGTTTTGTATTGTTTACCTGGGTGCATGAGGGTGGACGGAAGGGACGGGAAATATGTAGATACTCAGCGTACTATTGCTGATTATTGAACACTGATTATTGTGAAACAAAAAGATGTGAAAGACGAAAAAAATTTCTTTCTTACAGTGCTAAAATGATGTCTGACAACAAGTCCAGATGAGTTGACTCTTGTCTATGAGGAAATAACACAGAAGAATTGTCTGTTCTTGAGTTTGAGTTTTCCAAAGTCACCTCACCTGCTGCGGTGGCGGTTCGCTGCCTCTGCTGGTGAGGCGGCTCAGGATGCTCCTCTCAGACATCTGCAGGCGGGCCGATACCGGTGGGATCCTGGACAACATGTTGGGCAGTCGTGTCACATCTGCTTTCATGTCACTCAGAAGTTCCTCCAGCTGGTTCAGCACTGCAAGTCCACAAGAACACACACACACACACACACACACTTAACACTAACAGTCATTTGATGCCTACACCGGTGGTACGAATTAATGAGAAAAAGATGAGTGAGACAAAATGCAGGGAAACGTTCTGAAAGATCCGGTTTAAAAGTAATCTCAAATCATTAGAAAAGCAAATTAATTGTGGGAGCTTGGGCCTGAAATTAACAACTGCCAAGAACTAAATGCCATAAAATTCTTCACTGGCGGATAAATCAATAAGGGTCACGGGCAGCAACATTTTGAAACGATAACATTTTAACACCTCAGTTTGATACGGTCTTTGGTCTTGGCTTCCTCCCAAACTTTCATCCTACTAAAAGCTGTAAACATGTTTTGACGGTGAGTCAAATGAACATAAAATGACGCCACTGTGTCAAATAGGATCTTTAATGGCTGCCTGTTAGAAGCTCTACACACAGCAGTGGTGGGGAAGCATCTGTCTGCGCTTCATTTTGTGATTAATTATTGTCTGGATGGACGGATAAACCTGTTTCCAACTGAAACTACATTGTTTAAAGGAATTAACAACAGAGTGTTAGAAAGAGTGCGGCTGGTCAATTTGCCTTAGGATAAAAAAAAAAAAAGCATGATGATAGAAAATAAACAAGTTGATTTGCATTAGAAACAGGTCAGCTCCAAAAAGTGACTTGCTACGTTGATTTTTCACTGGTTAAAACATCAATTTTATTCCAATGGAGCAGCATAAACTCAGCATAAACAACAAAACTATGACTAAGTATTAAATAAAATATGTTTTCTGAATACATTAATAGTAAAATATTGACGATTCTAGGGGGATTTCAGGAGATTTATATTCAGAATTTGCATTTGCCTCTTTAATGAATGTTTCATTCACAGCACAGACAACCGGTGGGCTGAACAAAACATCTTGTGAAAATTTATATCATCACTTTTGTCCTGTAAAAGTTATTTGTGCCGGTTCATTTTCCTGCAACGTTTGGCAGATGAGACACTGGTGAACTGTTGCTATTTCTGAGACCTTTGTGCAGCACGGCGTTGGCAGGCTTGTTCCCAGCCAGAGACTCTTTGGACAGGTGCTGGTGGGACTCCGCCAGACATTCCACCTCAGCAAAACGCGTGTTGAGAGCCATGGCCGGGTGACTGGGGTCCTGGGTCATATTCAGGTAAGCTGCCCGTCTCAGCTGCTCCTCAATCACCAGAGCCTGCTCCAACAACTACAGCGCGAGGTGGGGAAAGAAAAGGAGAGGATGAAACACAGACGTGATAGACAGTTAGTTTCAGTTTGCAGTTTGTTTTTATCACAAAGACTCAAGCATTGCCTTAAAGCGGCGAGCCAGGAACTTGTTCTTCATCTCTAGGTAGTTGCCCTTATGCATCTCAGTCTTAAAGGGCTCGTTCAGAATAGCATAGCGTGGGTCGTTCTGAATGTCCTGCCAGCGAGCATAGCCATGTCTGAGACAGATTCCCGGTCAAGAAAAAGCAAACTGAAGCACAGCACCTCATAAAATTCTTCAAATACAACAGCGAGATAGCTTTAGTTTTATATTGCTCCTCACATTTTGTAAATATCAGCCTCTGAACCACTGCCCCCCCCACCCCCCCACCCCCAGTCATAAGTAATTACATTACTTCGCCAGATGCTGAGCTTCTCGCTCCTACAGCTGGTAAAGGATACGTTACGATGCCAGCCAACAGCCAGTAGTCATGGCGACGGTGCCAGATGTCATGCATCTTTCCAGAAGACAGCGCCGCTCGCTCCTCAGTTTGCCACAGGGTGTGCAGCTCTGACGGCATTGATATAAAGACAGACAGTTTTTTTTTTTTTTTTTACAAGAAATGCAAAGTTATATTCAGGCATATTAAGAGAAGTAAGAGCACATTAACAGCACAATCGAGATTTATGACGAAACAAAGCTGCTTCTTTATGGCACCTTAGATAAACAACCCTGTAAGACCCTGGAGCAGAAATGTAGGAGTTATTAAACAAAGTCTGGTGGAGGTAAGTTATCAATGACACATTTTTCCACTGATATTAAATTATGGAGTGACTTTGTGAACTCATGAAATCAAAATAGTTTTATTGAAATGCATGGTTTCCAGCTGTGAGAAAATAAAAATTTAAAATCAGCTGAAGTGCTGTCACAGTTATTTTCCCGCCTGTTGTTCCTTTATTCACTTTCTGCTCATTTGTCTCCAGATAACACAAACACACCAGATAGCACCTGTCTCGTCTCTCTGCTCTTCATCTTAGGAAAAAGACTTCACCAATTAAAACTGAGCTGCACAATATTACATTGCGCTATTATGGAAATGAGTCAGAGCCGTTTCAAATGACAATGACAAACGTGTCGTGCTGAGAAACACAATGCGCTCGATTCAAGTCTGTTCTGATAGGTTAAAAAGTTTTGTCATAAAAGCAGCTTTAAGACTAAATAAGACCAGACACTGTGCTGCAGTCATCTAGTGTCTGACAGCTGGGTTCATGTAATGTGCAATCAGAGGTGGGTTGCATGTTAAAAACTATGAAACTATTTTTCAAAGAAGCTATTTTCTAAAGATCATTTTGGAACATAATTAATACTTTCAACAGCTGTGTCACATTCCTCCCTCCCTCCCCCACTTCTTTGTTCTTCAGTCATTTAGGATCAAAACAAAGTCAGATGTATTCTCACCTGTGAAACCTCCATCAGCAATATTAAACATGAACTTGGCTTTGAATCCATTTTTGTCCTCCCTCCTGCTCTCGTCCATCTCATCCAAAGTGTCTTTGTCTCCATTTAATCGACCCTCTAATGCGTATTCACTCTTCATGTCATCTGCAACAGCTATATGAATGACAGAAGGATTTCTTAAAAGACGTATCTGTATAATGGACTATCACTACAGACTGCTTTGCTTTTAGAGAAAAGAGCACACTGATTGCAGCATTTCTACCTGGCTTATTTTCCTTGTCTTCAGTTTTTGCCAGAGGAGAATCAGTATCTCCTTTGTCTGAGGACTTCTCTGTTTCTCTGCAGGGCTCCACTGAGGATAGCACAGGCAAAAAAAAAAAAAAAAAGAAAGATTAACTTAAACAAAGTACAACCTCACAGCAGAATCAATTTTGCAGCACACAGCTCATGCACCACTCACTTTTAGGTGAGGTTTGACTGGATGACAGCTCTGTCTGTTTCATAGCGGACTCTTTTGTGTTGCCAGATGACTCTGTCTTTGTGGAGGGTGACTCAGTTCTGTCCCTCTCATCTCCTGTTTTCTCCTCTGAGCTGGCCTTGCTCTCCTCACTGTCAGCTGCCTTCTCAGGTGCAGATGCTGGCTCTGCACTGGAATTCTGCCGAGGGAAAAAACAGACAGGGCAAGCGGGTGGAGAACGAGGAAAGTTGGTAGAGGGCAAGGAGACAAGTTAAAAGTTTGACAATCGCATCTTCTGAGGATGATAAGACGAAGTACGGTTAAAGTGTAATGAACCATGAGAAGACAGACAAGACAATAAAGGAGAACAGAATGAAAGTGATGGGTAGCGGAAGAAAAAAACAACAGGACTCACTTCGTGCTCTGACAGTTTCTTGCTATCTTGGTCTGTGGTCTCCTTGTCCTCAGCGGTACCCAAGAGAGACTCAGTCTTCTCTACAGTCCAGAAAACAACAACAACAAACTCTCTTTTTTTCTGAGCACAAACTTTAGAGTTGGAGATAAACAAAACACGATTAATGCAGACGCTTTGTTCTGACCTGGTGGGACAGGGGTGCCGGGCTGCGTGGCGACAGGGCTGGCTGGCACAGGGGTGTTGGGATCGGAGGATACACTCTCGGTCAGTTTCTTCAGCTCCATTCCGATGGGAATCAGATCTGGAGAGCTCAGCTTCCCATTTACATGCTCAAACTCTTGCACCTACAGAGAGATTGGTTCAACTGTAATACAATGAAAATCTACACGTCCACGGGATGACCTCCTTGACTCAAAAAAGGGATTACGGAAGAGATCTACGAATGTGGTGTGCTGAATCAGCAGTTTAATTCTAAATTGTCCGTATTCTGAAGTTATCCTTCTTAAATTCAACCTTTGCGTCATTTTTATGTAAATTTAGTGAGGCTGAAACCGTCACTTGATTGATCGATTAGTCAATTGCCAGAGAAATCTTTGGCAACTATCTTTCATAATTGATTAATTGTTTCTGTCATTTTTCTGGCTAAAATAAAGAAAAAATGTCAAACATTCTCTAATTCCAGCCAATCAAATGAGAGTATTGAGAATGTGAACATTTGGAGACATTACCTTTGGCTATTCAGCATTTTCCTTCTATTTTTAAACATTTCATGACTAAACAATTGATTAATTGAACAAAAAATGATTGGCAGGCAAGTATTACCAAATTGGTAAAAAATATTTAAAAAAAAGAATAAAAAATTGGGTTGAGTTAAGGTATATCGAACATGGTAAACACATCTGAGTTTTGATCAAAATGGTGTTTAACAATGATGTAAAGTGGGAAGATTTTATTTATAATATAACTTCAATTACAAAACATTAGTCCAATAGTGTCAGACGAAATGACCAAATAATGTTAGATAAAGATAACCTGATATTTCCTACTTATTCTAAAAGAACACTAGTAACTCTGCAACACATAGTTCTCTATGTTTTACATACATTAATAAAACAAAGTCACGCCTACATTGCTTAAGGATTGACAGGGAGGTTTCATCATTTAGCCCCTTTACCCTGGTGTATACATGGCAAACAAAGCCTACAAAACTTTTGTATTTTGTATGTCTAAAAGAGTTTGCACCCAAAAGGTACTCTTGTCTACATCTGCCTATTCCTGAACAGTTTGACCTACTTTCTCTAATCTCGCAGTGCTACAGCAGAAAACTCAGTAGTCTGTGTTGAAGAAGCCTTGGTTGAACAACTAGTACCTTTTTCCTGACAAGGGACATGACCCCGATTCTGGTGAGAACATGCTGACGAGACAGTCCCTCACGTGGGACTCCATCAGCGAAAGTCTCTGCTCCGTCTGCTCCCGGCTCACATAGATGTCTCATGAACAGAGACACATAGGCCCTGATGAACGGAAAAAAAAAGACACTTTACGGTACATGCGACCGGAGAGATTCCTCTGAGGTTACCAGCTCTAACACCATGTTTGAACCGCTTTTAACAGCTCGGCAGAGAAGCAGTAAAAGCAGCAGCAGCACTAGTAGAAGTAATTATCATCAGGATAGTAGAATGAGGACTAATAGCGATGGTTGTACAAATAGCATTAGCTGTAAAAGTAGAGGAATTTTTCTATATAATAGTTTCTCTATCTCTCTTCGTATTTTTCCATACAGTAACTTACTAAATCTGATTGGTTCAGCCTGAGGGCAGTTTGATTCTCAACCATGTAGATCAGAATCACCTTTGTGATGAATGTGTTTGTGTCTATATAATGCCTGTTCTGCTTTGTGATGGTGGTTTGACAGTGCCTGAGGAAGATCCCTGTAGATTGAAATGGTGCTTTATCAAAATTACTGTGAGCCATAAGCAACATTGTGCAGATCCTATTTCTGACTCTTGCCTGAAGTTTGATTTTTCTTCTTTTTTTTTTTTTGATCCAGCACCTGTGAAAGTCCCTTTGGATGTGTATGCTTTATACCCTGTTTGTCCCAGTTGCAGTAACTGAGCAGTGGTCATCCAATTTGGGAGTTTCAGCAAACAGAGGAGTTTAAATTCCACAGTCAAAAAGTTACAAATTGTTGGTATTTTAGAAGCCGATTCCAGTATTTTTCGGCTCAATATATATTTAAATTGGATTGCTTTTGACCCAACAAGATCATGAATTTATATGGGATTTAATATTTCTCTGCTAGTATTATATTCCTGGTAGTGTGGAGAAGGCTTTGAAATATCATTGACTTTCATGTTGGGAAATAAAACTTACAGAAAATATGTTGGACCTAAACCAGAACAAATAAAATGTGGAGAATACGGAACAATTTAGAGACCTATGGCAACAGTGATTGCAGGTTTAGAAGTAGTAGCAAGAGCAATAACACAATAGCAGTTGTAGTAGACATTAGCAGCGCGCACAAGTCCAAATACTCCGGCAATGTATCGGGTGCACGGTCGTTGCTACCCAAACAGAATGCCGTCACTCACAGATAAATGGTGATCTTGATTAATGTGGGGGCAAAGGACGGACGCATGTCGGCTATAAGCCATCATCAGCGTACGTCACAGTGGTGGATGAGACAATTTATATAGATAGGTGAAGTTTAAACTCCATGACTTCTTAATGAGATACATCTGTGAAAGAATCGCCCAGAAGTGACAAACCCAAGGAGGGAGGTGTGGCCATAACAACAGCATCGCACGATGACGAACAGCTCAACTAAAAAGTTTGAGAACAAATACCAACGTCAAGAACTAGCTACTACAGAGATATTTAATTAGGCATCTCTTTAATAGCATATAAATAGTCACATCCACTACTATTGTTTACGCTGATGATGGCTTATAGCCGAAAGCTGTGAGGCATTCTGTTTGTTCAGTAATAGCAGTTGCACTGGTAGTGTCAGTAGAGGTCGCAGCACCAGTGGTAGTGTAAGTATAGTTGTATTTGTAGTTTGAGAGCTAATAGTAATCACAGGAGCCGTAGCTGCAGTAATTTTGGGGGTAGTGGTCGTAGCTGAGTGCTTTGTTATAGAAACACCACTCAGGGCTACTTGCATCCTAGATGTTTATTTCTGTTTGACTCTGGTGCGTTACAAAGTGAGGTAACCCTGACACTGGCAAGGCCAACTTTTGCAAAGCTGATAAGAAAGTTGTGGAGCTTTGCTCTGGGCTAACCAATTAAATGTGAGAAGTTGATAAAACCCAGAACTGCCTCTTAACTTATTGGCGGGCAGCCCTTGACAAAGATGCACTGTGTGAAAAGGGAATTATAGTTAAATCAAATAAAACTTGGCATATCACACAAAAAAAAACCCAAAAAACAATTTACATACATATATAAAAACACGCAGGGGAGTTACCTGAACTCACGCTCACTCTTCCCTCTCAGGTCCCTGACCAGCCAATGAGAGTTGAAAGCGTCCTGGGGAGGCATGCCCCAGCGCATGATGGCATTGAGGAAGGCTTTCCTCTGGCGAGCGTTGAAACCCAGAACCTTATAAAGATAAGAAATTAGCTTAAGACAGAAAATGGCATAAACATATCTGAAAGAGAAGACTGATTGAAACAGCAGAAAGACAGCACAGAAACACCTGTATTCTGGTGAAACAATCTGTTGATATTGATTTCTTATGAAAATGACATTCATTCATACATAAACCGAGCTGTATTGAACTACATAGTGTAATACAGTACAGCACATTATGCTGCTTGCCGCCTAACAATGCGAGCATTTCTTGATCCTAATTCTGTCCTTGCCCCGTTCCACCGAGCAGTGAGCCAGAACGCAGGATCAGCTGGAGAGCAGTGATTCTTGCTGACATATTGGGCTTAAACTGTGAGTTTGTTTTGATGCCCAGTGTCGGCCCCTTATCCCGAGATTTCCTCCTATTATGCACAATTTACAGAATGGAGGATTATCCACTTAGTGTACTACGCTTCCAGAAATGTGATCAGTTGCTGTAAACGCACTATAAACCTCCATTTTAAGATGCATAGGGATTTCCTATGAAGGACCTACAACCTACACATACCTCAATACTGCCCCCAACACGTGCCAGTAAGGGCGGCAGAGGTTTGTCTTTCTCGCTTTTCAGCTGCCGACGAGACTGCCTGCGCCCACCTACAACACATAAAACCAAACCCGCTGTTAGAGGGATGTTTCTCCCAGAGTCTCACCATGAGCAAAGTGACAGATCACCTTAATAATTTTAAAAGAATCATTTGTCTGATGTAGTGTCTCCACTAAAAGAGTTGTACTGCATTGCCAAACCAAAACAACACAATAGTTCAATAGTTGTATGAAGCTGATGTTTCTTTTTTTTTTTTTCTATTTTTTTTTTTTTTTTTTTTTTTTTTATTTATTTGCTGCCTACCTTCAGGCCTCTCCTCGAAATCTTCGTCCTCGTCCTCGGACCCCACAGAGTACTCCGACTGATTGTCTGAAAGATCATCCTGCCATTCTGAGCCACACATCAAAGAGAAACAGTACATTGTGTTCGCTTCTGTTGGTGGCCACCTGAGGGCGCCATGGCACTGCAGATTACTACAGACCACTACAGCTGGGCATGCACAGATTTTTTTTTTTTACCACTTCTGTCCTCTGGAAGTGAGGTGAGAGGGTGCTACTCTGCCAGACAATCACTTTCAACTTGGAGTGTACTCCAAGCTGTGATGGGCTCTGAAATCTTTACTCTCTCACAGTCTGCTGCTGTTGAACTGTGGCAATCAGGAAGTTGAAGCCACTCTGAAAAAGTACAACTGCAGGAAATATAACTGCAATAGACATAGAAACTGTTGAACTATTAGGGGGGAAAAAGTGCTTCAAAGCCCACTGAAAAGACAAGAGAGCTTTAGGCCAGTATAACAAACCATATGGTGGATTCAATGGAGGTCAATAGCTCTTGTTGAGACTTGCAGCCTTAAGAGGATTTAATAAACATGGTGATTAATTTCTGTGCCATTCTTACTTGAACTGAGCTGATACACCAAAATTATTCTGTATTAAGATAATGTCAGCGTGTCAATTCACTAATGAAGCATCAAGCATGTGAAGGTACAGCAGCACTGGAAGTGTTCTGTTATTGAATTAGCTGGATATCAAAGCAAATCACAATGTTTAGTTTCCAACAGGAGCTGTTGACGTGCACTAAAGCCACCAGAGAGGAAGGTACACCGGGTCTGTGCAATGATATCATGACCAAATACAGAAACATATCTCCTGTATCTGCAGTTCTAGCCCGTTCTTTACATATGTAGACACAGCGTCAGTTAGACACCGCAATATGTGCTTCCATTATGGCAACGGATCGGCTGCAGATTTGAGTGACACCTTCGTAACATCTCACTTTAAAATCCATGAGCTCTTTTATCATGGAGAAACTACTGCAAATATATAATATGTGTAATTTTCATGCTCAATTCAGCAATGTAGCTTAAGCAGAACAACAAAAGTGTTAATCTTTAATCTCTTGATTGGTTTTCATAATGGGCAACAGCTCCCAAAATACCAATTCAAAACACGTAGTATTGACTGTCGGAGCTGTTAATACATCTTCCAGCTGTTAAAACTGCAGGAATATCGTTTGAGGAAGATTTTTTTAAAAAAGCAGATCCATATAATAAACCCCCAAACAGGAGCCCACTGAGTTGTTTATTTAGAAAATGTCTCTTCTTGCTGCGAAATATGCTTTTAGCTCGCCTGCCACCTGTGCAGAAGCGCAGCTGTGTAAACCGGTGGCTAACAAGCCAAAAAGTGTTTTCTACATTCTACATCCTGTGTGCTTTTTGTGTGTTTGTGCTCATGTATGGGCAAGAATGTCAAATTCTGGTTAAAATTGAAGAGTGGCGATAATATTGGCTGTTGCTTCCAAAATGCTGCCAAGAAATCATTAGGCACAATTATCTTAAAGATTAACACTTTAGAAATTCGTCTTGGGGAAGGCATGAGCAACAAACCCAGGCATGTGAGTCCTGAGAGACAACCACTGTGTGTCTGTTAGCAGAGCCTACCTTGATCCTCCTGGGTCGTGTCGTTGTAGTTGACCTGCTTCCGGATGCGTTTGCCTTTGCCCAGGTTGCGAGCCAGATCCTCCTGCTGCTGCTCGTAGTGGTGGCGGAGGAGTTTTTCCCAGTAGTCTGGATCCACGTTCTCCTCCTGCTTGATGATCTCCCGCTCCACCTCTTCCTGAACACGAGCACGCACACACAAACACACACACACACACACACACACACACACACACACGAACACACACACACAGATTAGATACTGGTTATGCTTCAGAGTGGACAAAAAAACAAACATGGTGATGCATCATAACCTAAATCCTTTTATTATGGAATTTATGGATGTACTGTATTTCATTTCTATGCAAACTTTGCATTTCTGTCACACTACAGTGAAACATTTCAGTTTTTGCATGTAGTATTTCATAGTATTTACGTTTTGTCTTGCACATCATGTGTCAATATTTCACTGCATAAGGCTTTGAATTGAAAGTACTGAGTTATCTGTGTGTTTTTAAGGCCTCACAGACAAGTTGAAAGCATTTCTTGCATCACTAAACATTTGGAAAACCCTTTTTTTTTAAAACCTTATTATTAATATTTGAATAACTATTTATTCTTTTTAATGGTGCATTATTTTATTTACAATGGCACAGTCGTCCGTGCAACGCGCAACTACAACTACTACACCTCGTCCTGATTTCGCTAGCTGAGCATCATGGGTATTTTCTCACCTCTCCATCCTCTTCTTTCACCACATACTGAGCCACCTTGAAGGAGCTCAGGTACTCGTTCATGTTCTGAATCTCCGTGTCTTCAGTGGCGTCCTGGCTGCGGTCCAACAGCTTCGAGATGGCGTCGTCATCATAGTGGATCACGTTGCCCTCCTCGCCGTCTTTGTTGTCACCTGTGGATGAGAAGCTATTGGTTAACTTCTAACGGGAGCCCTTTTTGCCCACGACCAAAGCTGTGATCTACAGAAGAAGAAAAAAAAAAGCATCCGAACCGAAAAAAAGAGAACACGTGAATGACTAGCCAACCCACATTTATATGGATTCCCTTGCATTTTGGTTTTTGTCTCTTGTTTTCAACCCTTCAGTGCAGCTCCACACCGAGTTTGACTTTGTGAGTCACTGGCTTGCATAAAATGAGAGTGCTTTGTCATAAGAGGACACTGCTACTTCCACCAACTGCAGCACAAACAGAAGAAGAGGAAGCATCCTCTCTGTGTTTGAAAGTAACACGGTAAATGGAAGCTTTTTATTGAGAAACACAAAAAATCACAAAGCCTTTAAGTGGCTCAACTAAGGTCTGATTTGTTTGTTACCATCAAACAACTCGGAAGTTTAATCATGACGTAGCAGATTGAAGATCAAGTGGAAGTTTGGAGCTTACTTGGAACTTTTCTGGATTGAGTGTAGATCATAAAACCAACCAAGAATATCAAAGGATGCCAACACACCAGATTCTGTGTTAAATCCTCAAAGCTAGAGGGAACATTTGGGACGTACCCATGGTTCGAGCTGCCTCCATTTCGTCTTTGAAAAGCTCCTCTGTGCCAAACTTGAGGATGTCGTCCAGCTCTTGTTTGGACATGGAGCCGGTTTTGGAGCCCAGGCCAGGCCGCACCACCAGATGGGTCAGCATCATCTTCCTCTTCGCCACCTGAGTTATCCGCTCCTCCACCGAGCCTCGCGTCACAAAACGATAGATCATCACCTTCTTATTTTGGCCTATACGGTGGGCTCTGCTAAACGCCTGGGGAAAGTGGAAATGTGGAGCGGGAGGAACAGGACACGGACGACATAGCATCAAAGTGAGTTGGTTGAAAGCTAATTAAATCACACATTGAAACAATTGCAAGTGTGCATCACATAATCTTTGAGAAATCAGTACTTGAATGTCATTGTGAGGATTCCAGTCAGAGTCGTAGATGATGACAGTGTCTGCGCTTGCAAGATTGATGCCAAGACCCCCAGCTCGTGTTGAAAGCAAGAAGCAGAATTGCTGAGCACCCGGCGCTGTGGCAAAAACCAAAGCAGAGAGTTGATGTGTGTGTGTGTGTGTGTGTGTGTGTGTGTGTGTGTGCGCGTGTGTGTGTGTGTGTGGGAATATGTGAGAGCAAGTGAAAGGCAGATGGAAGAAAACATGCATTTTCACAAACTCACCCAGCCAGATTGTGGATTAACAAACTCACCATTGAAGCGGTCAATGGCCTCCTGTCTTAGGCCTCCAGTTATTCCTCCGTCAATACGTTCGTATTTATAACCCTCAAACTCCAAAAAATCCTCAAGCAGATCCAACATCTTTGTCATCTGTAAAAAAAAAAAAGAGATCAAACTAATTGGAATTGTTGAAATTAAGAAAAGTCTGAATGTTCACTACAGATGATTTTTGATAAAATATCTGGAGTATCGGTTGATTTATCACCTTCAACTGGCACTGACATTGGAAAGGCTAAAATATGGATGGCTGGATTTTCTGTGTTTTGTGGCCACTGATCAGAGAAAGCTATGACCTCCAGCCAAGATGCAATATTTATTTGACTATTACCTGAGAGAAAATGAGAACTCTGTGTCCTTCATCTTTGAGTTTCTTCAGCATTTTCTGAAGCAGTGTCAGTTTTCCTGAGGACTTCACCAGTAGGTTGCCATCATAAGAACCATTGGGTAATACAGGAGCTTCCTGCGGAGACAGAAAAACGATTCCAGGCATCAACCGGAGAAATATATGAATACATTCGACAGTAACTCTGATTGACAGGATACACAGTTTCCTAGCAGATGAGGTCAACAACACTATTTACAATAATGTAAAACACAGCCACAGTTTCTTTGGAGAAACACCAGAAACATTTAATCTACTTAAGTATATTCTGTCCTCAGTATTGCGATATACTGTATATTATTATTTAACTCTGCTGCCTTACCACAGCAGCCACGGGGAACAGGTAGGGATGGTTGCAGCACTTCTTCAGGTCCATCATAATGTTAAGGAGGGACACTTGGTTCCCTCCACCTTTGGAGTTCAGAGCCTCAAAGTTTCGCGTCAGAATAAACTTGTAATATTTCCTAAAGTTCAGAGGACAGAGATCAGATTGAGTCGGGAGGAGTGAGGAAAGTTGAGTCACACAGTTAGTGACAACTGCACAGTATTGCAGCTGTGTAAAACATATACAGTATTGGCATAAACAAAAAAAAGAAATGTATATAGATATAAGCTTCTACAGACCATACGAATATTTTAGCATTTATTTTTTACATTTTCTTATTTGTTCAAATTAAAAAAAAAAATTAAAACAATTAAATTGAGCAAATGAAACCCCCACTGTGTAATTTAAAATATTCTGTATATAGGAGCTAGGTTTTTATCAGATGGCACACACACCAATGATGCACCCTACTGCAACTATCATCCCTTTAATATCTCTATTATCCCGAGCCATACTTCTGCATAGGGCTGAGCTCCACTCTGACGATCAGCTCCGTCTTCGCAGGCATGTTCTTGAAGACATCGGCTTTCAGCCTCCTGAGCATGTGCGGCCCAAGGAGGTCGTGGAGCTTCTTGATCTGGTCCTCTTTAGAGATATCGGCAAACTCCTCCAGGAAGCCTTCCAGGTTACTTCACAGGTCAGAGGTCACACGAGGAAGAATGAAAAGAAAATAAATAAATGAAATTTATCTACAGTAAAGGAAAGACAACTTCTTGCTTATTTAAATCTTTATTTAATTCAAACAACACTACATTTGTCCAGCTACATATTTAAAGAGGAACCTACTTGATGCACCAGCGAAAAGCTACTGGAAAGATGGAGAAAGACAAAGAAAAAAATGATGCACAGAGGACAGGAAGGACTTACTTGAAGCGATCTGGGGTGAGGAAGTTAAGCAGGTGGAACAGCTCCTCCAGGTTGTTCTGAAGAGGAGTCCCAGTCAGCAGCAGCTTGTAGTAGATCTTATACCCGTTGAGAATCCTGAAAAACTGTATTTTGTACAGGATATGATAAAAGGATATGCCTATAAAAAAAAGAGAGCTGCAGTGATGCATGTTCTGTAAACTTTTCCACATTCCCTCAGAATATTTATTTCTTAGATTAAGTTTGTGGGCAAACATTTCCTGCTCACGTCTGTCTGTGTTCCGGCTCCTTTCCAGATAAAACTCTAAACTCTAATGCAGTCTACTTACTGCTGCTATCAATGGCAGGAAGGCTGTTATACCTTTGATTGGTTGTTCTTCAGTCTGTGGGCCTCGTCCACCACCAGGCAGGCCCAGGTAATGGAGCCCAGAATGGCTTGATCTATTGTAATCAGCTCATAGGATGTCAGCAGCACATGGAACTTGATTGGAGTGTCCTTCTGCAAGGTGAAGACACAAGAGAGTATTTCAAATGTTGTACAATTTAGATGTGGGATCACTTGGTAGAGTAAAAGGATTTATTGCTTTATATACTGCATATACACTGGATGTTAGCAGCCCAAGTCCAACTCATATGTCAAGGTTCAAACAAAATAAAACACAGTATTTGAGAAGAGGATCTGATCTATCCTGGCGAGTGTGACGTACCTTCATGCGGAACACCTTGCGCCCCGATTTCACTGCGCTGTCTTCAAAGGTGAACTCGTTCTCCCTGATGATCGCCCTGCTGTCTTTGTCCCCCGTGTACGTCACCACGTAGAAATCTGGAGCCCACATTTCAAATTCCCTTTCCCAGTTGATGATCGTGGAGAGGGGCGCACTCACCAAGAAAGGCCCCTTAGAGTGACCCTGAGAGAGAGAGAGAGAGAGAGAGAGAGAAGAAAGACATGACTCAGCAACTCTCACATCACAGGCAGAAGATATACTACAGGTTTTATCTATATCCAGCGTGATATCCAGTGTGATTCAATCTAAGTCTACATCTTAAGTCTACATTCCCATTCATATTACAGGGATTGATATGAATAGTGTGTTCATTTTACATAGCACCCAGAGAACCAAAAATGTGACATAATATATAAGATATATATATATATATTATGTAATATGGAGATAATAAAAAGAGGACGTTCTTCCACCCTCACCTCCTTATATAGCGAGTAGAGAAACACTATTGTTTGCACTGTCTTCCCCAGGCCCATCTCATCAGCCAGGATGGTGTCTGTGCCCTGAGCCCAGGAGAACCTCAACCAGTTCAGGCCCTCCAGCTGATACGGGTGCAGTGTTCCTCCAGTGGCATTAATGTACCACGGCTGATGCTCAAACTTGATGGTTGGCTGAGAAGGAGTTTTGTAGAGTAATTACAAAGGCTAAAGTCAACAATTTGGCCTAATGTAAACAACTAAAAATTGTATATGGAGTATAATAATAATGAAGGTACAGCACATACAACATCCACAGCATCACTTTTGAAGGGTTTACTGCAGAAAGCTGCCGCAGCAGGCAAAACAATAACAATGAGGTCTTGTATTCCCAAAAAGACACAGGTAACTAGGGCAGCTCATTGGACTTTTGTGAGCTGAGCACATCAAAATAATTCAGCTTACATCTATGATGGGAGCATCAGGGGGGACCTCCCTCTTTGGATGGTCGTCTTTCAGTTTCTTTCCTTTCCTCACCACCAGGGGGCGTTGATCCTCCCCTAGAATTTGCTCCCTTGGAAGAAAAAAAAATTTGCAGCAACAATGATGAGTCAAACAACTCGAACAGGGGGACTCACAGACAGAGGGCTGGACAGAGGAGGAACAGCAGCAGATGTAGGCATACGCCTTTGTTTATCTGTGTGTGCCAGGGATTTATTCTAGTTATCCATCTTGTCATCTCTGCACTATTAAGAAATAAGACTGAGCTAATTTGGAGATGCTGCCAACCCACCTGTGGTCCCAGTAAAAAGCTTTATGGGTGTCATACTCTGGGATGTCGAAATCATCCACCTCCCAGGTGCACTGGTCGTAGGGCAGGTCTCTCCACTTGATCAGGTAATGCACGTCGCCATCCTTATCGAAGCTACAGGGGAGAATAAACATAAACAAAGACAGAAAATTGATATTTGTTAACGAGATATGACAAATATTACACACACAATCAGATAATTACAGTAATTTGTCACTTCCTGCAACTGTAGCTGTTATAGGAGGGGGGCTGACACTTAGAGAGCAATGTATTATTTAATTCCAAAGCATATTTCATATAGTAAAACATATGATTATACTGTATACTGAATCTGTCTTAAATACATTTCTTTACATATGACATGTGACAAGCTCCAACACAGGCCTGAAAAGTTTGGAAACATATGGAAATGAACTTATTGCTGTTCTGGTCTTTTCAAATATCTGTCACAATGCATTTTTCAGTGACTTTCAACACTTGGCGTTTCACATATCTCCATACTGAAATATGCTGTGCTGTGAAGTGTAATCTCCATCTATAAAAGCAAGATGAGAGCGAGGATAAACTACACTGAGCACCACCTTATCATCAAGACTTCTGAAGAAGGTGTGTAAAACATGTGGATATAAGGATTTGTGTGACTGTGAGCAGACACCTGTGGTTGAGTATCCGGTGGATAACCATCCACTCTGGTTTAATGCCATAGCGATAGAAGCGCTCCTCCATCACAGCGTACTGGGGGTCTTTGCTCTTCCTCTTCTCGCTGTTGAGCTCCTCTTCTCCGGAGCCATAGTCATACGGCGGCGGCTCGTCCATGTCGTTCTTTCGCTGGTAGTTCCGATACATGACCGTGTGATACAGCTCCAACTGCATAACCACACACACACACACACACACGCACACAGCACAACAATCAGTTTTGCTTCAGTTTCGATCAGCACCACCTCTGGCTAAGGATGCTTTTTACAAGAATGCAATATATAATCGAGCATTGCATGGCAATGAGCCTAATTTGATTCACTACTCAAAGTTCCAAAATAGATTTAATGAAGGGAAGACGGATACAAAATAAACTAAGGAAGCTGTTTTGGAGAAGAGACTTCTCCAGGGCCAAGTCTGAAAACAAACAGTTGTTGTATCATCACTATATTAAATGTCAGCTACAGTTGTGCTCTAAAATGCTTGATAATGACAGCTAAGCTAGGAACATGCATTATCATTTTATATTAAACTGCAAAAGGTGGTCCAGTAAAAACCCCGTCCTGTGTGTTCCACATTTAGCAAAGACAACACACAGTTCCTGTGGCCAAACAGAGCAGAAGTGTTAATTTGAGATACTCCTGGTATCTCACCTGCAGCTCGCTGACCCAGGAGCAGTGCCAGTATGAAAGGCCAGCCCACTTCACAAAGAACTCCCTCTCTGGGTGGCCCTTGAGTGGGGGCTTGGTCAGTGGATCATTTGGCTTTCCGTCAGGGCCTGCAGGCAGCTCAGCTGGCAGTGGGGGCTCTCCCCATGTCCAGTGCAGAATCTTTTGTACTTTACCTTTCAGGGGAGGGCACTAAGAACAAAAAAAAAAAAGAGAGAGGTGTTGTGTAAGAGCAAAGGTGCACACATAATATTCTTCTTCACATTAATATGCATGAGTAATTCCAACACAAACATCCTAAAGAGATAGCTCACATGGCTAGTTTAAAATGACTTCCTTATATATTCAGAAACCAAAACTGCATTGCAAGATTTAAGCTGACACTTTTGTTAAACTCCCTCTCTCACCACCTCATAAACTATCTCTGTGTGACTACTGACTTCTGTCGCCATATGCACTTTATACTATTATAAAATACCGTACACTGTACTGATTTAGCTTCTGTTTCACCCTGTAACTCCGCAGCACATTTCCACAACATTTGTTGCTGTAAAATCATTTGATTTGAAAGAAATCCTGAAAAAATATATTCATCATCAGTTTATGAGGTGAGTTTAAAAAAAATGTTTAAGCTTTAACCCCTAAAACCTTAGAGTTGCTCACATAAATAAAATCATGAATATTATCACACAGTATAGACTGAAGTCAGTGTGCGACCTGAACTCACCATGCATCGAGGACACAGCCACTCCCCGTTTGGGATCTCTGGGAGAGGCGGGTTGAGGCAGTGGATGTGGTAGGAAGAAGGGCAGGTGTCACAACACAGCAGCTCTCCTCCGTCTTTACACACTCTGCAAAACTCCATGTGGTCATCCTCTTCCTCGCCCGGAGCCTCCTCCTCTTCCTCCTCTTCATCTTTGGCCTCCCACTGGATTCCCTCTTTCTCCTGAGAGACACGGTTAGCACACACATGGCAGCAGCAAGGTTAAATACGGCTAAATTAAGTTCCCTCCACCTTTTTGTTTACTGCAAGGACACATTAATATATATGGTATTTACAGATTTTATGTTGTTTGTTTTTTGTTTTTCTTATGGAGTCAACCACATTAACATATTGAGACCAAAAGGCTGCACGATCAAAGCTTTGTTGTCTGTGGTCCTGACTTTCTTATCAATCCCGCACTATAGATTTATAAAAATGCATAAAATAGTAACTGTGAAGCAGCGGCTTGCCTTGCTTTACACATACAGAATACTGACAACTAACAAGACACAAAGGGAGTTTTTAGCCCAAAGCATCAACTGCTGCTGTGCTGACGTCTTGAGGGGGAAAAAAGTGTCTCTGCTACAGAAAATTGTAATAAATTTTTCAAACCTTTCTCTCTAATCTTTGCTTGTTACTTGTGAAATACTGGGTACTTTTACCTCTTCACAGTCAGGTGTATATGCAACCTGTTATGAGGGGTTATAAGTATACGCTGCTTCATTTTAAGCCTCTAAAGGTTGGGAACCGTTCGTTGTTGAAGATAATAGCTCAGCCTAAGGTCTTGTTCAGTTTACATTTCACTCACGAATGTCCCAGCGCACATGTGCTGTTTTAACTGAAAATTCAAAGTATTATCATGAAATTCAAACTTGCACTTATCAGAGGAAACTGACATACAGCGTATGTAAACATAAACTGAGACAAGACCTTATTGTTTTCACTGGATGTATAAAATATGAATTATCTCAAATGCTTAAATTATAAATCTGTGAAGTGTTCACACAAGCCCAGCTGATGCAACAGGCCCACTTCATTTACTTGCCGCACTGTTTGACAAGTGCACACAATGGTAAGTCCCACTTGTCCTCGCGGATGACCACTTTAGCAAATGGTTAACACAACATAAAGCTACACAAATATGTTTAAATATCAAACCAATCAACTCACACAGTGCGGACAGCTCCATTTTCCCTCGGGGGCCTTCTCCAGCTCAGGGTCCAGACAGACCAGGTGGTACGCTCTGGGACAGGTGTCACACAGGATGATCTCTCCACCCTGTTGGCAGACCTCACAGTAGTCCTGGTGATCTGTCTCATAGCCGTCGCCGTCTTCCTCTGGAGAGGGCAAAAAAAGAAAGGTAAAAATGGGTTATTCCTATGCACTTAACAGCACTTGAATGCAACTGCTGAGCTGCCACTAAATGTGAATAAGACTCCTTAGTGTGAGGGCAACAGCTGCTGAGAAAGAGCTTCAGAAATCATTCCCAGAATAAATAAAGCTTTAAAAAATACATTCTAATTTCCCTGTTACCCATAATCAAACGGTCTGGTTTCATTGGGATTTTGGAGGGAAAAAAACACACACACACACACACACACACACACACACACACACACACACACACACACACACACACACACACACACACACACACACACACACCACAGAGCATGTCGAGTGTAGACAGTAAACATACTTTTCCTTTTTTTCCGCCCACGTCGGGCCTTTTTCTTGGTGGCGGCCCCCGACGTATCAGAAAGCACGGAGGCACTGTGGATGCTGATGTCATCAAAGTCCGACTCCTCCAGGAAGTCTTCCTCACTCTGGAAAAGCATACACACAAACTGACAAGCTCAGAGCTGCGCAAATGAATTAAAAATGAACCGACTTTCACATAAAGTGCAATCAAGTGTCTGGTCACTTTGATGTCATTGAAAATATAAGACATGTGGAGGAGCTGAGAGGATGAATGAGCTGAGGGAAGAAAAAAAACAAGGCGTACCGAGGATGCTTTCTTCTTCTTCCCACTTTGGCCCGACTTCGATTTGGTCTTCTTCGGCTTCGGTTTCTTCTTCACCTCCTTCACAGTCTTACTTCTCTTTCTAACTCCTGGTCCTGAGACAAACAGACAACAGACAACTTAAAAAAAATGGTATTCTTGCCATTATTATATATAAAAAAAAAAAAAGAGTTCTGTCAATGTTCACTAGGCCTTACCCTTTCCCTCTTTGGTTTTGGCTTTTTTGATTGGCCCCAACTGACAGCTCGGCTGGCTGCTGCTGACAGACGTTGGCTGTGCCACGGTAACCGTTTCCACAGCGGCGGCCACAGCGGCGGCCACAGCGGTGGCAGATGCGCCTTTGAACGGGTTGTTGGCACTGAACTCTCGCCACTTGGCCCCTAACACCGTCATCATCTTTGACATGGGAATCTTCGGGTTCTTCTTGGCAATGAGAGGCCTGAGTGAAACCAGGGGGAGAGGAGACAAAAACAGCAGCTTTATCGTGTCACCCTTCATTCCTGCTGATGTAATTTCTACTTCCCTTAGCGCTGGAGGGAGCTGGGTCTTGATTTGCTGACACCCCACTGCCCCTTAAATTTTGTTCTCTTTGCTTTGCTGTGTGTATGTCATGTTTGTGATTTGTCAGGCAACAGCTTGAGGTTTGGCACGCTGGCCTGTGAAAGATAGTGGGTCAGAGCACCGAGTCCCAGAGCCTCCCGGCTGTCACAGGCATCCAGTAAGCAGCTGACTACTCACAGGGGGCACTGCAGGAGCTCATGCTCCACTTTGTAGGAGCAGAGGCTTAGCCGAGCCAGACAGCCCCAGGTGAGACAGACTCTTTCTACCAACAGCCGAGCTTTCTAGCTCAAACAAAAAGAGCAGTGTTTGCTCGTCACAGTACACTATAGACTCACTGTGGAGTTTTTGTTGAAAGTGTCTCAGGGAGGGACTCTGACAATCCTCAGAAACAGAAACAGAACAGAGCAGTTTAACACAGGAAGAGAATCCAGACACAAAATTAGATGCTTGCCTGAGGAACTGGCTGAAAGCCTTGTAGTTGGTGATGGTTTTGTAGTCGTCCTCGGTGAAGCCGTACTGAACGTCTTCGAGACCCCACTCCTGCATCAACTGGCTGGATGATTTAGGTTCCTAAGGAGATACAGATGAAAGAAATCAGAACATATACGTTAAATGATGTTAAATAAAGAAAATATTGATGATGTCAAATTAATGGTAACCATTCATCATCCACACCACTTTCAAGGATGGGTCGCCTAAAAAAATAGGAAAAAAAGATATTGTTGGACTGACTTCTTATAAAGTGGGGAGACGCCACATTTTTAAGCTTTTGATGTACTTTTTCATGCACTGCATCTGAATTATTTTTACAAATGAATATGTGCAATATGTGAAGAAAACAGGGGCAGCGCGCGCAGCTCCAAATACTGACCACTGTACCGGGTGCACGGTTGTAGTTGAGTCAACAAGATAAAGACAGTTTTCATAGTACTGGAGATTTGTGAAAGTTAGGGCCAGACAGTCAACAGTCAAAAGGTTAATTTTAATTTAATTCATTAAATTTGTTTGTCAACTAACTATGTGTCACTTGCTGTCCTTCATTGACTCAATCTATAATGCAGAGTCCATTTTTAGATGTAGTCTAATCTAATCTATTCTAATCTAATATCTACTCTTTTTTTACTTTTGTCTCTCCGTAAAATATCCTTGGGGTATGTGAAACACAAAATCAACTTAATCATCATTATTAGATTATCATATCATGAGATGATCCATTTAAAATGATTGGCACTGAACCCACATAGAAACCCTGTGTTGAAATTAGCATATTCATTTAAAACACACAACCCAGCAGACTACAAGGTGTGGCCTGTGTCAGCATCGTGGGCCTAGACTTACTTTCAAGTTACCATCATCATCATCATCGTCATCATCCTCCTCATCTCTCTTCTTCTTCCGGGGCTTCTTCTCCTTCTTCTCCTTCGGTTTCTTCTTCTTCTTCTTGGTGGGGCCGTACATGCTGCTCTCGCTCTCCGAGCCTATTTCAGGACGCTCCCGTTCCTCCTCCACCTCTGAGGTCTCCTCCAGGTCACTGTCAACTCTCGCCTGAATTCCTCCCTAAAGGCATTTTGCAGAAGGACACACAAACATTATGCACAAAGTGCAAATATATGAACACTAGTGTTTATGTGGTAATCGGCAGCAGGACACGAGCATATTGGAAGACACGCGGCATTCACTGATGTTGCGTATTTTCCAGCAGACAAAGATGTGTTTAGTATACACCTTCACAAAACTCCAACTGGATTTTTTACTGAATGAAAACTTCACCCGAGCAGCCTTCCTTTGATATAGTCAGGAGCTCCTGCCAAAAAAGCTATTTTTATAAATGTAAACTGGTAGAATCTGGCTTTGAAACTTGCTTCAGCTCCCTACCTCAGGACATGACTGTAACTGACTGAAGCTCGCATCAAAGCCACATTCCTGGATCATAACTGAATTTAAGGTCTGAATTCTACCATTGGTGACACAAAGGAAATCTGTCTCCAGTTCGGGGGCTATCTTCTGAGACAGAATTTCAAATCTAGTAATAAGCAATGGGAATAATTAAAACATGAAACTCAATGGTAGGGCAAATATGCACGGCATTAATTTTGCCAGGGTTAGGGATTAGAGCTCCCACAGAGGCCACCCACACTAAAAACATATGTTGTCAGTATACTCTAAAGCTTCTACTTGATGGCATTTGCATAAATAAAATGACCTCATTCCAAAGTGTCACTGTTTAGCTAATATTGTAAACATTCTGCCAATGATGAAATAAATAAATGATTACATTACGTCTGCAGGTTAGTGGTGAGTTGACGGGGAGTTAAATCAGAGGCACGTTCACCTTTTCACGCATTCGCCTTCGACAACAAACTGAAGCGAGAAGGAGAACACCTCAGGCGGTGCAGCCAATCACAGCTCAGAGCTGATGTGTAGCCTGAGCTGCATCCTGCCCGTTTAATATGAGACATCTGGAAGGGTATATGGATTTAACAGTTAACAGGTGTTGTTTGTGTGATCAAGAGTGTTGCATATGAACAAATTCACTGGTGCGTGCTCAGTTTGTACTTGTGTGTGTGTGTGTGTGTGTGTGTGTGCGCATGAGTGAGAGAGAGCAGGAGGGTGAAGTATCTGGTATCTCTCTCTCATTATGCACCTTTCATGTGTGTGCAAGTGTGCATGTTAATTTTGTTTGTGCATGTATGTATTCTATATATGTTTTTGAATGGGTGTGTTTCTCTTTCCTTTAATCTAGAGATGCAGTTTTTTTGTTGATGCTTTGTGTGTTTGCACGCATGTGTGTCTCTGCATGCGCCTGGATGTGTGTATATGTGCACATCTTTTTGTGTGAGTGGGATAATTATTTTAATCTCTTTCTGCGTGTGTTCCTCTCCACATGTGTTTGTGTGTGTGTGCGTGTGTGTGTGTGTGTGTGTGTCTTTGTACAGTATCTATGCATCTGTGTGTGAACATGTGTGTGCACATGCTAAGGAGTGAATTAGTGCACAGCAGCTTTGTGCTCTGCTCGCTGCCTGTTGCTCAGCAGGCCTGTGTGGATCCATGGAGAGACTTGCAGGCGTTTTACTCTGTAGCGCAGTGGAAAGGCTCACGTTGCCGCAGCGCCCGCCAACCCTACCAGCAGCCTGGCTGTGTTGCCATGGTGACCAAATTTGAGCAGTGTCTGGCTCTAGCTCTCTTTCTCTCTCTCTCTCCTCCTAGTTTCTCTCTCTCTTTCCCATAGCTCACCCCCCCCACACACACGCACGCCTTCTTTTTCTCTCACTTTCTCTCTTTCACATCTCATAACCCCCCCTCCTATTATTTTCTCTCTCACTCTCTCTCTTAACTGCTCCCCCTTTCTTGTTCTTTCTTTCTATCCTGCCAATCACCCCCCCCACACACACACACACACACGCACACACACACACATCCTCACTCTCTATCACAGTGGCAGCCAATGGAACGGTGCCATCCAATCAGACACGTTTGCATAACGAGCTTGTTATGCAGAGGCCTGTGGTTGCAGAGCTGGTGCTCCAGCACCCGTCTAGACAAATCTCATTTATGCATAAGAAGGAGAGAGGGAGAGGGAAAGAGAGAGGGAGAGAGAGAGAGAGAGAGAGAGAGAGAGTAAATTGAAGATTGTGGATGGGGGATGGGAGTGGGGGTGGAGGTGGAGGAGGGAAAAGCAAAGAAGCAGAACCACTGTTGAGAACAACTGCAAAGACGAGGTGGAACTGTGCAACAACCTCACCGTGGCCCAGAGTTCAATGTTACACACACATCATAGGACCAAAGAGGACACTGGCAGCAACAAAGAGGGTGTCTCTACTGTCAGAGGGAAGAAAATCAGATAAGTGCTGATAACGTAATCAAATTAGATGCTTCCCCATAATGGCTCTGCCTCAGGGAGATTGCAGAGGATGCCACAGAAAATATGAAATGAGCCACGAACTGGATATTCAATAAAATCTAGTTCGACGAGAAAAAAAATGCCGCTGTAAAAAGGCTACAACAACAGCCTCTTCTTTTCCCCAGAAATCAGCAACAGCTCTCTGTTGACTCACAATCCCAGAGAGGATATTGAACTTATAAAAACAAGACAGAGGCTCATCTCAAAGTGACTGTATTTCAGCAAAACATGTTTTGAGGTTATATTGTGGCCAAACATCAGCCTCCTCTTTTTCAAATAAAATTAGGTGCCTTCTGTAATCTTTTTTGTTGAACAGGAGCCAGAATGCCCCTTCATGTCTACACAGTTGCTTTGTTTCACTGATGAGAAAAGGAAGGCAAGTACCAATTCTTGCCACCAGTAGCTGTGACCTGAGACTGCGATGTGCCACTGACAGTCTCTGACCCCAATTGACTTTTGGCCCCTGTCTGACACCAACCTCTGGGGAGTGATTGGAAGTGAATTACAGCAGTGGAGGTTCCTCAGTGGGAGGGCAAGAAAGAAAGAAATAATAGTGAGAAAAGAAAGAAAGAAAGAAAGAAAGAAAGAAAGAAAGAAAGAAAGAAAGAAAGAAAGAAAGAAAGAAAGAAAGAAAGATAGAAAGAGAAGAATGAAAGAAAGAAAGAAAGAAAGAAAGAAAGAAAGAAAGAAAGAAAGAAAGAAAGAAAGAAAGAAAGAAAGAAAGAAATAAAAAGAAAGAGAAAGAAAGGCTGGCAGTAACAAAAGCAGCAACATCACGATCAAGGCAAAGTGAGGTGATGCGTGTGAGACGAGAGCAGAGGGAAGAAAGAGGAGAATACAGAGCAGAGTCTGTGTGTGTGAGAGAGGAGAGTGTCAGAGGGAGTCCCCCCCTCATTAGCTCAGTGAGACCCAGAGCTCAGTGTTTACCACAAGCAGCCAAAGGGCCGGGTGGCAGCCTGGCCAGCCAAGCTCCTCACAGCACTGCTGGCATCTCCACCCAGCAGAGGGGAACATCCTGGCTATGTCACTGACACTGTTAAAGCCATCACCAGCACAGGCGGGAAACACACTGGGAATACGGTGAATTCCTATAATCATTGAATAAATAATTATTATAGCTCCTGGGTTTGGCCACATTTTCTGGAGCAAAACGTAGATTGGGAGTGAACTTCATGCAATGCTGCCTTTTTAGTCGGATTCCCCTCAAAGCTGCACCAATCAATATTATATATTAATGGTGGATCAAATGACAATGTTTAATCTGAAAGGGGTCGGATTATTATTTTCAAAATGCAGTTCTCTCTAGCTTTACAGAGCTTTTAACCACTTCGAGGTCATTGTTTTGATTTTCCAGTGTTTAATTAACCTGTTAGATTCTGTGACCAGTTTCAGTATTTTGTTTAGGAGTGTACTTCCCCTAACCAGACCAATCAGTGAGCTTATTTATATTTGCTCTTGCAGATGGGCTCCCCCCCCCTGTTCACACAGATTTTCATCCACCATGATACGGGTCGGGCTAGTCACAACTATGTATCACACAATGACTGACGGAGGAGCGCTGCTGAAGCATTTTTGTTAACAACCAAGATGGCTGCCACTGATGTGGAGAGGTCTGTTGAATCTGCTATTGCAACAGTATTACACAAACTTGATGGTAAACTATTCGGTAAAAGAACAAACACCTGCACTAACGGTGTTTGTTGATGAGAAAGATGTTTGACGCACTACCGACAGGATTTGATTTAATTCACAAACTGGCTCCACTCTGTGCTCCACATTGTTTGACTACCTGCCCCGCACCAAACGACAAACATAAAGCTAGCTGGTAAACATATGGTGAGAATTTAGAAGCAAATGAGCCAGATGTTTTTTCGGAAGTTGATGGAGACCAAACCAGAACTAAAAGGACAATGAATATTATATATAACGATCCTCAGGTGGACAGGAAAACAACTCAAAATGACCTCTAATGACAATCGCAATTTTTTATTAACACATTTGCAACTTGTAATGACCCAGCCCTGAGACCATGGCAAATAATGGAAGTGCATGTGAGAGATTATCTAAAGGAAAGGGTTCTTTTTATATAAGGAAATGATACATAAGATCAATGCAATGCAACTTTAAAGCAAGTCTGTGTGACAGAATGAAAGACACTCATGCTAAATTCGATAAACTTTGGGTTTTTGCAGCTATAGCCTGACAATAGCTAATGCTATATTGTTACGTTGTAACGTTGGATATTATAGTTTAATGACTGAATAAATGGCATTACTGACTCAGTTTGAATCTTTTCTATTTGTGCTACTGTAAACTACATTTTAGCATTCACTGTAATACCATAATTGCCACTTTGTGACCACAGTGGCTGCTGTTCAACAAAAGGCTAGCTTTAACAGCTAGTAATTCCAACATAACAAATCTGGTTGAATAAAGACACTGGTGTTAATGCTGAGAGCAGTTCAAACGTCTGACCTGTTGTCTAAACCTTGGAGACTAAAGGCTGGAGAAACTCTACTGTCAAAACTGCTCTGTCACAGCTCAGACTCCCACTGTTAGCTTGGCACAGACTGTGGACTTCTGACCTACAGTCCCTGCCATCAGCACCAGCACCACAGGCACAAATCTACACTCTAAACTGGCACTTGGTGCCCACAGCTTACACTGGCAATGACGGCGACACTGCTGCCAACCTCCCCTAAGCCTGAGACAGTCCACTGCCTCTCATTTAGATTACAAAGGCAATCCAGTAGCCAAAACACACCTCTGATCCAATTGCAGAGACATCAAAAGAGCGATGGGTTGAGAAACAGAGAATGTGGAGGACAGCTTGAGCCAAAACGCCTGACAAGCTGTTGTGTCCAAGGTCATGACAGATGGTGTTGAGTGAGAATTACACATTACCTCCTTTTTCCTCTTCTTAACTTTGGGCATTTTTCCCTCTTTCATCTTTTTGGGCTTCTTCTTCTTTTGTTGTTTGAGGGAGTCATCATCAGAAAAAAAGCTGTCGAGGGGTGTAAGGGGAACAGTGTTGCGCTCACCTTCGTCATCCTCATCTGGAAACAAAGAAACAAAAACATATCTCCTTAGGCACATAATGTAGTACACTGTGCACAGAGTACTTAAGATGATACTGTACATCTGGAAGTTTGTCAACTTTACAGCAAGGAAATTAATTGACAACAATTTTCATAACTGATTAATTGATTAAAGTCGTTTATTAAAGAAAAATTTTAAACATTTACTGGTTCCAGCATCTGAAATGTGAAGGTGTGTCTTTTCTCAGTTTTATAACATTGTAAAATGAATATATCTGGGTCTGTTGATTAAACAAATCAAGGAATGTGAAGAAATAACTTTGTGTTTGGGAAATTGTAAAGGTTTTTTTTCACAATTTTCTGACATTTAATAGTCAAAATTTGGAATCAAAAAGGATAAAAAAAAAAAAAGAAAGCTTAAACGATAATTAAATGAATCATTAGTTATCAGCCTTGTACACAGTGAAAAGACAGCAAAGTGAAAAGTCAGTTTTTGAAAATAAAAATGATGAATCGGTGTCAGGCCAACAGGAGCACTTGGCAAAATAAACCTCATAATCACACATCATTGAGTGTGGATCAACTTTATCCGTCAAAGCGCAAATAGATGGAGTGCCTGCCCTGCTGCTAAATGGGATATCCCTGGAGGACCACTGAGGTATACTGAGCATAACTTCTGCCTTTAATGCTTGCTGGGACTAAAGCGACCTGCTGCTGTTTGTCAGCTGCACTGTCTCAAAGCTGCTGTGTACAAACGTGCTGACTGCTGAGCGCAGCAGACTTTACTGATGCCACAGTGGGTCACAGAGGAGTAAGTAAGGGAGAGAGACAGTCCCAAACAATACATCACTATAAAGAGACACGTGGAGAAATACACACAGGATGCAACCGCCCCGTAAAGGTTGACCTGATCTCGTTCTCCCACTGTGTCTCCAACTGTCTTTGTGTCTCTTTCAGTCTATATATCTGCGTGTCTCCCTTGCGCTCTGCGTCTCACACAGACAGACTGGAGGGCATGAAATATGCAGCACATGTATCAGAGTCAATCAGCCAACACTCGCCCTGCAGTCTACCACTCCCCTGGGTAGCTGGAGTGAGAGATTGGGGAGGAGGGATTCCTGTGTAGTAGACACACAAACCTCACCAACCACTTATCCTCTATTTAGCAAAGCTAGCAGGAGGTATCCCACGCACACACAGACACACACAGACACACACACACACACACACACACACACACACACACACACACACAGTATAGAACAGATCAGTGACTTCAAAGCTTTAATCGGTGGCACTGGCAGGCTCATTGTGTTTTTTTCTGTCCACCAGATGAAATGTGTCACCCCTTCTTTAATGCTAATTGGGGGTAACTTGTGCTTTTTATGCCCAAATTTTTTTTATAATAAAGCTGTGACTGACAACATTTATAACTGGTACCAATTACTTTAAAATTTGACCATGCTAGTTATCTATCTATCTATCTATCTATCTATCTATCTATATCTATCTATCTATCTATCTATCTATCTATCTATCTATTTGGGATTTTTGCTTTGCCTGCTCGTTCTTTCTCTCTACCTCCAGCACAGATGCTTCTCTCCTCTCTTTATTTCTCTCTTTCTCAATAGAGCCTTGAGTTTATGTATTACGCATCTCAAACAGGGAGCTCTTTTACGTCTCAGATGTATGTTAGCCGCCTGCCAGGCAAGTTATGATGGCAACACAGCGAGCTTTACATCTCTTTTAGACGCACAGATGATGACACGGATCAGATGCTGGAGATGGATTACAGAAAGCACACAGCCCATCACTCTGCAGCCTTTCTCTCTTTGAGTGAACTACGACTGACAGGTTGACCACACATCACTGATTACACACGCCAGATGAAGCCGGACTGTGTGTCCCTTGCGCTGCTTCCTGTACAATAAATAACTCAATCTTGACAGTGATGAAGCTGCATTACTGATGTAAGGTTTAAAAGTTCGATTACATGCACCTAATTCAATTTGAACAGACTTGACTGATTCCTTTTTTAGCAATGATAGTAGCGTGACTGGCAAGGTTGGTCTGTCTGCCACTTCTGTACTGGATGGATTGGCACAAAATTTTGCACAGACTTTCAGGGTTCTCAGATGTTGTATTCTGCTCACTTTGGTGATCCTCTGACGTCTGCTCTAGTGCTACCATGCGGTTGACATTTGTAGTTTTGGGTGAAAACTTCCAACAACTATTGGATGGATTGATCAGAAATTTTACAGAGACATTCATGTCTCCCTAATATAAATTGTAATGACTCAATGATCCCCTAATCAGGCCAAAAATTCATTTCAATCAAAACTTCTGTCTTCCGCAGGTAAAGGGCCGATTATGCTCGTTAGCAAATGTTGTCATGGTAACACGCTAAACTAAGATGATGTAAATGGTAAATAGATCGGCTAAATTTCAGCATGTTAGCATTTTCATTGCCAGCATGTTAGCTTGCTGACATTAGTGTTTAGTTTGAAAGCATCACTGTGAAAAAAAAAATACAACAAAAATATTAAACAAATGGTCTGTCAGTAATGGATCTTATTTATAAGAGGGTGTGATAGCAATGCAATTGACTGAGAAAAAAAAAACATGTCTGTCTTTAAACCTGCATTGCCTTATAATCCTAACCTTGCCTCTAGTAAATGGTCTGTGAAGTCCCCAATGGGAAAGCCATCAGGGGAAAGATAATCTTTCTGCTTGGTGAGTGAACCAGGCTGTGCCAGGTGTTGGAAGGGGGGTGGGGGTCGCTCAGTCATGTGGCACAGAGAGGTCTGGCACCAGATTCCGTTAGAAAGAGGACCAAAGCTCCACTTGGCAAACAGGCCGTCTGTAAAGTGTGGACGGATGGCACAGACACAGTTCTGACCTTCCTGCAAGGGCTTGGCCATCGGACTGACCCATTAGAAGGGAGATTCATGAGCAACTCCCAAGTGAGGAAGCTAGAGTTTACTGGAAAGCACATTAGCCCTTTGTCTGTTGGCCCCTGTGTGGAAATACCCACTTAATGTTGCCCAGCATTGCTTGCCACAAAGGAGGCAAGACAGAGCCAAAGGGTTTCCTTTCTTCACTGATTAAGTGCTCATAGTTCAGGCCTCAAACGCCTTCGGACCAAGATACCCATAGACTATTATTAGAAAATGTAATCATCAAAGTGATTGAAGGATAGAGCCCAAATTACATCATTAAAATCATATCTATTATAGACAATGTATGCACAAGATCATAATGTGTGCAATACAAAGCAGATATTAAACAGAAATGGCATCTTTCGTGCTAAGGCTATGTGCACGCGCAGCAGGAAAAAATGGTGTCAACTTTCACAGTGAGGGATCCAAAAATAGACCCCTTTCCAATTGGGGATAACATTTGTAGGCACACAAAAGCCCATTATAATCTTTCAATTTTAGGGAAGAACAAAACAATTAAAACAGAAAACACAATGGAACAATCTGTGACAGTGTAAGCACCCAGAGTGAAACAAAGGGAATTAGGACACTTTATGTGCCACAGCAAATAAAAGCTGTGATAGGATAACATTCAGGGGTCTGAAGTTCCCCGAGGATGTGCTTCTACATTTTTGCATTTTAATTGCATGGAAGCATCTTGATGCCGGGATAAATCTGATCTGGATTCTTGACCTTGTCCGTCACTTTGATGTTTGGTGACGGAGGTCGTAAACTGTCCTGAAAACTGCTCCCTGTATCAGCAGAATAACAACAGATTTGCATATTGTCAGAGCAGCGTGGATATCTTAATTTATCATCAAAAATCTTCATCAAGGCAAATAAATATAAATCATTGCATCTGATTTTTATTGCATTCACCCTTCACCATAAATTGAGTTCCATTGATATGATTACAGTCAAAGATATACAAATACAAAATTATATCAAGGCGCACATAAAGCAATTTTAACTGACACATGAGAATGTTTTGGATTTTTAAAATCGGATTACTACTCACATATTTTCACTCACCTGCCATAATCAATTGCACCCTTCCTTCCTCATACATGTTTAACCAACCCCCTGGGTTATTGGGGACACGCATCAGTGCTTGTGTTCTCCCTCGGGCTATGGCTGGCAGTCACAGATGATGCCTCAACTGCTCAACACTTCTCTCTGTTTCTCCCCTTCCCCTCTCTTTGTCTGTCTTTTTCCCTCTCTGCTGCACACCTTCACATAGGAACTTGCAAGTATAAATGGCTTATCAAAAATATTGTTTGTATACATATATATATATATATATATATATATATATAATATATATATATATAAAGAAAAAAATATTGGTTGGTTTTATATGCAAAGCATTGTCACAAATAACACTGAATCCACCACGCTCAGTCCATATGTGACAGGCAAAGGCATTTTTGAAAACCTGTCCCTTCAATAGAAAATCACATATATATTTGATTTTAGAAATAATAAATAATGATGTACCCATGATATAAACTATACTGCAATTAATATATATGTGAAGCAAAGTATATCAGCTTTAAAGGTTCAAGACCTTGAAAAAAAGCAGGAATAATGAGTAAAAAATGCACCATGGCAACTCCACCATATGACAATTAGTCATTCAGTTCAGAGGCAGTAAACCACTGCTAAGGCGTCATGTGACCAAACCAAGCCAATGTGATTTGGCAAAGGCTTTTTAATCATTTTGTCACAATATTTTACCTTGTAGCATTGCACTGTATTACTTATTACTGTATCCCGAACCATAAAGCATCTTCATTTTGAAGAATTGGGACACTTTCTCTCTTACGTATTCTAACAGTGCATCATTTCAGGCTATCACTGCGTTTAATTGTCACACTCCTGCACAACTTCTTACTAAATATTTGGTTATAACCAGGAAACTTTTCCACATTGTGATGCGAAAGTGAAATAGAGGGCAGAGCAGCATCTTTTAAGTCTTGCCCTTGACATCAAAGCATCAAATAAGCTAATGCCCTGAGCGAGCTGCAGGGGTAGATAAAAAAAAAATTAAAAAAATGTAAATATGTCAATCTATTGGCTGCACTGGACAAAGTGACATGATGCAGTGTGCCTGCATTTTCTGTGTGCATTTCTGCCTAGCACAAGTGCAACAGTGGGGCACCTCAGCCACTAACACGTTGGACAGAGTCCAGAGGACTGAGGCAGATATAGATTTTGATTAAACTGGCTCCTGGCTGCACATGACAGACATCCCAGTTTGCAGTTTAAGTATGTGTCATATAGGCATGACAGCTGTGGCCCACATCTAATCCCACCACTAGTTCATCTAGAGGAGCAAAAGCCATCATGCAGCAGTCATGAAATTTTTCATTTTATACTATTAGGAAAACATCATTTAGACAACATGACACTATGACCGGGATTCCCCAAACTACTCAGGTGTGTTATCTGTTTCACCAGGTACAGAAAATCACTGGGTGCCGGGACACCTGCCAGAAAGTCTGACAAACTTATTACCCAAGTGAAAACAGATTGGCCATAATTTGGCAAGTACCCTCTTGTATCTACAGGTCATTAATTAAAGAATCTTCATTTCTGAAGAAAGAAAATTACATATGCACTACAGCTGGTTCATTGCCAGAGTGACTGACAGATTCATTTTCCAGCCAGAAGAAATACTGCCCAGATTTGGCTTGTGTGAAGCCACCATGTGAACTCAATGAGCTGCATGTCAAGAATGTGGGTTAGAGATGGAAGGAATGGTGGTAACCCAACCATGGCCATCAACAGCGCTCAAGACCAAGGCTAAATACTTGATAAAGACTGTTTACTGTAGCCTACACGTGGCTTTCACACCTCTGCGGCCATGCAGTGCTGGAAAAAATTGAAAGTTGGAGCAGCCTCCTGATCACAAGTGGAAACAGCAGCGCATCTTGTACAAGATGAACACGGATGTTGTCACTGTAGCCCATTTCTACTTAAAAGCATATGCACGCATTAACTGAGAAGGACAGAAAAATCATCACAGCACAGGCCGACACAGCACCGAATCAACTGTCATCGTTTTAAACAGCTCTCTGACTCAAACTTGTGTCTTTGGACTTCAGGTAAAGCCATTCACTTATACACGCATGCAGCCCCTGAAAGAAAAAAAAAACAGCCCACAGAAACCATGCAGCAGGGTTTTCATCTTGCCCCGAAATCAGGCTGGATGTGAGGACAGCCGGAGGCAAATCCAAAAACCTGTTCCCACCTTAAAGACACTAGGTCGTGCAAAAAAAACATAATAGCATGACTCTGCTTATTGCACCCCACCCCTCCTCCTCCTCTCTGGTCTAAGGAACGCAGGACAAGCCCTTTTCCCCGCATTCAAGGCGTAGCGGCGCAAAATAATCTGAAGGACACCCCGCCTCCCCCCTTTCCCTCACCTGGCATATCGTCTTCAAAATCCATGTCGTCTTGTCCCTCGTCTTCATTACTCAGCGACCCCGGCATCTTTATCTCATAGCCCCCAAACCCCTTTTAGGCTGAGAATACTGAAAGTTAACCCTCCAGACGCCGCAGCCCAGTCTCTTTCTTCACCCAAAAAGAAATGTATTCGTCGCTCAGTTAATTTTTTTTTTTTTTAATTTTTTTTTCGCAGTGAATCTCGGGCTCTCTCTCCAGGAGTAAAAAAAAATTAAATAAAAATCATTTATTTTTTTCCACTGATCTCTATCCAGGTCTTCCAGTCTGAAAAATAAGAAAGACAAAAATGGAACACACATGCCCAGATTGTGACGTCTGGTCTGTTGCCATGACGATGCATCCCATAATTTCACCCACAACTAGTTAGTCATGCTCTCCTAGTTACCACTTCAACTAGTAGTGTGCAAAAAAACACACCGTGCGGCATCGCCATGTGCCGCTAATAGGCGGATACTCTCCCGCGCCTGTCGCCTGCCCGTTTCCCTTTGGAAGTCCAGAGAATTGAGACAGAAACTTCTGCTGGTTTCTCGCACAGCTGCCTCACGATTCACTGTAACCTTTACTCTAAATATGAAGTGTGTCTGTAGGGGAGAAAAAACTGCTCTTTTTTTCCTATCAAGTGAAAGTATTAATGCCAATTAATATTTTTTGGACTCATTCTCACCTTTCATCAACATCTAAAACATCAGGCGGAAATAAACAGACTCTATATTCGTTTCTTCATTTTACAAACTTTCGCCTTTTTTTCCGGACAAAAAAGCCCCACACAAGTGCAGCGTAATGACTGCATGCTGAGAGGAGTCCTGACTGCCAGTGGTCTAACTGTTGTCAAGGTTACCACAGCTGTAACACAGGATGCCCCACAGAGAGCTCACCACAGTGAGTATGGCTTTCAGCTTCGCTTACAATGTATTAAAATATACAAATCAAGAGCTGGAAGTGCACAACCATTGCACATGCTGCAGTGGTTTTAGTGTGCCTAATTTATTTAAGTGTATTTATTATTTATATCCAGTGTAATAGTTTTGTTCATCTCTTTTTGGCTAATAACATAGTGCACTTGCCTACATTTGCTTGTTATTTTCATGTAATTAGTTTGCTGGTGCGGATTTCTGCACAAAGGGCACAAAAGGAAAAGAATTATAAAATTATTTTCTCATCAGACTTCCCAATTCAGATAAAAGTACCAAAAATAAATGGGATTTTTTTTTATGGATAGTTTAAAAGTACCACTAGATGACCGCTTCATTTGGATTTTTGTTTAAATTATGCATCTAAATTATAAAAATTAATATCAAATATATATAACAGAGCAAAGCATACAGTGTTATGTTCATAGCTCTGGTATGCATGTTCTTTCAAAATGTAAAAAAAAAAAAAGACAAACTTTTCTACTCTTTAGAAATTTTTTATTAAAAGTGGTGTTAGTTTTAATCTTCCTCTTCCTCCTCCTCATCCTGGTTGATCTGGAAGTAGCGCAGCTCGTAGCTCTCCTTGGTGTTGGCAACAACTCGCAACCAGTCCCTGAGGTTGTTCTTTTTCAGATACTTCTTGGTGAGATACTTCAGGTACCTAACAGAGAGGAGGGGATGGGGGCAAACAGCATAAACCTTTTAGTGTATAATTAGCAAGTAATTTTCATGGACATATTCCTTGAGAACCTACACCCAGGTGTTTGCAAAATCTAGCCATTTCTTAAATTATGTTTGAATAAACATTGAATTGTTTAATCTAGTTTTGACCTCAAACGCACTTAAGTGTTCCGTATTCTGTGTTCTTTTAAAAAATATTATTTGAAGCACAAATAGCATACTGTATGTCACTAAAATCTAGTAATTTGATGACAGATCCAGCTAACACTATGGTTAAATACATTACAAGATACACTAATACACTAATACACTAATACCAACATCTCCTAGTTACCTTTTCCACTGGTCATATGAAGTGCTCAATTTAATAATCAAAATGGTAGAGACACCCTCTGGTGGTGGTGTTCTTAACACAATCTCATTGAAAAATATATATATATGTACTTATTTTTCAATTTTTGAAATGAGTTTATGCAAATAAATATTTCCAAATGCAGAAACCTAGAGGCATTTCTGGAGTCTGACCTAAACTTTCCTTCTCATTTCCACAACATAGCAGATTTCCATCTGTCAGCTTAGAAGTATTGCTAGGATCAGATCTTTTCTTTAATTCCAGGACACTAAAACCCTTATTCATGCCTTTGTTTACAGCCAATCAGACTATTGTAAATCCTTATCTGCTGGCCTGCCCCAGAAATCAATTGAATGAGTCCAGCTTGTCCAAAATACTGCTGCCAGGGTTCTCACAAGAACTAGAAAATATGATCATATTTCTCTATTGTTTTGGCGTTTGCCGTCAGGGGGTCCTAAACTCTGGAACAATCTCCCACTGCAAATTAGATAAACAACCTCAATGTCCGCTTTTAAATGTCTACTAAAGACTTATTTTTATAGATTAGCTTTTAATTAGTTTTACATTGGCTTTTAATTTAGTCATTGTAGTTTGTCCCATGTATGTTCATCTTCTTGTTTTTATATATTCTCCTGTCTGCAAAGCACTCTGTAAACTTGTTTTTGAAAAGTGCTATATAAATAAAGTTTATTAATTATTATTATCATTACTATTATTATTATTATTAATTAGAACATAGCCATTGTTAATGATATTATTTTGACCTCTTTTTTTCCTACTTTGTGTCAAAATGACTGATGTGAAAAATGCTTCAATACACTCAGTGGCCATTCTTTTAGGTACGCCTGCACAATCCGGTGCAAAAACACCTTTAAATATAATGCACACCACTACATTTAACTATGACCTCAATAATAAACATTTAATTGAATTTCACATTTCAAAAATGTGAACAAAAACTGGACATTATACACTTGGTGAAAGGTAGAATTTATGGCAGAGCTGTTGTACTGAATTGGAATAGATTTTACAGGTGTATAAAGAGGCCACAGAGTGCATGTTCCGTATACATGTGCTTTTTAAGTAGTTCCTGGTGAAAGTATCTTTAATGTTTGTGCCATTGCCATTGCCATCCCCTTGTATTGGGCTGATGACATAAGCAGACTTCTTCGCAGCAGACTTCTCAACAACAACAACAACAAAAAAATGTAAGGAAATCCAAAACAAGCTGCATGGCTAGACACGACTACGAATATTTGGTTGAACTGCCCTTTAATTTGGAAACGCCACAAGACACTACCGGAAACTTTTACATACTACGAAAAACTCAGTATTTTCAGAATGAATGAAGATACAACACTGACAGTCTTATTTCAGGGTTTCTGAAGTAAAATCCTCATGTTACAGAGACGTTGCGGATTATATTGTGTATGGTTGCAAGCTATGCCAATAAAGTACGTCAGTTACATAAGCTACGCATTATAAATCCCGGAGGCATCTTGTTTCTTTGCATTATGGTGGTTGCCTGTACAAAAGACAGGAATATAAAACTTCTATCAATGTGTGCAACTTATGAATTTATATTACCACCTTACAACAAAGTAAAGAAGTTGAACTCCACCTGGTGACTTAGTCCTCTCTGATAGGAGTTCTGTAGTGGCCAGTTCACGTTATCCAGCTGCTTCAGGATTAAATCCCAGCAGTATCCATATCATTGACCACATCAGATCATTGATAATTAGTATCGGTCCATTCACTGACTCGCAATGCATTACTCATCTTCAGAACAGTTACTACCTGTATTTAAGGAACAATATTCAAGCAGCCAGCCTGCTTCTTCAGAAGTGCTCATCAGACAGTTGAATAGCTATATGGCACACCGTAAACATTTTACAGCCTCATTTTTAGTCCGCAAAGGTGAGCACTCAGAGGACATTTCAGGCAGAGTATCACCATAATTTGTAATACATCAAATAAAGCTGTATTTGGTGTCTTCTCATTTTGTCAGGTGGTCTGTTACCTAACTGTTGTCAAAATGCCAATAATATTAAATGAAAATCACACTCCTAGATATTACATTTTTCAGTGGGATATTGCATTCTCCTCTTACACACAAAAGTGAAATAGATTACTTAGCTGCTCTGGGAAACTTGTACAAACATTTCTTCAAATTGGACATATCTGTTTGTCTATGGTAGAAGGCGCTGCATAGAGTGATCTAGCATTTCGTACATGACTGTGATAAGCAAAAAGATAATTTCCAACGACTCGTAAAACATGACAGACAAGAGTCGCACTATATTTTGTACCTCTTTGAGAAGGGAACTTCGGAGTTCACAGCAATTTTGCTCTTGCTCCTCTCAATGGACACCACACCACCACCGAGGTTTCCAGCTTTGCCGTTCACCTTGATGCGCTCCTGGAGAAACTGCTCCTGTAGGGGCAGAGGACACAGCAAGTCTCACACAACAGTTGGTATTCATAAGCATGTACAGAGTTAGTACAAAGGGGGATATCAAAACGAAATGGTGTTACGTTAGATACGTTTCTAACCAGAACTGAAAGATGAGATAGTGTTTGATATGTTGTTAGTTTCCATTCTAAACCACATCGGATTATTGCGTCTTTCAGTTTAACTGACTGTGAAAATCATCTCCAATGACTTGGGATTGATCCCACTGATTTGACAGCAGGGCTTGACACTCAGGGGTTTAGTCTAACAGCTGCTGCACACTGTTTAACAATATGTCACTTATGTCTGAACTGCTCTACTCACAAAGTTGGCTGCATCCATGATGCCATCTTCAACAGGGTGAGTGCAGTCCAGGGTGAACTTCAGGATCTGCTTCTTCCTTTTTCCACCCTGCTTCTTGACCACCTGCTTTTTCTGGCAGATACGTAATATAAAGGTTAGTCAACCCCACATACATCACATCATGTTTAACTTCGAAACAGCTAAAAGGAAGCATTTCAATAATTTTCCAATTCTGTCGAGATCTCATGAGTGGAAAGTTGCCTCTAAACTTTATTTTTCCAACAACACTTTGCGACAGAATTTTCACGTTAACTGCTGCTAGCTAACGTTAGCACTAACAGTTAGCCCAACGTGGTGTTCTCCGACACAGTAAACAAATCAAAATAAAAGGCTTAAACTGTCGTTGACTCATATATTTATAATCACGGATTATATACACTTCCGCGAGTGCGAAAGACAAGCTACAATATATTGCCTTTATGCAGTTTATTTGATCTTTTCACTACTCACAATCGGGGCCATGGTTGACACATTCAGCAAAAAGGAAGGGGGAAAGGTTGCGCAGGAACTATAATACCCGGCTGCAAAATCGATCGCACCGTTTCTTTCTCATCGAGTTCTCTGTAATCGATTAAGAAATTGTTATAAGGTAACTATTTACACTATTAAACCTAACCCTTCAGCTGCGTAAATGCTAAATATATGAAACTAGATGTTATATATGTATTTAAATAACAAGCATGATTATAACCATATTAGCATATTAGCATAAATACGCTACTAACTATCCACATGTTTTTTATTTATTGGCCAACTACTGCCCAGTCAGTAAATTATCAACCTTATGGGTAAGCTAGTTTTTCACAAAAAAATTAGCGGTCCTTTTAACAGTAATGATTGTTAGATGTCTATGAGCTTTACTCAGTAATAATATTATTACTACAACAACTGCAAAAAATTAGCCGAACAAACTGATCGTAAATGAATGATATTAAACAACTGAACTTCGCGACAACTGAGCAAATTCCATTCGCTGATGAGGGTCGTGAGTTTTCGAAAAAGGCAGTAAGTGGAACTTGAGTTATTATTTGGTCGTGGTTTATTTTCCATCCATATTTCCTAATCATTTTTAACACATTTGGTAAGAATTATGTAGATTGGAACTAATTAAAAGGAAAGAGACCAGTTACCTATTTCTATAAACTGTTAGCTTAACCTAAGGAATCGATGCAGTACAGTTCAGCTGAAAATGAAAAATGTGACTACATATAAAATCAACATGTGTGGAGAATAGAGTTTCGTATAATAATAGAACTATGAATTATTGTTTACTTAAACAATCTTTACAAATGCCTAAAAAATAATGCTGTGTATGTCAAGTTGAAAGTATTCCTGTTAGAGTATTGCAGCACATTCAGTGCTTTGTACTGCTTTGTACTGTAATATCCACGCCTTACCTTCCCTTCACCCTGCTGTGGTGTCCAAGACGTGATAACAGTAGTATGAGAAATGGGACAACTGTATTTACAACAATAGAAAAACTTTATGGGACACCAATATTCAATGTCCCTTTTGCACTTTGGCAACACGAGGGGGCTGGCATTAGGTGTGTGCTGTCAGCTGCCTGGCAGAGGGACCCCTTCAGCCTACTATTGAAGAGTTTCTGCATTGCTGTCATTCCTGCAGGGGGTAGCTGATAGCACCACTGAAAGGTAAGACAGTGGCTCTCTGTGCTTTCTGCAGACCTTCCTGCTGCATTTACAGTAGGTTTTGTTAGCTGGGTATAACGTTGGTGTTGATAAAGTCTTTGATGTTATTTTTTTCCCGTGGATTGTGTGTTGTCATTGAAGCTCTGGGCACTTATTACACAACTGGCAAGGTAAATGAAAAAAGAGAGTTCTTCTTATTTATTAATATCTGACTGTCTTGACCAAAGTATTTCATATCACAGTTGGCTAAGCCACTCCTATAATTACTGGAATATTTGGAGTTTAATTCAATACCGTAACATATGCTAAAACATTGTTGTTTAGTCATTGAATGATGTGGCCTTATAAAAATTGTCAATCATGTGATACAGTCAGTCTGTCCTTATACACACACTCTATTTACAGATGGCAGGAGGAATCTTCACCAATTTGGACGGTCAGTGTAATGTGGATTGTACCAATGTCCACCCACTGATGTGTCACATGTGTCATGAGCAGTACCAGTCCCCATGTCTGTTGGACTGCTACCACATCTTCTGTGCCCGCTGCCTACGAGGCCGGACCAATGACAGCCGTCTCACCTGCCCCCTCTGTGGGTAAGAGATAGCACTGTGAAGTTGATCATGACCAATTTAGGTTGCATATAGATTATCAATCTTGAGAGCAATGGAAAAATTCTTTAATCTCTGGACAACCAAAACCTGTGTTCTTTATCTCCACACTGAGATTGCATCATAGACTGACACTTTGATCTGAAGGTTTATTGTCTATTTCAACTTTCCAAGGAAACACATTTCCTTATATCTTCACAATAAGTAAAAAAAAAAAAAAAACCTAATATGAAGGTTCAAGTCAAGTTTCTGAACTAAAAATGAATGCTGCACATGGTGTTTTGGTTTGTGTTTAAGATATCTGAGCCTGGATATTACATGTGTGGTTCTAGGGTTCTAAGCCAGAAATCCCCAAACAAACTGACAATATGGAGGCCAAAGGACTACAAGACCTACAGTCTTTTCATTTTAAGTAAAACTCCCCAACAGTTTGTATCATGTTGAAATTTGGCAATGCTATATAATGAGCTGGTGATCTCAAACTGCTCAAAACATGATTAAGCAGTTTAAATTCCTAGTAAAATATAATTTTGCTCCTTGAAACTCCATGGAGGGTCATACTTTTTGTGTGAGAAGCCAAATTTTTCCCACAAGCCCCAGTTTTGGGCAGCGTTGCTCAAAGGGATTCGTTCCGCATAAGTTGATTAGTAGATTGGTTTGGTTCATTCAGGAGATTTGAGGAGAATCCCATTGGTTTCAGAGAGCTTCGAGTCACTCTGTTTTGGTGTTAGGCGGCTGCTCAGTGATCCATTGCTGGCCCGGTGTAGGTAGGGCAGGTCTGAGTGGCTGGGACAGCTGCAGGGTCATCCCTGTCTCTGATTTAGCCCTTGGCCACAACTCTTAGCAGGGCCAGCAAGTTCCACTAAGACCAGTCACACAGCAAACAAAGCATACTGGCATTTGGCATCGGTGCCAGCAGCTTAGGGCAATCAAAAGCAGTCACATGATACAAATCCATTTCATCCCCTATTAAGGAATGGCCCATGGTTTACAGTCACCTTCAGGTCTACAGTATTAACTGTACCCCATCAGAGCACACGGGGATGTATAGAAATTGACCTCTACTGCAAGGTGATTGTACAATAAATCTTTTCTATTGTGTCAGATACAACTTGACCCACGTTTGATTTCTTTTGTGTGTGGAAGAAGAGATCAGAGAATCAGATGTTGAGGATGAGCTCTGATCTCACAACATTATTTTAGCGGTTCATATAATCTTAGACCTTATCCTTAGATATGGTTTCATATTGAGAACTACTTAAAAACCTTCCTGATAAGCAGCTCCCAGGTTCTGATTCTGCTATGACACATATCTACCTCAAAAGGCTGTTTCTTCTGAGGATATATATGTTTGAATCCATAATGACCCAGATTCTTTTCACACTTCCAAACTATGAGACAAACCAGGCGACTTTCCCATTTACAGCTATTTGATGTTGACCTGTGTTGAGGTAGTTCTTCAGTGCTAGTCAGCAGCAGAAGTTAAAGTAATACTAATAACAGTGTCTTTATACCTCAAAGTATTGAGAAATTAGGGGGAAAAATGAGACAATCATTGGTTTTCTATGAAAATAACCCAGTGGGCACAGAGCCACTGAGCTCTGCTGTCTGGGCTCAGGCTACAGGGGCCCGCTGACTGGCAGCTACTATTTCCATCAGCAGCAGCCTGCTAACAGCTGCTCACTCAAGAACCATGTAATCTAGGAATTCACTACTCTGCTATTAGTAGAACACAATAGATGCCCGTTGCTATGAAAACTAGATAAAACTTGCATGCACAGCAGAGAGAGACGGGGGAGTGAGGGGGTTGCATCATTGCAACTGAATCAAAATGAGGCAAACAGCATAATATTTAAATCAAACAAGCCTGTGCCAATGAGGCCAATGTGGCAGAAAAACACTGGACATTGCAGCTGTATGTGTTCTTGTTTTCCACCTGAGATTAAATGTTTTTTTTTTTTTAAGATTTGTTTAATCTAATCGTTAACTGAGGTGAAATGCATTTCATAAAGTGTAATGTATGTTATTACTAACTATTATTATTACTACTATTGAGTTGCTGGACAATTGAATTTTCCCTAGTGGATGAATAAAGTATCTATCTATGATTAATTGATTCATCAATAGAAAATTTGTCTGAACCTATTTTTATAATTGAATAATCATTTCAGTCAGGCAGTCAGTTTTTCAAAAAAAAAAGCCAAACATTCTCTGGTTGTAAACCCTCAAATGTAAAGTTTTATACTTCTCGTTGTCACACAAACAGAATGTCTTCAGGGTTTGGACTGACAGTTGGATAAAATAGAGAATCTGAAGATGCCATCTTAGGATCTGAAAAATTATAGCGGGTGTTTATTTTTTACTATGGCTTTTCACTATTAAAAAGATTAATCAAATTTGGAAACAATTCATAGTAACAGTCCAAGCTTTTACGTACACCAAAACTGACTGACAAAAAAAAAAACTGTCCCATATATTTATGAACACACCAACAGAAGCATTTTCAATTCTGTTCATAGTAGAGCTTCCGTCTGTTCTTCAGACTAATTATGCAGATTAGCGCAAAAAAATTTGCATTTAAATCTAAATACAACTGCAACCCTTATGTGTTTGTCCGTCTAAATCTGCCAAATCAATGAGCAGAGCTAAACTATCAATTTAGATATCGCTTTATTTAGATGATGTCATGCTTGCAGGTGTATAAAAAGATTAATTTGTCACACAGTGTGTGGTCCACTGAAAGAAAAAAAAATTCCTTTAAATCAAAGATGATAGCGCCATCTTCTGGGATTCCACAAGAATGCAATAAACACCAGATTTATTTTTAGTAAGAGCAAAATCCCTGTGTTGTTATACAAATCACATTACTTTGATTATGTGTATTTATATTTAATTATTTTCACTGTACATTTAGATAACTCAGAATTCCTTTCACTGATTAACATACTGATGGAAACAACCATTCAGCCAGTGCTTAACTTAAAATTTATGAAAATGGCAAAAAATATGGAGCAATATAATTACACTGGGTGTATGTCAAGACATGATCAATTGACAACTCATTTAGTCATTTCAGCTGGTGCTGGCAGTTCAGTTTTCCTCTTGATATCCCTCAGTCTTCATGTCATTCAGACCGAGGTCTTCGTTCTGCTCAAAAGAGCGGGTGTACTTCTCCACAGTCATCTCAGGATCGGGCTCTGGAGCGTACACATTCTGCAAATAGCTGTTCCCCGCCGGGTCATCCAGGATGACATGGACGTTCATTTCTCCTGCGATGATTTTGTCTATCTTCTCTCCAAACTCATTCAGCTTCTGCATCCGATCAGAGGTGCCGCTGTCACCGCAGATGAAGGGGTTTTTGGAGACGATCAGGTCTTTGATATCTTTCAGCAGCCCCTCCAGAGTGGTGAACTTTCCTCCCAGAGCTGCCATCCCCAGCTCAAACTCAAGCTCCGGGATGAGGACCGAGCACGTCTCCGACTTGAGCACGTCTCGGGTCATGTCTGAAGGGTCGGTGATGTGCAGGGAGGTCTTGGTGCCGAGGTCCTCCGTGGCTCCACCTGATTTCACCTCATTGGTCCGGTGGCCACAACTGTCACAGTTAGTGGCCATGATGATGACCTCTTTGAAGTGAGGGATCTGGACGAGCTTCATGTTGGTCGAGGCTGGCGCGTTGCATTCCGGACAGTTAGTGTTGAAGACCAAAACCTCATTTCTCATGGCCTCCAGGTCGTTGCCTGCTGGTTCCTCTTCCAGGTCATCATCAGCCCTGAGTCCCAGCTGCATATCCTGCTGGACCGTCCGCTTGAACCTAGACACAGTGAGAGCCTCATCTTTCTGAGGGGCCAGTGGATTCTCCACAAAACTGTTTCCGGACGGATCCTCAATCACCAGAGTGAATTCATTTTCAACATCTTTTAGCTTCTTCAGCTTCTGGGTGAATTCATCTATTTTCTCAGCCACCTCTGGATGAGCTGCTCGTCTGACAGGCTGGTCTTGCTCCAACCCTGCAACTGCTCGGTCCAGAAGGCCCTCAATGGTAGAAAGTGAGCCTTTCTGGGTGAAGGGAGGGATTTCAAAATCCAGCTCAGGGATCCTGGTGGTCGCACTGTCTGCTTTCACAACCTCCCGGTTCAAGTCCAGTTTTGTTTTGACTTTCAGTGAGTAACAAACGCCTTGGTCCTGGATCCGGCCTGCAGACTGGATTTCAGTGTTCGACCCGCCGCAGTGCCCGCAGCTGAAAGAGCTGACGATTATTTCTTTGAAGAACGGTATTCTGGTCAAAAGCAAACGAGTCGTACCGTTTTGGTAGCAGTTCATACACAGACTCTCGATCTCCGTGGGCTGCCAGTCTTCGTCGTCGGCGCTGATATCCTTGAAAACGCTCCCGCCTCGCACATTTTCCTCGGAAATAACAGACATTTTAATGGTCGAATATGTTAACTATTAAAGTTAACTTAAAAAAAAAACTGTTAAGACACGCTGTCACCGCTCGTTCAGAAACGTCTTGTGCTGGAACTTTCTAGATGACAAGTCGTCGAGCTCTACCATCTGTACACGTTTGATTTCATCGTGTTGTTCAGCTTCTTCCGCATCTTCTTCTTCGACGGCGGCGGAGTCCAGGACCCGGCTGCTGCCCCCCTCAGCTTTGTTGTAGTATTGCACCAAAATATCCTGGCGTTTCTCCTGCACACAGGGCGAACACGCTGGGTTTTTCAATTATATTTAGGACTTTAAGACAAATTTTACATTGCATTGTAGCTGCTAACTTTTATTTTCCTTTTTTTATCTTCTTCTTTCATCTTTTCTATTTTATTTTGCTGTTTTAAAAATCATGTTTATATTTCCATGTGTTAGGTCCTTTCATGTTTTTTTTTTTGTTTTGTTTTGTTTTTAAAGCAGTTTAAATTTCTATGGTCCTGCACAAATAAACTATCTTAAATTATGTCATGGCCTCATGGATTTGTTCACTTGTGAGGAGGATGCAGATTTGTTAGACAGATTTCATTATACTTGAGTTTTCTTGTGTTTTTTGTCAAAATTCTTCAGTTATATTTATTTTTATACATTTTAGGGAGTTATGGACTGGAATGGGTGGTTTGATTTGTGTGCAGGTGTGGTAATCTGTTTTGATTTAGTATCTCTTGTCATACAGGGATGAAATAAACAAGGGCATAGACTTTAGCAGAGTATAACAAAATCAGTAATACAGGAACTAATCTCAGCTGTTCTTGTCACTGCATTGTCATTTTTCATTTTGTTTCAGTTCACTTCTCTAAATGTCATGATTTTCTCTAAATGTCATTCGGGCTGTGTGACCTTGAGTTCTCTGCCACAGATATCCATCCATAGTAAAAGGGAATAACACCCTTCCACCAGAAGACCGTCTGCTGAAGTTCCTTGTTGACAACAATGCAGACACTGAGGAGACAGTGCAGTGTGCCAACTGTGACCAGGAAAGTAACAAAAAGGTACTAAAACACTCAGCTCTGTGCAAAGCTTCAGTGACATGATGACATCATAGCCAGATATTGAAAGAATGTAAAGGACACAGACATTAGAATTAAATGTACACCTATGCTACATGAAATCTTATCCAAGAAATGTTGTTGACTCTCACTAATGCATAGGAAGAAGAAGAAGAATTGAAGAAGATTTTTTTATATGTGACATTGCTCATTGTAGCTTTAAACTACAAAAAAAGCATTTCCCCACTTTGTCATATAATTGCATGTTTTATTTTTTTTTTCTGTACAGGACACAGGGATGATGTACTTCTGTAACACTTGTAGCCAGCCACTGTGCGGCGCCTGCAGGGAGCTGACTCATAAGGCCAGAATGTTTTCCCACCATGAGATTGTGTCCTTGGCCAAACGCACTAAGGCCAAACACAGGAAGTGCTGTGAGTGCCACCTGTAATTTACTCCCTAAGAATTGCAGGCCAACAAGGCTTTATTACACAACGTTGCTCATAAGAACTCTAGTCCCTCCTGTTCTCTGCTTGAATCTCTTGGACTAAATATTCATCTTATTCTCATGCAAAAGCAATGTGGTGGGTCATCTCTAAAAGCTTAATGAACGGTGGTAAACTTAAACCGGTGTTAGAGAAGTCTCAGTTTTATCAACCAACGCGCGTTTGTCTTCTCCACAGCTCTCCACGACGAGCCCTACATCCTATTCTCAACAGAAAATAAGTCTATGCTTTGTATCAAGTGCTTCAGAGACATGCAAGTGTGAGTGAATCCACTATACAAACGCTACGACTGTCAGAAGTTTCCTCTTCTCTTCTCTTCTCTTCTCTTCTCTTCTCTTCTCTTCTCGTCTCTTCTCGTCTCGTCTCTTCTCTTCTCCTCTCTTCTCTTCTCTTCTCTTCTCTTCTCTTCTCTCCTCTCCTCCTCTCCACATGGAATCAGTTGTTGTTTGTTTACCGCAGGGAGAGTCGGACTCACTGCATTGATATTGAGACGGCTTACATGCAGGGGTGTGAGATGTTGGACCAGGCTGTGCTGGTGAGAGAGAGTTCTATCTGTTCATCTACATATTTATGACACTCAAGGCAAAAAAAAATTAGCATTATAAATAATTCAGGCACTCAGCGCTGGCACTGACATTGTGAGATGTAGCATAGGTGCACTCAAAATTTGTTTAGTTCATCACAGTGCAATTTGAATATATAAACTTTTTTTAAACAATGTTTTATTATTCTTATTATTATTAAGTCCTGGCAGCTATATAAGTCTGATTATGTGTGTGATTTTAGAGTAACAAAATGAATACATATTCACAAGAGCTAGTGTCAGTTTGGATGTCCTCCTCTACGTGCTCTGCCTAAAACTGTGTAAAAAAAAAAAAAACATATACTACACATTCAGAAAAAATCTCAAATCTCAATCAGCTTTAATTTGTCTGTTTTTACAGTTAAGTAGCCTCAACTATGATTACATGTCATTAAGCATAAGGTTGTAATAAAGCTTCTGATGACAAATTAATGTCAACTAAGTAACCCACCGTGACCTTTCACTGACAGTGATCCCCGTCCTCCCCCTGTAGGTGGTGAAGGATCTGCAGACTTCGGCTCGAGAGGCAATCGTTCTGCTGAGAGCGATGATAGGAGAAGTGTGTCTAAATGTGGAGGAAGAAGAGAGTGCAATCTGCAGTCTGTTCAACAGCTTGCAGGTTATATAATGATCGTGATGTGATGTATTTCCCTTAAATGTATTTCCCACAAATGTATTTAAGTTAATGATGTTTGGGTCCCAGTAGGACCTTCCACAAGTTAAAAAGGTCACTGCACCCATACACAGTATATACCAATAGGCTGCAAGGGACTATGATCATAGGCGTGGTTAATCATCCTCGCTGCCCAGGGGGAAAAACATCTCAAAACAATTAATAATTCAATAGATACACAATAAAACCTCAATCAAAATGCATCAATCCCAAAGAGTGGGAGTACACACACAATCATAAATTAAGTATATCAAAAATATCCAAAATCCAAAAGCATTCATGTATTTCACCAGAAAAATCTTCACTTATATGCATCAGATTTTTCCTGTTAACACACTCTAACATACATTTCTGTTATCAAGAAGCTACACCCAAAATACTGAACATCTAAATTCTCTCTATCTCCATCTAATCGAACTCTCTTGGTGTCAGAGTTTGACTTGTAAAGATGTAAAAAGTGGATCGGAAAGGGTATCCACCTTCTTCTCTTCATGCAGGGCTAACGTGCTTGAAGCCAACATTTTCACCTGACAAAAATCCAAATGGGATCGATGCATTTCTGGTTTAAATAACTTTGTGGTTTGGAGACAGTGCAGGCTTTTGTCTTTTTTTTTTATCGATTTCCAATTCATGCATGTGATGTGTGTATAAATATGCTCCTTCTCATTTTTTCCCCTAACCAACACAAACAGCTGAAAGCAGTGTGTAGTTCTTTTGCTCCGTGTGACGCCATTACTGCTGCGTGGCCACTGGATGTCTCTGTTAACCTAATTGTGAGGGGAAGAGTGTATTTTCCTTTGCATAAGGAACAATCCAAGAGAGAAGAAACCACAATATGGAATTTACACCCATTTTTTTCCACAATCTTGAACATTCATTAGGTATTAAGAGCTCAAGGCCATTTTCACAGCAGTGTAAGGAATAAAAGGGTCTGTTTTCTCTGTTCTCATCTGACAGGAGAAACTAGCAGAGAGGAAGAAAATTCTTCTGAGAGCAGCTCAGAGGTAAAATGAAATATATAAAGATTTACAGTTCTTATATGAAAATGCTCTTTCATTACCACAAAGCTCACATCTCAATATTTACTAAACTGCATGCTATTATCCTGCTGTCACTGGGTCACTTCATACGTTTTCCTTTGTATCATGCTGCATTGTACTGAGGGTGATGAATAGCAGCACCCTGCTCGCTCTCGACTGATCTCGCTCCTCACCTAACACGTTTTCTTGGTGATTTTCATTTCAACAAAGCATTATGCTGAATTAAAAACACTTCAGTAGGATTACAGTGTTCAAGCTGTTACAGTTGGTGGCAGCCTGTGCCTGGATCCAATCAATGAAATGTAGCCCACTGAAAAGTGTTGGTAACTATACAGTATATCAATTATGGACTTTCACAAGTCCACAGTGTCAACAACAGCAGCTGCTGCAGAAAACTAATTCAAACCTGTAGATTTCCTCCGCTTTACATCAAAACAATACATTTCGCTCTAACTCTAGGGCCTACTGAAACATGAGCAACTTGTATCTCTATGTTGCTAGCTGTTTACTTTTGCAATCACGAGACTGTAAAGTGATAAACAATGCAGAAATTGCCTTGCAATAGCAGGTCAGTGAGAGCCTCCCAAAGCATTAATTTAGCATTAACCCACAAGTAAAGCAATTAAAAAATTTACAACAGCCCTTCAGGAATCATTAAAGTTTGATTTAATGTCACCCAAGTTTTGCAACTAATTAGTCTCTAAAACCAAATTATTGCACATCAGTTAAATTTTATGAAAGATTAATGAGTAATCGCTGAAATAAAATTTTGTATTTGACGATAAACAGACATCAAATTTGAAACAACAAGAGTCTTGTATGTAAAAAAGCACTTTTCCTTTTTCAGTGTGCGCCCCATGTATGCGTGTCCATGTTTGAATGAGAGCAATTTTGTGCATGTGAGTGTATCAGGTTGCATTCTGCGGTGATCTTTAATGAGATTTTTTTTTTGGTGCCCAGTGTCCTCCATCTCTCTCTCTCTCTCTCTCTCTCTCTCTCTCCATTGCCTGGAAGCCCTCCAGTGGCTGGGTTCCCGGAAGGGTTTTAAAGGCTATTTATGTCAGGCTTTGTGTGTCCGGCCCTATGTCTGCGCCTATGTGTTTGTTACGGGAGAAGACAGATAGATTAGCTTCTGGAAATATGGAGCGTGCTGTTGTGGTTGCACCTCCTGAGCTGGATCCCTGTGTGTATTTCGGCAGGCATGGATGTCAAGGTGTAGCGTTACGTGTTCATGTGTTTGTTTGTGTGTCTGCAGTCAACACGAAGAGAAGGAGAAAGCACTAAAGGAACAACTCTCACACCTTACCGCCCTATTACCAACCCTCCAGGTAGAGTAAAATAAAGACCTCGTGAATAATAATCACGCAAAACCTCTACTGCTGACATGTTTATGTTCGCAAACGATCATAATACTTAGTCACACGTTATATCTGAGGGGTGGTGAGATGATTAATGGGGAAGAGAAGAAGATAAAGTAAGTTGTTCTATACAATTTATTTCTTTACTTTAATTTGTGGGGAAATATTGAAAGATTTGGGGCATTGAATGGTTACTTACATGAAATCATTTTAAGAAGTTTAGAGGGAAAATCACTGCTGGAACTGCTCACAGACATCTGAAACAACTCCAAGCTAGACACTTGTAAGGGGTCATAAGCCAAACTGTAACTGAGTAAACTTACCTAGGGACTTTCCACCACTGCCTGTTGAAGGGGAAGATCTGACAGAAAACTAAGTGCATTTAGTTGTGGGATGATTAAAATATTATTTAATGTCAGTTTCACTGCTTCACTTTCTCATTTCCCATCCAGCTTGTTTTAAACTCTAACCTTTAATCTCTGATGTTTCTAGGTTCACCTCGTCACCTGTTCGGCCTTCCTCAGCTCAGCCAACAAGTTTGAGTTTTTGGACATGGGCTACGTGAGTACGCCAAGAACTATGTTTAATATTATTATTATTATTGCATGTGTGTGCATGGGAAGAACGAAAACCATCAATTAGACAGAATATTGTAAACATAAATAAATGAATTTAATTTAAGTTAAAGTGTTGATATACTACATATACTTGACTGTACGCTATGGATGAAACTTGATTACAAATCACAAAGAAGTCAGAGTTTGTTCTGAGGAAGTTTTGTTGGCCGGAGAGAAGTTACAGTCTTAGCTGGACTGAACTGGTCTTTAAATGGAGGCTGTCTGTAATGTCTCAGAGAGGTGAATCAGGTCACTGAATCACACCCGGGTGTTCTTGCTTACACAGCAACTAATGGAGCGACTGAAGAGGATTGTCAAGCTCCCTCATCGACTGAGACCAGTGCAGAGCAGCAAAGTGAGTGGGAACAAAATCTTGATCCAGAGCTGGAAAAAGGTTACAATGAGAATGTGATCCACTGCAGTGCACTGAGTAGTTGTTTCAGTAGCTCACAAGCTCACAGTGCAGTTTCTTTTTATCATCGTCTGAGTTCAGTGCCTTTTTAATGGGAAGCTTTATTTATTTATCGATCTATCAGAAACAACACAAATTAGCAAACGTCAATATAATGTAAATGTGTTGGATTTAGCCAGAAGACTGAATATTGTACATGCAAAGAAACAAGACATACAAAACGCTGACAAAACACAAAGATCATGGAGGCATGGATTAAGACATACAGATCTTTACAACAATAAATGAGTAAAAACATCACAAAGGACTACAGAACTATAGACTTACAAGCAGAAACCATGGTGCTTTTGCTTGTAAGGTAAACCTAACCAGCATATCATTGAAAGGAAAACAAAATTCAAAACAGCCATCAAATTTGCATCAGAAAATTATACAGTGGTTTGAAAAATGGCTAATTTCAAGCATGAATGTTCTACCACAAAAAAAACCCAAAGTCCTCAGAAACTCAAGGTCCACTTAACTCGAGCCCCAGGAAAAAGCTTTGTGTGTTTTTCCGAACTGTCACCGCTGCTGCTGCTGCTGACAACAACCAAAGTTTTTAAATGGAAAAGATCTCATGAATTGAAAAGTGATACAGTGTTTAAATCAGTATTTATCACTGTTACATCAGTATGTAAAGTAGGAACAAACAGATGGGAGATGAACTGTAGGAAAAACCAACATGAAGCATCAGTTAGGAAGATTCAGTGTTTCTCGGCTTAGAATTTAAACAGATTGTTGCCTCATAGTAAAGTGGTTATGGACCTTTCTGGTTATTAAAATATTTTTTCATCTAAATAATATGGAATAACAATGATAATGTCTGCTATTATTACTATATCATCTGTATATATATATATATATATATATACACATTGCTATTGTTATGTGGTTGTTATACTGGTTGCTATACTGTAGTGTTTACTTTAGAAATGGGTTTAAATGTGGCATTTCCTGATTGTAATTTTCTTTCCTCATTCTTTTTCTTTCTATTTAGCATTATATTTTATTTCTATTGGTGGTGACTATAAAGAATAATGATGTCAGATATAAGTGCAGTTTTTCAAACTCTTTTTGAATTAATTAGTTAAGACCAAATGACTTGATCTGTGTCCGTCTTCCATTAGATCAACACAGACTACAGAAGTGAGTTTGCCCGCTGTCTAGAGCCCTTACTGCTGCTGGGACAGCGCTGCCCTCCCTCTGTCGCCGGGTCTACAAGTGTGGCAACAAGGTAAGATAGTTTACCTGCTGCCAAATATCATAAATGTAAGACTAATTGATCCCTTCCTCTGAGGTTGTATTAAGCAATGTGCTCTTGCTGCCTGAATATCACCATGGCATCCTTTGAATTCTTCCAAGAAAGCGAAAAAGTCTGGCCAGAATATTTCACACTTGTGAAGCGTCCAAACTCGAAATCCCCAAATGGTTTGCAAGTACAGATGGTAGACAGCCATGACTGCAGTGAGAGGAAAGGAGGCGCCACGCTGAGTCCCACTATGGCAGTTATCCTGTCAGTCTGTAAGCTCTGTACACTGGTATGTTTACGTAAGTCACCTTGTTGCACGAGGGGGGGGGGGGGGGGGGGGGGGGGGGGGTTAGAAGGAGGCATTCAATCCTGTTTTAGAAAGCTCCGGTCCTGCTGTGGTCAGGGAAACACAGCAGAGAGATGGATGGATAATTGTGGTTGTATGTGGTCACAGCTCTAGGATAGAGATGTTTACTGTTTGATGTCTTGTCTTACATAGAAGTCAAGCGTTAAATTGAATTTGCTTGCAATCTGGGGAAAACCAAAGCATCAAAAAAATCCTTAAACAATGCCATATAGTATTTTAACTTATTATATTCCTTTAAAAAATAGTGTTTAATCACTGTTAATACTTGAAACACCTTTATTAATCTTTATTTAAACACCCATCAGAAGACATGGTTTTCGTTTTTTCTGTGCTTCACGTCCCTCCACTTACACACCCTCCCCTGGCTGATTTTTTTTTCCACATCAGTGTCTCCCAACTGTTCGCAGGTCCTCAAGCCCACCCACTAATACCAGCATACTGACTCTAACTCTCCCTTCCAACTTGTTCAGCGTCCTGCCAGTGCAAGATGCAAAGTGGGCAGGGATTGGTGGCCTGGCCGGCTGGCACTATTTTTATCGTAATTTCACAGAACTCTCCAGGATTCATCTGGAGGTTGGCACACAGGAGCGGTCGGGCCACTTTGTTCCAGGGCGGTGATGTCACCGCTTTAGCACGGGCATAGTCTTTAATTGGCGTCGCTGGTGGGAGGATAGAGGCTGGATGTGCAGAAGATGACATGTGTATGGCAGAGAGAGGGGAGATACATGTTTTAGACAGGTCTTCCGTTGCATCAACACTAGGCAAGAAGACAGGAGTAAGGGCCTACCAGACCCCAGGTAATTTTATGCAGGTTTTTATCATGTTTTATTATAGTGTATAGTGGAGTATCATGAGAATGTCACATGTGCCTTAACCGACAGTGTGAGCTTTTCCAGTTGCATGTCTTGAAATATTTAAGATTAGAGAAAAGGTTCAAGTAAATGTTGAACTGGTTGTGTGGGATCAGAGGCAGAGTCGCAGCCTGGCTCTCTGCTCTTTGTGGCAAATATCTGTTTACGGTGGTGACACTTTAAGATGAAAAGATGACAGTGGCAACACGAGATGCTTGACTTCACAATTTCACAAGTCTATCCCATACTTCAGTTCACAGACGCAGGAGGAAACAGGCTTTTCCTCACCGTATGGTTGTTCAGAATGCTGCCCACATGGTGCAGCCTGTTACTCAGAGCAAGTGAATGTGTTGTTGTGTCTGATATGTTCCTAAATTGCTGTCTGAAAGCCCCCCCACACACACACACACACACACACTTATCAGCCATGTAGGATGCAAACTGGGCAGGGACTGGTGGATGGCCAGATGACTGGCCCTATTTTTATCATAATCTTACAGAATAGAACTTGCACAGAAGTTGCACAGACTTGTTCTTTCATGCTGCTGCTGTTGCTGCTGCTGCTGCATTAGTACTGGCAAAGTCTGTAATTGGCTGTGTAGGAACTCAGCATGGATTCTCAGAGGACAACCATCATATGGCAGCATGAGAGTGATGCGTTCTCACCTTAGGGCAGTTATGCTGCTTTAGGTGTGAATCCAGGACCAGGTTCTAGGAGAACCTAGATAAATGTAAGTGGCTATGTGCTACATACTGTCACATGCTTCTTGAAGGTGATGGTGAAGAGATGTGAGTGTTCTGACTGAATCTACAAGATCTCAAGATCTCAAGTCCAGTTTTTTGCATTTATTTACTCATTTTCAGAACTGATTAATTTGCTTTCACTGTTGTGTAGTTATCAGAATTTAATTTAATTTGGAAATAACTGTCATACAGCTAAGGCAACAAGTGAACATTTGTTTAACTGTAACAGAGAGATGGACACGACCATGAACTTTGCTTGAATAAAGCACTTAGCTGCAGTTTAGCAGCTCAGGCTCAAGTAGTAGACGTAGCCGAAGTTTTGTTGACTGACATAAAAAAAATTGCCTTGATGGGTTGATATAAAAATGTTTAGAATTAATTCTACATAAAGAGGGTGTACAAAGTTGTGTATCTTGTGTGTGGAATTCAATGTAATAAGTTTCATTAAATGATAGAAATCCAGGATCTGTGTTTTTTGCATACAGTATGCAGATAATTCCCCACTGATAGCAGCAATAGAAAGCTCAGGAAGCCATATTGCACTAGGTGTTTTGAACAGTGCCTGGAGAGGAGCTGCACATAGGAGTATGTCTTTATAAAATCTATACAGCCTGAGCAGAGTTGAGTGTAGAGGTTGATGCCAGCAATAGTGTTATTGACCAATATGTTCGATAATGGGGTTCAATTTATTTAATATGGAGCATTAACCTATCCTGTGGTTTAAGAGACGGAGCTTAGCTACAGGTAATGTAATGTATTGATGGCAAAGACTGTCATCAATTGTTGAAGAACAGTTATTAATGCAAGAAAAAAAAAAGGCAGTCATTTTTTTCCACTTGTTTTACCTCAGGCTCCAGTCCCCTCTCTCCATGTCCTGCCGCTCCCCATCTCTCAGTGAGATGCCCCTAGGCTCTGTGTTGGGGCGAAGGCCCACTTCTCACCGCAACATCTGCACCAAGGTTCTCCTGGCTGAGGGGAGGGAGACACCCTTCACTGAGCACTGTCGCAATTATGAGAACACCTACAAGGTGAGCGCTGTGTGTGACCAACGTTACTGCAGATTTACAGTTACATATCTGGCCTTATGCTTTTATCCAGAACAATATTTCAAATGTATAATGAATTGCACATTTGCAGGGAACTAGTTGAAAGGAGTTAAAAGGTGCTTATTTCCTTGTTACTATTGAACCAGAGCAAATGTACAGATAAAGAGATTATTTGTTGTTTTTAATAGTCAGGTAGAGTTAATAGAAGAGGAGGGATATCCTCCATTGGGATAAATTGACTGGAATTACTCTATGTATTAAAACATATGAGTTTTATGTCCATAGTTCATTGAAAATCTCCTATATGTGGAGGCACGATAGTTAAAAGTGCTGCAGCAACTTTTCTTCCTGGGATCCACAATAGTAGACAAGGAGCTAACTTTGATCCTCAAAGTGAAGCAGCATGAATTCCTCTGGAAACTCATCTTCAACCTGTCTAGTGAGCAACAAGGTTTTCACGCTTGGATGCACTTTACCTGGCATCTGTACACCCATCAAATCTCTGCTGTTTTAAAGACACTGAAACACCTCCTTAGTGTCATGTCTTATATAGCGTAGATGTGTGTATGTTTCTATAGACGCTCCAGACCGACGTTCAGAATCTGAAGGATCAGGTCCAGGAGCTGCACCGAGATCTGACCAAGCATCACTCCATCATCAACACTGATAAAATGGGCGAGATCCTGGACAGATCGCTGCACATTGACAGCCAGATAGCTGCCCAGTACTCCACTGTGGAAACTGTGAGAGTCATGTTCGAAGAGGTGTGTCAGGTGTTACCATGATGCCTTCTAACAAAAACGTTTCTACATTTGTCCTCAGTCAGTGCAGCTCCCTGCATACTAACAAGCCAGTCCTCAGCCAGAGTGAAAAGAGGGAAAATAAAAGTACCAAATGTTAAGGTGTCCCATGAGTTGGTGCAATATTTGATTTTGTGAGAATCAGCTGATTTACTTCACTTCCTCACAGATCTGGGATGAGACGTTTCAGAGGGTTACTAATGAGCAGGAGATCTATGAAGGTTTGTCTTCACCAGTGACAACAAAAAAAAAATCACATTTGTTCCTCATTTTGTTAAATAGTTTGATTTGATTTAATTTCCCTTGTTTGCTGACTCTAGCCCAGCTTCATGACCTGATGCAGCTGAAGCAGGAGAACTTCTACCTGACCACCATCACCAGACAGATCAGCCCCTACATCTTGTCCATTGCGAAGGTCAAGGAGAGACTGGAGCCCAGGTGCTGTATTCATATTGTCCATCTGCTGTCACACCGCTTGACTGATGACACTGATTGAGAGGAAAGGAAGCTCCTCTTTATATAAAGTACCGCTTCATGAAGCGTGGAGGAGTGAGCGTGTGTGTGAGATTGTACAAGAAGGTGAAAGATAAAGGAAATTTCAGCTACAGAAATGTGTTTTATATCTCGTGAACAGTTGTAGTCTGGTACTGGATATGTTGCAAACGTGTTGTGTCGCCAAACAAATTGAGTCACACTGTTGTGCTGAATGAAATGTTTTGTCATTACTGTGAACATGGGAAATGTAAATTTAACTTCACTCAGTTCCACACACACTGTTCTGCTGTGGTTAATACTCACTCAGCAGCAGATTTGTGTTATTCTGTGGCTGAAAATAGTCTCCAAACAACTAAATAATATATATCTGTGACCTGTCTGTTAAAGATGTGCGTCTTCAGTTGGAACCACTGGGTTTACTGGGCAAATCAGAAAGTACTGAGAGACACACTAACGCATTGGTTTTGATCTTTTTGTGGGATTTGTTGACAGTAAGAAAAATACCGAATAACACCAGCCCTGTCTTTTAACAGCACAGACAGCTAAAGAAGATGATCATATTTCAAAATATATTTTGTAGGTTTCAGGAGCCTAAAGAGCACCATGATGACCGCACAGAAACAATGCTGAAAATCTATGAAGACAGCTCAATAGCAAAGGAAAGGCATGACAGGTATTGACATATGCTGTGTGCAACTGTAGCTGTTTCTATATGTAAAGCTTCGTGTTGGGCAGAATTGAACAAAATGTCAAAAATATCCGGGTGCGTATGATGCTTCTGTAGATACATTTCATTAACCATATTTCATGAGCCAGCTTAGGGGAGGAAAACATTTTTTTTTTTTGAATGTGATCTGTATACAAGAGTCCATTTTACATTTTATTGTACCTTCTATGATGATTGAAGAGCTGCACTATTTAGTAAAATGTCTGCAGTCTCAAAAGATTTCTTCTGGCTGCAGGATGATAAAAGGATTGAGTAGTGAGTTGTTTAGGGAACTCACTAATGACTAATTTAATTTGCAGCGAAGGGAGAAGAAAGCATTTAGAGTCTTGTTTCATCACTGCAATGATAAATATGGTAGGTTATAAATCCATATGGGCTGGATATTATTATGTGAATGACAAAATCAGAGTAAAAAAAAAAAAAAAAGAAGTCATGAAAATTTGTGATAGTAAATACTCCAGATGTTCAGAAGGTTTAGTAGCAGCAGAATCATCTACAACAACATACCTTTAATAAATGTGTCTACACAGTATGTGTTGAACTTTGGAGTGAAGCTCCTCATTTATTTTCGTTGACAGTAACAACCAGACCTGTGTCACAGACCAAGACAGAGACAAGAACAACCGCCCGCTGATCCTCGAATCGGGGGAGAGCTCTGTCAAGACCAGTCGTCCGGGCAGGCAGAGGGGCCCCAGCACGGAGACGTCCAGCCACAGTGAGATGCCTTTATAAACACCCTGTCATTTGATTTCCGTCCCCCCCTCTTCCTTCCCTGCCCCTGTGGAGCAATGGGCCTTAATTCAACTATAACAAGCCCAGGATGGTATGTGACTTCTTCTGCTGTCCAGATACTGTACATAACATTTTCTCAGCAGCAGGGAGCTGTCAACAGCTCCAAGGTGAGCCCTTGGATAGACACTAAGTGAACGTACATACATGGAGCTGTCAGAGCCTGACACGGAAAATCTCCTTATTCAAAGATAACAATATTTTAAAGAATTGCTTTGGCGTTATTTTTGAGCCATGGACTGTTGCAGTGAGACAGTAACAGTCCACCTTTTGTTGCTCTGTTTGTCCTTTCACTGTTTAAAATGATAGGTATGTGTAGAGTGTCAATTACCTCTCTCTTTTTTGTCTTTTTTTCTACAGTTTGTGTAGAATTGCTTTTTGCAGGATCTATTACTTGCATACATTTTTTTTTTTTTTTTTTTTTGAAGGCTGGAGACTGATGATGAATGACTGCCCAGATCAGGAGATTGTTGAGGCGCTGTGACAGCACAGATGGAACACAGCACATGCAATGATGTGTGTGTCATTCTGGGTGTCAGCATAAGTCATATGTTGATTTGTGTCATGTGTGTCATCCCATACATCAGTCTGCTCCAAAATGAGGCAGTCTTTTTCCAGGATGATGTGTGCAGTGTGTGTGTATGTGTGGGTTTTTTTTTTTTTTTTCCTGCAGTTCTTACATCTACATGCTGAAGGTAGAAAAAAAATAGGATTACAGAGGTGTGTGAATTTTACTGGGCTTGCCTTAACCTCAGTCTGCTAGTTTTTTAGACTCGCCAATCATCCTCAATATCCCAAGGTGCCGTGTACGGTTGCAAGAAATATACAGTATTCCTCATGGTTCGCCTCTCGACTTCAGCACACGTCACTGTCAGCGGCATGCTTTAAGGCATTTGCCCTGCAGGAAATCAGCAGGTAACCTTCATCCTCTCTCCCCTCCTTACTCCCCTGGATGTTCTCCTTAATCAATCATGTAGATGTTATAAACAGATCCCATGTTAAAACTAACAAGAAGTGGAATATAAATGTATTTACCAAACCACCACTAAGGCAGGCTGATCTAGAGGAGCGGCCATACATCACCGGAGACATTTAAATTTAAAATGATTTCAGGAGATTGTGCCACTGAGTGTAGAAGGTTTTTTTTTTTTTTTTTTGAAGGACTTCTTATTCTGCCAACTACATCTTTAAGAAACAAAGAGCTCAGCACACAGGAACGATTCAAGGTGAAACCTCCCCACCTGCTACCAGCTCAGAGTACAGGGACAGCCCCTATTCTCGGTACAGGTAAGGATAATAATGAGGAGCTAGATTGACGGCTTCAGCAAACAGAAGGAGAAGGCTATTTACATTACACTTTCGGAGCTAAAGTGGGCTTGTTCAGAGCCATCGCTCCACAGGAAATATTGGGGTCATGCTGGCCTTAAGGAGCAGGCCTGCTCTGCAGAAGAGTCAGAGGTGCAGATTCATTAAAAATACATTTGTGACAGCAGAGTAACAAATGGCTATGCCTGTGCTCTGGTCCTGCACACCCTCCCCATGGTCATTCATCATCTGCACCCATCGAACTACCAGGTCCACGTTTACTGTTCATTATTCTCTCACTCTCTCTCTCTCTCTCTCTGCTGGTCTTCCTCGCCTACTGCTTGAGGGGGAAAATAAAACTCCAAAGGTTATTTTGCTCCAACAAAAAGAAAAAAAAAAAGTATTCTTTAGAGACATTCATGGCACATTTGGAGCTAAAGTTCATAGAGAGATTGTTCTTTATTTGTTTAACAATTAAGACAGGACACATTTTTGCTCCATTTACTTTACAGCAGTTGCCAGTGGAGACACTTACAGAGGATATACTAAAGGAAGAACCCTGCCTGCAAGGCTCCATTTTTAAAACTCTTAAGTCTTCATCATCGTGTAATTGAGAAAAAAAAACATTAAAGATAGAAGAGAAATAGAAAGATAAGATAAAATGAAAGTTTAATGATCTCCATGGAAAAAATGGGTCAGGAAGAAATGAAAGAGTGTGACATTAAAAATAATACAATTAGAGCAAATAGAGCAGATTGGGATAAAACCACAGATGATTATATAATGAGGATGAAAATACAGTTGAGAGTCTTAATCATGCTAAATACAAAACTGCATAGAGAAACGCAGTTAGCTCCAAAGATTCTACTGACTAAAGACAGATTTAAAGGTTTATATAATTGGATCTTTATATCTGGTTTATGGATGGCAGCTTCAACAGACGATGAGAGCATAGGGAGTTATTCCAGAAATGACTAATGATTTAGCTGCATATGCAGAACTAAAATTCAGGGAAAAATCTGGATTTTCTCAAACTTTAAATCTGACAAAATAATCCCTGATGTCATAGTGATGTCATCTCGGTTACATATTTATAGCAGAAAGCCTGCATTACTCACTGGAGGTGTGGAGTTTGAAGGACAAGGGCCTTTAATGAAAGCCACCATACATTGCATTATGGGAAGTGTAGGATCAAGTGTTTAAGGATCACAACACTTACTAGGGACTAAAAGTCAGGATATCTCAGCCTCTGCTGGACAGTTCTTATTTCAGTCAAGTCCACAGACTTTATGGATGTGTAAATCAAAATCACTGCATTTCCAGATCATTTTGGTTTTGTTGATCTGCAATATACTTCTAAATATGATTCTTGGTTTAGTTTGTGGAGGTGCTTTTTTGTTTTACAGTATTTTCATTTCTGGCCCGAATTTATTTTAGCGCTTTAACATGCTTTACAGTTTCATTCATTTCATTCATGTGGCCAGGTATTGAACTGCCAACCTGAATGACCCATTCTACCTTGCTGAGTCACAGCTGTCCCGCACTATTCATGCATGTGTTTCATCCGTGCTGGCCTGCGGCTTTGAACATTGCAGTGGTCCCTTTAAATCCCCATCTTCTTCATTGTAAACTGTTGTGGCGTGTGTTTTGTGCACTTGCTGCTATTGTGTTTGCGTTAACAAAACAGATGAGCTCTTAATTGGATTTAACTGTTTAGGTTAACTTAAGACTTTGTCTCCTTTAAGGAATACACGGCAGGAGACAACAATCCGTGTTTTTGAAAAGTCTTTACAAAAACTAAAACCAATCAGTTCTTTGCCTAATGGGGAGGGATATGTTGACCCTTTCCCTGCTGGCTGCTGTGGACTGGAGGGTAATTGGAATCAATGTTGATGCCGTTATCACTGGTGACAGATGCACTAGGCAACAGTGTGAAAAGGTCAGAGGTCGAGAGAGCCCTCCCAGGGGACTCGAGATGCTTGAGGCATAAAAATGTCATTCCCGAATCAATTTCACGTGTGAACATTGGTTTTGGGCACGACTGTTTCTTGTAGTGTTCTTACTGCTGGCCACTGAGCAGCCCGAGGCTCCAGGTGGGGGGTAAAGTTAAGATGTCTAAGATAGGGAGACTATTACTCCATCACTTTTTTCACAAAGATCCTCCTGCGCCGATGAGGGATTCTTTCTCCTGTGAATCTGAACTGAAAAAGAGACATGTAGGTCAAGACATGTCAATATTTTTTTATCACTCAGTGCCCCAGTGCTGTATAATTGACCCAGGCGTCAGAGCCAGGGGTTTCAATTTGACCTCAGCAACTCACAAGGTCATATATTTTTATTCCCATCCGCTTGGCCTATATCTGGAAGTGTGAAGGAGAAAACATGCTATTTGCATTTTTATTTGAATTTGTTTATTTAAAAAAAATGTAAATATGCAGAGACATTTTAGGAGTCTGTGCTCAGTCTGAAAACCTAGTTTATACTGAGGTCATTTTCTTCTGAGGAGAGTGTGAAGAAAGAAAGAAAAAGTGCTAAGAAATAATTTAAACGAACATTATCAAGTATACATAAAATCTCCATTAACTATGAGCATGTGTTAAATTAACATTATGAATTAAGATTGTAGGACTAAGATTGTGGTATTGATCGTGATCATATTAAAGATTGACTTGATAAAGAGGCAGAATTGCAGCAGGTCTAGATGCTATTTTAAAATTTACCTCAGGCACTACAGACAAATCACTTCTCATATGTCCAGTGGATTTTTCTATAAAAAAAAAAAATGATAAAGGAGTAAATGTTGTTAGCTTGACTGTCATAGCTTTTCTCAGGAATAAGCATAAATCCCTTTAAAAAAAATCTATTGGCCAATTTGATTTCAGAAGTATTGGTCACCTCTAGATGCTGTAAATAAGACATTTCTTGTTGTGTTGGAAGTCCCCAGTGCTGAAGCCCACAAATTCATTCTTTCCAAAGCTCTCCGGGGATCGTCACTAATGCAATAACAGAGGTGACAAATTGAGTTCCTTTTATTGCATCGAACAACAATGGCAGCAAGTGAGCGTGTCCTTGACTCTCAGGAATCACAGGTGTGAGTCTGAGGATGTGTCAAACCTGCATGCATGCAAGACTCAGGAGAGCTAGCCCAGCAGCTCCTTATTAATCAACAGCTTGTTGGGCTGCTGGCCATACCCTCCTCCCTTTTCCCTCCTTTCATTTCCCGCCTTCACCCCCACCATCCTCTTCCTCCATCTCTCCTCCCCACCCTGTTTTTTTTTTTTTTAAAAGAGCCTCAGCCTCCCATTCTGGTCAGGAGTGCAGCAAAAATGAATCATTAACACAGTTTGGCTGTTAATTAAGACCTCTCCCCCACACTCTGACAAAGGGAAAGTAAGGAAGCACAACAGGATTCAGTATGGAAATCAGGAAAGAAAATATGTGAATATTTTAACAGATAATCCTGTTACCCTGCTTTTGGCTAATTTGGCCTCATTACTAAAACATCTCGCCGTGTCGCAGCTGGTGGTAGGAGCACACGCAGGCTGCTGCAATGAAGTTACTTTAATAGAATTAATGATGAAGGCCCAGTCTTACAAGCAGACGAGTGGACAGACAGACAGGTAATAGATAACCGTATACAGCAATCAAGGTAACAGGGACGAGAGGAAACACGCTTACACATGCACAGACAATCTGGGACCTGACTGGGGGGGGGCTGGGTATAAATCCAGGGGACAAAATTAGGGAAATGCCGAACAGGTGTAAGGAAGGCGATTGGGAATGGAGAACAGGTGATCAGGTGGGTCTGGGAGCAGGAGGAGGACATCTGGTGCGCTGGTGGAGTATGACAGGATTCATGACACGCCCGGGATTGAGTAACAAAATTAACTTAAATTCCAATTTGAGGAAAACCTGCTTAAGATTCATGGTAAATCACTACAAACTTGTTTTCCCTTCTTACATGTATTGCTTTTATTTTGGCAATGTGCACAGTGGCTGAATCTTTCAGTTTTATGGACTGACAAACATGTAGGTGTGAAAACATTTATGCAAACTGCAGCTTCAAATTTCTTCTGTTTCTGGTTGGCTGTGTTACTTATTATTAGATACAACAGTGTCTTTATTGTTACTTACTGTTAATATGTCTTTTAAAAAGCTGTTAAGAAAGTAACTTAACATTTCATCAACTATATTCACAGGGAAAATAGTAAATTCCTTAAAGAAAAAGCTCCATTTAATAATGGTAACTTTATGCTCCTTATACACTATGTTGAATTATATGCATTTTTTTTTTACATGTCCAGCTTGCACATTGATTAATATATTCTCTTATATATAATTTGTTAGAATCAATTAATGAAGTGTAATTCTCCTATATTTAGCACCAAATTACATAATTATTTTAGGGAATTTAAGGTTTTAGAAAATGACATTACATACACAGTGAATACAGCATTACATTTAACTGCAAGGATGCTGTGATCCAAGTGATAGTTTTTTAATTAAGCAGTTAAACTTAACCTCTCCCTCAGCCTCTCTCGCCCAGCCTACATCCCAAACTTCTTATTTATGAATTATGAGCACCTACATTTTGCTTTCAGAAATGATGAGTGTATAACCTTTTATGAGGCTACTTTTTCTGATGATGTTGCCTCAGTTTCTCAGTGCAACACAGACTGACATCAAAACGTGATTTTTACTGTTGATATTTAGACTATTAAAATGACTGGGCTCTGAGGCGTTGAGCATGCAGCACTTACGGTACAGTCGGGGGAATGTCGGTATTTGTGTGTTTATGCATATGGATGTGTACAAGATTGCTGCTGTTGCTGCTGCAGTAATAAAATTTCCATTCATGCTTTGTTAAGAGGCCCACGAGGTGCTACATAAACAGATGACAAGGCTGCTACCTCAAGGGCTCGCAGCTCCACAGCCTACACACACGAGGACAATAGACCATTCAGGCCAACCAGAGTTATTGCCTCGCAATAATGAAAGCCATCAGGGACACAAACCTTAACTGCAAGTTCACATGCTATGTACTACTTCAATGCTTTATGTAATTTATAGAGGAGCACCCAAAGTACGTTTGGGTGAAATATGAAAATCAGGTGTTTTTACATCCCAGGTGCAAACAGCATTATCACTCTAATTACTCTTGATATGTTTGAGAGGCAGCAGACAGAAAATCAATCTTTCTTTTCATGAGCCATTAGTGTCATTTTAAGCTAAGTGCACAGGTACTGTTACAGTGTGTATTGTAGCTGGTGGTAGATGTGACAAGTTTTAGCACTCACTGAAAAAGGGTTGAGACTGAAGGTGGTATGGTTTCTGAGAAAATGCACATTGGAGAGCAAAGAAAAAAAGGGTAGAAGATGAGAAAAGCAGGGAGATAAATGTCTGGTTGGATAAATAAAAGCAGGGAGATAAAGAGATCTTTGAGAGGAACAGGGTAAAAGTAAACAGAGGTACGTGACAGAGAAGAAGAATGAAAAAAATCCCAGAGAGAAGAGTGGAGAGAGACAGCCATTCTCGAAATGCATTGAATTACTGTGCATATAGATGCAAATGTCATATAAATCCTTTTTCCTTTTTGTTAACCTGCATAATAAAGGATTACTTGACAAATAGTCTACATTCTTTATTTCTAAGAAAAAAAACAAAAAACATTGTGCTGCATAACATTTCAAATCAGTGCCGACCTTGAAATGAAAAAGCTCGACAACAACAAACACTCTCTTGTTGGAAAACCAAAACTAAATGTGGCAAATATGATCAGTCATAGAAAACATTTGGAAAATTAAGGCAGGAATGCAGCATGAAAACATTCAGTCTTCAATCTTTTCTTTTATAATCTTAGTGAAAAGAACTTCTGTAGTAGTATTAGTAGTAACAGTCTTTGCACCTTTAACTTAGTCTCACCTTGTGCCTTTCAAATACATTTTTTCTCAGAACAAGCATCATTAAGCTGAAGCCACAATGGCTGCCTTATTTTCAGATATGCCCAGCGTGAGAAAAAAAAGATCTTTGTACATCTTTCTAGATATTTTTTACAGCAAGAAAACCAGTATTTAACAGGTATCAAGACAACGGAAGTTATTTAAACTACACAATGTTGTAGTCTCTTACAGGATGAAAGGGACTACAACATCTAAATAACTCTGAGTTGCCTGCTCCTGGTGCAAAATTGTAGCTTTTTAAATCATCTTTTGAAATCACCAAAACAATGTCGTTGCCTTTCTGCATCAGTCTTTGAATCCACAGCCGACAACATGCCTGTTTATCGTCTAACTCCAGGAGAAAGTGCATCAAACCGAAGCTTCAAATTCTGAACTCATGTCCATGTTACCACAGAAAGCTGTGAGTGGACGTTATGTGGTACTGCAGTGATTTAACATGGGCTTCTTATAGGCTGAGTGGGTGTGGAACTAGGCTCAGTACATACACTGAATTAAGGCATAGTTACATGAGGTATGAAAGCAAATAAGGTGCCTCTTACTATCCACATGACTCAAGTTATGACAGCAGTGATCATTTCAGTAACGTGACCAACGTAGTTACCACATCTCTCTTCTGACACATATACTCATTGTGATTTCAAAACAGGAAGTTCAAAACTTTCAGAAGAGAAAAGACTGAAAAAAAAAATCCAAATGATGCAATCGCTCAGTAAAGTGTGCAGCCAGTGTCCGTTTTCTTTACGCTCTAACTGCTGTAACTCTCCTTTAATTTACACACAACTTAAAACTGAATCAAACTGAACTCAAAGAATGATGTGCAACGTTATTCACTGTTCACTAATGACAGTGCTGCTGTGAGTAATTCAAGGTGTATTAGCCTTCATTTAACATTTGTGATGTGAAAACAACTGTCTCATATCTTAAGATTGTACATATTCGAACAGATCAACAGCTATCAGTATGTGGTCTGTGATTTACATTACAAATCAGCATCCGTGACATGCTAGATGCCCTTCACTAATATGTCAATAACTGTAAGAATTAATTACATTTAAAATGGTTTGAAGTGAGAACATTGTTTTTTTTTTAAATAAACAAAGAACTGATCACTTGATAATTATAAAAAATCTTCATATTTCTTTTTTTTTTATGTATTTCTTTTATAGTTGCAGTGCTACATGTAACAGCACTCTTAATTTGGATTTTGCATAGATCAACTTCAAGGTAAATGAACTGTAACTCTAGTTTTGGTCATCATGTCTTCAACTCAGTCGAAGGACACAGCTCTTATTAGCTCCAAAAATACAAAGGCACAAAGTATTGCTTCTACAGCATGAAACTCTTTAAGCACCGCTGTGCCGTACAGTAAATACTAACCGGAAAATAATACTTCATACTGCATACAATGAGTACTTCATAATTTACAGAACACAAAGAGAAACAGACATGACTCTTAATGTCTGTAAGTGCCATATTTGGGGAAAAAAAAAAAAAAATGACTCGCTTAGAAAAAGTAAACTAACAAAACTCCTGCAAACACAACAGTTCCATTCAACACCTCCCCACTAAAATTAGTAGCCGGTAAAAACAGGAACACAGCATGGGAGTGGTAGAGCAATTTTTCCTGTCTATTTATTCAGCAGCGATGTGCCAGCTCAGCAAAAAACATTCCCACCTTTGAAGAAAAAAATTAAAATGGGTTTAATTATGCCACATTTCATTCTAAAACCCAAACAGAATTAATGATTTACCATAATAAAAAGGTATTCAATTTGTTTTCAGTGCTGCGATCTGCAGCAGACGGACTGTACAAAACAAATGGACTGATGTGGAATCGATTGTAAAAACTGGCCCCAAGCACTGCGCTGCTGCATAAAGAGTCAGAGGAAAACACTGTGTTGCTCTCTGCCTGCTCCTCTCAGTATGTGCGGGCTCCTGGTTTGCTGTCCTGGGCCTGGTTGAAGGGATTCGCGGGGCTGGACGACTCATCCTGCTGGTCAATGGACTGGTAGGCGTCTCTGTTTCGTGATACGGACGGGAAACCTGCAGAGACAAGCCAAAAGTCTTCAACTCACACACACACACACACAAACACACACACACACAATCCCATCATGCAAATGTACTATTCATAATCATGTCTAATCAAGACTCTTGTTTTGGAGAATGGACTATTGTTGATATGCATATTAAAACAGTCTGCACAAAGAATGAATCCTTGGAAAGCTTCTACACAACTTCCTCTAATGTTTTTCACACTCACTTCCCCTCACACACAGATTCATGACACACTTGGGCAGATCTGTTATCTTGACTCGAGCATCTGGCCCCCTCTGGATAAATATAGATTATAATGCTGGAAACTGTCTTTGCCAACATACAGTAAAGCACACACTGCTGACAAATGCTGCACTATCACAATACAGAGATGCCTACAAGTCCACGAATGCTGCACTAAGAAAACATAAAACTGCATTCAAAGCACCGCTGTGAGTGGCGCTATGGAGCTGTTTACACTGAAAACTTGTGCATACAAGTTCTTGGCTACATTATATAATCATGCAAACAGGCTTTGTAATGAATTCTATGAAGGCAATGGAATTATAATCCCTCTGAAACGTCATACAGGACTCCCTGTGATGCACTACAAACAGGCCCGACTCTGACATGGCCAGAATAACAATATGTTTGTGGAAGTTCAAAGGCTTGCACGCTCTTACCTTGGCATGGCCCAGAGATGTATTACTGTGACAAACATGCACATTTCAGTGCTGTCAAACAAGGTGTTTAGTTTCATTGCTGAGTTTTAATGATTTCCAAAAACATTAATTTTTATTAATGCAACTCTGATGTTAATTATATTTTATTTAAAAGCATAAAAACACATGAATACTTTTAAAGAACTGTATCGTGTATCACGACCTTCAATCATGCCGTCTTCTTCCGAGTGCGCACACAAACATGTTGCATTCATGGTCTATTATGAGTCGACATTATGTTGACTTTAATTAGGCTGATTTGAGAATGTGCACCATCATGCATCTCTGCTTTAAATGTATTCAAGGAGAAAACACAAACACTAATGAGGTGTCTTGAGAATAGAAATATGAATAAAACATAGATGCAAAGTTGCAGAAACATATAAACATATAATAGACCAGACATGAATACAAACATACTATGCTGACAAACACAGCTACAGCCATCGGAAGGTAATGCAGAATGATGAAGACCGGAACAGACAGATGAAAAGACAGAGAGAAAGAAGGACAACTCAACATTGACAAGATGATCATCAGGAAAGAATAATACAAAAAAAGAAAAAAGTTTTTTTCTGTTTTTGTCCTGCAGCCTGATCTGTAATCTTACTTCCTGTGTGGAAGGGGATGGAAGAGGATGATTGGAGGAGAGAAATGGTAAAAAGGAAGCCGGGAATCAATAGCGGCGGCCAATAAAGGCACTGTCAGCACTATCCGTAGTGCATCGACTGTCCACAGATGTCTCTAAGTCTGAGAGGTCAAAGGTCAGCAGTGGAGAAGAAAAGAGAAGAGAAGAGAAGAGAAAAGAGGTCAAAACACGAGACAACATGAGTGTTCACTTACAGAAAACATCACAGGGCAATGTGACAAAGAGCAAGACAGACTGAGAGGTGAGAATCAATGACATGCAAAGAAAAGAAAAGGGAAATTTGGATTTAGAGAAACTCTTATACGACACATTGCACATTAATTGACTGCATAACCACAACGCAGCTGAGAACATGTAGGGGTAATGCATGGCAGGTAATTGACCTTTCTGTGATCCCCCATCCCACCTCTCACCCCTAATGCTGGCAGATTTCTTTTATCAAAGCTTTCTATTTGATCTGCTGTGGTGGTACATTTGTATATGAGGCTTTGAAAAGAAGGAACTGCCCAATGAATAAAAGTAAATGTTAAAAAAGACACACAACTTAAGCTTATATAGGTTTCTCACCCTGCAGGGTGGATAGTCGGTCTAGTCCAGTATGACAAGGAAAAATTTAGTAATATATATAATAAACTGTAATTCCACTATAAGCCAACCCTGTATGGATGCTTAGTATGAAAACATACTACACAATACAGTGGTTTGAATAACATTTTATTATATTTTGAGGAGTTAATTTTTAATAAGCCCTGAAAGTGGTTAACATACGTAGCGTTGATAGTATGTTAGTTAGCATGCTGATGTTTACTGCTTATATTACAGCAAACACACAATTCCTTACAATATAGATACATAGTTTCGAGGAACGACCCTTAAAATTATCACTCTTTAATTTACAGCCCCATGCACATTGTTTCATAGGTCGACAGTCCTGATGTTACGTTGCTTAGCTGTGATTGGACAAATGCAGCTCGGGTGATTTGTTTAGCGAACAGTCAATTTAATTAAAAGCAAACGGTTATTTGCACAGTCTTGCAGCCTTTATTGTATTAAGCAATGTGAAAGCGAAGCTAAATATACAAACCTAGAATTTAAACCAGCATAACAGGGCTGCCAATCAACATTCAGTGAGCCCTGGATACGTGAATCAACAGTTCACTCTCTCATCTACCTGATTAACAGCATCCAACAGTGCTCAGAACAGCAGGGAACCATGTTAATGCCAGCTATGCAATCAGACAGCAATTAAAACACACATTGTCTGAAACTAACATTAGCTACATTCATCAGTCACTACACAGCCAATCACAGTCTAATGGATGTGCCTGCTGTGTGTGTGTGTGTGTGGTGCTATAGTAAAGCCACAGAGAGAACAGATTCATCAATATTCAATTATCCTCCAAACAGTCAAATAAAGAGACGTTTTTTGTCAAGTGCAGTGTTGGGTGGCAATGCAGGAGAAATTTCATTACATTTCCCTGTGTGCAGTGTAATAAATTACTATTTTAGCTGGTAATATTACAGCTAATAATATTTTTTGTGTTACTCCCCACACCCTATAACCCACATCCCTATTTATTTTTGCCTCTCTGTTCTTCTATCTTTTATGAAGGCAAACACTAGACAACAAATGCTCAAAACCCCTGTATGGAGCCACTCTGAATACTACCATCAAATCATACACAAATATAGTGTTAATCCATAAAGATGAAACCACTAGTAACATTTTTAAGGGTTTAAGAATCCAGCAGTCGTCACAGCTCAGGGGGATTTCTGATGGAAAAGCTCTCAGCAGAGCGAGTCCAAGTCCACAAATCAATGGCCACACATGGTTAATCAAAGAAGGTATCTTGAGTGTCTCCTGACTAGTCAGTGGAAGAGGGGTACTTATCATTTGTTTGCCCACATGAGGAGCATCTGTACAGACTCCATCTCGTCTTCTTTTTACAATCTTAAACAATTTTTCTAGCATGCCAGATCATACGATTTTCAGCCTCCATGGGTTTCGTATGTTTCTCCATGCAGTATAAACTGGTGGCCAGGATCACACACAAGCGTTATAAACAACTCGTGGAGAAATGATTTCCTTGCCCAAGCCGAACTGCTGCTCAGATATTTCGTTGCATTTAAAGTCTTGTGACTGTAACTAATTAGTTTGACTGTGGAATCATCTGCCAGTGGTTTAGCACAGTCCTTCCAGTTTGTGCTGCACTTGGCAGGCCTTTCATGACAAACAGCATAAAACAACACAAGGAGGATCTCAGCGCGCCCCTGGACACATGCATTACACCGTACCTCAAGCTTTGGTCACACTCCAGGCTGGAGATCATTTTTTGTGGGAAGAAGAAAAACCTCACATATCTTAGATAATTTCTCATTGGTTCTGAAATTATACCAGAACGTGTACTTGCTAGATAAAACCTTGTTTAGTTACATAGCGAGTTGTGTCAGTGTCACTTCCTTCTCAAATTGGTTTCCTGACTATAAATACCAATAAACCGCAAAATATCATCAGTTTCCTTTGTAAAATCAGTTTCAATTCCTGTTGATGTTTATATCCTAATTAAAAATGTGTTTCTTCATAACAAGCTTTAGTTGCACATGACAGCATCTTCAAAGAGTGACAAACTTCTAATGTTACTGTACTTGACTGGGTGTCCAACATCTGGTGCACTTACCAAAGTTGACGTTGTAATCTCCTCCACGCTCGCGGTACATTTGGTAAACAAAGAAGCAGGACACGGGTTTGAGCAGCAGGCTGAGGATGGCCATTCCTGCACTGAAGCGAAACACGTCCCGTCCCCTTTCTGCTGCAAAGTCGCTCAGCGGGTAATAGATCCCAAAATGGATGATGTCAGTCAATATTGTCACAATCATCCCCATCAGAAACTACAGGGAAATGACAAAGGGGAGAGAGACAAGTCTTAGAAATGACTGTATATGTCAGTATTGAAAGTGTACACATCTTTGTATTTATGTGTCAGGAAAAGTTTCCTTGCAATACTCTGTGTGGGCACAATTCAAGTGCTAAAGAAAATGGCTTTCTGAAAAGAAATTAAATAAAAATCTGTATACATACTGGAAAAAAAGGTGCCTGTGAGTCATAATGAAAAATGCAGCACATGAAAAAGAAAACACCCAGTTCCTCTATTACCTTTATTATCTCGGACCGTCAAATAATTCTGCAAAATATATGAGACTTAAAGATGCAATTAGCCGACAAAAAGATCAGTTGAAATCATTCTAGACACTTGAAAAAGTGAAGCTTGGAGTTAATACTGAAAAAAATCATTCATACATTATCATCATACAGTAGGCTAAATAGATTATGAGAGAGGAAGTCCGTCTCCCTGACGTTCCTTTGAGGTCACTTCTCAATGGCAAAATGTTTCAAAGGTTCAATCCAGTGACAGTTAGAATCCATTACGGTCAAAAGTCTCTGAGCAAGAAACTGGACAGCAAGGATGCATCTCCACCTTCAAAACCCTCAGCTGTGTTTTGACTACAGCTAAGATTTAACTAATAGTCAGACTTCAGGAAGGCGTCTAATTCATCAATTGCACAAAGCTGTCTAGTTCTTGACTATAATTTTCCATGAATTCTGCATAAATTAAGACTTTTTTCAACCTAGAAATCATGGCCGACTGAGCTACCACACCAGACATTAAGCTTTGTCGTCCCGTCTCCAGGAGAAAATGTTTCTCTTCTGGAAGGATTCAACAGTTACGAGGTCATTTGACTGGGAAAAATCAGCAAAGAGGGCAACAATACAAAACCTGCAAGGAGCATAAAACCTCAAAGGAGCAGAGATGTGGAGCAGAGCTTAAGTACTGTGGCTTCTTAATGTGGCTGAGCTTCAGTGCTTCTGCTACAGCTTGCTGGTGAGCAGGTGTCACTAATTGTTGGAAACATAACTCTTAGTTCTGAGTTGGCTCCGTTAACTCGTCTAACTTGCATTAGACACATCTAAAGCAAAATTCAGACCAAAAGTAAGACTAAAGGCCGGACTAAAGCACTTTTGTGAAACCGGCCCATGACAGCCGAGGCCACTGTACTCTCTGCCGAGTGAAAGGAGTGCTATCTTTCTCAAAGGGACGCTCACAGATTGTCCTAGATTCCGCAGACAAATAGGTTAGCACGGACACACAGCGGTGCGCCTATAGTTAGACTCCTGTCCATGTCACATGATGTTAAGGTTACAGACTGCGTGAAGGAATCAAGGCGAAGACTCACCATGAGCACAGCATCAATCGAGTCCCTCTGTGCAATTGCCCAGACCCCGACAGCTAACACACAGAAGTTCCCCCAAGCGAAGGAGGAGGGCAGCCACGCCATGCATCCCCTAAAGCAGAGACACAATTCATACAGGACAGATTCTTACACATACTTCAAGAATGAGTGAAGAATGAATAAAGAGTAGGCCTGAATGAAGAGTGTGAGTCAGTCTCTGTGCATGTGTGTGTGTGTGTGTGTGTGTGTGTGTCAGTCAGGAGAGGAGAGAAATTCCCCAAGTCTGTGAAAAGAAACCTGTGCTCACACTCACCATACTGTAAGCAGCCAGTGCACCAGTACTATGGCCTATGACAGAGGAACAACAAAGGACAAAATTTGAACAGAAATTTAAGATTATTAAAACCTTTTTAATATATTTACAGATAGTTTACAGATGGAACAATTAGTCAGTAGTCAGAAAATTAATCGCCAATAATCCTGACAAACGATCAGTCATTTAGCAACTACAAAGTGCAAACAGCTCTAACTTCTCCACAGTGAGCATTTCTTCCTTTTCTCTGTTTTAAATCATCGTAAACTGAACCTCTTTGGGTTTTGGAAGTTGGTCGGACAACTAGAGACATAACTAGAGACATTTGAAGATTCCCCCTTGGACGTTAAGAAAATGTGACGGACATACAATATTTCACTATTTTCTGACATTTCACAGACCAAGCAATTAATCAAATAGTCAAAAAACTATTAATAGTTTTATGAATAATGAAAATCTGTTGATAAGTTGCAGCCTTTGCTCACTCTATGTGAGCTCACAGAACTAAATGCAAAACATGTGACTGGTTTCTGAGCTTTGAGTAAGAGTTGCTCAAACTGCTTCTGAACCACAAAAGCATAATTCAGTTTAGTGGTTCTCCCTTTTAAAGGTTATGGCATGATACGCAGACATTGGTTCACATTTGTATGTTTCTTACAGAAACATCAATGCCTCTAATAAGCATTTACTGTGGAGAAATCAGACTGACCACATATTATTTCATTTCTGGGAGAAATAACATGACAATTTCTTGCCATATCCTGCAGCAGATTCTCTGTAGTTTTAGTTTGATCTTTTCCAAACCTGCACACAAACATACTGCATCTTGTTAAAATCTCAAATGTAATGAGCAGATTCATCACTATGTTTGCATTTCTTGCCTCCCATAATGTCATTTTACCTCACAGGCCTGCTGTTCATCACTGCAAATGTGACTGTGTAGACTTTAAATGCACTTTAACTATTTGTTACTCAACTATTTTTGGAGGCTACACGCACTGAGTAACTTCATACTTTTCTTCTTCAACTCAAGAAAAGCCCACCAACACAAACACAGTGAACCAGTTCACTGTGATCTGAGCCACACAGAGGAATTACCAAGGAGAATTGAGCAACAAAGTTGGCATCAACATATAATTTAATACCAGTCTTTGGTAAACACTGTTTAAAGACAGGCAATCATAAACACTTGGAACAATGAAGTGAGTAAACAGCAGCCTCACCTTTAGATTTATGGCAGGGATGTCCATAACAGGCTGTTTGGTCCAAGCAGCTCTACCTTGATCCGACTCAGTGCTTCAACTTGTTGAGGCGCTACATGAAAAAATGCGGCAGGTTTCTCCTTACACAAACTTCTCTCCAAGGCCCCTCCTCCGCTCAGCTCAGCCTGCAAACACAAACCATGTGACATCAACCTGACTGCTTTCCATGTGACCCCCCCCCCCCTTCTCGTGCTTCTGATGTCGCTGTGGCCCTCTCTCAGAAGGAAGTAAACCACATGAGCATCAACATTGGTCACAGTAATTTTTTTTCCCCAAGCTTTCAGTGAATGATCAGGAATGTAGCATGTCTGATTTGAACATAAAAATAAAAAATAAAAAAAAACTGCTCAGTTTCTCAGCTACTCCGAAAGATACAAAATACAAGATTTATATTTAAAATATTTAGATGAGAGCAATGATTTTGGTACTTTGCTACTTTTACTGGTCACTTCAACAAAGTAACATGGTGCGCAACACATGCTGGCAGCAGTGTGATGATTAAAATTTATTTAAGAGTTTGTGACTGATGGAGGCTTTTGACACAGAGGAAAACCTTGTATATATATACATATTATATTTCCATCTATATTATATTTCCATATATGAAATAATTGATATGAATGATATAAAATGAATAAAATGCATATATTGACATACAGTATATTTCTAGCCTATACAAATAGTATGTTTATATTTGTATGCTTTTATTGCAGATCAGACTGTCAGTAGGCTACATGTTGATACAGTAGAGTCCAAATGTCTTAGACTACTTTTCCAGAACAGGAAGAAAAACATGTTTAAAATTAATGAGAAATTAATAATAAAATCACATATAGGCATATAGATTTGTTTATGTATGTTTTTTTTAAATAAACTTGCATATATAAATTAGATATACATCATTATGGTTGCAACACGTTATATCATCTAAAATGAAAAAAATTATCTTAAAGATTTGCTATACATATACACATTTTATTATGGGTATTTCATACATGCACAGTATGTCGTAATAATATATCCCCCTACAGTTAACATATGGCAACATCACTCTTGATGTATGTCATACATTACATTTCTTTATGGGTAAAATTGAGATGTTTACATGAAGTAATCTACGCTGATCTTCAATACATGTAACACAATAGTCATCATTTTTAATATTGGCAAAAATCTCAAAATATAATCACAATATTCAGACTTTGTAGCATTTCATCTCCACTACTAAATACTAAAGGAAAATATTAAATCTCAATGAAGATATGATTCACAGATTTAGTGCAGGAAAAGTCAGGGGATCTCTAGAGTCAGTAGGAGTTTTGCCCTGAGACCCATCAGTGTCACTATTAAATTTCATTGCAAACTAACCAGTAGTTGTGTTGAGATTTCAGCCTGGACTGACACACAGATATTACCATCCCTAGAAACTATCCATAAATATCAGGTTTTCATCTTAAGACCTAAAATCAGAGTTAGAGCACAAGAGACTTTTGCTTTGGTGTTCAACAGTTCAACAGGAATCCATCCTAAATGAGGAAAAGATGCTACATTTCTTCTTATCGTATACCGTGAGCTCTGAATGATTAATGCAGCACTTTGTCTCCCTGCAACTTCTCCTTCAGGCCATTGTTGTAACCATGAAAATCTTCTCCCTCAGTGTTTCCATACAAATTCAATTGTGAGCAACAATAAGGTTAGTTCAGGTTGAAGTTAGTAAAGGGATTAAATAACACATAGAGACTGAGATGGACTGACTCAGATTTAGCTCACAGCTGATTAAATTAAATGCTGAAGTATCTGTTTTTCAGACTGAAGTTCAGCAGTCACTTTATCAGCTCGTTCGTGGCCTTTGGAAATGTTCGATTTTTGCCCATCCATCCTCTCACACAGAAATATACTGTATCTATTTTTACAACAACTACTCAGTTTACCATGAAATTTAGTGCTGATTCTTAAACCCCAGAGGACGACTTCCATTGATTTGTGCCCTGACTTCATGTCCAGCACCAAAGACATGTCACAACTTCCCTTTTTCAAACAAGCGGATTGTCATTTTTGCCAGTCACTGTCCTTCTACAGGAGTAAATATTGTGAGATCTTATCTTGTACTATCCCGCTATTGTTACTTACTTTCAGAAGACACATGACAGCAGCAGCACGTGAAATAGGAAGAATAAGAGGTTATGTAAAGTTTGTGACTGATCCCTCGTTTTAGGATAGTTTCAGATAATATTATATTCTACTACCAAACTAACTGTTTAATCCAAGACACACAACTAGTCAAAGAGAGCTCAGCAATTAACTTGGTAACAGTAATGATTTAAACTACAAAAAAAAAGACCCAAGTTGTAATAAACTGGAATTTCCCTGAAAGAAAACTCATTGTTAGCATGGCAACCATCCACAGATGTTACTTAAGGAACAGATCTAGTTCTGTGATGGTGTAGCCTATAAGGGAAGTGCATCTTTTTTTTTTTTTTTTATTGTTTCCTCTCCAGATTTTAAAATGCACCCATACACCTATAGGCCTACACCTGTACAAACCCTGGAAACACATGTATCTCTTCAGAAACGCCTACAACAAATGACAGTGTACTCCGGCGTTTTCCTCATATTCTCGTGTATTTCCAATCCATCAAACGCCGACCTATTATCATGTGACCACACAAAGGTCACATGATGGCATTTGAGTCGTTGCCAATTACAACTGGGCAAACTCCATCCCCTGATGAAGACCATGAGATGCAGCTGAAAGCTGTTGAAAGAGCTTATTACTTGGATCCTGTGTTAAGATGATTTTGTCAGACTGCTCTACATTTATATACAGTATACATAACAAAGGCTCTTCACCTCTCACGCTTCTGTGGGTGCTGTCGCTGACATTTGCACCTTTCTGCTCGTCTGAAATGATGTCGGTCTCAGGATTTAAGCACATGTGACCTTTGAACTCACTGTAGGTCACTGTGGACGAGAGCATCGGGAATGTATTTAACATGCTAATGAGCTATGCACTCATGACGACAACTGGACTCATTCCTTTTTGCTTCTGTCCTCCTTAAAAGAGATGATCTATGTTATGAATCAAGCATGCCGGATGGCCCCTGCACTCCCATATCCAGTGTGAACCCTGACCTCCAGGTGACCCCTGACCCCTGTGAAAGCACATGACTCATCACTTTTTTTTTTTTCCCTCTGATTGAAGCTGTTAATTTTTCCAAACACTGCAGAGATGAATTTAGCTGTCTAATGTGCTGGGTTGAAAGTGTTTCTATATGGATGTGTGTGTAAAAATGGGATTGTGGTGTGACAGACATGTTATTTAATGTGAGATGTAATGGCTTTAACTATCAGAGGAAAAACCGGCGGTTGGAGCAGCTAATGTAATTGCGAACAAATGATCCCTTTCACCTCCTAACCTGCAGCGACAGACTTGACAAGCGATTGACGGAGTGCATAAACTTCATGCAACACAGACTGTGTTAAAGACATGTCCCCCGTGCTTAATTTATACACATTTATATCTATTTTCAATACCTGTCATCATATGATTTATGGTATGCTCTATTGTCTCTGAAGCTGAGGAGAGACTGCAGCATTCCCTGCACCTTTGTTTCCTCGAATGTAAAATCTTCTCACTGCTCTGCAATCTTGAAAAGTTGGGTTAAGATAGCAACTTTGGTAATTAATTACTTCAAGGAATGCTTAAGAAAGGTAGAAGTGCCTTTGTGGTGTTGGTGATGTGAAGCTGCACCTCTGCCGGGATGTGGCTGTGTGTAATCTATCACTTTGTTGGCTGTAGGCCAGGTTTCAACAGGGCACTCCACCAGGGCACTCTGTCAGAGGTAAGTATTAAAAATACATCACTGCTGCTTTTATTCTGTGGCCGTAAATCAGGACGGCACAATCACAGTCCGACTGAGCTGCTTCTTAGGGAAGAAAAATGAGTGTTACTTTCTCCATCTAATCAAATATTGATACGGATAGATTTTCAGAGGCCTTGTGTGTTCTGATCAGAGACACGCTGAATGTTATTGCTTGCACTTGCTCTAATGTGTCGTAAGCTCTGCGTTAAAAGCTTCTGACACAGTTCAGTGTGGTTGAGAGATAATGAGCTTCAAAGACTGTAGCGTAAAGTTTATCACACGGAGTTGGATGGCGCCTTATTACCGACTCAAAAGATTTCCAAGAAAAGATAATGCGAAGCTATTCCAAGCTTTAATCTGACAAAATCTGTTTTGAGAAAAGATTCCCAAAAAGTCTCACAGTGTGAGTGTCACGATTTTTTATTCTCTTGTTGCAAACCAAAGAAGATTTCTCTCGTTCTCAAAACTTGAGCTGATATGAGATAATGAGGAAGGACGAGTTTTATCTCAACACGTGAAACAAGCCATCAAAGCTTCTTCAGAACATCCTGACGCTCATTTACCTCCTGCAGAGTCCAGTGCTAGATAGTAAATGATTATACTCTCTCAGATACTTTAGAATATTTCCATTGAATGCTTCGACTCCACTACATTTCAGAGGGAAACCTTGTACTTTGTACAGCTATGTCAGTCGTGTCTGTGAGTTTGTAGCAGGCCCATCAAGTAATATTTCACAACAGAAGCAAAAATTTAAGTCTTAAAATAAATTTGAGCGGCTGACCAGTCTCAGTGAATATCTCATGGCCCCCAGATTTATGCTGTGATCCTTTGAGGGGGGCCTAATCCCTAGGTTGGGAATCATATAAACTAGTTACAGCTATCTTCACCTGGATTACATACAGTACAACAGTATAATACCGTTTTCATGTCAACAATCTAAGAATATAATATAATATCAGTGTGGGGGCATTTTTCTGCAAAACAAGTACTTTTCTTTTGATATTTTGAAGGGGACTATTTGTAAGGTTTCTCTGCCACTGAGCGTGGTTTCCTGCCGGGAGCAAAGATTGTGGCTTGACAATAGCTTCAGCAATCATTACCTTCATTAATACAAGGGGTTATAATACAACCTCTGGTCAAACCAGTCTTAAGGGCAGATTGGAAGCTACAGTGGCTATGGGGAAGTAATGAGACGGGCAGAAACAGGCCAGGGCAAATTAGGTGTTGCTTACCGCCACTAGACAGCTCTAAGCGAGTAAAGGAATGTTTGATGCTGAACTCACAATGTTTCAGCAGCTGTTATTGCTAATGCTGGCTGTGTAGCAATAGCAAAACTTACAAATAAGTGCATTTTCCTGATAATACTCTGGTGTTTTGACTTAAGTAGGACTTTGAATGTTTACATCGATGCACTGGTACTTTACAGGAAGACAGTCTGGTATTTTAGGTAAAAGATGTGAGTACTTCCTCCATCACTGTTCTGGTTCTTAAATTTTCACAGGCCTGATTTAGACTGCAGTCTAGTCAAATCCTGCAAAAGATCGTGATAACAGACTGCACAGTAATGCAAATCAAACTTCAAAAGTTTCCTCCTCACCAAAGGCCATGTCCTCATAAATATGTATTTAGTATGCAAGTCTGTTATTATGATTATACATATTACAATAGTAAGTCAGTTTGTCTATATATGAGACCTATATGTAATTTAAAAATGTAATAAACATTTATTTTTCGGATGACTCACAACACAATGGCATATGTGACAGTTATTGTTTTAAGGTCTCAATATTTGCTTTTAGGATAAAAAGCTTAAGTACATGCTAATGTCTAACATGAAGTTAGATGAAAGGAAGTGTTGCAAATATTAGTCACAGCACAGATTATTTATTCTAGTAAGTGTTTAATCATGAAAACAAAAAAAGGCAAAAAAGGCAAAAACACAATATATAGACAAACGTGTTTAAGTACATTATAAATAAAACATATATTAAGACATGTATAAGGAAGGTCAAACAAGCATCTTCATTTATCATTCTACCGTTAAGTACATTTGAAGAGTAGTGGTATCAATTAAAAAAAAAAAAAAAAAAAAAAAATCTGTTTGTAATTCAAACACATTCATATTTACAATACAGGGAAACAGACAAGTTCAAATAGCATTTACAAATAATGTTTAGTGTTTGTCTGGAGAACCAGTTGAGCGGAGTGCCAAGAAACTAATTGTAGCAGGGTCAACATGTATTTCAAAGTAATTTTAGCATCATTTCTGGAAGTGACAACTTGGTCAATGTGAATGGTGCTGAACCAGTCTGGGACTCCAAGCACAGTTCAGTAATTGAATTTTAAAAATGATTTGTAAACACTATTTGACTCTGATCAGCAACACAGAGACGGTCAATGGGTTTTTCCAAAATTCACAAAATGTGTTTTTCTCTGAATTAAACCAAACCAACAGCAACCACAGCTGTGGTAAACAGAAACAAGTAATCTGTTTCCAAACTTCACTCAGTGACTTGTCACCAGCCCAGTGAATCTTTTTACCAATTAAAAACAAATAAAAACTCCTTTTCTAGAGCTTGGTCATTGCAGACTGAGTGATTTTTGAAAAGCTCTCTTCATGTTTTCTTGTACAACCTGCTTGCCCCTGTAGTGACTGTGGAGTGAGCAAAACCAAATTAAGACTGATGTATTTCCTTTTTTAATTAAATCAATCAAGTGCTTAAAGATGGTGATTTGCTGGATTAAGGTGCAGGGCTCATCCCACAATGCAACACTCAGTATTTATTACCTGTTGTTTTGTTTTAACTGACCAGATTTTGGCATTTGGATGCTTTACATTTTGGGGTTGGATTTAAAGCCGTCACTTTTAAGCACTCGGTCTGTTAGCAGTGTCATGTGTAGTCTTGGCTGTACTGTCTTCTATGTTAGAGTGGTCATGGGCTCATTCTTCCTGTCCCTCCTCCTTCCAAGCTCCTTCATCTCATCCTCCATCTTTTCATCAGATAGTGATGAAGCCTCCTTGGTCACTGCTGACTGACTCTGGCACTACACAGCGACCCCTCCTCCGGGTCACGCGTCGCTTCCGGTGGAATTTAGCATAACAACGAAACCCTTGAGCAGAGACAGAAAAAGAATAAACGCTTACTGAATCTCGTAGATTAGAGAGACGTGGATGTTGGAATAGAGAAGACAGAGCTTCAGTAATTAACATTTAAAATCGATGCTTTACAACACTGAACTCATTGGAAGTATTCAACCAATTTTTTGATATTTATTAAAACTGAACCCAGAGCAGTTTCAAATTCACATTCACATTCACATTCAAACAATCTATTCAGCGTTTTTAGCTCAAAACAATTTTATGAGAAAATCAACTTTTATTAACACTGGGACATTTTCTGTTTACCACTATATTAGTCTGCCACTAATTTGGGCACTCCAGGGACCCCTACCCATCACTAGGCACTGACTTTTTTAATTAATTATAAACAGTGAGGAAATGGCTCAAGTACACGAGCGCCACATGAAAAGATGAAGTGCTACTGATTTCTCATTACTTTAACTTTGAAAGCCGCTGTGCATCACACTGGCATATTACTACCCCAATGTTCTAATTACTCACCTTCCTCACACATGCAGTCATCATAGCATTTGTTGTTGAGGCCTCGGTTGTGAGGTTTACACTCGTGTTGTCTCAGGTCACAACAAGAACCTTCAATGGAACAAGCACAAAACATTCAACAACTAAACACACGTGATGTTCCCATGGGAAGGATTAATGTGAAACGCTGAAAAACAAACGATGACAGCATTACTTAAAATGACAATCTTCTTATCATTTCAAAGCACACACCCTGCCAGGACCGTATGTTCTGCCAAAATTAAATTAAAGCATGCCTGCAGGAAGTCACCATTTAAACACTTACAGTGAAAAGCTTTTTGTTTTCAGTTGGTGTATTGGTCTCTGGGTTATGAGCAAGTCAGCCTATGATTATGTGACAAATAATTTGAGAAATTCACAAGGCAAAAAGTGAAGTTTAGCAGAACAAATTAAACGTTGTGTTGCAAATCTATTCTTTCTCAATGTTCATAATCATTTTACAGCCTCTCAGATTTATCTAGTGACCCCATTTAGGTGGGACTCCCCTGGATAAAGGAAGTTAGAAGTGGAAGTAAGTTGTTGCAGCTATTTATGGCCATCAATATCACCCAATGCAGCTGCAACAAAAATATTTTACGAAATGATGAAAGATTTGTTTGTTGGAGCACCACAGCACCACTGTGGTCAAGAGCGACACGTATGATCGATCTTACCTGGGAGACAGTCCAGGTGGTGGTCACACGGCTCAATGGCATCAGCGTCTACAGTCGCATTTCCACTGCTGAGGTTCTTACTCCGCCTCTTGTCTGCAGCAGGCAAAAGAGATAAACACAACACTTTGATCCCAAAGGGTTCTGATTAATATGCAGCCTCAAACAAACAATTGTCACTCAGTTGCGAAGTTATGCTTGTGTTATTTTGCCCATCACCTTGGTCCAGACTAAAATATCTGAACAACTACCGGATGGATTCTCACCAAAGTCTGTGTAGACATTGGTGCCCAGAGGATGTATCCACTGGACTAACTAATGCTAACATCCGATACTAAGATGGTGCACATCCCAGACATTATACCTTCTAAAAATCAACATGCTAGCACTGCTACTGTTAGCATCTTAGCATGCTGATAGTGAGGATTTTGTTCAAAGCACCATTTTACCTAAGTGCAGCATCACAGAGCTGCTAGTGTAGCTGTAGATTCTTGGTTATTTAAATGGATTATTTCCACCAAAGCTATTTTCAATTCAGAGCCACTTTATGACCACACATTCAAACTAACAGTTAAATAGTTAACCTTTCTTCTTGGAAGATGGCCAGGTGTCCACAGGTTTCATATCCTCATAGTCTGTCCAGTCAAAGAGCGCCATGTCCAGCGTTGGCATCACCTCTCCTTGTCCTTTTCCTCGACCAGACCTCTGAAAAAGGAAACATAAATTGAAGCCACACCTTACATCCTGTTACATCACAACTGTTATTGAATTACATTTCAGTGGGAACATTTGCATACCAGCTTATCTCACGTTCTGTATAAGTAATCCACATAGGACAGCTCAAACACGCTGATATGCAGATCTGTAAACTCCTAATCCCACCTTCATTTATTTTCACCATGCCGTGTAAATTCTGCTTACATTGTAATATTTTATAAATCTTCTATATCTATGTATTCAAAAACAATTGTGATCAGAATATGAAGATGTGTATTAAAAACTAATCCCAAATTTCACACTATCCAGTACATAAACTGCTGAGGAGAATACATTAGAGAGATCAGCTCTGTCTCCGCAAATGAATGTTACTTCAGTTAAACCGCAGCAGCAGAAGATAGTTTATAGATAGAAGATAGTTTGATTAGTTCACTCTGTTTTGCAGGTGAAAAAAATGAGGGTGTTCTTAATGAAACGCATCGAACACGTATTGTGATGAGCAGCAGTAACGCTTCATTGATTCATGAAACGACCTCACAGAGGAAACAGAGATAGCAGCAGAGCTTTAAAAACCAATCGATAGCCAACTGATAACAGAGAACATGTCTGCCCACAGCCTGGAATAAAAAGATATCTCACAGCATTTGTATTATTAATGCATATACAATATGAAGACACATAGATGGAAACATACAGTTCATTACACACAACCTCAGGCTTTATTTCTGGTCAGTGAGGGCAGCAGGCAACTAATGAAACTCATCCAGGGGTGAACAATCAAATTATACTTATTATTTCTGCACCGTCTATGTGATTGATTGATTTTAGTTTAGTAAGATATTTACATATATATGCAATTTGTATGTCAAGTCACCAACTAATTGCGGTTGAAGCCGTTCTATGGAGCATTGTTAAGGAAAGTAACTTTAAAAAATATTTGTTAATGTAGTCAGTTATCCTTAAAGGGGCTATTTGTAAGTTTTCTCTGCCGCTGAACGTAGTTTCTTGCCAGGAACAGGTGGTGGTGATTGTCGCTTGACAAGAGCTTTGGCCATTGTTTTTGTTTACAAGACAAGAGACTATAACATGTCTTCTGAGCAGCTCTACGTCTTTGGATGCTACCGTGAGTCGCTTTCGGAAAGTGACGAGATGGGCTGGAGCTAGCTGGTTAGCATGCTAACTTCAATAGAAGAAAAGATGTGAAAGTTAACATTGGTACAAATATCTCCTTTAAAACTAAGGACATTGGAAAGTACATTGACTTATTCTGGCACAGCAATATTATTCTGTTCTGCTATTGTAGGTGAACTGTTGCCAATCTCATACTTATCAAACCAACACAAAATAAGTATTTTGTCAATTCCCATATGACCATAAACAGTTTGATCATATCTGCCACCTATTTGGTTAAGGTTTGCTATTAAAGGTACTTGATTAAGGTTAATAAATAATCTTAATCATGGCTGAAAGAAGTCAATGGTAAATGTTGGAAGAGGAGGGTATGCAAACCACTGTCAGCCAACACTGCATCAAGAATTTCATGCATGCAAAAGAAATTCAACATTTTTTTCAACTCTAAAAATCTGGAGCTAATGAACATCTGATTCTTTCCATTTTGGATGCTCCTCTACCTCCTGAGCATGTGGCGAAAATGTTTTACTTTGTGAGAAAAAAAAAACAGTTTAAATTTATGCTTGCTTCCTAAACAGTTAAAGTCAGTAGTTGGATACCTCTGGACTGATCCATAAATTCAAACACAGGTCCGAGTGTCATAAATTCAAATGTTCTACCTCTGTAAAATAATGTCATTCAGATGAGAATTTTATGATATTGCTGTAAAACAACACTCCTTGGTGAATTGCTCAGCCATAACTTTCCGCAATAAAAGCCGTAAAACATTACTTTTGTCATTTTCCTCAAACAGAGGAAACAAAATTGAAATGTTACACAGGATAATTAAGTCGGCAAGAGTTTGAGTTGTCTCCTGAGGAATACTTCCATCCATCAAAAAATAAGCTCTTCATGTAAACAGATCCATACTTGTTTCCTTTCACCCTCAGGAAATAAGCCTATATGGAAATATCAATGCGATTAATTGCAGGGGGCTAACTAGGTCTGCTCTGCTGCTCATTAAACTATCAACAGAAGATCGAACATTAATTAAGAAGCCTTTCTGTGTGCTCGTGCCACTGAACCTGGGTTCAGGAAATGCTATCACTTTTTTCTTTCTTGGTCCAATAATATTTGACTGCTCTCACATTAAAGGCATTGCACAGTCTCCCTGGTTCTCAGATGTCTTGAAAACAGAATACCAAGTAGACTGTCAGTCTAAAGACATCAAACGTAGACACTGACCAGGGGAAACTCTCAAAGTCACCATAACTTCTTCTAAAACCTCAGGGTAAATCTGAATCTGACTTCATTTGGACTCTGTGCCTCTTGTTTAATTTTTTAATCACTTCCCTGTTGTGTATTTGGTCGGATGTCCCCCGCCCCAGTTAGTTTCACCTGTTCTTTATTACCCTTGCATCCCTTGTGTATCTAAGTCTCTGTATTCATCAGTTCGTCTGTTCAGTTCTGTTGCGTTGTGTTACCTTGTGCTTCTGTTCAGTTTCATGTTGATGTTCCTGAGTGAGTTTTCCTCTCTGCTTTTGCTACCTGAGTTGTCTACCTGATTTTCAGCTTTTCCACCTGTCAGCCGGCAAGACACTTTTTGTTTATTAATGACTTACATCTCTGTATCTGCTGACTTTGTGTCTTTGTTTGGGTCCACCTTGCCTGTGTTACTTACAACCCTCGCAGCTAATATCACTCTTGTAAGAAATTTGTATATTTTCCGAATTAAAGAATGGACGGTCCATTTTTTTAAACTGTCCTCACCAGTATATTAACAGCAGCGGTTGTTTGGTTGATCGCCTACAAAGACAGATGTTTCCATTTTCCTGATAAGTACAAAAAAGTGGCAGACCAGGAATCTGCAGGTGGTACGATGTCTATAGAAAGTTTAATCCAAATAACTGCAGTTTTGAATCAAGACATCTCGCTCTTCTTTCACTCTCAGTATCTAGCCTCATATGTATCAATATAAGTCTTTTTCAAAAGGTTAAAGGTGCTATATGTAAGTTTTCTCTGCTGCCTAATGTGGTTTCTCACAGGGGGCAGATGGTTGTGGTGGTAATGGTTGCTTGCCAAGAACTTCAGCCATCATTGGGTTTACAAGCCAAGAGGTTAGAACATGCTCTCTGGACAGCGCTACTTCTTCAGCCTCTCATGCTGAACTGAGGGCAGACTGGAATGACTCACTATCGCAATTACAAGATGGTTATGAGCCAGGGCAAGCTGGTTAGCATGGTAACTTCAGTGGAAGAAATGATAGAAATAGAAGAAAAAACAAGAGTTAACACTGGCATTTCCCCTTCCACTGTTTGATGCTGAACTCACAACATTTCTTTTAGACTGGTAAGTAAGCAGCCATTAATGCCAACATTGGCTATGTAGCAATAGCAAATATGTACATATATCACCTTTAAATGTCTCAGTTTGAAGGTTTAGTAGTGTTTTTTTTTCTTGAACAGAGCTGTTTAACAAAACAACTGTCAAACAGTGTCAGTCATCATGTGACTCTGGCAGCTTTTTTCCCACGAACGCCCTACAAGCTGTTGTGTGTTCTCAACAGCATCTGTGACAAATGTAAAAGCTTTCATGACGCAGGCTCTTGCTCAGTATCTACTGACATCAGGTACCATTTTGTCATTAAGAGTCTCATTTGTAATGGTTCCAAGATATGAAAGAGGCACAGGGACATTTTTTTTCCTCCTGTTTATACATACTGCTGAAGCATCATGCTGGGTGAATGTGACAGGTGGTCAGTGGTGCCCCACGCACTCCTGCAGATTTTTCATAGCATGTGCCCAAAGTTGGAGACAAAAAAGACTCTCCGTGGTCACATACATTTTGTCCTGACGTGGTTTCTAATAAAGGAAAAGAAAGGTAGTTCGCTCTGAACTGTGTAATTTGGATCCCAGAGGTGTAGTTTTATTATACAGAACACGCTCCTATCTATCAAACACACTGTGACCAAGAGCCAGTGAGTTTGGCCTGCCGGAGGATATTTTTCACCAGCAGCACTTTCGGGTTCACACTGTAGAGAGTGTCATTTCCAAGATGAGCTATGAGGTTTGCAGCAGCACAACGGCAGTAATGGGGCCCATTTTCGCTCTACTTCCCCCGCACACTGGAACCACGCTAAGGCACAACAGACGCAGCCTTTAATAAGCACTTGGGCTTTGCTGGGGTTACCTGGGGTTTGGTGGAGGCCGGGGGCAGCGTTGGGGGATGCTCGTTCATCACCGTGGTAACCATGGAGGAGCCAGAGCCAAAGACGGCGGCAATGGGGGAGGGGGTTTCACTGGGCGGGGTCACACTGATGGAGGGGGAGGCAGCAGAGGAGGAGGAGGAGGGAGGGTCCTCAAACAGATCTCTATCCTTCAACGCAGACCTCAGCTCAGGCTCCGTAGAAAATCCTGGACAGACACAGATAGAGAAAACATTGTTCCAATACTGATGTGTTATGGCTGCAAGATTTAACATTATCTAACAAACATGGATCCTGTTTACTTTCATTATTGGTTCAAAATGTAACAAAAAAATCTTTTACAAATAGTTAATTGAGTGAGAAGGTTCAGTCCATCCAATCAACCCATGGAAAATTTAAGATCTGTCAATCCTAAATGTTTTGTGAATATCACTTAACGTGTCACTTCACCCAAATTACAAAAAAAAGAGAAGAATAAACTTTCAATCTTGGGTTTTGGGTTTTATCTCTCCAGCTTTTGAGTTATTGGTCTCTGAAATTTCTGCCTCCATCCCAATATAGTGGTGGCGAATAGAATTTCATTGTGATGCTTACATTATTAAAAGTTAGGTTTTTAGAAAAGCAGCTGCTACAGTTTTCCGGTTATTTTGGATAATCCACAGACCATAACTATTCATTCTATATAAAGTGGTTCTAATAAAACTCTTCATAATGAAGTCTGTGTGAAGTGTTCTTCAATACCATCGCCACTGTATTGCAGCTGAGGGAGATATCTAACAACCTGGCTAAATAAAACCAAAATTATAACAATAGACGTGAGTGAGAAAACTAGACTGATGTTAATGTTGGTACATTAATTGAGAATGGATAGATACCGAATATGTCTTCTGTAAGTTGGGTGAATTGATCTTTAACTGATATTGATCTGCATTGTTCCCTGTTGTCTCACAATAAAAAACAAGTAAGAGAAGACAGCGAGCCTTTTTCACACATTACTGCAGGTGTGGCTCTGTGCTATACTGAAATGTCCCTGTAAGTCATGACAGTACGACACTGAGCATCAACAACAATACCAGGACCCTGAAACTGATACAGCTAAGTGAAATTCAACAATCATTAAGTTTTATAATTCACATTTGTGTTTTCTGTATTTCAACATGTTAAAATTACCTTTATCTAATTGATGTTTGCCCAATATTGGAAACCACTGCAGTCAAGGATCATTTGTTAGAAATACAATCTACTCTATCCAGATCTGGCAAGAGCTCACCTTTACCATGTCGTCCCTTGTCACGCCGACTCCCTTGTCTCCTGTGCTCAAAGTGGTGTCCATGCCCATGCCCACTCCCGTGTCCGTGCCCTCTCCCTTTGCGTGTCCCCGTAAGCTGGTTTTCCCGACCTTGGGATGGACTCCTCATACTCATTCGAACTCTGTCTCTGTCCCTGCTGGGGCCCATCTCCAGTCTCACAGGGCTCAAACCCTCCAAGCCTGTCCCATCATCCTCAGGCCTGGCCAGGGGGTGAAGGGGCCTATGGGAGAGCAGCCCAGCTTCACCTTTGGCAACACGGGCCCCCTGGCTCCCGTGCCCGCGTTCCCTACTGTAACCGTGGCCCTGTAGACCTTGCGGAGGGTGCTGTAGGGTGTTGCTGCCACCTGCTGAGGTCTGTGCCTGTCTCCTCTTGCCATGAGGAGCTCTGGGCTCAGCAGTGTGTGACAGTGCCAGGGTAGCAAACAGGAACGCGAGGAGCAGACTCCAGGAGAGAGCCATTGTCTGTACAACGCAACGCCACCTGCTGGGAATACAGAAAATATATGTCGGTACTGTACAAAGTCTGCTGGGTAATTAGAATCAAATAACTGACACTGAAACTTAAGGTGGATTTAAGCTGCATTGGTGAATGTTCATAAAAAAACAAGTCTTGGTCAAATTTGATAATTGATCAGTCAGTTATTTTCACGAAAAAATGCCAAATGTTGCTTTCAATTAATAGAAGTTGCTGCTTGACTTTGTCTTAAATGATTGTAAACCAAATATTTAGAGTTTTCTTTTGGACAGACAAAACAAGTAATGAGAACACATCACCATCGGCTTTAGGACACAGTGCCTGCCATTTTTCAATATTTTCTTGTTCAGAATAAGTGAAAATGATCCCTTGTTACAGCACTACATCCAATGACACATCATTGGAGACATGATCAAGACACTCTGATACATTTGTACATTAGGTTCAAGAAAGTAAATGGAACCCACTTCCTCTGTGATTCATGGCTAAAACCTTCAGTTGCTCAGTTGCTACAACCTTCAGAAGCTCTTCCATTAGCTTGTGAATACAATCTAGCTGCCATCCTATATAAAGGAGCAAGATAGAAGGACTACAAACTTAGGTTTGATACTCAAAGGACAGGCTTCATATTTCACCGCATTAAAATCAATTCAAAACCACTCAAACCAAAATCAATTGATATTTGCAATGTTCCTGAACCTGTAGCCTCTAATGTGTGTAGGCTTATGCTTATGGGCTGCATTGTGTACTTTTTAGCAATAGGAGATCAGTACTTTTTCAGTTTATGGTGTTGGACAATATTAAGCATCATTTACACAAGTAGGATTTCATGAGCTACATACAAATTAGCAAGAGGTTGGTACTTTACATCCTCCCGTGTTAGCAAACACATGCAGGAAAATTTTTTTCTGGGAAAATGTCCGTCATGTAAATTTGTGTAACTTGCCTCAAAGGGACATCTCTCAGCTAAGCCCCAGCTTTTTCCAATCTGAAACCACATAAGTCCTCAACTATTGTACATGTGTACTCTCCTCTGTAGCATCCATTCTCCCATCACCTATCCTCTGAATTCAGGCTACATCACTCTCAGCCTCCTGAATGGGCCCATTTATCTGGACTCGGTAGGTTTGAGGAGGTGATAAAGAGATAGACAAGCACTTCTTTTTAGAAATGACTTCATGCCTGTAACTTCATGCCTTTCTTCATACGAGATACTGCACTGCGCACATCCTTCATCACTGCCTGTTCAGTGGTCTCGAGGGCCCTCCAACCCTCCCTTTCATTACTAAAGTCAACATATCTGTGTGGTGTGACTAAACTGAAATATGAGGTTCTGGATATCTGCATTAATGGCCCAGCACCTTGTCCAAACATGAATAAAAGGATGGTGTTGAGTCTAAAAAAAAAAAAAAAACCCAAAGCACTGGAGTGGAAGCATTCTTTCTTTTTTATTCCCATCGTTAGGCACCAAACTACATGGTAGTCAGGCTTAATGGTAAATGTTATTTAATGTCACTAAAATTTTATTTGCATACATAACGACATTTAGTTGTACATTCATTTTGAGCGATTTCAGCATAAGGAAGCCACAAAGAGAGAATATTTCTTAAGCAATATGGCTTTAATTTGAAATATCAGGTATGAGATATTCTTCCAGTGTCGCAATAAGTGGAGCATTAGCCTACATATAAAACGCCCAAATGTATGTTTAATGGAATGCACTAAACTCCTCATATGTTAAGACAAATGGCCACTTTGTGGAAGCTGATGGGGATCCAAATAAATGAAGAAATAAACATAAACCTAAATAAGTAATTTTTGTTATTTTTCTGACTCTAATTAACTTGAAACCATTTAGATTTAGAAGTCATTTATACAGAATTTAGTAAACCAACAAATTCTGGCTCATAATTGACAGATTTTTTAACACCCAAAAGTGAAAACACTAAAACTGTACTGATAAATAAAACTATGAAGATCAGTTTGATGTGCCAAAAACTCTAGATTCCATGATTTTTAATAATCTAAACAAAATACATCGCACAACTCTTCTTCTGTAAACCAGACTTTATTCACTTCACCAAAACCTTTTCAGTTATCTTGCTCATCAGGATGGTGTCTGAGGTTGTTTCTGGTTCTTTAAATACAGCCCATTGATCAGTCACATGACTTACAGATCATCATGGTACTACTATACACACCACTTTTATCTAAACTTTAATGGACTTGCATTGAAGCTCGTATTGGTCTACACCTCTCTGCACCCAGCCCAATATGTTTATCCACAACACCAACAACTAGTGCTGGATGAAGGAACACCAGCTTGAAAACTGACAACAGGTTATGGTTAATATGATATGGTTTGTTTTGTCCTCCACTTTAATGGGCTGAGACAATCCATCGCCACAGGAGCGTGCAACGTCATTATGGCGAGTCCTTTGTGTTAAAAGACAAATGGCAGCGCAGGGCATACAGAAAATCAATGAGGGAGAAGTATTGAGCTGCTGGTGATGGTGTGTGTGTTGTGTGTGTGTGTGTGTGTGTGTGTGTGTGTGTGTGCCTCTGTATGTGAGGCGGAGTTACGGGGGTTTATAAGTTCTTTGCATCTTCACACTCACACACATACACACACTAAGTTGAACACACACATTCTTGGGTTTACAGTGGGTTATTTAGGTTTTTCTAAAAACAGAACAGTGTGTGTGTGTGTGTGTGTGTGTGTGTGTGTGTGTGTGTGTGTGTGTGTGTGTGTGTGGGGTTGAGAGGATGCTGGTGATGTCAGGGGAAATTTGCAGTGTGAGTGCAGGCAGAGCCCCAGGGGATTTAGAGGCAGACTGCGTCGGCTGGCCTTTGGGAGTTCGACCAGCTGTGCAGTTTTGCAAACAAGAGTGTGAGCCTGGCTGCTGAGGTGAGACCTTTATCTCCAAACAGGCCTTCAGAGGGGGGCAGGCAATCGTCCATGTCAGGCACAAAGTGTTTAGCCAGGAAGCCAGGATTACACTCTGTCTGTTTGACACATGAGGAGCTGCTGGTGTCGTGGCCCGGACCCCGTACGACCAGAAGGTTGATCTCGTAAGACAACATCCGAATTTAACTGTTGGACGGGGTCGCGGTGATGGAGGATAATCTATTGGATCACATCTCAAGATTGTATGTCTGTATGATAAATATGAAGCTACAGTCAGCAGCCAGTTGTTTTAGCTTAGCATTAAGCCTAGAAACAATAATTCTGGGTCTATCTGAAAGGAAACAAAGTCCACCCACCACTTTACAAGGGATACTTAAGGGACCAGAATAAAAATAAATTTTTTTGGGCAATGCTCTGATGAATGCTTTATACCGAAACGCATCAGCAGATTTGTCAATAAATTCATATAAAGGATCAATCCATGAGCTGACTGTTTATAGATCCACCTTCTGTCCTGACTTTGTTCTAGAGAATATAGACAAATATACAGTGTACGTCAAAACTGCTTGTTGGGTCATCGAACAGCTTTGGAAAACCCCCGTGCCTCACAACTTTCTGAATCAGAATGAATTAGAGGCGGGCTGTGAATGTTTTCCAGGAGACTGTTTGAAGATGTGTGCTGTTATCCTACCAACATTCACTCCTTCTCTTTTCGCTCTTCTTTCAAGGGGCTTCTTTTTGAATAGGTACAAACATATTTTTGCATATGGTCAGAGAACACGCCAAATGAACAAGTCCTTTCAAGCATAACCTGGCCATTTATTGTGTCCAAGGACTAATCACTATCACACAGGAGGCTAAGCAATACAGCAACAATGTGACCCTTCGAAAATTAATTTTCCCAAAGATGTAACGCCTCCATAGCAACAGAAGGCACCATGTGTCAACCCCATCAAAACCTTAGGCCTGAATAGACCTGTCATGTGAAAGGGAAGGCAGGCGGTGATGGAAGAGGACCAAGTATCTCAGCACAGCAGTGTCCTGTTTTCCTTTCTAAGACTTTCATGTGCCTCCTAACAGGTGGTCCTTTGAGGAAACACAGGACGGGGATGATAATGGAGCACTCTGGGTGGCATTCCGGGTTTTAAGCACAGTCTCTTGTGTGTGATAAACAACCTCCACGAACAACATAGCCTCCTGCCAGAGCCTGTGTTATACATGGCTGTGTGTAGTAGGTAGGGCACAGCAGGGCAAGCATCTGCTACTGAGGCGATGGGAGGCCAAACGAGACAACGAGTTCCACTCCCAAATGAGATAATCCACCCTCTTTGAACTGCAACATTTAAACAGTGACTGATGGTGTATTGAAAAACCGATGATAAGAATTTGGTCTTTCATTTCTTGGTTGAAGGAATGAAAACATGTTCAAGGCCTTGAAAACCTGTTTCCTCCTTTAGTTTCTTACTATATCAAGAGTTTTGGTTATTGAGTCATTTCTGTATGTCTGTTTTCATCGGAAATCTTCTCTCTGGTTGGGCAGATCACCTATTTCCCTGCACCAATCAGGACTTAGCAACATTTAAATCAAGATGTGAAGGCAGTAGCACGGCTGCTGACTTATTTTATCAATCAAACCTTACCCACAAAGTCTTGAAAGAGTGTTGATGTTTTTTCCTCTGAACTTTAACTTTAATTGTTGCTTATTTAATCATGAATATTTATGGTTATAGGAAAATACTCAAGATTTGTAATAAAGTTTTCAAGGGCTTTAACAACATAAATAAGAGTTTTTTTTAATTAGATATGTTGGAAAGCAAAGTTATTCCCCATCCGAAAATCAATACAGAGCTTTACCAGAGAAGGGTTTATTATTATTGCAAAGACTGGAGGACCGGACCATGTGATGCAGCCTGGGGACTAACATGAGGTGACGGCCCCTTTCAGTTCAGCCATTTATTCAATGCCTTAAAATATACAAATAGAAAACAAGTGGTGTTGAACGAAAGTAAGTTTGAAATGAGCTCAACACAGCTGCTACCACAAAATAAGGGACTGGCAGCTGTTATGAAAACCAACAGTGAAATCACCTCAGCTTTAAAAATGTCAACAACAACAACAACAACAACAACAACAATGTTAAGTCTTGATTTTGATGTAATGCGTCCATTTAACGTTATATTAGCATTAATTTTACTACTGCTGATAGTATAATTAAAATATTATAAAAAATGTCACTTTTGTCACATTTGGTCTGCATCACACACACAGGTCTGGTGTCTAAAACCAGGACTTCGTCCTCTAAGAAGAGAAGAGGAAACTCATGATATCAGGGGAAATTTACAGTGCAGAAGTAATAACTGAGTAAAAATCAACAAATAAAGGTTTTTTTTAAAAAGGACACAACATTCGGACAACTGTATATCTCACTGTGACCTCAGATCTCCAGGTTGTAATGTTGAGTTTATGGCCATCTGAGCTCAGCAATATAAGGAGAGAAATGATGTACTGCAATATAAAATATAATAAAATCTTAATATCAATTCTACATTTTGAGGAAACCAGAGGAGGAGCATAGAGGTTAATATTGGATTATTATGGTTAACATTTTGTAGAAAACACAATATATATATGTGTATGTGTGTGTATGTGTGTGCCAGAAGCTTTTATAAGCACAGCGTAACAGTGTGAGATGGCCACCAGAGAGACATGCATCAGAGCAGAGTGGGATAAGTATGAAGCGATAGGTAATCTTGCAAGAAATTGCAAAGGGGGCACTATTGGAGGCTGGATGATTAAGCTCTGATGAGATCAGAGACCTCTCTCCAGTCTGTGATCAATCGGTCAGTCCCCTAAGCATGGCGGTACTTCTGTGACACACTCGTTATAAAAATATACTTAACAGAGAGTGGACCCAGATCTGAGGCCGAGATGAGCAAGGTAAGCAGGAAAAGCAGTGAGGCAGAGCAGGAGGCGACCCTGGTACTAAACTGCTGTATGTGCGCATCTTTTAGCTTCACCTGCTGTGACACCAAACCTCCAGGAGCCATCTGCTCCTGTTGTTTTATCTCTCATAGCAACCAGCAGGGCCATAAGGATCCAGCAAACAAAGGCTCCAGAAACAGGCGGCTGAGGCAGAGCTGTCATGACAGGCAGAGGCCGTCTTCTTTTTCCTGGTCACATGCAGAGACTCAAGGTTTAAATCAAGAAAAAAAAAAATTCCTGTCGATTAGTAGATCATATCTAATGGAACAGAAAGTCTTCAGCCAGCCATTAATCAGGTGTTTTCAACATACGCTCAATTTGAAAATTTATTACAGGCTGTCAAAAAGAGACCTACAGGTCACTCTGGGAGTGTGTTGCTGCACAGGAACAAGCTAAATCTCTCCTTTGAGCTGCACGCTTCATTGAGCAGCAGCAGCTCAAGTATCTGATTTAAACAGGCACGAAGGATAATAATAATTTTTTTCAAAAGCCATGATCAAATATAACAGTCGCAAAGAAAAACAAAAGTATCATCTGTTGTGTTACAAATACAGTTCAGCTTCACTCCACAGAGAAACCGTTCCTGTCTGTCATCAAGCAATAATGCTGAATATTTGATGCATAAACGCTTGGTTTTATATTTTTCATCTAGTGTAAAATAGGCCTCGTTTATACCACAGAATTATCATAAATATCAGCTCAATAACAAGCACCCAAATTACAGCTCTAGTTAATGCCTCTGCATAATAAACACCTCTGCCAAAGCCGCAGTTAACACCATAAAACTTCATTTCCTTAAGGGCCAATATGACTGACTTCAGCAATATAAAAGTGCTTTGTCTCCCAGAATCCTCAGCAAACAATATTGGTGAGATTCACACGTCGACTGGGGAGGCTTTTCGCAGCTTTTAGGTGTGTATTGGATGGTAAATGCGAGCGACACAGGGTGATAAAAAAACAAGAGCCATAAGGAAGGTCCATCTGTCAGTAAGTGAGCCGAAGCAGAGAGCACGGAGACGCCGAGTGATTCAGTGGTAATTTGGTCGCAGGTACAACAGATGTGGGACGAGACCAGAACATTGTCACTGATGCATGGTAACATCAGTGGCATCCTGCAATGAGGCCCTTATCTCCCGTTTGAGTGCACCAAGGCCTGCACACATACACACACACACACACACACAGATTTCCTCTCTATTGCAATCAGTGTATGCACACAAACACACACTCACAGCGGGGAAACCTCCTCCAGACACCTACATAGAGGCATGTTCCAAAAATGCTGTGAGACACATAAAGCACCAGAAGCACAGCAAGAGGCGTCCCACAGAGAGGAGAGAGAATGAGAGAGACAAAAGGGGGGTAGGAGGGAGGGGGGAAACTGAGAGGAAAGCAGAAAATAAGATGTAATGCTGAGAGAGAGAGAGAGAGAGAGAGAGAGAGAGAGAGAGAGGAGAGAGCAGGAAAGAAAAATAAAAAAGTGAGAGAGAAACAGGGAGGGAGGGAGAGGAGAGAAACTGAATCAAAGCGGGAGAGAGGGAGACAGAGGGAGGATTTATCCTGTCTTAATTAGAACAAAGTGTCGGTGGCATCTTTCATTTTGGTGGCAGATAAGGACACCAGCTGAATCCCCTCTAACGCACAAAAACACAACAAAGCTTTGGCTTCTGAAACCAACAACAAAACTTGTTCTTTTGCTAACCCGAGAAAATCTGGACACCTGGGTCTGTATCTGGTCGTTCCGCATGGGAACAGTTTGACCGGTCAGCGGTGGGGCGGTGGGGGGGGGGGGCACTCCTGCTTAGAGATGGTCAAGTGAAGCATGCAAACGCATTACATGAACCCCAAAGTTTCTCTCTCCCCCGGTCCTCCTCCCCTCCTTTGGTGGAAGCGAGCGGCATTGACTTCCTGCCAGTTTTGAAAGAGTCTTGATCAAACAGATGCAACCAAGCTTGGCAGTGACGTTCAAGGCAAGTTTCACACCACGGTGGAGGAGACTGGATGGGTGTTTAGCAATGTAGCCTTTTGGCTGAAGATCAAAACCGGGACAAAGGAAATAAAGAGATTTGCTCGTGTAAAGACTGAAAGCACAAATTTAAAACAAAATGTGATTCTTTCATGGCTGTTTGGATCCGTGTTTGACACTTTCAGATTAGATCCTGTGTGTTGTACAGATAAGTGATGAAGAGTTGGATGATGCCACAAAATGGATTTAGTGGGTATTTTTGGTAATTTTTTTTTGAAGAATACTAAATTCATTTCCACTTGAACATCAAATGATGTGAGTGTGTCCTTAGGTTACTGTCTCATTTTCACATAATTCAGTGATGGGTGAATCTGAGCTTTTGTTTTGGCCTGAGGTCGACTCACTGTGGGGTCCCTCCACACTCCTTCTGATCAGGTCTAATGCTTCCCTGCTGATTGACTCGCAATTAATTAACAGCAGCTCGTTAATGTGAGTCCTCAAATATTGCTCCTTTGCAGTGTGTTTTACTTTTAATTGAATGGTGTCACACTGAGACTCCCAACTTTAATCTCACCCTTTTTCATCTCTCCCTCCCTCATTCTCACCCCCCCCCTCTCTCTCTCACACACACACACACACACACACACACACACACACACAGTCTCTTTGGTGTGCAGTGAGCAACAATGTGCTGTCAAGAAGAGATAATCGCTGCAATCACTCCTGATTCTCCTCACTATTCATACAATACATTCCTCTGTGATGTTAAACTGATTTTTAAAGCATGGCAGGAAACGCACAAAAGTTGAAGTGATTATCAGATTAAATCTGTTTTTCCGGTATCAAACCAAATCTAATTTGCTATTTGCAAACAGTCAGTCTTTCTATCGACCGTGTGTGTGTTGAGCGACTCTCTACCTGCAAGTCAAACTGCTTTTTTTTTTTTTTTTTTTAAATCTGTGAAACTGGGAAGGAACCGTTTGCATTAATTAAGTTAATAACTTTTGTGACATTATGAAGATGATACACTGATGCGTTTTTTACGCAAAGATGGAAATCATGGCGGGCAGGTAGTAGCCTACAGTACAACTGCAATAAACCTATAATGTTTGATAAGCACTTTGGTGAGTTATGGCAGCAGAACTGAGAACTACCGACTATCTGGTGTATGGGTGACAATAAATCAGGTACAACGGGGAAAATAAAATGGCATATATTACCATAAAGTCGCTGCAAACTCATCTGAGCATCACAGAAACACCAGAAAACCATCCCACAGGACATCACAGAAACGATACCGGTGGGTTTTCATTGCGAACTATAGGATGAAAGCCACAAAACGGTAATAACCAACCCCCAGCACTTACACTGGGAATAATGCAGCTCCTGTATAAAGATCAGTCCTTACCTTGCGATTGTTTGTTGTTGTTGTTGGTTTTTTCCCCTCTTTTGTTGTTCAAGGTTTGAATACCAGTTCGGTCATATGGCTGCAGGCTGACACACAGAGAAACACAGCGCAGCAGCAGCAGCGGCAGCAGCAGCAGCGGCACCTCTGTAGTCCGCTCTCCGTGCACCCCGGGATGTGCCAAGCATCCGGACTGTCTCTTGCCTCTTATGGGGAGGAGAGTCACTGGCTCCGAGTGCGCGCTCCCGGGTGCGCGTCCGCGTCAGGTCTGGCTGCAAGGGGCTTGTCCCAGCAGGTGATACAAGGACAGAGCGGAGGGAGTGTGGGTGTATAAGAGAGACAGAGACCAGAGGAGATTATCCAGAAGTGATCCATCAGAGCTTTTTCTACAGGTTGTCATGATTTCCACCTCAAACCTCCATACTATCTGGATAATCACCTCAGGTCAGCACCACAGGATCCAAGTAAAACTAGTTCATCCTACAATAATTTGCTCAAAAGCGCCAAAAGACCACATCTGTCTGTTCTGCTGCTGTTTCCCAGTTAAGGTAGATCTATGTACAATGATATTTCAGACAATAGTGTGCTTCCAGCCTTGTGTCAACACTTTAAGGTTGTGTATTGTGAGTCTCAAGTATGAATAATATGGATCTGTATTGAAGTACTGTCTATAAATGTATGGGGACACTGGGAAGAGTAGCCACTGTTACACTTCCAGGAAAATTTGACTAAACCCGAAAAGAAGGTCAGTAGATGACTGGGATTTTTCACATTTTGTTTATTTAGTGAATCTTCAGTTGCACTTTCTGTGGGTTTGTTTCCCAGTATGAAGGTCAAGGCCTTCTCCACACTAAAAGGACCAAAATCTATGTGGTTAAAACCTGCAAATCCACAAAACAAACGAATAAATACCCAACTCCCACAATTTGCAGCCTGGTCCCAATACCTTGCAGAAAGTCATCCCAGGTGTAATGAGAGGTTCAAAAATCACATACAGGTGTAATGTTCAGGTGTCCATTTACTTATTGAACAGAAGTCATAAATGTGACCTGGTGTTTATTCCTCAGTTTATGAAAAAAAAAAGAGAATTTAGGTTTTGTGAATAAACAGCCCAGGAAAGCTGCGGTATCACCTTCAGTAACAATCTGTTTGCACTCAGTGGATATCCTCTGCAGTGAAACGCTGTAACTGCATTTTTCATGGCCTGTACTTTGTCAGTCTTACAAACTCAGTTGACTCCAGCAGGAATAATTCTAAATCTACTGTGTGAGCCTGTTGTGCGTCGACAGATTTAATGCTGTATATTTGCAGAGTGATTGTGTGTAAATCACTTAAGGGACTTGGTTGACATTTAGAATTTTAGTCTGTTATTTTGATTTGTGTGTCCGCCCTGAAAAAATTGTTTGTTACTCAAGCCAATAGACAAATGTTTGTTATTGAAGCCAATGAACAAGCTTTATATTCATTTGGTTTGAATACAAACAATGCTGACAAGCCACTTAGTGAAGTGTGAGTGTGGCACAGAAGGACTTGAGTCTGCTGAAGGAAGATAACAGACTCAAATTTAAAATGCCCTTAGAAATTTTGCACTCAATGCTCAAACATCTTACTTTGTGAAGGGTCCAATCATGCATGTCGTGTGTATAAAACATGCACCCTGTGGGTTTATTTGTATTTGTTACATACATGCTGCATGTTTCTTTATTTATCCATCATCTGTTTACTGGGCACAGGACTTCTAAGGAGGCTTGTTTGCACACTGATCCTACAGTCAGTATTCTTGGGATTTAAAAACACATTAAAACGCTTTGACTTTTTAAAAAAAAAAATTTTTAAGCTTCCGTTTCAAGTTGAGATTTCCAGATATTGCTTCATGCTTACAGCCTGTGTCGGGTACATTTGAGCAAGATATCAACAGCTCTGTAAAGTACAAGATGGCATTTGAATGGGACCCCTGTGGCTCCTGTGTGACAGCAGACAGATTTTTTTTTTTTTTTTTTAACAAATCTATTCCCACAGGTCTGAATTCTGCAGAACACCCGCTGCAGGTGTCCTCACTTGAAATGCAGATGGGTGTGGTTTGTTGCAACAGATTTAAAAACTTTAAAAACTATATATGTAAAACTTATGCGCACTAATGTGTATTTATTGCCACAGCAAAAACAATAAACTACCACCTAAGACAGGCTGACTGCATAAGACTTAGCTCCCACCAAGTTGAGCCAGTTATAACAGCCTAATGTGCTGCGATTAAAAGTGCATGTAAACTGTGGCAAACAATCCAACAAATTAAATCCTTCATAGATAAATAATTGAAATATGCAGCTTTTGTCCCTCCAAGTGGTGTCATATGACTGCAAACTTGACCAAGCTTACTGAAAGAATTAGACCAAATCTTTAAGGATCAATATGTCTTGTAACACAGTCCATTTTTATTTAAGTAAAACAAACAAAAAAGGTTGGGAACCGCTGCAACAGATAGCACAGTAAGAGCCAGAGGAGTGTCACATATTTGCAGGCAAGTTTAGCATTTTACGAATTACTTGCAAATAATATATGATCAAAGACAACCAGATCTTTTAGGAAAAAGTTTTTACAAATTACTCACACACACACAAATCTACTGTAATTACATTTATCTAAAAATGGCGATACACAAATTACCAGATTGTATGTTTCAGTTCACCTGATCAATCAAATTGATGTTATTGTTTCTCATAAACCCCAAAAGATTCAGGTACCATTTGCTGAACTCAAATCTGAAGCAAAACCGCCTTTAAACATTGTTGTTTACTGTAACTACGGAAATTGGTGTTATGCAAACAGTTATAGTCAATACTGCACTGTTTTCTCAGGGCCCCTGGTATCAGTGTGTTGTGATCCTTGCCTGTAATTAGAAAGTTAAAGCGGTCTGTCCCACTGAAGCTGCAGAAACATGTCTATGGAAACTGTAAGTTTCTCAGTTCATTCATACAACTGGTCTGAAAAAAATCTAGAAATACGATGAGTGATTGAGAAAACTAAATGCTAAAGTAATGTATTGTGTATACGGTACATGCAGGTTATTTTTCTCAATATGCTGCACCAAGGCTCCACCGGTGTTGCTTTGAATGAAATGCTAATTTCGGCATGCTAACATGCTGATATTTAGCCGGTATAATGTTCACCATGTTCACATTGTGACCTGAAGTTTGACATGATCACATCCAAACCCAATCTGAGATTAGTGTTCTCCTTTCTCTTATAGCTGCACAGCAAACTAAGGCTTAATAACATTTCATTAAAATACAGTAATTATATTTAAATGAAGACTGCATAGTTGCTGTGATGCAAGCAAATATCACCATGTAGTCAGGTGTTTTTTAGATGGTGTCCTATGATATTTTTGTATTTTGTGCTGTAGTATTGTTTATTTATGTGCAGAGAAGTCTCAGTGTGGATCTGAGATAGCTGTAGACTCCTTTGGACTGTCTCTATTCATCTTCATCCAAATACTTTTTAAGTTTCGGTGCAGTTTTTGAAACCAACAGTGGCACCTGAGAGTTCTAGTTCACCTGTCTGTGTCATGTGTCTTGCTCTTATTTTGGAGGGGAGAAGGGCCTTTTCCATGCCTTTGCTCAGGGACGCCCTGTCTCATAATCCATCTGAGTGCACCAGTCCTGGAATCAGAGACATTCCTGTCCACGTTGGATAATGTAAAGTGAGAAAAAAAAAAAACTAAAACAAAAACCGTAGCTACAACAAAACAGAGCAGACCTTACATGTAGATGTCACTAAATCCTCGAGGGCGTCTTGCAGAGCTGGCGAGTGTGTTTTGGCAGCCGGAGTGATGAGCGAGGAAAAGCAGGAGGACCCCCTGCCGGGCCCCTTCATGCATTATCAGCGCGGAGCTCCCCAGCAGACATCAACCACCACATACCAGGGTGTCGAGCTTTTATACCGCCGGGGGCAGGTTCGGTTTTTTAATATAGGGCAACTCTCAACTCTCCCTATTTCTCCACACGGCTGCAAACTCCCATAACACATCCACAAACTGAAATGAACACACACCCACATAAGAAGAATAAAATAAAGATTTTAACCGTTTAATTAAAATTGATTGTCAGGAGAATAATACACAAAATTGTGCTTGGTGCGCTTAACTGAAATGATGCTAATGAATTATATATATACATATATATATGTAAACACACACTTGTATATCACATATTTGTACAAATAACACATACAATATTGCAATTTGATTCCACATGTCAAGCATCTGTAACTTTGGAAAAGGCAGGGCTTTTCAAATCTGATCCTGCCTTGATTTCAAGATATTTACGATGAAGTCACCAATACAGTCAGCCACTTCACAATCACACAGTGTTTCATGTTTGTTACAACTATGTGCTGCAGCATTATTGCCTTCAAACAGTTGCATTTTTGAATCAGGGATGGATCACAGCGTGTATTTGTACATGTTAATTACAGTGAATCCAGGGACTGATGCCGTGGCCAGCTCAGTGACAGTAATTTCCATGTAATGCTTTGATCAGAGACTGTTAGAATATTTAACCTGAAATATGCAGTGTTAATTTTGACACCAAGCACCTTGGGAAAGATTTGAGATTTTTTTTATTTATTTTTTTTAAAACACACAGCACAGTAGAATACTGCCACCTTGTGGAGGAACGCGGCCTAATTTCTTCGATCTCTGTGATAGATTGCAGCTTCTCCCACTGATAAAACAATCTCCCTGATGCCACTATAACAGCTACATGAGTGACAGTGACAGTGGCTCATTTCTTAATCTCAATTTATTCACCGGTAGTCGTGAAAAAAACAGGAAATGCATGGATTTTTCTCTAGTCTATGGCGTGAGACTGCTGGAAAACGAAAGCGGATATTTGTGTAGTATTGTCTTCAACGGGAATTCAAAGCAGTCCGAGTGAACGATGCTTTTATCACATCAACCTCAAGGCACATTAAATTCACTGTAAAATGTGTTACCACTGAAAGCTGCGGCTCACTTTTGCTCTGTAACACACAAACACCCACACGCCAAAGAATCTCATTTGTCCATATGGGTGCACAGTGTTGTGCATTGGTAGCATGTTAATGACTGATGCTGATTTTTTTTTTAAATAAACTTCTGTTTCTGATTAATTTTCCTACAAGCTGACGATCTCATCTGTCGTAAGAGTCTGTTAAAGTTTACTGAACCCAGCCAGTTTAGCAGGTCATACTCCAGCTGCTGAACCAGATCAATAGGCAGATAATAATGATGGTAGCAAACTAAGTGATTGTACAGGATAATGGACAGAGACCTGCAAGAAAGCAATGATAATTCTCTTTATGAAAAACTGCACTAAAATCAATAGTGTTTTAAAATAAAATGTAAAACCTCCCTGCAAAAGATCACCTTTAAAAATCTGCCAAAAATAATACAATCAGCTTTACAATCAGTCATTCACTCAGTGGCAGTATACGATCATCATCCTTACATTCAGAGCTCCAGCTAATCCCTTCTGCTCGCTCGACCTTGGTGTCCCGTCCTGCTGCGACGTGAACATCGCCTCGCTCATGAGGGCATCAGCGCTGCAGAGTCCTGGCTGGGTTTTCCAGGCGGCACCTCATACTTGAAGACCACGCTGAACAGCTTCCCTCCCAGCCGGTCGGCCAGCCACGAGTTCTTGATGACAGCCATCTTGAGGCTCTCGCAGCTGAGCATGGCGTAGTAGTTGGTGTGAATGGCTCGGCCCATTCCCTCGATGATCACCAGGTCGGTTTGTCGCTCTCGCACCACCATCGCCAGCACTTTGTCTAGACGGCTGCGGGATGGCGCAGGCAAAAAGAAAAAAAAAGAAAAATTGCATGTTAACATCTGATGAACCCTTCAGCAGGTCCTCAGATCTGGCTTTAAATTATCATTGAAATTCTCTACAATAAAATACAGAGACAACGCTGTGTTATTACATTCATTTGTATCCCAATTCACTTCCTTCATACTTCACTTGACATTTGTGTTGCATCTCAGTTGTGAGACAAGTTTATATATCAAGTATATATTAATTTAATTTATTGTGATTTCAGGCCACTGTTTTCAAGAGGAAAATGGAGGCTGCTTCTGACACCCGCTTATGAAAAACATAGATAATGAAAGAAAAAGGCTGAAACTTCTCCTGTCCAAGTCAGTTAATTACAGTAGGGCAATATCAAAGTAATTTAGTGATGATCTTGCACAAGTTTGGTAGGCTTGTACGAGAATGATAAACAAATGAATGGTCAAGATCAATGCAGAGATATCCCAGCTTTTAGTCCCTAGTATAAGGAAATTTCCAAAATGCATTTCAGTAGCATATTGTTTTAAACAACAGTTCCCCTGCCTGGTGAGAGCTCATGTCTTTCAAACTCCATGGCCCAGTTTTCAATGCATGCTTTCAACTAAAAATCGCTGTAGTCTCGAAGCCCAGCAGATAGTATACAACTGTTAACACAGGCTGAACAGTACTCCCTATAAAAATGTCAAATAACCAACCTCAGATCAAGGCAGGGAGAACTGGATCCACTCTGGACCAACGTCAACCTGTCCTCCCTCAGACCGGCCCTGCGCAACAACAGATCACAGATCACTGAAGACATTTTCATTTTTTTTTTTTAGGCGTGATTCACAAGATTAGACATGAAAAACAACTTTTTAGAGGTTAAAAGTAGGCTGGCTCTTTATTGCCATCTGTGTGCAATAAAGGTTTATTTGTGTTCTTTACTTAGTATTACTTTAAACTTTCAACAGTTTTTTCTCATCAGTTTTTCCAGTCCGCATTTAAAAACCTTCATCAATACTCACTGAATCACTTGATCCATTGCAGCGATTCTTTCAGTCAATATCTGCAGTTCGCCATTCGTTACATCGTTCAAAGCCGGACCAGAGTTGCTGGCCAACACAACCTAAAGGTAGATGGACCGTAGAGTTGAAGTAACGTTTTTTACCATATATAATATATTTTAAATGATGTTCTAGTGGATCCTTACCTCTGTTCCTCGAGAGAGAAGCTCTCTGACAAAAGGCATCACCCCTAGAATGATGTCTACTCCACTATTATCTACGAAAAACAAGGCACACTTATGAGGAGGACCCTGCAAGAGAAAACCAGGATGGATTGTTTTCAAGCACTAATCGTCAAGAGCAGACAAGACAGAAACACTAATGTAAGCAAGTGAAATGTTACTAATGAGCTGTAAAAAGCCGTTATCTGTGTTTCCTCTTTGTGCTTAATGAAAAGATATTTGTGCTTGGTACTGACAGTGTCTGAGATATGTGTTTGTTTTATTCCAGGGTAACGTATTAAATACAGAGTGTCTATATTACTCATGGTACCGTCAACCTCCCACCTATGACGCTACATAGAGTGGTCTGAGTCTGACCTTTAGTCTCTCCAGCCACTGGTTGTAGGAATCCACCAGCCATGGCCGCTCTGACAGAGGAAAAGAAACACAAAATCAGTTCGAGCACCAACAATTTTCACTGTAGTTATTAATGAAAAGAAAAGAAAAAGTGTGAAAGCACAGACGCAGGTCTGACGTCTGTCGGTGTGTCAGCAGAGGTCAGAAGGTATTGGTGAAGAAATAGGCTTGTGGTGTGTCTACACAGGAAGCATCTTGGGCTTATTTTTCAATCTTTTATCTGTCTCACATCTGACAGAGCAGATACACAGACCTTACAACGCCTCATGTTTTACCTACATACACGACCTGAAGCATAGTTTCCTTTTCTTTCATGTAACTAAAGTGACTGTGTGTCGCCAAATCACAGGTGACCTAGGCGCTGTAATGTGCCTGAACACCTCTTGTGTAGATACGGACGGAGCACTGAGGCGACTGTACTACTAAAATGCCGCTCACACCACACCTCCTGTGTAGACACGGTGTTCAAGAGAGACACTCTGATACCTTCCAACTGTCGTTTAGCCTCCTCAAAGCCAAACTCGGGATCAGATTCCAGGACACTGCATGATAGACAAGACAAAGTACGCAAAAGTATGATCAATACAAACACAAGGTAGCTAGTACAAAGCAAAGACACTATAGAGTCTCCGAAATTGCAGGTTGAGACTTAAATGTTCTGGTCTGCAAGTATAAAAAGGTGCTGTCTGCCCTCAAAGCAGCTGTAATCATATGTTCCAACTGCTAACAATATGATCAACAAGATTCATTCTTTTCCTAAACTGCTTGTGCAGTTATGTCCAAGAAAAGCTGGCCTTAGCTGACCATTTGGCTGCCATTGGCTGTCAAAGTGCAACAGAAATATAACAAATCTTTAAAGAGTCACTGGGTGCACTCACATTGATTGTTTGAATCCATGATAAGCAGCACTTGCACTGATAGATTTTCTATTCTGTTCATATTCAGTCCCTGCAGGCTAGCAAACTCAGGGTAGCTTAACTTATCAAAACAACTTAACACTGCCAAACACACAACCAAAGCAGCGAAAAACTCCCCGTTTTAAGCTCCAGCAACACAAAAATACAAGATATGTACCCAGAACCTCTCCCAATACCCACAATCAACCAGGCTGCTCACTGCAGACACAAAAGGGGCTAAATCCACTCACTCTGACACGGCCTTGGCTCCCCAGTCGAAGACATTCCCAGCCAGGACGCCCCTGACCAGGGCAAACTGTCTCTGCTCCCAGCTCAACTCCTCCATGGACTTCACTGCCTTCTGGTAGTACTTGAGAGCCATGTCATTCTCCCTCTGTTTGATCTGAAACACAGCAGAGACATGATAAGGTTTACGCTTAATATTAAAAATAAAACACTGGCCAACTAGTTGCAATCAGAATTTTTTTTTTTTTTTTTTTTAAAAGTGATTATGTTAAAACAACTTAAAAACATGTTAAAGACTCATCTATTTCCTAAAAGTATGAGGTGGAAACAAATCGTGTAACACTATGAGACTGTATGAAAACATGAAATGGTAAAAGAAAAAATTCACTAAAACGCATCAGTGAGGGACAAACCACCTGTGTAACACATCACAAGAACACAACAAGAAAACAAAATAGGTTGATAGATTTCACTCAGACCTTAGAGTAGGGATCAGGAAAGTTGAACTCGTTTAAACAGTGTTCCCTCGTGTCTAAAAGACTTCTGACAGTGAGGGATCCATAAGCACTAGGTGAGAAGAGAAGCACTCTACATTAACCAGAGAGAAACACATACACACAACGGGGCTTGGGCAGTAGATGCATAGAACTTGTCACTGGTTGTTGTCATCACGTTTTTATATATATTTTGACAGTAGTTTTATTGTGGTTTGACATAGTGTTATAAAAACAATGTCAAGTGATCTCTGTACTGAAACATGGTACTAGTTTCTGGTAATCTGGCATATTCTATTGTGCCATATTCTATATTCTTATATTCTATCTAGGGCATATTCTACATTCTAGTGTCTATTTCAACGATAACTTACATGTCCAGCACTCTGATATCTGCGCACTGTGTTCTGCTAAGTCATTGGCACAATTAATACAACTGATACACACTTACGCACTGCACCCCATCCCTAAAAACTGAAACAGTAAACAGAATTAACATCAAAATTTCCCCTTTTCATTGACAAAGCATGTGGGCAGTTACAGCGAGTGTGAAGACATGAAACTAATGCAGACAATGAAGAAAGGAGTTTGAGTTTTAGTCTGCTAAAAGCAATGTCCGGGTCTAACAGAAAGGCCGCGTAAGAAGAAGTGGAGACAGTTCTTACAATGGCTGGTGGCGGAGGGTCTGAAGCTTGTGTCTGTATTTCTGACGGAACTTCTCGGCTCGCTCGTTTGCCTCCGGTATGTCAGGCTGGCTCGCTACGGCTCTCTTAACCACCTGCTCCGAAAAAAAAAAAAAAAAGACACAAGAACAGTAATCGGCCACGTTCACAACCTCAGAGACACACAAGCCGGGAGTGGAGTCTCCAAAGTTCAAACCACTTCATCTCATATGAAAAGCTGAACCGTAAACACCAAACGTTTGGTCCAGTTCTGGGCTTATTTGGTTTTTATATGGGCAAGTGATGATGTGACATATCATACTGGGATTTCTTTTCCAGTTTCTAGCCTGATGTTGTTCAACTTTCTTAAAATGAGAAACACAATCCACAGGAGGAGGCAGAGATAACAATTTTGCCACCAATGAGAACTGCATCACAGATTCAGTTCAAAACTTGCTCAATCACTCATTATCATTAAATTTCCTTCGAAGATAAACTTTACCTACATTTTCTGTATGGCACCTCTCAATATCAGACCTTGCTTTTATATTCTGAAACAAAACCGGCCGTCCTACCCCATCAAGGGCCTCCTCGAAGCAGTAGAGCCAGTACTCGCGAGCCAGAGCGTCCTCTGTGAGGTCCACGGTGTCAGGGATGTAAGAGGAAGGGTCCTGCAGCAGAGGCAGATTCACCAGCTGCCTCTCCAGACGGTCCATCTCCAACATGTCAAACTAGACACAACAAAGAGACAGACAAGATATGTGCTGTATGTCTCGTCCAAAAACAGATCAATGCCTCTTCCAGCTTCTCTCTTCTTCTGTGCTTTTTCCTTATTGAGACAGTCGAAGATGCAGTAAAGAAGAAACAAGAGGGAAGAATCCCAGCAGGATTTAATCCTAAAAGCAAGTGGATGTATTAACTAGGGGCACAACGAACCGTCTAAACGTTAGAGAAGACCAGTCAGTTGTTTCTAAAGGAAATACTGAATCTATAGAAGGTTTCTGAAATGGTACTTCACTGAAGATGAGCTAATATTTCATTTGTAATCCGGCATCACACTTTGCCAGTTTGCACTAATAAAAAACTAGCTGATGAAAGCTGGAGTAAAATGCAGGAATTTAAGGGGTGAGTTGGTGGTTAACAGCTCCTGATGCTCCAAGTATCACAACAAGAACTCAAGAAGCAAAGTGCACACTGTTATTGTCTCTCTGGGTATCAAACATGGTCCTTTTCCATCTTCATATAAATGATCTAATAAGCGAAAAAACAGCAAAGCTAAAACCAGAAAAACCCACTCTCAGGTCTATCTTGTTCTTGCGCAAGTGAACACACCAGAGTGTCTGCAGCTAGAGAAGGCACCATAAGCAGGAGCACTATGTCATCAAACCAGTGCACACAAGTGAAGCAGGCGGAGGTACTTACGGGAAACTGAAGGAGAGGGTTTGGTAAACAGAAGAATGTGTGGAGAGGAAATGAAAAGAAAGATTATCAGATTGCAAAGACTGATATGATGAATGTCTTTATATGATGCTTGTGGGTTCGGTGAGGACACGGGTGGTGGTATTTCCATAGAGGAGATCAAAAATAAAAAATGTGAGATGAAGCTCAAATGTAAAAATGTCAGAAATTTGACAGAATGAAGTTGAAGGAATAAAAAAACCAATGAACCATCAATGGCGTGGAAAATAGGTCATGAGGTTTTAAAGTGGCACAATGTGGTGCATGGCTCAGCTTCAGGTCCTCATATCTGATCTCTCTTCGCTTCCTGTGTAGACTCACCGTTCCACTACGAGCACGTTGCATGGGATTCATATCTGGAGAAACGCTCATCAGACCGGAGCTTCCAGCATAATTCTCACCCCAACTGTACTGGTTTGGATCTAGAGGAGTGAAACACAACAATATGATATATGTATGGTATAACGTGCATTATCATACATTTTGATTTTGATTTTAGGTTAGTGTTCAAAAACATTTGGTGCTTCATCAGCTAGCAGCTTTTGACAATTGTAATACAACAATTACTAATAACATCTTTTCATTATTTCACTCCAGTTATTTTCAAACTAATTTCAGTCTGTTATTGGCCTTTGTCCTCTAGCACTATCACTTACATCAGTTCTTATATATTCTGCCATGGCAGTTACTTGTGTTTATGTCAAGGACAGACTGACAAACAGCTGAAGTCTAGGGATTTTGTTCTTACCTGATATCAATGAAAACTTCATGCAATAATCTACTTCCAGTAATACCACAAGTTTCCACTTAGCCCCCATGTGTAAAGGTGGACTTTTTTTTTTCCTTACTATCTTCCTCTGCTCCTTTAAGAAATGCTCCAATGGCTCCGAGATAGCCCTCATGTCTCAGGAACAAGGCCTGAACTTCGCCCTACAACCACAAAACAAAAGGAGGTCATAACATAAAAATCGGGGTTGTAGGTGGAAGTTCAGCTAATAACAAACCAAGCTCAGGACTAAACTGAGATACAACAGCGAGGAAGAGAAAACAAAACATAAAACATAGTGAGGAACTTTTGCAGATCACCAAGATGCATTGTGTGTACAATGTGATTCAATGTGACAGTCATGTTTGGGGGATTTTTAGTTTGTTTTTGTGTCAGTAGGGGAAGAGGCCTTGCCTTTGTGAAGAAGTTGATGCTGTAGGTGATTGTGTGCATGGTGACAGGGTGCCCTCGAATGAAGAAGCCTCCAAAGTACACTCTGGACAGGTTGTGGAGCTTGGCATACAGACAGGCCAGCTGCCCGATGTCGTTGCTGATCATATGGAGTAAGCTCTTGGCCATGTCTTCTTTAGAAAACTCTGCAGTTCAGAACAGTTATATGAAAATACAGGGAAAATATCCACATTACAAAACTGAAATGCTGCTTAAGGGCATTTAAAAGACTGAGCTCTGAATATGTAAACACTGCCACTTATATATTAACAAGTGTCAGTCAACAATTCAGGTTCCATATTTCCAACCTGAAACTATATCAAGTACTCAAGAATGGCACCTATCAGTAGTGGATGGATAGTCCTTCAATAAGCCTGCATATCTGTGAATTTCTCTGGAATCGTGCCATCTGTTCATTTCTTAAAAGTTACAAACGCAGCACATGGAGCACGCAAAGCTGCATTAGAACTGGGTGAAAGGTCATCAGTTCATTTCAACATAAGTTTTGCACTAAAATTGAAAAACATGAAGCAATATTAAAGTGTGACTTGCCAAAAAGTAGTGGACACAGTATGACTGTTGGCAATATTCTGAGCACATGGATGGACGGCAGAGAAGTGGATTATGCTGCAGAAATGGTTTGAGTTCCAGTGGAAATTTTGATAAACTCTTAACTGTAAAACTGGGTCAGTATTGGAATATATTTTACCCACCATGAACCCAAGCTGACTACAGCCACTGCCCTCCGAAGCAAGCAAATGAGCCACCTTTCAAGTCCCAATAAAATGAGTGTTTGATTTTCAAAAGATGGGAATGATACTGCTTTAATGTGTTTTTAGTTATATCGACTGAATGAAACGCAAACGCAAGATTCTAAATAATTCAGAATTATTACAGTGACCTGAACATATGCATACAATACATAACGCTATAGCGAAGCCACATTAAGTCAGTGTGCCCATGTGTCACCTTTGTCTGCAGTAGCAGACTTTCCAAAACTGCTGGCGATTAGATCTCCAGTCAAGCCCAGAGACCCGTAAGATCCTCCGTAGATATCTTTGACAAGCATATCCACACTTGCATGCTGCCCTTTCGAGGCCAACTGTAGCAACTCGTCAAATCTCTACAGGTGAGAAAAGGTTAACGTTCAGGATGCCTCAGGGATGGTTGACTTCAAAGTAACAAATATTACAGTCTGACAGTAAACAAAGACCAAGCTATTTCAGATACCTTTGTTTTGGTGAGCAAGGCTCCAAGGCCCCAGAACGTCCCCCCACCTATTGAACTTCCTCCTATTCGCTCAAATTTGTCCTCTGATTCAACCTGTTGAAGAGGAAGTGAATGGGATATCGCTTTATGTGCAATCAAATCGAGTAAGAGCGGAAGGCCCTTTTTTACACAAATCTTAGTCATCTGAAAAAAAAGCCCTAACCCTTACTTTTTACATACTCTATACTACAGATAGAGACCCAAAGTTGTGTGCCTTCACCCACTAAGCTAGAGCAAACTCTGTCGCCCCTGAGCCAAACTGACACAAGTCTTTTTTGTGCCAGTGACAATACAAACATTAGAGGATATATTCACAGAGCTGCAACGGAGATACAGATATTTGTGACACAGATGCAAAGGATTTGACAGATTTCACATCTGCTGCAGACTTCAGTATGTAAACAGTGAAGTGTGCTGCACAGACTTTGTCACGATGGCACCGTTACAGATTGACAGTCTTTCTTCTGCAACTTGGTCTGTATTCAACACATTTTCTTTCACATCCTGGCCAATATTTATGCTGAATAAATACATCTGCGACAAGCAGCCAACGTCACTCTGAATTATGAAACTGCTGTTGTAATTTCCTCATTGATAAAAGGACAAAAGAAGGCTTCGGCTCACAGCTGGTCATCCAAAATCTTTCAGTTGAAACAACCTCTAGTTCCAAGTTTGGTCATTACCTTGACTATGGACACTCCAGAGCCGATGTTTACAAGCAGGTAAGGGAAGATATCTGGATTAGTCGTCTGAAAGCGGAACTCTGAGTCAGCGTGCTTGGCGTACACGAAAGCCTCATGGGGAATGTTCCTCAGCACAAAGTTACAGCCTTTAATAAGGCAGGTCATCTCATCCTCTTTGTCCACTCTGCAACACAAAATGAGTCCATTAGCTTGAATCATTTCATCAGCCAAATGTGTAACGAAGCCAGAGCAAGGAAGTAGCCATTTTTTCCACTGGCTGCCAATTCATTAAGTATAATGTTCAATCTCCTTTTTACAATATTACTCGTCATTTACATTTTACCAGGCAGCAGCTGTCTGCAGTCATGTGTGTTGGGAGTCACACAGGCAGATTTTAATGTCAAACAAGCTCACAGTACAGCTCCTTCTCTGAGCTGAATCACCAGAATCACATTTAAGTGGAAAACTGAATTAACTGCATATTTTGCTCTCAATGCTAATGCCATGTGGATTCAGACAAAAAGCAAGTCAAACATCATGTGAATGCTTTTGTTTTCACATGTTTGGTTAGCCAACAAAGGGGTAGCTAAAGCTGTCAAGCCAGTAAACAGCAGATTTTTTTTTCCAGAATAGTCTTCATAAGGTCTCCTAAAGCTCTCTCCTAAACAATCCAATGTGTCCTCTGATTTAAGCTGTTTCACAGGAAGAGGGTAGGAAATTACTTTGTGAGTGGATCAGCTACAGTAAGGGCAGAGCACCACTGTTTATTCCAATTTAGTCATCCGGAATATGCCAGAAATTTGCCTCCCTTTCTGTTTTGTTTGTACATGTAGTTGGTGCAATTTAGCATTGTACATTATGAGAAAAAACGCTGAGTAACACAGCATAGATTGTTGTTGTTTGCTATATTTACTGTAAGGTTGGTTTGTATACTCACTTGAGTCCAAGTTTCCTCTCAATGAGTTCCTTGAACTTGTGTGCCCCTCCACCAGTAGCTTTGATAACTTTGGTTTCCGTGTTGACCAGATGGTCTTTGATGAAGTCCAAGCATGTTTCAATGTAAGCATTTTCAAACTTGATAAAGTGCAGACGTGCAGTGACCTCTTCCTGCACTGATATCTCATACAGCTTGTCACTGGCAGCATCCTTGGGTACAGATGAGATGGAAACACAAAGGAGAAAGGGTGAACACTTCACTATGGCTACTGACATAGGTTTGTTGAAGGTTGCATTTTAACAGAAAGATATGTATATATAAGATAATGTAGGCTACTAAGAGATAAATGCTTTTCTCTGTTCAAGGACTAAGATAACACGTTACAGAATGGATGTAAACTAATACTAAAAACTAATGATAATAATAATTACCTTTACGTTGTGCTCGAAAGATCGTACTTTGGCCACTTTATGTTGAACAGTTGAGTAGTAGGCAAGCTTTGTTAGAGACCCACCTGTTAAAGCAAATCAGCACTGATTATGTGCGATAAGAAACACACTGCACAGCAGAAGATAAAAAAAGTGAAAAAACTGGATTAACGCTGAGATCCAGACTTAAACAAACAGTGCTCTTACAAACAGTTCACTGACTATTTAAGTCGGGAGCGACGAAATACTAACACAGGCTAGCTAGCAGCTAACGCCAACGCTGCTGTAGTTGTCAAAGTTGTGCAGGTTGTTTGAACACATCCGCTTTGTGGGATAAAACATAATCCCGAGAGACTTGCTAGACAGAAAAACAGACTTTCTGTCAAACAAATTCAAGTTACAGGCTAACGTTAGCTTTGTCTTGTTTACTTCCACTTAAAGTCATGTGTTGTCACAGTATCAGGCTGCGGCAGAGCTGCTCCATAAACACGGAGATTAGCTGCGTTAGAGCAAAAGTGACTGAAGAAATCCATAAAACTTTAATATTCCCAGGTACCTATGTCTATTGCGAAGCGTTTTGCGTTCTCCAAATTGCGGAATATTTCATCGGGCGGAAGAATAATGCTTTTATCCATCGTATGACTACTTGTGCTGCTGTCAACTCGACCAAATTCCGCCATGGTCGGCAATGATCTGACGCTGCGCACTGCGTGGCGTGCGTGCGTGCCCCCAGCTGTCCAATCAGCATTCACGCACAGTCTGAGGAGTGGGCGTCGTCTCATAAACATGACTGTAAACAGTCCTGCATTAAATCCTGTCTTCATGAAGGTTATGTTTAGTTTTTATTGATACCAATAACTGTATATAAACTATAGACATACATTTATTTACAGTCATTGATTGAAAGTGTATTTAAAAGGGGTATTGATTCAACTCTGTGATCATTTTGGAGGATGCAGTTTATGCTCCTGTATAACTGTATTACATTATACAGAGTGCTGTTTAGCCTAATCTCATTTATTTGAATGGAGTGGCCAAAATAACAGAAACTTGTGTCATCATAATGCAATACACTTCAATAGCATCACAAATCTCAGCCTCCAGAATAATCATACTGTTCAAAGACCAATCGCTGATTTGATTCAGAGTAAAGAATGAAATGGCACAACTTAAGATTCAGTTGATGTTTTTTATTCAAAAAGAATACACTGGTCACATAGTGTATTTGTACCTACACAGAGGCATCAGTGGTTATGATACATCACAGTAAAAACTTAAGGTCCAAAACAGTGTACTCAAATAAGAGTCGAGTGAACAACTTCAGTATCTTTACAAAAGACAGGGAATAATTTGGTCCAAGTCAAACAAAGTGAACCAACTTTTCTACACTGAGAGAAAATAACCTCACAGATTCACTTTTATGCTGCTGACACAGCAGAACATGTTGATAATAAAAGAGATGACTTCAAAACCCAACATGGGTCAATAATCTTTTACATTGTAAAAATATACACACAAGTACATCAGAAAAGATGCACAATGAAAACCACTACCAGAGACTGATCTCAACACAGTAGACCACAGGGATATAATGCTGGTATGATAATACTGGCCAATGAGGTCAATTTTTTAACACATTGATATCAATAGGAGAATGTATGTTATTCATAGAATACAATGTTGTGCTTTTCAATACTTTCAGAAAGAAAAAAACAGCAGTCCAATAGGACTTTGGGATAAATGAAAACAATTTGCACAGACACTTCTATTAAATTTCAAAATTATATGTTTGACAATAACTTTTGACCAATGTGGTCATCTGAGTTTGTCTGGTAGTAAGTCCAGTCTGTAGGTGTCTACCACGGCCTCCAGAGGGCGCTGTTGACTGGACTCTTCTCTTTGGTGATGCAGGTCTGGACTGTGGAGCTCAGGAAGGAGAAGTCAGCATCTCTCAGGCTCTTCTCAGAGGAAGACTGCAGCTTGTTGACCTGGTTCAGGAGTCTTCTCTGGGTCTGTGTCACCTCCTCCTTGGACAGGAAGTGGGCCACCTCTTGGACACATCTGGAGTAGCCCTGATCAACAGCTGCTGAGTCCACAGCTTGATGTTGTTTCTGCCGCCGCTGCTGCTGCAGCTGTGTCAGGAAGCAAACTGTCATCTCCAGGATGTCTGCTTTCTCCAGCTTGGAGTCTGGCTGCTGTTTGAGGAACTCTGGACCCAGGAGAGACTTGAGCTGCTCGATGCTGCTGTTGATTCGCTCTCTGCGTAACTTCTCCACCAGAGGTTTTCTGAGCTGCAGAGAGAAGAACAAAGTCATTAATAAACTTATTCTGGAGGAAAAGTGTGAATATGAACAAAGACAACCTGTCATGGATAAAGATTGAGTCTTCTTGAATCTCCAATTTACCTTGTGGGTCAGAGTCAGGTGCTCCTCAGAGTTGGTCATTGTTGCAGTGATTGTAGGTGTCATGGCTGGATCTCTGTGCTGTAGAGGTCTCTGTAGAGAGGATCTGATCTCTGCTGGCTTCATCCCTCCTATTTATAGTCCCACATCTCCATATGAATGTGTGGGTCTTGGTCTGGCTGGAGTTTCTCACAGTCTCAACCAATCAGAGAGCTCAGTAAGACAATAAGGGATGTAGAGCAGCAACATGCCGAATGCTGTTATTGCCCGGGGGACAATAGTTAGATCTCAGGGGAACAGGTGGAGGACTGGGGGGTGATGGAGAGAGACTCACAGAGCTCTGTGTGAATCTGGGAAAGTGGTGACCCTGTAGAGAGATCAGATCTGCTGCCTGATTCTCAGATCAATGACTTTGACTGAACACATGCTGATCATCCCATCACACACATGGGACAGTGACAACATTCAGAACACCTCCATACATTAGAAGATTTGTTATATTTGTGCTGTTGAAACAACTATGTGCCCTTGATATCTGAAATATATCTGAATTTGAAATGAAGTGTTATACTTTAAAAGCAATCAACATTTCTTTAACATTCACATTTTACCTGTGTTAAAGCCAGCATATATCATTATTATGGTCAGGTGCTGAGGGTCCTTTTAAGGCTACACAATTGTACTGGTGGACACAATTCCTCAAACTAGGTGCATAAAATAAAGTATTAGCTGAGTAAAATGGTGATAAGTGACAAGAGTAGATCTCTCTCATCTGAAAGTTGTCCAGATGAAACAGAGCCTCGTGTCTTGTGACAGGTTTTTCCAGTGAGTTAAGAGTTGGTCGGAGTTTCCCACACTGAATCCTGTGAGCTATGATCAATGCAGCACAATAGGAGTTTGAATGCTTCATTGATGACTATTGCCCTGTGCTGTGAAAGGACAGAATCTGATGGCACGAACCATCTGGAGGGAAAGAAAGGCAGAGGCAGTTTTTTTTTTAAAGGGTATTGGCATATACTAAAAAGACATTATTATTATTCATATTATTTACCACAATATTTAAACTGTTTTATAATGTCCAAAAGTTGGTTCCAGGTAATTGATAAATGGTTCAAGGAATACCAAATTCCCATTTTATTTTGATCTATAAATCCAACAAACTTTTCATCCCTGTCTTTTCTGTTCAATCCAGAGACCACCCTCTGCACCATGAGATATTTTTGCTTGTTGAATAGTCAGTTCATTTGGAAGTTTCTTTAAAAACATGGCATTTATATAAAGGCATGTGTGTGTCAAAACATTAGGAAAAACAAAGTCTTGATAACCTTTGTTTTTAGGGACACATTGCCCTGACAGTTTGGCAACCATCAATGGAGTAAATAAAAAGGCTTAGATTGAAATGATGACCCGTTAAACAGAGGGGAAATTAAGTTGGCAAAAGTTAGTGAGTTGGCACCACAGAGAGCCAGACAGTGAAAGAAATATAGAAAAAAAAGAGAATAAGGAGAGGGAGGAATCTTCTTCTGAAGTGTGCCAACTCCCTTTGGAGAATAGTCAGGTGCTGGTGGGGCTGAGGATGCTAATCACACTGAACTGTGACTCTGCTCTCTCAGCTTTCCCACACTCTGCCCATTGACAGCACTCCCACTCAACAATAGACATGTGCCTTGTTAAATGCTAATTCATCCCCACACAAGCAGCTCCCAGCTCCCCTGAGGGTGAAGTTTGTTGTTTAGACACTCTCAATTAGGAGAAGAGAGCTGGAGAGATAAACACAATTATTTTGACTTGGGTTGTAACTTAACAACCAATCAACTAAATGTATTTGGCAGCAGAGTTTATAATTAGATTCAGCTTAAAACTCCATATTTTTACATCATTTTAAACCTGACACTTTATAAACAGTATATAAACATACATTGAATAGGTTTATAACACACTGTAATGTAATAGCAAGCAGATATAAGGCATTTTAGAGTTCATTTGCTTAGTTAAGTGTTTAATAAGGAACAGTATTTTTCAACAATTCTAACTTTGAAGACATGTTTGAATAGTTTTTTACTATATAGTGATTCATTTTCTGCTTATCCATTTTCACAGAAATATTTTTAGTTTTTGACATATTACAACAAAACAATAAATACTTATGCTACATCTGCCATTTATTAAATGGTTAAATTATCAAATTAAAAGCATTATAAGCTGTATATATATACAGCTTATAATGCTAAAGTTAAATGGGAAATTTAAAGTATTTATGTTTTAAAAATAATTTTAGAATTGTACAATGTATTTTATGTCAGTTGTAAGTATTATAAATTAAACAAAACAATCATGTTTAATCATCCTTTCTTTTTTTTAAATGAAGGCCTAATTGAATTTCTTTTAACAAACTATGAATGTAGACATTTCGATTTTTCCCACGTGTGATTTAATTTTTGAAGTAAAAATGAAATATATAATCTAAATATACGTAATGTCAGCTTTAGGGAGTAAAAATGTAAACATTTAAAATTCAGTAGTAAAGAATTCCTCCTCCCCCTCACAGACGCCTTTGTCTGGTCCGTCTCTATTGTCCCACAGGGGCTCTGTGAGTGAGTTTTCTCTGGTTTCCCACACTCGGTCCATTCACTGCTTCCAAGAACAAAAGAAGTGTGTCTGGTTGCACATCACATTAATTATGGAGTCAGTTTACGAGTTTTGTCTCACTGCCTGTGAATGGAAATTCCTGTCATCTAGACTCGTCATTACCAGGCTTTTGTAAAATGTCTATGAGGAATTCTGTCATGCTAAGGATTAATGAACATTCAAAAGCTCTTGTTACTCCCCTGCTTTAGATTCAGATTGTTCCTCTGCATTCCAGGCGGTTTATTTTGACGGGACAAATAAAAGGGAACCCACTCCCGAAATGATCAGGTCCTGGTCATGGTGCACTAGGACTATGAATTTGAAGTAAAAGCTTATTTGTAATAGCTGTGATCAAACTTTGAAACATGATCAAATCATCTTCATGCTTCGTGGTTGAAAACTATTAAAATGGTTCTGTTTAATCCAGGGTTTGATATTACTCTATCAAAGTTTAACTGCTGATTCAGCAACATTGGCTGACCACCCAGTTGATAAGAAACCAACCAAGTAGGGGAGTACTTTATACTCTGTGTGTTGCACTTAGACTCTTTATGTTGAATTTGATGTGTTTTTCTTATATAAAAATAAAATATACTCATGTTCAGAAAAATGAAAATGTAAATTGTTTAAATTATCTTTATCCCACATGTGTGATGGGATGATCAGCGTGTGCTCAGTCAAAGTCATTGATCCCAGCATCAAGCAGCAGATCTGCTCTCTACAGGGTCACCACTTTCCCAGATTCACACAGATTTCTGAGTCCCCCCCACCCTCTCAGTCCCCCACCTGTTCCCCTGAGATCTAACTATTATCCCTAAGGCAATAACACCCTTCAGCGTCCTACATCCCTTATTGTCTTACTGAGCTCTCTGATTGGTTGAGACTGTGAGAAACTCCAGCCAGACCAAGACCCACACATTCATATGGAGATGTGGGACTATAAATAGGAGGGATGAAGCCAGCAGAGATCAGATCCTCTCTACAGAGACCTCTACAGCACAGAGATCCAGCCATGACACCTACAATCACTGCAGCAATGACCAACTCTGAGGAGCACCTGACTCTGACCCACAAGGTAAATTGGAGATTCAAGACTTAAACATTATTATTAAAATGTCTTTTGTTTAATGCTATCACTTTACTGCAGAATAAGTTTATTAATAACTTTGTTCTTCTCTCTGCAGCTCAGAAAACCTCTGGTGGAGAAGTTACGCAGAGAGCGAATCAACAGCAGCATCGAGCAGCTCAAGTCTCTCCTGGGTCCAGAGTTCCTCAAACAGCAGCCAGACTCCAAGCTGGAGAAAGCAGACATCCTGGAGATGACAGTTTGCTTCCTGACACAGCTGCAGCAGCAACAGCATCAGCATCAAGCTGTGGACATGGCAGCTGTTGATCAGGGCTACTCCAGATGTGTCCAAGAGGTGGCCCACTTCTTGTCCAAGGAGGAGGTGACACAGACCCAGAGAAGACTCCTGAACCACGTCAACAAGCTGCAGTCTTCCTCTGATAAGAACCTGATGGAGGCTGACTTCTCTCTCCTGAGCTCCACAGTCCAGACCAGCATTGCCAAAGAGAAGAGTCCAGTCAACAGCGCCCTCTGGAGGCCGTGGTAGACACCTTAAGGACTTGTAGAAAAGTGAAGCTCAAGAGCGAAACTCTGTAATCTTGTAAGAGCACCAGACTCATTCTTGTGGTCATCTCGTTTTTGAAGAGTCATTGCACATGACACTGCTATGTTTTCCTTTTTATTAGCTTTTGTAAAGTTTAAATTCTTTGTTTCTGTGATATTTGCAGACAACAGGTTGGCTACTATCTTGCAATGCAAAAGTAGTCACATATTTCTGATTCAGGTGTTACTCTGTGCAGTAGACATTATTGTCCTCTGTGGAAAAGCCTATATATTGTTGGTAACACTGACAGTGATGTATACCTATTTTCTTCCATGGAGACACAGCTATTCATGTTGAACATGTATAAGATTTATATGTGATATTCACATACCCCACTGACTGAAATGTCCCTTATGATATATCTTTGAATATCTTAATATCTTGTCTGCATTTTCAGCAGATGAAGTTTATGTATGAACAAGAAATCAAATGTGCTGCTTTATTACTCTGTGAGTGACAGCACTCATACCTTCAATGAAGGGCCTGTTCTTTGGAAAATGTCTCAAAATGAATGTATCTCTTCAAGCCAAGTGATGTGCATTAAAACAATCACAGAAAAAAACAAAAAGAAAAACTGTGTGATCGTCTAATTTTTCAAATATAAATCAAAATGTGTTTCACAATAGAGGATATGAACAGCATGCATATTTCTCAGTAACACCACCCTTTGGTAAACCTGAGCAGCAAAATGTCACAGTTGCCATCTTAACTTTGACAGACAACTATGATGAAAATGAAATTGAGTAAGAGAGCAAGGTGAAAGGACAGGACAACCTGTGGATCAGGAGAAGGAGCAGGATTAGGTGAAGAGATGATGAGGGGAGTGAGAAAGGAGTAAAAACCCAAAGTTTGGAGAAGAGACAAGGAAAATATGTGATGAAGAACCAGGAGGAGTGGAGTGGAGAGCGGGTGAGAAGAGGACAGAGGAGGAAGTCTGGATTTGAAGAGTGAAGAAGAGAGTAGAAAAGGTGGAAAAGAATGAAGAAGAGAAGAGGAAATGAGATGTGAAAACTTGTGGAGAAAGCACAAGTTACGCTTACCCCATAATCTACAGTAGCTGTGTAGTGTATCTCATAACAGGTTTCATCCAGATTTTAAATTGGACATAAGGTTTAAGATATAAGACACTCATTTCGGTGTACGAAACAACAAACATTTTATGGCCTCACAGCATCAGGGATGACATTGCACATTTCAAGATTCTCCCTTTAGTTTCTAACTTTAGAGGAGAGTGCTGCATGTTCACAAATATTCACCAGTCTGTCCTGCGGCACAGGAATAAGAAATGTGATTTCTTAGAAAGCGTTGGATTTTCCTTTAAATACACAATCCATGATTATGAAATAGTGTTCCTTCCTCAAAGCATCTGGTGAAGAAAAATAACAGACTAACATTTTAGATATTGAAGAAATTATAGAAAGCTATTGGGGACTTTATTAAGATTCATGTAAACTTGAAAATGATTGCAATGTAGAACAAACCAAGGAGATTAGATGTACTACCTAACAACAAAATAAACACGACTTGAGGAAATAAAATGAAATGAACTCACTCAACACACTCAGGAACAAAGGTGAAAGGACAGAGGGAATCAGCTCAGCTGAAGGACAAACAGAGAATGAGCTCAGGACACAGAACAAAGAACAATCAAGGCACCTGTGTGAGCTGCCTTGTTAGCACACCTGTTCTGCTGCTGCTCTTCAGCCCAGCAAAGTCAAGACGATTAAAAAGAAAATGCAGTAATTCAATTTGCATTTTCACGCAATTCCTTTAAAAAAAAGAATAATACTAGAGTAAATGCTATTCTGCTGGCCTGATATTCAGTTCAGAGTTGTGAAGACATTGTTGTGGATCCATGACTGGTCAGTTAGAGCAGCACATGTTATTATCGTCTGGATCTAGAAATGTAGATTTTATCATCTAAACACTAAATCTGTGAACTCTACTCAAAAATAGGTTTCAAAGATTAGTGATGCTGTTTATGCCAAATTCATTCCTTATAATTTTTGCTTCTTTTTATGTGGCAGTAGTGAAAATTAGTCATTGATACAATTTGTTGTTTGTTTGTTTGTTGTTTGTTTCAGAATGATGGAGACAGAGAACAATTAGATTCAAAATATGATGCCGGCTCTGGATGATTTTCCTTTTCCATGGGCAACTATCATGTTTTCCCCAAATGATGTACAAATGGCTTGATACAGTAAATAGCGCATGAACTGTAGATGCTGTGAATGGGGGGAAAAAATCCACGGGGGAGTATGTCCCCTGAATATAAACTTAAGTGCAATGCAAACTGAGTCATTACTTAACAGAAAAAAAACAACAAACGCCTCAAAGTCTGGGTGTCATGGGGAAAGCCAATCCTCACACTCGGTATTTGTACTGGTGGGCTGAACCACTCCTATAAAAGGTATTCTCTCATATGGTATTTTGATGCTGGTAGCGGAGAGCTGTCTGACAGATGTGGTGAATGCAAAGCTCATAGACTGTGATTCATGGAGACCCTGTGTCTTTAACACAAGCATCTGCTTTTGTTTCTGTGTTGCTTTGTTCAGGTTTTTCTTCAGCTTGACAGCTGCCTGCGTCATGGTGGCTGTGACATGGAGCACGGTGTTTAAAAAGCATTGGTTGTGAAGTTCTGAATTCATTTTTTTGGTGGAAAATTGTCAGTTTTAATGATGTTACTCCCCAGAAGTAATTTAAATGAGGTGACATGAGAGGACTTCTTCATCTTTTATATTTTTATTTTCTTGAAAACTGCAAAAACATCAAAACAAATCTGAATCCACTTTGGATGAATAGAAATTAAAGTGATGCATAAAACAATAAAATATGCATACATGGCATACACAAAATAATAACAAATCCCTTTTCAGAAGAAAGGTTGGTGTTTAAGAATATGACACATTAAACCTTGAAACAAGGCAGTATCCAAACTATAATCACACAATATTAGCCTATACAGTCTTTTTCACAGGAAATAGTAGGTTAACATTGTTGTTTGGCTTAAAATTTTAAGCAGATTTCACTGAAGTTAAACAGTAAAAATTCTGAATGTAAAATAAAATCCATTAAAAAACATTTTGGTCCTATATATTTAAACATCAGCAACTAATTCCTGCATAGTTAACACACTGGATTTATCTTCTGTGGTCTCGTTCTACAACCACTAGAATCATAAATCCCACAAATAGCAGCACAACATGTTTTAACAGTCTCCTGTTTAGTCAGTAACCCCTCCACCCTCAGCTCCATGTCCACTTTTCTTCCTCGGGCTGTGGTTGAAGTCAGACTGAATCCACAGCCAGAAAGGCGAGTTGGAAATTTCTTCTCTAAAATGCTTGGATGATGCGAACGATCCACATCAGTCTTTGCATGTCCACTCCACAAAATGCAAATAACGCATTTCTTTCTTTCACAGATCAAAAAACTTCTGTGACGCTCTATTGTCCATCCCTGGGCCTCATTAAAAGCAGAGTGGAGCCACGTCTTCCTCGGCATCAGGAAACAGCCGTAAAATGTCCCTTGAATATTTGGAGTAGCCACTGTGTGACAGCAGGGCTTTTCTCAAGGTGAGGAAGGACTTTGTTTTCTCCAGGATGTCTGAAACAGGGATGCCGTTGTGTAGGTGTTCTTCAATCAGAGCCTTCAGCTTCTCCACTCCAGTGCTGCATTTCCTCTCCAACATGTGGAGTTTACACCTGAGAAAAACAAAGCCATGTCTTTTAGTAATATGTTCATCAGTTAAGCAAAAATAACTTAAATAAATATAGACTTATACAGAAATTAAAACAAATTTCTAATTGACAGTTTTGGCTTACCTAAAGAGCTGTTCCTTCATGGTGTCCTGAAGAGCGAGGTCCGCATACAGAGCCATTTCAGAGCTTGTGTCTGGTGGTGGTGAGTTCAGGAGTCGCTTGCGAAGGTTCAGAAAACGTCTCTGTTGACATGTGCGTCTCCGCTCTGCATTTATGCTGCTCAGACTGCGCTCTCCCTGCTGCTCAGCCAATCAGGAGCCTCAGAGCATGGGACAATAGAGTGAATTTAATGGCTGTCACAGAGAACAGGTGGGATGCTTTATCTGTATGCCACACATCAGGGAGGTCAGTGGGAAAATGTTTTTCCCAAGGTGGACATGGGAAAAAAAAATTTCTTACTATTTTTTTCTTACTGTGATATTTAGACCTGATGAAGACCCTGAAATGACATTAGTCTAGGAATGTGAAGTGAAAATAAAATATTAAATGACAATAAATACTGAACAGCATGGGCAAAGTTAAAAAAAAAAAAAAGTATTAAAACATCTAATGTCAGAAGGTGATATACCATTTCAATAACTCATTGATGAAATCATTTTCACTGTTAGTGTTTAATTCATTTAACAACAAAACTTTCATTTACTTCTATAAATAAATAAATAAACAAATAAAACCTTATACCATCTATGAAATAAACATTCTTATATAAATTAAGTAACAAATTTATAGTAATAAAGTTTTAAAGAAATATTTTCTCACTGTGTGTGTCTGTGCAGTGAGTTACAGCTGAACCAGATGGTTTATCTGTGAAGTGGCCTTCTGTCTTTTCCCTGCCTGAGAACAGTCCTGAGGCTTTGTGAGAGCAGACACACTTCTATTGTGTGTGCGGCTGAGCGGGCTGCATACAGAAGTGTGGGAAGCCGTGTGTCGCGGTGGCTCCCAGCACCAGAGAGAGAGAGGAGGGCGTGTGACCAGGGCACGTTCAGCCTTGTGTAAGGGAGGTGTGGGGGCGCTGGTAAACCTGAGTCGCCTGCACAGACAGCAGATAGACACAGAGACAGATGGAGAGGAGATAAGCAGGGTAAGTAATTCCACCTGAACCTGGTTACACGCCAGTTTGCAGTTGTCTTATAGCGTGCTCACAGATTATTATGAACAAGAAAAGACATTTATCACAGACAAGAACACAAGATTCACTGTCTCGAAGCACATACACTCATGTGCATCAAAGAGATTTAAATAAAGAGAAGAAAAACATGATGATTATGAATCTAGCTGGAAAAAAAACAATAATCTTACAGACTTTGGTGTAAAGTTACAAAGTACATTTACTGAAGTACTGAACTTAAGTACAATTATGTACTTTGGTATTTCTATTCTATGCAACTTTATACTTATATTCCACGACATTTTCACTCCATTAAACTAATGTTTTTGCCAGAAGTTAAAAATTAAGATTTTGTATAGAAAACACGAGATAAGTTTAGAGTGCACTGTTATAAATTAAAGTAGTATACAGATGAGTTAAAATTAGCTCCATATTGACAAACTACAAAAGCATTTTCACATTAATGCATCAGTATTAAATATCCTGTAATATAATATATCATTATAATAAAACTCTAACAGGGGCCTTTTTTCTGCATTATGAGTACTTGTACTTTGCGTTGTGGTATTGCTACTTCTACTTAAGTAAAATAAAAAAATCTTAATAATTCTCTCATCACTGCTTACGGATTATAACTTTAGAGCTTCATCAATAATCTAACCTTTAAAGTGTCTGTAGGCATTACAAAGACATTGCCAGGTTTCTGGCACAATAGCAACTTATTGATGTAAATATCATGTAATTTCTTTTACATATTCTTGTTTATTTATTACTCTGTCGGTCAGTCAGATGCATTTTTCTGGAAGTAAACTGACTTTATGAGAAAACTCAGCATCTGTGCATCTGCATACACCACCAACACTAAATACAACCAGTATAGTCAAAATCAAAGTCAAACTTTTTTCATATTACTCAAAATCACAAACTTGCCTCTAGGGGCTTGAGTGGGTGTCCCCCCAACACCTCCAACACCCCACCCCTTGATTAAAGCAGTGAGCCAACAGGAAAGGTCAGTGAGGCGTTGCAAAGTTTTTCAAATAGTGAGATTACTGAGTCTTTTGCTTTTTGCCTTGAGAATATTTAGTTTCCTAGATTCCTGTTATGTGTGAGGGTGGTAATGAGGGGTTTCTTGAGATTTCAGTGAGCTAAGTTTGAGACAATGTTTTTGCAATTTAGTTTTGAATATTACTTTTGAAACAAGACTGGCGAGCTGTCCAGGGTGTACCTCTTGCCCAATGTCAGGATAATTGGTATAGCAAACTTTTGAAACAGTGGAGTAAAGATGAATGTAGTCACACTTTCAACACTTTCTTTGACTTGATTTATATAATTCAGTGAAACTTCTTCTCTGTCTTCTATTCTAAAGTTATCAATGGCAGCAGAACCAAAAGAGATAAAATGTAAATTTCATAAAAAGACAAAATGAGAAAAGGACATAGAGTTTTAAAATAGCAATGTTTGTTTATTTCATAAGCGAAGTCGAGCTACAACAGATATGAAAAGCTGACAATAGGTGATGATACATCACAACAATGATTTGCAGATTTCTACAAGACATATACTCAAGGAGAGTAAAGGAACAACTGTCTTTATAAAGGACAAAAAACTAGAGAATACAAACGGCTAGTTAATATTACTAGAAAGTAATTTGCTCTTCAAAAAAGCAGAAGCAAAAGGTATAAACTGACCTTAAAACAGATCAGATAGTATTATCAGTGTGATGAAAGTGGGTTAATGACCACCAAACACGTTCATGTTCATAAAGGAAAACATGATAGTCACTACAAAATTTTATGTAATTATAAGTAGCAAGAAAATGTGGAAAAAAATAATATACGTCTGGATCTCGTATCATACAAGAGCTTAAAGTCAATTATGACACAATACGAACAAAAAGAAGAGTTAAGGTTTCTGATCAATATGATCAATACCAATCAAAATTTTAAAATGCTGTAAGAGCATTGTTTTCTGCATATACATGAAGTACAGTGAAGTATAATAAAAAATAATTGCTGATGCAATCACATTTGATTCATGCAACATGCATGACAAGATGTTCTCTTTCTTCATTAGAAAGATATTGTTGTTGTCATTTCCATTAGGAAATCTCATCTTACACAAAGAAACAAAATACAAGCTTCTGTTCACACAGAAGAACGACTCTTTAAATTTCATAGAATTCAGTTCAAGTAATCTTTGACCAACATGGTCATCTGAGTTTGTCTGCTAGTAAGTCCAGTCTGTAGGTGTCTACCACGGCCTCCAGAGGGCGCTGTTGACTGGACTCTTCTCTTTGGTGATGCAGGTCTGGACTGTGGAGCTCAGGAGAGAGAAGTCAGCCTCCATCAGGCTCTTCTCAGAGGAAGACTGCAGCTTGTTGACGTGGTTCAGCAGTCTTCTCTGCTGTTGATTCTGCTGCTGCAGCTGTGTCAGGAAGCAAACTGTCATCTCCAGGATGTCTGCTTTCTCCAGCTTGGAGTCTGGCTGCTGTTTGAGGAACCCTGGATCTAGGAGAGACTTGAGCTGCTCGATGCTGCTGTTGATTCGCTCTCTGCGTAACTTCTCCACCAGAGGTTTTCTGAGCTGCAGAGAGAAGAACAAAGTTATTAATAAACTTATTCTGCAGTAAAGTGATAGCATTAAACAAAAGACATTTTAATAATAATGTTTAAGTCTTGAATCTCCAATTTACCTTGTGGGTCAGAGTCAGGTGCTCCTCAGAGTTGGTCATTGCTGCAGTGATTGTAGGTGTCATGGCTGGATCTCTGTGCTGTAGAGGTCTCTGTAGAGAGGATCTGATCTCTGCTGGCTTCATCCCTCCTATTTATAGTCCCACATCTCCACATGAATGTGTGGGTCTTGGTCTGGCTGGAGTTTCTCACAGTCTCAACCAATCAGAGAGCTCAGTGAGACAATAGGACATTTGGACCCGCAATGTGCTGAATGGTGTTACATTACCCGGGGGACAATAGTTAGATCTCTGGGGAACAGGTGGAGGACTGGGGGGGTGATGGAGAGAGACTCCCAGAGCTCTGGGAAAGTGGTGACCCTGTAGAGAGAGCAGATCTGCTGCCTGATGCTGGGATCAATGACTTTGACTGAGCACACGCTGATCATCCCATCACACGTGAAGAAGAAAACATTTATTCTTTGATTCATGAATTACACTTGATGACAAGATATATGAAGAAATTGTTTTCTTTTTTTCTAGCAATTTTATTGAGCCACAATCTAAAATGTAGCAGATGAAATCCGTCTATTTTGAAATGATCATTTAGTTGGATATTTATTTTATACATCATGATTTTTTAAATTAAATTTTGCATGATCAAAATGATGATCATTTAGCAAAACAATGTAAGATATCACAAAACAGTGCAGTCCATTCATGTAATTTAAAATAAACTCAAGACAGTAATCCTGCTGCTGCCCAGATGTAGCAAAGTCTTTGGACACGTGCCGCCTTGTAGTCAGTGTGAGTAACAAGCTGAGCTCAGTTTCCCACACCGACTCCCTGAGCAGTGGTCAATGAACAACAAAGGGACTTCAGTGACAGATGCTGGCAGTGTGTTGTTATGGAAACAGAGCCTGACATCACCAACCATCTGGAGGGAAAGGATCCCATTGGCTGGAACTGACACTTTGTAAAATTTGAAATTATGGTGCAAAATCTCTGATAAAGTATCAAACATGTGACTTGACATCTCACATTTCCAATTTCCAGTCATGATCATTTCTCTTTATTGATCATCAGTTGGATCAAAATATCAGCTCCATGCATGTGGGTGGGAGGTTTCCTGTTGGGGGGTGGCGGTCCAGTCTAATTGTTTCACGAAGTGTGCCAAATCCCTTTGGAGGATTACTTTGCTGCTGGTGGAGTGGGTGTCATTCACACTCACCTCTGCCTCCACAGTTTTCCCACACTCCATCCATTAGCAGAAAAGAGACATGTGCCTCTGTACAAATGAACTTTTTGGGGATTCTGTGCAGAAGCAGTGGGTGGGCAGTGGTGCCTCATCAAAAAATAATGTGACAATGTGGCTCTTGAGCATTATGTGAGAATCAAGATTGATTACTTCACAATTTTGCAAGATTATTAATTGATATTGTAAAATGCTAAAATCTCCTTCTCATTATTTCTGATTACGTCAGTTTGTCCAGGTCATACTTAAAGTTACAGGAAGTGGACACTAAATACAACCCTTCTCACAAAATGAACCAGCTAATTTATAAAAGAGACATTTAAATGTTTTTTTTAAAAATGATGTGACTGAGACTTTACACCAGTGATAGAGAGGCAAATGTCACACCATAGGAAATATTAGGGAAAAGAAAAGTGAACAATATGAAGAAATTCAGTCGTTGTTAAAAGCTGACCAACATAAGAAGCAGGAAAGTCATCACCCAAGAGCTAACAGCTAAAGTTCGTCAGATGGAGCCTAGCAGCCCAGCTCCTCTATTCCTAAAACATTGGTTCTCTTGCCTTCTCTTGGCACTTTTAACACTATACTACTTATTGTTTGGACAAAAAAACCAAGCCAAGGCAATGTGAAATTTTAACCTGTCCATTTACAGAGAAAGTGGTTTGAAACAAGGTCCACCTTTTAAAGCCAGAGTCCCTTTTAATCTCTGTCTCTTCAGGGCAAAGGTCTGGATCTATTGTCCCACAGGGCTCTGTGAGTGGGTTTCCTCTGGATTCCCACACTCTGTCCTTTCACTGGAGGAACAATAGAAGTGTGTCCTATTATGCGTCACATTAGATACAAGGTCTGACCTCTTTAAGGAGGGAAATGGTGAACTTATGGTTAACTTAAAACATTTTAAAATAAAAAACCTGACAATTATCCTGAACAGATGTTGCAAGAAAAAGGTTTTTTGAAAGTGCATTCTGTCATTTACTTGATTACTTGACGTACTGCAGATAAACAGAGTGGCCTATCTTCATCAAACATCTTAAATGAGCCACATCAACTTTTACTCTGCTTGAAATTTCAATAAAAACTTTATGTTAAAGATGTACAGTTACTCCTTGGTGTACATTCAAATTCACTGTAGCGAATGTGGTCATTTCAGAAATTCATTAAAACAGATGCAGAAAGTTTGTGGTTCATCATGATGTGCAGGATACATATAAAGGAAAATGACATGGAAACAATTTCATCTGACTGTGTTTATTCAACAAGGCACAATGAGCCACAACAACACAACAACACTTTATTCCCTCTTTGAAAAAGAGGGAATAAAGTGTTGTTGTATTTTGGACATCAGTTCAGTTGTGTATTACACAAAGCTGTAATTCCCATGCTGTATTTGAATTGAATATAATAGCAGCGATCGTGCTGCTGTCCAGATGTGGCACAGAGTCCTGACTTGTGTCTCATCATCAGTGTGAGTAGAAAGTTGCTCTCAGCTTCCCACACTGCCTCCCTGTGCTGTGGTCAATGAAGCACAAAGGGACTTTGAATGGAGCCTTTGTGACTGATGCTGGACGTGTGTTGTAGTAGAAACAGAGCCTGACGTCACCAGCCATCTGGAGGGAAAGAACGCCATTGGTTGTCTCTGACTGTTTGCAAAGTTTAAAAGTGTGTTGAAAGTTTTATCATAAAGTGTCAGATCAAGTGATTTGGCAGATTGTTTAGTCAATGTTCAGTCACTATCACACATTTTGACCGTCCAATCATAACTGTGCCCTTGTATGAGCAAGTGGACGAAAAGTTCAGCTCTATACATGAGTGTGGGAGGTTGAGGCAGCTGTTTCCTGAAGTGTGCCAAATCCCTTTAGAGAATAGTCGGCCGCTGGTGGAGTCAAGGAGCCTAATCAGTCTGAACTCTTCTCTCCAGAGCTTTCCCACACTCTGTGCATTAAAAGAAATCAATGATTTAACTAAATCCAAACGGCCCTTTTGAGGCTCCTCCTTTAAAATGTTTAGGACATTTTTGTGCTTGTTTTTGAATTGAAAAGCTCATAAAGTCCCAATTTCCAAATATATACAGTCAATATCTGGAGTAGTGCAATCTATTGGCAACATCACCTACAACATTCAAATGTTTTAGAAACTATAGTGTAAGTATAACCAATATGCACAGAGTTCAACATGTGATACTCGACTGTAGTCATGTTCTTTCAGTAGAACACTGACCTCCCTGGTTTTATACTTAATAATCTTCTTTTCTCCAGTGTCTTGTTTTCAGTGGCCAGATATCATAAAGCTGTAATACTGAAATGTGAGTTAAATTAAACAAAAAACTAATTCTGTTTATTTGAAAATCTAAAGAACAACTTACTTTTACATTTAACCTAATTGACATCATTTTTTTCAATGATTTTGTTTAGTCTCAACTTTAGGAGATGGTAAAATACGTAACAATGGTGAAGCCTACCACATTCAAAAAAATAAATTTAAAAAATTTAAAAATGATATATGTTTTAATAACAGATCAAGAAGTTCCCATTTTGTGAGTCAGTGTCCCTTTTAATCTCTGTCTCCTCAGGGCAAAGGTCTGGATCTATTGTCCCACAGGACTCTGTGAGCGAGTTTCCTCTGGTTTCCCACACTCTGTCCTTTCACTGGAGGAACAATAGAAGTGTGTCCTATTAAATGTCACTTTAGATGCACTGTGTGAGCTCTTTAAAGAGGGAAATGATTAACTTAAAAATGAAAACACACAGCTGTAAAACAGTAATGGTGCAGCAAATTCTCATTTGGTCAGATGACTTACTCCAAATACGACATAAGATGTTAATCCCTCTTCATTAAAAGTCTTAATCGAAGTCGTTACGATTTTACTGTCTTCAGATTTACACTAAACAGTCACGTTATGAACGGACTGGTATGTGTGTGCTGATTTTTTTCTTGATGTGTCATTAGAAGGTTGGAACATTGATGGAGATCTCTATCAATTAAGAAGAAATGGAAAAAAAAGTAGGATGTCTGACTTTCATCATTATAAAGAGGATCACAATGATGCACAATGACATGGAAACAATTTCATCTGACTGTGTTTTTATTCAACAAGGCACAATGAGCTACAACAAGTATGACAGCTCCAACTAGAGGTGATGATACATCACAACAACAACTTGTAGATTTCTACAAGACACACTGTACTCAGAGAGAGTAAGGGAACAACTGTCTTTATAAAAGACAAACAGTTTACAATATTGGAGGACACTGTAATCACTGTCCGAGAGGGAGTTTTTTTTCCAAATGGATAAAACGATTACAAATACTGAACAAAAGAAACAGTAAAAATTGACCTCACAACAGGTCAGATTCTTAATAACCAGAAACATCAGTTCATTCTCAAAAGTAAAACTTATATTGTCACTGGAAAACTGTGACAATGTGACATTAAAGAAACCTTTTACAATAAAAAGAGAAACATATTGATCTTAAAACAGATCAGTTTTCAAGAATCACATGAAGTGAGGGAAAGTCCATTATGACAACATGTGCATAAACAGGACAATTAAGATGTTTGATCAAAATGATCAATAGTACTCAAGGGACAACAAATATCACTATTGCATCATATTTTCTAATACATGATGCACAATGAAGCACAAATGTATCACAGCAAAATTGTGATATTCAACAAAAAAGAATAAACATCTGGATCTTACAACAGATCATTTTTGAATAATCAGAGAGATTAAAGTGACGTAAAGTCCAATATGACCATATGTCCATAAAAAAGGACATTTCAATATTTTTTTTATCACAATGATCAATAATAATCAAAAGATAACAAATGTTACCAAAGCATTATACACCACCAATACATGAAGTACAGTGAAGTATAATAATAATAATTGCTGATGCAATCACATTTGACTCATGCAACATGCATGACAAGATGTTCTCTTTCTTCATTTGAAAGATATTGTTGTTGTCATTTCCATTAGGAAATCTCATCTTACACAAAGAAACAAAATACAAGCTTCTGTTCACACAGAAGAACGACTCTTTAAATTTCATAGAATTCAGTTCAAGTAATCTTTGACCAACATGGTCATCTGAGTTTGTCTGCTAGTAAGTCCAGTCTGTAGGTGTCTACCACGGCCTCCAGAGGGCGCTGTTGACTGGACTCTTCTCTTTGGTGATGCAGGTCTGGACTGTGGAGCTCAGGAGAGAGAAGTCAGCCTCCATCAGGCTCTTCTCAGAGGAAGACTGCAGCTTGTTGACGTGGTTCAGCAGTCTTCTCTGCTGTTGATTCTGCTGCTGCAGCTGTGTCAGGAAGCAAACTGTCATCTCCAGGATGTCTGCTTTCTCCAGCTTGGAGTCTGGCTGCTGTTTGAGGAACCCTGGATCTAGGACAGACTTGAGCTGCTCGATGCTGCTGTTGATTCGCTCTCTGCGTAACTTCTCCACCAGAGGTTTTCTGAGCTGCAGAGAGAAGAACAAAGTCATTAATAAACTTATTCTGCAGTAAAGTGATAGCATTAAACAAAAGACATTATAATTGTAATGTTTAAGTCTTGAATCTCTAATTTACCTTGTGGGTCAGAGTCAGGTGCTCCTCAGAGTTGGTCATTGCTGCAGTGATTGTAGGTGTCATGGCTGGATCTCTGTGCTGTAGAGGTCTCTGTAGAGAGGATCTGATCTCTGCTGGCTTCATCCCTCCTATTTATAGTCCCACATCTCCATATGAATGTGTGGGTCTTGGTCTGGCTGGAGTTTCTCACAGTCTCAACCAATCAGAGAGCTCAATGAGACAACAGGACATGTGGACCAGCAACGTGCTGAATGGTGTTACATTACCCGGGGGACAATAGTTAGATCTCAGGGGAACAGGTGGAGGACTGGGGGGGTGATGGAGAGAGACTCCCAGAGCTCTGGGAAAGTGGTGACCCTGTAGAGAGAGCAGATCTGCTGCCTGATGCTGGGATCAAGGACTTTGACTGAGCACACGCTGATCATCCCATCACACGTGAAGAAGAAAACATTTATTCTTTGATTCATGAATTACACTTGATGACAAGATATATGAAGAAATTGTTTTCTTTTTTTCTAGAAATTCTATTGAGCCACAAACTAAAATGTAGCAGATGAAATCCGTCTATTTTGAAATGATCATTTGATTGGATATTTATTTTATACATCATGATTTTTTAAATTAAATTTTGCATGATCAAAATGATGATCATTTAGCAAAACAATGTAAGATATCACTAATGCAGTCCATTCATGTAATTTAAAATAAACTCAAGACAGTAATCCTGCTGCTGCCCAGATGTAGCAGAGTCTTTGGACACGTGCCGCCTTGTAGTCAGTGTGAGTAACAAGCTGAGCTCAGTTTCCCACACCGACTCCCTGAGCAGTGGTCAATGAACAACAAAGGGACTTCAGTGACAGATGCTGGCAGTGTGTTGTTATGGAAACAGAGCCTGACATCACCAACCATCTGGAGGGAAAGGATCCCATTGGCTAAAACTGACACTTTGTAAAATTCTAAATTATGGTGCAAAGTCTCTGATAAAGTATCAAACATGTGACTTGACATCTCTCATTTCAAATTTCCAGTCATGATCATGTCTCTTTATTGATCATCAGTTGGATCAAAATATCAGCTCCATGGAGGATTACTTTGCGGCCAGTGGAGTGGATGCCATTCACCACCTCTGCCTTCACAGTTTTCCCACACTCCACTCCCACATAAAATCTGCAAACATTGCACCCACAGGCTGTCCTCCTCATGTCTAGAGACTTATTGTCATGGTTTGCCCTGACAGACAATTTATGTTTAAATTAGTTTTGTGTGATTGAAACTTTTGGTTTTTGTTCCTGAGTTCACCTGTGTAGCGTACATACCTGACCTGGCATCAGTCACAAGCCATTAAGGAAGTTCATTGTAAGGACATGCAGAGTTACGGACACACAATCGTCACTTCGCGACTCTTCCCACCATCAAACTATCAAATTGATAGGAAACAGAGACAAAGGGCCTTTGTCTCACAAACGGAACATCCTTTTAGCATGTCAGAGAAACACAGAACCAGACCAAAGGTCAAAGGGTCAACTCCAGAGGATTAACCAATGGACAAAATCTCCAGTTTGTAACAATAAGACTTTGTCTAATGATATTTGATTGTTTCTTGTATAGGACAAGTAACAACAAAAGGACTGATTAACACTCAGGTGTGAATCCTGGCCTGTCTGTGCCATGCATGAACACACACACGCACACACACACTAACCTCCCTTCCTCTGTCCCTCTCTAGATAAGAGTCATAAACTACAACCCACATCCCAATCCTGGGTAGTGACCAGCAGAACACTCTTCACAGACACAGATCTAAGGAAGAATGTAAAATTAACTATCTAACTGTTCTCTAACTCATGAGATGTTCCTATGCAATAGTTTAACCCCAAACTTCTATCCCATAAAATGTTTGAAATGTAGCATGTAGATTTTAAGACAATGTCCGTCATGTGACCATACTGTCAGCATCCTTCACATGAGGTAACACACTACATGACATCCAGAATGTCCATATTATTATTATTACAGTCAAAGAACTGCTGTGTAATCCACATGTATAGACTTTTAACTTTGGGAAATGTTTATATTGTTGTTTGATCAATTAACCACTTGTATCATGATTAATTCCAGGTTTGAAGGATGTAATATGAAATCAACACTCCTATTACTCCTCTCTGCCATTATTAGTGCAAGTAGTTTTATATGTTATTTCATTTAATGTTTTGTGGTCATGGTGGAAGACAGATGTGCGAGTTTATAAGTAAACTCTAGAATTAAATTATTCCAAAGTTCAGTGGAAAATTACTCTCTTCTCCAAGTGGAAACACAGGAAAAGATGGGTGGTGCCCATGAAACATGCGCCCGCCCCCAGGGGATAAAACAGTCGTGAACAATTCACACACGTTAGAAACTCTGCAAGATGCTAAGAAGGAAGAAGATGCTAGAAGCTGAGAACTTTGCTCAAAGCTCAGAGTCCCGGCTCAAAGCCTCTGTAGCCACGTAAACTCTTAGCTCTAAGCTGCTCGCCACAAACTCATGGCTCTTAGTCATTTTTGCACTTTTCACGTCCTTTATTTTTCTTTGCCACAAGCTCCAAGTAACATCATTTTTGTGTACATGTGCAATCTTTTATTTTTATAAGGCAAGTCAAGACCAACTGAACCAAAGCAACAGAAGTGCCTCAGAGTAATTTTGTAACTTTTAAATCATCATCAAGTTTTCCTTTTTGAAGATTTTGACAACTTTAGAGTCGTCTGGTCAACGCCAGTCTCCTCTAAAGTTATCCAGCCAAAGTGAAGAGCATTAGAGTTTATTTCACATCAACCCACAAGAGACGCCAGCAGATAACATCTCTGCACGACCGCCTGCAGAGAAGCTGAGGTTCCAGCCAAGGGTCTTCAGCTACAGCGCAACTCACAGTAGGCCGGTCTTTACACTCTGCTCATGACTGGGTTGATGTCGAAATATAGCAATATTTAATCATCAAACCTAATTCGTAGATGTAGCATCATTAGCTGTATAGCCATAGTGTATAGCCATAACATATTCTCTCCCACCATTGCTAACTCATCACACTGCTCATTTCATTATTATTTTCATCTTTATGATTATTACACCTTGCATTTACTCTGTAGATAGTAGTTTAGTTAATAAACTCCTGTATTTACACCCAGTTGTTGTCCTGTTGTGTTCTTTTGACGTAGAGACTGGAGATCCATTGAATCGAGAAGTCATGGCTTCCAATATGAGATTGATAAATTTGGCAATGAAGTAATTCATTGTTGTCCTCCCAGAGGACTGGTGCTCCATTTCAACGAGAGTAAATTCTAAATATGGCGTTAACGCTATACCTGGGTTCTGTTTTTTTAGTTCTGCTTGGGTTGTGAGTTTGGTTTTCTTTAATTAAAATAACCCTTTTTTTCCTACCAAACCCTTTTGCATTTTGGTCCTTAGTTTCTCATATCTGACACTTATATCATGCCTCCCTGTCCTCCACTTTTACTCAATGCATCACATGTCAAACCAGAGATAACAGTGATACTTGACACTGGTATGCTAATGGCAAGAGGGCATACAACTCATCACAAGCAGAGAGAAATGGTTAAGTTATGTGGATGACTACACTCCATACCCATATAGTCTCAAATTTGGGTCCAAATGATTTTGAACTTGTAAAGTGATGTTCACAAATAATTCCAATGTTTTTAGCAGCAAATCAACATCTGTAAAACGGTAAAATAAATCTCCTTGACAAATTCAAGTTTGTGCAGATTCTAGTCTATATAGGGTCGGGGGAAGTAAGTTTGCAGTAGTATGTAGGAGGGAAGTAAGTCGGGGGAAGTAAGTAGGAGGGAAATAAGTCGGGGGAAGTAAGTTGCCTCCCCCATCAGTTAGCTTGCAGGTTAGCCTGATTTTGAAAATCCCTAGTTTGACACAAACTACCTGTTACTGTGTGCTACAGGTAATTAGTGACACTTTGTGCAGCACTCCACAAAATCTCCTTCATAGATGTTAATAAATCCTTAATAAATGTATTCCGGTACAGGATTGGATGCATTTTTTTGGTCTCACACATATTTAAAGAGGTCAAGTGGTCAACCAGTCCATTTGTTAAGTCTTCTTTTTGAAGTTCTACCTAAAAATACAAAGTAGGCCTATTGTTGTTCTTAGGAATGGAATTTAAGTCATCTGTAAAGCATTAATTTATTAACTATTATAAAGCCTTTATAAGGGGTGTGTTATTAAAAAGTACCACATGTTGTTTTTCTTGTTATGAACGGTTGCCTGACTGAGCGGAAATGCAATTTCACACCAAACTATGTAGCGGAATTTGCACTGCTGCACTTGCATAAACACAACATTAAACACACCGGTCCAGCTGCTTTCGGTGGGTTTGTTTTTTCTGGTAAGGAACTATATTGCTCATCAATGATGTGGTTTTGTGGATTCTTCTGTGGCTTCTTTTTATAGTAAAAATAAAAACTCCCTCTGCACCAATCTATGGTTAGTTTTTTTCAAACCCATAGATTATATATGATATATGTATATAATCAAACTACTAGGACTTCCTCTAAGTGCACAGGACATTCAGACAGAGACATTCAGACAAGCTTCACCAGATACTATCAAACATTAGGCAGATAGGAAGCACAATGAATGTGGGTGAAGTGATCTACACACTGGTGGAGGTGCTCATTGCTGTCAGCTGCTGTTTGGGTAATTTGTTGGTTATTCTGGCTCTGTGGACCAGTAAGAGCATTCAACTGCCCACCTTCTGCCTGATTGTCTCTCTGGCTGTTGCTGACTTTATGGTTGGCTGTGTAGCCATACCGTTGGCTGTGCTGGTGGACGGACGAGTGAAGACTTCATTTCATGGCTGTCTCTTCATCAGCTGCATGGTCATCCTGTTGACCTTAGTCTCAATTTTGTGTCTGGTGGCTATTGCAGTGGACCTTTACCTCCGGGTGTATATCCCTCTCAGGTAAGATTATTGAGACAATGCTTGCTGAGATAAAAGTAAAGTTGCACTGGTAGGGTAAGGAATTCAGTTTCCTATGCTAAATACATGTAGTGGTGGTACTGTGAGGTGTTTTGGACAATGAATAAGGCAAAAAGCTTTTGTTTACTTGCACTTTTTATATAGCTTGCACTAAATTTTATAATTCTTACTCAAATTTTGTTATACTATTTTTAATTTATTTTGTGTCAGTGTAGTTGGAAACACAAATACATAGGGAACTCTTGATGATACCTATAACTAGTGTTTTTCTCTGTAGGTACAAAAGGACTGTGACACAGAGACATTCATGGCTTGCAGTAACAGCATGTTGGTTTGTTGCAATACCTCTAAGCTTTGCTCCCATGCTTGGATGGTACAACGGTGAAGCCTTGTCTAATTCAGTCAACTCTACCATCATCTGCCACTTCATAACTGTGATCCCCATGTCATACCTGGTGTACTTCAGCTTTTTTCTCTGCAGTTTGACACCTCTGATGGTGATGATTGTATTGTATGGCTTTGTATTCTGTACCATACGAGGGAACCTTAGAGAGAAACCAGGTAGCGGTGCCCAGAAACAATCTCTGAACTACCTAAGGAAAGAGAAGCAGCTGGCAGGATCTCTGTCCCTGGTATTGGCTCTTTTTGCACTGTGCTGGTTCCCTCTCCACATAATGAACTGCATTGTTTACTTTAATGGGCCGAATTATGTACCAGAGATAGCATTCTATGTGGGCATCCTGCTTTCTCATGCTAACTCAGCTGTAAACCCAGTTGTGTATGCGTTCAAAATACAGAAGATCAGGGCTGCATACCTGAAGCTCTGGAGACGGTATATCGCATGCAGAGAAGAAAATCAAGCATCTCACACAAGCCAGACGACAGACAACAATCCCATCAGTACCATTAACAGTGTGGCCAAAAATGAATGACAGCAGATTTGATTCATGACTATACAGCCACATTGTTTACCACAAGCATTAATACAACCTTTGCTTTGAGTCAGAGATCACTTATCACAATCTTACTGAGCTGTCTCACGCTTTATTTTAGAGACAGAGACATACTGTACTTTTATAGGTGTGTGGTTAGCAGTGTGACACTGTTTTTTTCACTTTAAAAATACCTGCTGAGCGCTATTGTTTGTATTTTTTTTCTTGATGCACAAGATGATCAATGTTTTCAGCTGACTCAGTAAAATGGCAAACACATGTACTTCCCAAAACGTGTTCTATTAAAGATGTATTTTCTAGTCTCCCAGGAAGTGAATTTCTGTAACATATTAAAACAACAACAACAACAACAACAACAACAACAACAACAACAACAACAAACACAATTGATGTAATTTTAACTAGATTTGCACAGGTTTTGTTGTAGCCAGCTGTAAGGTTGTATTTGTGTTGCATGTTGGTAACTTTGGTTTAAGGATGTCAAGAATGTGAACTTTAGGTAGGCTGCTGACCTTTGGGGGAGCAGGAGATAACGGGGTCTGTCACACGTCAAGGGTTTTATGGTTATATTGGTGTTTAGAAGATTATCTACATCCTGGCAGAGATTTAGTGATGCAGGTACTTCCAGGAGGATGTAAGCAATAAAAGTGAAACATTGAGAGAAAGGTTTTGAGGTTAAACAGATGATAATTACCAGGCCCTGATCAAGTTAGGATATAAGAAGCTCAAGTTCTGTCATTCAGTGAGAGACTTGGTGTACCCAGCACCAGATCTGTCCTTTGTGCACAAATAAACCAGCCAAACTGAAGCGTTAACTTGTTGGTCTGATTTGTACACTTTTCCATCTCTCGGTCACAAGAAATCAAGTTTTCAGTTGGCGTCACAAAACAGCGGCGGAGTCGGCAAACAGGTGAGCAAAAGTTTTATTTTTCTTCATTGACTTATGAAGTTTTGCTCCTTGTTTTGCCCTCTCTGTGAAGAATTAGATGTAATTCAAGGAAAACAATATGGGCCCAATGCAAGCTTAAAAAGGCGACTGCCTAAAGATGGCTGGAAAGTATTTCTAGGGGTCATAGGGGAATTTTCCCTTTTTACAGGGTTTTTCGCCCCTATTTGCATTGAGGAATTTGATATGTTATGAATGTGATATCAAATGTTATTTCTTATGATTATATGTTTGTTATTGAATAGATGTTTATCAACATGTAACCTCAGCCCCTGCAGAAAAAAAGGGGATATAAAAAGGGAGGATTGTAAGGTTGTATTTGTGTTGCAGAAAGAAAATCAAGAAATCAAGAAGAAATCATCTTTTCACCAGCAAATATAGAAAAATTAGGATATAAAACATCTAATATGTGCTGATATCTACTTCTTTTCAAAAACTAAAACAAATGATGCATGTTTAATAGCTACAATCATCTCCCAAAATGTATTACTTTACAGCAAAAATTGGTTAGAAACATAAGAGTGGTGTTAGTGCCAGTAATACATTAAATTATTTCAAGTTCGTGCAGAAAACAATGACCATCAACCGATTAAATGAGAAAGTTAAATGAGATCATTTCCACTTGTGGTTTTCTCCACCGGGGTACAAATACTCTCTAAACTCTCTAAAACTTGCCCCAAAAATATTTACAGCAGGTATTCAAGGCCTGATTATTTTTTTATTTAATGTTCATTTGTATATGGACAGTATATATCATGAATCCACATACAACAGCACTTGCAGCCCATTGCCCTCTGAAATACATAAATCTGAAAAATAAAATACATATTATACAACATTTAGTTCTGACCAAGTAAGTACAACAGCACTGGGACTTTTAACCACGTGTATCACTCCGCTTCACAGGCGTTCTATTAATCAGCGTTACATTAACGCTATCGTTATCTATATTAGAACTTTGTAGGGATGAATATATTTCCAGAAATAATATTTGACTTAAATGATGTAAGGTCGTCAGAAAAGGATGAAGGGAGGAAGCCTAGATACTTCGGCGCACTTAAGCGGCGAGTTAAGGTGTAGGCAAAGTAGCAAGCTAGTGTGCACTGTGCAGGTAAGGAAAATGTTTATATGTTGCTTAGCAACAGTGCAGTACCAGTCCAGTTGCGGAACTATTTGTTTTGGCGTTGCCAAAAAAAATGATGAAATAAACAAACAGATCATCTGTTGTTGCTAATTTAACTATTACAGCACTCGTATAACTGTTGTATAAAAGCAATATCACACTCGAGGTCGTGATGTTATACTAATTATCAGCACAGCTGTGATATGGCTGATATTAAACCATATTCCTGCACTGTATTATCACAAAGATATTAATAGAAACATCCGTCAATGCCATGCATGCCACTGCAGGTGCAAAAATTATGTTGCAGTTGTCACTTTCTGCATTAAATCCTGCATGTTTATGAATAAATCTGTAATTTAGGTCCATCCCCTGATAACACTGAGTTTTTTTTCTGTATGTTAATGGGTGAATTAGTCTGCCTCTTTGGGTTACACCCAACTACATCCGGTGTCACGGATCATGGAGGCTGGCTTTTCTGGACATCAGTGGGACATATGTGGGAGTCACAGTCGTTTCCCCCAGGATCATTAACGCTGCACCACAGACTCTGTGAGCGGCCTCATGTCTAATTACTTCTCCCTTGAACTTCGACCCGGCATAAAAATAAAACGGAAAGATCAGGTCGTCGATCTGTTGACGTCTCCGCTGTAAAGTGAACTTTCAAACGGGTTCACAGTATTTCATATGAGCCGCTACAGTTGGACTGAGCTGTTCGTGGACAAGGACCGTTTTCTGCAAGTTGTCTTGAGTAATGTAAGAAAGCGCAAGTTTTCCTTAAAACGTGAAATCATAATGTAGCTAGCAGGAAAAAACTCCTTCATGCAGTATTTAAGCTGTTCTGCAGCGAGTTAAATTAGTAGTACAGCGTTACAGGTAAGTTTATGGCTCACACGTGAACTGGTTAATATAAGGCCTCTACCAAAGTTGATTTGAGTTGAATTTCTTGCAATGATTAGTCAACTGTAGAAACTTACACTAAGAGGAATCATGACAAACATGATGTTGACTTGTTACTGGTCACGATATGAAGACTTGACTGCTGCATTGTGTCTGCAGGTCTTACGAAAGGCTTAAGTTCAGTTTCCTAATAAAAACGGCCTTTAAAAATAGGATTGAAAAGCCTTAAATTCCATTTACAACTATATTATAGCCTCCCACGGCAACGTTACTTATAAATGTGAAATTGAAAACAAACTGTCTGGAAAATCAGCCGTGCGACTGTTCAGGCCTCTGATGTTATGTAAAACCAATATGTGGACCTTAAATAAATTGTTAATCCTTCCATCCATTTTCTGCTGCTTATCCAGGTCCAGGTCATGTTTAATGATTACTTATTAGGAATTATCGTTAGCCTATATACATTGGGGAAGTAGTGACAAAAATGTGATATAAGTATCAATACATTTATGCACTTAAATATTCCTAAGCAGTAGGCCTATCATCCCCTCTGGTTTTCATAGCTGTTTATCATTCTTTGGTCCTTCAGATATTAAATTACATTTGGTGTGGTATTAAAATGCCTTAAAAAGTCTTAAGTTTAACTTGGCGAGCTCTGCAGAAACCCTGTACTGAAACAGTTCAGACTAGCACAGGAGACTGGTTATAACGCTGTAAAAGAACTAATTATAGTCTGTACAGTTTTCCTGCAGTTTTCATAGTTAATATTTGAAAGATGATCATGTGATGGAAAATCACTTATGGATGACCTGGCCTTGGCTTTTATCTCTCAGACGCTGCAGAAAGCAAAAAAACAAACCAAAAAAAAACCAAACAAGGATCTGTGTTTCAGTGTCATACATTACCTCAGCCAAAACCTTTCACATATAAAACAAAAATCTCAGTAACTCCCTATAAAAACAAGGGAGGAGGTGCAAACCAGAGTCTGCTATTGCACGTGTCAAAAATACTACTGAGTACTAGAAAAAAAAAAAAAAAAAAAAAGGCACACTAACATGTTAAAATGGAAAAAGCTTTTATCAGGGTGGTTACATCAATGATAAACACTCCAATAACTTATTGGGTTAGATAAATTACAGTTAAATGCATTAATTACATTGGATTTGATTGGAATCAATCATTAGTCACACAGAATATTTAGCAATGACAGTATGTGATCATCAAAATATAAATTCTGTGGATAATTATACTGAATTCTTGCATAGCCCTATAACTATACTTTGAATTAATAATGCCTAATGAAACATTATTACTGATGCCATCTTGTACATTTTTTATAGCCAAGTTTTTAGGCGAGTGTCCATCTTAAATGGTGATTACACAAATGGATGTGATACACAATAGATGCTCCTCAAGTGTGTGGAGTTGCTGCTCTGACAGTAAACTGAATATGTTTGGGTTTATGACTGATTGTCGACTAAAACTAATTTACATCATTTTTCAACATTTCATAGATAAAAAGATTAAATGAAAAAATAATCAGCAGGTAAACTGAATAATTAGTTGTACCCTTAAAGAGCTTATACTTAGGGATTTACCTCCATTGCAACAAAAATTTCTCATGATTCTTCTTTTAATTTCTTCTTTTAAAGTCCCCTCTGGCCATGAAGCTGGAAATCCGACGGTACCGTCCCTCAGACAAGGACACGGTGTTCACTCTGTTCAGCATCGGCATCAAGGAGCACATCCGTCCATGTTTTCACAAAGCCATGACCAGCCCTCTCTACCTCGCCATCACCCTGGCTCTGTGTGTTGCTGGATACCTCCTCAGCTCTGTGTTAGGGGCTGTGGCGTTACCAGCAGTTTGGGTAGGCTTTGTCTACTACTGCTCTTATAAGCTATATGCCGACTATGTCAGGGAGAGACTCCGGACAGACATGCAGGACATCCCTGGGAACTATCTGAGCAGACCGGATGACTGTTTCTGGGTGGTTGAGGCTGAAGTTGATGGGAGGGTGCAGATCATGGGTATGGTGGCTGTGATGGCCAAACAAAGTGGGAAAGAAAAGTACGGCGAACTGTTCAGAATGATCATCTCTCCACTGTGCAGAAGGATGGGCCTGGGCTTCAGGATGGCTCAGATCGTGGTCGACTTCTGTAAGGAACGAGGCTTCTCCAAGGTGGTGCTGGAGACCAGCTCCACCCAGACGGCTGCCGTGGCCCTATACGAGAAACTGGGGTTCTGCCACATCCTCTCACACACCAAAACAGAGGCTCCCTTGTGGGTTGTAACACTGGCCAAAGTCACAGTTTTAAGAATGGAAAAAAAATTGTAGGCCTGAAATAACCCTGATCAGCCACTGTGACGTTCCTGTTCTGTTCCTCTTTATCAGCGATTTAAGCTTTTGCAGTGATAATACTTTACCGAAACTATTATTAGTAAGCTATGTCTCACACACACACACATAAGTTTTAAAATGTGTTTCACTTGTACTGTATGGACGACCTATTCGTTGGTCTCAAACATGACACATTGCTGCTCTTCTAAGTTTATTGGATCAAGAGTCAAGATTCACCAGATAGTTATTGTTGTTCAAAAGTTTTAGGCAGGTGTGAAAAAATGCTGTAAACTAAGAATGCTTTCAAAAATGGAAGTGTTAACAGTTTATTTTCATCAATTAACAAAATGCAGTGAATGAACAGAAGAAAAATCTAAATCAAATCAATATTTGGTGTGACCACCCTTTGCCTTCAAAACAGCATCAATTCTTCTAGGTAAACTGGCACACAGTTTTTGAAGGAACTTGGCCGGTATGTTGTTCCAAACATCTTGGAGAACAAACCACAGATCTTCTGTGGATGTAGGCTTCCTCAAATCCTTATGTCTCTTCATGCAATCCCAGACAGACTCGATGTTGAGATCAAAAATGAAATTTCTGCTTTGAAATCTTTGTCTGGGAGAGACCTTGCTGATGCAGTATAACAACCTTGTGTCTTGTTGCTGTGCTCAGTGTTGCCATGGTGTATGACCTGTGACATGAAACTGTCTTCTACAACCTCACCTTGATAGTGTAGAGTTCGGCTGCGCCTCACCCAGTTTAAAGCCTCCTACACAGCTGTTTCTGTTTCAGTTAATGACTGGGTTTCAACCTACATGTTCAAATTGATGATCATTAGCACCTGTTTGGTATAATTGGTTGATCGTACACCTGACTATAATCCTACAAAATCCCTGACTTTGTGCAAGTGTACCTATAAGAATTGATGCTGGTTTGAAGGCAAAGGGTAGTAATACCAAATATTGATTTGATTTAGATTTTTCTTTTGTTCGCTCACTTTGTATTTTGTAAATTGATAAAAATAAACTATTATTATTTATATTTTTGAAAGCATTCTTAGTTTACAGCATTTTTTCACACCTGCTTTAAACTTTCGCACAGTACTGTGTATGTATATATATATATATATATATATATATTTATACTTTTTTTTTTTTCAACTGATTTTAATTTCACAAATGATACAGAGAACATTCCACTGTTTTGCACACAAAAACATGCAAGAAATAAACCCATTCTCAAAGGTTTTACCTGGCTGTGTGTTTCTCCCACCTAAACAGGCGCAACACGACTAATAGAAAGGTCGGAGAGATGTGAGGCGAACAGCCACATAGTCCTGAGAGGAGGTGTAATCCAGTAAAATATGAAAACACCTGTGTGGGTGAATCATGAGTGTGTAGGATCGTCACAGCTTTATTTCTTATCACCATTAAATCAACGGCTCATTCAAACGCACCCCTCGTTCTGCCGGCAAATTATACACAATATATAGTGAGTAGTGAGTGAACTGTAATGCCATAGTATAATGATTATATAGTAAATTTTGCATATGGATGCCAGTGGTCATGATAGTATGTGTTTTTAAAATAGGCCTTTTTCATAGACATAAAGTACGTTACCAAGTTTATAGACAGGGTTGTGGATTGTAGATGAAACAGTAGAGGGCATCATTTATCTAAGTAACACTGAAGCGCTTCTCTGTGTGCAAATCAATAGTATCTACAATATCGTGTTCTCAGTATTTACAGTACATGAATATGAGTCATTCAAAATATCTGTAATATATATGTGAATATTATTATAGTAAGTATCAAAGCAAAGTAACAAACGTGCATTTACTCAAATACATTATTCCATTACATTTAGCTATTCTTTTTTTTTTAAAAAGGTAATTTAGTATTAAAAGAAACAGAAACATATTTTATGATCTGCAAAGGCCCTGCAGGAAATTCCAAATTTTGTAGCTCATAATGTTGTGTTGGGTGGTAATTTGAATAGGCACCGTGTAGTCGGTGTGTTTTTTTTTAACTCACAATGTGTAGAGTCTTCCTTTTATTTTTGCAGTAGGCCTGTCATTCACATTATTCTGCTGCAGTAAGTTTTTGTTTGCTTAAAAATGAGACAATCCTGATGAAAACCGCTGTGGTCCATTTAGCTTCAGCCCCTTTATCTATGTGCCAGATCTGTGGGATCTCTGAGTATGTTTGCATGCACCCTACTATCCTGGTTTTGAGGCTTTTATTGAGTGTGTTTTTTTAATTTTTTTATTTGTTTTCATCATATTAGAAATGTGAGGGGTACTCAGAACATAAAGAGACTTGGATTGGTTTCTGGTTGCCAGGTCTTTGCTGCATTTACCACCAATTTGATAAAATGTATCCTCCATGTGACCTTTGTATTCAAAGGCATGGACAACAATGAATGGCAATGATAAGATATAAGGCAACATCAAAATATGTGCAAAAATGTAAAACAGAAAACAGAATTAAACTTGTAAGATCAAATTATAAAATAAAAGAAACATAGAATATTAAGTCCACTAAGAGCAAAAAAAGGCTATTGAAAACATGCATGTCTTGTGTTTTGTCTTAAAAGTGTCAATGGGGGTTGAACATTTCATTGATTATCTAAGAGGCCTAGAATAGAGGAGTGACAGAATTGTTTAGGGGTGCCAACCCAAGTATGGCTTTAAAAACAAATACAAGAACCATGAAACTGAGCCTGTTTTTGACAGCCAGTGCAGACGCTGCACTGGCTGAAGAGTATGGAGTAAAAAGTACAGTGTTCCCCTCTGACATGTAGTGGAGGAGAAGTTTATAATAGCACAAAATGGAAATATGGAATTAAATGGAAGTAAAGTACAAGTAAGTTGAAGTTGTACTTAAGTAGAGTACTGAGTAAATGTACAGTACTTCAGCTGAAGTGGTCCTGTTTGCATATTTGGGTTTGTGAATCTGACAAATATGATCCAGGTTCACAGTGCACATGTGCCACTGTGGCTTTTTTTGATTCTACCACTAGGTGGTGCCAAAGTTTTCAAATCTTACACACAATGTGCTGTAAACACGTGATTAAACATTCTACTTGGAGTGACCTTAAAATAAAACTTTTCTTGAAAAGAATTTGACAAGAAATGACATGAATTAATATTGATGGGGAATTTGAGGCACTGTGTGGAGAGTTCTCATGTTCCTCTCATCTGTACGTGGGATCGTGCTCCATGTGTTTCATCCGACAGGTCATAGAGTCCACCTCAGGTGAATGAATGCCTGAATGTGTCCCATGTAGAGGCAGGACTGTACATGTCAGTATATCTGATTGGTTTGCTTGTAAGGCAAAGAACTCTCAGAAAAAGCTTTGTGATATTTCATTTTAAGCCACTGTGAGCTTTTACACACAAGGATGCTTTGTTAAACATGTCAATTTATATTCTAGGAGAGGCCCTTTGGCAGTCATAGGGGCTGACGTACATGTGATGTCCATATATAGCAAGAAAGCTCAAATGAATCAGAATCAGTATTTTAACAGGCTTCCCACTATGCATTGTTTGAGAATTCAAACTCTCCTGAGACATGGCAGACATGATGGAAACTTTCTGTGCATCTTTAATACATGTTAAAATAAGTCATAGTTCTCTCTTTTCATAATCAGGAAAACAATGTTAATAAAAGTTTGTATCGAATTCAACTTAATATCTTTAGTTTATTCAACTTATTGTCTCAAGTTCAGTAAGAGAAGAAAACAATACAATACCACAACCTTTTTTTTCTTTTAGACTGTAAGAGGTGATGCTGGTGCTTATTTTGAGGCTGCTGTAGTTTTACCCGGTTGGTTAGGATCTACAAATGAACACTGTTCCTCTAATGCAGTCGTTAATATGTGTTTAATATATTTTTGAACATATTAATAATTTCCATGACTTTGGGACTTTGCAGTTTTAGTGAGTGATGCAATTCAGACAGGAATCAAGACTACAAAGGCAGCAGAGGATAGTTTGCAGTCTGCCACTTTATACGTCTATTGCTGCTCTACTGCTTAAGAATTAAGGATCCACCTCAACCAGCTAAAACATTAAAACATGTCTCTTTCTTTCTTCATTTTAAATTTTGGTACATTTTGCTGATTTTGCTGATAAAAATTCTGTACCTTTAAAACAAGGAACATGGATGCAATTCAAACGAAATTCTTTCTCAGTGGTGGAAAGTAACTCAGTACATTTACTTAAATGTTGCATCTTTTTTTTCAATCAATATAAACCATAATATAATAATAAAATACTGACAAGGGGCAGTGAGTGCTGATGTGTACATTTTGCTGATAATTCTTCTGCACTTTTACTTAAGTAACATTTTGAATACAGGACTTTTACTTATTTAGTATTTTTATACTGTGGCATTGCAACTTTTAAGGAAACAAATTATCTGAATATTTCTTCTGCTGCCGCCTTTACTCACCAAGATGTTGTTTTTTGTAACCTTTGCAGAACATTTCCAGATCAGTTCATTTTTTGGGGAAAACAAGTGACCCACACCTAAGTGCCCCATGGGCTATAACTGGGAAGCACGCACACACACATACCTATCCCATGTGTGTTTTTGTGCCGACAGTCAACCAGCAGACCAGTCAACAACTCACTCAGCAGGATAGAGGGCCGTTGGCTCCATTGAAACATAACTATGCCACAGTATATTACCTTATTTACTACCATATGGAAAAAATCGCAATGGATCCAATCAGGCTTGTAATAAATGTTTTATCTGTAGTTCCCACTGAAGATTTAATGTTGTTGTTTTCACTTTAAAGGCCCTGTAAACTTATTTTTCTCAATCAGCCTTTTAGTATTTATAATGGGATCCTCCACGAACACGCTATTTTCTGCTTAGGTTTGACAGTTTTGTTGTTTTCACATGAAGGATTTCTCTTTTTTATTTCTTTTCTCTGAGCTTTTTTCACAGGTTAGACTCGGGCAGGGCTCGTGTAGAAAAACCTGATGTCGCATGTGCTACATCTGCAAACCATCAGGATTACATATATTTTCTGAGTTTGTAAGTGCTACTCATGAATATTTAATGCCATAGAGAAATATTTGAATAATAATCAATATTTTCATAATACCACAGTGTATCCCTTGGCCTCATTATCTCAGAGATTCACCTCTATGCGTGAAGCTAACTGTTCCAGGCTATGGATGGTTGCTTTACCAGGATGCACAGCTACATGAGAGATTTATCCCCGAGTTTCCCCAACCAACTCCTTCCAGGACAAATGCTTACACCGGGGCCAATCACAATTATGTAACGCTACTGCGAAATAAGAAGCTATAGCTAGCAGCTTGTTATCTTAGCTTAACAGCACCTCTAAATCTCATTAATAAACACATTATATCGCATTTGCTTGATCTGTATAAAACTGCATATAGGTGTAAAAGTGTTATGTTGACACAGCCAGGTTATCTGGTTTCCCCCGCTACATTTTTACTGTACAAGGTGTCAAACTTCGGTCAGCAAATAAACAATTTAGCATGTTTCCAAAAATCTTGAACGATACCTTTAAATCAAGCCAACATACCCGTGGAAATGCAGAAAATTGCAAAATGAGGTTTTCCCAATTTAGTTAAATTTCTTCAGGAACGTGTTTTCATAAATGTATGTATTTTAATATAATAATATTTTTTCAACCAATTTTATTTGTTTTATAATACATTAATGGAATGTTATAACATGTTTAGTCCACTTTCTTCACAGAGGCAGAAATCTTCACCTTGATAACAAGTTTCCACAACCCCATTCTTCCCATCCCTGTACCCACAAAACCAACACATGACACTTGTTTTGAGTTCATCTCTACACACATTTCAGGTGAATGACACTTGGCAGCTCTCCAAAGCAAAGAGTGTGATTGAGAAACCAAAGGTAAAGTTACTCCTGCCTGTGTTATAACACTTGGCAGTGTTTTTGTGTGCTCTATCTGTCCGTCAAAGGCTCTGAGTTCAACACTTGTGAAAAAGCCAAACAAGATGGCAATACTGAATCTGTGTCAGTTGTTGAAGAGGCTGAGGGGACAAACATATCAAGGTTTGTGCTGTTGAAGGCCTTGAGAGTCAACACACAGCATGTGTACACTGTGTGATATTATCCTAAGGGGGAAAAACTGTTTTCACACTCTACCTTTACAGATATACCAGGGATATAATTTGTGCTCATGACTAAGAACAAAGTATGTATATATCCCTTTTTAAAAAAATTTTTACTGCATGAAGAAAAATTGTGTATGAGGGAGAACCCCAAAAAACATTTAATGGAAAGAAAAACAGGAAAAATATGTAATAATAAATATTATAGCAACAATAAGCCAAGTGATAAACTGATGCAAAAAGACTCAGTAAACGAAACAGTTTTTGGCCTGACAAATCATTAGCATTTATATATATATATATATACATACATATATATTTGTCACACAAATTTAAGGGATAAAACAAAGTAGATAATAATATTAATTATAAATAATGACACAAAGCTTATGTTTTCATCAAGGAAAACTGTTAAATTAGCATATCTACAGCTCATTATTGCAATACCAGCAGGACCCACACACAGGACTTTAATGTTCTCTGTGATGTTTCAACTGTATCACAGTAAAAAATAAAATACAGCTTATTTGGCATAAATGAAAATTAATATTTGTTGGGCCTTAGAACTTGAATGATCAGCATTTCAAGAAGCCACAACCATGCTGGTACACATCAAGCTAGTTTTTGAAAAAAAAAGGTTGTTAGTCCTGTTAATTTATCATTTTAATCTGTTCCCCTCATTATAAAACCAGAATGTTGTGTTTCTTTAGTTAGAGAACGCATGAAAAACATTTTTTCATTCAGTCTTTATTTCATTTGCACTGTAAACAAGTTATAATATTAAGTTATATTAAACTTTTCTTTCATAATCAACATCATATAATTAGCTAAAATATGATTACATAAATTTGTCTGTTTCAAATTTAAATCGTTTTTTAGTTGCATTACTGTTAAAAATTCCCCACAAAACTTTCTTTTTTCTCATATGAATAAAGTTGCATGATGGAGGCTTTCTCTGAAATGTAATTGAGTCATAGAGGTCATATTGAGCAAAAACTATCATGAGGGATAAAGCTCGTCACAATATCCCGTCAGGTCTGAGGATGTCAGAATTGCTTCTCTGCTCATTGCAGATGATGTGGTTCTTTCGGCTTCATCAGACTGCGACCTTCAACACACACTGAGGTGGTTTGCAGCTTAGTGTGAAGCACCTCCAAGTCTGAGACTATGGTTCTCTGCTATAAAACTGTGGATTGCTTAGGTCTGAATTACTGCCTGAAGAAGTTTGAGTATCTCGAAGCCTTGTTCGTGAGTGAGGGTAAAATTGAGCGTGAGATTGAGGCAGATTGATGCGGCATCAGCGGTTGTACTGCACCGTGGTGGTGAAGATGGAGCGGAGCTGGAGGGCGAAGCGTCTGATTTACCAGTCGATCTACGTTCTAACCGTCACCTATAGTCATGCTCAGACTCTCAGGGGGAGCTCCGAGTAGAGTCACTGCTCCTTCACTCTCCTCACAGGTGCTTTCCTCTGGAGTTTCCCAGGCATGGCCAACAGGTAGGAAACCCTGGGTCAGAGATTATATATCTCATCCGACCAAAGGAAAAGCAGCAAAAAATGGATGGATGATAAATAACCAAACAAAACATACTGTATGTAAATAAAAGGAACCCAAACTCATTTGTAAACTAAGCCCTTCAAGTGGATACAATATACAGATTTGAGTCACATTAACGTGAAGAATTAATAAATAAATAAATAACTCAACATTATTAAAATTCTGAGTTGTGATCATGTAAAATAAAATTAAAGTTAGTCTAACCTAAAGTAAAAACTTTAAGTTTGATCAACTCAAAGCCTAAACTTTCACTGTAGTTTGCTGCCTTGAAATTTGAAGTCTTCTCAGCGTTTTCTTTTTAACAGTGCAGATGTCTCCCCCAGGCCTCAGTTGTATTGATTTTTGTATTGATTTTTGTATCTCAGAAATCAAATTTTTAATTTTTTTTTTGTCTCATTTCTTTTGCTGGATGGTGTGTGGATCAATAATGATGAACCTTACTCATGTCCATATATTTAGAGCAAATGGGATGTTTAGTTTCAAAGATATTGTGTTTGGGAATTGCTGTGGCATTCCTCTGTCCGTCTTGGAGATATTTGTGAAGGGTTATGTAAATGTAATACTTTAGAAATCTTTGAAACACCCCTGCTGTTGGCCTTCTTATAGACATTGTCAGCTATCTAGATGACCTACAAAGATGACTACAGAAAAACAAAGATAAAAACAGAGGAATTACATTTCTATTATTGCCTATAGACAAGTCGTATCGCATCGTATTGTATATGTGAAATAGACTATATCTTTGCTTTTTCTTTTTTTTTTTTCTTATTCATTTATTTGTGCCATTTTCCCTTTATTGGGCAGTGACGGTGCAGAAACAGACAGAAAAAAGGGGGGAGAGACGGGCATGACATTGAACAAAGGTCCCTAGCTGGATCTGAACCAGGGACATTGCATTTACACAGCGTGCATCTGAACCACTGGCTCATGGATCTGAACCACTATACCTACTGTGTAAAAATAAAGCACTAAAAGTAAAGTGAGGATGCCTTTCAAAAATAATGCCATTGATAATTTGTATTTATCAACTAACTTCACAGAAAATGCAGTAAACAGAGAAACCTTTGAAACAGCACCAATTCTCCTCGGTACACAAGTGCAGAGTTTTTCAAGGTGCTTGGCAAGTAGGTTGTTCTGAGCATCTTGGAGAACTTGCCACAGTCTTCTGTCTCTTCATGTGACCCTAGACTGACTCGATGATGTTGAGCTCTACAGGGCCAGACCATCTGTTGCAGGACTCCTTGTTCTTCACGTCACTGAAGATATCTCCTTATGACTCTGGCTGTGTGTTTGTGGTTGTTGTCCTACCGCAGAATGAATTTGTGACCGATCACACACTTCACTGGTGGTGCCACTTGATGGATAAGAATCTAAACATTTAAAGTGCCTAATACTACCAGAATAAGAACCTCCCCCCCTTAGTTTGCATTGTCTCAACTTCATGGCACAAGCAAGCAGACCAGACAGGAGCATCATCTGAGGTCAGGTAAGGCAGAGACCAAAAACACACAAGAAAACAACTATAGTTTCCAGCCTTCCTAATTCAGATGGAATTATCCCAACTCAAAACTGAGAGGGTCAAAAACTGAGCTGGGTTTCTCAGCATAAGGAGCCTTGTAGGTTTTAATCTGCTGTTTTGATCAATGTAATGCAACTGTTGCATTTTCTTACACAACTGACACACATACATGCACGTGTCCAACAAATGGAACAGTGGGTATCGTTTCACAACAAGCTGCTAGTCACACTGGCAAAAATCCTCCAATTGCACAAAAAGGGAGAACAAATGCCCAGGTACAGACAGACACACACACACACACACATACACACGCTGATACACGTATGAGCGCACAACTGCCAAAATGTGTAATAGTTGTTTGATCAGGTCATGTTGACAGATCGACCCTTTAATGATAAACAGATGGACATCTACTCTATGCTCCCCAGGAGGCAGCAGACCGCAGGACCCTGACTTCCTCTGCAGGCTGTTAATAGAGAACACAGCTCGGGTCAAACAAATAAACAGGCTGCTGGACACGCACAGAAAAACCTCCCAGCTCCAAGTTTACCATTTGTGTTTTTTTACCGTAAAAGGACGGCATGAACAAAATGTTTTTCTGACCTTGTGACCCTCTGAGCCAAGGGCTTGATAAGCCATTAGAGCATGTCAATTTAAAAAAAAAAAAAAAAAAAGGACCAGTCCAATGAGTTTTATTCAGCTGCTGAAGAGATAACAGACTATGATTTACAGTAAATAGAAAAACAGATATTCATAAAGGAACAGTTATTAATGGTAACACTAATCAGTTGATAGGAGTACTTTTATTTTATACAGAGATGACAAAAGAGATAGAAAATACTGATTTACTTATATGTAGGAAAGATATATTTTTAATTAGGATTTGCAAATTGATGATTGATACAGTTCTGGAGATATCTTAAGCATTATTACAGTAAACATGATGCACAAATAAAAAAATAAAAAAATTGTTGTATATTCTTAAACGAGTTGCAAGAATCTACAGGTTTGTTTATGCTTTGATTGTCCTTATTACCAATGTTACCAAATCATTATTAATTTTGTTACATTCGCAAATAATTTTAACAATCTTTGTCATTATGGGCAACAACAATTGTTTTTATGCAATAAATTGTGAAAAAATGTTATTTCTATTATTAATAAAAGGAGGGCTTGTAAAATTCATTATATATTATTATATAGAAATATTGAAGAAATGTTAAATTTTTTATCAAGAAAATGACTGATCTAATCTGTCTTCTTCAGCAGCTGACGTTTGCTGAGATGTGTTGTTTAAACTTCATGTTTCACTGAGTGCTTTTAACTCTTTAGCCAACATGGACAAAAGGTCGTTAAAGCACTCAGAATAAAGTAAAGTTTCCACTGTTCCAATGACATCTCAGCGAACTCAATCTGCTGATGAAGACCATGCCACACAATCGAAAGACCTGAAATGAAAACTCAGCTCTGTAACCTCTTTTCCTCTTGAATTCCTGGTTTTCATCTGTTCTAATCCTGCATGGCAGCAAGAAATGAACTTTTAACTTTTTAACACACTTTATTTTTTACTGTCAACTACACACTGTAACTCAACACAAATGACAGCAGTTAAATCAGGCCCCACCGAGGCTTAACTTAATGCTGAACAGAGCCAATTAAAGTTTTACAGTGCTCTTTCGGAGAAAATGACTTCCGCTACCGTTAAATAATATTTACCACCCAATAAACTGTCACTGATGCATTGTTAAGAGAGACTACACCTCACAACTTTTACAAGAAACTTTTACCAGCAGTTAAACCGCTCAAAATATTCGTCTGATTATAGAAAGCAAAGCAACAGAGACGTGAGACGCCGCTTTCCAACTAACAGCATGTTTTTCTGCTTTCTGTCCATGGGTGAAAAAGAGCACAACAAGTTTACAGCAGATCAGAGTCCTCCAGTCTGAGACCTTGAGGAGGTGGTTCATGGAGAAATCGATACGGTTAAATGAAATACAGTAGCAAAAACAGAGTTAGGAAAGAGGGAGAGAGATGGAGGGAGACACAGAGGGGAGTACAAACACACACACACACACACATGTTGGTGTTATTACGCAGTAAGGGGTTAACGATCAGATGGGCGGCCTCATCGTGTGTAATAACATCTGTGGAGAGGTCAGTCACTCTGTGGCCCCGCTGGCCCCCGACAATCATCCGACGTGGACGCACAGTGAGCCTGTACACACACACACACACATACACTGTACACATGTAGTTCATACATCAACATTTACCAGAAACAAGTCAAAGAGAGCAAATGCCACCCATTTTAGCATCTCTGAACCGACTTCCTGCCTCTTTTAGAGCTGATTTAAAAAATGTTATTGCTAGGTTACGGTTAACTGTCTCTCCCTCTGCACTCCTGCTGCCTCGGGTCACCGAACACTGTAGTATTAAATGTACCAACAGTTGAGAGAAACACATTGTACCGGTCCGTATTTATCGAGATGGTCAGAGTTAACAGTGCTGATGGTTCATAGTTTATAGATGGTTTATCAGTTTAACTTTTCATAAACTGGGCTGATTAACAAGCCAATTAACAAAATGTTTTATTAAAAGAAAAACAGACAATAAAGCTGGAAGAAGAAACTAAACTAACGATGGCATGTGTAATCTGTAAGATCAGCAGTGTAAGTGAGTGCATGAGCGAGGTAGTGTGTGAATGCAATGTTGTATCAGAAACAACACAAACCAAATGCCAACCAAACCAAAGGGGGGCCTCAGGGAGGAGAGAGAACCAGAACTGAGCTCCTACATGGTTTTAAAAGCACCAGCACAATAGGGCCCTTGAACCCTCCAAACACAAGCAAGTTTTTCCATTTCATAGTAATAATGTTGAGGGACCAAGGCAAAGCCCAACTGGCAAAGCTCGCGACTGCACTGGGGCCGCACACCCATAGGGGCCCAAAAAACCACAGGTTTACTCCATATCATTTGGGTATAGATAATTTAATTAATCACAAATTTATTAGACATTTGCTCCACTGAAGTAGAATATCAACTATGACACATCTGCCATCCTCAAACTCGTGGCCCCCGGTCCTGTAGAGTCAAAATCTACTTTTAAGACCTGAATTGTTTTAGTTTAGTTTAGTTTGTGGTAAAGTTTTGCTTTATCAGTTTACTTCCATTTTTTCCTGTGTCAGGTAATACACACAGAAAACCTACAGTAAGGTGGTAGTATCTCATTGTAGAAGTACCATAAGGGAGCAACATACAATTATTTTCATTATTGGTGTTTAAAACGTTAAAACATGGTGGAAGATGCTCGTCATTATTCCCTGGAGCCCATAACATTTTTTTTGTTTGAGAAACAGAGAAAAACCCAAAGATGTGAACTTTTTGGTATTTGCTTAAAAGTGACTCAAACAGGTTATTAAAATTTTTCTGTGATTCAACTAATTAATAAATCAACTACAGCAACAGATTCTTTGGCCCCCCAAAAAAAGTTCATCATTAGAGGGACTTAGGGAAAAAAACATGTTAACATCAAATAATTCTTAGTGTTTAAATTGTATGATTGACAGCATCACTTACTGCCCACAGTCTCCTGTGTATTGCTGGGTGAGTATTAGAGCTAAATGCATTGAGACTCTGTCGTTATCACACTGAGCTGTGACGTGCCGGTAAAAAAGACTATAGACTCCTTTCAAGGCTTGAAAAGAGGAAAAACACAAGTGTAAACTAAAAAACACACAGTCGTTTGTGTTGTGAATGCAGGTGAAAGTTGTTGATAAGTGTCCAAACAAAACCATTATTTTGTGTGATTTACTGGCAGTTAGAGTGCTAAAGCAAATCCCTGTTTATGGACTCATTTTAATGAGGGAATAAAGATCCATTTGGATCCATTTGTTCCTTAATCCACCAGCTCCCGCAAAGTCATTTAGGACCTATTATGGTCTTTTTGTGGACTCTAAACTGCCACAGATCCTAAACCAGATACTGAGTCACAGAAATCTTGAGGACCCAGTTCCAAACCGTTTTGACTCTGACGCCTTGAAATAAACTGATATCTATATGTTTGCTACTCACATTGTTTCATTGGAAGGATTTTTAAACAATTGGAAAGGATTGACAAGTATATATGTGTATTTTTAATATAATTTAATCATGTTTAGATCCTTCAGGCTCATCTTCGGACACAATTTTTTAGTAGAGAACAGTTACTTGTTAGTTGTATTTCTATTTATTGGTACTTCTACTCTACTACATGTCAGAAGGGAATATTGTTTTTTTTTTTTCTCCACTACCTTTATCTGAGAGCTCAAATTAAGATTTTGCAGTAACAAAACATATATAGAACCCCTTTCAAAGACAGTGTTTATGTAGTTGGGGCCCTGTGCCATGTTCCACCAAATAAATGTTCTCTCTAAACTCACATGGTCTCAAATTAGTAACTGAGGCTCAGAGGCCAAATCATCCAATATTTCACAAAAAGATTGGAGAAAAATCTGAGAAATAAATACAAATTTGTGCCACATTGAATTTTGTTAAGACCCTTTGAAGGGGCGCGACCCCAAGGTTTGGAGCCACTGGATTAAATTGCTTAACTGTATATAAAGTAGTTAAAAACAGTTAAATGCTACTTATGTATATTAATATTAACAATCTAATATTGTTATACATGATCATTTATCATGTCATGAGCCAACTACATTAGCTGAGCACATTTTGTTCACAATACTTCTGCACTTTCACACAGGTTGGACTTGGAATGCGTGAATTTTACTTGTTATAGCGGATTTTTACATTGTTGTACTGGTGCTTTTAAAGTAAAAGTAAAAGTAAAAGTTTTGCATACTTTTTCCACCACTGCCTTGGAGTTTACCCAGTATGTCCCCTCATAAATTCATTAACTTTCATCAACAAAAAAGACTTTGTCAAATGATTTTGAGACGTAGAAATTAGAAAATATTGTGGAACACTGATATTGTAAATAAATGAAAACATAAGATATTTTTTCTCTCTTTAGTGTTTTATTTAGTGTGGGCTATAGGCTTTTTTTGCCTGTAATATAAAGAAGAAAGAAAAGAAAATCTCTTGCAATTATTATGTGTTTGCTGTTTGTTCATGTTACAGACAGATAAAGAGCTGCAGCCTGTAAGAACATCTACAGGAAACATGACTCAGACATATGTGCTGTCTCCTGGTGGGTTTATGGAGGGTAGGAGGTGTTTCAAAGCGGTACTGCATGTTATCAGTGTCACATCCACGCAAATAAGTGTTGAGGCCACCATGGGCAAAGTGTGTGTGTGTGTGTGTGTGGCTGTGTGTGAGTGGGGGTTGGGTTTCGGGGGGAGGGGGGAGGGGGGGGCATTACTTTCCACCCTGTTGGCACAGGCGAGGTCGACCGGTGCATGTTTTTTAGCTCATTCACTCATTTACCTACCACTACCACCCCTTTCACCCCACACACACACACACACACACATACATACTGAGGTTGCAAGAGTTCAGAGCAGGGTACACAAGGACCCCTCTGAACTCAACAAGTTGGCTCCTTTTACAAAGAATATCTCACCCCAGAGTCTCCGTGCCCTCCTTACCTTGTACACACACACACACACACACACATACACGCACACACACACACACACACACGCACGCACGCGCACACACACACACACACACACACACACACACACACGTAAAAAAACACAGCTTAATATACTGCCATGCTTTCCAAAACAACCGGGTTAGCCCTGCCCATGTGTGCTAAACAGCATTTTAAAACCCTCTTTTGATGAGACTGGATGACCTCGGGGCTTTGTTGCTCTGCGACATCAACACACAGCGTCGGCACGGCCTGCGCCCTGGCACCAAAGCCAGACAGATGTTGTAACAACCAGCGTGAGTGATGAGCTGGTTGAAACCACATCAGACTTTGTAAACACGAGTGAAGATGATAGAAAAACAGGAACATGGAAAAAAACAAGAGGGAAAGCCTGGGAATGGTGCAAAATAATTACATGTGTAGTCATGCACAAGAAACCTGCACACGTGTTAACACATGAATGTGTGGTTCCTCTAGATATTACTGTTCAAGCATGTGTGTGCACTTGTGAGTAGCATACGAAAATCACGGCACAAACATACAAACGGGTGGCAGTGGAAACATTTGTTCATTGAATATATTTCTAAAGCACAAGCAAGAAGTACAAAGTCATTTGCAGTGGAAGGGACATGCAATAACAGAAATACTGAAATACTTATACTATATTATACTAAAAATATACTTAAAACACACATAATTTAACACTTTTAGAAAGTAACAAGCCATAAACTGGACAAATATACACAATGGGGAATGCAACTGCAAAACCACAAATGACGATGGAGTCTTTCTACATAACTGGACTCCAGTGATATTGCACCTTAGATTATGAGTGGCTGAACAAAGGAACATACCTGTATCAGTGGTTTATTATGTCTGCAGCTACTTGTTACCTCTGTGCCTAATATCAAGAAAAGTTTAAAACAGTTGTAGCTGTATTTTGAACTTTAAATTTAAGTAAAATGAAAAAAAAGATTTCAACAGCCACTGCACAGATCTTTTTGACTGAGCAAATAACACTGCATATTTTAAACCAATGTCACTGACACACATTCTTCGTGTTCTAACATCAGCATGCTTACACGCTCACAATGACAATGCTAACATGGTATAATGATCAACATATTCACCATCTTAGTTTTTCCTGTTAGCATGCCAACATTTGCTACCGCTGTAGCTGATGGTACTTGGTTTTAGACTAATTAAAAAATTTGACTTGATCGTGAAAAGTCCGGCATTACAATAATTAATTCAATTGAGGAAGAGGGAAACATGAACTGTCATGGAAATCTTGACCTGCTTGTGGTGCTAGATGTAAAGTTAAGAGGATCATTAAGCTGGGGACCATGAATATCTGTGCCATATTTCAAGGTTATCCATGTACTAGGTGTTGAAATATTTTAATCTGGACCAACGTAGTGGACCAACCAACCAACATTGCCATTCCCTGTGCCATGCCATGGGCCTGACAAAAAAAATGTCTAAGAACTGGTGATTGGTCTTGTGATTGAGTGTAATGGTAAAGCAGGATTTATACTCTGTCTTGTTGGGTAATCGGAAACCTTCTTTGACACACACACACACACACACACACACACCTTTCTGACCGTGAATAAAGGGGTCTATGTCCCACCATCTCTGTAACTATCCAAAGCTGACACTCTGGCAGTGTCACCCACTTCACGTCATGATCGGCCAACTGTGCACAGCTTAGAAAGGAGTCAAGGATTATACTTCTCTAGCTCTCTTTTTTTTTCATTTGTTACACAACTATTTGGGGCATAAACACTTTTGATTTCCAACGTCTTAAGAGCTAGTTCTGACAGACCATAAACCAGCCTTAAGAATCAGTAATAGGCCCATCAAAGAGAACGTGGGAAAGCTCAACAGAAAGGATTGTTCTTCTTTTGTTATTTTGGAGAGGTCTAAGTGCACCTAAGCCTCATCTTTGAAACTGCTTCTTAGGTGGTCTGAACAGGCAAAATTGCAAGCAAACATCATCTATTGACAACAGAACGGATGTGTACGCCTCCACATTGATCACTGTTCTTTTCTTCTTTTCTCCCTCTAGCCTTTAACCAAATAAGTACAGTAAATCTGCATGAAGAGTGATCAAAACACTGCCTTGCACAACTCCTCTCTACAGGAGTAAAAGTAGTTGTAATAACTTGCTGCGCCTTCATTTTTGCCCACATGCGATCACCTACCACATATGTAAAAACAAAAACACACTTTTGCACTAAGAGCCTCTGGATGTTAGTGGGAGTTAAGTTGGAGCTACTGCACTGTCTCAACATGTTTGTTTTGATGGCTTTTATCTCCATTTCTGAGTTCCTCTCCTTGTGTTTACTACGTCATTGAGCAGTGTAGTTCCTTTTCCCAATGAAACATGATATTGTTACTGTACGCTCAGGAATGTTTTTCACCCCCTGAGTGGCAGGGTGTGTTCACATCCCTTTGCCTGTCCCCAAAAAGCCCCCGTTTGAGGCTCCACTGTTTCCTCACTCTCTCTTTATGAATGAGAAGTAACATGTCACGCAAAAATGAAGGCACAACTTTTCCTAGAAGTGTGCATAAGGGCTCTTTCTTTGCAAACCAGTGCTCTGGTTACAGTCGTAACAGATGTTAAATTAGTTCAGAACTGTCCACCACTCAGTAGTAAACAACACTGTCCTGCAACAAGGAGGTGTTATGCTCTTATCCTTGACACTGACACCATTTCATCTCTTAACAAACAGACTCTAAATAAAGAGCAATAACCAGACGGTGGAGGGGAATCATGCTTGACGTATTAAAATCAGTTCAGTCAGCCAACTACTGTGGAACAAGCTTATTTATATGTGCAGTATGTACAGAGGAGTTATTTGGCATTTAGGCTGTGACCTTGTCACTAAGAAAAGAGACTGGGGAGTGAGTGACAGTAGTAGTCTGCCCCCTCCAAAAACACATCGATGTGTCAAAATCTGTTTCCCTATCAGCTTTTGTTTGCCCTTACCTTACCATGACCCCACTTAGTCATCTCTGTGATGCTTAACCATAAACTAACATAAGACCTAAACCTGACCAGGGAACAGACTTGGACTGAAGAACGCCAGTATAGGTTTTGTGTTGGACCTCAATACTTATACTTGAGTATCGACCAAAATCCATTTGCATAAGGGAGGAGTTTATAATAATTTAAGAATAACTAAGGGTGTTCCACAAGGTTCAGTTCTAGGTCCATTTCTTTTTACAATTCATATTAATGATGTTATTTCATTTTTAACGAACTGACATGAACAATTGTATGCATATGATACAATATCGTATTGTATTGCAAAGAGTGTTCAGCTGGCTGTGAAAAACCTGCAGCATTTCTTTAACATTTGCTAAGCTGTACTTATAAACCAACAAACAATATTGAGAGTTACAGATAAATACCTTGGTATATGGATAGATGATAAATTAACTTTCAAATATTATACAGACAATCTTGTCAAGAAATTACGACAAAAACTTTTTTTTTTGTATTTTTGTATAGAAATAGGTTAATAGAACTTATGCTTTTTAGGAAAAGGATAGTTGAAGCTGATTTTGGATTACGGGGATGTGATTTATTGACATGCCTCTGACTCCACTCTTTAACCCTTGGATGCTGTTAATCATTCTGCCCTTAGGTTTAATGCTGGTGATTTTTATGGTGCTCATCATCGCATCCTGTATGAAAAAGTTGGGTGGTCTTCTCTGTCTTAAGAATGTGATTTGTTTATCTACAAGGCCCTTATTGGGAAGCTGCCATCGTATATCACTTCTATATATACTGGTGCTCTGGGCCATATCAAACTCAGTCTAATGACTGGCTTTCACTGCAAGTCCCTCAGGTCTGCATTGAGCGTGGAGGATCTGCTTTTAGTTTTTATGCTCCCACCACCTGGAAGTCTTTATCATGCACCCTAAAATGTATTCTTTGGTAACTGTTGACTGATTTAAATCTATGATCAAAGATCATACAGCTTCTTTTGGTACCTGTTTAAAATGGTTTGTCTTTACGTCTGTACTTGTCTGTATCCTTCAATTTTAATTAACTGTGTTCGTTTACTTTTTAAATTTTTCTTTTACCATTCATGTTTTATTTTTGACACGTTGGATATGGGGTGTAGTTAGTAGAGTATGCCATGTGTGAGTGTAGAACCTAAGCCCAAATTGTCTCATGAACTAGTTTTACATTTTTCAAGATTCGCTTTAAACAAGGCTCTAAATGAACTTTTCAGGCCCTTAGTCAAAAAACTTTGTACAGTCATTTATGGTTCCCAGAGGATGGATCCTAATGACTTTGGTAATGAGTTACACTCATATAGTCTGGCACCACCATGAGGATGAGATTCGTGGTTCAGTATCAAATGCTTCAGCGACTATTGAAAGAATTGCCGTAAATATTGGGTCAGACTTTCTTGTCCCCTTGCGCCACCACCAGGTTAAGTATTTCATTTGTCAAATACTTGCGCTGTGTTGCAACTCACATACTTCCATACTCACACTTGCTATTTTAAGTGCATAAGTGTATTCACACTGACAATTATGGCAACATGCAGTACAAGTACCTGGTTGGTACACCCAAAACAGTCAAAAAATTGAGGACCACCAATGAATTTTATAACATCTATGTGATTTAAATGATAAAGTTATCACACAGCTCATAAGAATACTTAAAATATTTCTGAAATATGTCAAACTAATGATGGTTGGTTACAAAATTACACATGTGACTGTTTCTTAAACTTTAAATGGGGCCACGACAGAAAAAGTTTGGGAACTGGGATATTGAATGAATGCAACCTATTAAACATACATATTAATTTTGACTCTTTTTTTAATGATAATGCTGGTTACTTTACAGTCAAACTTTACAGGATCAGATTCAGAATGAGCTACAATGCAAACAGTAGGGCTCTTAAAGTTTCACTTTCCTGCACAGCAGCAATCAGGGCTGGCTGAAGGATGGTGTCTTTAGTAACTAACCACCATGAAGCTCAAATGAGCCAGCCCGAGGTGTGTTTGTCTACTGGACGCCAAGCATGGTGTGAATTTTGTTGTGCAAACCTCACTGTGCTCTGCCATGCATGCCGTCCTTTGAATGCCCGCCATCAAGCAGGCTGACAGGACATAGGTGCATGATGACATCCGCCCAGAGCTTCTGTTTATAATAGATAACAGAGGCAGGGCAGTGAGTTGATGAGGCCATGGGGGTACACTGTATCTGGGGGTCAAAACCTTGACAAATTTACCTCTGAAGTGCAGGGGTCAAAGAGTACCAGAGTGTGCCAACGATGTAATCAACGAGTTGATTGGGGCCGTGGCCGCAATGGTGACATATTGCTGCAGATTAATAGTATTGTAGTGTGATAATAGTGTGATATTTATTCACTAATCATTAAGATGCATTGTTATTGTATGTGGAGCTCATTTGCTTACCACTTACTTAAAGGAAATCTGAACATATATAACAATTTTTAATGAATCGATGTTAAGATTACAGCACTATAGTCTCAAGTTAGGACTTTGCTGAATGTTATGTTGCACTCAGTTGACAATACTAAATGAAAACAACAGAAAACTAGTGCTTCATAGTAACCATTGACCTAGTCAAATACTGCTGCACTTGTTGCACTCCTTCGCTAACTGGCCTTTACATTCTATAGACGATCATACCTGTTAACCTATTGGCTCCCTGTATGCAGAAAGTAGGGCAGCACATACAGTAAGTCAGTGTCTTCAGCTGCATATCATATCACACTGCCTTTTACCTTTGGTCAGATAGTCTTTGTTCTTTCAAGGTGCTCCTGCCCTCTAACCAGCAGAGCAAAGTTATTAGAGTGTTCGGGACCCACTTACTCTCTGGACATATAATCACATAGAAATACAGCAAAATTTTAATGTTGATGATACATTAAAAGGGAAATGTACAATGCATTTTAACACAAAAATATTTGTGGGGTTGCTCTCTGAATCCATTTTATGCTTGATTGAGCACTTTTCAAATTTCAGGTTACAACTGGACAAATGCAGACAATGAGATTTGCTGATGCTTTTAATGCAGATAGAGTGAAGATACACATGCATTCAACACTTTTCAGCCATGGTCAAACAAGACTTAGAGTTTACAACCATGCTAGCAGGTCTGTGAGGCGGTGCCTTCAGCTAAATGCTAACATGCTGGTGTGTAGCAGGTTTAATGTAATCAGTTTAGCACGTTAGCATGATAACATTTACAAATCAGCACTAAACACAGGTGAGGATGATGGCACTGTCATTATTTTGGCTTTTTGGTATTTGGTCATTAGTAAATTGAATACTTGACCTGAAGATGGAGCTAGATAAAACCATTACATTCACAATTTGTCTCGTTCAGATTTCATGGGGACCCATCCAAAAGTTGTCATGACATTTCACTCAAAGGCAAATGTCAAACTCATGGTGCCAATCCATCAAGTAAATAGTGAGATGTTTCACTGGATAAGTGAAAACTTTAACCTGCTGATGAGGACAAGTCAGGAGATCACCAAAGATCACCAGTCCAGCTATATAGGTGTTGAGCTACCTCAGTCCGAATAAAAGTGGTGGAATGATGGACTGATTGCCACCCACAGAACCACAGCGTGACTAAAAATCCAAAATAACAGTCTGTGGGCGATTCCCTCTGAACAACAGCGAAGTGCAAGGTTTTCTCTCCTGCTGTGAAATATGCCAAATTCCATTTCTCAATACAGGAGTACGTCTGCGAGAGGTTTCAAAAATTTTTGAAAACACAAGAAGCCTGGTACTTCATGAAGATCAATCAGGAGGACAGACAGAGGTCGCTTCTGAATCTGATGATTTCACTTTTCACGAATGTTCCTGTCAACATGACACGAAATTAACAAAATTGCACAGATATTATTGATAAATTTATCAAGATATGACAATATGCATTTTGTAAAGATGATTGTTTAAGTCAGAGAGACTGCTCTGCTTTACTACGGAGGCTTACTATGGATTTTCCAGGACATTTAATTTAATTAACTCTGGATCCGTGCTCACCAGCAGCAGTTCAACCCAGTCACCCCTGATTCCACTAACTGACTTCTTCTTGTGAGGAAACATTTTATTGTAACAGATTTTTACCTCACACATGACTTTGCTGTTACCTAAGAACAAGCCTATGGCCTCACTTCTGGCCCAGCACTTTCTATTCCTTCAGCTTGTTGCTGTCAGAGAGGAGGGAGGTGGGTCCTCCTCCATCCAGGGAATCCTAACCCAGATACTGAGCCAACCTTCCCTCTCTACAGTGCTGAATGCAGCCAGGAGGCAACAGCAACCTCAGTGTATGGGAAGAGGTCAGCAAGTTCATGGAGATCTCCTTCCTTACCAGCTCCAGCTCCAGCCCTTCCCCATCATCTTTATCAATAGGAATGACCTACTTTCTGTCTGGAGTCAAAAATCTATAGGCTATTGTGAGACCCATCAAATAAAAAATAAACCCTTGTTTGTCAGCGTCACAAATCTTTATGTTTGCTCATATTAACATTGGCTTGGTGTCAAGAATTTGAATGCTCACTGAAGGCCACACAGAGTGCATCGATTTGGGACACAATGAGAAACTGTGAAGTGAAAGGCTAAATAAAGTTGTTAAATAGCAAGCGGGGAAATGTTTTGCTTTCACTGTCGACACTATTTAAGAACATCTCTGTCAACTGTGAGAGCCAGAGTTGGTGTGATGTAAGGCAAAAAACACACTGCCAGAGGGTGAAGGATGCTTTACTTTGCTCCTGCTCTGTTGTAAATATTTTCATTCTTAGAGTAAGGGTGGGCTTCGGGGAAAGGGGCACCTCACATTCTAGGTCAGCGCTGTTATGTGACCCTTCAGGCTGATGCGACTGTACGAAGCTTTTCCATCTCTACTACGGATCCCAGCTAATCTCCTCCTCTGTGGCCTCCAGGAGCACGGTGGTCCCTCGCTGGGCACATGAATGTTCGCTTGTGCTTTCATAAAATGAATGTGCATCTTGTGTGCGTGCATGAATGTGTTTCTCCTTCGCATGTGCCTATACGGAGAAGCCTCCACTTCAAACCCAATCATCGAACTCAATGACCTGTCAGTCAATTTGGATGTGAGTGAGTTTGAGTCATCAGGTTTGCCTGCCCTGTGTGCTGAAGGGAAGGTCAGCTGCCCCCTATCTCAGTTCATCACTTATCTCTCTACCGGCTTATGTCCCGACTACAAAGCCCTCACTGATTTGAGTGTAAGAAACAGAGAAAATTGAGTCGGACTGTAATCAAAGTGATACCTGATTGAGGAGATGATGAGACTAGAGCTGAGTGTTCAGTAGGTTAGGAATCAGGAGGGATTCAGTCAATTTAGGAGGCTTCACCTTTATTTAAAACAAACCAATCTAGCCAGCACTAGAGAACCTAGTGTATCTGACACTAAGGATATGGATCTAAAAATAATAATAATTTTATCACATCTGAAACACATAATAATATCTCATTAATTCTTTCAATGTAAAAAGATATACAGATATGGGTGAAAGGGATTTTTTTTTTCTTAAATAATCTACATCTTGTCTGTTTTATAGATGACTGTGTATGCACGTATTTAAATATGGTGTCTGTCCTGAATGAGTAAGTTCAGTCTATTGTATTGTGTATTATGTTCCTGTAAACTAGATGAAAAAAATGAAATAAAAGATGAAGAAAAAAAGTAAAAAAAAGTTTATTCATTTGTTTACCTGTGCAAATGTTTGTGATTTTTTTAAAATTCCATGACTGCAATTTCTTCCAAAGTGAATAATTTTGCTATAAATTGTATTAAAATTGTATTTGCTTGTAGACATCCAAAGCAACACAGCTTGAGCTTGTATTTCAGCTGATATTTAATATGGTGGCATCAAAGGTAACGATTCAGTGCCTTTGATGAAGAAACTGAACAAACACACATCCACTTTCATAACACATTTATTACGATCCAAGCCTCAGTCACTTATTCTACACAAGGCCATAGAGGAGGGTATTGCGTAGTACTGTTTGCTTACAGACAACATCACGAGAAAACATGTTTTCTCTATGACTTGCACCCTGCGCAGTGCCAGCTGTCAGTGACACTGCCAGTGTTACCTCGTGTTCAATATGCCAGACCAGACCAGGACACTGCGAGGTTGAAGTCCTGGGATGAAGCCTTGCTCAACAACCTGCTGCTCTCACTTTTTGCTGGAGTTTACTATCATATATGATACAAGAAAAGCAAGAAATACTCACATTTAAGACTCTGGAACCAGAGAATATCTGGCCATTTCGCTTAAAAAATGATTGAAACAAATATTTTATTGCTGATTAACTTTCTGCCAATTAATTGATTAATTGACCAATCGTTTACTGCTCTACAATGATGCTTGAGTAGTAGGAGAGCAGTATCAGTTTAATCAAACTAATTGTGAAAAACAAACCTGCATATTCTTTAGTTATTTTAGTATAATTTCCAGCCATGACCAAAAATGTACTTGGAAACAGACTAAAATATTAGAAGGGGCTTTCTTTCAATTAAGCATTTTTTTTACCATTATTTTGGGGGAATTTTTTGCCCTTAAGCGGAGATTTTGACAGGAGAGAGATAAAAGGAAATGAGGAATAACGTGCAACAAAAGTCCCCAGCCGGAGTCAAACCACATTTGGCACCACTGTACTAATTTGACATTTTGTGTGAAGATCTTTTTAAAGTCAGAGAAAATTATATCAGCTTGGGGCTTGAGACTTTTTTAATGGATGTCCTATCACAAATATGTACAATTGATTCTGAACTCTGCTGCCCAAGTGCTGACCAGGACCAGAAGCAAAAAAAATACATGTTTCACCTGTTTTAAGGTCCTTCCATTGGTTGCCTGTCAGTTTCTGTATTGATAAAAAATGTATTCATTTATTTTTTTTAAAAAGCACTGCATGGTCCTGCACCAGCCAACTTGTCTGATGCTTCCAGTGTATAAACTAGTACGGCCTCTCAGCTTCTCAGTCTTCAGTTGTGCCAAAGTGCAGACCAAAATCTTTTAGTGAGGCAGCTTTTGGTTTTTATACTGAGCTTTTGTTTTGCAAAGAAAATAAAAAAAATACCTCTTTTGATTAGAATGTTTTACTAACATTATTTATTCTGTTTATTCATTATTTTATTGTATTCATGTTTTAAAATGTTTTATTCGCTCATATATATTATCTTTAATGTTTGATCTTGTTTTTATTTTAATTCATATCATTATTTTTTACATTTTATATTTATTACATTCACCTTTTATTTTAAAAGTTTGTGCACTAATCTCAAATAGTTCCAAATAGTTTTACTGTTCACTTTTGTTCTGTTTTATTATCCTCTTGTGAGTCACCTGTAAAGCACATGAACTGTATGAACCTGTACCAAAGGTGCCATACAAAGTTTCATTGGCTCCTCCAAATTAAATGACAAAATAAATGATGTAACTTGTTTTTTAATTAACCAAGCACCACAGTTATTCTTGGCAGCGGAGTCACTGCAGGAGATGGTTGTGGTGGATAGTGAGCTCATATTCACAGTCTCGACTGTGGTTAAGTGAGACTGCCTTTCTGTAAAAAACGACTGTGGTAATTATGACAGGAGCAAAGGAGGAAGTCAGGTATGTAGCATAAAGAGTCAATTGCTGTGTCCCAATTCCCAATGGTCACACCTGTCGGCGGATGCAGTCTATGAGGGTGTGGCCCTTCGAAGCCATCGTAGACTGTGAGGGCCAAACCGAAACAAGGTGGTCTGGTCATTGGGGGATTTTTGCTTTGCGTCACCAGCTGTGCCTGCCCTTACTGTTGCATTGCAAATGGTGGCTCCTGTTGCCTAGCAAATTTGAAAACACATAACTTTTTTGTGCAAAATCTTGAGGTTTTAAGGCCATTGGTATCAACAGTTTTACTGTTAGCCGTTCAACTGAGCTGAAACCCAATAGTTAACATTTAAAAGTGTAATCCTTGGGCTCTCTGCCGATGTTGTTTCCTGCCATATTATTTTCAATGAACGTGCAATGAATCCTGGGATAGGTTGGGCCATGAAGGATTCACCCGTTGGAGCCTTTGTTGCCTAAGAAACGAAGGTCACATTTCCCGGCCGGTCGTTTCTTTAATCTATGACAATTTTAACCATGTGTTTATTACCTTAACCATGACGACAAAAGTCTGGTACGCCTGCCACGGGTACGCTCTTTTGGGTCGTATCCGAGGGTATCCACTGTGGGTCATATTCAGTCCAGTGCCTGTGCGATAAATATGAAGCAACCAGTTAGCTTAACTTAGCATAAAGACTAGTGGCAAGGGGGAACATCTGGCCTGGCCCTGTTCAAAGGTAACAAGCCTGCCTTCTAGACCTCACTAATCAATACTTTATATCTCATTTGTTTAATCAGAACAAAAACACTGTTAAGTCACTGTGTCCAGCCAAGAAATAGTCCTGCACATAGCTTACGCAAAACTGCAACTTTTTGTTTTTACACTCAAGTTTTGGTTCTTATCAAACAAACAAAAGAGCAGAAAAAAAGCAAAAAAGTGTATTTTCCTCAAATGATGGAATGAAATTGCACCTAGCCTTCTTTTCCAACAGGCTGTGTAACAAATTGACAAAAAGACAAATTGGCACTACACTTCATGTCAGGCATGCTCTGACCCCAGAGAGGTAAAGCAAAGGAACACTGTCTCCATTTGTAGGTGCGTGGGTGGTGTTTTTTTTTCTTTCTTTTCTTACTTTTTTTCTGTTTGGGAGGGTGGGGGCTGATTGATGTGTGTGTTACACCTCACTCACTCCCCAATATACAGCAAACATCAGTTAGAGTTCAAGGTTGTTCTGATGCCACCTGAGAGTCTGTGAATGAGCACTTCTACAGGATAACAACACAGGGCCCCTGCACATGTTATTTAAGTTATGCCAGCTCTGAGGGGGGCGCTGTGTGTGTGTGTGTGTGTGTGTGTGTGTGTGTGTGTGAGCATGAGAGCAGGGAGAGGGGGGCTGTTCACTACAGGTAAACCCATCAACTCCAAAAATATGATATGTTCAAAATAAAATGTATCAAATGATACATTTTACAGCTGTAAGTGTTCCCTGCTCTTAGTTTGGCACGGCTGAAAAAGCTGGAGCAGTTTGGGAAATCCAAATTTGATTTCAGACATTTGAGGACACAGAATGATCTGGAAACATTTGAATTAAATGACGGTTTTCTGAGAACTATTAAAATTTCTGAGGCAGTGATTCAGCAACCTGCCAAACTTAAGCTCGCTTATTGTGTGTTTTAGATGCGTTTAGTGGGGATATATATGTGCAAATGTCAGAAACATTCAAAAATGAGAATTGCATACCCAGTTACCCACCTTCACCCATCCACAAAGAACACACACTCCAAAACACTAGCAGAGCAAACACACGCACACACAGACGCACTAGCACACGCACGCACGCACACACACGCACAAGCTGCAATCTGTCAAATATTTGCCCACGGTGCAGAAGTGTGGCAGTAGTATTTGCTTTGCCAAAGTTTCGGTTCTTCCAATGGCGGGTCGCTCTGAAACACGGTTCAAGCGAACCGCGTCACCTCCGTTGTGGCCTGTGTGTTTATTTATAAAGCGAGGGAGGGGGGATGGAGAGAGAGGCGGGGGGGGGGGGGGGGACTTCCTCGGTCTATCTGCGGTCATACGATCCTGTCAACGTGGATCCATAAATGAATAGTGGGCTCGATGGCCACACCATGCAAGACCTGTCCCTGATTGGTTCGGTGCACAGCAGCAATAAACACTGTTAGGGTATATATAATGCGGCAAGGTGTGAGAGTTCCTAGAAACTAGAAACCCCAGAGATAATAAGGAAGAGCTGCTTTTAACCGTCAGTTTAACATTCGTATTCTGCTTTTTTTTTTTAATTTATTTGTACGGATTTGAGGATGAGGACGCAGATCCAAAAAGTTCCTCAGATAGTTGAGCTGCTGAAGAAGAAGTCTGTAGGGCTGCAGCACTTCAAACCAACATCCTCAGTGTGCGTCCTGGAGGAGAAGGATGCTGTGGAGGCTGCGCCGTGCCCTCACGCTGCCTCCAGAGCGCACAGCCTGGACGCGATCCCGGGACCCACCAACTGGCCGCTGGTCGGCAGTCTGGTTGAACTCCTGCGGAAAGGAGGTCTGACAAGACAACACGAGGCACTGGTACAGTAGCCTATTATTATACACTTCTTCTGTTTGTTTGTTTTTTCTTCTAGCGTAATACAACCTATTTTCCAGTCAATACATCAACAAAAAGAATAAACAAAATGTGTTTCATCTGATTTTTTTTTTTTTTTTTGACAAATTAATGACTACTTAAATTTTGTTTTAGGTTGATTACCACAAGAAATTCGGCAAGATTTTCCGGATGAAGCTGGGCTCTTTTGAGTCGGTGCACATTGGCGCACCTTGCTTGCTTGAGGCGCTCTATAGGAAGGAGGGAAGTTACCCTCAGAGACTGGAGATCAAACCCTGGAAAGCATACAGAGACCTGAGGGACGAGGCGTATGGGCTCCTCATCCTGTAAGTAGGCTGTCGATTCCCGTATTGATACCTGACATAACCATAATCACCAGGACGTAGTTTGAGGTGGAAGTAGGGACACAAATGTTTCATATTGAAGCCCATTGAAGAGGGTGTCCAAACTGTTGATTTGCAGGGAGGGGAAAGACTGGCAGAGAGTGAGGAGCGCTTTTCAGCAGAAACTCATGAAACCGACCGAGGTGGTGAAGCTTGATGGCAAAATAAACGAGGTAAGATTCTTATAATATTTTACATACATTTGATCTTGAGCTTATTGGTGATCGGCGGCTGACACTCTCTGTTTGTAAAAACAGGTGTTGGTGGATTTCGTTGCCAGAATTGGAAATATAAACGCCAATGGGAAGATTGAGGACTTGTACTTCGAGCTGAATAAATGGTCGTTTGAGAGTAAGTTCAGCTGATTTTGCTCGGTTACTCGTCAAAGCTACAACTACAGACGATTTTCTACAACCGATTAATTATTTTCTCAATGATCATTTGGTCATCATGGTTATCACAACTTGCTTAAGTGTCATTTTAAATGTCTTATTTTGTGTGACCCAAAAATCCCAAATTATTTAATTTACCATCACAAACAGACAAACCTGGAGCTATAGTGAATGTTTACTTAAAATATGACTCAAACGATTATCAAAACAGTTGCCACTAATCATTTCAGCTTATCTATCCATTATTTAGCTGTATGCTACAATAACTGCTTTATTATAATATAATATTCTTAAGTGTATAGTTTACACTATATCTATTCTTTATCCACTAATATGTCTATACTAAATTGAAAATGAAATCACTGTCTTCAGATTCTGTTATTGTTAAATGCCTTTCTGAACCGCTCCATACATTTAACTCAGGTTCTGAATCACACTCTTTGCTCTCCTTTGTCGTACAGCCATCTGTCTCGTCCTCTACGACAAGAGATTCGGTCTGCTGCAAGAGAAAGTCAACGAGGAAGCCATGAACTTCATCACAGCTGTGAAAACAGTGAGTACACTTGTTGTTATTCCTCTCACAGTAGCAGCGTGTGCTGTAGGAGAGGACACTGGAGATGATCTGTGAGACACCGAGACTGTAGTTCATCAGGTTCATCTCAAGCCGAGGTCAGCTGAACTGCAGCCGGTGATGCAGCAGTTCAGCGGGATTTACTGGGGCAAACCAATATCATCCACAGTCAGGAGATGATAAGCGAAGGCTCACAAAGGTCTCACGGGGCAGTGGGTTTAAGAAAAAAGCAGAAAGAAAAGATTGAATCAAAGATTTTCCGAGAGGGTGAGGTTGATTACATTTAACTGTTAATCCTTTTTCTCTCTTGTTCTGTATGCTTTGTGTGTCTCTCTCTCTCTAGATGATGAGCACATTTGGCATGATGATGGTCACACCAGTGGAGCTCCACAAGAGCCTCAACACCAAAACATGGCAGGACCACACCGCAGCATGGGACCGCATCTTCAGCACAGGTACAAACAGAGACACAAGTTTATACTACACCACTAAATGACACCAAGGAGTTAAGGATAGAGAAATTACATGGCGTAAGAGTTTAAAGCAAAACATGTTTGATGTTTGATACTGATAACACGTGAACTCCAAAAAAAAATGGTGCGTTACTCATATGGCATTCGGTGATGCCAGGCTGATCTGAGCTCACTTCCAGTCAGACCATAGATAGGAAAGCACAGAGGGCGGGCAGGAGTGAGATTTAAACCAGGTGCTTCAGTGTTTTGTGTACTTGGCACTCTGGGTAGATGTCAGCCAGAGTTGTAGTAAACCGCATGACCTAAGAGGGAGAAATCTGCCAAATATTTGTAGTAGCACGAGGTGGGGGTGAGACATCAAGGGATTAGAAGATGATGCTGGTTGTGCTGTTTACTCGGCTGAAGCTGCTCACAGCCTCTCACAAACATACACACATAAACACACACTTTCCCAACACTTGGTGGCAGAAAGTGCATGTAGAAACTGGGAGTGTGAGGTGAGGTAGTTTTTTTTATAATTTGTTTAGTTTATTTTTAGCTGCAGCATACTGTCAGTCAGTCATTTAGTCAGTTTAGTTCGTTTGAGTGTGTCATGTGATTTATGTGATGCTCAGGCCTTATAAGCTTATGACTCACATAAACAGTCAGAGATCAGACGAGCGCAACTGGGACAGCAGTACCAAAATAGAGAGGCATGAACGGTGACTTACAGTCTCACACGATCCACATCATATGGATAACGTGTCATGTAAGGACAAACACTAGACCTACACTTTTAACAGCAGAAATTTAATTTCACACAATGTGAATACCTCAGGAACACCTCGAGGGAATGTCTCTGAACTTGGCAGACGTTCACTTAGACTCAAAGATGAACTGATTACAATTTGGTGGACAAAGGTCAAAGGTTATAGGTCAGGGTGACTAATTATGACAAAATATAATACCTAGAAAAAGGAGCAGTGATCATTACTTGAAAGTAGACAAGAGGAACAAAACTGATACACACCGAATACTGCATAGACGGTTGAGTAGCATAGAACTTAATATGAATGACTTTTGTAAAGATGTCCATAAAGATGATTTATTAATTTTAGTAATGGAAGTAATATTTAGTCTACGTTATGTAAACAGAACTAATATGACACAAATTACCATGTACCAAACCTGTGACTTCGGTTAAAGGAAATCAGTATGTTTACATCTTTACTGCTTTGTGGTCCCTCAGCCAAAGTCTACATCGACAAGAAGTTGAAGAGGAACGCAGTCAGAGCTCCTGATGATTTGATCGGTGACATCTTACACCACAGCTGCCTTTCAAAAAAGGAACTGTACGCAGCCATCACAGAACTGCAGATCGGAGGAGTAGAGACGGTAAGTGATATTTTGTACCACAAAGTAATATGTTTCATTCAAAGCCATAGTTCCACATTTATGGAAAATTGGCTTATTTACCTTTAATGCCGTTCTCTTATCTGTTCATTCAATATGATGCTATAGCCAGAAGCCAGTTAGCTTAGCATAAAACAGCTAGCCTGGCTCTGTCCAAATAGTTAACTAATTATTTCTTAGTTGTTTAATCTGTACAAACAACGAAAAGTTAAAATGTGAGGTTTATTAGAAAGCTTTAACTTTGGACAGAGCTAAGCTAGCCGTTTCCCCTCCTTTGCAGTCTTTATGCTAAGCTAAGCTAACAGCTGCGGACTGTTATACTTAACGGAGTGGTATCAATCTTGTCATCTAACTTTTGGCAAGAAAGCAATATTTCCCCAAAATGTCAAACTCTTGTTTTAAAGTTATTTCTGCCTATTCCAACTTTAGATTTAATGCTCTCAAAGAAAAATGACATGATCACATAGCTGAAGCGCACCACCTCTCAGCTCTGAACACGAGTTAACCTTTTAAATGTTTTACCTTTCGCCTATTTTCCTTCAAGTGGGGAAAGAAAAAAAACTTTTCAACCTCTAAAACAAACAGGTGTCGAAAGTTACAGTGTTTCAGAAGTGGAAAATTAATGTGGTGTGGATGTAACTGAGGAGCCTTTGAGGAACCCCAAACATTCCTCAGCTCCTTTTCAGGACCCCACTGAGGAATGTACTTAGAGTAGCTGCCTCACTAAGTGACATTTCCTCTCTGCCTCCTTCTCTCTCTCTCTCTCTCTCTCTCTGTTTATGTTTCTCAGACCGCGAACAGTATGCTGTGGGCTATTTTCAACCTGTCACGTAACCCTGGCGCCCAGAGGAAGCTGCTGGAGGAGATTAGAGAGGTGGTGCCTCCTGACCAGGACCCCTGTGGAGAGCACATCAAGAGCATGCCCTACCTCAAGGCCTGCCTCAAAGAGTCTATGAGGTACAGTACAACAGAGTCATGATTGAAAAACAAAACAGCTACGGAGAGCTCCTGGCTACTACTACAGGGGGTGGGGGTTCACGTCGCAGGTAACACATGGGCTGTATGCAGCCTAAAAGGAATACCTGCAGACACTACTCAGGGCCACATAAAAGTTTGGGCCGACTTATTATTATTATTATTATTATTATTATTATTATTATTATTATTTAGAATTACTCAATTAACAATACATAAGCATTTCCTTGGTATACAACCATTATTATGAAAAGTAGAATAATCAATTTTGCCTAAGGCCCATTTTTTTTATTTGCTAGATTGTTTTCATGTATATAAATACAGGAAATGAACAGCAAATATATACAGCGCATGATCAAGTTAAAGATGCTCGTAGCTGTACATGACATGACACATAACATCTACTGACAAATTGAATTTATGTAAACAGTCAGCAGCTTCAAATCAGACTCAGTGGCTGCATCACGATTTCACCCAGTACCACGGAGATTAAGAGGGAAAACTGACACACATGACTGACTCAAAAACAAGCTTCATGAGATATGGTGGCATGACCAGCAACAACCAGTGGTCCCAGCTTAAAATGTACTTTGTGGTCACGTTCGGATCACTTCCTACCCCCTATACAGTCTGCTCTCTCTCTTCTTCTTGTGCAATCACACGTTGTCTAACATGTTATTTAAGGTTAATGCCATAACCACATCATCCAGGGAATGTATTTGACCTCCGACTGGAGATTATATCTCACTTCATCTTGCGCTGTGAAAAACACTGGAATGTGTTTAGCTCCCACTAAACAGCTTAAACATGTGTGTCATGCCATACTATAGCTTCACCGAGTCCATATTCACATGTGCTTTTTTCATATTTTTACAGGTTATCGCCATCAGTTCCCTTCACCAGCAGGACCCTGGACAAAGACACTGTGTTGGGAGATTATGCCATTCCCAAAGGAGTAAGTGGCTTAGTTCTTGGTTACCACACAACTGACACGAGCAGATTACTTTCTTGTATTAAATTACATTTTACTGATTGAAGACTGTTGAAGACTGTTACTGATTCAATTTTTCTTTCCTCCATTTACAGACTGTTTTAATGATAAACACCCATGCACTGGGCTCCAATGAGGAGTACTTCGACGATGGGAAGCAGTTCAAGCCTGAGCGCTGGCTGCGAGAGAATAGCACCATCAACCCCTTTGCCCACGTTCCCTTCGGCATCGGAAAGAGGATGTGCATCGGCCGGCGACTGGCAGAGCTGCAGCTGCAGCTGGCCATGTGCTGGGTAAGATAAGACGAGTTCAGTTCAGCTGTTTATAGACACAGTCAAATGGGACTCCGTTTTTTTTTTTTTTATCTCATGAGAATCTTGAAAAGTGAATCAATATAATCAGTACACTTCTGCTTCTCTTGCAGTTGGTCAGAGACTATGAGATTGTGGCAACAGACAATGAGCCACTCGATGTGATCCACTCAGGACTGCTGGTTCCCAACAGAGAACTGCCGGTCGCCTTCATCAGGAGATGAGGTAAGAGGAAAGGTTGGATCTCCAGTAAGCAAACGGCTCAAAGCCAAGAAAAAATCTGACCAGTTTTGTGCTAAGCTACACTTACTGGCTGCTAGCTGTATATCATACAGACATGAGACAAAATGTTGAGCTATTCCCTTGAGTCTGATATTTCTTTCTTAGGTTTACTCTAAAGTTCAATCACTCACTGTAACTACAGACACTGTACATTCACACTAATTAATTATTTCTTCTTTCCCTGCCCTCTCAGGCTCCATATTCAACTCTTCTGGACATAGTGACAGAAAGATGATACCTCTGTTTCCATGGCCCTGATGGTCCAGTGACTCCCTGTATTGCTGCTGTGTAAATAGAAGAAAAAGACAAAACAATGATTATACATGTAATCGTACCATAAATACCTCAAACTTATTTAAAACTATTACTTATGACTGTTAATGACTGACCAAAATACCAGTTGTTATGTACAAATTGAATGTTGTACCAAGGCAGCTGTCCTCAAATCTTTATGTAATGTCCTCATCTCAGACATGTGTATGTAGATGTCAAACTGTTCATGCTTTTCCTTGTTTAATAACTTATGCACACACACACACACACACGCACACATACACACACACACACACACACACACACACACACACACACACACACATATATATATATATATATATATATATATATATAGGTCACGCATATGTTTGTTTTTCATTGTGTATATAAAGTGCCATTATAATATTGTAATAATGTACATTGTTTTATGTAGAGACATATTTTATTCACTGAAATAAATACATTAACAAATGTATTAAAGACACACAGCCTGTGTTTATTTTTCAAACTGGGTGCATTGCTAAGTCTTGGTATTAAAGTCTTTGGGTGATTTGAGCTTTCCGTGGAGTTTTTACAGCTCAAGAAATGGAGCTAAATAAATATTGAAAAGCTTAGTTTAGCACGTAAACAAGCTGCTTTATTTAGAATTTGGCTAAATACTGGATTCAGATCATTATACGTTGATTCAAGCTTCAGGCTTAATAGTCTTTCTTCTCAGACTGTTTAATTTGAGGGATTTTAAAGGCCTGAAAAATATCCAGTATTTGACAAGAAACAAGACTAACAGACTGCAGGCACAGTAGTGGCTCAGTGAGGCTCTACTTATTGTGAGCATGTTAGCATTTACATCAAGGCACAGCAATGCCTTGAGGTAAATGCTAACATGCTCACAATAACAGTGCTATCATACTGATGTAAAACAGGTATAATGACCATGTTCACCATCTCAGTTTAGTCCATTGGAAAACTAATATGTGCTAATTAGCATTAAACACAAGCTACAGTAGAGGCTGAGGGGAATGTCTTTATTTTTGCAGGTCTTGACTGTCTACTGACATCTCACAACCCTTTGACTTGATTATGGCGCAAGAGGAAAGTTTAAGGGGTTCGCCAGAGTCCATAGGTTTTATTATCTGGGAACCTTGAATGTCTAAAAATATATATTTATTCAATCCATCCAGTAGTTAAGATAATTCTATGTGAATCAAAGTGGTGGACTGACTGACCAACAGAGAACTATAGGGAACTATAAATATAATCCCTTTAATCATCTCCATTAAAAACTTGCCATCCTATCGAGACTATTTGTGTCTATAAATCTAATTTTCTTAAAACAGGTAAAAAAAAAATTCCAGTTCTCCAAGATAAGCAACAAAAGTCTATTCGAGAGGCGCATTGCAAGTCCTTTTCCTTTTTATTAAAATGCTGAGATGTAAGTGGTATCATGAAGTGTTGAGGTGCAGTCTGAGCAGGTGGGTCCTCAGCCTGTGGTGGTTTATTTACACAGGAAACAAGAATAAATATTGTCAATGCAGCCACTTTCACTTATTTTAAGAACAGAAGACGTTAAGGACTGATTTTTGCAGCGATCTTCTGACTCCAGATAGGCTGGAAACCACAAGTGTAGGTGATGAATTACCTGCAACCTGCAGCATATTTTGATCTATCAGGTGGAAACACTGGAACTCTAGTTACTGAAAAGCAGAGACATTATGTTTCATTAATGCACATGGAAAATATGTGAATAGATCAGGCTGTTTTTGTTTCTATTTAAAGCAAGTGGCTGCACAAATGAGTGCGTGAATTGCATAAGCCAAGTATATTTATAGACACAACTGCTAATGAGAACAAAGTTGAGTTTCCTGTCAACAGTGAAGCATCTGTACTTATATTGGAACTGAAGATCAGACTCATGACCCCGGGTTAACAAGATCACTTCTCGAAAAGCTGAGCTACACTGTAGAGCCACTGTGTAGTTTCTCACTGTGACGTTCAATCAGTATGATCAAGGGGAAAAGATAAGAGAGAAAGGATATGGTATCTTGATAAGAGACAGCTACATATGACTCACAGTGTGGTGGTTACAAAGTGTAACTATGTAAATGTTTTGGTAATGAAATCTGCAGTCAACACACGCAACATATTCATATCTGATGAATGCAAATAAGAAATACAGAGATAGTGTTCATGGACACAAGTAAAAAAAAAAACAGCCTCTGTAACACTGTATTTAGTTATAAACCTTATCTAATCTTTCACCTTTGATTCATATTCAGTATGTGTTAATAATAATGTGTAAATAAAAAGTGACCAATTATTTCAACCTAATCCTACAATCTTAAAATCATGTTACACAATGTAATTTTCTACTGTTACTGTATGTTGAGATTAATGGGATTGGTTTGGTTAAGAAAGTGATTTATGAAGTGAGGAGCTTGTACTTAGAGCCTAATATATTTGGATGAAAATTATACCCAAAATAAACCCTAAAGAAGGAAGCAGGAATAGAAACAGAAAGGAAGATTGTGAAAGCAAGTAGTCAGTGAATTTCAGCATCCAAACAACTCTCTCTGCTCCTGTATAATTCCATTCATATGGAAACTCCTTGAATCCTCAAAGTAAAGGCTGGTAATTATTTGTTCATCATTCAGGTATTATGGGAGGCTTTGCTCCTCATATAATCTGAATTGTATGTTTGTTTGTAGACAAATTTTATGTTTTGCAGGTTTAGTTCACCTGTTATATTCTGATTTAAGTCTCAAGGTCTCTAGCTTAGCCTACAACCACAGAATGGTTCCCAACCGTTTTTGACTTGTGTCTCCTTATTAAAAAAAAAAATCTGCACCACGCTGGGGCCCTTTCTCACATTATTAGTTGTCACCAGAGATTGATGATTTTCCCCTCAAACTTCTCACATGGTTTCGTTTAAATAACTCTTAGGAGGTAAAGAGGTAAAACTCTTTGATGTTTCACAAAAACTGTTAAGATTTGTGAATAGTCGAATAAAAAGATTTGTGCAGATTTGTGAAGCAGAAGTATTTTCTTCCATGTGCCATTATTATTATAGCATGACCCATTACATTTACCTTGTGACTTAAATACCAAACAGTGTACTTTTCGTTGCTGATAATATGTCTATACTTTTACATATATCTGTACTTTTACTTCAGTACAATTTAAATGCAGGACTTTTTCCTATAATTAAATAAATTTACTCAGCGGTTCTTTTTCTTTTATTTAAATAAAGCAACTGACAACTTATCCCACCACTGCTCAGCAGTTGACCTCAAACTAAAGGACAAGGTCTCCACCTCTGAGGACAACAGTGTGCACATTTAATACAGAGAAGATCGACCACTTCTCTTCATTTGTTGTCCTGACATCCCCTCCCTAGCAGTTACACAATTCACACCTTGATTCATGCGACTCTCACGATTCTCTTATGACTCACATGTGACCCAAAGACTCACGTGTGACCTCAGGTGACATCATCACGTGATGGGGTTAAAATGCCTCTTACATTCAAGTCCATGAGGCCTCACCAGTCAGGAGAAGTGATAAAGCCTCTATAATGAAAGGCGAAACACATAAATTTGTTGTTTACTTAACTCATGGGGTAAAACTTACAATAAGTGCATTAAACTAACAAAGGAAAATGGGGGTGAGTTTAGTTCATGGTTTGATTCGCTGAGGTTTTTTTTCAATGCAACTACTTTATACGATATAAGTTGTCCACATGAAACCTGCAAACAGCTAGATCTATAAGAAGAGAAAATCCTTCTTCCATTATTTTTCAGAAATGTACAATCTGTACAATTACCTGCCTTGAAATAAACCAAGCTGAGTTGGGAGGTAACAGGAATGTAAGGCCCTAGTGAGGATCGAACTCACGACCCCTGGTTTACAAGACCAGTGCTCTAACCACTGAGCTATAGAGCCACTGTTATAATACATCCTGTCAGCAAATCAGTCTGATGAAAGAGTAAGAGGTGAGACACTCTAGTCAAGTTATAGTATCTTCCTAGCATGACAATATGGCAAGAGAAATTATTTTATATATTAGAGTCCAGGTTATGAAAAAATACAATAATCTAATTAAATAACATTACTGAAATATTGTTTGAAATATTACATTAATGTGTAAAGTACGGAAAGTGACTGCTCAATATTCACCTGTTTTGTGTGGGGTTAGAGGTAGTAATCTCTGAAAAATATATCAAAATCACAATTATAATATATGTATTACTACATACTACAACAGGGAGATGATGATTTTTTAAATGTGGGTGAACGCAGCCTTTAAGCAGAAAGTACCACAAGTTGGGTGTGGACTGGACTTGTACAATACTGCCACTCAGTGGCCAAAAGCGCCTTGCACTTACTTTTTATTTGATTTTACGTTTTTATTTACTTACTGTTGGCACAAACAAGTTTCTTGACTTATATTTTGAGTAACATTATCTTTATTCATTTTTAAACGGATTTTGTTACGGATTGGATTAAAGTAGATTCAACTTAATTGTGGTTGTGCAGAGTACAGGTAGAAAAAAGCCTGAATGTAACGGGGTGTGATAGGACCCACATGCAGCACATCCAAACAGAGGGATAGTTGGAAATGACCTTTATTGAAATACCAGCAGAGAGAACACACACAGGTGGGTATGAAGAGTCGAGGATGGGGTCCGGGGCTGGAGAGCCCGGGGTCCGGTGAATGGAGCGAGGTGACTGCGCTCACACACACACACAGGGGAAAGTTCTTGGACCTGAAGACTGGGGCTGGCGGTGCCGAGCGTTAGGGAGCAGGCTGGAGATGTCGTCGAGGGAACTGGAAAACGCCAAACAGCCACAGGGACTAGTAGACGGGAACCAGGAATCGCACAGGCATTACTCGTGGTCGGGCACAGAAGGCTAAGGTTATTTACCGGGGCAGAGACGAGGCAGGATGGTCAGGGGGCAAGCAGAGTCGAAAAGAGGAAGTCAGTCCGGGGATAAACGCTGGAAGGTCAAGCATGACGCTGAGAACAATCCGGCAAGGAGCGAGTGAACCGGGGATGTATATATAATGGTCTGATTGGGGATCGACTGCAGCTGGGGGCAACAGGTGAAGACAGTGAAGCTGATTAGGAGGTGTGGCAGAGTGGAGAGTGAGAAATCGGCATAGCAGGCTGTGACATTGAAGTGCAGTTATGAGTAAAAGCTACAGAATAAGTTATGCTATATCTTACAATATATGCAGTGTGTGGGATGCAATAGGCAATATGTGTAATTGTTTGTATATAGAGATGAAGTGGCTGGAATATGCGGAATAGATAGTTATATGTAAGCTATAGAGGCAAATGCACAGTATAAATACTTATCTGAACAGTGCTGGGTGGAGTTGTTCACACCGTAGAATTGCACTGCATAGTAAGTTAAAGCACTAAGACAATGCAGTATTACTATCAGCGCTGTGAAACACAAGTTAAAAAAAAATCCTGTATGTTACTTAATTTAACAGGTATTTGATGATAAAAATTAAAAATGTGGTCGTTAAGAATTTTAATTCAATACAATTTTAATTATTTATCTAAAATTATTCAACGACAGACAGGAACACACGATAGAGAAAAGTAAAGAGAAAGACCAGTATAATTAAAAGATATTAGCTAAAAAAAATGCTTGAGGAATTATTAATAAATACATCAATACATCTAAATGCCTAAATATAATTTATCTTGTATCATTTGATATCAATATAATAGACCTATTACCAAAGATAACAGACTAGAGACTATCATTCACAGTATGTATTTGAATGGAAGATGTTGCAAAGAATTCAGATGTTGCAACTGACCCCCAACCCTGAGGTCTTTTGCTTTAAAATGAGCAATTACTGTCGCATCTGTTATGCTAGTGGACAAAATTAGCAGCATATATTGTCTAATATGAACTAAACAATGTTGACACATACTTGTGTGGTCTGTTTTAATATGGCTGCTTAGCTTGGGGACAGTTACAAAAACTTGTTGCAACCATCCCCACTCTAACAGCCATGACAGACCATCACGTGCTAGCTAAACACGCTGACCTTGACATATGCTAACCATTTCACTTAGAAGTCAACAAAACAATGATTCAAACTAAATTTTGATTAATTCATACTTACAGTATGACAAAAAAATGCAGCTCATGAAAAAAATTACTTTCATACTTCCCTTTTTTTTTTCCAATTAATGCAGTTAATGAATGTATCTTCTGTCTTCCTGCAGAGGGGAGGGTCTAACTGAGCATGAGCAGTATGAGTGTCATCACTCTAGCATGTTTCTGATTGAAGGAATACGACTTGTTGCGACCGTTCCTTAATTGCAACCATTGCTAGTCTCCCCTACTATATATTTAACCTCTAAGATATATTATCTGTGTAGGTACTATCACCCTTGACTCACAATGTAGGAAAGGAAGTCAGTGAGGGTTTGAGGATTCTGGGCTGCACTGTCAGCGCGCGCGCACACAAACACGTGCGTACAGGCAGGTCTGCACCTCCCGTCTGCATGTCACCAGCATCGGTGACAGGAAGCGTCTATCGCCTCTCACATTTTCATGTCGCGGTGCTGGAGGTTTTATTTGAGCAGCTGCAAATGTTTTAAACTTATCTTAGAAAAACTGTAACACCAACCGTTTTTTTTCTTTAATTACCTGACCTTTGAACGGACGTGAAATTAATTGGCGAGTTAAAACGTTGAGTTAAAAGTTGTTAAAAGTTATTATATTTTAGTTACGGTATACTTGTCGAGAGGAAATCTGTATATTCAGAGCTGGAGATGACTTCTGGAGGTTTGGGGCTCACCGAGAGCCTGGGTCAAGACATAAGTCAGGAGGAGTTGGACTTTTCTGACCTGTTTCTGTATAATCCACCTGAAGAAGATTTTCCTGTTGGCTGTGACAAAGGTATGTGTGTATGTATGCATCAATTATTCTGCTTTTGTAGAGAACTAACATAATATCTTGTTTGTAGTTACATCATGATAATTTGTTGCGTTGAGTTTGTATTTAGCTGTAATGAAGTGGCTGAGTAAGTGCTGAGCTGTCAGGTACTGATGTTACACTGAAATCTCCTTTTCACTGCCATTAAACAGGCGAAATCAAGGCCTCTTTTTTTAATAAACAGTAAAATGGGCATGTGCTGTCTTTTCCACTGTTAAGGAGTTCAAATTTAAATTCCACCTCCACTCAGAAGCATGTTTTGCTCTACTTCACTTAGATGTTTGACCTTCACTGTGCAGAGTTTGATAGTAGAAGACAGTTTCACTGTGCTCACTTCCAATGTGAGTTTGATTTACTGACATCACAACTAGTGTGAAAGCCAATTTACATAAGAGCGATGAGGAAACAATAAAAAAAAAAAAAAATTTTACAGTGCGGTATGAGACATATTGTGACCAGTGGTTAAACTTTTTACGTTTGCTTATTCATAGACTCTGGATTTTTTTCAATGAGTGCAAAGACATAGATTTTTAGAATTTTTAAAGAGTTAATTCAATATTTTCATGGAATAAACATATCAGACACAGATTATATGTCTATATAATGATATTATATAAAATATAAATTTTCCTGGAGGGGATCTGTGATTGCACAAATGAATCCTTACTTTTGATATTTACAGATGATCCAGGTGCTCTCCTTCAGAACAACAACCAGCCTCCTCTGCTGGTGGTCGGTGAACCCACTGTGTACATCTCCGCCTCCAACCAGCCTGCCCCCAGCCAAAACCCCTCCTCTCAGTGCCCCACCACAGAAAACCTGTCAGGGGCTGTGTTTGACTCCTTGGGGCTGCCATCAAGACCGGGGAACATACCTGCTCCAAGCCCCAGGATTGAGATCACTCCATCAGGCGACTCTCTCAGTTCGCAGACCCTGGAGCTGAGCCCCAAAGGCCGTGCAACCTATAGGGAGTGTGTGAGCCCTGCCAGCAGTAACTCCTCCACAGGATGGCCAGCAGAGTCATACTCCCCAGTAGCTTCACCTTGTGTCTCTCCTTCCAATGCAGCTGGCTGTAGCATGGGGGTGTCCGCCTTAGATCTCTGCCCGGGCCTCCAGGGCATCCATACTTCTTCTGCCCACTCCTCTCCAGGAGCCTCACCTCTCAACAGTGTCACAGATGAGACCTTTCTCCTGCCACAACACCAGCGTTCTGCTGCGCCACATCCCCACCAGCGCTCCCGCTCTGCCTCACCGCATGGAAAACGTGCGTATGACCAGGCCCACTCCTGTCAGGGGGGCACTCCTATCAAGCAGCGCTCCCGAAGCCCCAGCCCCATCCCATCGCCTCATGAGCAGCAGGGGTCCCACTACCTCCAACAATTCCAGGCCCAAGCTGAGTTTCAAGCCCAAGTTCAGACATCCTCCTTAGGCCTGGAGGAGGACTGGGGCCTCAGCTCCGGCCTATCCAGAGCAGTGCCCTCTGTAGTGGGGCGAAATGCACATGGGCAGGCACAGAGACAGGACTGTGTGTATGGACAGCTATATGACTGGCCCATTGAGCAGGAGGGAATTGGCAGGGCAGGACCCGAGGTCAAGTCTGACACCATTTATATGGTCCCAGCTGTGTGGCCTCCTCCTCATCCAGTCCATCATGGAGCATTCAGGTGTGTTGTTTGTCCTTTTTTATGACTTACAGACAATTTATATCTTTCTAATAAGATCAGTCATTTAATTGACAACTATGAAATGAAATATTTCAATTGTATTTTTTTGTCATTCTCTAAATTTATAGCTTTTTTTTGGCTTTTGTCTTTTTTCCAGTCGTCTCTCTGTGGCCCCACTTCCATCCTTAGAGTGGCCATTGCCCAGTCAGTCTGGTCAGTATGAACTACTGATCCAGCAGCAGCCCAGATCTCACCACAGAGCTCACTACGAGACTGAGGGTAGCCGAGGAGCTGTAAAGACACCGAAAGGGGGGCATCCGGAAGTTCAGGTGCTTGTTTTGTTTCACACTTGGAGGCTTTGGGGTTTACATGTGTGTGAATGCAAAGAAGGAAACAGAAAAAGATCCTTCTCACTTCACATCTTTGTCACTGCCAATGCCGTAGGAAAGAAGAGCATGAGTGGGAGTAAGAAGTCGTAAATGTGGAGTGGTATTTCCTGGACAATGTGTTTATGTAAAGCCGACCGGCATGCAAATGAAAGAAAAGCCTCATGTCACTATCACATCACTACTCCCACAGGGACAGTTTATTAAAGGCATGCATTGCTTGAAACTACTAAAACTACACTAATAGTTACAATTAAGGTATATTTACTAACATACAAGTATTGGTACATGGATCTGCTTTATTTACTCCTCTGGTGAGTTAATCAATAAGCCATCACTGCTGGGTTTCCTGGCACTGCTGCACAAACGGGTATGCAAAGCAGTGTTCCTGCTATGCCAGTTAGACAGTGACCTGTGAAATCATCCCCACAGGGAGAATAGATTTCCTCTGCAGTCTTGCACGTTAATGGCATTATAGTCAATTTAGATCATTGTGAAGCATGCATTTGATCGCTTTTGTTGCCCTCACCAGCTCCACGGGTATCAAGGCACGGTTCCACTGTGGTTGCAAGTCTTCATAGGGACGGCAGATGAGAGACTCCTGAAACCCCATGCCTTCTATCAGGTCCACCGCATCACCGGGAAGACCGTCACCACGGCGAGTAAGGAGAGGATGACAAACGGGACTAAAGTGTTGGAGATCCCCCTGGAGCCAAAGAACCACATGAGAGTGGTGTGAGTAAAACAGAAAGGGTGTGGGATACATGATCACCAAAAATAAGTCATGAGTGAATCACAAACGCACTAAATGAAGCAACAAGATTTTTTTTAAGACAGTCGTCTGTGACCTGATGCTTATTAGCAATCTTCAGTGGTGTTTTTTGCACTTCGTCTCCCGGAGTTACAGATGCAGAGATAAAGTAAACTGAGCTGCCAGGCAGTTTTCTTTGGATTTTACATTTATGAAGTTTGAGTATGTGTTAAATGCTCGACATTTCTGTCTATACTCAGCCATGGCGGCTATTGCTGCTAATGCCAGCTACAAGGTATCGTTTTTCCTCCCAACAAGTTGCTGTTGCTGCTGACGGAAACTTGAAATGCATCACTTCCTGCGTGCCAGAGAGTTTTTCCATGAAAGCCTAACCAGATACAGGGTATTTACAGCAGCAAATAGAAATGCTTTGATGAACTTGACATGTGATGAATGACTGCAAAATAGCTGCAAAAAGTTATTTTTTTTAACAAAATACCACTACTTTGACAGAACAAAACAAGATTATAACTCACTGATCAGATTACAGCAAACTATAGTTTGAGTTGGACTGTGTGTGAACAAAGATAGCAGTAGATTTTGGTGTAAATCAAGGTGACAGCACTTTGGCATCATTTCCAAAACATTTTAACCTTATCTGTGTTTTCTCCCACTTTTTACAGGATTGACTGTGTAGGGATCCTGAAGCTGAGAAACGCAGACATCGAACTGAGGAACGGTGAGACGGACATCGGACGAAAAAACACACGTGTGCGTTTGGTGTTTCGTGTCCACATTCCCCAGCCTGGAGGCCAGCTTGTGTCTCTTCAAGTTTCCTCTGATCCTATTGAATGCTGTAAGGAGTATTTAATTCATGATAAGCAAAAAGTGAATGTTCCCCAGGCTATACTAGTCAACACAGCAATTGGATTTTAATTATCCAAAATAGATTGGCCAAATGTCCTGAAAATTTTCCCACTAGATGTTTTATTACTCTAGCTTGGTTTTTCATACAGCCATGTCTTCCTGTTTCCTCAGCCCAGCGCTCAGCAATGGAGCTGCCTGCAGTTGAGAGGCAAGACCTGGACCGATGCTCAGTACTCGGTGGTCAACAGATGGTCCTCACTGGACAAAATTTCACACCTGACTCCAAGGTGATATTCTCTGAGAAGACGCAAGGTGAGGAAGAGATCTTTTTTTGAAATCAACAAACCTCTTTCCCCCTGTTTCTGGTCTTTATGCTAAACTAACCAACTGCTAGCTGTAGCTACTTATTACCATCCAGAAATGACAGTAGTATGACTCCTCCGATCTAACTTTAAACAAGAAAGCAGATAATTGTATTTTCCCCTGTAGCTATTTTTGATGTGTGTCTTATTTTGACCTCTGGTTGTTTCTATAATTAAAATAGGTCCATATTTTGTACAGCACCCACTTACTTCCTCCTTATATCCTACTTGAGTGTATTCACCTACTCATATAGTATTTGTATTTTGAGATTATTTTGCATATCATCCGGGAAACATCAACTTTCAGTGACGCACATCTTCCACCCCCACATTTAACTGACTCTGACAAAATGAACCATTAGTTTAAACTTTTACTTTCTTGCTGGAGAAAAACATTTTTATTTATTACTTTGGAAATTTCTCACCTCGTTACTGCACCTTCTGCCCACACACAATTGTTGGGCTACATGGTTTGAGAGCAGGATGGGTACAGTTGTCTGCATGTAAAGCCTCCCTGTTGCTTGGTGTGGGGTTTTATGCAACAGGATGTGGTTTGGCAGACTGATAAAGATTCAGGCCCAGAGCAGAGGCTTTGGTTTTTTTTTTGTTTTTTCTCAAAGCGTGGGTAGAAAACAGAAACAACAGGTAAAAACTGAGGTGGGATTGAAACACTAAACCAGACATAAAAGAGAAAGCAGTTTTCCACTGCCTTTGTTTTAAATGTGCTCACTTGCTAAATTAAGGACAGGGCTGATGTCTAACAAATTCATTGTTAAACCAATCAAAGATGCTTTTTATAGCTTGATATTTTCCAAAATACGCATTTGCTTTCTTGCCAAGAGTTTGATGAGAAGATCAAAGTAATCCGGCACATAACCCCCAGTACAAACTTGTCAGTTTAATGCGTTGCTTTTTGTTTTGATCAAACAAACAAGATATAACATTTTAATTAGTGAGTTTTAGTTTAGTTTCTTGCCCTTGGACAGAGCCAGGCTTGCTGTTTCCCTCTGTTTTCAGTCTTCAAGCTAAGCTAATTCAACCAGTTGCTGACTACAGCTACATATTCCTTCTACAGTCATGGGAATCAGTCCAGCGTGGAATCAATCCTAATATCTAACTCAACAAGAAAGCGAATACGTGGATTTTCCAAAATGTCAAACTATTATTTTAAAACCCCCTTTAAAACTCACTGCACCCTGTATTCCCTCTGCTTTCAGACGGGCAGCAAATCTGGGAGGTGGAGGCCACTGTGGACAAAGACAAAACACAAGCTGTGAGTGAACTTCTATTTATCTATACTGATAAATGCATTCAGGCAGTAACATATTTTACAGAACCAATGATCTGTACTTTTTTGTCATTAAATCAACATTGTCTGGCACAAACTTCACATGTATTCAAAACAGGAAGCAATACACAAAGTCTATGACCACGCTTTTCGGACTTCCTCTACATCATATTTAAAGAATCAAAGTTTTGATGCTGATTTTGATTTGAAATTCACCAGGGAGATATTTGGGTGCAGCCCACACCTCTCTGTTGCTACATGACTCTTTGTCTGATCTTTTTTCTGTTTTATTGCAATCCCCGTCTAGAACATGCTGTTTGTTGAGGTCCCTCGGTATCGTGACAGGACCATTTGCCACCCAGCCAAAGTCAACTTCTATGTCATCAACGGAAAGAAGAAACGCAGTCAGCCCCAGCACTTCATCTACACTCCTGTGAAAGGTACATATCTGCTAACTCAGGTCTGTCACTACAGGGAGAAATGTAGGTGGCCAAAAGGTGGACAAAAGGTTAACAGTTCCCACCTTAGGGTTGGCAGAAAAGGTCAGGTCTGGTGTTGTGGGGAAATGTTGTTGCCACCTCTCACAACACAAACCACATGCTGAAAGACAACCTGCAACATTAATTCAACCTTACAGTGGTTATAGTGTTGCTGAAAAGAGGTTAATGTGTGTCAAGTCTCCCATCCTCTTATTAAGTCAAACTAAGACACTGCAGGAAATTGCAACACTTAAGTCTGATTAAATCTAACTGCTACACAATTAAAAGCAGCCAAGGGGAATCTTTCTATGATCTTCATTTTAAACCAATGTTCTACAGTTTTACAAGAAATCAGTCCCAGTCACAAGAAATCGATCAATCAATTGCTGTTTGCAGTAAACCGCAGTCACAATGTGTTTTTACGCAGGATTGGTAACTTTCACTTGTTCTCAAGGGAAAAACCTGCCACTCTACTATTGTTTTTGCTAATCCCTTCTTCACATACATGTGATACTCATATCTGAAATTCAAATGCACTGTTTAGCACGTTTCAGAAAGCATTTCCGGAAACAACGAACTTTGTTAATTAGTAGACTGATGAGGGAGATGATAAATCCTTGTAACATCTTAAGACTCACTAATTATTTTTAACCATGCACTGTGGATGGCAGTGCTGCTCTTTCAGCCGGTCGCTCCACCACTTTAGTCCAGAATGAAATATCTCAACAACTATTGGATGGATTGCCATGATTTTTTTATTTTTTTTTATTCCAGCCATTAAAGCCGAGCCAGTGGATGACTATCAGTTGAATTCATATGGCTACTCAGATAATCAGTCACTGCCTGGTCTGACAATGAAGTCACTCTACCATCAGCTGGAGCAGGACAACAACCTTCAAGCCTTGAATGCTTCTCCAACACTGTACCATCTAGCCACTGTAGACCCCAGAGCCTGCATGTTAACACCTAATCCAGTGGAAGACCAAACAGTCTATTACCAGTCCAGAGCCAGCACTCTGATTAACAGTCCCGTACTGTACCAGACTGCAAACCAACATTACAGTAGCTGTGGTACCACCGTTCTTGGCAGTTCCCCAATGGCTTCCCACGCTGCTGCCACTCCCAGCCAGTGTGTCAGCACCCTTGTGGGCAAACTGAGCGAAGGCCCTCAGGTTGGTGATTCATTTGAGGCCTGTTTGATGTCGAGACATCAGAGTTTTATGCAGACAGCGCTGCAACTGGGGAAGTCACCACCTTCAAGATACGTCCTAGGTCAAGCTCAAGGAAAGGCCGTATGCAGGGTAGAGCCAAGTACAGGAAACCATGAGGAACGGGCTCCAGAGAGGGTCACAGTCAAACAAGAGAACCTCAGCTATGCCTACCTGGAAGATGGTGAGTATTACTGTTACATACTAAATGGGTCAGTGTGCTGCAAAAGAAATGCAGATTGTTGAAAACTCAGAGGAGCAATGTCTGACCGAACGGTCCGATAAGAACTTCCACTTGATGTTACACTTACCAGATGGTTCTCTAATATTTATTAGCAGATATATGCTCCAATACATACAGTATCTTGATGTAAAGAGGAGCGGTCTAAGGTTTCTGTGACTCAGACTCATTGGAACAGTCTGGCAGTTTCTGAGCAAACCTCCCCTTTCTAACCAATTAGAAAAGGCCAGAGTCAGGAGTGGGAGCTCACAGCTGTCAATCATGAAATCAATCAGTCAAACATGAATGGGCTTGTGGTCTACTCCTCGTCTCACACCAAGGCTTCAAGCTAAGATGAGGATTTAGAACTATGAGGATCTAGCAGTCAATCAAATCAAGTGGGAACCTCCACAAAGACTTTGAATATATCCTTTAGTCAGTTGGTGTTTATGTTTTGTATCCGATAGTGTAACATTTTGTGTGTATACAATTGTGTAGCGTAATTGGCAATACATTTACTTTATCCTATTACCCAGGGTCTAAGTCTAATCTGTTTGGGTTCTAATGGATTTGTTTCACTCCCTGGTTTATCTTTGTTGATTTTGAAAAATGTTCTTGAGAAGATTGCTAAATTGTTTGGCTGATTTTGTAGATGATACACTATTGATTTTCATGTGTAAATGGGAGCATGCGCTACTTAAAAACCTCTAAAAATAACACTGTTTAAAATGAAATGTGGAAGCCTGGGGGATGGGTATTTGTGGTCCAGTCTGCAAATGCATACAAGCATGCTGCAACTATAGGCTTGCAAATCCCGCCTTGTGGTTAACTGTCAGGCCTTTCTATCCACTTTCCTGTCTGTTTCAGTCTGATTTTCACTCTGTCACACACACGTAAACGCACACACTTGCAGAAGCTTCATGAGCACGCCAGGTTTCATTTGAAATAAATGTGTACAAGTTGCTTATGAATTCTGAAAGATGCAACAACAATGAGAGAATGAGAGAATAATAAATCTACCCTGACCTTGTTTGCTGTTGGGGAAAGTTTCTGTTTACACCTCTGTGATGGAAGACAGAAACAGGAAGTGTATTGTATAGGCAAATATATGCAGACACACCTGTGGTAAAGAAGGAAAAGAAAAAAGAACGCAGCAATGACCTTTGTCTCTGATAGAGGCTGGAGTCATAGTGAAAGTTTAGGAAACCACAACAATGTTTTTTTACTGAGCATCAGAAGGAAAAATACACTACTGTGTTAAAGTTATTATTTCTCTTCACCATTGTTTCTTGAGGGTTAATAGGATTAGGACAAATACTAATCTTGTTATTTTTTCTTTCAAAAGATGAATGTGTAAGAGCGGTACTTATTTTTGTGAGGACAGAGACACTTGCTCAGTCCAAAAACCACTGCTGATAATCTGTGTTCAAGAAAGTAGAGACATCTTGTGGCCATTAATGTAATTGCAATACTTCACAACATCACTGTGGGGAATGAAAGTCATCATTACACTGATTTATGTGTGAAATTACAAAATGTCTGGGGACAATGGTGGCTTTGTCATCTAGGCACCAACCGCAAACCTCAAAGTCCCGGATTCAAGTCTAGGTGGGGACCCCATCTCACTCCCCCCTCATTTCCTGTCATCTCTTGACTGTGAACCATCATATAAAAGAATGAAATGCCCCCTGCTACAAAAAAAAAAATTGATGACAAGAAACAACTCGTTTTGACTGTAATTGCCCTTTTTATCCACAAACAAAAATGTATACCAGAAGAAATTAAAAAAATCTGTACAAAGGGGTTTTAAATATAAAACAAATGCATATGAAACTAAGACAGATTTATTTAAAACCATCTTGTTTTATTTTTATATTGTGAACATTAAAGATGCTCATCCCTATTTTTTGAATGTTTTGCAGTGAACGACATCATAAGAAGGGACTTGAAAGGCCATAATGGAGAGTGAACCTGGAGGCCTGCAGCAGCCCTGCTGTCCGTCACATTCAAAATTTACGCAGTAAACATGATCTACAGACTTCAGAAACTATAAATATAAAATCCTCTTGGAGTAAGCTTTTACTTGTAAGACTCGTAATAAAAAAAAAATTGACTGGATTTGTGGCAGATATTTGAGGCAAACAATAGAAACTGATCCATAAAAGGCTTATGTTGACTTTATTTCAAGATTATTCATGTTTCTGTGAAACTAGGATGGGTGGTTGTTCCAAGCTCAGTCCTCAGCTACAACATTTTACATCAAAAATGAGTCAGCTCTCAGTTACTTTGTTAGCCTACAATATTGTCATACAGTTTAGTCTAGCAAAGACGCGTCATTCTATATATTGTGTGTCTGCATCGTTTCTTTATTTTAACCTGCTTAACTTCCCTCTGTTCATATATTTGTACAATTGCTCATTGTAAGCATGTATAAAATATTTTATAAGAAATAAATTCTGTTTATATGAAGCATTGTGTTTAAAATGAGAGCAGACTGAAGAGTAAATCAAATAATCTCAATTAATATGCTTTAAAACTAACTGCCTTTAACTTTGAAATGACTTCAAACTATATTAGAGCACCAGTTCATCAGTCAAGTAACCTGGCCTGGTATAATAAACTACAGCTATAAGATAAATACAGTGGAGTAAAACATAGTAGATACATAGATTTTTCTGGATTTTTCTGTATAGTTTTTCCAGCCAGGGGCAAATAGCAAAACAAATGAGAAACAAGACGTGCATAATTAATAGGCATACGAGAGAGAGAAAAGAGAAATTATTTTTTTAAAACTTACTTGCTTTTGGATTGGAGTTCCTAATACAATCTATGTAGTGCGTCAATTCACATTTTAATACAATAAAAAAAGGTTTTGTTTTTGTGAATTTATGCATGTGGTTGTTGAGAAGAATAAAGATTAGATTTATTATAAGAGGAAATCCTTTATGATGGTTGTGAAAATTGCAATAACTAAAAACATAGCTTTAAAGTAAACATATATGTAATAAAAATAATATCAGAGCACTATTTCTGTGTGTAGATGCAGGACCAAAATAAGTGGAAGACTGTCTCAGAGGATTTACCACAGAAAGAACAGCATGTACTAATGTGTTTTTGTAGTCTCTGGAGGAAGCATTTTGCTGGATGAAAGAAAATACGCCTCACCCTAATAGATGGTTAAGTCCACACTGCTCATTTAACGGTGTCTGTCTGATACGAGGCTTTTATTTTTCAGTTTTTATTCTTATGATCAGACGAGAAACACATTTTACTTTTACAATTATGTGGATCTGAGTTATCATTCAAAAGCCAAACGACACCTGCAGGAATGACATCTAGTAACTAAAACTGAAAAGTAATTTGGATTTGCAGGAATTTGTTACTTTAATAAAAATTCATTATATCCCATATTTCTAAAGGAGGCCACCGGAGTTGAGAAGTTTTAGAGTCGGTATCTCAATGTTTGCGGTTCAACGCGAACATTAGGGGGCGGCATTTCCAAACCAATCGTTTACCAGGACGGAAGTGGGTAATAGATTGGTGACCTCACTTCCGTTAAGAAGAAGGAATTTTTTTTCCTCCCATTGTAGACCTAACTAGCATCTTCTTTGATAGCTTTTCACAGCCTTATATATATTTACAGCCCTGGTATTGATGTTTGCATCCCAATAACGAAGAAGAAGAGTGACATATTCCCACAACTGGTAAGATTTTCTTCCACGCAAACATCGTAACATTGTAGCCTGTCTGTGTTTAGCTAAAATCTATGTATTGAAGAATGTAACAGTCTCAGTGTTTTCTACGTTGTACTGGCTGCATCCACATTGATAACTTAAAGTAACTAAATTCATGAGATTAGAATACGTCATTTGACTTTTGTTTCAAGATTGACTGTCATGAATTGATAGTAATATTAAGTAGAGCTGCAAGTACTAGTCAATCAGTTGATCGCTATAATTTTGATAATCGTTTAGTAGGTGAATTTTCAAAGAAAATTTAAAAATATTTGCGGAATTTTAACTTCTCAGATGTGTGCAATTGCTGCTTTTAAGACATTTAAGACTTTAGGCTCTGGGAAACCATTATCATCCTTATTAACTTATAACTATTTTCACAACTTTGTGACATTTTATATTGGAGTGAATAATCTGCAGATTAATCAATTAATAAAATAATCATTAGTTGCAGCTCTAGTATAAGTGTGAGGGAAAGGTGTGGGCACCCCTGGGCAAACTTTTGAAGTGAAAAAATGTAAGTTAGAGCAGCAACAGTTAATTAGTTATTTTAATAATCAAGTAATTGTTTAAGTTATTTTTAAATACAGATTGTCAAATATTCCTTCAGTTTCTTTTTTGCACCTTTTCTTAGTTGTATGTGTTAGTAAATGCGGTATTTTTTTTTTTGACTGTTCAACTGTTCAACAATCAATCAATTAATCTTTAGATGAATCGATAATGAAAATGATCGTCAGTTGCAGCCCTACACTAATTAAAACCCCTGCAGGAAACTTGCATTCAAAAGGAGAGTTTATTCAAATGTTAATGTAATACTTTTTATTTCATGAACTTAAAACATAGCAAAAATTAAATGGTATTTGTGGCATGTGCAATAGAGTTGGGCAAGTCAGCATTAAGTAACCAGACGAATCCCCCTCGATGACCCCTCCATACGTCACTTTTTGTAATCCTGCTAACTATGCACCTGTTGTTTACCCAGAGAGGTCATTGAGGGAAACAGACCAAACAGCATCATGTCTGCAGACCTGGACCTGTCCCCTCCAGAGGTCCCTGAGCCTACATTTCTAGAGAGCCTACTGCGTTACGGGTTGTTTCTGGGTGCCATCTTCCAGCTCATCTGCATCCTGGCTGTCATCTTCCCCACATCCAAGGGGCATGAACACGTAGGTAGACACCAAGAGGAGGAGAAGAGTGGGCCTTGTGTTGAAGCCTGTTCCTCTTTCGAACTGTTTCCCCTGCTGATGCCCTCCACAGTCGGGGTCAGACATACGTTTGGGCTCAGTTAAAAGTGAGGAGGGGATACAAATTGATGGAGAAAAAGACTCTGACACAACATGGGCAGTGATCAAAAGATCACTGTACACAAAACCTTTGATAGCAAAATATGCCCCTATAAAGTGCTTGCTTTGACGTATTTGTCAATTTGGTGTTGATATTTTTTAGAATTTTAGTATCTCTGTTGAATCACCTACTTTCACATGTATTTTTTTTAATGAGATTTTATATTTTTTTCTTTGCTAGATGATGGAGGAGCAAAAATCATGTGGAAAAATAGGGGATTGAAAAAATGTTGCAGTTGAACCCGAAACATAACATCTACATTTTCCTCACGTTAATCAATTTTTCCATCAGGACACATTTTCAATCCAGCTTGATAATCAGGGTGAACTGCTGTTTTGTTTTCACCTTATTATTATGGATGGGAGCAGCAGTTTTGAGGTCTGGAACCAAGATACTACCAATCAATGAGTTTGAGTTGATTGCTGCTCAGTGTAACAGTAAAAGATAAATCTATTTTATTTCTGACAGAATGCCTGAAAAGTGTAAAAAACATTTTCTCCAAATTTTTCAAGAGTAACTAGGAATACTGTGGCTTGACAGATTCTGCCATAAAAGAGGTTCTGCTATAAAAATCTTGCAGAATTTTACCATTTCATCTCTTAAATACAGAGAAACAAGACATCAATGAGCAAGAGAGGTGCTGAATATTTTATTTTTGAATGTCCGTGAAGACAGAGCCACCAAGGGCTACTTTCTCAATCTCTATACTAACAACTGTCAGGAGAGATTATTTATAGACAAGAGCAATTAAATCCACTTTCTAATTATTCTATTTTCAGACATCATCATCAGATGCACTGATTATTCCCCACAGTATGTCGCCATTTCATCCTTTACAGCATCCTGCTGTCATTCTTCCCCGCTAGGACAATAGGAAAGATTGCACTCGTAGAAACAGTGCTGACAGAGGGAAAGTGCTGAAATGCCTGAATTTCTTTTCTTTGGTGTGCATGTCCAAAAACTCTGTAAATTTCATTCAACCATCCATTTAATTCAGATTAAATGAGCTGCAAACAGAAAAACTAACAGAAAAATTAATTGTTATCACAAATTACTAATGCCCTATGTGCAATTTACTGTATAAAACACAAACCGTTTCATGATGGAAAATAAAACCATATACCATATGTGTGAGTGTCAGTCAGCAAAAGCATAATCCAAATACATCTTCAAAACACACTTATCTAATCATGCTTAGCAATCATGTATTTTCACACCACATTTCAATGACTCAGGGGATTTCTTTTGAAATTGCAGGGTGTTACATGCTTCATGTGTTTACTCTACAGGAGGAGACTGAGTCCACTGATGGCAAGACATCTGAACAGATGAAGAAACCTAAAGGATCGGCAACTCAGATTCGACAGAAGCCAAAGAAAGAGAGCAAAAAGAAGCGATAGACAGGTGTGTGTGTGTGTGTGTGTGTGTGTGTGTGTGTGTGTGTGTGTGTGTGTGTGTGTGTGTGTGTGTGAGAGAGAGAGATAGTGTGAGAGTGTGTGTGTGTGTAACAATCAGTGAATCAACATGTGCAGATACCCATACAGTTATCACTACAGGTATTTGAAACACTAATGTCATATTACAATAAAAATGTATGTGCACTTAATTTGAGACACTTCAGAATTAAACATGAACTGTGTCCTATTCGCAATCAACACAGTATTACAAGAAGCAAATTGCCATGGTGTTGGTGCGGTGCTGACTGCCACATTTTATTGGGTATATGTTTTTCATTTATTTTCTTTTATAATTGAGTATCATTGATTGAAGTGTATTTGGATGCAACAGGCAATTAAATGCATTTTGCAGTCATTCACCCTAGTTGTTTTTATTCATTGGCAAATTTCAGTTTGGTTTAATGAGTCAGAATGACTTCCTTGCTAAAGCTATTTTTGTTTATATTTACACAATATTCAGACACTGCGGTTGCAGAATTCAAAATGTAAGGAAAAATTTAAAATATAAGGTGACTAGGTCATAGTTCCATATCATGCTTATGTTGAATGTATGTATGTTAATTAATTTATTTTATTTTGGCCAACATGTATCAGGACTTTCAAATGGTAATACAGGCCTCAAAAAGCTATATTTCAAATCTAGCTTTTGTATGGGGATAATACATGGAAGTGTCACAATCAACACTGAAAAAAGAACAAAAAAATGTGTTAAAGGGATTTAGGGAAAAATAATAGTTTTGTTAATAAATGATGATAAATTCCCATTAGAGCTGCAACAATTATCCAATCCACAAAAAAACTAATCAACAATTTTGTTAACCAATTTTCTCATATTCTGGTCAATTTATTTCAGCTTCTCCATTGTGAGGATTTGCTGCTTTCTCTTATACATATTTATTGTAAACTGAATATTGTTGGGTTTTAGACTGTTGGTCAGACAAAACAACACATCCCTTTATTTTTTTATATTTTTTAGATCGAGTAATGAAAATGTAACTGACAGATTAATTGATACTGAAATAACTTAGTCGCTATCCTAATTCACACTGCTCCAATATACACCATAGTATTTTATTCGAATATGAATAATAATAATTCTACTATAATCAATACTAATAAGAATTAGTAATACTGGTTATTTCTTAAACTAATTATGTGTTTTAAGCGTTCAAGTTGTTTCCGGAAAGTAGTTCCGACCCTAAATTGTGATTAATATTAATGCGCCAACCCAAAACTGTTAGTTACAGCAAAGTGCGTGTCGCTTAGCAACCGACATAGCTCGCCACTAACTGGGTTCTGGTGAAAGGAGGCAGCTGTTTTTGTAATAAATATTTTTGCCGTGTCGTTGTAATTACATTAAAAAATTTAGTCGATTGGGACTCGAGATGATTTTTAAATAAGCGAAACTGGGGTGTTGTTGTGCTTGCCAACGCCTCGGTGAATTGAACTATTTCGGCGTCGAGTTCCGCAACACGACGTGAATCTGCCTTCCACCGTAGCTACGTAAAAAGCGTACAATCCAGGCTCGTCATATTTGCACTCCAGTGTTTCGTCAGTGATGCACTATCCCGTGCTTTCCCCCTATGAGGCATGTCTTCTTCACACTACACCACTCCTGCTTCGTCGCATGAATTCACCGCGCCGTCGCCTCTTCCCAGCTGAACAGGCTACTTCACCGTAGGTTTGGTGTTTGTCCGGCCCACCGCAGCCGCCCGGCAGCTGTGCCCTCTGCTCCTGAAGGCAGTCCCCGTCATGACCTCCTCCTTCTGCTATTTTGCCGAAATTCGCTAAATGGGATTCGTGGCTGGTCCGAGGTTTCCACAGCAACTGGCCATCCGTTTCCACTATTTCTCTAATGAGGACAGCCATACGGATTTAACACGGTTCCTCGCTGCGCGTCTCTGATTTTTGGGCTGAATCTCAAGACGCGTCAAAGGTGAGTTAATTAAACCTCGAGACGTTTTAATGCAAAACAATTAGATTTCTTTCGGGATCACCACCAGGGGTTTTGGTTTGTTGCTGCGCATTTTTCTCATACGGATGTTTTACACACAGCGTCTGATAACCCCCCCTCCTCCTCACATTGACTTGTATTTCATTGTTGCACAGGCCATTCAGTATGTATTGCTCGCACATTTGCTCAGTGCCACTCAGTCTGTGCCAGGGCTATGTTGTTGACGATTTACTACACCCCATACAACATGCAAACCATGTTCAAATTTCAATTTTTTTTTTATCTTTGCCACGATCAAATATACACAGGGAGGACGTGTTAAATCGACTGCGCAAAGAAAATAAAGCCAACAATCCATCGAAATTCAAAATGGAGCTGTAACAGCACCTGTTTTGATTCATCAGGCCGCATATGCGCTGTATGTGAGCTGAAGCCTACGACAGCCACAGCAGCATTGTCGCCTTTTATCCCTGTTCCCATTCACAAATCCCAGTTTACGTGCTTAATGTGGATCAGTTTGGCAAACACGGACTGTGGATGTTTTTTTTTTTTTTTTTTTAATTCATTCCCTCCCATAGCAAAGACGTTATCATTTTGACAGCTGCTATTCCTGTAGGCAGCTACCACCCCACCCCTTGTTTCTTTGAAAGCAGCTTTGCTGACAACAACTGGTGTTTAATCCCGTGGAAATAGATTTTTAATTATGTGGTTAATCTATTTACAGTTGGTTTTGGGCTTTGGACAGGTTCCAGCTAATTTCCATGTGGAAAGTGGATTCAGGTTTGCTGTGATTGAGACACATGAAACATGGGAAAACTCAACATTGGTCTTTTACCAACTGAGCAACCCTAGATGCAATATTATGCTAGGCTCACCTGATAAACGTGAGGCCAACAAGGCATGAGAAAAAAACATCCAAATACTTGGTTGAGAGTGGTTCTTGTAATGACTTCCTCTCAAATGGTGTTTTACAAGATGAGACTGTATACACAATGTTCCCTTTCACAGTGCAGTAAAAGATAGATGTCGGTCTGAGGGCTGCAACTGAAGACTCTTTCTATTATTGATTAATCTACCAAGTATTGTCTTGATTAATTGTTTAATCTATAAAAAGTTAGCACATACTGGAAAAACAGGTTCACAGATCTCAAGATGACATTTTTATGTCTTGTTTTTTTCCAGTTCAGACCACAAATATGTTGAATCATAAAAAGAGGAAGAAAAACTGAAAATATTCCCATTTGAGCCATTTCTGCCCTAAATGTACCTTTTTAAACAGTTTATCAAAATTGGTGCTGATTATTTTTCTGGAGATTGAGCTATTGATTAGTTGCCTAATTGTTGAAACTCTACTTGGCTTTAATTGTAAAACTGGCTCCAACATGTCTGGGAAAAGAGCAAATATTAACCTAATTTATTTCAATATCCTGTATATCACAAAGAAAGGCTGTCTATAAAATTAAATTGAGATTATGTGCTGTCATTAACTAAAGCCTTTGAATTTGTAGAGTTAATCACTTTCTAAGAGTGTGGCACCTCTGACATGAGACAGCTTTTGTGTTCTCTGTCCCCGCCCTTTGCCCTCCCTCACAGAATTAATCATGCTGTAGCAGCCATTTCTCATAGCCTGGATCACTTGCTTCCAGAGCTACCAGTTAAAGATGGACAGAAAACGGAAGTGGGCTTTATCAGCTGAATGCTACAATCTCCTTCTCTTCCTCATCTTTTTCTTCCTCTCACGTGTCCTCTGTGTGTTTGTCACTGAGGAAGAGGGTACATGAGATGGGACAGCTAGACACAGCCTCAGACTCTCTAAAGGGTGTGTGAGGTTTATAAAAGATATGGGGGGGGGACAACAACAGAGAAGATTTTACTCAGGCACTGACACTGAAAGGGGACAAGACTTGATAGTTAAGTGACTGCCTTGTCTTTTCTTTGGCCCTTTTTAAATCAACTGCCCGTTCTCTCGCCTACGCAGGCTATATATATTTGATCTGTGTATTATACATGTATGCGGACTGCACTGTTCCATGTTATCATGCAGCATGTAGCAGAATAAGACAGTGACGCTAATGTGCACATTTCCTCTCATTTTGATCTTGAGGGAACCATCATTGCTCCTCCTCCCTCCCCTCCCCTCCCCTGGGCAAACTGTAATTTTCCCATTCGACTGAAACATTGGCTTGAGCTCCTTCACTCTCTGGAGCACAGTGGCAACTGTTACCGTCTGTTGTGATTCAGTGAGGTTTGTCATGGCCAAATGTGCTTATGTGCCAGACCAGAAATGTACAGCGAGTGTGCTCAGCTTCAGATGGAGGAGTACAAATGTTGGATCAGGCAGACAAAACATGAGAAAGAAACCTGTGCAAAATCATAGATGGGAACGTTTTAACGCTATTACATTCTCCTCAAATCTAAGTTGCACTTAAACATAGCACTTTGAGACAGCATCTTAAGTCATTTGGTGTCTGATTGCTGCAACAAATTGCTGCATTTACAGTATGGAACTTTAGCATCTAGGGCTAATGGTTCATTCAGTTTGTATTATACAATGAAATGAGAAATCAGCAACTTCATTTTCTTCACAGATAACTTGGCAGATAATTGGTAGGCCCTAGGTAAAGGCGCTATGCTCTGGAGCACAACACTGACTGTAGATCATCAAGTATTAAACAAAAATTCAAAGGATAGATAAATAATTTTTCAAGTCTGTCTTAATACAACGCTCATGTTGACCATAATTCTAACCTTTGGTCATTCCTGTCCATGTTTGCTAAGTAGAAGTTCCCTCCTGACAAGAAGTGAGAGACAAATCCTCTTCCTCAAGGTAATTCAGTGCTTCAATGAATGTAACTTTGGAAGATACCCACTCGATTTGACAAACTCAGACTCACAAAGACTTAAACAAGGGCACTCAGAGAGGGTAGACCTCCGCCAAGGCCAACGTCAAACAACATACAACAGAGTTAAGAGAAAAAAAAAATTTGTGTAATCCTGCTGACAAATACTCGAGGAAGGTAGTTCATTTAGCTGGATTACAAAACACATTCTTACAGTTAGTGAGGACTGCAGATTTTGAACCCCATGACTTGTATTTGAATTACAATAAAACGGGATCTCTTTACGGCCAGTATGGACAGGAAGAACAATTACAGTGAGCACAAACTGGGCGTACATATGGGCATGTGAGTATTGTTTTCAGGCAGACTTTAAGGAATGTGAACCTTTCCTTTTTAATTCAGGAAATCAGATTCGAAATGATAGTGGCTGTGGTTTATGCCATTTTCCAAGGCAGACCGGAGAACAGGTACTAATGACACATAATGAAAAATATTGGCCTGATGTGATGCAGTTTAGTTTACCTGAAAGGTGTTTGGACTTGCCTGCTTTATTATCTTACATTCCTTTCAGGGATCTGGGCTCGCTTCCTTTACTTCCCCCATTTCTCTCCAGTATTTCCTTCTCACACCCAGTATTCACTTCATGTGCAGAGACAATTTTATAGATTTTGTAAGACTCAGTCAACACTGAGACTGTGAGAAAGACACAGGTTAGTGATAAAGGTTAGTGATATTGAAGGGCTCCTGAACTCCATTGAGGTTCTGAGGGAAATACCACTCAGAGAAAAGCCTTCTAACGAAGCCCTGTATTTGCCATGAATCCTATCTAATCCTTAAAATCTCCTTTCTCACAACACAACCAGGCACATCTGAAATTCAAATAGTCAGCACGACATTATTAAACCATATTTTTACAGTACCTTTCATACCAGAAAAGCATCTCCTACAGCTTTAGGTTAAGAGAAATACATTGAGAAATAATTAAAAAGAGAAAACACTTTTAACGTGCATACTCACACGCACCAATACAGTCAAAAATTAAATGTGTTCATTTTGATTTAAAACTTAAGTAATGATTTATAATATAGCATGATGACATAATGCCAGATGCAAAGCAACAAGAGTTTCTTTTGAAATAACATTTTGATTTGTGTCCTGGGAAATCAGAAAAATAGAGCTTCTTTGTTACCCCCACCACCCCACCCCATCTTCCTCCTCATCTCCCTCCCCGCTTCCTTCCTCCCATCCCGCCCTCCCACTGCTCAGGTGCCTGTTCTTGTTGCAGTCTCTGGCAGTCGTAGTGGTGTGGTGCAATCTGGTTCTCCCACATTCCTCCGTGCTTCTTTTGGGTGGAAAAACTCACAAGCAATTTAAAATCTCTCTTCCTTATATTTTTCCCATCTTTTTATTTCTCATCTCCCTATGTCTTTGTCAGACTTAACAGTTTTCGGATCTTTATCTGCCCTGTATACATCTGTCATTCATTTCTTTTCATTCGCAATGTTAAAAGGAGTCGCATGTGAGCACTTCTTGATATTTGGGCACACTGACACCATATTAGGAAAAGGCGTGAGGCTCAGTTACAGTGCTAGCTCTATTGTTTACATATGCAGGCTCTGAGGCTTTCAAGGGTACTCTGGTGTGTGCAGCGTCCTGAATAGAGCAAGTACTATGTGTTGGACACTGTGTGCACTGTGACTCTCAAAGGACTTGAATTCTGCCATCACTGTATTGGGATACGTTTGCAGTGCTGGTGGAGGATCATTACCTCTCATCATCAGTGTGTGCTTAGTGTGTTAGTCACTTTTCCAATTGACTTTCTTTCAGCCAGAGGATCATGGTTGAAATGTTCTTTTACCATGCACTTGCCCTGCTGAACTGTCCTGATAATATATAGAGCTGCAAAGGTTAGTCAATTAATCAATGAGTCGAAGAAGAGTAAATTCTTATGAGTTGCCATTATTATGAGTTATTATATTCTTATAGTTCAATTTAGTATAAGAATTTGCTGCTTTTCTTGGTCTTTACATCACAGTAAATTGAACATTTTGGAGCTTTGGATTATTTGTTCAACAATACAAGACATTTGAAGACATTACATTGGGCTCCAGGAAATTGTGATAGGCATTTTTGTCTGGAAAAGGCCAGGGCATCTCTGTACCACCACAATACTTCATTTCTAATGGTATGTTGTGACACATTTTACCTGCTTCAAAAAACACAGCTCCTGTGATTTGGATATTGCACTTAGCCATATTGTAATTTTAATATTTCTATTAATTGTTCAGCCTCAGACCCAACAATCCCTGCACATTTAAAACCGTGTTCACATATCAATATCTATCTACACTGCTTTGTGATGAAATATACTGTCATTACAAAGTTACATTAGGAGAGCTGCAAAACACTTGACTCTTGCTTTGATGTTAAAGTTAAATCATACATACTACAAGGTGCATAGGAAAACTCTACTTAAGTTCATAGTAGTATTTCACATTAGTATAGTGCTTTGAGTATGTAGCAATAAAAACAAAAAGTTTTGACACAGATGTTAAATCTATCAGTTTTGTAATGGGCCCTGTGCTGTGAGTTTCTTGGATCACAACACTACTATCATATTATTTCCACACATTCATTTATCTGAACAGCTATAGACGCAGTGACCCATCCGTAGGGTTAAGTTACAGTACATTACTAGTTTTGAATTTACAGTTATAGATGATTCTGCATTACATCTTCAACCACGCATCTATCGTCTATATATACACATCTGTATATACATATACATGTATCATCTATCTATCATCATCAGCTTAACCAAAGTTAGATATGTGGATGAAACTGCATTGTTAGTTGCAACATATCTAATGTTTTGCTGCATCTTCTTTGCCTTTTAATCCACTCCTAAAGCACTGTACTATTATGGACTTAGATTTGGTTACTAAGCAGCACTGTAGTTCAATGGCAAGCTTTGGGCCAGTAATGGCAGAGTGGGATGAGACCCCAAATACAAGCTTGAGAAAAGCTGTTTTGAATGCCCTTTCTTAAAAAAGTCGGTGTGTGTCGAGCTGAGCCAACTTCATATTCAGTATGATATCAGCTAATTGTTTGTTGTTTGTAAAACTGCATGTGAAGATGTTGCAGTTTGATGTTGAAATATAAATTACATCCAAAAATACACACTGCCAGTTTTTAAGTAGTATTGGCGGTTTGAAGACGATCATTTTACAGTAGTTTTCCCTCAGATTCAAGAAGCTCGAATGTCTGTTTGTTTGCATATATTGACTACGTGGGATGCTAAATATATCTGTTGCATAAGTGCCTCCATTACTGCTTAAAATTCACAAAGACTGCAATCCATCCCACTTTTCTCCTATTTTCTCCTTCACACATCTGGGTTTTCCCTGCTTGTCATGAGCTGGTAGATGTATGAGGCAGTAGCAGAGTCCATTACTGACATCCAGACTAGTGGAGTAAATCCAGCAGTTTCCTGGTCACACAATTCACACAGTCTTGTCCATCTTTTTCTGCAGGCCTATAGGCCCATCTCAGTGTGACTCAGTGTTGCACCATGGGATACTTTAACCCCCCAGTGCGCCAGATTACATCCTGGCAGGAGTTGAATCAAAGCTTGCATGACTGTACGTGTGTGCCTGAAATCACTCACGCTCACGCACACACTCGCTCACGCACACTGTCAGCAGCTTACACACCCACACTCTTCCACAGTGGGATCCTCCTGTGTCTTTGAGAGTTCCCATACCTGTGTAATTATGTTCTGCTTGCACATTACATTTAAAACACCCATTAAGCCTCAGCTGTCCATGCAGTATACAACAACCACCTACACATTCTTTTTTCAGCCACTGCTAGTTCCTTTCTCCTTGTCTGTTAATAACCCACTCTTGTCCTGCCTATCAGACTCACACAAGTGTGTTGGAAACACTTAGACGGATACATGCATGTGTTGGAAAAAGGATGTTAGACTCAACTGTGGTTGAGTGTTCGTGCGCGATAGAGCCTTGTTTCCGAAAGACTAAGGAACAGCTGCTCGCGCACATAAACGCACATACGCACACACACACACGCCTACACACATGGCGCATACACTGTCTGGAACTGAGAGTGCCTCTATTCTCAAAGGAACAAGGCTGTTTCATGAGTGTATGACTGTCTCTGTTTCAGCTGGCCTGAAATAGCCGGTCTCACATTGAGTCACTCTACAGTGCCTTGAGGGGGTAGGATTGGACTTGGTGTGTGAACACGGCACTCAAGCTTTCTGTGGCTGCATTTGACTGTCTGAGCATGTTTGTCTTTGTCTGCGCACATGATGACAGTGCACTCTTGACTTGTTGCATTCATCAGGCCATAATGGATGTATTCGACGTCAGGATGGAAAGAAGAAGAAGCAGCAGTATACAGTAATAACCTGGAAAAGACAAAACAGTTTCTGTCCTTGTCAGTTCGCCAGTACCAACACTCTTTTGTTTGAAGCTTTGTTTTCCTTGTAGGTGCTTATTGATTCAGAGTAGATTGAATCAACAGATAGGAATGACCTTGAATGTATGTGTGTTGACTGTTTCAAGGTGTCCTGTTCTCTGAGTATTTGCATGCTAAACGGTTCTAACTGAACCTGGAACAGCTCCAGAGATAGTCTGAGGTGGATTAGGAGAGCCAAAGTGAATGTGAGGCTCACAGCCCACACTGCTCAGAGGAGGTTTTGGTTGAGAGAGGACGAATAGTAACTGAAACAGGTTCAGATCCCAGCTTTCGTGTGCTGTTTGAAGTCTTACATTTGAGCCAATATTTATAAAATATATATTATGTATATGTAAAGGATTGATAAAAGCTTATTATTTAATTTTAATAAGAGTTTAAAGTAGACATGCAAATGCCCACCTGTAAGTAAAAACACGAAATGCATCACTCGGTAAAAGCAAGACAATTTTTGAATTTTGCTATAAAAACATTTTTATTTACAAAAACTATTGAATTGGGGCTGCAATTAATTTTCTTTTATCAATTATTCTGTGGATTATTTTTACAATCAATCAATGCATAGTCTGTCTGTAAAATGTAAAAGGTGATGTTTCCACATGTTTTGTTTTTTCCAGTCAACAGTCCAAAATCCAAGAAGAGAAAAGATATTTAAATTAGAATGAAGGGAATAATGATAGAAGAGCAGCAAATTGTTACATTGGAGAAGTTAAAACCAGATGAAAATTTAAAAACAAAAGGAAAAAAAGATGAATCATCGTGATCATTTAATCAATCAATCAATTATTGAAATAGCTGGTGATTATTGTTCTGTCAGTCGACTAATCATTTCAGTCCTCTTTGGCATAAGGTGGTAACTACCCAGCAGAGGCCTTGTTTTTATGCCCTGGGACTTAAAGTACTGCATTCTTACTCATCACTGGCTCTCGACCCAGGTCTGCACATGGGGGCGGGCAAGAGCAAGCCCAAGGAGCCGGGCCAGCGCTCCATGAGCCTGGATGGCACCATCGGCACAGGCTCAGACAGCGGGCACTTCCACCACCTGGGCCCCGCCCAGCAGACCCAAACCCCAAACAGGAGCCCTGCCGTTGGAACAGGCAGGCGGGGGCATCAAGGGCAGCACCAGCACGCCCCAACAAACACTCCTGAGTTGGCTCTTTTTGGAGGGGTGGACCACACAGGCACCATCACCTCGCCTCAGAGAGGACCTCTGTCAGGTAGGAAACATTGTGAGATTGGTTAAGTGTTTCAAATAGTGACCCAGATTAATTTTAATTTCATCAACAGCTCAATTTAAAGGTGCAATCACGGAAAATGTATCGTAGACGCACTTTTGATGAATGATAATTGTAAGTGCGCTGCTCACTGACAAATGAGCTGCACTTCCTGTGATTACCACAGAATGAAAGTCAACTTGTGTTTTGCCAGTTAAATGCTTTTAATGTGAATCTGCAGCAGTAGGAAATGTTTGGTTTTTATTGGCAGCAACTTAATACAGCATTTTTCCAGGAATGTTGCCATAGACACCCACTTCTGAATGCTTCAAATATATAAATGTTGCAATACTTTCATCAGGGGGCCTCAGGCTCAATCACCATTGTGTTACCTCATTCGGCGATAGGGACTTAACAGAAATTTATTTGAATGAAAATCTTTGAGATTGCCACTTTAAAGCAATAGTTCCACATTTCATACCAAGAGTTAGATGAGAAGATTTTTACACCACTCTCATATCTGCATGGTAAATATGAAGCTACAGCCAGCAGCTAGTTCGCTTAGAGTTTCAGAAAGTAGAAGCAAAGCAATCGGCAAAAGTCTGAGACCAATGGGAAAGTGGTCTCAGACTTTTGGACCAAACTATATATAAAAACTGATTTACAGAGTCAAATTCTTATGGAAAAATAATTGAAAGCTTTTTCCTACCATCAGGTGACCCACACTTTAAACCTTGTCTTTGACTTTGAATCTCTGTCCAGATTTTACTTGACATTGAGCTGTAATGTGTCTAGACCAGCCAGATGGTTAGGTTAATGTTGCTCCATCCAGACAGCGGAGGGGCTGCTGGTGTATCAGGAGAGGTTTTTCCGGTCGCCTCCTCCTGCCATGCATCTAATGACCTGATCGATGATTAGCTGGAGAGTTCCCAGGTTTAGATCACAGGTTCATTAACAGGAAAGTGTAGAAAGCTACACAGAAAATAGAAAACCATTGATATGATGGCTTTGTCCTTCATGGACGATCGGTCACAAGCAGTCTGAATGTCGATATTTCTCATTAGGCCCTGGCAAATTGTTTTATACAGATACAGTGGTATGAAAAAGTTTAGGCACCCCTGACGATTTCCATTATTTTCATTTATAAATCACTGGGTGTTTGGATCAGCAATTTCATTTTGATCAATCAAATAACTGATGGACACAGCAATATTTCAGTAGTGAAACAAGGTTTATTGGATTAATAGAAAATGTGCAATATGCATCAAAACAAAATTAGATAGGTGCATAAATTTTGGCACCCCAACAGAAAAATCACATCAATATCCAGTCGAGCCTCCTTTTGCAAAAATAACAGCCTCTAGATGCTTCCTATAGCCTCTAATGAGTGTCTGGATTCTAGATGAAGGTATTTTGGACCATTCCTCCTTACAAAACATCTCCGGTTCAGTTAGGTTTGATGGTTGCCAAGCATGGACAGCCCGCTTCAAATCATCCCACAGACTTTCAATGATATTCATGTCTGGGGACTGGGATGGCCATTCCAGAACATTGTAGTTGTTCCTCTGCATGAATGCAGATTTTGAGCAGTGTTTTGTGTCGTTGTCTTGTTGAAATATCCATCCCCGGCGTAACTTCAACTTTGTGACTCACTCTTGAACATTATTCTCAAGAATCTGCTTATATTGAGTGGAATCCATTCGACCCTCAACTTTAACACAATTCCCAGTACCGGCACTGGCCACACAGCCCCACAGCATGATGTAACCTCCACCAAATTTTACTGTGGGTAGCAAGTGTTTTTCTTGGAATGCTGTGTTCTTTCGCCGCCATGCATAACGCCCCTTGTTATGACCAAATAATTAAATCTTTGTTTCATCAGTCTACAGCACCTTATTCCAAAATGAAGCTGGCTTGTCCAAATGTGCTTTTGCATACCTCAAGCAACTCCATTTGTGGCGTGTGTGCAGAAAAGGTTTCTTCTGCATTACTCTCTCATACAGCTTCTCCTTGTGCAAGAGCGCTGAATTGTTGAACGATGCACAGTGACACCATCTGCAGCAAAATGATGTTGTAGGGCTTTGGAGGTGGTCTGTGGGTTGTCTTTGACCGTTCTCACCATCCTTAGCCTTTGTCTCTCCGATATTTTTCTTGGCCTGCCACTTCTGGCCTTAACAAGAACTGTGCCTGTGGTCTTCCATTTCCTCACTATGTTCCTCACAGTGGAAACTGACAGCTGAAATCTCTGAGATAGCTTTTTGTAGCCTTCCCCTAAACCATAATGTTGAACAATCATTGTTATCAGGTCATTTGAGAGTTGTTTTGAGGCCCCCATGTTGCCACTCTTCAAAGGAGAGTCAAAGAGAAGAACAACTTGCACCTTAAATACCTTTTCTCATGATTGGATGCACCTGTCTAAGAAGTTCAAGGCTTAATGATCTCACCAAACCAATTTTGTGTTCCAATTAATCAGTGCTAAGTAGTTACAGGTATTCAAATCAAAAAAATGACAAGGGTGCCCAAATTTTTGAACAGCCTTTTTTTCACGTCTGATTTAATTTCATACAACTTAATATTGCTACACTAAAAATCTTTGTCTGGAAAATACCCCAGTACTCAGCTTTTATTAGAAAATGAATGGCATGCCACTGTGATCATTTTCTGTGAAGACGGAGTAAATTATTATGCAGCCTCAGAGGGGGGCCCAAACTTTTTCATACCACTGTATGGAGCAGAGGCAAAATAGATTTATAGCTTTACAGTGGAAGGAGCAAATCATTATCATCAAGGGGCAGACTTGTATTATGGAAGTTAGATTGTGGAAGTTAATGTGAAGGGGGGCATAAAAGGGAAGTACCATCGTCTTATATTACATTGTTCCCTAAATACATATTTCCGCTGTGCGTGTGTGTGTGTAACTGTGTTGTTTCTTGCAGGAGGTGTCACTACATTTGTGGCGCTGTATGACTATGAGTCACGGACAGCATCTGATCTGACCTTTAGGAAAGGCGACAGGCTGCAGATTGTCAACAACACGTAAGAATCCGTCATCCGTCTCTCTCTCCCCCTCTGATGCCACAACTTCACAAAAATCTAAATTAACAGATTTGTTGACGCAAATGTGAGCGTTAGTGTGCACATCGTGTGTGTGAATGAACACAGTGGGAGTCAGTAACTGTGGAGCGATCCAGACAGCAGAGTCCTGATACTCCCCATCTGTTGACTAAAGCAGAGCAGAACGGCACTTTGCAAACACACTCACAGGGCAACTGTCATCATCATAATCTTTGAGACACTTTGTAGAGAGAGCCTGCTGTAGCAAGATTCACACTTGCATTCCTTTCCTCTACACAGATAACACCTAAAAAAAAAAAAAAAAAAAAAGTGTTTTCCTGTAGGATATCAGCACATGTTGATGTCTGTCTGTGCTGTGGGGTGATTTAGTTAGAAGGAACAGAATGTAGATTTCAGTAGTAGGAAGAGAAAATTGATATGCATTTAAAAACTGCTGTTTTCAAGCCAAAGCAACTGGAATATAATTCTCACACAGGTGTTTGAAATCAGATTAGTGTTGGGTTTTTTTTTCTTTTTCTACACGCTCTTTCCATAACTTCCTGCCATAAGTCTGGTCTGCTGTTTTTTATATATAGTCTGGCACTACATAGCAGGGCTGGAAATATTATTAATTCATTCTTAATTAATTTATAACAATGAAACAGTACATCATCTACATTACAAAACACTACTTGGTGCATGGAAGTTATTATATAAATTTTTAATGTGGATAATGAGTTGGAAGCAGTGAAACTGTATCTGTGAGACTATAAAGTGAGTCCAGAAATCCTACGTGATATGAGCATTTGATCATTAATGGAAAGTAAATAAGAGATACTTCTAGAACAAACTGCACTGAAATGGAAAGTAGAACTTTAAAACTTGAAAAACCCTGCGGTTCGTGCAGCCCCACTGTGTAGTCCCACAGCATATCCAGCTCCTCTGCTATCTGTCTGTGCTGTGCTGCTTGCCTTGCTGTGTCTCCTTGCTTTGTTTTGATGTGTCTGCTGTGTCTGTTATCTCTCCCCCCTCTCTTTCTTTCTCATGCTTCATGGTTTCTCCTAGGAAAAAGTACAGCTTCAGGTCAGTAATACTTAATGCAATAAAAAAAAAATCAAAGGCAACCTTTTGTTCACAGTCCCTTCGCTGCTGCACAGATTTGTGTTGTCATGCTCATAGTGTAACTGCAGTGAATTAGAACATATTAAAGAGATACACTGAGTGGACTAACTTACTTGGTAGGCAACACATTGTTTGTCTCTGGATATACAGTCTTTAACTGTCTAAAATGCAAACTGAGGGACTGCAAGTGGAATAAAAGGTTGCTTATGTCTGTCTCTTTCCTTTCCTAACATTGAGTTTCTCTTCACATCACTCTGTGCACTAAGGTGTGGTGTGACTCAATCAAATCCAACCAATCTTTGAGCTTCTCCTGTTTGTAAAGAACATTATAGGTCTTCAACTTGTGTCAGATTTCAGCTTTCTCACTAAGACATGTCAAGTGAAATGTGTGTTGATACGATAATATTCACAGGAGTCTTCTTATTGGGAACAAATCCAGTGAAAAGACCTCAATGAACTGATCCTACTGATAAGTGTTGGCCTCTGTAGCTAAAGTCTGATGTCGCTTATTCCCCTGTGCCATGGACTGTAGCTGTTGTCCAAAAACTATTAAATATAAATGAGCCACACCGTTACACCTGGTGACCTGTTCCTTGATTGGCGTTTTAGCTTAATTTAAGTCAATCAAACATCTGCTCTTCTTTCAAATACCCATTAGCTAGTGAAATATGTACAGCATTTAGTGTAGTGTAACAAACACAGCGTTTAGTCTTGTTTGATTACCTTGACTAAAAAATGGAACTATACATTTGTGAACCATTTTTAAAGAAGGAACCAATTGGCTTGGGACTTTCACAGACAGGGTAGGGAAGTCGGTAAGTACCCAAGTACTTGTTGGTGTTGTTGGTCTTTTCATGGGATTTGTTGACATAAAAACAATGTAGAATAACAACAGTGTTATCTTTTTAGAGTTCTTCATCTATCACGTCTCAACTTGCAGATCATTAATCCAAGAAATATTAATGGTTGCCTCGGTCAGTTTCTGTTTATTGTTGACTGCCTTGCTCACTGTCTCTCTCGCTTTCTGTCACAGAGAAGGGGACTGGTGGCTCGCTCGCTCCCTGACGACAGGCGAGAGTGGTTATATTCCCAGCAACTACGTGGCTCCGTCCGACTCCATCCAAGCAGAAGAGTACATTATCCTCTAATTGTTTCACTCTTGCAGTTTTTTTTTTTCCTACAGAGATTTAAAGTCAGTTTCAGCAGAATCTGAATGTAGTTTTACTCTCTTTGCATTATGATGTCGAATATATAACAAAGCTTTTTCTACAAGCTAACATAACGAGTGAAGAGACAAAGTCCTCACATATATATCATCCTATACAGTCTTCTACATTTTCACTCTAAATGTGTCACTGCTCCAGACGCTCAGTCGTAGCTTGTCGCTGATCTTATTCTCCGTGGCCCACTTTGGCAGGTGGTATTTTGGGAAGATCACTCGGCGTGACTCCGAGAGGCTGCTTTTGAACCTACAGAACAGACGAGGAACCTTCTTGGTGAGGGAGAGCGAGACCACTAAAGGTGAGAGAGCAGACGTTGGGCTGCAGTTGTTAACGACGGTCCTATTAACTCTTCTTCCTTTCTCAGTGTCTGTTCATAATTGTCTATCACGCCATGTTGGTTTTCCACATGTGGCACTTTGTCACTTAAACATCTAATGGGCTAGTGAGGTAGCGACAGCAAGTTCTTCCCAAAGCTATTTAATGTCCAGAATGGTTCATTTTAAATGTAAATATAATGTAAACTAGTTTAACTTTAACCATAAGTAATTACTTTAAAATGTTGCACCCATTTTAGGTCAGTAAGAATTACTTGTTTATCGAGATTAAGCCAAGTTTTTGTTGCAAATAATAATAAATCAGTCAACTGAAATCTGCATCTATTTTGAAAGTTTATTATTTTTTCAGTGATTGCAGCTCTAATGAAACTATAAAATGATCAGTGAGTGTAACAGAGCAGCAGAGCTTTTGAATTGTGCTTTGCATGTTAGCAAATGCATGCGTTATCAGAGAAAATCCTCTCTACAAAACATGTTTAATAAAAAGCTTTTGCACTCAGAGGAAGTCATGACACTTTTCCAGTGTCCCTGGAGCTTACTCCACGCAGCAGATGTGATCTTACTTTGAAATAAGTAGTTCTTCAGGGACTTAATTTAAGAGGCAGAACCTCATAATTAAGTCATTTGTTAACTTTCACCCAGGCCTATGGCGCTGTAATCTCAGTTCTCTGGGCTTGTGGCAGAGTTTGCATCTTTCTCTGAAAGTCTGCAGTGAACTGGTCTCTGTGACGTAGGTAGACTCTTTAGGGGGTTGTTTTGGATGAAGTGTGGTGCAAAGGGAAAAGAGTGGAGTGGAGTGCATTGGGGCTTGTGAATGGAAAGGGGTGAATCACTCTGCCAGAACTAGGTCAACCTAGGAGGGTGCTGGATTTCCCCCCGGCTATAAGTCTCTGTTCTCCCAACACGCACACACACACTGGGAGAGGGGAGGAGAGGCATGAAGAGGGGGAAGAACAGTAAAGGGGGGAGACTCTTAGGAAAGGGGGAGGATCAGGGAGAGGAGGAGGAGGAGCTCTGGCCGGAGGTGTGTTGTCCTCAGAATGCGTCCTTTATTAGATGTGAGTTGTGACGTTCATAGTGTGACAGATGAGCAGAAGCCGCTCATATGTTTTACAAAGTGTAAATCGTGCAAGACACATCTGATCATTTGTAAGGCTCAGGATAGAAGCACACAAGTCTTGACCCAATTTAGATATCTAATCATGGGGAGGTGAAAATCCATTATTTTAGCTTTTGTTAAAGGTATTTGTGGCCTCCATCTTAAACATATGAACAGAAAAATTATGTGAAATGGGTAAAAGGTTTTCATAGTTGTGTCCATACATAGTGTGACGGTACCTCTGGTCAATATACTCTTAGTTCAGTGGATAAAACGTGTGGGACGTGTGTCTTGACTGCACTGGCGACAGAGGAATAGTGAACATCAGTCAGCAAAACTCTAGATCAAAGAGTTGAGTTTTCATTTTCTTTTACTGTGGAGCTTAGGTTTGCTAAGTCTGTTGAATCACTTATTAAAATAGACAAGTTTGATTCCTGTTGATGTATGTAAGATTTTAGTTGTTATTGATATTTTCTGATTTAATATATCTATTGCTTTTCTTGTGTCACAACCTCTTAACATTTCTTGTTTTAATGCTTGTGAAATCTAGCTTTCTGAGAAGTTGCTGAAGAAAACAAATTCTCGTTAAATCATACTTTACTTAGCAGTGGGCCATGGACAAGGACATAAAGGCTTAGCTGAATTTCCTGGGCCTTTTTAAAGGGACCAACAGAGACTTGCCCAGCACAGCTGCTAGGAAACTCCAGTGAGCAGCTGTCACACAGGCCCAGATACGCCTGCTTTTATTGTTCTAACCTGTTCAAAGTCTTTTGTCTTCTCTTGTTCACAGGGGCATATTGCCTGTCGGTCCTGGATTTTGATAACACCAAAGGCCTGAATGTTAAACATTACAAGATCAGGAAGCTGGATAGCGGAGGTTTCTACATCACCTCCCGCACCCAGTTCACCAGCCTACAGCAGCTAGTCTTCCACTACCGCAGTGAGTCATCAGTCGTGTCTGTTTTCTAACAGTTGAGAGACGTCAGTGGCTTTGATAGTTGACCTTTTATGATGCTGTTGCTCTTAACCTGCTCTTACCTCTTTCATCCTTTTTCCTTCTTTCAGAGCACTCTGATGGGCTGTGCCACGCTCTGACAGATGTGTGTCCTGTGGCCAAACCTCAGACCCAGGGACTCGCCAGGGACGCCTGGGAGATCCCCCGAGAGTCGCTCCGCCTCGACCTTAAACTGGGACAGGGCTGCTTTGGAGAAGTCTGGATGGGTGAGTACTACACACCACCTCTTTCTAGGGGAATTAGATGAATCCCTCAAACAGGTTATGGTTGAATGTACAAAATAGGAGGATGAATTTCTCTTTTCGTGAAGTGTATTGATGAGTTAAGTCCTGGTAAAAGCTATTATAGCTAATTGATTTCTTATCAAAGAAATAGTTTAATATTTTGGGCAATGTGCTTATTTGCTTCCTGGCGGAAGGTTTAAGTCTACATTATGTCAGAAAGTTATATGCCAAACTTATAATGCTGTGTTTTCTGACAGGCACATGGAACGGTACGACGCGAGTAGCCATCAAGACCCTAAAGCCTGGAACCATGTCTCCGGAGGCCTTTCTTCAGGAAGCACAGGTCATGAAGAAGCTGAGGCACGAGAAGTTAGTCCAGCTGTACGCTGTGGTGTCTGAGGAACCCATCTACATTGTGACTGAGTATATGAGCCAAGGTAATACAGGATAGAGACGGTAACTACAGCTGGGTGTCCACCTGCCAAACAAATGTGTCTGTAGCAGTATAAAAGTGTTAAAAGGAACATTCATAATCTTTGCCTAAAATAAATGCTTTTGTCTTGGCATTGAGCAATATTTAAGGACTGATACTTGTACATAAGGATTTAGCTGTTTTTTTACCACTATGGGGTGTTTGGTCAAGACAAGCATCAGGTACATCGGCACAATTGCTTACAGTGTTCCAGTGTCATCCCTTTGTCTGCCAGTCTGCGTATGTGTCTGTGTCTGGTCTAAAACAGGAGAGTCATCCCCATTACTGATTACTGTACCATTACTGTAGTTAATTACACAAGACACACAAACCCAAATCCTAATAAGTGACAAAAGTAAGAAAACAGGCAAAGAGGAATCAACTGAACACAAACCTAAACTTACACACAACCACACAACAGGCTCTGTAGCAGTTAACTGAACAGTCTACTTACCTCCTGTCACAACTGGGAGGATTTACTTGGATAAAGTCCTGTCACAGTGACCGACTGGGGACACTGCCCTCTACATGACACAGGGATTTCTGCTGCCGGTCGGGGCTGGTTGTTACGGTGATTCATTGGCTCTAACAAGTACACCACCAGAGCCTTTTCTACAGTACAACTATCTAAGCATTTCTAACAATACCCAGCCCCAACTTGCACTTTGTGGTTCAAGTAGTTAATTGCCATTTAGTTAATTAGTGTTTAGTGACTATTTTCCATTGAACACATAATGTGCTACAGTAGTTTTTTTCTAAATACTGCAGCTTTGGTTTTGATTTTGCAGGTAGCTTATTGGACTTCCTTAAAGGGGAAGCTGGAAAGTTGCTTCGTCTGCCTCAGCTGGTAGACATGGCAGCTCAGGTAAAATTACACTTACATTCACTTACATTATGGTTTCTTGTGCACTGCCACATATAACCATCCAGAATTCACACACTAAAAACTGAAAACAATATCCTTCCTATAAAATCTCGCTCCCCTCCCTCCGTCCAGATTGCTGCGGGCATGGCCTACGTGGAGAGGATGAACTATGTCCACAGAGATCTGCGTGCTGCCAACATCCTGGTGGGAGATAACCTTGTGTGTAAAGTGGCTGACTTTGGTCTGGCAAGACTCATTGAAGACAATGAGTACACTGCAAGACAGGGTAAGTTCACACTACCTCTTCCCACAACAGATTATTCTTTCGTTTCTATTAATATAAAATTGAAAAGACACATGGGAGAAAATCTAAACAGACATGATATTGTAGCTACAACTCAAGAGTCACAGAAGTATGGGTTTGGTTACAGATGAAAAATGATAACTAAGAAAAGAAAAATTTTAGAAAAGACATGTTCTAAAATGTAAGCATGTTTATTTTATTCTTCAGCATATTGCATTTACATTTTACTCAATATATTTTTTTGGGGGGGGGTTAATTCCTGTGATCCTTTAGGAGCTAAGTTCCCAATCAAATGGACAGCACCGGAGGCGGCTCTGTACGGTCGCTTCACCATCAAGTCAGACGTCTGGTCCTTTGGTGTGCTGCTCACAGAGCTGGCAACTAAAGGCAGAGTCCCCTATCCAGGTAAAGCCTCCACTAACCAACAAAGACTAAGCATAATATACACAAACAATACAATATTAGTATTATATAGTATATTAGTATTTTCTGACATTTTAATAGATCAAACAAAAAATATTAGTAGATTAACTGATTATGAAGAGTCCATAGCCCTAAAAATGATAAAATTATAGAATGGGGTAATTTGATATTTTAGGAATGTAGATGATAAACATCAAGCATTGACTGACACAATACCAATATTTTTGATGTTGGTATTTTTTAAATTACCTCATTCCATCCAACCGATTAACTGCATTAAAAGAACTGATTTGATTTTGAGGAATAAGCTGTGTTTGTCCCTAAATCTAACTTCCTGTTCTTCTGTGCAGGAATGGTGAACCGTGAGGTGCTGGACCAGGTGGAGCGCGGCTACAGGATGCCCTGCCCCGCGGAGTGCCCCAGCTCCTTACACGAGCTCATGCTTTCCTGCTGGAGGAAGGACCCGGAGGAGAGGCCTACATTTGAGTACCTGCAGGGCTTCCTAGAGGACTACTTCACCTCCACAGAACCCCAGTATCAGCCTGGGGAGAACCTATAGAACCACATACTAAACCGAAACCGAGGGTCAAGAACCTCAACACAGAACGACCTGCACTAACCGACCTCAGAGGAACGCCTGTGAGAGGATCTGAGCCTGTGAAACTCACCTGGGAGGAACTTGAGATTCTTCTGTGAAAGCAAAACCGAGATAGAAACCCCCCCGTCCCCCTCCCCCCTCCCCTCTGTGCCATTAAGGAACTGCTGCAGAAGAACCTGGAGAACCTCCTGCTTGAAAGCACTAACTGTTTAGTTTAGGTTCACCCCACAGGAATGAGGTTCAGAGCGGGAAGAGTAGAACTCTTGCTGGACAAATTCTGATTTGACTGAGGGACTGCACTTGCGGGTAAATGTCTTGCAACTGATGTGGGAGGAACCGAATCAGGAATCAGGACTGATGGAGCAAGAGGGAAAAAGAAGCAGCCTCAAAGAGAGAAGGAAGAAGAGGGAAAGTCAAGGGAGGATATTTCAGTTGGGCATGAGCTGTTTAGCAACACCTCCTGCTTTCCCTCTTCTGTCATGTCTCTTTCCCCTCGTCTGGTACCTTTTCCGCCCACAGAAGAGCACTGCCACTGTGGCTCAGGTGCCAAAGGAAAGTCTGTCTTGCTTAAATTGTCCTTTATCTCCCTTCTTCCTCTCTCCTCGTTCTCTATTTCTGTCTAACTTTCAGTATCTCTCCAGTTTTCTCAAGTGCTGCTTCTTCAAAGTGTCTCCAAATAACTCAGCTCTGGAACTCTACTTTGCATCTTTATTTATGTTTACTTGGACAATATACGTCCTGTGGTTTAAGGTTTTGGTCAGTTGCAGACAAAAGTTCCTGATTTCTCTTTTATTATTTCTGTGATAATCAATAGGCAAGGTTGTTAGAACCACTACCACGGTAGTAGTGCCAGGTAAATGTACTCTACAGGCAGGTTCTGTAATGCTGAAAATTGGGTCATTTCAATTCAAATTTGAGGCCTTTATCTCATGTTTGTCCCGTCTTTTTCCAGCTGTATCTATCTACACTGAACGGTCTTTGTGGCCTGCTGGATCCAACCTCGATGATTAAAGCTGATTCTGATGCAGATAGTGTTTGATTGCTTGTTGTTTTGATTGAGCTTGATTTAACTGGAAAGTCGCATCGAAAATAATCAGCACTGTTGTGGTGGCAGTACAGAGCAGTTTTAATAGTTACCAGCTCATTTCCTCAGAGGCATAAACGGGGTAAGTGTCATCAAACATTTATGTGACCTACTAAGAGGCTGATCTGGCTACCAAACAAATAATATTACTGTTCAATATCCAACTCAGCTCAAGATGGGAAAACCCTGAGAGTAAAAGCCTGCTGTGTTCTGTGCCAAACAAAAAACACATTTCTTTACTGCTGTCTATGTATATACTGTTTTATTATCAACAGGCTTTCTTGGGGGTTTTAGTTCTTTAACAGGCAACTGTTTACTTAAAAGATACAATTAAAGTCTCTGCACCATTTCCCCAGTAAACATCATGTTAGTGAGTGGACAGGACAGATAAACCTGCTACTGTTTGCTTAAGGATTAAAAGGGTTTTTACCCACCTCACAGCTGTTGTGATCATAAAAATATGCAACCAGGCAGCCCTAATGAAAGTGTAAAACTTTGATCAGGTAACCCCAATAAAACTGTGTTTATGACTTACTATACGAGTTGATTTTGAAACCAGTTAGCATGCTTTTGTGCCGTTCTTCTCTTGACCATTGGCTGGGTTTGTATTTATGCTGTAATGTACATCAACATGTGTATGTTTACTCAAGGTTCAGGTTAGGTTGAGGCGAGGGGGGGGGGGTCATAAACAAACATCGTAACATTTGTGCCATCGACCTATAATTAATTTTTTTGATATCTTATCCACTGCTGCCAGTTCTCAATGTCATACTGTACATACTGTAGCTCTTTAGGGTTGGTTTTGTATCTTGTACGCCACTTTCAAATGGCAGATATTTATGTTGAGTGTCGCACATTTCACAGTGGTTTGGTTTATGACGTAGTTGATACAGCAACAGTAGATATGATTATAGCTTATTACCAACAAATACTATGAAACCAGTCATCAAAGTATGAGCCATGCAGCAATAAGTCAGAGGATAGCCCATGCCCGCCAAAACCCTGCAATTATTATCCATTGATGATGAATGATGACGGCTAATTTAATCAGTAACGTGGACGACCCTGAAACCACAATGAGAAAAGGAGTTTGGGTTGTTATATCGTATGAAAATGAGGTCAAAGATGTAAATAGTATCTTAAACAAATGACTGTGACTATCATGTAATTTGTTTTTGTATAGTTTTATTTGAACTGCACCTCCATGCTGAGGTTTTTACAGTGACGCACGCCTGCTCCCCAAAATGTTTTAATAATAAGATGCTACTGTAAATTAGGCTTATGGAATGTTTTTATTTTTTAAAATATTGGACTTAATATAAAATCATATTCTGTTTGAAACCTCTATATCTGCAAAAGACAATAAAAAATTCGGCTTGGTGCATATATTTCCAAGAACATGTACACGATCAGCGCTTTCCTCTTTTGAAATGGGAATTACCCGGTTTGTTCTGACGCACTGAGCCGCCTGTCAGTCAATGGGACAATGTGGAAGTTGATGGGCTCATGACAAGTGTGAGTAGCCAAGGTCTGATTGGATTTTTCTGTGCCATATTAAAGACGTGTCTCAGTCTTTTTGTTGTTGTTTTTTTATTTTTATTTTTTTTTATAAATCTATGCAGTTTCAGTCTGGCATTCCTGCAATTTTATGGCCATTTTATTCTAAAGTCAAAAACAATGATCATAAACAGAAGGTGTGAGCATTTTGTAAGGACTTCTTTTGTCTTTTTTTTTTTTTTTTTTTTGTTCTGATGTAACAGGATTGAAATGGGTGTTGTGCCACTTTATGTTGATCTTATGTTGTGCAATAAATTATATTTCAAATGTGTTTTGATAAGGGTGTGTGCTGGTGTGTGTGCTGTCATGTGACCTAGAGATGCCACACTCGCTCGGGCATGACTCTGCCATTTTTCTGAGTAAGCGCGATGAGTATGCTGCACCACGAGCTGCCTGTTCAGAGAGGTGAGCATGTGATGTGAGGATCATCATGTGAGTGGAGTGAAGTATAATGAGAAAAGGTTACATTTTCTGATGTCAGATGAGGAACTGAGTTCAGTTGAAAAGGAAGCCTCAGAGAAATTGTCACTTCAAGCGCTCAAAAGTAAAGATAAAGTTATCAGCTGAAGCATGAGCACAGAAAGCCGTTGTATCACGTATGAACAGTGGAAGTTAGAAGAGCTGTGGAAGTTTGTTTTTTTGTTGTGTAGAAGTGAAGATCTGAAACCTGGAAGGGTTTGAAGTGTCAAAGTGTAGGCGATGAAAGGAGCTGAAATGTCATCTGTCAGTGAGCCTGATGATGTGCCGGTATTTCTGGGACATTGAAGCAAAGGAAAGGGTAAAATTTCATGAATGAAATCAGTTTCTTCCGTAGTCTGTGATGTTCAGATCACATTTTCAAAGGCGTACTTTCTGTATCAGACTAGAGTGGACAATACTTTCATTTCTATGTTGTGACAACTTCAGTTTTCCAAGCAAACTGTCATTACAAATTAACAAAATGAGATGCAATAGTTTTTGTGTTACACATAAAAAAAAAATTCTGATGTAATGCATAACAATAGAACACAACTTATGATATTTAAATAAGTTTTCCCCAATAATAATGTTTTATTCACAGCAACAATGAATAAAACAATATTGTGGGAGTGAAGAAACAGAGATAGCTGTTTTTTGTTTTTTTACATTCCTCTCATCTTTAATAATCTAAATTTTGATGTGATTTCCTACATTTCCTATCAATACAACAAACATCGCAAAAGTGTTTTAATATGATTCTTAATTTTTGACATAGCCTCTCATCTAGGCCTAGATCAGATGTGTACCATCAGTCCAAAGGTCTCCTATGAAAAAGAAGCAATATCCGATAATCATGAGCCATTCTGGTTTAACAAAACCCGACTGACTGGTCATGATATTGCACTAACAACAAATGCAGTTTTTCGACACAGCAGCAGCTGTCTTTGGTAATTTTACCTTGTCTGCTATTTGAAAGATTTGATCAATAATATGTTTAGACAACTTTCCGATTCTTTGGCTCAGATGTTGATGTCGGTGTAAACACAAAAAGCAACAGATACATAACAGTTGTACATGTCTCATTAACATCAGGGTTACCTTTAAACTGATCTGATCTGTTTACAGGTCAGTAGATCAGGAGCATTTAGGTTGAGTGTCTGGTTCAGGCTCCCTCCGGGTGTGACAGTCAGCCCCTGCTTCACTCAGAGCACCTGAAGTGTTTTTGTCCACATGGGGGCAGTATTTGTCAGGAGTACCAGGGACACTCAGTGGAGGAGGAGCAGCAGGGCAGGTTCAGCTGCAGACCAGCAGCAGCAGCAGCAGATTGTAACCCACCTGCTGTGGTGGCCTTCACTTAACAACATTAACCTTTGGTCGTCATTTATCTACGGCGTGATGGATGAGGGCCAGTGACACATTTTTCACAAAATCTGACTTATGGCACTGCACTGTAGTTTAAAATTCATTACATATGGGAAGATCTCATTGGCACAGTGTTCACATTTCCTCTCTCTTTTCCTTATGTCAAAACTCCCATGAAAGTGACTGCAGCTGTTAATTGATTACAGATGAGCCCTCCTTATACTGGCTTGAATCAGTGGCCATACTGAGCCAATCGACAGCTGACGTTTCCCCACTAATGAGTAGCTACTCTTTCCTGTGGTTTTCTGCTCTGCTGTGATTAGGAGCAAAAATATATCAGTTGATAAAGTGCTTCATTTCTAACAAGACACAGTCTGATTTAGTGAGGGGAATGTTGATCTAGTGTCCGAGCCAAATGGAAACTAATTGGCGCCCAAAAAGATCAATTAATAACTTTATTCGAGCACCACCTGGGTGTTCATTTGTGTCCATGAATACATTGGTATGCACAAGCACAGTGTGTGTGTGTGTGTGTGTGTGTGTGTGTGTGTGTGTGTGTGTGTGTGTTGTTTTTCCCATCTGCTGAGCCGCAGTGCGAGTCATTTATCTCAGTTATCCAGACAGTGTCAGAGCTCCATCTGTGAAAACAGTAAACACACTGACTCACACTCTCTAAGTGACTGCCATTGATACTGGACAAGAAAGCACTGCAGATACACACATGGATATAGTGTGTCTGCGCGCACGCGAACACGCGCACAAACACACACACACACACACACTCACACACACACACACACACACACACACACAGAGGGTTACAGTTACTGTTTGTTTTCATCTCATTACAGTGACAGGAGCATGGCAACCTCAGAGACAAGCTGGATAATAGTGGTGTTTTGTTTTTCTTTTCTTTTTTTTTCCTTCCCACTAATGGTCCAGGTTGCCCCTCTCTTTCAAACGATCCTTGGCATACAGTCAGGGTAGGAGAAGATATCAGAGCCGTTTGCTGCTAAATGACCCGTTACAGTGAAATGATGGTTTTGTCAAAGTTTCTGTTTTTTTTTCTTATTTCTAGTGTCTCAAGTGTCAGTCATCTGACGTTCACAGGAAAAGATTAAGTTTGCACCAGTAAACACTTTGGCAGAAAGAGACTGGCCGTGCTATTTAGTGAATTTTGATAAAATAGTGGTTGATGTTGATACCATAAAACTTTACATAAAGTGTATCAGGAATCAAAACAATTTAAATAAAATTAATTAATAAAATAAAATTAATTAATAAAATAAAATAAAGGAATAAATAAATAAAACCACCCTTTGCGAAATGATTGACAGCAAAAGAGAATAAAGCCCTGCATTTATACCTGCATCACTGCAAAATAAAAACAGATAAAACACAAATGAAAACGTACAAAACAAATTGTGTCTTTGAACAGACACAAAAGTGTTCCCCCCCCCCCCCCCCCCCGTGCAGGTTACTAATTGCTGATGCCGGTCAGCTGTGCTGGATTGCCCAGGTGTCGCTGATTGCCGTCTGCTGCCTCAGCCTACTTAAGCTCCCTGCGTCAGTCAGTCAGCGCTGGAGTTAGTTCTGTCTCCAGCTCCTGAAAACGTCTTCTAGTTGTCTCAGTCTGCCGTACACCCATTCAAACCTGTTTCTCCTGCCCAGGATCACCTGCACTACCACCCGGCCTCCAGCTTCCAGATCCCCTTCCCGGCTCAGCTCTCTTGCCTGCCACACTCCTCCAGCCATCATCCGCCTCATCATCTGTCCCTTCATCTGCCCTGCACCTTCTCTTACAATAAAACTCTTTGAAACTGCCATCTGCCTCCAGTCTCTGCCTATTGAGTCCACCTACCTGGTCTGTAACACAAAAGGACAAAAACAACTACTGACTGATGCGCGAGATATACAACAGAACAAATAGCAGCCATTGTAGCGCAAATTTTCTGTCTGTGCTCGTCTATGTGTGTAAACGTGTGCGAGACGCGGACACAATCAAAAGAAGTCAGACTTTCCTGAGAGCTCGCAACATATTTCATTTTATGGAGCATCTTCACCAGAAACTTTCAACTTCACCGCCACTCTGTCACACAGAAGACAGACAGACAGAAGGTTAATGGTTTCAAAAACCATCATGATGAATTTGTAATTATTGCAAGAGCAGCTTCCAAAAACAAGATGCAGAGCATGAGATCAGTCTACGCTGGATGGATCAGAGGATACAAACTCTGCTCCAGTATAAACAGCGGTGGAAACTAACTACGTATCATTCTTTTACTTGAGTGTTTCCATTTTCTTTTCCTTCTCCACCAGATGTCAGAGGGAAATGTTGTATTTGTACTTATTTAACAACTGGAGCTTTTACATGCACAACCTGTTCATAAAATATGATGCACTGTGCATTGATGAAACAACCCAGCAGTATATAGAGTCATTAAGGGTTATATATCGCAGACAGGGGCCATTCTGCATAGTGAATACTTTTACTTTTGATACATTAAGCACATTTTGCTGCCAATACTTTTGTACTTTCACCATGTCATTTTGAAAGTAGGACTTTTACTTGTAATGGAGTATTTCCATAGTGCGGTATGTCTACCTTTGTTTCTTTCTCTCAGCCACTGCTATTATAACTGAGGTAAAATATCTCTCTCTCTCTCTACTTTTCTTTTCCTCATATTATTCTCTGCTCAAAAGGTAAGAGACTGCAAACTGACCCGCATGTTCTCCATCATCAACTAACTTCAAACACAGAACATCACTCGGCTGCGCGTATGAGCAATCCTTTCAGTTTCCTCTGTGCTCCACTGCTCTCCATGGGATATACAGTGTGCAGCCTGTGAATAGAAACAAGAGATTCTTTTTGATATCACAGGATGAACAGGTGTGCCCCCAAAACTTTAATCAGTCTTCCTTTGTTGTGAAGTGCCGTGCTGTGTTGACAGAGCTGTTTGGAGCCCAACCGGCATGACTGCCTTACAATTTGCCTGCCAAGTTACCACAGGTAATGGAGCTCTTTGTGGCATGAGGTTGTACCCTGTAGCTATTACTGGTATCAGCCGCCGTGGCAGGAGAAATTAGCCTGCGGCTCAGTTCTGACTTGCCGACGAGAGCTGCGTAAGGACAGTTTTGATACGCATGAAAACCTGTACATACATTTTCAAGAGACCTGAAAATATGCCCCGCGTTTTCCACTGTTTTGATGTCACAGCAAGAAGGGGATTTAATCTCTCTTCAATATGGACTCAAAGGAGTTATCTCACGCTTTTTCATTGCTTTTCCTTGGTTTGTTTTGGGAAGTTTAGGGCCCAGGTTGAACAAAAAAATAGTCTTTCTGTTTGTAATAATCGGTTTGCATGGTTGCCAGGCAAACCTGTCTGCTTTTATTTCATCCTATTCTTTGCAGCATGCTTGTGGTATCACGGTATATAGATGGATTTGTACGTGCATGCACCCACACACATACACACACACTTAAATGAATAACACAAGAAATCTGCTCAATGCATCATCCCATCACCACTCCCTCCTGTCTTCTTTCTTTCGTCCTTTTTATTAGCCATGCTGGCGGTTTGTCCAGAGGTGGCAATGTCAAGTAGATCCACCGCTTTCGGTCCAGACTGAAATATCTCAACAACTGTTGGATGGATTGCCATGAAATTTTGTACAGACATTCACAGTCCCCAGGGGATGATTCTTACTGACTTTGACCTGCTGGTGGTGCTGGAGGAAAAGTCAGTGGATCGCCAAAGCTTCATCCGTGGCTGCAAAATGAACACTGAAGTGCTTAAAAAACTTGCAGAATGGCTGCAGCTGATGTTAAATTGCCCAACTCTACAGCAGAAATAAACATGTTTAGAGCCTGGTTTGGGTCTGGTTTTATTTACGGCGCACAGTCATGCATAATTGAGGGTGTGCCGCTTTGAGTGACAGGTGGGTGAGCGTATCCTTGCCAGCAGGCACCAAGGTCTCGGCTCCACACACGCCCCACCTCTTTGCCCATATTTCAATTAGTTGCCAAGATGGCGATGGCGGAGCAGCCCACACTGAACTTTAAAACCGCTCTTCATCTATGAGTAACATCTTTATTTACAGTACATGCACCAAATTCATGGTCTCCAGAGGACGAATCCTTTGGAACGTCACTTTTTTTCTAATTGCTTTACGACTATATACTTACAACATTAATGACATTCCCATTAGTTTCAGCTGCACTAATGACCAAATGTAAGCATGCTAACACACCAAACTGAGTAAGTGGATATGGTAAGACCAGCATGTTAGCAAGCTTTCTGTCTTTGTTTCTCCCCACTCTCCCTGTCCACTTTTCTCCCTGCTCATAAATCCTCCCTCCCTTTGTCAGCTCTCCTCCCCTCGCTAACACTTTGTCACATTTCTCTTTCCCACTCTCGCTCCTTTTTCCCTTCACTTATCACTGCACACACACTCTCTCATTCCTACCTGTCTCTTCTATCTTTCTTTATCTCTTTCCCTCTCCCTCCGTCTTTTTCCCCTTGATTTTAACATCGTGCTGCTACATTCATGTTTCGGGCCTCACTGAGACCATCCGTTCTTCATCCGCTCCCTCCGCTGTTATCCATCATCCTCTATTGGTCCATTCATCACTTAGCCAGGACGCTATTGGTTCATTCATCAACCAGCCTGCAGCCCCACAGCTGTGGACAGCAACCAGCACACAAGGCCAGGAATGTATAAGCTCAGAGTTTGGTCTATAATGTTGCACGGCACTTGAAACTGTGCAGTGAGTATCTAGGGAAATTTCCCAGAGCAAGACTCCTTTGATGGAGGCCATTATAAAGTACTCAATATTTAGAAATAATAGTCTGATAAAGAAAAACAATAGTGAAACTCTGTTAGTTACGATACTGCAGAACCTGTGTTCTTGCTTTTATTCCACCGGGGCTCTGAACGGCGAAACTTGTAGCTGATTAGTTTATCAGGTAGTTCCATACGTTTCCCTGAAGCCGGCATGAATGTGAGTCTAACACTGGGTGGCGAGAATTTATCTGCATTTATACCAAACATATACTTATGTTTTGGCTGCCAGGCATCTGTTAAAAGCATCGAACAGAGCACCTCAAACATGATGTTGCCGTCAAATTCAACTTGTGAGGTCGAGGTTTTGGCATGCATTCTCAAATACACAATATGCCTGGTGTTCAAGTGATTTAAGACGGTTTAGCTGAGTTTTGTTTATCTGTTTCACAAGCTACAACGCCGTGTCCTCAGGCAAAGACGGTCACTGGAAAACATAAATCTCTGTCTTTGTTTTGTATGACACCAGATAAATACAAATATGTTACTGCTTATGAATAGTTTAAAAAATAAATAATTCAAGTGACATTAAATACAACTGATAACAACATTTTTTGTTTATTTATTGTTCGGCAGAATGTTTTTTTTTTTTTTTTTTTAACCAGATGGTTAGAGGATTTGAGGATTGTGGAGATACCTTCACAACAGTAGTAAGTGTTGTTTAAAAACCAAACACCGTCAAGTGTTTTTCAGAAAAACATATTTGAGATGTATCAGCTGACTTAAACGTTATGCTAGAGTAATGTGGAAGAGTCATGAACTGGAGTAAGCTGGGAACAAGAAAAGCATTGGCAACTAAAGTGATTAAGTAATTAATTTATTAATTAACCCGACACCTGACACTGTGAGACTGTAGACACAGTTGTCCCTCTACATTTTGGAATGCCAACATTTACTACTTAGCACTAAATATACAGCTCAGGCTGATGGGAAAGTCCCGAGTTTTGCAGGTATTTGGTCATAAACCAAAGTAAATTTGACCTGAGGCAGTAAGTACCAGTGTGAACTTGATTTGTATCGAACTCGCAAACACACCGGTAGAAACGATCAGTTCGCTCATTCAGCGCCAGAACTGATTAACTATCAACTACAACTGTGATTTAGAATGACCACAAACAAAAAGGATGTCAGTTTAAACATAACTCCTCTTTTTGACTGCAGTAAGTGAACGTGGCATAAGTGCAATTACACTAAGTCGTCCTGATAAAGAAAATATTGATTATTAACTCACCTCTGCCTAGTCAATTATTTTTGTTTAAATAAACTCATATTGCCTACAGAGAGGTTTTATGGATACAGCTGGTCAGTTGAGGTCCATCCTCATAGAAAACCATCAAATTTCCAACACACACACACACACACACACACACAGAATCCTGACATGGACAGAAAGGCAGACCTCTGGATGAGGAACCACTGCATTCCTCTTGTTGCACATAAATGTTTGCATGTGCTGAGACCAAACACAAAAACACACACATACTGACACAGATAGAGGGTTCAGGGCCTCTGGTAAAATACACACCTCTTCATGCACACGCACACACACACACACACACACACACTCACAAGACAACTAAAACTACTAAATAAGGTGGACAGGGATCCTAACAAGCTCCAACCCGACACAGTTTCACAATGCTACACGCACAGAAACTCTATGTAAACTACGCCAATATCCCCAGGTGATATCAATTAAAGTGTGAACATTTTCAAGCATCTACTAACGCCTCCACTCTCAGAGGACGCAGCCGTCTCAGTCTCTGACAAACCGGATCATTTGCCGGTCGCTGTCCTTGTCTCATTCTCACCGGCTGAACCATCTGGCCCCCTAGAGAGCATGGACAAAAGATGGACAGAGAAATATATACACACACATGTGAATGTACAGTTTATTATTTGTCAGCAGAGAAGTGTCAGTCCGGAGGGTGGTTTCACGTCATCACAATCAGCTCAAGAATTCATAACCCGCTCATGAACTCAGTGGTCCTCACTGAAGGTTGCCAAAATTCTTTAACCCTTGGGTTTATTAAACCTTTTCATAACCAATTAAATCTTAAAGATGTCAGAATATCGAGCTAAAAACAAGGTGCTTTTTATCAGTTTCAAACATTTTGGAGGTGGATGACTATTTTTTACCAATTAACAGTGATATGTTTGCATGATTACCAAATGGGGCCACAGCTGTCAATGCCAAGAATGAACCACAACTATCAGCTCACAGGATAAATGAAAAAAAAAAAATCTGCGGGTGGTGCTTGAAGAAAAGTCATCAAAGTCAGTAGGTTTCATCCTTTGGAGACAATAAAGTGTTTGTGCAAAATTCCATGGTAATCTGTTCATCCGTTGTTGATGTTTTAGTTTGGACCAAAGCAATGGACTGACCAACCCAGACAGACAGACACTGTCATCCATTCACCACACTATAAGTGCGGCTAAAACCTATTTATGACTTATAATTCGTGTCTAGCCGTGCAGACAGTTCTGGTTTTATTTTTCCAAGTTGTGAGATGTCTCAATCTGCCGGTTATTTATGATAAGCCCCATATTTTGCTTAGAAGAGTTTTCTTTGGAACCAAAGAAATAGTCCCTATGAAAATTGTTGACTCCATGTTTTGTGGTGTTCAAGGCAATAAAAATTTAATTGAGCAGCAACGTCTCTTCCCAGAAACAGAGTCCCTTGTTACTTCAGATAATCCTCACCGGGGAGGAGGCAGAAAATCTCAAAGATGACCATTTGTTTTCTGGACAAGTGCAATAAAAATCTACATAGTTAAACACCACAAGAGATAAGTTGTTTTTTATTTTTCCTTCTGAATTTGGGTGAACTGACCCTTAAACATGTCAAACCACACTGTCTTTGGATAATTAATGAATATTCTGAATATGTTGACATATCAGGGTCAGTACTTGCTTTTACACTTGGACAGAATACAGAGTTTGTCTGTGCTCACTCCTGCACTGTTACTCCGTAATGAATGAATGTGATGGCGTGTCTGCTCCTATACAGCAGCCCATATATCAGCCTGTGACCACACAGCCTCCAGTGGTGCGACACAGGGCACAGCTGAAAGTCTGGTGCCAACATTAACAAGGGTCTCCTTCAGCGCCACATACCCCCCACCCCCTGCCGCACCTGTCGCTACATGCGTGTGCATGTGTTTGTATGTGTGTGTGTGTGTGTGTAAAGCATGTAACTGAAAAGACATGTGGTGCTCTTACACATTCCTTCTGGCCCACTCATGAATCACTCTGCCCCCGCCTCTGCAGCCACTGGCCCCGGGGTCCTGGGAGAGAGAGGAAGGAAGATGGGAGGGCGAATGAGGAGAGGTGTAGGAGGCTGAGGTATGAGCAGGGTAACAGCCATGCTTTATGTATGTGCAGTGTGGTGCTATCTCCTCATCGTCATCAGATTCGCTGCGTTGATATTACATATGCATGTCATTACGCAGGTTTTACTTGAGGACAGGTTTTATCTGTGCAGGATGCAGAAAGAACAATCTGATTAGGGAGATATAAGAAAACACACATGCATACCTGAAGTATGTTTGAGGCACTTAAGAGTGTTTTTACTGTTGACAACAGATAAACTCCAGCTGGCTGTGATGTTGCCTCAGAAGATAATGGAAGAAGATAGCATGCTATGATATATATACAGTTATACCCCGTTAACATCTACTTTCCTTTAATGTCCCCCTGTAAATAGCTTCAAGGTTGTTAACATCATCTTATTCCAGAAACATATAGTGTGTATTCTTCACAAAGCTATAATTGAAATACTGCGACCCACAATGCAATACAGTCCTGTATACTGATGTTGTGAAATGTTTCTTATAAGCTATGATCTGTTTTTGTGTCTAGAAGATTCCAAGAGAATCCCATAGCTTGTTTGGATTTTTTCTTAGTAGAAATACATGAAGGAAGATTTATTGAAACTATATTATATAATGAATATAATACAGAAATATATTTAGAAATGTCTCATATGTCTTTTTAAAAACACTGATTGTTTTGCACTGAATTTTCAGTATGTAGATTTCTCCCCTCGATGCCTTATTCCTTTTTCAAGTTCAGCTATTTGAAAGAGTGGTCAGTGGTAGATCTCAGTCACAAAACCCCCGAATAAGAAAAAAAAGTCAATGGCAATGGCAGATTTACTAGTTACTCTGGCTGGTTTGTAAATAAGAAGATAGAAATTGAAAAAAAAAAAAAGACGTGATTGTCATTGCTGACGTTTGCCCAAAGGAAACTTTTTCTCTGTGTGAATTTTGTCCATCAGACAAATAATTTATACAGCACATTACATCAGTATCAGGTGGCTAATGCAATAATCTTTTTACCATTATGAGATGAGATCTCCTGTATACACACTGACTCAGCATCTGTATGGTTTATAATTTAAGTAGGTCACTGGCACCAGTTCAAACTACACTATTAGTCCAACAAATAAATCATTCGTGTTATCTGCCCACATGTAGCATAATATCTGCAGCTCATTTCTGAGAATGTGAAAGGATATTTTGCAAAACAGCCAAACTATGTGAAATTGTGCTAATGGGAATTCTAGCAAGAATGATGAACATAACTTCATTGATGTCTTTCTCTTTTTATGAGATTTGTTGATAATTAAAAATATAACACAATGCCAGTTCTTATCCTTTAAACTGTCCACAGTTACTCCTGATAAAACTCACCCAAGACTGTGCAAGTCTCTCTGGAAAACCCTGACACTGGCTGCATCGCGTCCACTCACACTCTCCCACCGGGGGCCCGACGTGCCCCGGGACACAATGTCAAATTCCACATGGCTGAGCTACCTGGCCGGGTTATTATTGGACCACATGCCTGACAGGACTGTAGCAGACAAAGAGCGACTGTGGGGCTGATTAGCAAGGTGCTGGAGACAGACAGGAGGTCGGGGAAAATCCCTGACAGCGACGAGAGACAGTCAATACGACACAGGGAGAGAGTACAAGTGGTATGTAGTTTGAAGCAAACAGACATAGACAGAACAACCAACCAAAGTGACATGATCTGTAATAAAAAGGGACGAAATGATACAGAAAAAGTATAGAAGTAGTAGAAGGTTTGACATTTTGTGTTTTATTTGATGTATATTTTTCCCCTAATGTCAAACAAACTGAACTAAAAACTTGTAACTTTGTTATAACTTGCCGACCAGTTAAAATACTTTGGCTGCTGTTTATACTCGCTGGTTTAGTTTTATGAGGAAAGTTAGTATCAGCTAACATATGAAAAAAAAAGTGGAGCTCAGTGTGTTAAGCCACTACAGTCGTCCTGACAGAGTCCATGATGTATTTAATCGTCTTAGATGAAGACAGTTGAAAACCACGTAAAAATAAAATAAAATGTGACAGAAAAATGACATTTCATGTTTGTTTCATGAATGAATTAGAAGAACGTTAGAGTCTCGTCACTGTTCCGCACATATGTGATGTTTTCATCTGCTGCTGTTTTTCCTTCGGTTCAGCAGAAGCTTCGGTGGATGATTACATCGATGTTTCACGTACGTCATAATTCATTAAGTTCCCTAAGCACTTTTCCTTCGTTGCATTTTGCTTTTATCAATAAAGCTTTTCCACCTCAGCTACGCAGAACATTTTTTGTGATATCTTGAGGTTTTTAGTGTTTTCACTCAGATCTTTTTATGTGCAAACTGAAAACGCATATAACATTTTTGTCTTTGTTGGTTGATTTCTTATTTGTTTTCACTGTTTCTTCACTGCAGATATATAAAAGGTTTCACAAACATCCAATAAGGATCTTTGAAATTTGCCATATAACAGACGGTCGTTAACAATTAAGCTGACCACAATCATTTTATATTCCACAAAGGAAAGCATTTTCATGAAATCCCTATTTAGCCACTTTCAGAGATGTTTTTACTGGACGGACAGTTCATTTTTCTGTGCGTCATGTGTCCAGGAAAACAAGAATCTGAGATGATATTTAGGACGGCTGGAAGATAATCTACTGCCAGAGGAGCATGAGATCATCTCTGAATCAGCAAAGCTATGATCCATAATAACCACATATTACAGCCAGACGCTGTTGTGTTTGGAGAAATATGTGACGATCCAGTGCTCTTGTTTCCGCGGGGCAGCCTCTTCTCACAGAGAAGCTCATATATTTGTAACCTCCTCTTCACGTTCAGGCCCCCCTCAGTCCTCTTCCTCGTCTTCAGCCTCCTCCAAGGGTCAAAGATCTAGTATATGCAAGAGATGAATAAAACCTTTCTTGTGAGGCAGGGTCAAATGCTTTGTCGGAGAGGTTGGGTGAGGAGGAGAAGAGAGAAGGAGAGGAGGCCAAACACAACAGATGTTCGGCTGCGGACGTTTGCGTTTCAGCTGCAGTGGGGTGTGAAACAGAAAGATCTCAATGTGATTTACATCCAACACTACTCCCCCCCCCTTCCCTTCTCTCCTCTCCTCTTTTCACTTCGGTTCCTCCTCCTTTCCTTTCCTTTCCCCTTCTTCCTCCTCTGCTTTCATCTCCTTTCCCTCTCTTATTCTTCCTCCCCTAACTCTTCCTCGTCCTCTCCTCCTCTCTTCCACTCCTCTCCTCTTTATCCTCCTGTTTACTATTTTCTTTTCCTGTTCTTTCATCCTATTCCTCCTCCCCTCATCTCTTTTCCCCTCTTCTACTTCCTCCTCCTTTCCTCCTCCTCTTTGATCTTTCATTTGGATCTGCAAATATTAGAGGGCTGCATGTATTTTCTTTCTTATTTGTGGAACAAAATCATCCGTCTTTGCTAAAACAACTACACATTATTATATTTCATGGATGTAACTCGGCTACAAACGTCTTTATTATTGGCTCAGAGAAAATAAAGTCGGTTTGAGACCACATATCAATGAACTGAGGTCTTAAGTTATCTCTGGTTGAGTCTTGGGAAGTGATGTGTTGAGATAGACAGAACGTCTCCCTCCACTTGCAGCTAGCAAATGGAAATCATTATGTGCGACTGGAGGGTTTGGCTGCCTGAAAAAAAGAGCCTGGCTGTCTCTGTGACTGACACACCGGACTACCCGCTGGCTCTCAGATGGAATTTGTGATAAAGCCACGGGCCCTGAGGATCATAAAGGCCTCTGCGCTCCCTATCAAGCTGGACCACTGTTAAGTTTCACTATTGTGTTTGGCAGCAGTTTATCTGTATTTATCCCAAATGCAGCTATTCCTTGTGTTTAACGCCGAAGATTCCCATCGCGCAGACAGTAATGTCTACATGCCAGAGTCTGATAAGGTCTGAAAAGAAGATAATTAGCTCAGACCTGTTGTTTTCTTGTCACGCTTTCCATGCAGCCCTGCTCCTGACCTATACTTTCTCTCAACCTAATCTCTGTTTCCCTTCTCTCCTCATGTCCTCACCCCTCCTCCCTCCTTCCTTTGCTCTTTGCTTTGATGTACCTTGTCAGCATCACTCCTCCTTACCTCCTCCTCCCCTCCCCCTCCCGCCAGCACCAGACACCCTGGTTAGCCAAGATTACAGGGTGGTGGAGGGGAGCAGCCAAACAAAATAATCATTTTCTATTGTTGTCTATACATGAAAAGTCAGATTTGTGTGTGTTTCTGTGTTTAAAGGGTTGCTTCACCCAATTCCAAAAAAAGAAAGAAAAAAAAACTGCTTGGATGCCCACGACAAATTCAGAGGGAAATATTGGACTTATTTCTCTACTGTATTTATTTGAAAACAACACAAACTACTTTACAAAGGCAGATTTTGCATAAAAAACACATGAAGAGCTTAAAATATGATGAATTGCTACACATGAAGCGCAATATACCCAACACATAATTAAAACTATTTAAATCATAATCATAATAATCATCAGTTGCAGCCTGATAATATAAAATGCTGTTTACACTTTAATGCATCGCCAATAATTCAGTCAAAGCCATTTTTTGATCTGTAGATTTCTGCTGCTGTGAATATGAAAGTAACTTGTTTTTGAAAACTCACTAGTTTGGAAAATTACATTAAAATATATCAATATCTCTTTCCAGTAACAACATCCTGTCACTGCTGTCACATCCTTTCATTTTCTAAACAGTTCCCTCAGAACGGTGATGAGCAAAGAGCGTGATTTGAGCCGGTGGTGTGCAGCTGTTAACAGAGAGGCACAAGCTGAGGGTGAAAAGGTCAAACAGGTTGGGATTCAGTAGCAAGTGGGACAGGGAAGGGAGCAGTAGAAAGATGACTCGCTATGAGTGTGTCTGTTTTTCTTTCTTTCTTTTTTTTTGTCATTATCTCGACAATGATTGCTACACATGCTGTCTAAAGTGAAGTCTTCGAACGGCTACATCATCATCATCAACGGTCATTTTGTTAATTGAGGTGTGATCTGTTTCTCGTCGTGAGTCCTTTTACTTTAAAAAACAAGTCTGTTGAAATATATACTTTTCTTTTTGCAAACAAATCCCATAAAAAGATCAAAACCACCAAAGATTGATTGAGTCTATCGACAAAGTGTTGCAATCCTTGTTGTCCAGAAACAATAAAAAAAATAACACATCAGTGAGCCACATCGTTGCCCTATGTGACATGTTCCTTCATTACATTGAAGACTGGCACATTAGTTCATTTTGAGTCAGTCCCACTTATGCTGTCCTGCTGCTGGAGATGATCACTACACATCAAATCCACGGATGAAAATAGTCCCATGCAAATTACTGCTGTTTGAGTAATGTTTGCTGAAAATTATTGTTTCCAGCTGTTTTGGGAAAACAGTTAGGTAATTTTTAAAGAGTAAAAGATTTTAAAAAGATTTATGTCTTCAGCAGGAACAAACAGACCGCAGAAAGGCTGGGAAAGAATTAAAAGATGAACTATTACATTGATGGTTTTGGTCTTTTATAAGGAATTAATATAAGAGCAAGAAAAATATTTCCAGCCTCATCTTTTAACTATGAAGAATGTTGCACTTCTGCAAATTTTGAGTTATATAAAGTTATAGTCAGATATAAAGAGGCCCTCTGAAAAACTGACACACAAAAGGGCCAGAATCATTTGTCCCCCACATGCAGGTGCATCAGTCAAAAAACCTTTAAACTCCAAACTGACAAAGACAAACCAACTAAAAGGAATAAAGTACAAAAATAAATGATTTAATGTTTGCAGTGATATTTTTGAAGTTTTTGCCTCATTTAGTCTCCCCCCGTGTGTTGCTTTGTTAATGAAATTCCTAAAACGTGGCCTCCTGCAACATCCACACAAAGCCTTGTTACTCAAATCCCCCCTTTAATAATGCAAAGACTTGGAAAAGAACAAGTGAGATTTCTTCAGCGGCTAGACTGCTGCCATGGAGCTTTATCCCTCTAAAACCCCGCAAAAATCTCCTTATCTTCAATCACCTCGTCTACACCGTCCACTCTCCCCCGACACCCTAATCTTGACCCCAGCCCGCTCGGCCCCACTCCCCTAATCCTGACCTCCCTCTCTCCCTCCCTCTCCTCCTGGCCGTGTCAGTATAACGAATGCACCTCCGTCCTGAAACCCAGCATGCCGCCGGGCCGTGATGGATGTGCACATCACAGCCGCAGTTTACAAAGCCTCCGTGAATACAGCGCAGCCACCCCAGATCCTGTCAGCTGAGTCCCCCGCGCTCGGCCCTTAACGCTGCACACAGAGGGGCTCCCTGCTAGGAACAACTCTTAAAACCTGATAGTAGAGATGGTGGAAAACCTCATCCATAAATGTCAACCCCTTCTCTCTCTCTAGCCCCCACCGCTAACACCAACAGCAACCATGGAGAGTTTTAGTTCACTCAAGCACTTTATGGGGGTCTTTACACGGGAAAACTCTGGTGTGAAATTGAAGATGAATTGTCGTCACTTAAGAATGTGCTGCGGAGACGTAGAGAGAGTGATTGCTTATTTTGTTTGTGCAATAAAATTCTTTTTTTCCCCCCACACTTTTTCTTCTGTAATGGCGTTATTCATGTCTCCAGCAACAGGCCGTTAAACTGTAAATCAAGCAGGAATCCTGAGGCAGTCTGACATATCCCTCAAACAACAAAGCCTCCATCAATAACCCTTCACCTCTGTGCGAACTGGCAGAATATTACATTGACTATCTGTTTCATCCCATTCCTAACTTTCCACAACCAGACGGTAACCTGAGCTCTGCCATGATACCGCAACTCCCCGGAAACAAGAATTGTGTTTGTGTAGCTCTGTGTGTGTGTGTGTGTGTGTGTGTACGTGTGTTCATGCGTGCATGTGTGTGTGCGTGTGTGCAGAGTAGGAAGTGGTGGATTGAGGGACAGCGTCAGACTGTAAGACCCAAGATCAGCCACCTGTGTGTTATCAAGGGCAGCCTGATAATCCTCTCTGCCCTGTATCTGCCCTCTTTGCCTCCACACACACACACATACACACACACACACATATAGAAATGTACATGCTGTTTGACCTCACGTCACTGGTTCACTCCTCAACACACTTCTGCACATATAATATCACTATCACTGAGCTCTGGAAACACGCTGCAGATGATGAAATGTGATTATCGGAGCAGTCGGTAGAGCAGAGTCTGCTTTTGTGATCCACTTTGTATTGCGGGGTGTTATTATCAAACGCAATCAAAATATTGCTTGTGTGAATTTGAAGTTCAAAAACCTCCCAGCTCCTCTAGGCAGCAGAGAAAATAAACCCACTTCACTTCTGATGAGAGGGGAATTTTTTTTTTTTTTTTTTCCACCGCATGATTCGAACGTGCAGAGAAGCATGGGAGCAGGTGAAGACCTCAGGATGCAAATCAAGAGAATATGAGCCTGGCTGTAGACTATAATTTCCTCATCAAGAAGAAAGACGTACTGTCGCAAGAGCTGCTTCAATCCAAACCACATCTCAACAGGTAATTAGACATCAGCCGTTCCCCTCTTTAACCGAACCTACAGCAGGCTCTCTCTGAGCCCAAAACACAGGAGCCAACATGTCAACCGCACACTGCAACCACAAACCACCTCGACACTTAATTTGGAATTTTTCACTTGCTCCCTCTGACCTGTTTTTGCCATTTATTCCTGCAGACATTTCCAAGGGGGGAACTCCTTTGCCGAAACATAGGTAAACCTATCCAACAAGGGAGCCCATTCTTTTGAAGGATCACTAAATTTGGGGTGTAATTTAATTCCCACATGCTCCTGTCCCGTATCACGGCTGCGTGTCTCCGAGGTACAACACTGCAGTAAATAATGGCCTGGGGGGCTCCGCCTCCACTTGCCAGGCTGTTATTCCTTTACAGTAGAGAAATCATAAAGGGACTGCAGTCATAAATATACATCGTCCAACAGCTCTATAAAGACTCCACAGATGGGAAATATGGCCGTGCAGAGGCGTCTGCATAAATTAAATATCATAAAGCCTTGAAATAGGATGCTTATTGTTATAAAGTACAGAATTGTGCTGTATAACGTTATGGCTGGAACAAACAATGGAGAAAGCAGCACTAGTGGACAAAGCAGAAGACACACTTGGACTTTGAGAGATTTAAAGATAATTTCATGCAAATCAATGAGCTGCTTTAAGATAAACATTGAAGTCTACAGCCTAAAAATCACCACTTTGTTTCAGATGCCTTTACAACCTGAACTACAGAGTCCTGCACCGAGTAGGGTGCCTGCTGGTACATGATGGGTAACCAGCAAAAAGGGTGTGGGTTAAAATTAACTGAATGCGGGCGGGTAGTGGGTGAAATAAACATCAGAGCTGAGAAAAAGAAAAACAGAAATGAAAATAAAAGCATATCTGAGCTGAACCAGCACAATTTTATCAAGCCTCATTAGTCGCCGATATTTTTTCTTACTGTGAATCCCTTCAACACCCTCTCATCAGTTCATCATCAGTGCAGAGCCGAAGAAGCAGCTGAGGATATGTGGACAGACAGTCAGTTACTTTTGTGTCCCTTTGCATTACATCAATATAAAAAGTGGTAGCTGAGCGACTAAGTGAGTGCTTAACAAGGTAGCAATGGACTGGATGAGTTTTGAAGTGAGTGCGTGTTTCATTGGGGTCAGCTCTATGTTCCCACATTTCTTAGAACTTTTTTTTCACAGAAATTTTTGAAAATTAGGGTTAGGGTTGTGGGAATATAGACACGCTCCCATTTCATTATGGATCGGATCAGGTCCAGATTAGATTTAGAGGTGATTGCGCGTACTGGGACGGTTCCAGTTCGAAAAGTGAAGGTGCAGGTGAAGGAAATGTCATCAGATTTTAAGTGCTGGACAAAATGAAAATGTCAAACCTGATGATGGCTCTAGATGAAAAGTCAGAGGATCACAGAGGTTATCACATTTCACTCTGAGCAAGGCGCGAATGTGTGAAGTTTCATGAAATCTATCGAATAGTTGTTGAGACACTGGAGAGCACAAATGTGAACCACCTGCCAGCACAAGAGGAAAACTCAGCGGATCACCAAGGTCAGTAGGATTCATCCTCTGGGGACCACGAATGTCTGAACAGAATTTCACGGCGAGTAAACCTGTAGTTGTTTAGATATTTCAGTCTGGACCAAAGTGGTGGACCAACCTAGTGACAGACTGACACTGTCATCCTGAAGGCCCCCTGGCTAAAAAGTAATCCATTGCTGTTGCATTTTCATTTTTATATCGTCATATATTGTTCCTGTATCTCTAAATGAATACATGGACTATTGTAAATAGTAGATAATGAAAACATGTCCCTGATTTCTATCCCCGAGAGACATTGGAGAAGATCATACTCAGGCGTTCATAGTAGTATTAAGAGAATTACAAGGGAATTCACCTCTTGGTTTGCAGATTGCTCATTTTGATTGCGAGTGTTGTGACGACCCAAACAAGTCCTGCATTCTGGTCTTAGTTCCACATCACATCCTCAGACCACACCCTGGTAATCCGACACCACTTCCCCTCTTCAGGAGCGAAAGCAGGAATGAAATCTATCGTTTCCAGATCAGTGGAGGAGGGAGAGCGTGAGCTGGGGGGGGTGGGGGGGGGTTGAAGCGGGAGGAATACCGTGACCTTCTTTGATCCCCTCTGAAGGTCCTCCTTGTTCCCACCCCTCCCTCTGCCCGCCTCTTCCACCCTCACACGCATGTTCTGCCCTGCCAAGCACCTGTCTACAGGTATGAAATTAGAGAGTCAGAAAGAGATTGAGGGCCTTTGCCTGCATACAGTGTTTTCTCTGGTGTCACATGCCTGTCCTCATCCTTGCCCCCGCTTATCTCTCAACCCTTATCTGCTCTCACCACATCTGTCAGCATAAATATCTCTTATAAGTAAATTATAGACCTGGAGTGGCACAAAATGGAGGCAATGATGATTACAATCAGACAAGGGGATCCGCAATCCAGAGGTGTTTAAAACCAAACCCCCCCCATTTAAAGGCTTTTCGATAAAAACAATAATCCAAAGCTTGATGTACCGGCAGCTTTCCTCCTTTCATCAACTAGCCTTCTCTACTGAAATTCAGTCACTATGTTCAACAAAAACCCTTTCCTCAGCTCCTTATCACCTGCTGAGTGTCAGGAAAATCCACATGATGTTAGAGGCTTTGTTTCGCAGAGTCAGAAAAGTCAGAGGAGACGCAGCTGAAAGAGAGAGGAGAGCTGCAGCCAAGAGATCAAGAAGAAAATCCTGTCAGTGGGATCCAGACCGAAGCTCCTAGAGCAAGAACAGTCAGTGTTAATGTCAAAGTTAATGCCCTGCCGGTGTTTACATCAACCCACACATATCAATGTATTACTGGTGATAAGGCTGAGGCTGTTTAGGCTAGTTAAAAGATACAAGTTGTCAACATTATCAAGATCATGACAAATCCCTGCTCCTCTTCGGATTTTCCGTTGTAAACATGTTGATTCTTCAGTGGCGTTTTGTTGGAAGCTGTTAATCAGACACATCCTGCAGAGACGGGCGGTACAGTCCACTCATAACATACTTCTAACACTGTGGGTTTTGGGTATAGTGCAGAAATAACTGGGGGGGAATTGGCCACTTGGGAGGGGGGCAGAATAAGGTGAGAACACATCACTGACAAATTATCACCTAATAAAGTTGTCACGTTGAGTATGTTAGTGTAGTGGGTCCAAGTCTGCATTGTGTTGTGTAGTGGGTAAGTAGCGCACTTGCCTGGACTGTCAACGTGGCAACATCACAGACACTATCGCAGACACTAAAAATTCACTGGCTCTCTCTCACACAAGTGCTGTCTCTGATACCATGAACAGAGTCACTGAACGCTCCAGTGCATGCATGTATGCATTAAAACAAAAGCAATAGATTCACTTTAAAGTAATTTACGTAACATATAAAGCAAAAACATAGGAAGTAAACAGAGGGAAGAGGATGCCTACTTTCCGAGGGTCAGGTGCAGGAGGAAATGAGAAAGCAAACAGCTAACCGAAAGTTAGAAGACAGAACATTCACTCTTGAAAAGTTTAAAAAATTTAACATTTACCCTCATGAAAATATATCAACAACACTTTAAGAAACACAGGTAAAAATTGCAAGTGTCAACATGTTTCTTTCAGACTGAGAGCCCTCAGATCTGAAAACCAAATGTTAAAAGTTCCACAATCCAGGCTTAAGACAAACAGGGATCAGGGCTTTTACTGTTTTAGCTCCAACACTGTGGAACAAATTCCCCCTCAGTATATTTTTTCACCTGTGTATATTCACGTGTATCTTTTGCATATGTGTAAACAAATAAATTCAATTCTGCCCGAACCTTCCCTACAGACCACCACCACAGGAAGTGAAACTGCTGTCATTGCCCCCAGAGGTGCTATCAGTGGCCAGGATCAGCTCTCACCTCGGCCGGCGTCCTCATGTCTTCCTCTAATCTCTCATACTGGGACCAGAGGCCTTTGCGGAGACCTCCAGTGGAATGTGACAAGTCATGAGACCGCCACTGCTGCATCCCTCCCTCCCCGGTTCTCTCCCTCTTTCATGCACAGACTGTTCAATACGGCAATAAACTGGAGGATATGAGACACAATTGTAGCGGACCCGGGTCACTGGAAATACTCGAGGTGTGTTTGATTTACCACACAAGGTGTACAATGGCATTGCTGTAAAACTGGAAAGTCTGTGTGCCAGGCTGGATAAATCAAGTAAACCTTGCATACTATAAATCAAAACACATGCTTTTTTCAATATTCAAAAATGTGCTGCACGTGTTACATAATGATCCACTTTTGCTATTTCATAGGAGGTTGATACTAAAAGAATGTGATGATTACGTGTTACATCGCTCATAAATCAGCGGCAGCATATGGGTGGTGTCAACATCTTAAGTTAGCCTGTAAAAGGTTTCGCTGGGCCTGTGGATTTAATCCAACATGACTTTTGCATGTCAGGATCCCATTTGCAGCCCGGGACAAAATTTCTTTTGCCAGCTGAGGTCCCGTAAAATAATATGTGGGCAGATTTGCAAAGGCAACTGATATGGATCCAAATGGCAGACGACAGCAGCAAAAGAACGGAGCGTTAATGTGTGCGAGTGTGTTTGTGCATGTGTCTAAAGAGTGAGCCTGTGTGTGTGTGTTTGTTCAAGTGTTTCCTTTATACGCGTCTGCGTGCATGTGCCCACACATTCCCCATAGCAGGAGATCCATCATCTGGGTCATATTACAAAGCAGTGGGGATCCTCGGTCAATTCCGGCTGACGGATGAAAAGAAGACCTAAGATGGCAGCTATGTCAATAACAGGCGCGGCCTCTGCTGACATCTGCCAGCCTCAAAACCTCACCCTCTCACCCCATTAGCTCCATTTTGTATGCTATACCAACCAGATGTGACTCCTGCCCACATCTGTCACAGCCATGACCCCACAACCTCACCAGGGTTCAAATTTTAATTCACTTATTTAGTTGCCATTTAGCTGTTAATAGATGGGGAAAAATTATTTATAGCTTGCAAAACTGCAATTCATCCCTTACACACATTTTTTCACCTTCAGTTTCCTGCCAAAAAAGCCCCTGAAAAAGCAGCAGTGCTGAACCATACAGTATATTGCTGTAATTGAATTACTTTTGCTGAAATGCTCTATCTAAATTACAGTTTGGACGTGCTTCATGAGAGCATTGACTTGATTTTCCATTTTGGAGGACAATGACATTGCAAAGTGTGTGCGAAAAGCAGCATAAATCAAGAAATCCTCACACAGCGTAAATTGAAACACATGTTAAATCCAGGCAGAGGTTCATTTAAACATTAAACTAATAAGAAACACTTGTATTCGGTTACAGAATGCTGCGCACACGATAATGTATCTCAGTTATTTCACAGGAGCTTAATGCAAGTTGAGATATGAAGATTGTATGATGAACAACAACAACCTGAGAGGCTCCGCGGGGGCAAGTTTAGAAGTGGGGGGGTCACATTTTTAAGGTAGCACATTCTTATAAAAGACAAGGACTTTGCTATCTATGATCTCGCCACCAACTGAGAAGATAAGAGAAGTAAAACCAGAGATGTGTCACATGCCACGAGATTATCCAACTCTTAGAAGTGAAGACAGCGATAGAGCAAGAGAAGTGCAAAGTTTCCACCTCATCTCTATACATGCTGTTACAGATTTACTTCTATAGTAGACACGGCAGATTAAAAAGAGGGAGTAGAAGCAACACAACCAAACCACAAGCAAGTTTGATTCCCACTGGGGCTACTGTCGCTGAACATGTATGCACCAAATACTGCACAGCCACAATACACAAAAAGATATCCCAATGTAACTGGACTAAGTTGCACCAGTCCCTCAGTTCTTAGTATGAGCTAACTTAAAACTGGTGATTCATAAAATTGGATTGCACCATTACATCTAAATGAATGTTATTGTGAAAACTACAGTGGCCAAGCTGAATGCACTGCAGAAAACTTGCAAATAGATCAAATGATGAAATGAAGAAAACATCTCCACCACTTGCAACACTGAGATTCATTCAGAGTAATGATTGGCCACCTGAAGCATGTAAATCCAATTTATTCTCTTTTCAGCTCTGTTTTATCTCTACCTGGGTGTTTAGCTGCCAGAGGCTGGACTATTTTCAGGAGCTACAAACAATTCAATGAGCCACTTCTCGGAGATTGAACCCAAATAACATACTGGAGCGCACGATTCACATTAGCAAATTATGAATTACGTTTCCAACAAAACAATTTTACTGTTGCAGTTTAATTGCATAGAAACGTAATGAGACGCTGGGTTCCAGAGACAGCCTGAAGGGTTGGCAACTGGCATCTCGGCCTTGATGCTGTGGATGTTCCACTCTTGAATAGGCATTTTTCTTATATGTAACCTAACATGATGATGTTGTTAGCTAATGACATGCTCCTTGCCTTTGTAATGAAAACCAAGTTACTGCTGTGGGTAGTAAGCAAGTTCACTTGGTATGCTAATGTTTGCATATTATGTTCGATCAGATAAACACGGTTGAACCCATTTCTTATACTTCTGCTCGTGTTTTTTTTTTAGTTTTGGGAAGGTGATTAAAAAACTCGCCAAACTTAGAGAGCATTATTCTTACTACGGCACCATACACACCATTTTCGGCTGTGGAGATATCTAAAGCTTGACAGGCCTGTTGTGCTTAGTTACAATTGCTAAGGTATGATTGGAAAGTTGCTGTTTGGGAACGGGGTTTAGCGAACAGTCAATCATCGATTTAAACAAACATAAAGAAATCATTTTGTTTTGACCCCATGCTTGATCAAGTGTTAAAAAGCAAAACTTTGCCGACATGCTATCTGTGCAAAACCGCTCTGACATGTTCGTTTCACTAATGGAGATGGAAACGTTGCAAAATTGGAGTGACAGCTGTGGCAACCTGCAGCCTGGGAATAAAAAAAGCCTGTGGCTGGCAGCTAATCATCTGCTAGCGATCAGTGCTTCTGAATATTTGCTCAACTTTTCCCTGAGTGTAAATATCTACCAGAGACACTCCATCTGGCTCACACTGTCACTGTCAGGAGACACTTAACCGCTCTATCTGTGTCTCAGCTGCCAGTGCTCCTTTTTGAGTCTGTGTTTGTGGTATGTGTGTGTGTGTGTGTGTGCGTGCGTGCGTGTGTGTGTGAACTGTGGTGAAACTGTCCTTGATCTATGCACCAGTCCTAATGCATGCCTGTATGTACATAAATATAAACTAAAAGGACGTCAACAACCAGGAATATTGCAGAGGAGGGATCCAGTTCACCGCTTAGTGAGGTTGACTGTGACCTACAAATCTATGTGATGACAGATCAGTGTGTAAAACCAACACACAACTCTACAGCTGCTTCATATACCAACATCTAGTCCCAGTGGTGTGTAGGCTATGTCTGTGATGGGTGAAGCAGCACAGTAGCACACTCTGCATTTGTCAGCATATGAATGACTAACAGCTTTATTATCATCTCACCATTCTTCAGTGGTGTCACCTAGGACCTTATGGACCATTATGCTTTTCCAAGTTTTCCCTTGCCTATAGTGGGTTATATAGCTTTTTGTGCATGAAAATGGTCTACAGAGTTGCAATAGTCAATGTACACGTAAAGGGAGTACCTGTCGGCACCAAAACGCTTCCATTTGCATGAAATGCAACGAGGCGTTGGGGGTCCAGGCCTTATACCTTCTAGACCTACTGACACCAGTACATCCCTCAGTGCTGCCCACCTGCAAGCTGGACACTCCCTGCAAGCTGGACAGGCAGTGCAGCACAAAAGTGCTTAAAATGAAGGCCAGTAAATGTTTGGTGTTTTTTCCTAAGTTTTTAGGGTATGCCGAAACGACAGTGTTCTCATGGAGAAATCTTTGTATGCTCTGCCAACGACAGAAAAGAACCCCATGGCTGGAGGTTCCCTCCACTACTTCAAAAAACCCATGCCCAGTTCAACGCTGGATTGTGCAATGGTTATTTCTGCAGGATGGGACAGTTCCCACTTCACATCGCCCAATGGGAGACCCACAACTGTTAAGTTTGCATGATTGTTTGTGGACATTTAACCTGGTCGCCAGTGACCTGATGCATTAGTGCTAAGCAGCATATCAACAAGCACAAAGTTTTACATGCCTATTACGTTTGTCAATATTGACATGCTATACATCTTTAGCTCGCATAATTTATCCACAATGTAACCACCATTTGATTCTTCAGTAACTATCATCACAAAAGTAAAATTGATTCAGATTTACCACCATGGTAAACCAGCAAGAAGCAGTGTCGATCCCCACCTTAGAAGCCTGGTGAAGTCCGACTGTCTGTTTATTCCTTGAATGTTTATATTCCTTTAGTCCAGAAGTGTCCACGGATAAAAGGGTCATAAAAGTATTCCAAGCCCATTGCAGACGGTCGACTTCCCTTTCACATTTCTGCCACTTCCCTCCTTCCAACACGATCGTACTCTGCATCAAACAGATGAGGTAGAACTGACTCCATTGTCGTAGCCACAACAGCTTGTTTACATACAGCGGAACCATTGACGTACCTGTTATTTGGCGCGTAACGTGGCATTCCCGGCAAGACCAATCGGGGCACACTGGGCTCTGATTGGTCAGCTTCAGAGGGGGATGGGGGGCCTTAAAGAGCTCTGAGCTCTAACAAAGCGTTTAAGAGGGTGAATTAAGCACAGTATAACCATAGATTGTAAGTTTAACATAAGAAAGATCATGTCTTTTTGGAACATTGAAGCTTGTACATTTATTTTAGTAGACATCAAGAATAAAATGATGAACACTAAAAATGGCCATAATATGTCCTCGTAAAGTTTTTTTTTTTCATTTTTAATAAAAAGAATAATAGGACTGAGGAATGAGTTACAGAATAAAATTTTGAGCAATTTGAGATTATGTGCTATGAACAATATATATTTTACAAGCAGATGTTGCATGAAAATTCATACAGTACAAAGCAACCGGTAACTAGCCTGTAGCTGTCAAATACATGTAGAAGAGGAAAATGTAGAATATAACAATATAATAATAATAGAAGGAGTATGAAATGGAAATACTCAACTAAAGTACAAATTCCTTTTAAAACTAATTAAGTGCAGTGCTTGAGTAAATGTACTTGGTTACTTTAGTTAATTTACAAATTAAGAGATAGAAAGGGTGGCTGAAACTATGAAAATAAAATCCTGGATGTAATAAAGAGAAATTACCCTTTAAAGACCAAGTTTGTCAGTGTTTACATCCATCAGTGACTGCATTAAAAATCCACCATACTATCACAATATAGTAGCTAGATGTTGATAGTTGTGCATGTGAAAAAATAACTTGACCAGAGTACTTGTGTGCTCCCAAGTCGCAGTAACGATGGCAGACATGATGGCATTCCTCCCCTTGCTTGCTCTGTAACGTGTTTAGACATCTGCAGCAGTGTGGGATTACAACATCAGACTCAAACATAGTGCCTATCTTATCATCAACGCATTTAGGAAACATCAAAACATCACAGTATCTCAGACCTCACCTGGTTACACCACCCAGCACTGTCAACAAACCCCTTGAATGTGAGCTGCACTGTTTAGCTGTGGGTGACAGCTGGAGCAAACCGTGGCACCGATGCATTCTGGTTTAGTTTCTTCACAGTGAAATTTTGTGGACAAAGGGCAAAGAATATTGTGAAAGAGATGTGGGTGTCTTTCTTTTTGTGGCTGAATGTTTACGCATCCAAGAGGCAGGGATATGAATGTGTGATGATTAAAGAGCAGGGTCCTGTCTGCTGCAGGCTTAGTATGTGTTTGGCTCTATGGTTTGGCTGTCTGTGTCGGGAAGGTGGGTGTATATCCTGTTTGATAAAACACACACACTTACACACACAAAGACACCACACTACACTACCGTCTGATCTGCAGTGCTAGCCCTGACTGTAGCCCCAGTTTTTGGTGGAAAAGCAACATTGTACAATATTTGTTTCTCTTCAGTGTCAGTAAACACAACACAGCGGCCCGTGATAACTGTGACATTGTTGGATAAAAATCTGGTTAGAACTGATGAAAAGTAGCATCAACCACAAAAAACAGCAGGGCCATGCCCACATACTGACACTCCCCCACAGGCACACACACCAGAGAGTGTTTTGCCATCAAGGTCTGCTACAACACAGATTGCCACACAGTGACTTTCTCAAAGACAGAAATGTGACTGTCAAAGTTCCACCAGACATTCTGTCTTTCCAGCAGAGACACAGAGAGTCTCACAGTAGCTTCTCATGGCTGGTTAGCTCTTAGATCAGTCAGTCTCCCCTGTGTCCACGTCACACACTACCTTCACAGGCATGAGGCCAGTTGTTGCTCACCCACTCCTCTGTTGCATTTTTTAAATGTGCTGGATGGGAGAGTTGTTTCACAATCTGAGGGTACACCTGCTGACCACCCGCCCACCAAATTACAAAAAAGAAGAAAACATGGCTCACAGTTTGTGGTTTGTTAACAATGTTGTGGAAAAAGTAATAAGTAGGTAAAATTGTTTATGTCAGCCTCCAACTGTAAACTCAGAGTTGGAGGTATGAATGATATGTGATATCTCCCACTTGATGAATAGAACCACAGACTTGTCAACAAACTGTACCTGTAGCTGACATTACAACAGCACATGCTGATGGATTACTGTCTCCTGACAGTATGTTGGTGTTACCATGTTTCCATCAATTAGATTAGCAGGAACATTTCTGACTTCCAATCTCACACAGCTGTTTTTAAAAAAAGTAGGACAAGCAGCTTTTCCTGTGGAAAAAACTGAGATATCCAGTTTAAAATACAACAACGTGGCTCCGGAGGACCTGCAAGTTCACCCAAAACCAGTAGTTCATTGTTTAATCTATGTTCTTTTCTCTTGTCACTTAATTTCTGTTTTATTCTCTTCTTTGTTGTCTTCTGCTCAGATGCTTTGATGCTCATTGACTCTCAGTCCTACGGGGGGCGCCACTAGCTCGTAGAGGGACCTGATAAAGGGCCACGGTCCAAACATCCAGAACACAAAATGACCAGTATGAATGAACCCAGTCTAAAGTTCTGTGTGAATATACAGCCCGTGTGTACGTGTATGTGATTATTCAACTGTGTGTCTGTGTGTCTGTGTGTGTTTGTGTGTGTGTGTTATCGTGTAGGATATGTGCCTAAGCAAACACACACCACACACATAGCTCACCACAGTTGATAGCTCGTGCTTGGCGGAGGGGTATTAGTTACAGGATTGAGAAATTATTTGATTATAAAATAGCGTCGACTGTGTGTTCTTAGGCAACTCATGCCAGCTCCTATATGTGTGTGCCAGCAGGCCGGGCCCAGTAGTTTGTGTGGGAGTGTGTGTGTGTGTGTGTGTGTGTGTGTGTGTGTGTGTTTGTGTATTAGAGACAGGAAAAGGAAAAACGGGAGTGAGGGTGAGATTAAAAAATTGTGTATGCATGCATTTACATAAACATCAGAGTGCAGTACTTTGTATGTGTGTCTGTGTGTGTGTGTGTGGGTGTGTGCATTCCTGAGAGGACCCTGAGTGGATCAAAGCCGCTGACACCCCAGGCAGTGTCCTCCTGAGGGAGCCAGCTGTCAGATCTGGGATCAGAGATCAGCGGCATCTGTCCTCCCTCCTCTTCGCTCTCTGTGGGGTCTGTCACAGCAAGTTAGCACTTAGCCAGAGGCACTGATCAACAATCAGATTAGGCTCTCCTGAAGTAATAGCTGTGACGACTGGGCAGCGAGGACGCGACTGTCCAAGGGGGAGTAGCCAAAGAGGGAGAGACACAGCGAGAGACATGAGAAGTAGGGCAATCAGACAGGTTGTAAACAAACAGTTAAGCCTAATTATCCTAACCAGAGGATCCCAAACATTAAAACTTTAAACCAAGGTACACCTTTAACTTTTTCTTTAAAATCTTTACATCTTTTGCTCTGTTGGTTTCTTTTTCTGACTGCTGTGCACCGAGAGAACTCAAGTGTTGTATTAAAATTAAGTAAATATTTCCAAGTTTTCCAAGAATTGCATTTATATATTCCTGATGTGCAACAGCAAATACATTTTAAAGGAGACATAAGACCAAATAGTTAGGTTTTGTATGAACATAATGAGTAAAGATAATAAGTTGTTAATTAACGAATCTAGCGAGTCACAAAATGTTGATACTGAACGTATCAGTAAAGTGTTCACTCACAGCACTTGGTCACGTTTAGGTTAACATTGTGATTCTTGGTTCAATACAAAACCACGACTCAGGATGAAAACCCAGGACTTTGATGTCAAAGTCTGGCGCTTTTATATTCCAATCATCCACCCAACAACCACCCACAGCGACCCTCTCCCTGCAGTTTCTGTGTGGTACAAGTAGTGTTTCCTTAACTTGTAGAAATGTTGCCTTTGAACAAAATGCAGGCAGCAGTAACATTTCTTACCATAATGTAATAAAAAAAATAAAAAAAAACATTGTTAAATTACATTATTAAAACTAAACATAGTTCGTTGGAGACATGGTTGGTTGTATGATGCTGTATGTTGTGGTACATTTGGCCCATCCGTAAGTCACCCACGTTGGTAACCACTGGCTGAAACCGCTTCCTTCAGAGGTGAAACCGAAGGTGAGCACACAGGAATTTTGTAAGAACCCCTCATAGCACAGAAAAACTGTGCATGTCCATGACTATAACAGATATGTCGTGCCTGCATTTAAGCAGGAGGTCAGTTTGTGAACTGTTTTGGTCAGAACTTTGGATGATATTCTCACATGGTCTGACTGCTCACTGAACTCGGGGAACACAGTGTTATTATTATAAATAGGAACAATGGCTACAAAAACTACAAAAATAAGACCCAGATTGTAGAATTATCCTTTAATACCCGCCCATGTAGAGCTTCATGACCTTGAGAATGTGGCATAAAAGCAGTGAGAAACTCTGGGCCAGTGCTTTGAACGTACGGTTCAGCAGGAGGAACAGATTCAGGCGGTCCGACAATTGGCAGAGAAATGTTAATGTTAGCAAGATGATGCATTACAAATCTGCCATATAAAACACTGCACTCCTGGTAAAACTACTCAGCCCAATTTCATTGGTCATTGGCTGTGTGTGTGTGTGTGTGTGTGTGTGTGTGTGTGTGTGTGTGTGTGTAATGGTGTCGGGTGTGTACGCACCCCTGACCGTGTGCCAGGGCTCTGGTCAGCCCACCCGTCCTAGATGTGCTGCCAACTCTCACTTGGCAGGCACTTTGAAACCCTTCTTTACCTCTGCAGTGGTCAACAGTGTCAACAGCTCCGTCGGACCACATGTGTACGCGGAGCCTATGAATCAGTGTGACTGGAGCGTTTGTGTGTTCATGTGTCTTTCTAATGGGGTGTGATATGGGGTTTGTGCAAACTGTGTGTGTGTGTGCAGCTGTTAGATGTTTCTTGATGCTGAATTTCTTTTCAGTTTAAAAGGTCAGTTCACCCAAATTACTTGACACAAACTTTACCACTCACCTGCAGTGAGAGAGAAACATGTAGATAGTTTTGATTTTATGTGCAACATTTTTGAAATATCCATCTATGAGATTTTAGCATCCACCCCAGTAAAATGTAGGCGAATGGAATTTCGTTTGTGGTGCTCGGAGCATTAAAAATAAAATATGTTTAAAAATTCAATAGTAACATCTCTTCCAAGAAACAGGGTTCCCATTACTCTCAATAAGCCACAGATCTGACTGTGTAGAGCTTTCACTGGGACTATTTCTTTAGTAGAATTTAAATCCAAAGAAAACTGTTCACAGTGAGGTCTGTGTATTATTCAGAGAATCTGGGACATTTAGACATGTTGCTGTTGACTCTTTTTAGCTTCTTCAGTCCCAATACAAACTCATGCTGTGCATCCAAGCATCGTTCACTCCAAGAGAAGTTTATTTTAAAATCTAGAGAAGATCCCAAAGTTTCCAAGGGCCCAATAAGTCATGCTGAATTTTTTGGGGGAAATGTGTATGAAGTGAGGCACAAGACAGAAAATATTTCCATTTGACTTCCCGTGCTGGCTGTGGTTGTAACACAAACAGGGAATTTGGTACTAAAACGATTGTATCTTTGGAAAACACCCACTTGAATTGTCTAAATTGTCAAAGTGAGGGCTGTAGATTTTGCCCCACGTGGCTTTCATTGAAATATCATCATAGTCAGCATGGACAGGAGGGATAATTAAAAGGGAACCCCTCCAAATTCACACATCAAAGTGTGTTTACAGGTCGTGGGGAGTTTTACTGCATATGTGAAAAGTTGTATAAAGCCTTTTGTGGCTCTGGAGGGAGCTGTATGAAGTCTGAAGACTACAAGTTTGAAAAAAAAAAAAAATCATTGTTCTCAGTCAGAAAAAGACTGTTTTTGCTGATTGGTTCAAATTACCAAGGGAAGTTTTATGAGATTTGGTCTCATTAATGTTGTAATTATGTGGTATTTTATTTATACTATGTGCCTCCTTTTTGTTCCTTTTTTTCTCTTATTTTATTGGTTCTACTTATTTTACTTGGATTAGCCACTGTGTGCACCCAGATTTGTGGTTGTTATTTTGTATTTTAATTTCATTCAAGTCCATTATGTCAGGGTGGAGGCAGAAATCTCAGAGACAAATATCTCACAACTGGACCAATTAAAAACAAACCTGTCAACATGCGAGGGTACGGTCAGTCAGGAAAAGTTTTATTTAGTGGCTGCAGTGTTAACTCCTATCCACCGCTGCCCTTTTGCACCTTGCTCTAAAAGCTCCCCAGAGCCTTCACTTTAGGAAGTTTGAGGCTCAAACCCCCTCCTCCACACACATGCCCAAAAAAACACAGACACACACTCTAAAACTTTCTCCATCTCTGCCCTCCCTCCATCTTGCTCTCTCTCTCTCTCTCTCTCTACTCCCTCCTCTCAGCTCACAACTATAAGAGCCAGACAGGACTGAACACACACACACACACACACAAAATACTCTCTGCTCTCATGCACGCACACACACATGCTGCACATGCATCGAGTGGAACAGATCCACAGTGCTGCACAGTAGTGACCCAGCAGTGTGTGATTGAGAGAGAGGTGGGGGGATTGGGGGGGTGGGGTGGAGAAAGGCAGAGACAGAAAGAGAGAGGGAGAGAGAGAGAGAGAGAGAGCATTTACTCTCCCTCTCGCCAACTGAAGGGAAGCACCAGTGTGGAGAAGTTGCATGAGGCGAGCGGTTCCAACTGAGGACTTTCTTATCAGACCATGGAAGCCAAGAGGTGGAGGTAGAAAGAGAAGAAGAGAAGAAGAAGAAAAAAAAGTCCCTGCTGCCTGAACAGGAGACCAAAGTTTCATCTGAGGGATAACTGGACATATTATATATGCACTCCTGTCATGGTGATATCCCACCTGATCGTCTCTTGTTGACAGGAGCCTCTCTGTTTCTCGGATTTCCCAGGGATCAAAGTTTGTTTTCAAAGCAGAGCGCGTGAATGAAGTGTGCGGAAGCAGGAAACATGTCAAACGGACGTTTCTGTCACCTGTTGAGGGGAGCCTGGCTGCTGTGGCAAGGTGAGTTCAGCCACTGTCTGCAGGATGGCAGTGTGTATTCCACCTGTCGAAACGGCTTTGTGAATATTTAGTTAATGTTTAATTCCTCCCATGAATCCACAGATTTCTGTCCAGGGAACAGGTTGGAGATTTTGTCTGATTAAACTTAAAGCCTCATTTTTTTACCCAGATTTTGATCTAAATTTTGATGTTGTTTAAAAGATAATCTTAAGAAAAGCTTAAATTGACACTGGTGTTGCTTTGTTATTGTTTGAAGTGTAAGAAAATTTGAAGTGTAAATCTTGGCGTTAGAATCTGATCTTAAAAGATTGCAGCAGATTTCCCCCTGTGCTCCAAAGCTTTTCCAGTATGAAAACAATGAGATAAATGCTCTCTCATGTGAGAAATCAGCTGAACACTTGGGGATTTAGCTTAAAGAACACATGGCAGGACACAGACACAAAAAAGGAAGAGATTATAACAGACAAAGTCATAATTACAAGGAAGTTATTATGTAATTTGTCACAATTCAAACAATTTCCAAAGTTTAACATGTGGATCAGCACTTTGAAAAATAAAAAACACAACCTGTGCTGACATTATGAATAGCCAGTCTGTTTTCCGCCTCTGCTCCTCTGAGTGTCTTCAAAGCGTCTGTGGCCGGTGGAGGAGTCTTAAAAAGCAGCTCTGCTCTGGCTGGTGCCATTAAACAATGGTTCCCTAGGAGCAGGGAAGCGTGGCCCTGGAACTAATGTTGCCATTATGTTAATGGTTAGAATAACAGGAGACAGCCATTACTGACCCTACCTCAGGCTGCTGTGCAGAGCTGATTGTCCAGCCGCCACGGCCCCGATCGCGGAAGTCCAGCGTTTTGGCCATCAGGGCTGGTTAGGGTGATGGGCGGCAGGAGACAGACAGGAGGAGGCATCTGCCCGGTTATAATCATCCTCCGGCAACTCAATGCCAACCTCCTCCCCTCCCTCTATCCTTGCTGTAGCTGCTTCAGTGGCAGACTGGTATCTGTGAACTCTTTCACCGCTGAAGTGTAGTAGAGGAGACAGGAGAGGTTGAGTCATTGGCCCCAAACAGACAGTTCAAACAGAGCTGAAAACTGATTTGAAATTAATTTAAGGGGTCATTGATATCAAAGTGGAATTGTTTGGACCACAAAATCTGTGTTCAGATGGATTTTGACAGGTGTAACGTCATTGCTCTGCAAAAAAAAAGAAAGCTTCTCATCTCATCTCTGTTAAATCACACTGACTATGAGATGGCTCCACAATACTGACTCCATATTGAGGTGGACCTTTGAAAAGCTCTTTCCTGAACCTACCTTTAAATTGCTGTCTCCTATGTTCAAGATAAAAGTGACCAATTTTTCTGTATGGACGAGACTTTATAGTAAATATTTGGATAAGGTCTGGTGTATCCTTGGACAGAAGAATTTCCTCATGTGTGTCAATAAAGATCTAAACTGAACTGAACTGAACCGGATGGGAATAATTTGTAATCCAACCTTAGATCCTATTCATTTAAATTAAACCTTGGATGCAATATTCCTGTTTTGGCCAATAACAGTCCCGTTTAAACTTGAAACTATGTGAAACCGATGCCAACCGGATCTCCAAAAACGTCTCCAAACCAAGCTTTTGGATTAAGGTGAAATTGATGTAATCTCAGCTCCAAAGCATCAATGGACCATCAACTTCCCCTCTTCCGCTATCTACAGCTTGACTGCCACAGCCGTCCACAGAGAAGAGACACCACAATGCATGTCAGGTGCTATTATAATGAGGGATCCTCTCTCGTGTCTGATAGCTCAAAAATCAAAGATGAAGGCCAACGTTCAAGTTTTAATAACAGCGGAAATTGTTTTCTTTGAACGTTATATGAACTAGTAACGCAGCAAATAACAAAGATGAGAAAATGGTGGGATAGCTGGATGTGTTGGCTCGATGTGGCAGCCCTTCTCTTCATGGTGAGGGTGTGAAATGCAGCGGGACCATCTGTGCTGTTGTTGCCTTGTGAGCAGGAGCCAGAGTTCGCTAACCACAGTGGAACTGGCAGCAGCGTCCACTGGGCAAACCCCTGTAGATCCCTTGTCTAAATAAATGAGGCCGCTAGATTAACCAGCTTACACTGTGATGAAAAGACAACAGTAGTCTACCATGCATTGCCCCGAGGATGGAGGGATACTCCTCGTCCGGGAGACCGCTATGAAACACTGGGGTTTAAGCTCGAAAAGGGGAAGGGGGACTGAGGGTTAGAAAAACACAACAGACCTCATGTTCTTTGAAAAACCTCTAAATCAACCTGACCTTCGCCTGACTTTGGCGACAAGGGTGGAGAGAAGGAGAAGAGAAAGAGGCAGGCTACAGCAGCAGCGAGGCATAACTAACAGTTATTTTTCTTCCCTGTTTAATCTTCCGCTTATTTTTTTCAATGAATCCCTTAGTCTATGAAAAAATATCCGAAAATTTCGAAATGACTGAAACGATGAATCAATTATCAAAACAGATGCTGATTATTCTTCTTTTAATCATCAAATGTAAAGGGGGCTTTACTGAAAGTTTGTTTGAGGGTTATTAGCTAATTCCTTCTGCAGTGAGACGTGTTAGCTCGGGGCAGGGCTGGAGGTTGTGATGAGGGGGTTAGTTTCAACCAAAACATTTGGTTGGTAAACCCTCAGTTGACGATGAGCTGCACGTGGTCATTCACTGTGTTAATGGACACTACATGGTTCAAACATCAGACTGGCTTCTCGTTAAATCATATCATCTTGTTTTCTATATGTTAGGGTTAGCCCTAACCCTAACCCTAACCCTGTGTAACATTTTCAACTCTGATTCATAATAGGTGTTTTTTCAATATATACGTAGCTACTGCATGACAATAAAACAGGCCTGAAGAAGAGGGAAATAATTTGAATAGTCCCATTGTGGTTAACTTTATCTTAATAAAACAAAAAAAAGACTAAGAATAACATGCAATAGTAGCACAGTGCAGTGTGGCTGTTTCCACTGTAAGAAGTTGTTTCTTGCTGTGGTCAGCAGTGAGATATTTATATCCTGTGTTTCTGCATGCTGACCTTCTCTGAGTAGAAAAAAAAATCAGACAATTACACAGGATATGGAGCTGGTCATATATCATGAGGGATGATGGATAATTCTCCAAAATTGATGATAGAAGAAATCCATCAATATGTGGGTGGTGGGAGCTTCCCCCATTAGAAAACCAATCAAGATATCTTATAACTATGGTTCTGAACTTTGGGCTAGGGACCCGTCTTCAGGGTTAAAAGATGAAGTTGAGTGGTAGTGACATAAAGACTGGATACGGAAAAAAAAAACAATTTTCAATTTATTATTTGGACTTTTTGCTAAACTTTGCTCTTTTTTCTTGCTAAATGTTGAATTGTTGAATTGAATTGTTTAGCCTCGGCCTGTGACAATTATTCACATTAAATGGAGTCATAAGATAAATGAGGGATTGTCAGATGATGAATATGACAGAAAAAAGAAAAAGCTAACCTTTGCCCCATAAATATGTTTTTTTTTTTTTTTATCTTGACTTTTCTCTAAACTTTGGTGTTTTCTTTCAAAATGTTGATTAGTTCTGCTTCTTTTGGCCTGTAGCAGCTATTGAAATGAAACAATATGAGATGTTTAGAGGGGAAAAATACTCTTTGTCACTCACTGCCCATAATTCATACAACTATGCAACTTGTGATGAGGGGTAGCAAAGAGACACTCTTTCATTGTAAGGTCACACAAGCCAAAAGAAAGTTGGGAATCACTGATATAACACCTATCCGAGATCTGGAGGACAGCTCAGCGACTCGGAGAGACTGAAAAAGCAGCTGTGAACTGTGAATAATGTCCAGCAGTCACCTAAATATGTGAAACCTCTGAGCTACTGTAGCATTTAATATTTCTGCTCGCACACACAAAAACACACTTGTGCACTTCACTTGTCATTGCAGCACATGAAGACGCCTCACCCTCCCACCCCCACCCCCCTGACCAACTTCATTCACCTCATCAACCACTCACAGACAGAGAGAGAGAGTGAGAGAGAGAGAAAAAAAAACAAAGACAGAAAAAAAAGAAGGGGAGGAATCTGAAATCCATCCAGGAGAAATGAGCCGTAAACATCATGGCTTTTTCATGAGGGGAGGGGGAGGTGGGCCAGGAGGGCACGGGCGAATTCGGGGACAGTTTGGAGGGTTTTGTCCCGCAGCACTGGCTTTACAGTACACAGGGGGTAGCCACACTGAAAGAAATGGGATGAGGATGCAGTAAAAAAGTAGGAAACACATGAGGAAGTAGTTAAAATACCGGAACATGGAGGGCTTTGCCATCAACTCAGTGCACCAACAACATTTTCCCTGGGACAAAATAGATTTTCTTTCACCTCCACTGCCTCCACTTTGGCAGGTTTAGTTATTCTCCATTAAAAGCCTCAATAGAAGTAGCTACGAAGCAGACAAAGGTGTCTCTCTCTAATGAATGAGGCATTGGGTTGACTTAAACGTCAAGCGCTTGATTCCCTCCACAAGCCCTGAATCAAAAGTGCCCGGATCTTGTTCTTGTTTTTACAGGATAGCTCCAAATAAAGAAGTACATAAAACTCTATTTTGACTTTGGCACTGTGGATGAGACATGAGAGAGGAGACCGACGGCTGCCAAACCGTAATCACAAATGCAAACAAACAAACAGAGTGCAGCCTGGAGGTCCTTCATAAATGGTATCCCTTCTGCAGTCTACTGTAAATCAATGTGTGCAGTGTGTTTTTGTGAACGTGCGTGTGTGCGTTTGTGTCAGTGGAAACAGGATGAATATGGGAACTCAAAGGCAGGTAGATTACTTTGGCCGGTCATCAGTCGGATGAAGTGAAGGCCAGTGGCTGCGGCAGAGTTGGTGGTGATGACAGACCGACCGTCCAGACCACACGCAGGTCACAGGCTGCTGCACTGACCCCTTGTGGCAGAATTGTAGAATGTGGACAAATGGGGAGGGGGGGCCATCACAGTTGATTGTAAACTCTCTGTGTGTCGTTAAGGCAATCCAAGTGACACATGCACATCCATTTGTTTGTGTCCCATTCTAGTAAATGGGGAAATAGCCTGTAAAGATTTACTGGTTCTGATGCTTTAGCAAACTATTCACATACTAGGTGTTGACCCTTGACCTTTTTCGGGTGCTAGAGATTAGTAACATTTAAAACCTGAGTAAAAGGATCTTTGATTTAGGGCCAAAACCAGGAACTGTTTTTATTCTCAATTAATCTGTCAACTATTTCTCAACTGCAATGATTTCTCAATAAATCAGTTGTTTAAATCAATTGTTTGGTCAATAAAACATCAAAAAAGGGGAAAGTTCCCATCACAATTTCTTACAGCCCAAAACTATGTCATTAATTGTCTTGTTTTGTTTGAAATATGATGAATTTACTGGAATGTAACTGATATTTCAGAAGCTGGGACCATCAGGTGTTTGACAAATGGTGCTTGAAAATTATTTAAACAGTTAATTGATTATCAAAATAAAATGGCAATCAATTTTCAGACTTGATTAATAAATTAATCGATTGCAGGTAATTATTAGATATCTACTTAGAGCAGATGTTTCAGTGTTGCACCTTGTTTTATATTTTAGTTATGAGACAGTGTGACAGTTGATGTCAGTGAGCTTTCATATTTGTCACCTTCAGATTTATAATAAAATGCATTTTGTTTTGTTGTATTTTCTAGGCAAACCTGAATTCTACACACACTGTATATACTGTACAATGCATCGTAAAGTTAAATGCAACTATTCATATCAGGGTTGAGTTTCATTCGCAAAAACAAAACATAAAATCTATTTTAGATGCACTGCGCACTACACAGTGACAGGGAGGTGCAGACTGCATCGGGGGGATGTTTTAGGGGCCATAGTGGAAAAATAAATCAGTGGGAACCATTTCAGGGTAAAACTAATGATATTTGACTGCCTATGTAGGAAGTGAATCAACTAAAATAGTCCCCCAACTCCTCCAAATTGAGATGGGGGTTGGATATTATCATATGTATTACAACATCGCCTCACTTGTGGTTGGAATAGGCTCTTTTGTAGAGGAATAGTTAAAACCCCACGATGAGCAATTTTGTTTTACTAAGCTCTGCTTTTATGAGAACTCTTTTAGTAAATGCAACCATATGCCCAACTGGAATGAGATCCAAGAGAGGGAGAGGGGCTGAATGACAAGTGACCTCAAGAATCACTCTATAGAAATGCTCTGGCAAAAACAGAAACTCAAATATAGCAGCCCAAATGACTCCACATCACATACTGTGACTCAAGCCCCTCTGTTCATTCATTGTAACCACTTAGGCAACATGTTGCATGCAGCTACAAAGGCGGGATAACACAAAACAGGCCGACTGAATGACTTGTAAGGAGCAGTGGAAATTAATTAATCCTGATTAGTATTTCTGCTCCGAGTTTTCCTGTGGGAGCGCAGCTGGGTCCGAGTGACCGGGTTCCCTCGCCAGCTGCAGTGACATGGAGCATAAACAAACACATCACTGCGTGGGGAAAATTGCAAACATGTTTCAGTGCCAGTGACAGGAAAAAGAGGTATTAATCATATCAACAAGGAGGAGAGATGTGCCTTGAGCTTAAATCTGGTCTGTGACTGTATAGTTCAAACAATCCAAACTGTACATATGTGCTTGTGCGTGTGTGTCCATGTGTGTGTGTATCAGGTGGAAGGATGCTTGGAAATGACTGAGCTGCACACATGTCTGTGGTTGTGGTCAGCATATGGGACGCATTCCAAGAGTGAGGGGAACAAAAAATATCCTCCATCTGACACTAACAAGGTTAATAAACGCTGATCAGTCAGCCACCATTTTGGAGCCTTTCACAGAAAAATCCAGCGGCAAGTCCGTGTCACACACTTTCCATTCAGGAGTCCTCATTTTCCCTCTGCGCCATCTGCTCAGTCAGAAGTGAACAAACTGATCCACAGCTCACTCGCTGCTCAACTGCAGGCTCGACAGGTGATGTGCTCCCCATGTGCATCTAAAGTCAAAGAGAGAGAGAAGTGGAGTGAGATTACACCCATAAAGCTGTCTGTCCCGGGAAAGTTTAGAAAGTGAGAGAAGGAATGCAAGAGCTGCAGGGATAAGAGAGAGCATGAGGGAATAAGAGAGAAGGAAACAGGGGGAAAAGCAAGCTGGAAACCCGGACTTTACGGCTGCAACTAATGAGTAATTTCATTATTGATTAATCTACTGTTTGTTTTTTTCATGATTAGTTCATTAAAAATGGTGAATACACAGTATTTACAATTTCTCAGTGACCAAGGTGATGAATTCAATCTGCTTGTTTTGTCCAACCAGCAGTCCAAAACCAAAGAAAAACAGCTGGAACCAGACAACATTTGTCATTTTTGCCTGAAAAATGAAATAATTAATCCATTATACACAAATTGTTGCAGCTCTGGCTGATTTAAAGCAAAAGTTTGACATTTGAGGAAATACTCTTATGGCGGAGAAACAGATGAGAAGCCCAAATTCAGAAGCTGGCTGGATTATTTTAGCATAAAGACTGCAAACAGGTGGAAACAGCCAGCCTGGCTTTTTTGTCTACAAGCACCTCTAAAGCTCACTATTAAACACATTATATTTGATGTGTATAATCCATACAAAAACCAAAGTTTAAATGAAGGAAGGAAAGCGTAAAAAAGTACAAGATGAAAACAAGAGAAAAAGTCAGAGAGAAAACAGGAGATGGAGGCATCTGTAAAAACTCATCCCCCTTTGCTTTTTGACATTTGTTTTGGGAGGATGAAACTGAAGCAATAATTTTCACACACACACACACACACACACACACACAAAAATGCACACACAAATTTGCTCACACAGACCCCAGTGGGTTTCCTCATTTTGCAACCATGAATCCAATCAGAAAATCTTCTTGCCCTCGTCTGGTCTGGAACCAGATCGGAGCGCTCGGCCTCGCCATGTTGCCAACGCACACATCTCTGTGGATTGAGCAAAAAGTGCAGCCGGTTATGACCAATGACGGGCAGACAGACTGCAGATGTGCACACGCCAGATCGATCAACGTTATACTCAAGCGAGAACATTCATCATCATAAGTGTTTTTTGAGTCAAATTTTCAACAGATGTGTTTTGGCTTGGTCGGCTGCTGCTGTCAGTGACCTACTGTGACCCACTGATTCCTCTCAATGGCAGAAATGCATATTTACTGTACAAAGAGTGTACACTCACCTACACACACTCACCTACACACACACACACTCACACAAACACACACCTCCTGCTTCCAAGGAAAACCCCAAAACAAAGTGTGTGTGTTGCAGCTGCAGGCCGATTGAAGTGACAAGCCAAAACTGTCTGCACTATGGCCAACGTCCTGATTCACTGCAATGTATGTTTCCTATAGCACAGACTCAACGCTCATTACATGGAAAATTTACTAAAATTACAGCCTGCAGTCAACCAGAATTGTGTTTAGATGTAACAGACAGAAGATGTGAATGTTCCCCTATGGCTTTTTACTTGTTCCTTTCATTTTCTGATGAAGGAAGCTGATAATCATCTCTGAACTGCATATTTTTGGGTTTTCCTGTTTCCCACGTCCACCCTTAATCAGCCTGGAAATCTAAATGAAGCCTGTGATTATTTACTCACTGTTTTTGACTTTCTTTTCCTCTGTAGCTGTGTTTGTGGCGGGGGCAGGGAGCAAACTTTGGGAGGTGCCCACAGCCTCCTTCACTTCCTCCTCCAACCTCAGTGAGAGCCTGCAGTGGGCTCCTCACTGTCAGTACCGCCACCTACAGGACAGAGTGAGAATCACAGCAGATATCCCCCCAAGACTGGATGGCACATGGGTGTCAACAAGGTGAGGTTTCATGGAGTTGTTGTACCAACAATGCGCCTATACAAGATTATCCAGTTTCAATTCATGCATTTTTAGATCACTTTAAGAAGCAGACAGGTGAATAAGTCAAATATGAAACTGATTAGATTAGTGCAGATGCTTCCATAGAAAGCATTAAGGGGTCACTAAATGGCTTGTAGCATGAAAATTATGTGAATCACATGCTATGACCTTCACAAATACCAGATGTCAACCTAAATCTGTGAATTTGGACAAATATGTTGGACAGCGCTCTCCTCCGCCATCATCAAATATGGGGAAAATATTTTGGAAGAGTAACGTTCATTCCTCCAGTTCCACAGATTTGGAAGATCGATGCCAAGGAGCATGAGGCACTTTATTTTATTTTTTTCTTTAAATATGTCACCTGTCTGTACACTGCTATAATATCACAATTACTTTTACCTCATCTATTCATATATAGTGTCTTTTTTAACTATTAAACTTCAAGTAGATTAATATCACTTTTTATCAAAGTCATTATTTTCCAGCATTTTAATTGAGGCAGATGTGGCCAGAGCTTTAGACTTTGACTTGAGTCAGACTTAAGTCACACAAATGAAGACGACACAACACTTGGAATTGACTCCCTTAAGGACTTGACTTGACTTGAGACTAGGAGCCATATGTTTTGACATGATAAAAAATAAATAAATAAAAAGTGCAGCATGATGCTGGTGTTGCAATATCATAACTCTTAATTATCAGGCCAAAACACTGAAAGGATTTGGTTTCAGTTACAAACACTATTAAAAGATTTGGATTAAACCTGAGCAGCTGTCATAGATTGTTTGCTTAGGCACGTCAAAAGTATGTCTTGGTGGCCAAGCAAAGCTCAGTCCCTGGCTAACATGTGCTTGGTGATGCTGGCTTGATATGAAGGTGCTTTGATAACTGGCAAGGAGAAGCGTTTTGTTGGCACAGGTAATATGGGTTTCCAACATGGTAGCCAAAGAGTGTTTTTTTTGCTTCGGAGGGCTGTGCTGAGTTGGACTGCAACTACTGATTATTTTCATTATCGATGGTGATGACTGGCCAGTTATTTTCTCAATTAATCAATTAAACATTTTCTCCATAAGATGTCTGAAAATAACACAAAATACCCACAATCATTTCCCACAGCACAGGCTGACATTACAGATGTCTTGTTTTGTCCAAGCAACAGTTTAAAACTCAAACATCTAACTACCTGCTTTTAACCATTTCTATCCCTCTGTGCTCAGATGTGAAGTTCGGCCTGGTCCAGAGTTCCTCACCCGCTCCTACACCTTTCACCCCAGCCGTCACTTCCAGGCCCTGCAGCACTACTACACCGACAGCAGCTGTGAGGACCGGCCTACACCCTGATGATCAGGGGAAAGCTTCGTCTGCGCCAGGCCTCCTGGATCACCCGTGGAGGCACCGAAGCTGAACACCACCTCAGCAAGGTGGGCATCATGGTTCACAGCCTGGTGGCCAAGCAGAGGCTGGCCTCCAGGCTGCCACCGACCTGTGTGGGTCTGACCCTAGGTCGGGTGGCGCCGGGGAAGCTGTATGAGCTGTACAACACGCGGGCAGGGAGAGGGTGTCTGGCAGCACTGGGCTTCTCCATGATGGAGATGGGTCTGGTTCGGGTGGAGACGCAGCACCACAACAATGGAGGGAAGATCCAGGAGCTGTTTTTAGGGGATATCAACACTGACTGGACTCAGAGAACTCAATACAGACCGACAGGGTACCAGCAGCCACTGCAGAACGCCATGGTGAGACATATATGATGTATTGTTTTTTTATTTGTGTATTTATTTGACTAAAAGACTGAATACAAGAACAAGCAGAGGTATTAACAACATCTTATACTGTGTACTCCCAAATTCAGTTCATTCATTACTATCATAATGACAAATTAACACAGAAAATCCTAACATCTGAAAAGCTGAAACCATCAAATGATTGTTCAAGCATAAGATAAACAATTAATAATCAAAACTGTTGCTGATAAAGTTTCAGTCGATTAACCAATCAATTAATCATTTGATTGACTAATCATTTCAGCTTTAAATAATAAATAATAATACTACATACAGTGTATGTAGTAATAATACAGGATTTTTGCCTGAACATAATAAGCCATTTAGAGACAGTCCCTTGAGCTTGAGATTTATCATCCTGACATTTTATATGAGATGAAGCAATTTATCAAAAAGATTAATACTAATATTAATATCAAATAACAACTTGAGTGATAATGAAAATTAGATTAGGCCCTAAAACCCACTGTCTCACCTTTCCCTCCCTTTCTGCAGCATCACATCCACCCCTGCCCCGTGTGTGCGCTGGTGTACCGCTCCTCAGAGCAGCGCCCCCCGGTGTTGCCCCGCAGCTCTGCAGCTTCTCTGTCTCTGGCCGGCCGCTGGGTCAGCCAGCACTGTGAAACCCGTCCCACTGTCCTCTTCCTCACCAGAGACTTCACCTTTGACCCTGACCAGCACGCATGGGAAGGCATCTACCGGCACTTCTCGGACCCTGCCTGCTCTCAACCCACGTTCACCCTGAGAGCCTCGGGCCACTACGCTCAGGGAAACCCCTCCTCCAAGGTCTCAGGAGCCACTGAGTTTGTCTTCAAGGTCACGAAAGTGAGAGTCACAGCCGTGGAGGAGCCCACAGCCAAGCTGCTGAACGGGACCAGGCCAGGAAAGTGTGGTCAGGCTGGAGGCTGGAAGGTCGGGGTGGAGCAGGACCTGACCCCCACAGACGGGTGCACAGTGCTGGGGATCAAGCTGCCACATAAGGAGTACGAGCTCTTCAAGACTGAGCTGGACCACAAGAAACACCCGCTGCTGTTCATTGGTGAGAGGCCGACTGATGGGTCCAGTCCTGACAGACCGCAGAGGAGGCCCACTTCCTTTCAAGCCCCCATGGTGTTATGCGGCGGGGGGGAGACACAGCCCTCACATCGCTATGAAACAGGATTTAACAGCAAGCAAGTCCAGTTAGTAGCCAATGGGACAGAGAGACTGGCACAGCTGGTGTTCCTGGTGTTTGGATCTGTGCTGTGCAGCTTGTTCTGTGTTTATTAGAGACATTGTTCACAAATTAAATCTGTTACACAGCTGAAGTCAGTGATGGACATTATTTTTCTGGCAGCTTACGTTCACTCTCCATATGATGACGACCACATGTGTGATGGTCAAGAAATATCATGAGACATTCAGGAGAGTTCAGTAATTTTCGATATCTGGCCTTCAGATGCTGCCCGTGGGTTCACTTCACTTTGACTCTTAACTTCAGTCACAATTCCGCCTAAAACTAATCTGTATATAAACCACCAACATATTCAAGCGCCATCATTTCAGCATGTAAAAATATATTCTTTTAAACCATCTTCCTTGTGTATAATGTTCAAATAGATGCTCTCACTTCACAGATCAATACTTTTCTCATTTCTGGGTAAACGCTGTTTTCACAGCGTGTTGTTGTTTTTACAACAAATCAGTGCTGGAATGTGGATCACTTATTTCCACATCAAAATGAATGCCATGGACATTCCAGTGGACTATTCACCAAGATGCAGTAAAACTAATGCACTTTGTACAGAACATTTTTTATCAACATACTGGAAAGTAAAGAAACCAGAAAGTAGAAAATGTGTTGTCTGCAGCTACCAGCTTGATTAGTCTAATGCCACTGTGGTGTGAAATGTTGCTTTATCTCTGTCCGTCCTTCAAAGCAAGTGCATTAGTCTGCTTTTCTATCAGCAGTCAATCTAAACAAATCAGACAAATATTTATTTTAACCATTTATACTGTACTTTTTGATTTAAAAAAAGACAGATGTTGGTCTAATATTTTAGTTAGTTTTGCCTTTGAATAAGTGATTATTTTGCACGTATGTGTATTAAAAATGGCTTTTCATGACATCTTGTGTTCAATTAGTCTTTAAAACAAGACTATGCCGATTTCTCACTCTCCACTCTGCCACACCTCCTAATCAGCTTCACTGTCTTCACCTGTTGCCCCCAGCTGCAGTCGATCCCCAATCAGACCATTATATATACATCCCCGGTTCACTCGCTCCTTGCCAGATTGTTCTCAGCGTCATGCTTGACTTTCCAGCGATTATCCCCAGACTGACTTTCTGTTTTCGACTCTGCTTGCCCATGACCATCCTCCCCCATCCTCGACTCCTCATACCCACCTGTGTGTGTTCTCTCTGCTGGTATTACAATAGAGCTCAATTCCAACTATCTATCTGTTTAGTTGTGCTGCATGTGGGTCCTATCACACCCAGTTACAGTTAGCTGCTTTGTGAGGCACAGTATCCAAGCACATCAGGGCTTTGAGCTAAATGCTAACATCAGTGTGGTAACATGCTCACAGTGGCAATGCTAACATGCTGATATTTAGCAGGTATAAAGCAGATTCACCCACTGTTGGGCAGACTGGGAGGAATTGGAGAACCTACTTTTATTCCATCTGGAAATGTTTGCATATTATTCCAAGATGGTTAGCCACACTGTTAGCCTTGTAGTCATATCATTTAAACAGCCTAAATTACTGTAGCTACTTTTGTGGTGTTATTTGGAGTGATTTGTTCTCAAGTAAAACCAGATATAAACAAACTGTGTATAGCCCCTTCAAAAGTAGCTGAATTAATTTTATTACAGATTTTATTGAATGTAACTGCCAGCAATATCACAGCCCTTTACCAGTGTTTTCTTGACACTTGACACATTCCCAATATCTCCAACTCAGAATTACACCACAGATGTTGACATGGAGTCAATTTTTCAGTCTTTCGTAATTACAATCTAAACAATATTATCTAAGTAATATAATCTGGACCAACCGACTGACCCAAATAAAAATGAAACCTTACTTGTGATTTGTCCCAAAGCTGCTGTTTTGTTTCAAGAAGCAGACAGACAATTTGGATTGTAGCATCAGCTGGATTTTGTGTTCTCTGGTGTTCGTACCATGGTCTGAGTCAAAGCCCAGATAGTGGGTAAGCATACTGCTGTTTGATAAATAACTGTCATATGGCTCACACATTACACAAGACATTCCTGTGCAGGTCTACCGGCTGAAAACACACAGAAGGATATCAGATTGGATGCATGGCGTATCCTGAGAACACACAGCCCATCAGCCAAAAAAATATATATTTTGCAGTCGCTCTGATAATAAATGAGCTAAGAGAAGCAGCAGTTAGGAGTCAACAGAGGAATATATATATAGATATAGCTCTGGATTTTCAGTGTTATGACTGAAGCAAGTGAAGCGTCGCGCTCCACAGGGAGACATCCTCCATTTGAAAAATCCTTCCACCTGCTTCTACAAGATGACTGCAGGCATTTCAGTTCAACTCAATACAACATAGCAGAGTAATGATCGCCAGTCACCTTTATACATAAACCATTTTGAATTCACATGCAATAAGATGGAGGTGTGAACAAATGAGGAATTTAAGTGAAATACCACAATCTTCCCTAACCTTAACTAAAGTGCTTCTGTTGCCTAAACCTAACCACTTTGGCTGCTAAATGCTCCACCATGTTTACCAGCTAATTGCTATCTTTGTCTGTTAAATGTTTGGTGATGGGCAGTGGTGTGGTCAGGCCTGGGCGCCCAGTGGTTCTCCAATGTTTTTTTTACACAAGGGACACTATTTATGAAACAAGCATTTCCAAGGCACATCTTTACATATGTAAATCATCATAAATAAGACTTCATTCCCAGGCACACCTGACCAGCTCCCACACCAGTGTGCCAAGGCACACAGTTTGGGAACCACTGGTCAAGTTAGCCTGCACTCACTGTGATATTAATGAGGAACATGGGCTAAGCATAGAAAAGAAAAGTGATGACCTTACTTTGCCTTTGTAGAATCCAATTGATAAGTCTGAAAGCCATAATTAGTTTCCTCTAAAGTATATTTATGAAGCATAACATGCATACATCTTATATTTATATTACTCTTAAATACTGTAACTTGACAATGGTGCAATTATTGGGTGTAAACGTAAAGATTTCTGGGCTGAGCTAAGCCCCCAGTGTTTCAATATCCCAACAACACCTCTGTGGGCAGTTAGAATGGATGATTTTTTTTGCATGCTGCGGCCGAAAACGAGGCTATGAGAGCGATGGAACTGAACCAAACAGAAAGAGAAAACAATAGATAAAAGACACTATAAAAAGCTTAGTTGAGCGTATGTGGGTTTGTCACTATTAGCGCCTGCTTTCACTTCAAGTGATCATGTGATGCAAAGTCAATATGAAAATATTGATATAGATGCTTCAAGAAACTTTGGAATCAACTTTTCAGGGGCTGTAACATTACACCATTCTTCCTTGCAGGCTCATGTGATGCATCTTTTAAAATGAGAAAATAATTGGGAAGTAAAAAAAAAAAATGGTTTCAGAGAAAAGAAAAAAATGAACATGAAAATAAATACTGAAGGAAGGTTAAATGATGTTAGTTGGCCCTTTAGTGTTGAGCTAGTGGGGACAAAGAAAGAGAAAGAAAGAGAGTCCGTTCCAGAGGCTACATACTGTTCCTATTAACTCCTGCGAGAATGGTGATGGCAGCTGCTAGCCCCGTGAGGTCATCCTTCAGGCTTGGATGGAGGATATAGGTCTGTAACCCCCACACGCCAACACAAAAAAGAACAGAGACTGATTGAAAGACAAACTGAGGCTGGATGACTTGCATTTATCTGGACAATAATGTACAGAATCTGTCACTGAATGGACTCTGAATCTGGATAAATCTTTGTTGAAACCAATAAATCCAGTAACCACATAGATCCACCCATCATGTTGTCTGCTGGAGATGGCTGGGTGGTGATGATAACTGAGAGAAGGGCTGGGGGCAGTGCAGTTTTTCATAGTCTGTTTGTGGTTTCTGTTGTGCGCCACAAAGTAGAGAGACTGTCAAGGCAGAGACGAGTGCAGACCCAACCTGTTAGTAATCAGGCTCAGTGGCTTATTGAATGCATCCATTGAACAACAACAACAACAAAAGACAGAACCAATTTTGTTAGTAAAGTAAAACGCTAGCATGATTGCATTCTGGATGCATTTTTGCATCCACCAGATTAATTGGAGCCATTATCTAAAATAATGGTAGTAATACACATGAGCTCCTGAGGCCAAGTTGATCAGTCTTTATATAATTCTGGGAGCATGTTGAGAAACATGCCTATTTGCTTTCTTGCCGAGAGTTAGATCAGAAGATTGATAGCACTCTGTAAATATGTGGCTGTGGTGAGAAGGACTGACATAATTTACAGTTATTACAGTGAGGTAGTTTAGTTAGGTGGTTTCCAACCTGAGGATCGGGCCCCCTCCAAAGGGTCACAACATAAATCTGGGTGTTCCTGATCCAGAAAGGTTGGGAAACACTAGTTTAATGTACAAGAATCATCTTATCATATGTTTTGTATGATGAATATTAATCTGATGTAGTCAGATCCTTAAGTAAAAAGACTGCAATGTAAAAATACTCTATTAAAAATAGAAGTCCTGAATTCAAAATGTTACTTAGGTGACAGAATCATCAGCAAAAGAATTATAAATATGATGCATTCATGTGAAAGCAGTATTTTAGTGTTGTAGCTGGCTCCAGTGGCGCTCATTTTGACTACTTTATTTACTTTATATGTTTTTGAGTGGTTTAATTTACTGTACAAATACTGTTGGATGTATTTTATATGCTTTAGCCTATATGTTTTTAAATTAAAGTACAAGTAAAAATTCTAACAAAATCCACCTAGCAGCACGCTAAAGTTCACTAATTAACTCATTATATGTAATTTGTTAAATTCATACAAAACTCAAGTCTTGAGTGCCTCCAGTCTTTAAGCTAAGGTAAGCTAACTGTCTACTAGTTGTAGCTTAATATCTAACAGACTGACATGAGAGTGGTGGCATATTTTCCAAACTATTCTGTTAAAACAAAATAATAATGCTGTTGCATTGTATGAAACTTTGAATTACTTAATATTTTGGTAGAAAACCAAGTAACATGAGAATTAAGGGACACATGTGGTCATACATAAGCAAACTGGCCAAAATTCCTTCACTGAACAAGCAGTTGAAATCCTCCAGACTAGAAATCACATCCAAAATTATGTCAATCCAGCAACAAATGTAATGAGGAAATTCTTCAGGGCCACAAGCACAAGAGGGAAAGCAAAAATGGCCAAGTTGTCCTCTGTGCAGTTCACATTGCTCACAGGGGTCTCTGCAACACATGTAAGGTTTAAGCTGACATTTTCGAAAATAAATCTCTTGAGTTTGTTGTTTGACTTTCTGCAGGCTTCCCTGAGCTGGGACTGTGAAAGAACCAAACTTTTCATACAACTTTAGGAAGAATGTTCCTATAGACTGTAAAAAAACAAAGAAAACAAAACAAGCCCAAAGGAGTTTCCTTTCAGCTAAACCAATTTTCCAAACCACAAACAGTTTGGTGGTTTAGTCTGATAAATGTTCTGGTAAAAGAAAGACAGTGCTGCTTTTGGACAGAGACTCAATAGAAAATACAGCAGAGGTATGTTTTTTTTTTTTCTCTCTCCCATCTCCTGCCTTCCCATAAAAATCTTGCATATGCAGTTACTGCACACACACACATCACTGAGATGACATCAGTGCAGTAGTACGGTAACTTCCAACCTCTCTCACTCATTCAAATTTCAGGCTCTGTTAAGAAAATCCCATTATTTCTATAAGAATATGAGCTGCAGCTGCCCCATAAAAGATAACATCAGCCATAAGTTGGCTGGATCAGTAGAAACAAATGAGTTTCTATTGAAAAATTGGTCTTTTTGGCTCTGGGACAAATGAACAAAGTGTTGTGTGTTTTGCCCACAGAGCTGCCGTGCAGGGCAGCCGCTACACTTTCCTGCTTGATCTCATGCCAGACAAAAAACGGGCTCCCTTTCTGTCATGACCTCATGCTCATATACTTAACCAACTACTGAACAGATCCAACACCACATACCAGCCCCAAATTTTCTTTTTCTACTTTGTTAACACAATCTCCTCGTCTATCAGGCTTATTCTGCAGAAAAATGGCTGATGTAATTGATTGCTCATAGTGATGCATCAATGTGTAAGCAGCATTTTGGAGCTAATTTAGTCCATTGGTTTCCAACCTCAGGGTCGGACCCCTTTAAAGGGTCACAAGATAAATCGGGTTGGTCACAAGCCAAAAAGGTTGGGAGCAGCTAGTGTTATCTATAATAATGTACACCTGATCATGTGTTTTTATATGTTAAATATTAATCTGAAAAGTAAGTGGTAACTATAACTGTTAAACAGTGGTGGAGGAGGTGTTCACATCCTGTTGTTAAGCAATAGTACCAATTAAACACTGTAAAAAAATATTCCATTATAAGTAAAAGTCCTGCATTATTACTATTACTACTAATGTAGTAATGTGTAAGTAGCATTTTACAGTTGTAGCTGGAGGTGGGCAGCTAAGGGTTGGGCACCTCCAGAGGGTCACAAGATAAATCTGAGAGTTCATGAAATGATTATTGAAGAAGGAAAAAACAACAAAATCTGAATCTTTTGGTGAAGTGTTTTTGTGAGGTTTACCTCTACAGGCCTCGTCATTTGAATTAAATCATGACAGAACTGGAAATGTCCGTTTGATGGAACTGCTAAGGGACTGCATGAAGATTTTTCATGTGAATTTTTGTGAGAGCAGAGGAGAGTCTTATAATTTACTCAGTGGCAGTAATTATTGTTTACTTAGCAGTTCTGTAGTTAAATATGGAGAGTGGCTGTAGTTTTGCCATTTTGTTATATTTGCCATTGATGTTATTTTGAGATACTGAGGAGGCTCCAAAGAATCCCTAACATCTCGAAGAACTTAAACCTAACAACGGGCCCCAATCAGATACTACTTATCTGTAACGTATCACAAACAGAATTTATAACAATACAATGTTTTTATGTAAAATCTTACTCTGAAAATAACCAGGTAATTAAAGTGAAGTAAAAAATAGAATATTTCTATCAGTGGAGTAGAAGAATAAAGTAGTAGAAAATGTTACTAGTACTTCAGAAATGTACTCAAGTACTTGAGTAAATATACTTGTTTACTTTCAGCCACTGCAGGACACATCAAATCCCAGAAAGAGACAAAATAAAAAAAAAAAAACATCTGAGCTACTCTTCACACATAAAAACATAACAGATGGACAGTAACTTACAACTTTTAGTATGAGACAACCTTTTTAACATACTTGTTGCCTTTGGGATTCATTTTGACAGAAGCATTCCCCTGAAAGCGATCTGTCAGTTCTGGTGGCTTGTAAAATCAGGTCATGTTTCTGCTCTAAGGTTAAGATCACACAAATGATTGAAAAGGTTATTGCTGGAGAGATCTGCCACAGGCCGACTCCTCCAGACTGCACCACTCGCTGCCAGTTGTCCCGCCTCCAACCTCTTTGGCAAGCTGCGGGTCCTTTTCAAACTGTTATGGCTCCAAATACTCTTACAGGGACCTCTTGTAAGTAGAATATTTGCATGAAATTTGGCTTATTTACATGCCAAGCAACAATGCCGTGAAGAGTATTCCGTTTCACTTGTGCAACTTTGAGATGGAAAATAAATTAAGGGTATATATAAATATGCCAAATATGTAAAACCTGTTGATAAAGCAGGAGATGGATTGTTTTCTCTGTGTACTTTAATAACAGTGTAAAACAATACTTATCACGCTGCCAAAAGTAATAACACAGTTAACACCAAGAATAGGAGTGTGTCAGGCTAATGCATAATTAAATGCTTTATATGTTTTTCAACTCGGAAGCACAGCCAGACATCGGGTTTATTGTAGAGAATCTCAATTAAGATGATTCACTGAAACACGGCGGGAGTGATGCAGAATGGTAAAAGATCAGTCACAGCTTCCAAAAGAATCTGTGTCCTCCCAGAAGACATCGAGTCTGAGGGTCAGAGGTCAGCGTCTGGTGTGGATTCCTTACGGTCAAAATGGATAATAAGATAGTGCAGGTCAAAGAAAAAGTTAATTGAAAACTTCTAAATCTCACAAATTGATATGTAGGATCTCATTTGTTTACTTGGAACAAAAAACAAAATGTTCAAACGATAAGGTTTGGTTTTATGGGGGGGTTATGTGCCGAATTATTTCTTGGCGAGGAGCAGTGGCTTCCTGGAGAATCTGCTGGTTACCTGACAACATTAAAATCACAGCAACAAAAAAGGCTGTTGCTGCCTCTTTGACCTTTTCTTCAGGTTAGCAGCAAACCTCTGGACCTCTTGTTATTTTCATCTTCTCAGTATTTTGAAACATTCCTCTGTGATTTACCTTGGAAATGGATTATTTCCCAACTGGATGTAAAAACGTAAATTAATATTGGTTGTTTTCCACCATTGAATTCGCAGCTGTGTTTTGCTGTGGCCAAGCCAAACAGCTGAGGAGCTACCAGGCCCAGGTGCACACCAGGGGGTTCCTGACACAAACTCCACTCCACTGCCTCCAACCACGAGGTGCAGACAGAAACACTGTCTGGTTGTTACTGATACAATAACACTGGATGAATCACCAGGAGTTTATTTTATTAGACATCACAGCTACAAATGTAGAAAACCAAGGGGTAATTAATGTCCTTGCAGCTATATATTTTAACGCTCTTATCCCACTGCAAATTGTGGTACTGCCAACTCAAGCAAAGTGGTAACAACTAACAAACCAGCCTGGCCTTGGGTGTCAGTGGCAGCAGGTCTGGCTGTGAGGAAAGTAGTAATCATACAGCATGTCGGTTTTCTGTCTCTTAGCAGTCAGTGTTATTCTTTTTGTGACGGGCGTGCGCAGTCCTCAGAATCTTTTCACCTCATAATCAGTCTTGCAAACACTCTGACAAGCTGATGTGACAAAAAAATAAATAAAAACTCATACAGTTCTGCATATATACTGTATATACTGGATTTGCAAGCCAAGTATAACAGGGTTAAAACACCCAAATGTAATTTGGACCCATGAGCTCACAGACCAAAAGCAACTAGGAAACCAAGAACAGTGCTGAATATAGCCTCTGTTTGCCTATTACCATCTGCAGTCACAGTATCTGTTTTGCAAAGAGATAGACATGCTGGGATATTTACCCAGAAGGTAATTTTTCTGGTGATATCTCCAGAATACTCAAAAACTCCTCTAACCGTTTGGATGAAAACCAGTCTGTCTGCTCCACAATAAAAGATTTTTAACCTGTTTCCCAAGTTGTGACTCTGTTTCCTAATCCAAACAAAGAAACGCAAATACAGCTGCAACTGAGGAAAAGGGTTAAAAATCTTTTTTTATTGTTTTATTGTGAAATGTTTTCGGAGGATTTTGGAGACACCTTCAGAGCAGCAAGAAGTGTTGTTAATTAACCTTGGTTTTTCAAATATCACTGCATATTTCATGCGAGAAGCAGACACCTGAAACTGCGACCCCAATGTGATGCTGATACATGAAAGGCACAAACTCTGGCTATGTTGTGTTGGGCTATGACAGGTGGTTTGAAAGACATCTGTATGCATGGCCTGCTCAGATGTCGCACGCTGCGAGGATGTGATCCGGCCTTGGACCACAAGACTCAGTCACTTTTATCTACTTGTGTTCAAGTGTCAGAGACTGCTTGATTCTCTACTTTTACTCTTGAATCAAGATACCATGAGGTGACATTTTCTATATGATTATTAAATCTTTTTAGACTTCACACAATGACTAAAAGTGAAATGTATGCGTTTGTGGTCTTTATTAAAGGGGAACTCATTTTTTACACATCAAAGTCTGTGTGCAGGTCTTGTGAAAAAAGTTGCCTCAGTTGATGTGACCTGAGTCAAGTGCAACGTTTCAGCCAGATGGACCTCGTCTTCTTTTCACAAACAGCCTTTCCTTTAACTGTTCTTATTGAAAACAGTTCATCCTGAGATCACTTGGACCGAACCTCTCTGCTAATGGCTGTCTGCAGTGAGCTTAAGAAAAAAAGAGAGACCTGTGCTACCACAGATGTACAACCAAATCGCACAAGCAAGAAACTACACTTACATTTCAGTGCATGAATTGACCTCTGAATTGAACTTTAAGTAGCGCTGCACAAGTCGTATCAATACGAGAACCTTCAAATTCTTTCACTTCCTTCCATGATTCTTGGGGGCGCCATTTTATTAATGGAAAAAACACCTTGTACCCTGTGTGCATAACGGGAAATGACTTCACACAATTAGATATGGGCTTTATTCATTTAATTTATTAAGATGCTACATAGTCCAACCAGGTTGGGTTGTTTTTATACACCAGAGAGACTACTGTACTAGGAATATTAATCTTCTTCTCAGATAGACTTATTTATTTATTTATATACATACAAAACAGTTTTCCGACTGCTTACATTGATCACGGTGATGGTCAGAGACTCCAGGACAGGTCAGTGTAGTGTGTTTGACAACTATGCCTGGATCCATTAGTATTTACATGTAATTATTTTTGTTTCTTTAATCCTACTTGGAGTACCAACACCGACGTAACTGTATATTCTGGTAGGTGGAAGTATTTTCCTTGTGTTAAATGTTCTGATACTCCACCCAGGATTAACTGAACAAGAATAATTTTCTGTAAGTACTGTGTGACCCAGGCCCGACAACCCAAGATGGGACTGTAGCTCAGGTCTGCTCTGCCCTCCCTCTAAGCAGCAAGTCATCCTCAACCCAACAACTTTACAGAGATACAGTAGAAATACACGCTCATGTTTATTTTCATCTCTTACCCGCCAGCCAAATCTATTGTCTCCTACTACGCTATAAATGAAAAGATGGTGGATTTTTGTAATTTTTTTTTTTTTAATTTTCAGTTTAGCAAAGTGGAATACACTCCTGCCTACTCATCTTATGAGGATACACTGGGATAAAATGTAACCGACTGCCTTCAAATAATGCAAAGTAGAATGACACTTTCCAATGCATTATTCTTCAATATGCAAATTGGGAGATGAAACAATTTGAGTATGTTTTTCTTTTGTTTATTTTTGACACAAAAATAACCATTGGCTCTGGAACAGTACAATGCCATCATGTGATCCCCTCACGGCTATAGCTAGGCTGTATGCTTTTTTCCTCTTGCTTGAGAAAAAAATATGTTATAAGCTGCAGGAAGATCAAAGGAGAAACACTCGTAACTTTAGTGCATTAAAAATGAACACAACTTCAAATGCAGTGAGGATATAACATTAATAAGCAACAGATAAATGCTGAACAAACACCAAAAACTGAGCAAAGGCCTGCAGTGGAGTGAAAGAAAAACAGACAAAAAAAAAAGAACAGCAAAATGAACAGCAGTTGAGAACTGCAGCAGCCATCTTAAAACACTTGCTGTGTCTCAAATCGGAAACTTCGTTCAGTACTTACATGTAGTACACTGTGCACCCAGTATACTCACTGGTGTAGTGCATGTAATCCAACAGGGTAGTGTTGTCTCAAATCAAACACTGTCATTGTGCACTTAGCGGAAATGACGATCGCATCATTTGAATGGGATTGCCGCCAAAATTTCTGCTGTCTTCTCCGCGCATATGATTTACTGTTTCCTGTTTCCTGCGACATATAAGTAAGGCTGCAATCGGCAAAAGAGGTTGCGTTAGACTTTTTTCTTTGTATGTCAGGGTGGTAAAAGTCGTCAAACTCAAAGCCGAGCCCGAACCTTCCTCCATGAACTTAAACCGGGTGCTCCCTTGGACATAACCAGATTGCTGCAGAGGCAGCTGTCATTAGGTTTTGGATCTTTGCCTTGGACAGACAAAGTCTCATGGCCGTAATTTTATTTTGAATGGAGACTGGAATTACCAGCGCCATTTCAGCCAGAGTTTTGAAGTTGGGAAACATTTCTCCCAGGGAAGTGATCAGAAATCAGCAAGACTCCCTGAATGTGGGAGTTTTTCCGATCTTGCAAGCACTTGCTTCAAGAGCAGGGACGTGGCTGCACCCCTCTGTGACCCATGGTACATACACTCGAAGGCCTCCAGTCCGTCGCTCTTCAATGCGCTGGCAGCACCCATATGGTTGAGTTTCAACCGTAGGAACTTTCGCCAGGAACCATTTGAGGAACTATGCGCATTTCCACCGAAGGAGCCAGGGTCTAAATTTAGTTCCGGGGTAATTGATCAACCCCAAAAAAGGTACCTGAACAGGGGGTAGTACTTCCCAAAGGTTCAGGAACTTGGGGGGGGGGGTCTGCAGTGCTGAACAAAAAAAAAAAATTTCAGTGATGGAAAATATTTGTTTAATACGACCCCTGATTGGCGCAGACCACTTGTCCTTCCTAGGCCACCATTTCCACAAATTTGAAAAGTCGTTGGTGGTCCCTCCCCCTCCACTATGTAGCGGTGTGAGTATGGAAGTACGTGATTTGAGACACAGCAACTGAGTCGATCTCTGACATACATTTGCCCAAACAAAACATAATGTCAACAAATGTATGGCTCAGTAGGAAAATATGAGGAAACAAGGTCCCTTTGTCAGGACAAGACCTAGTTGGTGTTGATGTTGTCAGGAAAACCCAAAACCATTCGCTTCTACATGCACCTTCTGTCCATTTATGGTTTCTCTCTCACTATATGTATGCATGCTTTCCGTGTGTTTGTGTATGTGTGTGTATATATATATATGTTAATGTACTGTATATATACCTCTGTCTTGGCCTGAGAATAACTTGCCCAAGATCACAAGGCAAGGCTTTCATCTGGAGAACATTTACAGAAACGATCTAATCCTACAAATCTCATTTCAGGTAGCTGCAATATTCTTAAATGCATCAACCCTAACAACAAAAAAAATAATTAAAATCATAAAAATGCCAGAAAACAGAGAAAAAAGAAAATCAGAAAATGTAGTTGTGCAAACCTACAGCCAAATGACATTATTATTATCACCATTATAAAAGCAATTAAATTAGATTCAAAAGTCCAGATGCAACACTCTGTGTGAACGCATGCAATCAAACATCCCCCTCTGACAACTGGGGGTGTGGTGAACACCTAGTGACAGGTGGCAGGAATAAGGTAGACTGAAAATAAAAAGGACACGAGGAAAGAAAATACCTATTGTATAGTGTTTCATACACTGATCAAGGTTCTACAATCAAAGACAAGCCGATTTTACAAAGCCTCTGATTGGAAGAGTCAGTTTGATAGCCCTGTGTGAAACCCCGACTTTGTGGATCATCGCTCTGGTAAATCCCTTCCTTAAAGGGGGTTTAGCTGGAAGGAACACCTGGATATACTGTACAGTTGGGGGGATTACGTATACATATACATACGATCTGGCCTCCGTCATTTAGAAAAAGAAATAGCAATACACTAAAATGACATTCACACAATTGCAAACTGACTCAATCGCACCAAACACTGCCTCGCCGGTGTTAGAAAATCCATTGGTCTGAATCACTAGCATTAAGTCATGTTTCCATTACCCCCCACCCACCCAACCAGTCATCTGTATACATGAAACTTTGGGAAGAGGGCCAGAATGATTATGTGATGATTACGTAGAGGCAAGACCTGTAACAGTAGGTTTGTTCATAAGATTATTTTTTCTTTTTTTCCTCATACATTACCTTTTGAAATTTTTTTTTTTACATAAATTAGACTGAATCAAAACTTGTACCACCCCCCACCCAGCGGATATGGCGTTTTCTGATCCAAAATCCCACATTCTGTGATTTGTTTTCATCCCCCGAAAGCATGCTGCGGCCAACCGAACTTCTCTGCGCTCTACAAGACCAACTTGCCCACGATGACGCCCACCACAAAGAAAAGAATGATGAGGGCCACCGTGCGGGCGCTCAACCCTTCCTCTTTCTTCATGCCAACCGAGGTGTGCTGAGATGACATCACGTTACTCTTCCTCATCCGCAGACCATCGTCCTCCTGGAACGGGGAGGAGTGGACAGGAAATAATTGGGATAAGATGAAAGAAAGGAAGTGTGTGGGAAAAGGAAGAGGGGTGGTTGTAGTGGTGGGAGAGTGAAATAAAAAATGAAGATGAAAGAAGACAACATGGGGAAAAGACACGGTCAGTTTGTCAATCAGTCAACAAGATGAGGCAGTATTTATTTATTAGCTCAAAGAAATAGAATCTGCTCAAATCTTCATCTGACCCAATCCCCCGAGGACTGCAGAAGGCGCCAGGCTTTAACACACTTCATTTCCCAGCAGCGGGTGGGGGGGCTCTCTGTTAGTTTAATCTAAGCCGCAGGAGCAGCCAACAGTCGTTCTGCCTCTGGCATGAGCTCAAAGGGGAGGAGGTGCTGGTGGTGTTTGAGGGGCTGTCTGTGATGTGTGTGCATGTGACTCATTTCCAACCAAACCTTAACAAAACCCAATAAACCTTACTTCATTGATCGGTGTGATTGATGGCAGACTCATTGATCTGCACAACTGCTTTACGAGCATCGAACCCTGAGGTCTGACACTGATTATAGATATGAGCAGTTTCACTTAATGCAAACCTCAATCTTGAGTTACTGTCTCTGTTCAAAGAAATACAGCGAAGGGTGGAGGACGCTGCAGAGTCATTTGGAAGAACAACTTTGTGTGACTCAAATTTCCACTAATTTGCTTATCTTGATTGTGAACATCAATCAGTAGAAAAAAATAATCAAGAAACACAAATGAGACTCTGGATGTTCAGTGATGTCATCTGCAAATTTTGATGATTCAGATGAAGGGAGGTTTTTGTCTTTGTTCATTCGGTGGAGTAACACTTCCCCTCTGTCTTTGATTCAAGCCTGAAGCTACACTGACTGAACTAAACCATATGCTACAAGATTGAATGTACAGTACATATTAGAGGGGAAATCAGGAAATTAATTTATAAAAATTTTGATAATCTATTAATCGTTGTAGTAATTTTTTCAAGCAAAATGCCAACGACTGGTTCCAACTTGTCTAATATGAATATTCGCTGCTTGTCTTTGTGCCTAATGAACATTTCTCACTATTTTATAACATTCTGTCAACTAAACAACTAATTGATCAATCAAGGAATAATAAATTAACAATAATGAAAATGGTCCATGGTTATAGCCCTAGTTGATTATTAATAGCATCAATTAATTAATCAATTATGAAAGTCAGTTTTTACAATACCAAAATACGCTGGTTTTAGTGTTTTCTTGGACTTCTAGGATTGTAAAGTGAACATCTAATAGTACAAAAAAAGTACACAAAAAGTACACAAAATAAAACTGTTACTGATCTTCAGCCCTTTTGATTACAGGCATTGTCCTTGTCTCCTTTGAAAAGTAACTTTTTGAATTTCACAACCAAAAAGTCAGAATCAGTACAACAGATCCTCACCCAAAGTTACAGAGGCACAAACATGGTAGAAATGTTTTTTTTTTTTTGCCTCGTCTATTTTTTTTTTCCCCCCTTTGGCATATAAAAGGGAATGTAAAGCCTGTAGTAGTAGTAGTACCTATTGTGTGCAAACACTTGGAGCCCTAGCCACAAGTCTGAGCCAACTCTGTGTCAACAGCTGTTGCAGTGATATGGGATCCTAAAATTCATTGCACAGACAGAATCAGTTGACTTAGAGCTTCCAAACAATGAATAATTTGTCAAGGTTTGTGAAGACTGAGCCCAGTACAGGAAAAAACACAAACTAAAGTATTGCTACCAAGGCCAAAGGGTCCAGTGGATGGGATGGGGTATTTTCAAAGCTTAAATATGTCAGCTTGGGGCGTTGTGTGGCGTAGTGGTCTAAGCAGGCGCCCCATGTGTAGAGGCTACAGTCCTCGCTGCAGTTGGCCCCGGTTCGAGTCCCGCATCGGACGGCCTTTACTGCATGTCATTTCCCCCCTCTCTGCCTCCCCATTTCCTGTCTCTCTCCACTATCCTGTCCAATAAAGGCACAAAAGCCCAAAAAAATATACTTTAAAAAAAAAAAAAAAAATATGTCAGCTTGGGTTTCTGGGAAAATATAATAGGCATTTTGCTCAACGTTCTGATGTTTTATAGACCAAATGATTGGTAAGTTGGTTGATAATTGGTAAGCAATTGTAGGCTGGAGTTATAGTATATGTTGACTGAACATTTGATTTGTTGACAGTAACTTGTATCCAGTATCTACCTATTCTCCAATTGGATCGCACACTCACACACCAATAAAAGTGCCCAGCAAGCATGTGATTAGTGGAGGACCCACTCCTTAGCCACAGCCATGATTATTACGTTTTCATAAGATATAATCTTTGGGTGGATTAAGCTTTAAGGAAAACAAGCAGTGGTACTACATTGCACAACAAAGGCCACAGATTTAATGAGTGAGGCGATTGTTTAAACCATCATGTAACGTGGATAACAAGATGCATCAGAATCTGTCTGATTAAGCTCAGCAGGTGACTGATTGATCGATGCCAACATAGGTAGGTTTGTTTTGTTGAAATTAAAAAAGAAAAACTTGATGATTGATTTGATAATCAGTGAACAGCTGGATTTGTATCATCAGTGGTTCACCACCTCCAGTAAACAAATTCCTTGGGGAAACCATGCACATCCTTTATCATCCCTGACAGGGAGACTGGCGGGGTACGTGTGTCTTTAGTGAACCACTGCACAGGAGAATAAAGCAAAATGAATAACAGAAAAATGAACCGACTCTGGTCCTTGAGTCATCTCACTCACCCTGATCTGTTTGTTTTCTTCCCGTAGCCTCTGAGCCTCCATCTGCAGCCTCTTACACTCCTCCATGATTTTCTTTACCTCCCCGTCATCAAGGGTGGAGCTCAGTGACTTTGCAGGCAGCGCAGACGAGTCTGACTTCAGCAAGCTGGACGACATCATCTTGTTGGACTCCATGTCATGCTGTGAGTGGGTTAGATGGGCACAAGTTATAACGTAATATGTAGACTGTTGTTTCTGAAATGTTTCTATGGTAACTCTGAGCAATGGTTTTGCTGGCACACAGGTACAGTTTACATTTGGGGGACTTGCAGACTTTCATGTCTACCATGTATGGAAAACACAAGCCTACAGAAACAGAGCCTCATCTGAAGCCTCCTAGCTCTACAGTCCATTATGAGGCCAACATGCTCCAAAGTGTAAGAAGGTCAGTTAACTGCACAAGATGTCTTAAAAATCGAAGACCGCTAACAAGCTTCAAAACTAACTGTGCACTGTGATAATATGTTCAACAGCAAAGTCTTCTTTTATCCCAGCAGGGGAAAAATAAAAAAAGCAAATGAATAGCTTCATAAATTGCAATCCTGCTAATGTAATTTAAATGCTCAAATGACCATGTGGCATGGCTTATGTAGGCCAAACAAAAAAACCTTTCAATTACATATTGCAGAGGCAGTCAAAATCTTTCCTAAAGGAGATATCATAGCCAGACTTAAACAGAGAGGCGCCTATTGCATAAACACACTAGACGATATATATACACACACTATATACACATACAGTATGTACACTAAATGACGATTTCTCTTTACCTCGTTCCTATTAATTATTTCAAAAGGTCTATTAGTAGGGTAGTAAATATAGACAGATTCTCTTTATTTATTTTTATATGTGGCTCAGCACTTACAAATGGCTCTTGTTTAGTGTTATTTTATTGCATTGTAACAGCTGTATAATGTATTATGACGATGTTTACTGTTCACCATTCCCACAGTCTAGTTATTTAGACATTTATGCAACAAGACTAGCTGGGGTTACATAATATTTATGATTTCTGTTTTCACCTTAGCCTAGCCTTATATGGATATACTCTTATGTATACTGCACCTTTCATAGCTGGTACTGTTCTTTGTCGTGTGCTACTTTAGTAACCCTGTTGTTTACCTTAATACTTTGTTATATGCATGGTTATGGAGTGTCTTCACTTTGTTGTTTTGCATATTGCTTATTTACATATTATACTACAATTTCTTTCCATAATATTCTTCACAATGTCACAGTGATAGCATTTTCAGAATTTTCTACTGTCAAATTGTAAAGACAGAGTATTTATCTATTGATCTACTTTGTATTTTCCTTATACATTTGTACTTTTTTACATGCATCCATATTGGGTTACACTCTTTATATTGAAGATAATAGTCATTCATTGTTTTCTTGGTTTTTCTGTGGGAAATCTACCCAGATTATACTGTTCACTATATGTAGTGTTGAAGAATATATGTGCTGTGCTTTCTATACAGTGTATATAAATTTCTGTAAGATTTTAAATATCTGGAAGCTTTAAATATGATATTATTCGTTTTAGTCTTTAAGCTTTGAAAAAGGCATATTTGTGCCAAAACATCAGCTTATGGAGGAAAGTCTGTGCTGCATAACCATCAAATGTGCTCCAGCCTCTCTGCAAGGTTTAATGCTTGTTCAGTGCCTCCTATCTCTGTGTTTGTAGAAGAGTTCACCCAGGGGTGCCTTTCATAAATGGATCAAGCTGGTTTCTATCAGCATTATCTCCCTCTAACGGACTCTGTGGAGCACAGTGCTGACTGGGAGCCATGTGTATGTATCGCACAGCTCATAATGAATTGAAAACAACTACTACAGGTCCTTTTCCCTCCTGGTGTTCATGAAGCCCGTAGACTCAGCTCATAACATGACGAGATAATGCCTCCACAGTTGTGTGGGGTCTGAGAGGAATCGCAACAATAATAAAGCGCATGTGAGACTGAACAAAGTGACCCTCTGAAGGGTTGTTGATGCCTGAGAGTATGGGTGAGGAAAGGAGAGAAAGGTGGAGGTGGAGGAAAGTAGGACAGGGTGGAGAGAGAGAGACAGCATAGACAAGATAGAAAGATTAAGAATGAGAGAGCAAAAAGAAGAGGAGAGATGAAGACTGAGATGGGACAGCTGAGACAAAGGCAGAGAAAGAGAACGCAGATACAGCAGCGGAGTGCTGGAAAACAATAATAAACATTGTACCCTATAAATAATGTAGAACCTCCTTAGGACAAATATTAAAGAAATGTTGTACTGCACAGAAAGAAGCATTAAAATAATTATTTTTTACATTTGATGAAAACCAGCAGCATGATAAATAAAGAATTAAAAAGAATTAAAATTAGTTTGGCAATGAGATGTAGTCTGTTTGATATACAATCTGTAGTGACAACAAAAACCAACACGGTCCAATAAATAGACGAGAGGAGCAAGAGCATGTGCTTACCGTTTTTTCGTTCTCCACTGGCATCTCAAAAACACACCTCAGCTTGGAGTCCATCAGCTCCTCTGGCTTAGCCTCCTTCCACTGGATTCATGTGATCGAGGTAAAAGTGAAGATTGCAATGGTTGGTGAAAAATCCAAAACCAAACTGGAGTAACAGCAACATTTATAAATCTATCTTTCAATGTTACATGTTTAAACAGGGTTTCTGTAGTGGTCCCACATTTGAAGACCTTTTTAATACCACTTAGAACGCAATTTAATACTGTTTTCATACTGGGCAAAGACTGACAGAAAACCAGTAGGAACAATAGGGACACTTTAGATTCATTAAGTGTAAGACAATGGATGTTGTATGGATGTTTTCTAAGACACTGAAAGGTCAATTTTAGATATTGATAGGATATGCATGTTCTCAAAAAGAGGGGGAAAAAAATAATTTCATAATTAACCTTTCTAGAATATGTTAGCCCCTATAAGACAGTCCAAGGGGTTAAATGTAAAGTTTGCCAATCTTGCTGTTGTTCAAACTGGGTGGCAGAAGCCTGATGTTTAGAAAAAAACCCTTAAAGGCTTGTAATCCCAAGGTTGCCTGTTCGAATCCCACACCAAATGGAAATTTCTTCAGAGGAAAAGTGGTAAAGTTAAGCCGTAAACGTACACCACAACTGCAAAATGCTGTTTAAATACTTGTAATTACTTCTCATTCAGGCTGTGGCTGTAAATGTGACTGTGATCCTCAATGTGCATTTTTCACATTTTATCAACAGCTGGACTGTTATCAGGGAGATCTGCTCTGTCCATTGTTCCCCGGCTCCACATCTCGTGTGAAACAACAATGGACATAAATTTACCACCAGGAGGACTGTACTCTCTCTCTGTTGTGCTCCTCTTAAAATCCAACTTCAAAAATCTGCTTTCAAGTCTAACCTCTGCTACAATCACAGGCTTGCACAATACCCCACTGGGGGTTCAGGCTCTGCCTCAGTACAGTGTCTCTTTTGTAATCGTTGCTCAGGTTGTGTGTGTGTGTGTGTCACAATAGCATACCAAATTCTTAAAACCATTGTTAGCATATTAATAATGATTTACTGTATGTATGTTGGCCAGTGACTGCAGAAATGACTTTGAGACAACACATGCTGTTATGACTAAACTGCGTTCATTGTGTTTTTTTATTGCTGTGTGTCAGCACTGCGATGGAGGCTCTCATCAAGGCGGGGAGATGCAAATCAACCACCTCTTTCCTTAATGTTACATTCATTGGATATATTTCCTGTGTTGTTAAGGGTCTGCCCCTGTGAGAAATTCTTTGAACCCACTCATCAGAGTTTCTGTAGTGTTCACTAAATTAGATGTAATCTAAAACTGACACTTGCCCATTATGATTTGATGAACTCCCTTCCTACTGTGGATAGCACTAGTAGTAATAATGCATATTAACTCCATAAAAAACAATGAAAAAGCCTCATGCATGAACAATCCACTGTGACACCAGTCTCACTTGTTGTGATGTATAACATCTCCTGACTGTCGCAGGCAAGAAAAGATATTAAACACCTTTGTAACATTTGTAATACGGTTCAATACTTTCTTGCATTTCAATGCTTTTCAAGACCTACATATACAGTGAATGATGGTGAAAATTAATTTCAAGAAGATGAGACACACTCACCACTCCCTCCATGTCAGTCATGTCAGGAGGCGCTAACATGGACTGGACCATGAACTTGTGTTTGCTCTTCTCATTGGGGTCGTAGTCAAAAGGCTGCAGCATAACTGAAATACAAAATGATCAGTGTCAGCATAGGGAGGAAAACATATGTCCTATGCACCTGACGTAAAGATTTCAGGATTTTCTTCTTTGCTATTATGAAAAGAAATGTTAAGAGCATGCTATGAAATCACAGCAAATCTGTAGGCTCTGTAGGATTATTAAAATAATACTTAAGGGCAGTAGTTCTGGGGTTGGGACCCCTCCAAGGGCTCCAAAGATAGATCAGACTATATTGTTCTGCTATATTGTTCTTTATTTTTTTCAGACTTTTCTCTAATCTTTGCTTATTTTGTGAAAATATTTATGGACAAAATCCTTATTTATTTGTCTTTAGTTAACAGATAAAATTAGGAGTGACAGAAAACATAGGGATGATAAGTGACAAAGGTGACCAGGAAGTCCCAACACAGAATTAGTATTATAATTTTGCTTTGTAGTGACTAGCCTAATTTTATTTCCCCCTATTTTAAACCTCATCATCAGGAGGTTCAGGAAAAAGTGTAAAAAAGCTCTTATTAGTATCATCCAAACTGCAGCAGACACACAAGAATGCAACATGATTTGTGGGTGAATCTCAATGATAAAAAAAAAAATCTTCTGTCCCAAGTATGAACACTTACGGAGCGCCAGCAATTAGGCTCTTCCTTCTTCGTTGTCAGCAACTTTCCATCTCTTTCCCTTTCTAAACTCTTGTGTTGGCTCCTCATATTTAAGAGGAATTAGTAAGGATCAAATACCCATGTATTTGTCAAACGGTAAACTAAGGCCTCCACGTCTTCAAGAAACTGGGCTTGCCCCTGCTGCTTGAAAAAAAAAAAAAAAAAACATGGTGGGGATGATTTATTTCTATGTTCGTGTTACCATGACGGCGAAACACTGACAGATCTACAAATTCCCAAGGGGGTAATCTTGCTAACAGCTTCCAACCCTGCCTTTTTCTTTCTTAACATTACATATCACTCTAACAAAAAGCAGGTGTGGAGTTGGAATACAACTTTAACCCATCACCACATCAGTCGCTTCAGCCTATGGTGTGTTATTTGATGTCATTCCAATGACTGAGAAGGTATTTTAGAACTGCAACGATGATTTACAATCACTTTTTCATGTCAGCGTTCAAGTTAAGTGGGCTGGAAGTGCAGAGCTGATGAAAATGTCTATTGATGGCTGATCTTTTTGTCCTCTTTTAAATGAGGTGTAATTCAAAGACATATTTTGACATCAGTACCAACTATGTCTGCAATGCTGGCATGATTCTTTGGCTTTGACAAGAAACAAATGACCTCCTAATTTCAAAGCCGGTGTAGCTATCAGGATGGTTTTCATATATGGCACATGCCAATTCTCCCTAGAGTGGAAAACCTCAGAGATGTAGTGCACCATTACAGCAATCAGGGCAGTTCAATATCGCAAACCAGAAACAGACGGCACGAACAGATTGAGAACGTCCTGTTTCAGTCAGACCCAATTTGCACGGCCATCCACCTTAGGGTCCAAGGGGACAATAATAGAGAATGGAGGCAGGAAAGCATGTAAGTTCTTTGAGCAACATAAAAAGGTCCTGAGCCAAAGCCTGAGATGAAAAAGACATTTCCACAGTAGGGGAAAAAATTATAAAATTTATCTTTGATTTACAGCCTTTGAACACACCTTTACAAAAAGCTACTTCTGCTAATGGCATGATTTAGTATTCTTACTTTATGTTGGACAGACATTAATAACACTCACAAAGGCTAATTGTAGTTAACATGATGGTCAAGCGGGATGGTAATCGCCTGCCTGCTTGTTGATAATGAATGGAACGAAGGGTGAGGGAGGGGGGTAAGAAAACTTTCGTTTCCTGTCACTAATTGACTATGTCACACGGGACAAGACGCTCACAACAGAATTACCGCTAACTTTTTACCCTGGAGAACTTACAGAGGTTAGGGTTAAGCCTGCAGATGATTCTTTATAGTAGGGAATACATGATCATTTAATCTGAATTAAAAAAAAAACAACTAAACAGCTGTTATCTTTATTAACAAATTAACTGTCCATTTACAGTTTTATAAAAACAGACAAAAGCAGAACTAAGAGGCTAGAATCACAGAAGGTTTGGTATTTTTTGCTTGAAAAATTACTTGAACCTTCAATCAATTATCAAAATAGTTTGGTTTAATTTGTTTAGTCAAATTTATGTTTCATCACCACTCTTTAGCTATTGGTTTAACAACAAAGACATTCATCGCTCAGTTCAGTTTAAAAACTATGGTGCCATGTAGCTCATATTATGTCACTTAGCGTCAATAAAAGTATAAAACATGAGACTTCAGCATTTCCCTGACCCATTGAAGGTGAATTCTCAGCAGCATGTAACACAAAACAAAATCTATATTTGAAAATATACAGACAATAATATGAGATAAATTCACCACTTGTCAGTCTTTACTTTACTTTAACTGAACATTATGACACATCATGATATGAAATGAGACATGCCATGACACATGACACCATACAGCTCAGTATCAGTGACCTTTTCACACCATTCAGAGAAGCCATTCAGAGAAGCCTTACGTGTAAAAGGGTGTTTCCTGTCCACTTTGTTCAGTATTACTCAACGCAAAACCTGGTCAAAGATCAGCAAACCTACTGAGACAATATAGCGTGGGAGCGGGAAGAGAGTGAAGTCAAGCATAGCTGTTCAGATACAGGTCCGGAGGGAATACTTGCCGACATGTAACAGCAAACACTCATAAAACGTATTCATATTCAGGCTTCTCAGGGAAGCGGGGTCTCACACTCCTGAGCGTGTTCTCCTGGGTCCTTCTTATTCAATATAATTCAAAAGGAAAAAAAGGTACTGACTATATACCACCAGGCTTATTACAGGATGGGAAATAACCCACCATTCACCAGCACTTCAATCCACCACACTTTTGAAGGAATCTGCTACTACTCAGATGTCAAGTGCTGTTATAAGAATGTTGTTGCTGGGTAAAATAGCAAATGAAGTTGGAAAATGGAGATGTACATACAGCATTACTACACCACTTTAACTTTTACCGTAATTGATTATTTGCATTTTCAGAAGGCTCCTGTCTTTTATGAAAAGTTTTATTTTGTTTAGTGTGTTTTTAATCAGCCAAACAGCAGCACCAGAGAACCAGGTTTCTTGTCTGTCTAGCTCTAGCTACACTCCCTATGACTTGCTATGCTAACATCAGCTTGTTGACAAACGATCACTGAGAGCCACATCTTACATGACTGACAAAGAGGAAACTCCCTGTGTCAAAATTGGGCAAATTATGTTCTTCCTCACATGGGAGCTTCAACTCTGGCTGTCTCTCTGACAACACTATCCTGTGGTACATCTTAATCATGTTCTAAAGCATTAGCATTTTGCCTCATGAAGGTCTGAGGGCCATAAAAGTCGTAAATAAAGTACAAATGATCATCAGTGTACAGGATTTTTTGGCTCTTTTACAACTATTTACATGTATGAAAACATAAATGGGTGCATGTATAGAATCACATATGGTGCATTTGAAGCGATTTCCAATCAAATGTATTTAACTTTAAACAAACAACCTGCTTTTGTTTAGGGCGTTTTTAGTGTATTTGATGTTTGTCCAACAAAGCTGCAAGATACATTTCACTGTTCAGTTTGTTTGGTTTGATTGAATGCAAAGACATTGTGGTATGAAGTAATTTTACTCCATTTCAGCACTAATAGTAGTATGTCAGGAAAGTTTGATCAGTTCTATGATAATACAGTTTACTGTGATGTTTTTGGCCACATTAACTGCAGCATGAAAATGTGACAGCAGCACATAGTTACTTGTGAATGTTGGAAGAGACCCTTTGTGTGGCATATGAACATGAATATGGATGTGCTAAAGAAGCTTATACTGATAACTGCAACAAAAGAATAGTTATTTTTTAATGCGGTATACTTGCTTTCAGACTCTCTTGGAATGATAATACGACCCAAACATGTCAGACAAATGTCTGACATGTTCCCAGAAGAAGCTCAATATTTGTGGACACAAGGATTTTTGAAACATTCACGCCACATATTTTTCCACTGGATGCTGCTACATAACACCAATCAAGCTCAGCAACATTCCTGTGGTCTCGGCTACATTCTACATATAAAGTTACAGAAGGGTTGAGCTTCAAAAGCACTGTGTCTATCCTCAGCTAAGCCAGCAGATGACACATCTTGGGTTTGTAGGTATCCTGTGGCAGACAGTTCTCTCTCACCTCGAGTAGAGTGCATGTCTACGTAGCTTTTGTGTTGCTCTGTTAAAAAAATTGCAGGTCAAAAATGAGACAAAATGGACCACAGCAAGTTACAGACCCTGTCCTCACAAACACTCGGTATAACAATACTTTTGCCTGAATACCTCAGCATGGATGATGTTATTTTGGGAAGGACTATTTGTGCTTTCAGAATATCTTTAAAACAAGAACATTTTTATTAATAATGCTGGTAAGACAACCAAGAAGGGTTTATTTCACTCAGCTAAACCTGTCCCATGTGTTGTGAGATTTTCAACAATTAGCAGTCATCCAGCTTTTTAGACCAGGAAGAAAGAACAAGGCAGCGTTGCCCCGTGGAGTTGTCTTGAAAACAAACAAAAGTTGTGTTTATATTCAGTGTTACACAAAAAACATTGTGTGTCTCTTTGAGGTCTAACATTTCCTTCCGTATAAAAACAGTAGCAAGTCCGATACTTGAATGCTGCATTTTGAAACCTGCATTGTCCATGTTTATCTGCTTACAGTCTTCTTCTTCACTGCTTTTGCTGGTTTATTGCTGTATTTTACCACCTCCTGATGATCACTGGAATAGTGTGAATCCACTGGCAGGACTGGGTATGGCATCACCTGCATCCTCCAGCGTACGCACTAGTACCCACAGGGTACTTCAGCTATAATGCAATGTTACTATAACAAAAGTCAACCTTGAGTACTTGAGTTCTCCCTGAAGACAGATTGGACAGAAAGAGGTTACAGACCGTGCCTACATGCTTGCCGACTACATTTGACTGCATTTGACTACCTTCTCAGAAAAGCACTCTTCTTTTGGGACTCAAATCTGTGACGGCGACTGACAGAGTGGATGTGCTGATTTTTTCGCCCACTGCTGACAGCAGGCCCCACTGACACACTTTGCAGTTGTTGACACCAGATAGGAGAGGTTGTAAAATGAGTCCGTGGCTGTAAATGGCAGAGGAGGCACAGGGTGGAAACATTAGACTGTACCTGTCTCCCTCCAAGTGTATGACTGAGAATAAGGCCTGCCAGGAGGGACTTGAGACAACAAGGAGATACTTCGTAAAGAGGAAGAAGAAGTGTGGGTGTTTATGTAAAAAGAAAATACCCATATAGGATAGGAGGGAGATAATAGTTGGCCTTCCTTCCTTACACTGAGCCATTCTCACATATACTTGTATTTTATTTTAATTAAGACACAAATAAATCCACAGTCAGATGTACTCAGATATTCAGTCTCATAAGTCCTTGCTGTAATGACTAAGGCTGCAACTCATGATTATTTTCATTATCAATCTTGTAGTCTAGACTTACAGTGAAAAAGATGTATACAGAAAAAGGAAGAAGACCCTCATGTCCAAGAAACTGTAACAAGCAAATGTTTTGTATTTCATCCGATAAAGACAGATTATCTAACCTGTCAAATTAAATTTCTAGTGACTGACTAATGCAACATGCTTAAGTTGCCTATAGGTAAATAAGTAAGTAAATAAAGTTATCTGGAAGACTACTTGCTTTACACTACTTTCATGCCTCAGTTTCCTCATTTTTTACCTGATACGTTGATTGAGGTGCCTGCATCGATGATTCCGCTGTTTGGCCGCACACAGTACCGGCGCGGTGCTGTTGTCTTCACCTTGAAACACACATTCCTGTCTGTTGGGTTGGAGAGCTTGAGATTTGTGGTGACCACGTCTGAGAATGGACCTGTGAAGAAGGGAGACAAGGTGGACACTTAAAAATCAGTTTTTGAAAAGATCTTTATGTTCTCTTTCACAATTATATATAATGTCCTCTAAAGAGTGCAATCTTTAAGGATTATCAAAGACTGAAACAGGAAAAAGGGGGGCAAAACTTAAACTATACAAGTCACAGAAAATGGCAACAAATCAGTTATCTCATTTAAAACTGGACAGAGATCCATTTAAATGTTGATGTTAGCCAAAGCCACTCCCTCAAAGACACTGATCTCATACAATTGTTTGAATGCCAAAAGGAAGAAGAAAACAACACGTGTACATGACTGATGGCGAATGAATACAAACTCAAACAAGCACATAATGTGTGTAACCTGCGCAGTGAGAAAATGACATACAAACCAAATCAAATGAGTTTCCCTAAGTGAACTGATCAAAATACATCAAAATGCAAATCCATCATACACTGCTGCAGAAAAAGCACCAGGAAGAAAAACAAAAAACAATAGTTAGAGAGCTTCAGGTAGACACAGTTCTTAATATTTTATTTTAAACGTCATGTCTTAAACTGACATCACAAAGAAGAGTGTAGAGTGGGAGCTTAATTTTATTGAGCAGATGTCATATATGTCAAATAATTGTTGCAGCTCTTAATATATGGCAGCACTAACATTGAGACACTTTTTTTGTCACAATAAAAGACCAAATTTAAAAACATCAACTAAATATAAAACACTGATTCTACCAAAAACAAACTATTATACTGTGTACACAAAGCATACCAAGGCTAATCAGAGCTTTTTAAACAATGGGAATGTTTAGATAAATTAGCTGACTGAAATACCATTGGGCAAAAACTGTAAAAAATATGTGACATGTATGCTACCACATTTAAATGTGGTCTACCAAAGCTTTACTGGATTTGACTTTAATTATAACAAATTTTGTCTGCTACCCAGAGTTTGGATCTTCTTTCACATATTTTCTTTATTTGATCTGACATTCAGATAAACATGGTTTTACTGCCAATTCAACTACTGCAGGTTTTTAAAACGTTTGACTTGAAGCTGTCCTCAAGATAAATAATTCCAATCTGTTTCTCGCATTAAAGTCCCAAATATTATGTCTTAGTAGCAAGGCATAGTGAGAGCTGGGCTACTGTAAATATATGACAAATGATGCCTCATCTGTCCTCTTGATAAAGAAAAGGAGTTCTAGTATCAATTTACAAAGAATAACCTTTTAAACCTTTAAAGAATAAACTGTGTGTACAAATCTATAAATCACAGACTTCAACTACTGCACTACCATGAGGAGAGTAGCTGATGCAGTTTGGCTTTAACTAATTACAGCTATCATTGTTGATGCAGGCCACATCTCACTGAGGCTCTCACAAGGCCAGATGCATTAAGCTGCTCTACAGATTCGTCAATAATGCAGAAAACATTTACAACAAAAGCCACAGCATAGTAACACTGTGCCAAATCTAATCCATCCACAATGCAGGACTAGACTGTCAGTGTATTTTTTAATGGAGTAAGTAAAGATAGCTTTAAGTTCATTTTCAAAAATTGGTCATTTCATTCATGTCTTTAAGTCGGTGTTTTGACATATTTTTCTGGTCTTAGCGTCTTTAAAAAGCCATAAACCTTGGTGGACAGCAACTAAGTCCAATCAGTATCTAATAATTTCTATTGGTTTTGAAAATTATATGGTTGTCAAGGCAATGCTCAATTTTGAGTAATGTCTGAGGTTGAGGGAATAAAGAGAAATGAGGACATGAAGGAGGGGAAAGTGGGGGAGGCATGGGAATAACCAGCGAGTTCACATACAGTAGCTGTGTCAAATCACCCATTTAGCCCTGCTATTCATAACTATGGTATAGTTAAGGATCTCTCAGTATAGGAATTGCATACACTCAGTTGCCAGTTTATTATGTACAGCTAGGTAAAACTAATGTGGTCAAATCCACAAGCCATGAAATATACCCTCCCTTTATGAAGGTTATAATGTTCGGCTGTTTTAGAGAGGTGTTGATTCAACTGTATGGAGGCTGCAGTTTGTGGTGCTGTTGAAGTATATAATGAGAGACGTTTATATCATTTAATTTACTCTAATATAAATAGGTTGGCCATAATATTAGGAACAGTATTCCAAGTATGATGCAATATAATCTGCATCATACTACAGCCTGCAAAATAACTATAAAGTTGTTCAATCACCACCTCTCTAAAACATTATAACCTTCATGAAGGTAGGATTTAATGCAGGACAGTTATACGAGACTGCATTAATTTTAATGTGTAACTAATAAACTTCTAACTGCATGCATTTGTTGGTAACGTGCTGTCTGGGGTCCAGTTTTGACAATGTCAGTAATGTGATATTTGATGGTTAAACCCAAAATGATTCATCACTACGTAAAGAAGTGGAGATATCAGCAAGGAGTGTTAAGTTTGTGATCAGACAGAAAATTAGACTTTGCTGGAAATCCCCCAGAATCCCAGAGGAATGTGAATGTGTGAAATCATGAAAGTCTGAGAACCCCTGGATTCCCTTCAGCCTCAGTTATACTGTTTGATTATTGCTGTTATTATCATCACATTATCAAAGGTTAGTGGGACTAATGGTAGCTGATAACTTAGTTAGCTATATGAACACTAGCCAAGCAGCCTAGCAATCGAGACTCTTGACGGTTTAGTATGACCTGAAGGCAGGGGGGCGTGTGACCAGCAGAGACAGCCACAGGTGTCAGTAGGCAACACTGTGTCCTAAAAACTGTAACTGGATTACATTTTATGTTAACATAACGAGGTTATGTTGTTAATTTACATATTTGACCTTATCAGTAAATTGTCCATGTTCAGGCACACTTGGTGAGGGAAAGACTGAGGTCTTTCATACAGAAAAAAGCTCACATTGGCTTCAGACACAACGTGTTTATTTACATTTAACCAAAACACACAAACATAATTTCTAAGAGACAGACTTTTTGGCAGCTTTGTTAGCTCTTAAACTTGTACTGTTCATGTTACCTGCTAAATGGATAATACACGAGCTAGTCGAGCAGGTACAGTCTTCAATGAATATTCATGACTGTCTTAAAGAGTTAAGAGCCCCCCCTTTATTTCTTCTTCAAGTGTCCATACTATTGCAGAGATAACGACAACTGCAGTGTGTTGATACAGCAAAACATTTGACTTAATGGAGGGAACTCTAATTTTGTTTGTTATTTTAGAAGTTTTCCACTCTGCCTCCTCCATTATTTTCCTGTATCATATTTCTTTGCAACAACCTATTGTCTATATCAACTTCTGTTTTCTGTAAACAAAAACAAATTTATATCATCTGTACACTGGCTACCACAGCCTCAGTGACATTAGAGCAGATGGCTATATCAGTAAATAGTGATTAATTATAGACAAAACAGGAAATTTCAGCTCAAATAATGGAGAGGTTCCAAATTATTTGAGAAATTTCAAGAAATTTGGCTGAAGAATAGCAAAATAATGCACGTTTCCTTCCACTGCTGTTGTGTAAATGTTAGAAGTTGCTTTCTTCAAGATAAACAGCTGGTGGCACAGATTCTCCAGTCAGGTGACATAACAGTCTAATATCATTCCGCACAGATCTTATGTTTTCGTCTGCTATACTATTTTCAGTCTCTTCATTGGAGTAGTATCTTCAGTGAACATATTAGTTAACTTTTCCACTTGAACCAAGCATAAAAATTATAAAAATGCATGCAATATTTCAAGCATTTTTCAAATTTCCAGAATTTTTTTTATTAGCAAATTGAAAATGAACATAACAACAGGTGGATGCAAAACCACTTACTAACGTATCTCTCCTGTTAGTGTCATTTTTGCTCAATGTGAAGGCAGTAGCAATTGACAGGCTCATGTTTTTCAGGTCAGTTGAATAAATATGCAGATTTAAGAGTTGTTATTTCTATAAACTGACTTAAAACAATCTGTGCATCTGATTTCAATCTCATCCACATATGTCAGCCATCAATGAGAAATGCACCAGACCTATTTGAAATTGCTGAAAAAAGGTATTACATGTGGGCAACGATTCAGAGGTCCAAAGGCACCAGATAGATTAAGAAGTATAGTTATTGCACTCACATGTAATACCCACCACGACAGAAAGCAGCACCTCACACTCTGATTCATCCTAAAATGATGAATGAAGTGACTGAATTTCCACTTTGATGTAAGGTTTTCTTTTCATTTCACTGGTAATGACATTAACAGAAAACTAAAATGTGTTGGATAAGAGCTCTAGTATGAGTACGGTAAGAACAGTACCAAAAAGTGTGAACCTAATCTGGCTAATGCACTGCCCCTGTAGAAAGCCCAGACTCTAATAAGTCTTCTCTAACATTATCGATACATTACACATATCATAGTAAGTGTACCACTGGCCAGATATTCATAGTTTAATTCCAACAAATCCCATTCTGTGTATTACTTACATGCCTTCTCACAAAACCAGTGTTACATGTAATTAATGTACTCCTGTTATTACTGGCAACAGTTTCTTTATTGACAGGACACTCCAGAACCGATATAGTGAAATGTATCCAGGTAGCTAACTGGCAAGTGTTAGTCACTCCTGTGTTTTTCCACTACCTCGAGTGAAAGCAAAGCTAATTCATAGTCAAGTGAGGGGCAATGACGAAAGAACGTACGACTTCCCAAACTTAGAGGATACAGTGCCAATACCACACATTTTACATTTTACAGTCAGACTTACGGAAAACCAAGTTTCATTTTAGAACTTTACAGTATCGTTAAAAACCATATAAAATAAACATTTTTCATAAATTATGCTATGTTTAAAAGGAGGCAAAAAAAATATTTGCAGCCAATGATTTTTGTTACTTTGCTGCAGGATATTAAGATCTGTAATTATCATACACATCATGAACAGACACATGAGTATGGGCTGATTTGGGTTTTGAAACAATGTTGGTCTGGTGATGTTTTTCAAGCTGCTGTAGCAGTGAAAGTATTTTTAGGAAAAGCACAACTCCTGACTTCTTAAGTGTTGACAGTGAAGACAGCATTTGTTGACCAATTTCCATTTAATCAAATAATATTTTAACTTGTGGTCTTATACAACATTACAAACCCCACCACTTGGTAAGGCCAAGTTTTCAAATCAAGTGTAGTTTTCTAATGAAACAACAAACAGGGCCTCTACAGCAGCTACTATAGTGAGGATAAAGTTTGCAGTTGTGAGAAGCACACTTGTGCTGCATGGAGAAACATAGAGCTATTTCAGAATTAGCACATACACCAGATTGAAGATAAAGTTTCAGCTCAGCAAACATCCAGAGCAACTGACACTTCCCTTACCCGTTGAGCAAAAACAGAGAGGAAATTCAGACTCTCACAAGCCTGGCTTAACATCTAAAGACTTTTAATGAAAGGGACTCACGCCACCGACTACTGTACACCTGATCTACTACTTCCTGAAAGTTTCTTGGGACACCGTCCAACTCACGAAAACCACAAGTGGCAGTAAAAAACTATTACGAAGAACTGATACTTGAAACTGTTGTCTTTTAAGGTTGGATTTTATAAATAGCACATAAAAAGTGGGGCGCTGGGAGATTTTTGTAAAGATTTGTTAATATTACCCAGGACGAAGATGAAAATTAATGAAAAAGTCCAGAGTCTAACATTTGAGTATTTGGTCCACAGATGGTCTGAGCCAAGGCCTGACAAGTTGCTACTAACAGACCTACTGCCTATTTCACACTGCGTGCCTACATATTACTTGGGGCCTGAGCATAGGCATGTGATTTGTGGTATTCTTTCTGTCTGTCTAAGACACAACACATCTGATTTGACATATTATCTTTGTTTTATAACACGCTGGTAAGGGTTTATTTTAGAGGTCCCATGTTGTCTAATGGGACCCCTAGCTAATTTCCTAGAATCTTTCCTCATAATTTCCTAAAAACTAGCTTGCATTTAGCTGTAAATTTATTTAGCTGTTTCCAAGAAAGGCTTTGCAATTTGGTCCAAATTATAAGGGAAATGGAGAAAGTGTAAGTTGTAAACACTCGTTATATTTGAGTTAATAAGAAAATACGGAAATTATGGTGTAGCTATGTGAAAAATATAAAGATTTGTCAATATCCAGTTTCCTAGAGGGACTAATATTAATTTAAATGATGTTTCCATTAAACTCATACAACAGGACACCTCAAACATGCTACCTGTCAACAGTTTCATCACAAGTCAGTGTACAAGATTAAACTACAAGTAACCATAGCAACAGTGCTTCTGCTTCATGCTGGTATTTCTTTTTTTTTTTTTTTATTGTCAACAAATGCCATAAAAAGACCATAACCAACAATACACTGGTCATACTAACAAGTACTACCTGTGCATCCAACGCCTGATATACAGTGACTTATTCCCCTATGACATAGGTGTCCAGAGACTATATAAAATATATTTATATAGAACGACTTGTTGTATATTACACAATTCACAAGCTCATAGTGGACTCTGAACCTGTGATCTTTTGATACAACTCAGACACTCAACACACAGGCAGCTTTAGCATGACAGCAGCTTAATGTGTTGAATACTGTTATGAAGTGCTATTACAGGGCTGCAATTAAAAATTATTTTTATTATCAACTAATTACTTCCATTAATCTATGAGTCGTTTGAAAATGTCCGAACATTGTGAATAATGTCCATCCCAATTTCCAGCCAAAAAACCCAAACATATAGACGGGTTCGGAAGTTTTATCATCTGTGCGATGCGCTCTCAGGCATGGGGTACAAAACGACCCAAAATGATTAAGAGCTTATGAGGAGGTCAACATGAAAGGCTGTTTTTGTGCCTAAATCTGCACAAATTCCAGAGGCAATGTGTGGAAAATGTTCATTATCTCAAGACGGAAACCTGCTGGTTAGCTCAGAATGCAGAATTAGCTGTTAGCTCCAGTGATCTGGTCACAGCTTCTGGATTTTATGAAGGCTGTGGATGGTCTTACACTGAAACTGCAGGGATAAACACCAGTTTTAAGGTAAGACAGCTCACACTGTTACTGTGTGTCTAAGGTTGTGTAATGAATATTGCTCAGGCTCTATCTTGTGTGTCTATGACATGTGTTTAGAGTTTCCATTTGGGAATTGGTGATACCTGAGAGAAGATCAGAGTGATGGCTCTGGATGAAAAATGCATCACATTGTTATGCTTACAATTTTCCATAAAATTATAAAACAGTCATGCAGTCTCTTTTCATGTGGCTGATCAATAATACTGATTAAATCTTGGATTGGCACAGTTTGTCAGGAGTGAAGCACTGCCTGTTTACACCGCAGTCATCTCTAATGTGAGTTTTTGCATTATCTGGTATATATCCAGTGCCTGGTATATTTCGAGGAAAGAGCAGGATTTTCATACATTACATAGTACTATGACAAATATGATAACCAGAATGATCACACTAGTGCTCTCGCCTAGTGCAGCAAGTAAATCGCATGACAACCTTCTTTTTTAAAAAAAAAAATGTTAACAGTATGTTTAACCCATGCTACCAGTTGATGTTTCTCGACACAGAAAGGTAATTTCTCTTTACCTGTGGAGCTAACTTTGTGAATGGCCTCGTGTAGCATTATAACTGCTACCAGCTGCTGTTTCTCACTGGAATATGTATCATGTTAGCTGCCAGAGTTGAAAGATGTCTGTCAAAGGTGGCGTATGGTTAAAAAAATTATGCAAAGCAAGCATGTGTGTCAATTACAATCCACCTATAAATAATAATTTCATGGGTTTCCAGGAAGCTGCTTTATTTCTAAATAGCGAAAATGTCCATATATGGGTTTTCTACCCCAACCCAGGTCTGAAGCTGATTGCTGAAGCTCATCCAGCAACAGTGACGCTCACTGGCTTTTGTGACAAACAGAGGCATCACTTTTTGTTGCTGATGGATTTGTTGAAAGTGTATTCTTTGGTTACTTTGGGCTTCACAACCCAAACATTAGGGGTAGGCAAATGAATCCCCAAAGCATGAATACTAGCAATACAAAGTTTTGTTTTAAGTGTTGATACTAGTGTCAACACGCATCCTTGTTGCTATTGTATGCATGTGTACAGTGATGACCTCTCTAGTCTTAGGGAAAGTATAACAGCCAATTTTTGGCATTTTATAAACAAAACAACCAAACGATTAATCTAAAAAAATAATATGAAGATTAACAATCATTTGCTGCAGCTTCGATGTCTCCAAATCCCACTCCTTATAAGAATAAAAGTTTGACTGTGCTTTGAGGCTTACCTCAAAAGTATTAAAAATTTTGTGAAATTATGAAGCTTCTTAATCTTAAATTCAGGGTACAGTATTTCAAATCGTATCAGGATGTCTATAATCTGCTACAAATACAATATTACCATATGTGTTTATGTAACATTATTTGGGCCTAAAGCAACGTGACATGTTGCAGCCAAATACCAAGCTTAACTCAAACGTCTATTAGCGACTGTAGAGCCCAAACGATGAGCACGTTGATGACCTGTAGCTATAACATATTAAGCAGCAAAGGTTGCAGTTATCAGCTGTCGAGTTATTAAATGACAGCTGGCTGTCCAACAGAGCAGAGAGCTAATATCAGCTAGCTAGACCTGCTAAGGATGTTGCAGCTTGCGAGCAATGAAAGGTAATGATTTAGAGGGCAATTATATTGTGATATGTTTATTATTATTACTATTACCCAGTGGACATATGTTCCTTGTCTTGCACTTGGAGCCTGTGTTAGCGGTTGCAGAATGAATGCATGACAGGGCCTGGCTAGCTTAGCCGTCGGAAGCTAATCCAGCTAGCTAGCTGTCAGTTGACCTGCCGTCCTCTCAGAGCAGTCTTGCTCTTTTCATACGAGGGTAATATTATCAAAATATGTACTGCAGCTTCTCCCCAGTTTGGTTACCGTAATACTGGCCTGCCCCCCTTCCGCCCCTGCGCCTAACCCTGCTGGCAGAGGCGGTTCCCCCCCCTCTCTCGTCCAAAGCCGGGCCCTCCCCTCTCTTACCTCTGAATTTCAGTTCGTGCTGAGGCTCCAAGAGCAGAACCTGTTCCGGCCTGGCCATATCCCAACAGCTGGAGCGGGGTTATCGCACTGCAACCAGTTCCTATCGGTTAGGATGTTATTAAGTGCTGCAACGTCCACGGAGTTATTTTATCAATGAATTAGCGGTGGATATCCTGATCCTGTCCCCCCCCGGTCACTGGTGCTACTCGAGCTGCTAACGGCTGTTGTGATGCAGCAGGAAGGGAGTGAGAGACAGCCCGGTGACGTCACTGCCTCTGCAGAGAAAGAGAGAGGGGTGGGGGTTGAAGCAGGGTGATGATGGGTGATGATGGGTGATGCCAGGGTGCACCCAGGGCTAGTTGGGGCCACCACCTCAGTTTATAAGAAACCTCAATGTGTGATATTTGAGTGCAAGGAAGTGGCTAAAACATGAAGGTTGTCATTTCTGACCAAAGACTTCAGCATCTAAGTTTACCAAATATATATATATATATCATAGTGGAAGAAATAATAACAATAACAACAACAACAATATCATTATAATAATTATTATAATTGTAATGATGATAATAATGATAATAATATAGTAATGAAAATACATTTTTATAGCACTTGTAAGGCAGATCCTTTACTTGGGTTACCAGTTGTTCAACAATACTCAGCAACCCATTTACACAAGCTCCCACACTGCCATGTAATGTTTAATTATAATATTGATACCCCAAATTAAAGAGAACCTTAATTATTACAGATGTAATAGTTTACAGACATATTTCCCATCATCCACATACTTTTACCTGCTTTATAGAGAAAGTGACTTGGCTTTTTTATATACAGTACTACTGCAAAAGCCAGAGTCATGCCGAACTATCCTCAGCGACAAGAGGAACAAGTAGTCCTGCAGCAGATGGTCTGGCACCCAAAGAGCCCTGATCAGAGCCCAGTATCAGGGAGTCAGTCTGGGATCACATGAAGAGGCAGAAGACACCGAGACAGCGTAAATCCACAGAACTGTGGCAAGTTCTCCAAGATGCTTACAACAACCTACCTGCCAAATACACTAAAAAACTAAGTGTACTGAGGAGAACTGGTGCTGTTTTAAAGACAAGAAGTGGCCCTACCAAATATTGATTTCATTTAGGTTTTTCCATTTACTTCACTTCAAAACTAGTCATAGGATCATTTTTGAAAGCATCCTCACTTTACTTTTAGTTCCTAAAACTTTTGCACAGTACTATGTACAGTAGATACAACTTTGCTGGGGTTTATAAGTGTCCCCACTCTTATAAACCCCCAGTGAAGTTGTGTCAAAAAAAAAGTGTCCTGCCTTCTCAGCACTATTCAAAGTGCAGTGAAAATCCCTCTGCCAGTGAAACGCACATCTCAAGTGTCTTATACATATATATAGCCAGGCGTCTGGCTGCCAACTGAACAACACAACCAATCACTAACAACATTGTCACTGTATCCCCAGGGAAAAAGTTAATGCACACATCTCTCTTGGGCCTAACTCAAGGGAGTACAAAACTACACAGAGACAGACACACACATAGGCTGCATGCAGGACCAGAGGAGGAGAGAGGATATATTTGTCAATCTTTTATTAGTAAACAATTGACAATTCCCTTTTTACACATTCGGAAATACACTGCAAACAAGTGTTTTCAGGCATTTTGTTACAATCAATATGAAACGTAGTAAAAAGCTAAATATGGTAACTACAGTGCTGATGGTATTACTGCAAATGGTGAATACGTCTATTGTGGTCACAAAACTGGCTTAGAATAGAATATAGTCATTGATTTGTGTGCAATTTGATGGTATTTATCTACACTGAAAAAAATACATAATATAGATTAATCACATTCCCAGGGCCAGCCCAAGACTAATGGTATTTTTCAATGCAAAACTGGCACACACTATCCATGCCTACAGTTTCCAAATAAGGGGAAAACATGTATCATCATTGTCAAACTTCAAATATTTTTAAGCATTTTATGTGATTAGTACTTAAATCATTATATCACATCAACAATAAAAAAAGGTTAATTATGCATGATGTAGTAAAATGGTTTTGACATTATTTGGCACCACATTCTCCGTAGCAATAAGAACTGAGCAAACAGTCAAAACCTAAAATAACATCACGGGACATTAAGAAAGTCTGACACCTTTACAAGAATGTTTCATCAAGTGATTTCACAGAGATATTAGCAGACTGCAGACAGAGTGTTAGTTAGAAATATGAGCCAATTAATGCAAACAGTCAGTCAAAAGTGCAGCTTTCAAAGTACCAGAGTGATTCCCTTTTTAATATGATTTTCTGAAGCTTAAGCAAATATTTGCTAGAGTTGGCATTATGATGTAGTGCTGTGTGAATTATCAAAGACAACAGAGTGAATTAAAAGTTTAGGTTATGACCTAGAATGCCACTCTGGTTTAGAAGGGATTTGGTTGGCCGCAATACACTGCTCATTTGATCAACTTTGTATGAGCAAAACTGTCATCAAATAAGCATAAAATGAGGTCAATAGAAACCCGTCATTATCGTCTGTTGGAGACTGTTTGCACAAGTGGAAGTTTGCTGTGTGAACATATTAGTCTGTAACCGATTTCTCGGATTAGGTCACATATTACCTTTGTCATAATAACAACTATTGCACTCCATAGGAAAAATCCTGAAAAATAGGCAGCGCTGCTTAGCACAGAACTCATCAATAACAGCTACATTTAAGATGCTTAAAGGCAAACAAAGTTTCTTTCACTTACAGAAAAGCACACATTTCATATTTATAAATGTGCAGTTGCAGTCTAATTAAGACCACATCTGTATTTTTTTTGGCAACTTTGAAAAGAGGTTTTGGGGCTTGTGAGATACAGCATGAAATTACACAGAATTAATAATTCAGTTTACACTCATGGATCAACTGCTACTAAAGTTCAATTAAGCCAATATAAGAGGTGAATGAGACTGCTAGAACTTAAGGATCACGGAAAAATAAGTTTTTCTGAATGTAAGAGGTGATGATAGGGCTTTGTGAAAGCTGTAATATACTGTATCATAATTGAAATCTGGCCCTACGGTAAGAGCCTGGAATTTAGAGGAACAAGACGGAAGAGGTTAGAGAAAGGAAAGTCAGAGAGCAGCTCTTGGAACAAAGTGAATACAGTAATTCAGAGCAGAATGGAGACAAAGGTTCATTAAGGGGTCAGCATGTCGACACAGTGCCACATCTGAATCTCCACCTATAACCTTCTGCTGAAGGGAGATTAAAGCTCTACAATCTGAGTTTCCTCTAAGTGAGGTCTCGTTTCCAGATCTTATTGTTTTCATCACAAGCCAGGTAGTAAAACAACTTTGGATGTGTGAGCCAGTGCTGATTATATGGGGGGAGAAGAAAAAAGGAAAGGCGAAAAATATTTATGGAACAATTAAAGAATTTGGCAATACCTCACAAAAATCGACTTCTCCTGTAAAACTGCTGTTAAGTAGCAGCAAAGGACTGAAGACAGGCAGGCTCAGCAGTGAGCAGTTAAAATGAGATTAGAGAAAAATGACGCTCAAGTAATATTTGGAAACAACTGGCAGGATGCTCTGTACTATGGAGTACTTCATATACACGAGTCTGTTCATAGATCTTCTGCAATTACAAGTGGAAATGTGGAACACATGTGAGCAGCTGGAACTGTTCTCGTATAATCAACTTCAAGAGTACCAGTGGAGTCAGCATTTTCTTTCTGCCTTGATTAAAGCACGGACGCTGGGAGATGTGGACTGTGAGGTTGTTCTCGTCACAGAAATGAAATTTTACAACAATTTTAAGTCGTGGTTCTAATTCTGGGATGATCAAAATATCCTTCAGAACAAAAAGAGAGAACCGTTTATAATAAAAGGAATAGTTTGGGTAATATGCTTTTTTCGCTATGTGGTGGAGAGTTAAATAGGAACAAAACCAATCTCATATCTGACCATTACATATAAGGCAACAGCCAGCAGCTAGTTAGATTAGCTTAGCATAAAGACTAGAAACAGGGGGTGTACAGATAGCCTGGCTCTCTTTTTATGTTGAGGTATGCTAACCAGCTGCTAGCTCCAGTTTCATATTTACCATATAACACATATACAGGTATGTGTATTTCCCAAAATGTTAAACTATTCCTTTATTATAAAAGGAAGTAGGCTCCCACACACCTTTCATTTCCGCATATTTGACTGTGTGATTGTGGTTCACATCAGAACATCCATTTGTTATTTTGCCTTGATGAAAACAGCAATCACACACTGAAATTAAAATTAAGCGTGCGCCATCCTTCACGGGTTTGTCCTCCAGGCAACATTGAGATGAGAGATTGGTACAAACACTGATAATATCTTTCATCAAAAATGCATGATAAATGAGTGATTATACACATGAAGTATAAAGATGGATCCTTTATGAAGTTGAGAATGTTTGGGGAGAAGTCTAACAAAAAAAAACCAAGCAAAAACAAAAGGCAATAACTTAAGTATTATCAAAATAATTTGGTGAGATTTAACCATTTTCAGTCCATTTTTGGTCGAAAGGTAATAGATTTGTACAAATTTACAAGTACAAATGGCTTCTGAATGAATATGATAAAGGTCCTTTGATCACCTAGGGCTATAATAGATCAGACAGAGACTGGTGTCCATAATAGAAGCCGGACTAACTGCATGTATGGGGGTCTTTCACTGACACATGAATGTATTTATGCAAGTATTTTTGTCAATGCTCAGTGAACAAGAAGGATTTCTCCTGCCTGCAATTTTCAGACGATACAAGATGATTTGCTGTGAAGTGCTGTAAAAATACATTTGCTACTATCATCAGAGTGACACTGCTGCACCCGGGCGTCAGGGACAGGAGGGTGTTTGAGGCGCTGCGTGTGGAGCCATAAGCCGAAGCAGGCCAGGGACACAGAGAGTAAGCAAAGGTCAGGTCACAGGTCATGTGTGGACAAGTCACCGGCATCATCAGCAGCACGTCCTGCGAGACTCTGAGGCCTGACGTCCCAGTTTGAAACCTTTTCCTGAACTTCCTCCTGCTCCATCTGCAACAGGGATGCGCTTACCTGCGAAACACAAACACATTTACATTGGGTTACCAACATTCAGTACATAAACACTTTTTTAGTGTTTAATGATATTTCATAATATAACAAATGACGCAATTTGTCATGGTAGCACTGCTTGCCAGTAATTGACAGTAATACTATAGCTTTGTCCCAGTTCCACACTACATACTGAGTCTAAAGGTGCTTTAGAGCCCCGGAAAGATGAAGTAAATTTTTCCACTCATGCATGAAAAGGCAGCAGTCGCCTTTCACATAATTTATATGCGAGACAATACAGCTCAGTGACAAGCTGTTAAGTAATGCCATACATTTTTTATGAGCTTCTCCATCTTGTATTCTAACTTACTAAACTTACTAAGAAAATATACTATAAAGATTAGCATAAAGCACACACTCCGTGCAAGTATCGTGTAGTCTGTAAAGGGGATGCAGCTACTGTGTATATCTTGTGTTTTTAAGGAAACTCAAGCTTATCAGTTGCCCATGACAGAAGTGAATCGACTGCTTCCTCACCCACTTGTCTCTACAGATTTTTGTTTCAAAACTAAGTGCCAACATGCCATGATTAAGTGCTTTACTTCCAAGATTATCTGGAGTTACACCTGTAATTGGCAATACTGTTCAAAATATAGTCTGCCTGCCTAAAAATGCACAGGGAAAAAGACAATTGTGTTAATGCTGTACGGTGCTTAATTTGTTTAAGTATGACACAGATCAATAGGAACCTGCAGATGTGGGGGTCAATGACACCAAATACTCAAAAAACAGACTCACTTATCTCTATAAACACCTCATTGATGTTAATGGCATTCTTGGCACTGGTTTCTACAAAGATGGCATGGATGGAGTCAGCATAGTCCTTGGCATCCTTCTCTGTTACCTCCCTGTAAATACAGGAGGTAGATCAAAATCATTATGTTGCAATATGATTCTCCAATTTCATGCATGACCTGCTAATCAAATAATTTTTCTCCAGTTATCATGTGGAAGATTTCCCAGTTTCACAGATGATGTCAATATCAAAAGTGCATCTGAGTCTCGGAATGTTTAAACTTTGCAGAAGACATCAAGTAACAACAAAAAAAATTCTTTAACTATTCCTTCTTTAACAATAAATGTGAAAGCTTACTTTGTCCACCATAAATAACTGCAACTTTCCTACTAAAAATCTACTGCAACTCAATAGCCATAATGATTAAGATGAACAAAAAGAGGTGAAAGTCTGATCACCTTACATTTAACAACAGAGTAATTTGACAGAATACCAGTCAGTATGAGCCAGCGTTCCTCCAGAGCAGAATGGACTCCAATGATATTTTAAGCCAAAAATGACTTGTGATGCTAAAACATAATATCCGCACATGGCCTCTTTTTTCAGTGAATTCATCATCTAAAACAAACATCTGAAGTCCCATCATCACTCTCAAGTTGTAAATGAGAAGGCCCCATTATAGTGCCTACTTTCATTACACAAACGATCCCTAACTCACCTGGCATCGGACAGGTCACACTTGTTGCCAGCGATGGCAACCACTATGTTGGGAGGACCATGCTGGCGCAGCTCCTTTACCCAGTTCTTCAGTGTTTGGAAGGACTCCTGGTGATACAAGTAAGCAACATGTTTCACTGAGAGAAGCAGACAGCATGTAGTTCCTCTGGTGAAAGCTTAAAGGAAATGTTTGACATTATGGGAAATACACAGAGAGTTAGATGAGAATATCAATACCGCACTTAAATCTTTATTGTGGATATGAAGCCAAAGCAATCAGCCAGTTAGCTTACGGGAGGTTATGGGCTGGAATATTTCTTGGCAAATCCATCCAGCCCAACATGCTAACTCTCGGCAAGACAATGTTTTATCAAACTATTCCTTTAATGCGCACATTAATTAAAAATTCAGGACAGACATGGAATAAAACAATGAAACTATAAAGAAAGTACTTAGCGGATTAGTGGTTGAGGAGAAAAAGTAAACAATACCTCTTTTGTGATGTCATAAACAATGATGGCTGCCGCTGAACCTCTGTAGTACATCGGTGCCAGTGCACGAAACTATGGGAAGGCAGAGAAAGAAAGCAGTGATGAGTAATGCCCTGTAGCAAAAGAGCAAAAAGAAAAGGGACGTCAAGAATTTCAAAAGATCTTCTTCAAAGACGATCAATCATGACTCATCTTTATAGACTGTTTACCTTGATTTCCTTCCAATTTTTCATTTTTGGATATGAAAAGAACACTAAAAATATCATCTCTGTGTAATTGCACTATTATATATTTTCACACCCTTTAGATCAAAAAACAGTGTCAAGGCTTTTCATAGACTAAGGCTAATCCATTACGTAGCCACAGACCATGGTGATTACACTCACTGTGCGTTTCATTAGAGTCAATAACACTGAGTGAAAATAAGAAAAACTAAAAATAAACAAAAAAGACACCAAGCACCATTTTACAAAACCAGAGGCCTGGTGTTCTGAGCCTATAAGCCGAGCAGTTTCATTTAAAATGGAAGTATGGTGAGTCTTTCCACCAAGACCTCACACATGTGGGAGCCATCAAGAGAAAGATGAGCAGAATGTGTCAAAATCTGTTAGCGTTTTGATATTTATGGAAGACTATACATTTGATCTCAGCCCAATACATCACAAAGCCCTGCATAATCACAACAACATGTGCAAAAAGTCTATAGCTGCCTGGAGGGCTGGGGGTTCCTTCTTCTTTTTTGCCAGGTTTTGGTATTTTTCTGGTAAAATACTTTCCAGTGCACAGTGAAAGCTGGCTTCAACAATTAGCCTGCTGGAATAACATTTTAAAACTTATCAGGTTTTTACCTCATGCAAAGGGAATGAGAGGGTTAAACCCAACTACAGCATCATTTTAGTATCTGACCTATTCTGAGCTACAAATAACCAGGCCATTGTATCAACAGCAGTGATGGAAAGTTACTAAGTACATTTACTCAAGTATTATATTTCAGAACAATTCTGAGGTATTATTTACATTTTCTGTCCAAAAAAGTCCAGTTGCCAACAACAATAACAATAAAATGCCACTTATATGTTGCCACTATTTCAAGAAAAACTGAACATTATAACCTTCATGAAGGGAGGATTTATTGTAGGACTTTTGTATTAGACTACGTTAGCTTTAGCTAGCTGTACTTAACAAACTGACATCTGAATGTTTTGCAAACAGACTATTTTCCATCTACAACTCCTAACTTGTGAGAGTATTTTTAAGCCCTCTTGCAATATAGGCTGAACCAGGGATCTTAACAGGCTAATAAAACCATGTGTCACGTATTAACTAATGATATTTATTTTAAAAGAAACAACCCATCTGTTATTTCAAAAAGACCTTCACTTGGAATGACCCTGCCTTCCCGCCAATTCTATTTTCCTTTACAATACGGTGGAATAAACTATCCGTCTTGGAGTGACACTGTTACCTCAGGAAAGCACACATTCCACATAATTATAGTTGTTACTGGCCCCAAGTCCACCAACGGGTATCCAACTTGGGATATTTGGCAGAGGCACTGAGGAGAGCGCTGTCTGTTTCATTGGCCAGTGTCGGGCTGCACCACCGCCAGTCCTGTGTGGTCTATCTGTGCCTTAACCCAAAGAGCAATCACAGCGAGGCCAGACATCTGGCCACACAGCAGCCCAGAAAACAGCCCCAGTGATGCCCTTCGAGTGCTGATTAATTGCTGAAACCATGAGCTGGGTGCGTAATGAAAGGAACCCTACTATACCAGTAGGATGCAAGGTTCCCCTTGCTTGTTTTCAGTGAGAAGGAGCAGCGAGGAGGGGGAGGCCTGGATGGGCTGTTGACAGCTGGGCTCAGACGTACTCGTAAGGCCTCATGTGGTCTCGAGATATGGATTGTGGAGTGTGGAAATCACAGAGCTTTTCCTTACTGCCCTGGTCTCTCCTTCCATGTGAATTGGCTGGCTCTGTGTTCCCCTTTCTCAACTCAACAGATTTTGATAGGCCAAAGCTCAACAGAGGTTAAAAAACAAGCTATGAAAGGCTTCAAAATACCACAGCAGCTTTGTAGGAAAACACAGTCACACACACACACACGCAAAACCTACCAAAGGAATGTTGTTACTTTTTCACTCACAGATGTGAAACACTTGGGAGACCAAGAGGCCACATGGGAATAAAAGAGGTGGATTTGTGGGAATAAAAGAAGGGGGAAAAAAATTGAAATGAATATGAAAGAATCACAGGAAAATAGAGTGTCGCAAAGAAAAGAATTATCGCACAGGAGAAAACACAAAGGAAAAAAGGAGGACATTCTGATGCAGTGTGACAGTGACTCTCAGACAAGACACAGTAGCAGCACACGCCAGTGGGCTGAGACAGCTTGGGTTTCTTCCTCTCATCTTATCTTTAAAACGGGGCTGCACTGATGTCCCCTCAAGGCCAAGAAGGAACCGTGGCTCCCAGGGTAGGGGGATAAAGAAAAGAAGCATCTTATCTCTCCTCTCTGGAGAGGACAGCAGCAGGGATAAAACATTACAACGGCAGGGGATTGTGCATGAGAAAAAGAGAAGGGCATGCACAGAAAAAGGGAAGTGATGTGGAGGGCAAATGCAGAGAAATGTGGGATAGAGTGTGTGAGTCAAAAGAGAAAGCAGTTCCTTACGCTACAACTGTCTGGGGCTTGGTGTCGATTTCACAGGCCTTAGCACTAAAACTGTATTAAGACACCAAAATGTATCCTGTATCACGCATCGTCTGTAAGTGTGGTTTCAATGCGAAACTTTGTGTGCGTGACAAAGCTTTTCAAACCAGGCTTCTATAGACACACAGGAGTCCAGATTACATAAGAAGGGTCACAAGGACATGATAATTGCTGACAAAAGACACTTTCCAGGGGTGTACTCAACATAAAATCACACAAAAGGAAAGAAACAGCACTCTTTTATGAGTGTCACAAAGTGTATGAGTGCAATGAGAAAGAAGAAATGAGATAGAAAGGAGAAGCAGGACACAGATTAAAGGTGACAGAAAGGACAAATAATGACAGACTCTACCTCTACCATACTAACACACTGAATCATCCACTGGTTTAAAGAATGAAAATCCACCACACCACGCATCATTTAAACTCTAAAATAGTGGACTCCTGACACAAAAGCACTAAAAGAAGTAGAATATCGATTAGGGGGCAGAAGTGTACCTATAGAAAGGTAAATGTTGCCCCCTATCAGAAGTAATGAATAACTGCACTATTCATGTTCCCCCAGGGTAGTTCAGGGAGTGGTTCACACACGTAGGAAGCTTTTTCACTTCCTTTAAAACCAGTGAGAAAAATTCTGAATAAGCCAAGTTAAACTGACTTATTACAATATTAAAAATGTGTGTGTTGTTGGGCAAAAACACATGTAAATCCTCCTCAGGTTTATTATCCACCAGCCAACAAAAAAAACAAAAAACAAAATCCTACAGCCAATACCTCTGAAGAGATTACTAACCCGCTCCTGTCCTGCTGTGTCCCAGATCAGGAACTTGTGTAGTTCATTTTGGTATTGCACTGTCTTGGTCATGAAGGATGCCCTGGTGAAGAGAAATGTTTTACAAAATACAGAAAAATAACAGAACTGCAGCTGAAGCTTACAGGTTTTATTCAGACTTATTTTCAAGAGTCTGAGACAGCGGCAAAGACACACATCTTCACTTCATCATCATTAGCTGATTTAAGATGTCTTATACTCTGTGCTAGCTTTAGTAAACAACATCACGTTAAAAAAAAGTCAGATTTACAGTCAATTACAGTGTGACACATACTCTGTTTTTGAGGCTGATAATAAGAATTGGTTTTGATTATAAAATTAGATTTTGATTCTATTATGAAAAATTCAATAACAACATATCTAACTGCATTCTTGGCATATTTCACAGATAAATAAATAACTGTCAGTGTTTGTCAGTGTAATGGCGATGCTTGCATTTTACAATGTTTGTAATCCTGTATTGGAATTTCTTATTATTTGACATGCTGACAGAGATATATCTGTGAGAAGCTAAGATTGGTCAATAATATTGGTCAAAGTTATTCAGTTTACTGTAATATGAGACAGAAAAAGCAAAAATTCATTATATTTGGAAGCCAGGGCCAGTAAACTGTTGGCATAGGATATTTCAAATAATTATTCAATTATCAAAATAGTTACAGATTAAATGTCTGTCAAATGTTTAATCTACAGATTCTTTCAGCTCTGACTGCCATGAGTTATTGATGATTGACAGAAATCAGCTGACTACACGATAATGTCCTACAACAACCATAAGCACAACAAATGGGACAGAGGATATAAACATCACTTCCAGCGTGGGAGACAGCAGGAACTTACCCAATTGTTGGGTTGATGTTTGGGTCAAAGCTGTCCTCCACAAATCTCCAAACAATACTTGACTTTCCAACACCAGTATCCTGCAGAGACAAAATAAAGACAGTGCTTACTAAACTCAGTCAGAAGCAGTTACTAGAAATACAATCACAATGATAAAAACACATTCTCTGGCAATAGGCCTGGACATTATTGCTTTATGTGGCCTCTTCTGCTTCCTGCTCCTCTTGTAGACCTACAACTTACAGATTAATGAAACAGGACACATGTGGTTAAAGGAGAGGCCTCCATAATTCTAAATCATGGTTTATGTTGTTGTTGCTAATATGGTGGAGGAGAGGCTTCCGTCTGGCCACTCAGCCATAAAGCCCAGATCGATGGTGTGCTGCACTGATGGCTGTCCTTCTGGAAGTTTCTCCCATCTCCACACAGGATCTCTAGAGCCCAGTCAGAGTGACCACCGGGTTCTTTCTTCATCTCTCTTACCAAGGCCTTCTCCCCCAAATGCTCAGTTTGGCTGGGTGGCCCGCGCTAGAAAGATTGCTGGTTGTTCCAAACTTCTTCCATTTAAGAATTATGGAGGCCACTGTGCTCTTGCGAACCCTCAGTTTGTTATTTTCTCTATTTTTTTGTAGCCTGTGCCTCAACTCAATTCTGTCCCTTAGCTCTGCAGGCAGTTCCTTCCACCTCATAGCTAGGTTTTTGCTCTGATATGCATTGTCACCTGTGAAACCTTATATAGACAGGTGTGTACCTTTTCAAATCATGTGGTAAATTCAATTGACTGGACATGATTTGAAAAGGACTCCAATCAAGGTGTAGAAATATCTCAAAGATGATCAAGAGAAGTGGGAGGCACCTGAGCAAAATTTCAAAATTTCAATTTCAAAAGTGTCATAGCAAAGGGTATGAATACTTGTGTCAATATGATATTTCATTTTTTTCTTAATAAATTAGAATTAAGTATTTTTAAAATTCTGTTTTCACTTTGTTAGTGTGTAGATTGGTGAGGGAAATTAATTTAAATAGATTTTAACATAAGGCTGCAACATATCAAAATTAGAAAAATGTGAAGTGGTCTGAATACTTTCTGAATGCACAGTGTTTCAGGAATGTATTAATTGGATGCTGCTAAAGAAATGATGGCTGAATGCTGTTGTTGAATGTGGTCTGGATATGGATGGATGTGACTGATTTTTAGATTTTTAAGTGCAGAAAAGACAAAAATTATTTGAGAATATAATGTATGTACTGTCCTTGTCACTCTATTGATCACAGGTATGAGCATATGTAATGTAGCCCATGTAAACAAACCAACCTGATGAAGGAGCAATGGGGTTTATTTGATGTTACAGGTACGAATATGAACTACAGGCAAACATGTTTAGATAAAAATCCATACCGACTTACCCCCAGGAGACACACTTTTAGCTCTCTCAGTGCCATATCGATCTCCTCTCTGTCAAAATGAGTTTGTTGTGATGATGATCATTGACAGTTTTCTCCTCTTATCTTCAGTATTCTTCAGGTGGCCTGTGTTTACAAACAACTTTACATCATCGTGACCAAAAGCTGCCACACACACGCCTCAAATTAGGTAATAATTATTGCTGTTAGCGTTAAAACGTCCAATATCCGGTCGTATTTGCCATATTGTGATTAATAGTAAACAAGCTAACTAGCTAACAGTGAAGCCTCCAAATCGCCCCGTCTCCATCTTGAACTCTGTGGTCACGTGACTGCTCAGCTCTCTTTTTGTGTGTGTGTTTGGAGACACACAAAGCCCACGGGCTGTTATTTATGCCCAGTTATGTCGACTGTGTGCCCAAGCTGAGAAAAACAGTTTATCCGTTGAGTTGTTTACAGAATAAACCACCGGTGAATATCAGCGTCAGGAAGTGCTCTCAGGAAGTAGTTTGCTACCGTGTTTGAGTGACAGCTGTGCGGTGACAGCCCTCACCGGGACAGCGGCCCCGCAGAGCCGAGCCGAGACTCAAGATGGCAGGTAATGGCACTTTTTAAACTGTGTTTTCTTATATATTTTGACGCCTTTCTGGCACTTACAAAGCCGTATTATGCTCGTCAGAAATGCAACTGTTAAAATAGCGGCGCCTGCTTCGCTACATTTGTGCTATTCCAAGGCGAATTGTTAGCTTCAAGTCAAGCGAAAGGGCTGGACAAGCCGTGTTAGCAAACTTAGCACCGCTAGCTAGCTAGCTAACGAAAGCTACTCAGCGGTATCGAAATGGGTTGCTTTGGGGCTATATCTAAAGCGTATAACTTCACAGTATGTGTAGTTTTATTTTAAATCACCACTTTATTCTGTAGTTAGAAACTATCGAACGCCTTCAGCCGCGTTTATTATCGAACTGTTGTCATAGCAAGGGCTAGCGAGGTGACCTAGCTAACGTTAGCCAAGTTGCTAAAGTCATTTTCAGCCATAAGCTGGCCAAATCCTCCTTTATACCATAACAAAGGGGAGATGTTATTCTTTGCCAACCTGGTCCTTGTTGCTGTTAATAAAACACACGTAACGTTATTTACTCCACTCATGAAATACCATGTTTAATGTGTCTTTTCTAGATGAGAGTTGTTTTTATATTTGAAGCACATTCCCTTGCTTGCCCAGCTGTAAACACAGACATTAGCCGTCCCACCACATGCTTCTCCTTCTGGGACTTATTTCTGGGCTTTTCTTTTGACTACGCTTCCCTACTATTGTCCTGTGTCTAGTACTGGGTGGTACTGAATACTTATCCTAAAAGAAAGTCTTCTTGTAGTGTCAGTATGTTATATTATCACACAAATATGATGTAAAGACGTTGAAAATCACCTCTGAACAAGACAAGTTTCCCTGTCTCATTTGACTGCATGATAATGTGAAACCAAACTAAAAAGATAATTTTCCAACGGCAAGATAAGAAATTTTGCAGGGAAGAATTCTTAGAATTCTGATTTAGTACCTCCTTTGTATTTTTAGTTTTTTCCCCTTTCTTTATTGACGTTACAATTAGTTGTTTAAGAAAAAAATAATCAACAGCTTTTTTGATAATCTATTAATTTCTAATTGTGAGCTAGTTTTTCTTTATCTTATGTTTGTGATAGTTAACTGAGTATTTTTGGATTTGGACAAAAGAACATTGTTTCGAACGTTGTGCTTTAGAAAAATGTTATTGTGAGAAATATATCATTGTTCACTGTTTTGTCTGACCATTTTTAACCCAAACATTAATCAAGTAATCACACTAAAATCTGCAGATTAATCAATAAAGAAAATAATCATGAATTGCAGACCTAATTCTCACAAAGGAAAAGGAATATAATTTTCTTGTGTCACCAAATGAGAATAAAAAAGGGAGTTTGGGTGAGAGGGGCTTGTTACAATTCAAAGAAAGATCTTATAGGTAGTCTAGGTATTAGTAGTTTTAATAGCCTTTGGATCCCTGCTTGAGAAAAAACATTACTTTGACATTTAATGATTTATTTTGATTTCTTCTCTTATACATTACTACTCCGATAATGTCCTGTGATTGCACGTATCGGTTTTGCAGAGTGATTAATCAGCATTATCACTGTGATTTATTGTCAATGTTATTGAAGGACACTTTGTCCCCTCTTAGTAATTTGCAGCTTGTAAACCTGCAAACCCAGAACTTCTTTTCATTTTGTAGGGCAGACTGGTGTATAAAGACAGTGATGGTATATTGATGACAAATCTTCCACCATCAACCCCCCACTCCTCTAATTGTCTTGTCCTTGCAGGTCTATCTTTATACTTTGAAGATGGCCATGATGATTTGGACGACTGTAAGTACTCCAGTTATTTTAATTTGCTTACAAAATCACATTAAACAATACCTGGATTGAAGGATTACTTTCTTGCATATATGATATGTGGAACTTTGTTTTCCCTGCTTTCAGCAGTAGGGTATATATGGAAGTGTCATCTTTCTAGGCAACCCCATTCACCCATGTGAAATTTAAAGCTGTCAACAGTATTTCAGGGTTTTACGCCATGCTATTATTAGCAGTTATACAGACCAGCGGTCCCTGTTGTCTACATTAGCCAGGGTGATGAAACAGCATTTAGATCCAACTGCAAAGCCAGTGTGTATTTATAGTTGGACCATTAAATGGAATAATCAGTTAGACTTGAGTCTTTCTGCTTTATCCACACATTGGAGGTTCTTAATTCCTGACATTTAGTGTGACTCAGTATCATCAACATGACACTGTAAATACTGCGGTATATCTGTCAGTGTCCTAAGGATAAATGTTTAGTTTTTGTAGGCATTGTAAGTGTGTCTCAGACATTGCTCCAATTTGTGTTACTCTAAAATTACTTTTGTCTCTCTCCCACAGTTGGATTTGATGACTATGGTTCAGAGTGTGACGGCATCCGCATCACAGCCTTCCTTGATGCAGGACAAGACAACCTAACTCCTCTTGGGAGGCTAGAGAAGTATGCCTTCAGTGAGAATGTTTTCAACAGGTAAGTGGAGCCCTGTGTCCAGGAAACACCCAAAACAGACAAAATGGTTAATATCAGACAATAAGAAGCCTGTACCACGAAACGAGATTAGTGGGTTATCCAGCTACGTTTGGTCTTAATTCAGGTTTTCTAGGATCACAAAACAGAGGGTAGATCACCATGTTGCATAGGTAACCTGCTCCAGAACACTCCAGCGGATCAAAGGAAAACCTGCCAATAGCCTGACTACAAACCGGTCAGATCACTGGGAAAACTGGAGTCATCATTCCTACAGGATCCTGACAGTGACAAAAGAGCTTACAATAGTGACGAATAATGAAGAGCAATATAGATTTTTATAGATGAGTCAAATAATTTTGCTGTTCCAGTCTTTCCACATGTCATGGAAGGGAATAGTTTACCATACAAAGTAACTACATAATGACAATAAATGCTCTATTTCAATTGCAAAAAGATCTTGTTATTGCCAACATGATTCCTGACAGTGTAGATGCTTTTGCAATCAGTGCAGCTCAGAATAACATGATTATAACTGGCAATGAAAAACTAAACCTCCCGTTGTCTTTTATTAGAAAAATAATCCACATAGTTAAATATTCCCCATGATTACAAATGTCAAACATTTCACTCACACTAAAGACATATATACTGATTCCTGTACATATTCATAGCATTAACCTTACTTTAATATTTGGAAAATATTTCCAGTGTTACAGCTGCTTATTCTATTCTGGTTATGTGATTATATTTCTTAAATTTCACCTTGTTGAATATCACTCTCTGCTGTTTTAAGCAAATTTACCTGTGGGCATCATCATTCAATCTCTTGTCACATTAAGTATTTCATTAAGGGTTCTGATGATATCACATGTAATTTACAATTCTGCCTCTTACAATCGGAAACGTTTGTAGCTGCATGGTAAAACCCAACTGAGCCAGTTTTGTAACCAGTTTTGGGATACACGTTATTCAGGACAGTTCATGTTAGGCTCAGTGAAGCAAGGTTAACGCAAAGAGAGCCAGACTAAGTCGAACTCACTTCATCATACAGGCCCCAGGTGTTCATAACTGGCTCAGTGCAATGTACCCAAAGCCACCCAGAGCTGTTTTATGGATTGAGATGTTTGCCATATTGTAGTTTGATATGCTAAAACTTCATTCAGAACTCCCATATCTCTTAGTTAGCTACTACAGCTGTTGGTAGTCAGCTTTTTGAGATAAAATTATTCAAAACTTAGGGCTGCAGTAACTGAGGTGGAAAGTAAAGATATCCATTCAAAGCTTAGTTCTTTATAATTCACAAATACAAAGTTACACATTACAATACATAAAAATGCAGCCAAAAATATGCTTTTAATCAAGCTTCTCTTTCCTTTCTGACCATGGCTATGTCCACAGTAATGTTAATGAACTTGAGCTGCATCCTTATTTCTACACTGTGGCCTTCAATCCATGCAAAGGCCACTTTATTTCTTGGTTATCACTCATTTGTATTTTTCTTCAAGGTAGTGTTTATTTATGATTATTTTCATGTGTGTTACCAGAAAGAGAATTAATCTAGTTTTGGCATTTCAGTTATAGAACCCTGTTTGACAAGTGAACCATGATTTCAGATGTCTCTGCTGTAGTGTAGATGTCATCTCGTGGTGACGATGGTGTTGAAAACGTTGTGCCACTCCTAGTCAATCTTAGTAACAAGGAAACATCTGCAACCAAGTGGAACATAGTAACAAGGAAACATCTGTCAAATGGCAGAGAAGTATCACTTGATGAGAGGATTTAGCCGGATAATATTCAGAATAAGTTTTCATCATCATTATAAAGGAGTTAAACTCCATCACGTGACTGTTCAGCATTGATGTGACTTTCTTAGTAAGTAAAGTTACATTTTTTACTGTTTTTCTTATATGCCATTTAAACCTTAAAACAAGAAAATGTGTTATTTGCACTAATAAAAGAAGGCATCAGAAATTGAAATATTAGACTGACACATCTTAAGTCATCTCCAGACATGTTTTTTCATAGTCATCTGGACGAGACTCTGCATTCCTGTGTATTTACTAATCACATACCCGTGTTAACTCTATAGTTCAGGAATGCAAAAAGACTTTAAGTAGAGCCCTGGGTGGATGGTGTCTGTCTGAACATGGCATTAAGTTGACAAGAGTACTCCCTGTTTATAATAGGTTGTTAAGGATATTTTGTGTTATGTGTGGATTTTAATGTGGTACTTTCTGCTTTGTAAATAGTAAAAGCCTGCCAGGTATACTGAGTATGTGGTTTTTTGAATCATCACAGTTCCTCTGCAAACACTTACTACTGCTCTGTTGTCCCTACACAAATGTGTTTAGCTCCTGTCGTCATGCTTTTCATACTCAGCTTTGAAGGGTTCAACCCCTCCTGTCATTTCCAATACATGTGGGTGTAATGTACTTGACAGCTCTGTCAGTGCTGTGTGTTACGCTCTATGCACCCTGCACTTGTAGGTATTGGCAGACAGTCTACTAACTCAAAGCTCCTGTTGCTTTCCAGGCAGATCGTGGCTCGTGGCCTGCTTGATGTGCTTCGAGAATTCAGTGACAATGAAAATGACTTTATCAGTGTCATGGAGACAGTTGCCAGAATGTCAGAAGATGGAGGTAGATGCATTTTCCTTTTCACCTGTTTAGTTGTCATGTCTTTAGATTAATCTGCCACAGCCTAATATTAATCCAATCCAATTTGTATTTTTAATAAGAACAATTCATCCCTTTGGATTTAATCTCTACATGGTTGAAGGTATAATGCACCTGTTTTATCTTTGTTCCATAATCATGTAATGTGATTTGTGTACTCAGAGCCCACAGTGCGAGCAGAACTGATGGAGCAGGTCCCCAACATTGCAATGTTTTTACATGAAAGTCGGCCCAACTTCCCAGCCGCTTTCTCAAGATACTTGGTACCAATTGTAGTCCGGTATCTCACTGATCCAAATAACCAGGTAGGTTTTAGATTTATGGTTTTCTAGCTGACAAAAATCACTACTCACTAAGAATATACTTTTCTTCTACTTCTAACATATTAGATTTTTGTTGTTTATTTTTTGTTGGGTGATTTTCTCAACTTAAATAGAATAAGTAAAGTATAAAAAGCAATCAGATTTATTTGTGCAAAGTTTAAAAAAAACAAACAAACAAAAAAAAAAAGATTCTAAACCTGCTTCCATCTTTCTAGGTGCGGAAGACAAGCCAGGCAGCGCTGCTCGTTCTGTTGGAGCAGGGCCTCATCTCTAAAGCTGACATGGAGACCAAAGTTTGTCCAGTTCTGCTAGACCTCACAGAACCCAGGAGTGATGATGACTACAAAATAGAGGCTGTTGCTGTAAGAAAATCCACTTGTGTTCTAAGTTTTCTTTTAGCTGTCTGTTATTCAGTATTATGATAGTAAGCTTGACTGAAATATAGCTAAAAACCGCAGACGTACTAGACAAACTGGCTTTAGACTATAAAGGCTCACCTATTAAATCAGTATAAGTTCAATGCAGCCAGAGAGAGAGTGGGTTTCTTTTATTGCTACGTGGTGATCAGTCATTGCCTGTCTAATCCAGTCGACAGGCTCTTGTTTTATAGAGCATGACTGATGCCAGCAGATATTGTTTCTGAATGGTATGAATTGAAATTTGTCATGTGTTATTGAACTGTCAAAGTATAAATGCATTTCCTGAATGGATTTGTAATGCATCATTTTGAATTCCATGCACAGACTTTAAATGTGATTATTATTTATATTCTGTATTATTCATATTGTATTTAGTTGTTAGCTATTCACTCATTCAATTCTCCCAAATCAAATCAAGTTTTGTCAAATCAGGTTCAGCCCCTATTAACACACATAACCTCTTATATAACTCTCACACACACTTCCTATCCAGTCCCTGATTGTTTCTCCCTCAGTGGCACAGTATTTGACTTTCTATAAAGCTTTTCAGTTCAATTTTCAACTAGTTTTCAGTCATCACTGCAGTGTAGTGATGTAATTGAAGCACAGTCTTGAGTTGTGATGGCACTAAATGCTCTCCATATATGTCCTTTTACAGATCATGTGTAAAGTTGTCACCATGTTGAGCAAAGACACAGTGGAGCACCTACTACTGCCTCGTTTCTGTGACCTGTGCAGTGATGCCCGACTCTTCCAAGTCCGCAAGGTAACAACCCCCAAACCATGTTTACATCCTCCAGCTTAAAGATCAAGATACTTGTTACAGTCTGAAATTACCTACAAGATATTCTGTTTCAAACTGTGGTGATAACTGAGCCAGCTCTCACTTGAGCAAGAGTTTAATTGTGTTTTGGAGTTCCACGAGGATAAATTCAATAACTTTAATTCAATGCTTTAATTCTGTTTTGCGCATCAACTTAGCCCACACTATACTGTTGTTTTCTGAGGAATGTTAATTCTCTGGCGAACTGGTGCCAGTTGGGGAAAAGTTTTTGAGAGCTCCAAAGGTGGTCAGACATGGTGAATAATTTTTTGGCTCTTTGTAGCGGTGAGACTTTTTTTTTAATCAAGTAAACCTCCCTCTTCTCAATAAGCTAAACTTTGAAGTTCATTACTTTTTTTTGTTGCTTGTGTTGCCCAGGGCTTCAGTCTTGTTCAGTGAGCCATCAGACAATTTTCCAACAGTATTGTCAGGGAAATTGTACAATTGGAATATAGCTTTACACATATTAAGCCAATGCAGATGATGTATGATGGTTTTGCAGGAAAAAAATAAAAATTTTTATTGATTCGAACATTTAGATGTTGTGCAACTTCATTGTAAAAAAAAAAAAGTTAAAGCTTTTGGAGCTATTGCAAATGTGATCTTGTATTGCATTTTTTCCGAATTTACATTTTGAGGTTTACATGTTATGAAAAACAAATATGATCAAATCATTGTAGTTAAGTTTGTTTTTTCTGAGCAAAGTCCAGATGCCAGACCAATGGGGAGGTTTTCTCAACAAGGCTGTGTGAATAATGCATGTAAACAATGCAAACAATCCCAGGACATTACACTAAAACAAATGCACATGTCTCATGTTGCTCGGCAATGGCCACTTAACCATAGCACACAGCAGTGAAAACCCTACTGATATACTATGTGATTGAGCTAGAAAAAATTTGGCAATTTTGGCAATTTGGCATCCTGTTGACTCTCCTCTTAAATCTATAACTTATCCTGACTTTTCTCTTATGGTATAAATTATTATTATTAGCATCTTTTATTTGGGTCTTAAGAAGGGTGTCAGTGTACTTATCATGTTTGTATTATTTATGTCTTACAGGTCTGTGCTGCAAATTTTGGAGAATTTTGTTCTATTGTTGGTCAGGAGGCCACAGAAAAACTACTGGTGAGAGACTTGAGACTCCATTTTCATTACGTATTTACATTTACGTCATTATGGAACATGAAAGTTAATCATTGGTGTCCTTCATGCGTTTCCTGAGTCAATGCTTAACGCATAACGCATCGCATGCGTCAAGTTAGGTGTGTTTAAATACTGTCATGCAGCTTCACGGTTTATCAAGTTAATAAGTTACTTGTACCATACCACAAGTTTGTGTGCACCCTTCGTGTATACAAATCCCTTCACACTTGAAACACTCAATGTTAATTTAAAGTTGCACTGACTAGTTTTGCTTTTAATATAGATGCCCAAGTTCTTCGATCTGTGCTCAGACAGTCTGTGGGGCATCAGGAAAGCCTGCGCTGAGTGCTTCATGATGGTCTCCAATTCCACCTCTCCAGAGGTGCGACGTGCAAAACTGTCCCCCCTGTTCATAAGCCTCATCAGTGACCAGTCCCGCTGGGTAAGACACACACGTATACAGGAAAAATTGTAATTCATACAATTGCATAAAAGGATTGGCACATTTATGTGTAACTTCCTCTGTACTATGATGAAAATAGAGCACTTATTACTGAGCTCTTGAATCTAGAATGTTTGTTTTCCTGAGCATGGTATGCATCCTCCTGTTCCTGATTTTGAGCTGTGTACTTTATGTTTATTTAGATGACAATGTTCTATTTTTCAGTACTTTCAAAAAATCTCCAAAACTTTCATCACTTAACTGGCAGTTTTGCAGACACCCAGCGTAGTATATACAGAACTGCATACGGTTCCATTGTCCACATCTGTGTATTATTTTGGACTAGATCTGACTTTTAAAATGGTGACCCATACAGCTCTGTTCATTAATACCTTAAGACTCTAACCAAATTTGGATGTTTGGCCTAAAACCTAATACACTTCTTTGTAGTCACAGTTAAACTGACAGATTCCTTCCTCTTCCACTTACAGGTGCGCCAGGCTGCCTTTCAGTCTCTAGGACGTTTCATCTCCACCTTTGCCAACCCTTCCAGCACAGGCCTTCACTTCAGAGAGGACGGCGCCCTACTAGAAGTCCCCAGGTGTACATTAGAAGGGTAAGACCACGTGAACCTCACAACTAACAGCAGACATTAAACGAGACACATAATGATGTTTCTTCTTTAGTCTGTTCAAATTATAATAGTGTCAATGTTCTGTTTTGTGTATCTTGGGTCAAAGTTAGGTGAAGACTGTATTGTAATTTTATTTAGTGAACTCTTTATCAGTTGATACAGTAATTACAGCAAAATGCTGTGGCACAATCCAAGTATGAGTTTGTGTTGGCACAGACACAGCTTAAAGTATTGCATCATTGGCCTAATGAATCATGTTCATAATTCACTAGGATTGAACAGGAAAGGCCAGTTTTATCCATTTGCTTCAAGGTTTGACTGCAGAAACAAGGGAATACAAGGAATTGAAGTTGATGTAGAAGCATTTTCCCTGAATCCTTTTTTTTCCAGAAAATCGTTTTTACCATCATAGACGTACTTTATAGAGTTTGAAATTTACCCTTAAATGCTCCATTTACACTAGGCTAGACTAGGTTTGACCAACATTTAGAAAGAGGCTGATGACAAGTACAGTACTTCCCCTTTCCTTTATTCTGTATTAGTTATAAGTATTCCTATAAATATTGTTACTCCCATTTCAGCGACTGCTCCCTAAACTCCCTGAACTGCTCCGGTATCAGTGGCTGCCACACAGAAAGAACCATTGCTCACACACCTCCCAACCAGGACGGCCGTGCCACACCGTCCCCAGAGCACATGTCAGTAGCTGACAGCGAGGACATGCACAACTTTGACGAAAACCACACTTCAGCTCCTGGAGAGATGCACAGCGGTTTCACCCATAATGTCTCAAACAGCAACGTCAGCCCTACGACTACAAACAACGCAAGGAACACAAAAGACACGGAGCAGACAGATGAGAACTTTAATTCTTTCCACTACTGGAGGTCTCCTTTACCAGACATCAGCGGGGAACTGGAGATGTTAAGTTGTCAAACATCAGAGGAAGTGACAGAGTGGGAGGAAAAGAAAGAGAGAGCAGAGGAGGAGGAGGAGGAACCTGAAGATGGTTGTCTTGATTCCAAGCTGAGTCATGGCAAAGCTACAAGTGACCAGATCCAGAAGGTTCTGGATTGTTTGCAACCGCACATGGATGACCCAGATGTACAAGGTGAGTATACAGAGCCAGAATCTTTGTGAATTACATTTGATCACCTGCTGTCACTGTGTATTTACTTTGGCACTTTATTGGCATATAGATTGAGCTGTGCATGTGTAATTTGCCTCCAGCTCAAGTCCAGGTGCTGTCAGCAGCTCTGAAGGCAGCCCAGCTCGACAGTCCAGCAGACAACAGCCCACCAGACAACAGCCCGACTGAACCCCAGCCAGAAATGCAACCTGAGAGCAACACAGAGAGCCCGTCTGTTGAGAGCAAATCTGTGGAGGTTCAGTCAGAGAGTGATGAGAGCCCCACAGAAGAGGAGCAAACGACAGAAACTCCCCCAGCTATGGAGTCGAGTCCTGTGCAGGAGCAAGGAGATGAAGAGACACAGACTGAGCCCCTGGAGGACCAGGAAGAGTCTCCTCCCGACTCCCCTGTGCTAGTACGAGACAATTCAGATTATTGCAGTGTGTTAAAACAGATGTTGTATATTATATTGCTGCACAGATATAACTACATACATTTACTGTATTTAAGATGGAATTATACTTGATGCAAAGAGTTCTTCTGTAGTGTTTTCTCCTGTTAATGGCACCACCACAGCAGTTGATGGATATATCGTACATGATCAGATCTTATCTCCATTTAAAGCGCCCTGAAATTGGTTCATATGTATTCATGAGTAATTCGGCAACGTTGAAAGTTAAACAGTTGTTATTGTGTGGGTGTGGTCTGATCAGGACTGACAGTGGGCTGGCAAGTAGGGCTGAATACAAAAAAATCAATTTTCCAATGAATTGCAATTTTGCATTTACTCCTTTACTCAGTAAACATGTACATCTGTTTGTTCCCTAATGGTCTGTGTGTGAATATTTGTATTCTCCTCAGGAGTCTGAACTGATTGAGAGTGTGGAGGAGGAGGGAAAGGAAGACTCAGCTCACAGCCCAGTGTCTGAGGATAAGCCTAAGATCCAGGTTAGTAAGCACTTCTCTCACACATCCTGGAAATATTGATCTGCACTTCACTGCTGGTATTGAATAGCTCACATATGTATTATTAAATACCCTCTCATTGTGCATCCCTGTTCCCATTTGATCATTGAACTCTTTAATCTCTCTCTGTGTCTCCAGAATGTCATCCCCCAGCAGCTGTTGGATCAGTACCTCTCTATGACGGACCCAGCCCGGGCCCAGACGGTGGATACAGAGATAGCCAAACACTGTGCCTTCAGCCTGCCGGGAGTTGCTCTTACTTTGGGACGACAGAACTGGCACTGTCTCAAGGACACATATGAAACCCTTGCTACTGATGTGCAGGTAAGCAGAGAAATGGGGAAATCATGAGGGTAATGGGGGATTACAGTTGCTGTTTCAATTGCATGAAAAATATGGGCCATACTGTGACAAAATTATTGCTCTAAGTAAAGCTCATTTTAAAATTTCTTAACTCAAGGATATGTAATTTTGACACTGGAGCTCAGGGTTTTCTGCCATAAGAAGATTTTAGTCATAGTCAGAGCCTATATAAAGATAAGATGATATAGTGTAGTGTTTCAGCATTGGTCATCTTGTAGACTGATGGAAAGTAATGTATTGATTTCCAATTAAACAGCATTAGTAGTTAAGGTTTATGTTTTACAGAAGGACCCTGTGGTGAATAATACATGTTTCTACATTAACATCAGATATTCAGATGTTTTTTGGTTTTACACTTAAAATATTATTTCAAAATCCACATCCGACCCAGCTCGCCCCCTAGAAGACTGGCCAACATACCAACAAACAGACACTCTCAAGCCATTAAAACACACAGCAAAAACAACACACTGACAAAAATAAAAAATGAATAATTTCCAATTATAAAAGATGAAGATCTCATAGAGCCATGACAAAATCTGCCAAACTGGGTCGATGACCTTGTTACACATGTAGGGGAATGTTTTAAAAACCTTCCTCAATTAAGTATAATATTTAGAATTTATGATCATGATCGTCTGATGGTCCAGTTTTTATCCCTCTGCTTTAGATTCATTGTTTCTGTGTCTTATTTTTTATCGTATTCTGATTGGTTGGTTTGTAAATGTGGCTTGTAGCAGCAGTTTAATTGTGGGCTTTTGGTCTTTAATGCAAAAAGTATTTTACCACATTTCTCTCATGATTGTCTTCATTAAGTTTTTTTGTTTTTTTGATGACTCAAAGTTGAACAGTGTAAAGTGGCCTTAACATGACACTTCTTGTTATGCAAGTGCATTATTTGAGAATGTGAGCAAGAAAGGGAAATGTACAAGGTGTTGCTTCACCTCAAATAGCTGCAGTGATTGCGTGACTCGGTCACACTGTTCTTCATTATCAGCACTGAATGTCACTGTTAGCGTGACAGCATTGCAGTGGACCATTAGTCACTGATGGATTCAGATAAAATTACCTGTTTCTCAGTAATTTATTTTACTTTATAATTATTGATAAGGTGGTATAATCATAGATGCAATAAGACATTTTTGTTTTGCTATTCAAAAAAGCAACCTAATTTTTTTTTCTTTCATTACACTTGCTTGTTCATGGCTGATGCTATAATCTTTTTGTATTTCTCTCCCTCCTACCTCCCCCCTCTTAGTGGAAGGTGCGGCGTACACTGGCTTTCTCCATCCATGAGCTGGCAGTTATCCTGGGAGACCAGCTGACGGCAGCTGACCTGGTCCCTATCTTCAACGGTTTCCTCAAAGACCTGGACGAGGTCCGCATTGGTGTGCTCAAACACCTGTATGACTTCCTCAAGGTAAGTTTATAAATTTATATGTTTATAGATTCAACTGCTGCTGTTCCAAGAGTGATAACAATTTTTGTGGGTAAGATTAGTAAGTTTGGTCTTTTTTTCTTTTCTTTTTTTTTCATATACTGTTTAAATATTAGCACAATACTAGAAAAGTTTGGTTTGCTCTATAACGTTAAAGCAATACTGTTGTGAATATGATGACAAAAAGGACTCGGATGCAACAACAGCTCTGTGATTTGATGAAGAAAATCATAGTTGGTTTACAGGTAACACTAGATAACCAAGCTGGTTTATGTGCATTTCTTTGCTGCAGCTGCTGCATGCAGACAAGAGGAGAGAATATCTGTACCAGCTGCAGGAGTTCATGGTGACGGACAACAGTCGCAACTGGAGATTCAGATATGAGCTGGCAGAGTATGTCTCCTTTTTTGTCCTCTAGTCAGGAAGGAATTTGGAAATAATTACATTTACATTTTTAGCAGACTCTTATTTAGACTGACTTCCAATCAGTGTCCTGCTCATTAACAGAATGGCAGTACTGAATTGTAGCATAGTGTATTGGTTAGATTTAATTGTGAAGTCAATCTACTGTCAGTTTCAACAAAGCAGTTACTAATTTCTTTCCATAATTGACTATTTTAAATTGTGGATTATTTTATTTTGGTTATTGGTATTTAATATGTTAATTGCTCCATCCCTGTCTCTTTCCAGGCAGCTGATCTTGATCATAGAGTTGTACAGCCATTACGATGTGTATGACTACCTCAGACAGATAGCACTCACACTCTGCTCTGACAAAGTCTCAGAGGTCAGGTGGATCTCATACAAACTGGTAAGTTTACAGCAGATAGTATGATTTGGGTTTTTTCTTCTGGTATAGGGAGCATCTGGTGAGGAAATACATTGGCAGCTTGTGCCAGATGGTTGGGTGAGCAAAGACACTGGAAAACTCTAAACAAAAGGGGAATGAGTCACACAGATGGATGATGATTAGTGTGTGTTGTTGTGAGATAAAGTAATCCCCTGAAGGTGGTAGTTTGATCATCTCAGCATGTCTACAAGGGCAATGGACAGTAGTTAGGTAGTCACTTGTACACCTGCTAAGTTGTCATTTGTTTACGTAATAATTCAACATTTTGGTTAATCTTAATATTCCTGATGAGATAGACTTTCATTTGGTTCCTTGAGACCCCAGAAAGGCACTCGGCTATTCCAAGAAAGCCCGGAACATAACTAACCATTAAAGGACAGTACAGCATTTTTACATGTTTTTTTTATGGATTAATCAAATGAGATACAATGTGTTAATTAGTGAGATGTAGAGATGACAGAGCCAGACAAGCCATATTCCATTGTTTACAGTCTAGCCAAGCATAGCTAGCAGGCTGCAGGCAGTTGCTTCATATTTACTGCACTTACCTGCAAATGGTATCAATCTTCTCAACTAACTCTCGCCAATAAAGAAAATAAGTGTATTTGCTAAAATGTTTAACTATTCCTTTAAACAACTTTAAATGTGTTTTCAGGTTGTAGAGATCCTCCAGAAGCTGTATGCTTGTGGTGCTGATGATCTGGGCCTGAACTTCATCAACGAGCTCACCGTTAGGTTCTGCCACTGTCCCAAATGGGTGGGGAGGCAGGCCTTTGCCTTCATCTGCCAGGTCTGTTGTGTTTATCTCTCATTATTTTGCATGAGATGATGAAACTCAGCTTTTGCACCGTCTCCCCGGCTGTTTTTCAACTACATTTTAATGCTATTTCCTTTTAAATTTCTCACTAAAAACATACATTTTAAGGTTTGAGATTCTAGAAGTGAATGTAAAATTTAGTGCTACTTTATGCCATCCTGCAGTATTGCTACATGGATACAGACAAAACACTGGTTGTTATCTTATGTAATGACCATGTTAGACAACCTGATGACCGATAAGAACGTGACTGTTTTTCTCCCATGTGTGAAAATACCTGTCTGTAACACCAACCTGTTTGAGTGACTGTTTTATGTTTCCTTATATTTTAGGCCATAGTGGAGGAGGACTGTATGCCTATGGACCAGTTCAGCCAGCACCTCCTGCCTAGCCTGCTCAGCCTCTCTTCAGACCCAGTGGCTAATGTCCGCGTACTGGTGGCCAAGGCGCTACGACAGAGTGTCATGGAGAAATGTAAAATGCTAATGAACTCACTGACATATGTTTAAAGGGATTGTTACATTTTGTTTATGTTTACATTTTCATATGCCTCTAGTCTTTATGTTAAGCTGAGCTAATCAACCTCTGACTCTAGGTCCATATTTAACACACAGACATGAGAGTGGTGTCAATTTTCTCATCAAACTCAAAGAAAGTGAATTTGTCTATGTCCAAAATGTTGAGCTATGACTTAAATGCACGGAACAAAAGCCTCTGAGGCCACAGGAAGCTATTACGGGATAATGGTAAATGGTAAATATAGTACATGAGTAGTACAAGCAGAGAAGAGTCACAACGTCAATGACCTACCTAAAAAAAAAAAGACCAAGAAAAGTAACTCTGAAGTGTACTGAACTCAACAGGGTGCTTTTTATCATTGGGTGTTACAACGCTTTCAAAAGTTACTTATTCTTGCTGTAGCACATGTTCTGTCCCTTTTCTCTTACACACACCCTGTAGCTTTTTGCTGGTAGGTTTTTACTTTTACTAACGGAGTCCTGTATATGGTTTGCAGCATACTTCAAGGAGCCAGGCTGCGCCTACTCTGATGAGCTGGAAGAGACAGTGATGGCTCTGCAGTCCGACAAGGACAGGGACGTCCGCTTCTTTGCCAGCCTGGACCCCAACAAAGGCCTGATAGACACGGCTCCTTTGATCTAGCCTCAGCACCCAACTCCTGTTACAGCCCACCTGCCTGTCTACCTACCTGTCTGTGTGACTGACGCACAGTCAGCGCAACCTGCAACACCAGCACCTGACCAGATCCCCAACCACTCACCTGCTGGGCAGACCTGCACCAACAACCACTTGAGAATCATGTCAGATGTTCAGATTACAGTATAATTATGGGCATGCTCAAACAAACACAACCCAGTCTCTGGTTGGGCACTACATAGCGCACATTACATTCACCACACAAATGCATACTTCTCAAGAGTTTTCAGGAAATGAGCAGGACTCAGAGGTCGGCTGCATCGCTTTGTGGGAGCTGCCGTATTTTCGCCTGAACTTTTTCTCACCCTCCACACTAACGACATTGACTCAATCCTTCCCCAATCACAGACTTGTAAAACTACAACGAGCTTTTTCTCTCCAAAGCTCACTGTAAGCTTGATTATGAAATTGCTGAATTGATTTTTTTTTTTTTTTATTCCTTATTGCTTCTTTTTGTGGATTTCTTAACGAACAAGCGGGCGAGGCCTGCCTGACTCTGACGTGTGCACTAACTCAGGGGGACTCATCTGAACCTAAACAGCATTATTAGCTCACATGATAAGCAGCAGCTCCTGGATCCCTGGTGACAAAACTACAGCTGTCTGAGCAACAGACCAGCCAAACCAAGTAGCTCTGCTGGTGTCTCTCACCTCATTTCCTCCCAAATGCCTCTTGTCTCAGACATGCTTCGTCTTCTGAGATGTCCTCTGGGTTATTGTCTGTTTCCCTTCTACCTTCTCTTATTCACTCGTTTTCTCTGCATTTCTCTACCTGGCCTTCATGGGCCACTGAAACCACTACTACTGCATAGAAGGAACAGTGATTCTGCCACTCAGCATAACTCTTGATTAAAACCATATCTTTGACATTTTTGAAACAACACCTTAACAAACTGTTGACCAACCCCAACCCTCACCCCCCTTACCTTCAAACTCTGTGTCTGTCTACCAAAAATGTGACACAATGCGTCTCCCAAACGGCAGGAGACTATTGAAATACCTCTGTTTGGACATGACTGGCCAGTGTGTCCTACATGTAGAGAGACTTCTGCGGTTCAAAGAGGCGCTGAATGTCCTCGATTGGTGATTCTTTTGGAGTGATTCTGTGGTGTTGACTGAAACATCTTAACAAGGGCTCACATTGATGTGCCACAGGATGATGTGAAACTCGGAGGGAAGAGTGAGAAAGCAAGCACACTGTTGGATTATGCATGCCCCCCCTGTCCTCCCTCCCCTTGTGTATAGTCTACTCCAGTTCCTTAAGGTTGACCTCCTGATATGAATTATGTGACCATGGTAGCTTTCAGTGGATCTGACTGACCAGTTGTACAGTAGGAAATAGGAATGGCTGTATGAGGAGACTGAAAGACAACTGATCATTAATTCCCAGTCTTGGTGGAATGATTTAAGTATGAGGTTTCTCAAAATTTTGCTACTCTTTGTACAGCTTAAACCTGTGGAAAATGGTATGTGTTTATGGAACCAAGGCCAGTTTAGTCGGGTTTTTACCCATTGAGATGTGTGAATATTGGGAGCAGTCACCAAGTCACTTTTTGTAGTCTCTTGAGCTTGTTTGTTTTTCCTCTGTTGTAAAATGTAAACCCTCACACCCCTCCTCCCCCCTTTTTTTTTTTTTCATAGACATAACTTGAGAACTTAAGCTGATTGTGGTGTGTGCTGTGCATCTCAAGTCTTTCTTCCTTCAAAAGGAGAGATCACTGCGGTAATGGCGGTGTCTGCTCATCTCATCTGTCTGCAATTTGTGTCCATCTCATTTTTTATGTAGTAGAACAGTTAATATATACATTTTATGAAAATTATTTTTCTTTTCAATTATGCACCATTGTTCAAAGATTTTATATCCTAACTTTACAAAATTTACAACCTTTGTAATATTCAATGGTTTCTTTTAAAAAGACATTTTATGTAATGTTATTTTTAGTATTCTGTAATTAAAATGATGAAAATTACAATGCTGAGCTTAAGTTTTTAATTCTTTATTGAGCACTGTGGTTCAGTCAGCTGATAAAGAAGGGAATTGCTGCTTCATTATGAAAAACAGTGTTTTATTATATAATCTGCACGGTACTGATTGCGCATTCATAAAGTGAACAGTTAAAACAGTTATTTTAATAAAATAATTCAGTGTTGAGGCAGGTTAATTACAGTCAAGTGTTTTTAAATGAATTACAAAAAATTTGCTTCCAGTTTTAGCTATAAATATTGTTTAAATGTTAATAGCTACAGCTGCCAGTTTGGCTTTACTCTAGAGCTGTGACTCCCAGTTGAATTGGCAATCATTTTGATAACTCACTGATTAAATTATTTCATTATTTTTGTGCAAAGGGTTCTTTGAGTCCAGCTTATTCAGTATGCATGAAGATTTGCTGCTTTTCTCTCACTTTTATATCAATACTGAATGAATGTTTTGGGACATTGGTCAGACAAAACAAGATATTTCAGGATGTCCCCTCAGGCTCTTGGAAATTGTGATGGATATTTTCACTACTTTCTGACATTCAGACTAAAAGATTAATGAAAATAATTGTAAGTTGAAGTACTAATTGTCATTATAGATCAATCTGCCAGTTTCCTTGATGCATGGATTAATAGTCGGGTCCATAAAATGATACTTAATAAATGTCAAAAATCATCAGTCTCCAGAGCCCATGGGGATGTCTTCGGTTTGCTTCTTTTGTGAAACCAAGAATACTCACTTAAGATAAAGAAATACAAATCTTCACTTTTCAAAAGCTGAAACTATTGAAGTTTTTAACCTTTATCTTAAAAATGTATTGTATGATGAATTATCCAAATTGATGTTGAATACTGTCAGTGTGCAGCAGATGAAAACTTGACATTTTCCCTCTTTATCATTTCCTTCTGAATAGCAGCAGTTTTCTGTCCCATGCAGTGCTGCCAAAGCTCCGGATGAGTTCCATGCCGCAGTGCCTCTCCAGATGCTCCCTGGCATGTTCTGCTATGTCCCCACGAATTTTCAGCATCTTGAAATGGTCGAAGTCTGAGCGTCCCAGCTTCCTCAGCCGCCGGGCCGCAGAGCGGTAGCACTTCCAAGGCTGGGCCTCCAGTAGGAGGTGCTGGCTGAGAGAGGCCAGGCGTGAGATCAGCTGCAGCAGGCCAGAGTCTCCGTGGTTTAAATGGACCCACATGGTGACAGCCAGGCACAGACTCAGGTGGAAGCGGGAGCAGCTACGCTGGTTGAGGTAATCCTGCAGCTGGTTGGTGTCTGTAGTGATGTCCAGAGGGATAAAGGAGATGCTGCTGGGCAGAGGGTTGGTCTGCTGAGCCCGCTGAATAAGAGCCTCGTCCAGGTCAAAGCCCAGGAGATGAACTTTGCTCCTGTCTGAGTCTTCTCCACACACGGGCTCTTTCACCAGATGCTTATAAAATGCGACACTCAGGTCCTGCCATTCACAGAGAGAAACAAAAGAGGACATCTCTTACCACCATGGTGATTTAAAGGGGAAATCAACCAATTTGACACATGAAGTTGTGTTTACTCATCGTGAAGACTGCTACTGTAAACACTGTTGTGTAATGTCTTCTGTTGCTCTGATGAAAGTTTGAAAAATAACCCTGATGTCATCAAGGTTTAATGAAAGACACCATCGGTTACATTATTGGAAATGAACAAATGGAGTTGGATTTGTTTCAAGGCCACATCAAGGCATTAGCGAACTAAATGGCTGCAGGGAGCCCCAAAACAGTTGACTTAACTTTTTATGCCTAACTACATGATGATATTTTATGATTTTTTTGCCTTACTATACTATGTCTTTGACTTACTATATTATGACTTTTTATGCCTTACTATACTATGTAATTTTGATGCCTTACTATACTATAACATTTCATGTCTTTAAGACTTATTATACTATGACATTTTTATTCCTTACTATACTACGACTTTTTATGCTTTACTATACTATGAATTTTTATGCCTTAATATACTATGACTTTTTTGCCTTATTATACTATAACATTTCAAGTCTTACTATACTATGACTTTATGACTTATTTTACTAAGACTTTTTTTTTTCTTACAATACTATGACTTTTTATGCCTAACTATTCTATGAATTTTTATGCCTTAATATACTATGACTTTTTTGCCTTACTATGGTATGAATTTTTATGCCTTACTATACTATGACTTTTTATGCCTTACTATGGTGTGACTTTTTATGCCTTACTATACTATAACATTTCATGTATTTTTTTAAGACTTATTATACTATAACATTTTTATTCCTTACTATACTGACATTTTAATGCCTTACTATACTATGACTTTTCATGCCTTACTATACAATGTCGTTTTTATGCCTTACTATACAATGTCATTTTTATGCCTTACTATACTATGACGTTTTATGCCTAACTATACTATGACCTTTTTGCCTTACTATACTATGACTTGATGACTTGTTATAATATGACTTTTTTATGACTCATGATACTCTGACATTTTTATTCCTTACTATACTACGACTTTTTATGCTTTACTATACTATGAATTTTTATGCCTTAATATACTATGACTTTTTTGCCTTATTATACTATAACATTTCAAGTCTTACTATACTATGACTTTATGACTTATTTTACTAAGACTTTTTTTTTTCTTACAATACTATGACTTTTTATGCCTAACTATTCTATGAATTTTTATGCCTTAATATACTATGACTTTTTTGCCTTACTATGGTATGAATTTTTATGCCTTACTATACTATGACTTTTTATGCCTTACTATGGTGTGACTTTTTATGCCTTACTATACTATAACATTTCATGTATTTTTTTAAGACTTATTATACTATAACATTTTTATTCCTTACTATACTGACATTTTAATGCCTTACTATACTATGACTTTTCATGCCTTACTATACAATGTCGTTTTTATGCCTTACTATACAATGTCATTTTTATGCCTTACTATACTATGACGTTTTATGCCTAACTATACTATGACCTTTTTGCCTTACTATACTATGACTTGATGACTTGTTATAATATGACTTTTTTATGACTCATGATACTCTGACATTTATATGCCGTACTATACTGTGACTTGTTATGCCTTACTATACTATGAATTTTTATGCCTTATTATACTATGACTTCATGACTTAATGTAAAATAAAATTTTTATGCCTTACTATACTATGACTTTTTATGCCTAACTATACTATGACCTTTTTGCCTTACTACACTATGACTTGATGACTTGTTATAATATGACTTTTTTATGATTCATGATACTCTGACATTTTTATACCTTACTATACTATGTCGTTTTTTAGACTTTTTATGCCTTACTATACTATGACTTTAATATGCCTTACTATACTACGTCGTTTTTGAGACTTTTTATACCTTACTATACTATAACATTTTATGCTTTACTATACTATGTCGTTTTTATGACTTTTTATGCCTCACTATAGTATGACTTCATGACTTAATGTAAAATAACATTTTTATGCCTTATATAGACTATAACTTTTTATGCCTAACTATACTGTGACTTTTTATGCCTAACTATACTATGACATTTCATATCTTACTATACTATGACTTGATGACCTGTTATAATATGACATTTTTATGCCTGTATAGTATAGTAATACTGTGACGTTTTTATGAATTTTTATGCCTCACTATAGTATGAATTTTAATGCCTTAATATACTATGACTTTTTTGCCTTACTATATACTATGACGTTTTTATGACTTTTTATGCCTTATTATACTATAACATTTCATGTCTTATTATACTATGACTTTTCATGCCTTATTATACTATGACTTTTTATGTCTTACTATACCATGTCGTTTTTAAGACTTTTTATGCCTTACTATACTATGACTTTTTATGCCTAACTATACTATGACATTGTTTGCCTTACTATACTGTAACATTTCATATCTTACTATACTATGACTTGATGACCTGTTATAATATGACATTTTTATGCCTTACTATACTGTGACTTTTTATGCCTTACCATACTATGACGTTTTTATGACTTTTTATGCCTCACTATAGTATGAATTTTTATGCCTTAATATACTATGACTTTTTTGCCTTACTGTGGTATGACTTTTTATGCCTTACTATACTATGAATTTTTATGCCTTACTATAATGACGTTTTTGACTTACTATACTATGACATTTTATGCCTTACTATACTATAACATTTGATGTCTTTTTTAAGACTTATTATACTATAACATTTTTATTCCTTAGAATACTGTGACTTTTTTTGCCATACTGTACTATTACGTTTTTATGACTTTTTATGCCTTACTATATACTATGACGTTTTTATGACTTTTTATGCCTTACTATACTATAACATTTCATGTCTTATTATACTATGACGTTATGACTTGCTATACTATGACTTTTTATGACTTATCATACTATGACATTTTTATGCCTTACTATACTATGACTTTTCATGCCTTATTATACTATGACTTTTTATGTCTTACTATACCGTGTCGTTTTTAAGACTTATTATGCCTTACTATACTATGACTTTGTGACTCACTATAATATGACTTTTTATGCCTTATTATACTATAACATTTTTATTCCTTACTATACTGACCTTTTTTTGCCATGCTATACTATGACTTTTTATGCATAACTATACTATGACCTTTTTGCCTTACTATACTATAACAGTTTATGCCTTACAATACTATGACTTTTTATGCCTTACTATACTATGTCGTTTTTATGACTTTTTATGCCCCACTATACTGTTTCGTTTTTAAGACTTTTTATGCCTTACTATACCATGACTTCCAATGCCTTACTATACTATGAATTTTTATCCCTTATTATACTATGACTTCATGACTTAATGTAAAATTACATTTTTATGCCTAACTATACTGTGACTTTTTATGCCTAACTATAATATGACCTTTTTGCCTTACTATACTATAACATTTCATGTCTTACTATACTATGACTTGATGACCTGTTATAATATGACTTTTTTATAACTCATGATACTCTGACATTTTTATGCCTTACTATACTGTGTCGTTTTTAAGACTTTTTATGCCTTATTATACTATGACTTTTTATGCCTTGCTATACTATGACTTTGTGACTTACTATAATATGACTTTTTATGCCTTACTATACTATAACATTTCATGTATTTTTTAAGACTTATTATACTATAACATTTTTATTCCTTACTATACTGACTTTTTTTTGCCATGCTATACCGTGACTTTTTATGCCTTACTATACTATGTTTTTTTTACTCTTTATGCCTTACTATACCATGACTTCCAATGCCTTACTATATGAATTTTTATCCCTTATTATACTATGACTTCATGACTTAATGCTAAATAAAATTTTTATGCCTTACTATAATATGACTTTTTATGCCTAACTATACTGTGACTTTTTATGCCTAACTATACTATGACCTTTTTGCTTTACTATACCATGACTTCCAATGCCTTACTATACCATGACTTTTTATGCCTAACTATACTGTGACTTTTTATGCCTAACTATACTATGACCTTTTTGCCTTACTATACTATAACATTTCATGTCTTACTATACTATGACTTGATGACCTGTTATAATATGACTTTTTTATGATTCATGATACTCTGACATTTTTATGCCTTACCATACTGTGACTTTTTATGCCTTACCATACTATGACGCTTTTATGACTTTTTATGCCTCACTATAGTATGACTTTTTATGCCTTAATATACTATGTTGTTTTTATGACTTTTCATGCGATTTTTACACTTTGTGTTTTTTATGAATCTATGTTTTTTCATTTTTTTATACCGTTTCATTATTGTGCTTGATGTTTATAATAATGTGCTATACAAATAAACTTACATTGCGGTGTCTATACTATTCCTTACTATAATATGACTTTATGACTAACTATACTATGTATTGCTTTCATCTAAATTTTAATATTGCACTTTGTGTATTTAATAATCTGTGTTTTTATATTGTTTAATACTGTTTCATTACTGTGCTTATTAACCTCTGTGTATTATGTGCTATACAAATAAATTTGCATTGCCTTGTCTTGCCTGTGACTTTTTTATTCCTTCTATATTATGATTATTTTGCCATACTATACTATGACTTTATGACTGACTATACAATTATATTTTCATGGCTTTCTATACTATGACTTTTTATGATTTACTCTGTTATGACTTTTCATGCCTTAGTGTACTATAAAATTTTTATGCCTCACTCTACTACATCATTTTTTGCCTTAATTTGCTATGACTTTTCATGCCTTACTATACTATGACTTTATGGCTTACTTTACTGTACATTGCCTTCATCTAGATTTTAATTTTACACTTTGTGTATTCAATAATCTGAGTTTTTATAGTGTTTTATACTGTTTCATTATTGTGCTTAATGAGCTCTGTGTACAATAATGTCCTATTCAAATAAACTTGCATTACCTTGTCCTGCTTATGACTTTTTATACCTTACTATACTGTGACTTTTTATGCCTTACTATAATATGAATTTTCATTCCTTAGTATACTATGTCGTTTTTATGACTTTTAATGCCTTACTATACTATGACTTTTTATACCTCACTATACTATGTGGTTTTTATGACTTTTTATGCCTTACTATACTGTGTCGTTTTTGTGACTTTTTATGCCTTACTATACTATGACTTTTTATGCCTGACTATAGAATGACTTTTTATGCCTTACTATACTGTGTCATTTTTGTGACTTTTTATGCCTTACTATACTATAACATTTTATACTTTACTATACTATGTCGTTTTTATGACTTTTTATGCCTCACTATAGTATGACTTTTTATGCGTTATTATACTATGACTTTTTCCTGACTTTTTATGCCTTACTATACTATGTCCTTTTTATGCCTTACTATACTATGTCGTTTTTATGACTTTTTATGCTTTACTATACTATGACGTTTTTATGCCTTAATATACTATGTCGTTTTTATGACTTTTTATGCCTTACTATACTATGACTTTTTATGCCTTACTATACTATGACTTTTCATTCCTTACTATACTATGACTCTACATGCCTTACTATACTATGTCGTTTTTATGCCTTACTATACTATGTCGTTTTTATGACTTTTTATGCTTTACTATACTATGACTTTTTATGCCTTAATATACTATGTCGTTTTTATGACTTTTTATGCCTTACTATACTATGATTTTTTATGCCTTACTATACTATGTCGTTTTTATGACTTTTTATGCATTACTATAAAATGACTTTTTATGCCTCACTATTCCATGTTGTTTTTATGACTTTTTATGCCTTACTATACTATGACGTTTTTATGACTTTTTATTCCTTACTATACTGTGAGGTTTTTATGCCTTACTATACTATGTCGTTTTTATGACTTTTTATGCCTTACTATACTATGACTTTTTATGCCTTACTATACTATATCGTTTTTATGACTTTATATGCCTTACTATACTATGTCCTTTTTATGACTTTTTATGCCTTACTATAACATTTCATGTCTTTCTATACTATATCTTGATGACTTGTTATAATCTGACTTTTTTATGACTCATGATACTCTGACATTTTTATGCATTACTATACTATGTCGTTTTATGACTTTTTATGCCTTACTATACTATGACGTTTTTATGACTTTTATTCCTTACTATACTGTGACGTTTTTATGCCTTACTATACTATGTCGTTTTTATGACTTTTTATGCCTTACTATACTATGACTTTTTATGGCTTACTATACTATGACTTTTCATGCCTTACTATACTATGTCCTTTTTATGACTTTTTATGCCTTACTATACTATAACATTTCATGTCTTAGTATATACTATGACTTTTTCATGACTTTTTATGCCTTACTATACTATGTCGTTTTTATGACTTTTTATGCCTTACTATACTGTGTCGTTTTTATGACTTTTTATGCCTTACTATACAATGACTTTTTATGCCTTACTATACTATGACTTTTCATGCCTTACTATACTATGTCCTTTTTATGACTTTTTATGCCTTACTATACTATAACATTTCATGTCTTACTATACTATATCTTGATGACTTGTTATAATCAGACTTTTTTATGACTCATGATACTCTGACATTTTTATGCCTTACTATACTATGTCGTTTTTATGACTTTTTATGCCTTACTATACTATGACGTTTCTTATACTTTTTATGCCTTACTATACTATGACTTTTTATGCCTTACTATACTATGACTTTTCATGCCTTACTATACTATGTTGTTTTTATGACTTTTTATACCTCACTATACTATGTCGTTTTTATGACTTTAAATGCCTTACTATACGATGACTTTTTATGCTTCACTATAGTATGACGTTTTTATGACTTTTTGTGCCTTACTATACTATGACTTTTTATGCCTCACTATAGTATGACTTTTTATGACTTACTATACTATGACGTTTTTATGACTTTTTATTCCTTACTATACTGTGACGTTTTTATGCCTTACTATACTATGTCGTTTTTATGACTTTTTATACCTTACTATACTATGACTTTTTATGCCTTACTATACTATGTTGTTTTTATGACTTTTTATGCCTTAATATACTGTCGTTTTTATGACTTTTTATGCATTACTATAAAATGACTTTTTATGCCTTACTATTCTATGTTGTTTTTATGACTTTTTATGCCTTACTATACTATGTCGTTTTTATGACTTTTTATGCCTTACTATAAAATGACTTTTTATGCCTCACTATATTATGTTGTTTTTATGACTTTTTATGCCTTAATATACTATGTCGCTTTTATGACTTTTTATGCATTACTATAAAATGACTTTTTATGCCTCACTATTCTATGTTGTTTTTATGACTTTTTATGCCTTACTATACTATGACGTTTTTATGACTTTTTATTCCTTACTATACTGTGAGGTTTTTATGCCTTACTATACTATGTCGTTTTTATGACTTTTTATGCCTTACTATACTATGACTTTTTATGCCTTACTATACTATGACTTTTTATGCCTCACTATAGTATGACTTTTTATGCCTTATTATACTATGACTTTTTCATGACTTTTTATGCCTTACTATACTGTGTCGTTTTTATGACTTTTTATGCCTTACTCTACTATGACGTTTTTATGACTTTTTATGCCTTACTATACTATAACATTTCATGTCTTAGTATATACTATGACTTTTTCATGACTTTTTATGCCTTACTATACTATGTCGTTTTTATGACTTTTTATGCCTTACTATACTGTGTCGTTTTTATGACTTTTTATGCCTTACTATACAATGACTTTTTATGCCTTACTATACTATGACTTTTCATGCCTTACTATACTATGTCCTTTTTATGACTTTTTATGCCTTACTATACTATAACATTTCATGTCTTACTATACTATATCTTGATGACTTGTTATAATCAGACTTTTTTATGACTCATGATACTCTGACATTTTTATGCCTTACTATACTATGTCGTTTTTATGACTTTTTATGCCTTACTATACTATGACGTTTTTATGACTTTTTAATGCCTTACTATACTATGACTTTTTATGACTTTTTATGCTTACTATACTATGACTTTTCATGCCTTACTATACTATGTTGTTTTTATGACTTTTTATGCCTCACTATACTATGTCGTTTTTATGACTTTTTATGACTTTAAATGCCTTACTATACAATGACTTTTTATGACTTACTATACTATGACTTTTTATGCTTTACTATACTATGACTTTTTTATGCCTTACTATAATATGACTTTTTATGACTTACTATACTATGACTTTTTATGCCTAACTATACTATGACTTTTCATGACTTTTTATGACTTACTATACTATGACGTTTTTATGACTTTTTATGACTTTTTATGCCTTACTATACTATGACGTTTTTATGCCTCACTATACTATGTCGTTTTTATGACTTTTTATGCCTTACTATACTATGACTTTTTATGCCTTACTATTCTATGTTGTTTTTATGACTTTTTATGCATTACTATACTATGACTTTTCATGACTTTTTATGACTTTTTATGACTTTTTATGCATTACTATACTATGACGTTTTTATGACCTTTTATGCCTTACTATTCTATGTTGTTTTTATGACTTTTTATGCCTTACTATACTATGTCGTTTTTATGACTTTTTATGCCTTACTATAAAATGACTTTTTATGCCTCACTATATTATGTTGTTTTTATGACTTTTTATGCCTTACTATACTATGACGTTTTTATGACTTTTTATTCCTTACTATACTGTGAGGTTTTTATGCCTTACTATACTATGTCGTTTTTATGACTTTTTATGCCTTACTATACTATGACTTTTTATGCCTTACTATACTATATCGTTTTTATGACTTTATATGCCTTACTATACTATGTCCTTTTTATGACTTTTTATGCCTTACTATACTATAACATTTCATGTCTTACTATACTATATCTTGATGACTTGTTATAATCTGATTTTTTTATGACTCATGATACTCTGACATTTTTATGCCTTACTATACTATGTCGTTTTTATGACTTTTTATGCCTTACTATACTATGACGTTTCTTATACTTTTTATGCCTTACTATAATATGACTTTTTATGCCTTACTATACTATGACTTTTCATGCCTTACTATACTATGTTGTTTTTATGACTTTTTATGCCTTACTATACTATGACTTTTTATGCCTTACTATACTATGTTGTTTTTATGACTTTTTATGCCTTACTATACTGTGTCGTTTTTATGACTTTTTATGCCTTACTATACAATGACTTTTTATGCCTTGCTATACTATGACTTTTCATGCCTTACTATACTATGTCCTTTTTATGACTTTTTATGCCTTACTATACTATAACATTTCATGTCTTACTATACTATATCTTGATGACTTGTTATAATCAGACTTTTTTATGACTCATGATACTCTGACATTTTTATGCCTTACTATACTATGTCGTTTTTATGACTTTTTATGCCTTACTATACTATGACGTTTTTATGACTTTTTATGCTTACTATACTATGACTTTTTTTGCCTTACTATACTATGACTTTTTATGCCTTACTATACTATGTTGTTTTTATGACTTTTTATGCCTCACTATACTATGTCGTTTTTATGCCTTACTATACAATGACTTTTTATGCCTTACTATACGATGACTTTTTATGCTTCACTATAGTATGACGTTTTTATGACTTTTTGTGCCTTACTATACTATGACTTTTTATGCCTCACTATAGTATGACTTTTTATGACTTACTATACTATGACGTTTTTATGACTTTTTATTCCTTACTATACTGTGAGGTTTTATGCCTTACTATACTATGTCGTTTTTATGCCTCACTATAGTATGACTTTTTATGCCTTATTATACTATGACTTTTTCATGACTTTTTATGCCTTACTATACTGTGTCGTTTTTATGACTTTTTATGCCTTACTTTACTATGACGTTTTTATGACCTTTTATGCCTTACTATACTATAACATTTCATGTCTTAGTATATACTATGACTTTTTCATGACTTTTTATGCCTTACTATACTATGTCGTTTTTATGACTTTTTATGCCTTACTATACAATGACTTTTTATGCCTTACTATACTATGACTTTTCATGCCTTACTATACTATGTCGTTTTTATGACTTTTTATGCCTTACTATACTATGACGTTTCTTATACTTTTTATGCCTTACTATACTATGACTTTTTATGCCTTACTATACTATGACTTTTCATGCCTTACTATACTATGTTGTTTTTATGACTTTTTATGCCTCACTATACTGTTGTTTTTATGACTTTAAATGCCTTAATATACTATGACTTTTTATGCTTCACTATAGTATGACTTTTTATGCCTCACTATAGTATGACTTTTTATGCTTTACTATACTATGTCGTTTTTATGACTTTTTATGCATTACTATACTATGATTTTTATGCCTCACTATAGTATGACTTTTCATGCCTCACTATACTATGTTGTTTTTATGACTTTTTATGCCTTATTTTACTATGACTTTTTATGCCTTACAATACTGTGTCGTTTATAAGACTTTTTATGCCTTACTATACGTACATAGTATAGACTTTTTATGCCTTACTATACTATGACTTTTTATGCCTCACTATAGTATGACTTTTTAAGCGTTATTATACTATGACTTTTTCCTGACTTTTTATGCCTTACTATACTATGTCGTTTTTATGACTTTTTATGCCTTACTATACTATGACGTTTTTATGACTTTTATTCCTTACTATACTGTGACGTTTTTATGCCTTACTATACTATGTCGTTTTTATGACTTTTTATGCCTTACTATACTATGACTTTTTATGCCTCACTATAGTATGACTTTTTATGCCTTATTATAGTATGACTTTTTCATGACTTTTGATGCCTTACTATACTGTGTCGTTTTTATGACTTTTTAGGCCTTACTTTACTATGACGTTTTTATGACTTTTTATGCCTTACTATACGATAACATTTCATGTCTTAGTATATACTATGACTTTTTCATGACTTTTTATGCCTTACTATACTGTGGCGTTTTTATGACTTTTTATGCCTTACTATACAATGACTTTTTATGCCTTACTATACTATGACTTTTCATGCCTTACTAAACTATGTCGTTTTTATGACTTTTTATGCCTAACTATACTATGACGTTAATACTTTTTATGCCTTACTATACTATGACTTTTTATGCCTTACTATACTATGACTTTTCATGCCTTACTATACTATGTCGTTTCTTTATGACGTTTTATGCCTTACTATACTATGTTGTTTTCATGACTTTTTATGCCTTACTATACAATGACTTTTTATGCCTCACTATACTATGTCGTTTTTATGACTTTAAATGCCTTACTATAATATGACTTTTTATGCTTCACTATAGTATGACTTTTCATGCCTAACTATACTATGACGTTTTTAATACTTTTTATGCCTTACTATACTATGACTTTTTATGCCTTACTATACTATGACTTTTTATGCCTTACTATACTATGACTTTTTATGCCTTACTATACTATGACTTTTTATGCCTCACTATAGTATGACTTTTTATGCCTTATTATAGTATGACTTTTTCATGACTTTTGATGCCTTACTATACTGTGTCGTTTTTATGACTTTTTAGGCCTTACTTTACTATGACGTTTTTATGACTTTTTATGCCTTACTATACTATAACATTTCATGTCTTAGTATATACTATGACTTTTTCATGACTTTTTATGCCTTACTATACTGTGGCGTTTTTATGACTTTTTATGCCTTACTATACAATGACTTTTTATGCCTTACTATACTATGACTTTTCATGCCTTACTAAACTATGTCGTTTTTATGACTTTTTATGCCTAACTATACTATGACGTTAATACTTTTTATGCCTTACTATACTATGACTTTTTATGCCTTACTATACTATGACTTTTCATGCCTTACTATACTATGTCGTTTTTTTATGACGTTTTATGCCTTACTATACTATGTTGTTTTCATGACTTTTTATGCCTTACTATACAATGACTTTTTATGCCTCACTATACTATGTCGTTTTTATGACTTTAAATGCCTTACTATAATATGACTTTTTATGCTTCACTATAGTATGACTTTTCATGCCTAACTATACTATGACGTTTTTAATACTTTTTATGCCTTACTATACTATGACTTTTTATGCCTTACTATACTATGACTTTTTATGCCTTACTATACTATGACTTTTTATGCCTCACTATAGTATGACTTTTTATGCCTTATTATACTATGACTTTTTCATGACTTTTTATGCCTTACTATACTGTGTCGTTTTTATGACTTTTTATGCCTTACTCTACTATGACGTTTTTATGACTTTTTATGCCTTACTATACTATAACATTTCATGTCTTAGTATATACTATGACTTTTTCATGACTTTTTATGCCTTACTATACTATGTCGTTTTTATGACTTTTTATGCCTTACTATACTGTGTCGTTTTTATGACTTTTTATGCCTTACTATACAATGACTTTTTATGCCTTACTATACTATGACTTTTCATGCCTTACTATACTATGTCCTTTTTATGACTTTTTATGCTTCACTATAGTATGACTTTTTATGCCTCCCTATAGTATGACTTTTTATGCCTTACTATACTATGTCGTTTTTATGACTTTTTATGCCTCACTATACTATGTCGTTTTTATGACTTTTCTTGCCTTACTATACTATGTTGTTTTTATGACTTTTTATGCATTACAATACTATGATTTTTATGCCTCACTATAGTATGACTTTTTTTGCTTTACTATACTATGTTGTTTTTATGACTTTTTATGCCTTACTATACTGTGACTTTTTATGCCTTACTAAACTATGTCGTTTTTATGACTTTTTATGCCTCACTATTCTATGTCGTTTTTATGACTTTTTATGCCTCACTATAGTATGACTTTTTATGCCTTATTATACTATAACATTTCATGTCTTACTATACTATGACTTGATGACTTGTCATACTATGACTTTTTCATGACTTATGATACTATGACATTTTTAAGCCTTTTTATACTATGACTTTTTTGCCTCACTATACTTTGAGTTTCTCACTTACTATACTATGACTTTTAATGCCAAACTATAAAATGACTTTTTTGCCTTACTACACTATGACATTTTAATGTCTTACTAAACTATGACTTTTCATACCCTACCATACTTTCATGCTTTATTATAGTATGACTTCCTGACTCAATATACAATCGAATTTTCATGCCTAACTATACTATGACTTTTTTGCCTTACTGTACAATGACATTTTTATGCCTTACTAAACTATGACTTTTATGCCTAACTATACTATGACTTATTTATGACTTATTATACTATGAATTTTTTGCCTTACTGTACAATGACATTTTTATGCCTTCCTATACCATGACTTTTTTTCCTTAATATACTATAACATTTCATGTCTTAGTATACTATGACTTGATCACTTGTCATACTATTACGTTTTTATGACTTATGATACTATGACATTTTTAAGCCTTATTATACTATGACTTTTTGCCTCACTATACTTTGACTTCCTCACTTACTATACTATAATATTTCATGTCTTACTATACTATGACTTCATGACTTGTTATACTATGAATTTTTTTGCCTTAGTATAATATGACTTCATGACTTACTATAGCATGCATTGCTTTCATCCACATTTTAATCTTGGACTATTTTATAATCTGTGTTCTTATATTGTTTTTATACTGTTTTCTTATCATGTTTTTTACTTCTAATTGTATGCTTCTTCTTTTCTCTTCTTTTCACAGGTTTGTCGATCGACTCACACAAATAATATTGAAACAAATTTACCTCCATAAATTTATGCCATGTAGACAAATACACTGGATTACCATATATATCACAAGTAATTGTGTATTAAAAAAGACATCAATGTACATGCAAAATACACAAGAATTGGAGTTTTCAATTTAAAAGTTCGCAGGTTATAAAATAATTTTTAGGTAATGTCCTAGACTCACACACCCCAGAATTACATCCAACATCCAGGATCAGTGTGGTCCGATGGCCGTCGCTGTAACCTAAATCCTGAAGGAGTGTGGACGGAATCAGACTCAAGCGGTTCTCTGGAGGATTAAAGGTGTAATAGTTCATAAAGTTGCCATAAGGTGCGGCTCCTGGATCATTTATTTCTTCAGTGGAATCGCTACTTATTGAACATGTTGCCATTGTAATATGTGCGCCTCTAAAATGCGTCCGGGCGGAAAACATGGGCAGCAGTCAATTTTGGGATATTATGTGTTGCACTTTTTCTGTAATCGAGCTGTTAAAATGAGTTAGCCATATACCATTAGCACACGCAGAAACACCCGAGCTGGCAAGGTTCGGAGAGTTAAAGGCAATGAATAAATGTGAATTTTAGGTTGACGTTTAAAAACCTCAATGGATGTCGAGAACAATTGTCTCCAAGTCAGTAGGTGACGCTATGCAAGTTTACACGCAGGTTTATGGGAAGAAGAGAAAAGTCCCCTCCGAGTTCCCATACCTTACGAAAGCGAAGGTTAGTTAGCTTGAGTGCTAAATTCATGTGTTGGGGCACTGACATTGAGGACAACCACGCCAACCTGCTTTTGTTATCGCTTATAAAAGTAAAAGGTAAGAAAATTCAAAAGTATTTGCACGGTTAGGATATGTGAGAATTACGTGAGGTTTTTGGAAGCCAATAAAATAGTGTGCGAAGTGCCAAAGTTGAGCACTGTTGCTAGCTTGTAGAGATAAATGTGAACTGTTTTATGTCGAGGCAACGCAGTACTAAACTCATATGGACCTTAAACGAGATGTACCTGATAGTTTATCATAAAATATGTAAGCTAATGTGTGATACTATAAATTAAAATTAAAAAAGATCAAATCCCCGCCGTTCACAGCAGTTCCGTAGGTTTTTTGTACTGTTGCACAGCTGAATCTTAAATGTTTTACCATAAACTCAGTTTTTCCAAATTAGTTCTTCTTGGGAGAGCTGTCATTATTTACTGATGTGATAATCTTGTTTATGAACTATTGCTTTACTGACTTGTGTGTAAATACTGTGCAGCAGTGGCAGAAGAATAAATCAGATTTCCTCCATAATGAAATCCTCCCTTCAATAACAAGTCAGCAGTACAGTATTCAGAATAATTATATTTGAGTAATTGAACACATTTGTCATCAGCAAAATGTACTCAGACCAGACGTCTGTTTCAGTGTTGTTATAGAGTATCAGTTATATTGTTTGATCATAATTACTTATGAATAGATGTGTGAGCAGCATTTCAGTATTTTCGCTGGTTGAAGAGGAGCTGACTTTAACTACTTTATGTTGTATATTATTGGTTAATTTTAAATAACAGTACATCATCTTTTATGAGCTTAATGTCTCATGTAATAAAAAAATATCTGTAAAACGATTGTGGTAAATGTAGTATGTAAAAGACTAATTCCCTCTAAAATGTAGTTAAGGGCAAGTATAAATTAGTATGACATGTAAATAGGCAGAAATGCAAGTACTTAATCCATTACATTATTATAACAGCATGTGGTGTGGCCAAAATGCTCCATGCTGTTTATATTATTTTACAATGCAATATTGATGTGTCACAAGATGGTGGAAAATTGATAAACTGTTAATGGATGAAGTGACCAGAAAATTTTATTTGGCTAATCCAGCAAATTAACATTTTTTGGTTTAATACATCTAAAGAGACAAGAAGTGGTGTTGCAACACCCCATATTGGGATAAAGCTATTTTATTATCATTATTTTGCTGCTGATCCTGTTCTGACTTTCTTTTCCTGGTTCCTTCAGGACCCTCATCATGGTGTATGGAAAGCGCCTTGCTGACATCAGCTATCGGGCTTTTTCTGCCTCAATGATGCTGCTGACCGCATACGGAGGATACCTGTGTGTCATGCGAGGACACCGCTACATGGAGAGGCAAAAACAGCTGAAACTGGCAGCAGAAAACCAGGATCCTGAAGTCATCAAAGACTGACGTCAGATGGACTGATCTCACCCTTGCACAGATATGGACATTTTCCCATTCCTCCTTTTTTTGTCCATCGCTGAATCATGAAGATGTTTATTCTTCTCTGGACGTTGGTGTGATTTCATTGTGTGGGTGATGCGCCCTCACAAGGAAGATTTTTTTTCATTATGAAAATGTAGGCAAGGAAATGAACCAAGAGCATATTATATGCATCAGTGGTCTGTATCAAATCCATGTTATGAGTGGCACTGTTTCAGTAGGGAAGATGGCTGTAATTATTTGTATTATATTCTATTAAAATGCCTTTAACCACACAGTAAAATGTAGTGTTTCTGGACAGAACTTGAATAAGAGACGACATCTTTCAACAATTGAATATATTTGGAAATACATTTTTACAAGGCACTCAAGTGAGAACGTGATACCAGACATTTAGTATGGTCCTCATACCTGGATTCCTCTATAGGCAGTGACAAACAATTTCATAAACATTTGGTCTCAGAAGAAGTAAAAAACAAACTTTAAAACAGAACAAGACAATAAGTCACAAAGTAGCCAAACAATGTGATTAAAGGGCAAATACACAAAAAACTACAAAAGGCAGAAATTGCTGCCGTTTAAAGTTTCAAGTGTGTTGCACTTCTGGTCACACATGAAGCAAGTATCCTTTTAAGAGCTGATAAAATCACATTCATAGCAATACAGTTATTTCTATGTATAATATCTGCTGTGATATGTCTTTTTTGGAAAGAAAAGTGCAACATGCTTGAAAGTTTAAACACACCCCAGCAGCAGTTTTCCAGTGTGAATTAACCCTTAGAAACAAATAATCAAGTTCATCTGACCAATAAAACTGGGAGAGAACATTGAAACCAACATCTGCAGCTAAACTTAGCAAAAAGTAAATCCCATCATTTGTAGAATAAGGCTATGCAATTCACTTGTTTCAACTGATTTCCATATAATTACACCTCAAGTTGTGTCTTACATCTCGCTCTTCAAAGGCGACATCAGTGTCTGCACATTCATCAGTTCACCAACATATGTATCTGTGCACACTCACTTTCAGTATAATGTGTGATGGTAGAATGTGTGTGTGTTTGAATGGGGGCAGGACCCTTGCATGACAGAGGACTGTCATTAAGACAAACAAAGCTCTTGGAGATGTGAGGGTATGAACTGCAGGGGGCTCCCGGCTTCAGGCTCCATGTCACCAGCTGCTGTGGTTCTGTGCTCGGACTTTGGCAGCAGCACAGTGGCCGTTAGTGCCGTTTTCTCCCTTGGGAGAATAAGCAGAAGTCTTGAGGCCTTCTCTGGGCGTGTCAACCTCTTCTTCAGAGCTGCTCTCAATGTCGCTGCGGACGTCATTGCACACCTAATAGACAGGAAATACAGATGTACTTATCTCTTTTTCAAAGCACCAAGGAGAAATAAGTACAAACTACACAGGTTAAAAAAAACTTTAGAGGTTTTTTTTTTGTTTTGTTTTTTTTAAACCTGTGTGTAAAGGTACAGACATTCACCTTCTTTTTTTATGCCAACAAATGCTATCAATTGGAATCAACCTAATAAGAGACAGCTTGAAACAGTTATTGAATTTAAAGTTCTTTTCCATTTCTTTTCATCTTTGCCTGTTGGTGATATATTGTATCTGGAGCCACTTCAATGTTTTTAAAACTACAACAGGCAATTTCACAAGCTGGGGTGTCCAAATAGCTGCCAGGGGTACATTTAATCATGAGAAACAACATCAGCAGAGCACAGAGTAAGCTCATTTTTATAAACCCTGCTGGACTGTAAACTGTGACCAAAGTGACAATGGAGGGAGTCCATCTTACTCTCCTCTTGTTAAGGGGACGGTTTATTTGATTTTTCCTGAGGGCAGAAATCTTTGGATACCTGACACCAGAGTTTCATTTGGTAAAACTAGTTGAAACAAGACCAGTGGGGTTGGTATGCTCTCTTCTTTGTGGCTGCATTTTACTGCTTAGTCCAGTTACCAACCTGATTACCAAGCATTGTGAGATTATTGCCCAGGTAATTAGAAAAAAAAGTCTGACTAATGTTTGCTTCTCATTTTACCTATTAAATTGTTCTAATAAAATAAAATAATCGAATTGGGGAAAATCACTTTGACTGAACAGCTCACAGTGGATGGAAATGAAATCAATGTTAAGGGGTTGCTTCATATTTAGAGGTTACAAGCAAAAAATAAAAGTTGCGTTTTTATAAAAATGTTTCCTGATGCATCTTCACCCTGAAACTTTTAATTCATTGTGTTACTTTTGCTCTCTGAAATTAGTTAAAGATTTCTTCTCATGCAAATCACCATGTTTTCCTCATAACCACAGGGTGGTGGTGTGGGACAAGTTCAACACACTCCTGACTAATGAGAAGCACTTGGATATACCTGACTGACATTCATGACACTATTACGACATTACTCATCATTCACAACTCTCTTCCTACTTGCTGACTTTGTGCGTGGGGTTGAATCTAAGTGCTCATCTACCGCAACAGCTGTCCAATTAAACCCGCTGCAATTACACAGAGTCCTACTGGGAATGGACAGGACAGATGGAATTGAGATGTGTGAAACGAATCATAACAGAGGGAGTGAACAGAAACTTACAGCCAAAAACAGAAGGTAAAGTTGTCAAGCGGACAGAGCAGACGGAGGGAAGCGAGAGAGTAGTGGAGGAGGGCTCAGTGGACAAAGAGAGACAGAAAGACAGGATCTCCCTCTCTCATTCCAGAGGGAGATGAAACAAACTGCGTCTGCAGAGAGATGAGACAGAGTCAGGGATGAGGCAGAACGGAAAAAGGGTAGCGGTGGCAAATTCATCATCAGAAACAGCTATGGAGTTAATTCAATAAGCGTTCTCCGATCACAGACAGATGTCTGGATGAGACTGTTATTCATTTGTTTCATTTGGACATTTGTAATAACCTTGCAAAAGATTGGAGTAAATGTTTTGGGGTCAATATGTTTTTCCTTAATATTTGCTTATACAACAGTATTAAAAATTATTCTGAAATATTTTTTAAGCCTTTGGACAGAGTTTGAGCTGCGTTAAACCTCATGAAATTACACAGTACAGTACTCAACACCAGCCTGGACACAGTGGACCAGTCTGAACTTAAGAGACATGCAGCAGTTCCAAATGTAGAGGTACAGTCTTTTTTTTCAAATGTAGTGAAGTGAAACTAGCAGGAGCTCGCAACAGAAAACTAAAGATACACTGTCACAAGATCATTAATTGTATGTTGTAATAGCGGGAAAACAATTCCTTGTGTAAGATGCCAAACCCCTCAGCAGGTTTTTCAATTCATTGACAAACTAATCATTAGGTCCTCAAAATGTCAGGAAGTAGTGCGAAGTACCCAGTTTCAAAGAACCCAAGGTGGCATCTATTAAATGTCTTGTTACATTTGACCAGCGGTCCAAAACCGAAATATATTTCATATACTATCACATAAAATGACAAAAAGCAGCTAATCTTGAAATCTGACAAAGCTGAAGCTAGTATATTTTTTGTTATCTATTTTCACTTTAAAAATGATCACAAAATAGCTGTTGATTCATTTTCTATTTTCTGTCCATCAAATAATTGTTTAATCAGCTAATGATGAGTGACCCACCTTGCCGCGCAGCATGGCTTTGATAGCTATACGGGCTATGAGGTAGGACCAGATGATATGCAGCACTTGAAGAACCAGCAGTAAGAAGTTGAAGAGCCACCAGGATGGGAATGGCCCAACTATGGCCCAGCTCTCAAACATAGTGGAGTTCAGGACCCTGGAAAACAAGGTGACACATAGATTTCCGTGTGAAGGCACATATTTACTCCATAGGCTCCAAACGCAGTGGGAGGAACAAGACGTCAAGCTGTTTTTTTAATCATATTATTAACCACTCTTCTAATGAGGCCCAAACATTGTAATCCCTATTTGGAAACCAATGGCAACCAAAGAGGCGAGAGACATAGATCTACTGTCATGTCAGGTGAGTGGTTGGTGAAGTCATATCTTCCTTCAAATCCAACTGAGTGACAGGAGGTTGTCAACAGACCCACCTCCCCCCGCAGAGGTATGGATTTCAGTCCAGGTAGCCGCAACGGCAACACTAGCTTTATCGCTCATCCACACCAAGACACTGAATATAGCTGCTCAGGTTACTTTTGGCAACGATAGGCTCCCTATTGTCTCTGGAGGTTGAGCTTCAACATCCAGGTCTCTATCGAGGAACAGTTGCTATCTACACGGCTCCCTTAAACCTAAACGTTTGCGCAGATCTCTGCAGTGGTCTGGAACAGAGGTACAATGATGATGAATCTGTTAGTCTGTGGGCATCCTGGAAATTGTCTCATTAGATTTACAAACTGGTGGTAGTTGCCTCACATTATTTCTGATCACCAGAGCATGGTGGTTTCCATTCTTAGGTCACCTGAAATACACTGGAGGAGTGGAGAGTACAGGCTGTGTGTTTCTGGCCACTGTTTGCAATTACAGCTACAGGATATGGCCTGAAATTAGAGTAATTTAAGAAATCAAAGCACTGTATGTTTATGATGTTTTTCTGTTGAAACAGTTGTTTACAAAAACAAAGCTCAAATAAAAGCATTACACACACATTTACCTACCTGAGCTCAGCCATTCTCAAAGCTAAAGCTAAAACATTAGATTCAAGATTCAAACATTTATACGCGCAGTGAAATATGTGTAAGAACAATTAAAACCATGAGTAAAAAAAATAAGGACATTAAAAAAGTAATACTGTATAAAGACTGTAATACAAAGTAATATATTAAAATTTCAATGCATTAAAAGTGCATATTATAAGTATAATAATCATGTATGCGTTACATTTATAGGCAGGTTACATACTAAAAAAAAAGTGTACACACTCAGAAACACTCTGGAGAGAATTCATCATCCTGAAGAAATAAGATTCCTGATTAAACATTTCTTCAAAAACACAGATACGACTTTGCCAGAAAAAGCCGGCATGAAAATATTTGCAGAGTAGTTACAGTATTCATTCTGAGGCTGCAGGTGTCACGCAGTACTCACCAAATTGGAAATATAACAAGTCGTGTGATAAAGAAGACCACACTAAACACAATGAAGAGGAAGTCACACAGGCGCTGGTATTTGGCATAGTTGGCCAGCTTGGCTGCCTGTTGAGAAAGAAAACAACAGAAATGAAGCACTAGGATAAGTTTTGCAAAATGAAGAATGTTTTTTCTTTTTCTTCACCACATCAATCATGTCTACTTCTTGGACTGATACTCTTAATCTATTTGGATTGCCGCCAAGTGGAAGCAACTGGACACACTAAACAACAATCACAATCCATCTCTATTGTTTCAGAGACCAACTGATCTTAAGCAAAAAGGCTACTGAACAATAAATATCCTAAAAGGAAACTACTTTATGTGAAAGCCGAAGCAGCGTAGTTATCAACAGCAGTCATATCTTCCTCCATCTTTCATATCTTTCCTATTTATGTTTGGCCTCACTTATTCAGCATGTTTGTGAAAATTGCTGTTTAATGTCTGATGTGCTATCGGAAAAGCTGTAAATAAGGTATTAAGAATGGAAAAGGTCATTTACAGTTTGATTGTATGTTTCAAAGGTAAAAACGGTAATAAAACGCCAATCTCAAACTTTATGGTAGGCTATGACCCCACGGCCAGCAGTAAAGTGAAGGACAGTTTAAGTGATTTGTAGTTAGTTGCTTAAAAAAATGCACAACCACCAGTATGGTGCTTTCAATACAATTTTCAGAGCATCAAAGACCACCATATTTAACTGACCTCTAGCAGGAAGTCAGAGGCATCATGGACACACATCACCAGACTTCCTACTCGCGCCATGTTGTTGACATAGGAAAAGCTGATTAGGCCAACTGTAGCCAGGTGATGGATGAACATGATCAGGAAATCCTGAAATTAAAAAAGGAGAAATGTGGTTAGCATAGTGTATATGTTCACTGTTTCAGACTGAAATATCTCAACAACTATTGGATGAATTACCACGAAATCTGGTGCAAACACTGATGTTCCCCATCAGGATCAGCTATAATCACTCTGGTGATGCCTTAACTTTTCTTAAGAAACTCCTTCAGGTCAGGTTAGCCTTTAATTACACTGTGTATTATTTAACTACCTTACTGTTTTTGTGATTTAAGTGAAGCTGCTGCAACACTGCAAATGACAGAAGCAGCTGAACACTAATAGTAATTTAAGATGTGATCAAGTAGTAGGAGAAATACTTGAAAATAAATGCAAAATGCAGAACACACCTAATGTAACAACTACTCTGGGGATGCAAAATTATTTCTTCAAAAATGCTTTAATTACGTAGCCTGATCCACTGTTTGGGAGCTGTGACCACAAACACACAATCTTTACGTCAATCAAAGGCCTTAAGAATCCAAGGTCATATGGACATAAACGCTCTTGCTGGCAACAGACCATTTAATAGTTCAATACATAAAATAAAATGGGCCCTGGTGCATAAATGTATATGATCAGTTGTGTGTTTTTAAGTGTCTGGCAGCAGCAGTCTCTATGAGTTAAAGATGGCAACACAGAATAAATAAACCCTTTTAAAATCAAGCCTATGTTTCCTGTTAGCATCACCACCACAAAAAAAAAAAAGTTGCTTCATGCCCTCTGTCAGCCCCACATATCACACCGTTACAAATGTTAAAAGAACTTATTCAGGTCAACCGTCACAAGATGGAAATAAAAGCAAGACTGTGCATCAAAAGGCACATCAAAGGCATTTCTAAACCGTATTCACTCTTTATACAGACAGCTAAAACTGATTTAAACTATAATCTGACCCAGTGGTAGCGCTTGTTTTACGCAGCTAGACTTGGAGGGAAGGAGAAGATACAGGTGAAAGATTAACAGTGCAGAGCAACCGAAGACAAACAAAAAGGCAGAGACAAGAGCTAAGCTTAAGATAGAGACATGTGCACCTGACCATCAAGTCATCTGGACTGACAGCAGCAGACTGCAGGAGTGGACAGAGGGGGGGCTGCAACTGATTTTGTCAGCAATATATTTGGACATGAACATTTATCTTTTCTTAAACCGGATGGGTTGAGGTCTGATTGCTCTATATTTCAAACCAGCTTCCTATATTGTATCTTACACTTATTTGACATGAACATAATTCAACCTACATTCAGCAACATTAGTAATTGTCTGTTACAACAAGGTCTGGTCTGTTACAGGCCAGGCCGAGATCTCCTGATGTGGGATATTAAATAAATACTAAAGTTCCAACTCCAAAAGCTGAGTTTGTAAAGCCAGTGAAGTGCAACATCCATCTTCATAGAATCTTTAAACCTTTAAAGCCCTTGAATGAATACTGGCTCTTTTCCCTGTTTGGAAATACCCTTCATTGTGCATATTTATTTATTCGTTTTTGGAGCATGTTTTAATCACAGTGCAAGAAAGTTGAGCAAAGATTCAACAGTGAGAAAGGCCTTTAGCTTTATAAACACACACATCTACTGAAACAATCAGCTGGCCAGGAGTTTCATCAGTCTCCTCTGAATATCACATCATGAAATATGAAATTAAATTACGATGTGAAACCAGGCCAGCTGCCTCTTAGTCAAATTAAAACAAGTATCATTGGCTGACTTTTCCAGTCTCACACTCCAGACATTTGCAGCACAAAACATCTAAAACATTAAAAGTTGAGTGTCTGTGGCTTTAACTAACTCCAGCTCTAATGCGCTGGTATTGTGTGGAATTTCTGCAATTCTAATAGAGTTAGGCCTCCTCCATCCTGCAGTCACATGAGTGTAGATGCCCTCGTGCTGAAAACACAAGGCATTCAAAGACTGAGCAGCACCAGCTGCACCCCGCCCCCCTCCCAAAAAACAAAAACATGTGATCTCCTCCAAAATTAACACAACTGTTAAGAGCTTGAAACCAAGCAAACTTACAAGTCAGGCTTAGCCTTAGTGCACTGTTTGTTATGTGCACACACATGCACGCATTTCTCTGCCGACACCAAATGAGGAACAATAGACGTATTAACAAACGTTTAACAGGGCGTGGCAGCTGTGGTGTATCCAGTGTGGTCTAACCTAACAGTGCCATAGCCAGTGTGGTTCCTCTCACCTTCCTTTTTATGTCAGTGAACTGAGAAAACATGAGTGACCAGTAGAAGGCCAGTTCTGTCACATAGTAGTGGTAAAGGCCCGGAGTCATGACCTGAAGAGACAGAGAGGAGAGATTAGTGAGTCAGACTATAAAAGAATCTTACTCCTGTTGAAGTGTTTTCTTTTTTTAAATCAAACAATAGTGGATATCACACATTGATCAGACTGAAAGAATGACATGTCATCAACACTGTGCAGCATTGTTACAAATCATGACATCACATATCCTGGTCCAATGAATCACCAGGTTACTTAAGCAATAAGACATGAGCTGTACTTTCCAGTGAATTGTGTCATGCCTGGCAATGTGTCTGAAGCTGCATTCAGTCTACACACATTCATTCTCAAAAACAGAGCATTTTTGTGAGACGGTTTAAATCTCTGTCCTCCTGAATGGAGCATTAACCCTGAGGAAGCCTTTATGACTGCATGAAACATATCTGAATTCTATAGTTGTAATCTGGGCAAATTTGAAAGTGAACCTGCAGCTTGAGCTGGTAAATGCGGAAATGTGTCTGTGAAATCTGCGAAAGACAATCCTGTCCAGTCCTTCTAAAACTTATATGCATAACATAGGCACACTTATATTTTTTCTTTTAGTAGTATTTTTGGCATTATGCCTTTACCTGACAGTGGACAGTCTAAAGACAGACAGGAAAAAGGCAGAGGGAGAGAGAGAAGAGTATGATGGGGGATGAGGAGTTTATTGGGTTGTGTGCTTTAACCTTTCTTTTTTTTTTTTTAAATTATGATCAAGATAAATAGTGAACAAGACATTTAACAGTTCAAAACTCAGCTTGTCTCTGATATGAGGGTTGAATACATGTCTTTTAAAGTGATAATAGTACTAGCAACACTAATAGTCGCTTAGCAACATGATTTCTATACAGCACCTGAGTGCTGCAGTATGAGTGATAATGTTGATTTACCACACTAGCACATATATATATATATATAAGTATTTCAAGGGTTAGTATCAAATATGTCAGAATGTTTTTTTATAATCCAGCCAGCCAATCAGACCAGAGGATCAGAGCTGTCCTTTCCTATAAACTCAATAAAATGTATACTTAACAGTTTTAATCCCAAAATGATATGAGGAAAACAACAGGAATACAAGGACATGTGCATGATATTAATACTAGTCAGACTTGTAATGATACATGATCATTGATACAAGAGCAGGAAAAAAGCAGTGAAGTAAAGGCAAAGAGATACTGACAATGCCTCTACTGTTACACAGAGAGATGATATAGACAGAGAGTGGAGCTGCCTCGTACCTGATAGGGGTAACCGTACCAGCAATGCCGTGTATCCCACATCCAAGGGGACTGAAAACAAACACAAATTAGTTCAGCAAACAATTGATAATGTCGTTATGCATGAAAATATACCTAGCCAATGAAATATTATTGATATCACAGTTTCCAAGCTCAATCTGATAGTTTGCTTACCTGCCCCAGAAACCGGAACCCATAGATAAATATGCACAAATAAAATGTAAACCTCCACCTAGAAGTACAAGAGAGGAAATTATGATCCAGAAAATATGACTCATTTCAGAGGGGAACAACATAAAAAATGTAAAAACCCATTTGCCTGAACCCTAACCATTACAAAATGTGTGATTCCCTAATCCTTACTCTAATATAAACTGATCCAGGTTCTATTATAAATCTAAATTCAAATCGTAACAAAAAAAACAGTCCTCAAAGGAAAAGCCAAAAATGTTCTTATTCTGCTGGTCTAACACTCGGTTCTGTCCTCACAAAGACAGAGGTATAATAACATACACACACTACACAGCTGCACAGAAAACACAACCACTGTGTGCTCAAGCCTGCAGAGCGGTTAAGGGTGAACACAATAGGCATTAACTTACATGCTCTCGCAGAACTTAGTGTGTGTGCTGGGTTTATCTTGGTTCCTGCGGTGTCTGAACCAACGCTGGACCTTTCGCACCTCCCAGTCCAGCTGCTTGGACAGGCCAGCCAGATGGCGGGAGTCTGGATTCTGTGCAGAGAGAGAAGAAACAGCAAACAACTTGAGTTTGTTTTAAAGAGTCCAGCAGGGATGAAAAAGAAACTTTATCTTTATGCAAACAGTATCCAGTGCACCCATTAGCATATTGCAATTTTGCTAATGCAGCAATGGACGTGAGATATTTTCTGCTAATGTTACAAATCAGGAGAGATATGAGCTTTTGCATAATTGTTTCATCATGCATGGCTGTGTCTAAGCGCTTCAAATCACATGCAAGCTGCCCATACCCAACCCATTGTTTTCTGGAGTTATCCAGGGAGTGAAACACAAAAATGCAAATTCATTATCAGGAAAATAGTTTCCACTAAATCTGATTTCATGACAGGTTTTCTATTGGTTGTGTAGCGTGTAGGCTGTAGATTTTATGTTGTGATTTGATGTATTAATGTTTCAAAGGCAGACAAGATCGTGAATGTATCGTTCGTTAAGAGAGATCAAAGACAATGTTCATTTGTTATGTTGACAAAGGAACAGTTGTGTTAGTGACAAATAGAGCTGCAATGATAAATCGAATAATTGATTGGAAAGGAAATCAATCAGTAGCAAATAATTTTATTCATTTCTTGAGCAAAAATGCGAGATATTCCAGCCTTTCAATTATAAGGCTTCGCTGCTTTTCTTAGTGATGCAAGACAGTGCACTAACTTTTATGGACTAGTTAATGAAAATAACTGTTAGTTGTCTACCCTTTAGCACAATTAGCCAAGTATCACTCGTAATGGATCAGTTGGAGTGAGTGAGAACTGATGCCACGTCCATGTCGTATCAGAGTTTGTGTTCAGCATTCATGTCAACATTCAATTCGTTATCACAACCGAAAACTCTGACTTCTCTGTAAGATCTGATATATTCAACTTGGCCTTTGAGAATAGGGAAGTGCTTGAAAACCAAACAAACATGGGTACCTTGCATAGCTGAAGTTGATTGTTTCATGTAATTAATCCAAAATTGAATGGACATAGCTTTTTCCCACATCGCATGAATGTGGCATAATAGCAACTATTACTGATACTCCTACACATAAATGCTTCTTTGAAAAAAAAGGGATTAAGGCAAGAGAAGTTGTCAAAAAAGAAATCAAACCTTTGTGATGGATGTAAACACTTTCTCCAGCACTGCATTGGGCTGAGCTCTTCTTCCAACACCTGGTTGAAGGTGGAGACTCCGGGCACAGGTACTGGCAAAAAATCTGTGACAGAGGTCAAGATGTGAGAAACAAATGGTCACTTGCTGTTTTAAAAGTTTCCACATTAGATCTGAAACGAAAACATGCAGAACCTGTTTGTGATGTTTTACACAGCATTAAACATGGTTCCTTCACACATTCAATTAAAAAAAAAAAAATATGCATATGAACATATTTATAGGTAAAACTTGTTTTTGACATTAGGTGTCATGAGTTTGTCACCAGTAGGACTATCAAATGGATTTTTTTTGCTGGGGTGGCCAACAAAACAAAAATATGCTACAGCATTGAGCTTCTTGTTGTAGGCCAGAGCATTACAATGGACAACAGCCAAATAATGTGCTACTACTACTACTACTACTACTGCTACTGCTACTACTACAGTCGAGGACACTACAGTAACATCACATCAACAGTCAGATAATGTACCACACTCAGGTGCAACAGAGTTCTACTAAACAATAGATCAAGTCAAATAAATCGGGTTTCAGTTTGGGTTTATCACATGCATCCATGGTCCATGTCCGGTTTAGTCATTTTCAAATGTAATTTATAAAGACTTCCTCTCTATCTTTCTCTGGCTCTGGCAATATACTGGGTGGAAAGCTAACGGCAAGTAATGGATGACATATAGCACATACTTGCTGAAGGGGAGCTTCTGAAAATCCCCAGTGATTCTGGGATATCTTTTTCATTATGGGAACAGCATGACCTTGTATGACCCCAGCCTGTAGTTCTTTTCTGCATTGTAAATGAACTGTCGTGTTCAGCTGAGAGAGAAGCTTTGAGTTCAGCCTGAGCATTTATCTGATTAAAGATAGGAAAGCTGCATAGTGACGGACAGGTAGAACTGGCTTACATTATCCAGAAACTAAACATGTACAAAGAATGTGTATGTAGCTATTATAGGCCACTTGTGTTTCCTGCTGTTGTATAACTGTGTGAGTTTATGGTCATAAACTTGCCCTCAATATGGTTTAGTCTTAAAGACATAGGTACAGGCAGTGTTAATTTCACCTCACACACACACACCTCTAAACAGCAGGGGATACACTGATAGTCAACAACATGAAAGGAGAAGAACAAGCAGAAATACAATCATGTTTTGGTGCTGTATTTTGGGTAGTTAAAAAAAAACTATTATTGTATCTGACCACATGCCTGCCGAACATCTCCAAACATTTCTCACATCTACCAGTGCTAAATAAGTATGAATACTTGTGCCACTTCATTCCAAATAAAAGTATGCACTATCGCTTTAAATACTACAGAAGCATAATGCATTCACTCAAAAAAAAAATTGTTCTGTTTTTCTGAATTAACAAGATTATTATCTCAGAATTCTGAGAAGCTTTTTTTTTTTTAAAAAAAGAAGAAGATCCTTTTTCTTTCAATAATGAGATTTCTATCTCAGAATTCTCATTCTGAGATAATAATCTTGCTAATTCAGAAAAACAGAGTACTTCTTTTTTTTCTCAAGTGAATGCATGACACTTCCCTAAAATACTGTTCTATTGTCAAGCAGAATAAAAGGGCCCAATAAATCATTTACAAGGTTGTGCATTGTCAGTGTGGCTGCTGCAAGAAGATTACACAGAAACTCTTGAAGAAAAACATTCCTGTGGTCTTAAACTGTGAAATCTACAGTCTGAACAAACACGTGCTTCTCTAAAAAGGCGAAAGAGAACCTAAAAAACGTGGAGCTCCAGGAACGCTGATGTCACAGACACTAGCAATAGGTTTGTAACCACAGCGTCTGTGTTTCCTCTGCTTCACACCTGGTAGTGAAATAAATTAAATAAAGCTCATGTGTACAAACCAAGGTCTGAGTCCGCAAGGTAATTTGCAAATTTGTTAATGCAAGCCAGTGCAAGGTTTAGTGAGGTTGATGATTATTCATGCTTTCTCCATACTGAAGGCTAAATAAATAAACCAATAGGTTAATAAATAAATTCAAGACTTTTCACTCTGTTATCTGTTAGAAGCATTCGTTAATACTGAGCTGCAAATATTTGGCCTGTTTGTACAGAAATGACTTGAAAACAGCTGTAAGGTCCACTTCAGAGGTCTCCACAATATTTCAGAAATCCCCCGATCTGCCTCGCCTGACACGTGATAATACATTACATTGTAAATTGTAGTTTAATCTTTCGTCTGGCAATAACCCTCAGTGTTACAAAAGAATGCAAACTGTGTTCATGCCTCTGAATAAAGTGTGGACTATTGACAAGTGATTCAGTTAGTAGTGCAGATAAACGCCCCCCTACAATTTGAAATGTCACGGTTTTACTTGATCATGTGATCACACAGCTCTCAGACCACAGCAGGGCAGCTGAAAGGATTTTCTGTCCACAGCTTAAGAAGAAAACATAGCGAGCATGAAACGTACAGTTTACTATTATTTAACCTACGTAAATGTCAGTTTTGCTGTGACTGTTGTGATAAACTAACATAAAGAAGAAAATTCAAATGAATACCTTGATTTCTGAGTTGGACATGGTTTGAATGCATCACTGAGGGGGCGATCACACTGACCTGACGCAGCAGAGTTTAAAGTTTTGGGGCTTTCCCTTCATATTCACAAATTTCCAAAACTAAATAATGAGCAATAAAATGTGAAAAACTCAAATCACAACGGCTTCTTCAATGGGCCTTCCTCCATGTGGTCAACTAATTGTCACTGGAATTCTTTAATTGAGTTAATTTAAGATGAAGAAAACATCAAATAATTTCTCAGATATTGTCGCTCTGCAGAATAATGCAGTCATGAAGAAGTATCTCTTATAACGTAGCTCTTTCACCAACATAACTATTGTTTTTCAGATTTATCTTAGAGTTCATTTCCTATAAAGAAAAAAAAAAAACACTATCAAGAAATATCTATTTGACTGTCTGGAAGCTCCACATCACAGCAACAAGGAAACATAACAGTCTGAACTTCAAAACCATATCATGTACACGTGACCTGTTTCACACTATTTTGTACTCGCATTTTAAAAACCTTTTTAGGTTTATTATTTTTATTATTATATTTTTTGTGTTTTATTTTGTGATGTTTGCTAATGTATCTAGAGCCTCTTATTACAAGTGTTTATCTGTTTCATTAGCTTTATATCTTTTACATTGTCTCACTATCTATTCGCTTGCCCTGAAGGTTCAAAATGTTGCCTGTTTCAGTGCAATCACATCCGGGAGTTATAATCCAGAGTGTGGATATCAGCGTTGTGCATGAACACGCCATTCATTGAACGCATACATCCCGTGTCTACTGCTGGCAATACAACAATACAAACAACACAGATACCGATATGGCTGAAGCCAGTTCGTATGAATATTTCAAGGGCTTTTATGAACAAATCGGTGTAGATTACAATGAAAAAAAAATCTGAACATCATCCACCTAAGCAACAAATTTGAAACGACACCGACCAGTCTCTTGAAGTATCTGCGAGTGAATGATGGTCACAAGAAATCACTAATTAAAGTTCAGACCATGAGCCAACAGCACAAAGTTCCTCCACCTAAGTCACACACACAGCATACACACATAAAACATATACTCACATGCAACTCTATAGTGGTATACAGCAATTTGTAAAATTTGAGAAGTGGCAATGGCTGTGGGCTGAGGATGGATGGTTAGGAGGAGGTTCCACTGAAAAATAAATTATTTTTAAATGGGAGAAATGTATGTGAAGTAATTGATTTTTTGACTGTGAACTTAGTTCAAATTCAAAATTGTGAACTATGAATGTGAACTAGTTCCTTTTAACCTTTGTGAACTGAACTTTGACCTAGTTCTTGTAGTGTAAACTTGCACAACAATGGTGGATACTGAATATAGTCTACTATTCTGATTCTAATATAAAATGGGGCATGCACATGACTTCCCTTCTGTATGATCAGTCAGTGACATAAACCAGGAGATACCAGAGAGAAAATAAATAAGAGATGTGTTTCTGGTGAGCCCATCTTCATATGAGCAAAGACTTTTTCATATGCTTCAGTTTAATACTGGTAGCAAAAATGCCTCATTGGTGCAGTTAAACACTTGTGATTTAAGCTGATAAAAATGGCTGCATTTCAACATGTAAATCTCACCTAGTGCTCCTTTGAGCCTAACAGCCGAATCTAATCAGGCTCTTCAGGTATCGGTTCAGCAATCCTGAATCCATATTTAAGTGTAGCAAAATCCTCTTTATAATAAAGCCTCTATTATCTTCAGCTTGTGCACAAGGAAAAGGTTTCTTGTGGTTGGAATCTGACACTCAGCCACAAAATAGCCTGGGCCATTGTGTTCCATTATGAGCAAAGTAGAAAAAAAATAGAAAAACTCAAAAAACAAAACCGCGCTTTTTGTCTAACGTAAAACGACTCACACTTCTTGTCTTCCCTGTTTTTTTGTTTTTGTTTTATTGGGGTTTTTTTTTTCCTTCCTGCAAGAACCAGATTTGCCTCTCGGTTCTTTCAAGCAATGACAGGTATGTAGATTAAAGTCGCTGGGTTGTGTAACTTTAACATCATCCAAACTAGCAAGTGTATATAATCTATACACCTAACACAGAAAGCACAGTTCTGAATGTGATGCAGCTTGTAAGTCTGATTCACCTTGAATTGACTCAGTAGTGAAGCCTGAAGTGCCAACACGAGGTTTAAAGAATACAAAGAGTCACTTCACTCCTACATCTGATTATATACTTGAAGACTGATTCTTTAATTGAAATTTTTTTCAAGATTCCTCCTAACCTAACTGAATTTCATGACTGAAAGTAAAATGGTCCAAAACTAGTGGACTGATGACTGTGTGGCACTGAGGTGCAAAAGAAAAACATAAAGCGCATTCTGCAGAGAGGTTGGATTAGATATGTGGCATTATGTGGTCAAACATTACTAAAGGCAATCCACATTACAAATGACATTTAATATTTTAAATGCAACTTGAACATTAAACACTTTTAACGAGCAGAGTCAAAACGCATTTGGCCCTTTCATCATCTTAAAGCTCAGAGGCTGCACGGTGCTGAATGTGATGCAACCTGTGAGTCTGAACTGAGTCAGAGGTAAAGTTGTAATTGCCAACATTATCTCTCTAACAATCTCTCGATTAAATCGTTTCTCAAGCTAAAAGATGAGCTGATGTGGTACAGATATAGGATAAGTTAGGTTATCTTGTAAGCACAGGCCTTTCAAATTTCTGTCAAACAGGAGGGCAAACTGACCGAAATAGCCCACGCAAGCCTGAGCCTGCAGTGGCGCTCCGCAGCAACAGGAGGGGGAAAAAAGGCAAAAGATGCAAGCTGATCTATTTATGTCAAATGTCAAAACATCCCTGTTCTTCCTCAGAACTCGACCATTCCAACATACACAAAGCCTGTTAACAAGGGACGGGCTCAGTGTGGTCTGTGTACATGGACGCTAGTAGCCCCGGCGGCAAGCTACAGTATATACAACCTTGACACTGGGAAAACCTCCCAGTGCAAGAGCCAATTCTGAGGCACAGGCTCGGCTCTATTCATAGCACAGGACTGGATGTAACTGTGGCCTTCATTTGAATTGTTCATTTACAGCTTGTTTTGAAACAGAATTGTCAGTTAAGTGGAAGAAAAGTGACTTTGAGGCCAGACAATTCTAGACCATGTGGTCAATAAACAGAACATGAGAGAGGAGGATGTTCAATGTGCCACATCAACTTTTCGTTTACAGAATCTTCCATCGCTTCCTTAAGGGTTTTGACAGAAAGAATTCCTTGTAGTTAGTGTATGAGGAAACAGTCAAAACGGGCTACAACAGATTATAAAACAAGTCTGGCCGCTCATAATCTGATACACATCTCAGTTTGTAGTCTTAACACAGTTTAACTCATGACACAGCTTACTAGGGGCCTAGGCTCCCACACATGAAACAGCCTGGCTACTCCCATCTACAAAGTCAGTGCCAACTGCAAAGCAGTGATTATGATCAAACAAGAAGAAACTGGTCTAGAAAAGGGGGGCAGGTTAGGCTGAAGACAGCCTTCCCATTAGTCAGAGAGAGGAAATACCTACAGGTAAAAGAGGAATCCTGTAGACACGCTTGATGATTACACGTAACAAGACTAGGTCAGAACCTAATATATGGCTGGACTGTGTCGTATTCTATCTGCATCCTGCCAAGTGTCTGTTTATTTCTGTCTTACTCTCTGTGCTTACGTATATAGTATTTTACTACACCTGAATTCCCCAAAAAATTTTTCTCTCTCGCTTTTGTTGTCAGACAACGGAATAAGTTTGAAATAGTGACTGAAACTTGGCCCATTAATACTACATGGTAACCAGCAGTCACAATCCAGAGAGAGAGAATCTATAGCTGGAGAAGTATAATAGTTATTTCCTCAGACCAAACTACTCCTCGTCCACCAGTCTTTCTGTCATCACCAGCAGCCATGGTTCTGGCTATATGTGAACCGAAGTGAGACTAAACAATTCGATACATTTCAAATGTGCTTTGTTGGCAAGACTGCGGGCTGTAAACACCCCCCATAGAAACTGCACTAATTCATTTTGAAAGAACAACAGCCAATTGGGAAGCTCCAACTTAGTCACATGGCGTTCGGCTGGCCAATAATATAATTACAATCACTCACTCAGTCAGCGACATTTGAGATGATAGGGCTGGCACCGCTGTTGCTGTCCAGCCAAAACTGCTGGCTTTTGAAGACAAAAGCAAATACAAAAGCAGTAAAAAAAATAAAAGTGTAGGGCTTCTTCCTGATAACAGAGCTAAATTGTCTCATCTTTAGCTATCACATCTGATAGTCTGAGTATCTCTAAGATAAAACAGTATAAAGACTAGATACACACTGTGTCTTCGAAGAGGACCATTTTCTGAAGAAAATTTACAAGTGTTTGCTGCCAAAATTTTGCTGCTGAAAAATTTTAAATAGCTGACGCAGTTGAAGTTACAGATACAGTTGAAATACAAATACTGAAAGATATTAAAGTAGTTAAAATACACGTGCTGAGAAGTGAAAAATCAGTTTAAAGGTATAATATGTAACTTTTCCGTACTAGAATGACTGAAAATGATTACACCAGGGGAAATGGTTTGGCATTTTTGCTTAAGTGCCTAATTGACCAAAAAATATTAATCAATAATCAAAATAGTTGTAAATTAATCTTCTGTCGATTGATTAATCATTGCAGCTCTAGCCAGAAGTGTCAAAGTGTAAGCACTGAAAGGAGAAATGTCAGTTGAAGAGAAAGAGATCAATGCAGTTAAAATGTCAGTTGACATGTAAGGGTAGAAGTTGAGCCTTAAGTTAACTCCCAGGGTGCATTTTGGCAAGAAACATCCAGTGTGTGCTGCTAAAACTGGAGGAAAGCTAAAAATTATAGTGTTGAGAAAACTAAAAACACAATTCAGTTTTAAATTCTGGGTCAATATTAGATTAATTCAGCAACTATACATCGGTACTGTAGTATTTAGAGCCATCCACCATATAAACTGAATTATAAACCAGAATTTTACATCATCCATCAATGAGAGTCATATGCTTCTGTAACAGTAACATTGAGGATATGGTTTGGAGAAACAACAGTAATTTTAAAAATGGGGACAACATTACTCCCACTTCACAACTCTATGTAAAAAGAAAAAAAACAGAGGAAGAAGAATAAAAGAGAACACAACTAGAATAACGTCATGAAACAAAACCAGTTTATGTCAGGATGTGTCTGAAAGAACACCGAAGAACCCCGCCTCACCTGAGTGTGATTGTGTGACCCTCTTACTGCGGTGTGTGTGTGTGATATTAAATGAACTGTGTGCGTGCCAAACAGCACAGCCTGTGTTAAGGCTCTGCAAAAGGGGAGTAGGAACTCAAGCTGTGGTGTGATGTTTTTCTCTGATAAATAAATGAATAAGCCAGTCAGCCGGCCGGAGTGTCGAGCAGTGACAGAGTAAGCGCTATCTGATAACATCACCCTGGATCACGCTGGGATCTATCTCTGCTCAAGGACAGCATCACATTAGAGAGGGACAGGCAGACAGCTTTGGCACCTAAGACAGGCGGCTCGCCACTGTGTGCATCTTATCAAGCACCTCAGCAGCTCCCACTATCTCCAATATCTGATTGTTCCTTATTTACCGCCACTTGACCTGAAGTCTAAATGAAACAGACAAAACTCATGCTGTGTATTCAGTCGGCTCTGTAGGTGCAAAGCTGAGAGCATGTCTGAGTGACAACAGTACCTACCTAATTCAGATTTAAAGGAATATTCAATACTACACAGGCCTGTGTGCTTCTAAATGTCATGTAGAGCTATGGTGTAGTCCTCGATATATGTTTCTGTTTGTTGTAAGACAACTCCAGAAAGCCATTGACTTTAAGGTAACACAATGCCAACTGACTAATGGTGATTCCTGCTCTCTTTTGTCATTATGTGACCACTGATCAAATAACTTTTTATAGCCATGTAGTTGGTGAACGACAGAAACACCAAGATATGTCACTGACAACAACCGTCTTGTGTTATATGCAATAATGAAAACCATACAATAGGCAATCACAAATGTAGTCAGTCTAGTGACAGAACCACTGTATATGTTGTCAAGATGCAACAGAAATGTGTAACATACACAGCAAACACTGTCTATTCATTGTAAGCATCTATACTGTACTTGTTAGTACAATCACAGACTTGCTGAAATCAGGGGTGAGCTAGATGGATACAATCTTATGACAGGATATATGTAATATCATAATCGCTGTATCAATATGCATCATGATTTATAGTATTTTTATTTTTTTGTAATCAAAACCAATTGAAAGCCCTTTTATAGCTAAAACAACCTGATAAGATTGTCTGTTTCCTGCTAATCCAGTGAATGAAAAACCTGACAAATCTAGCTACTTCATTGACACAAAAATCAAGTAAATACAATAAAGTCATCAAGATTTAGTGGTCAAATACCAACTGCAATATTACATGGATTTTAATTATCTCATTGCCCCATGCTGACTGGAATTATACGCTTTATCCTATTTCATATCACTGCTGATATATCCAAGTACTATATCACACATCTAATATTTTTCCATATCCTGGAGCCCTACATGTGACCTCAAAGTGGCCTCAACACTGTGCAAACAAAAAAACCATAGCTATTGTTTAATAAAGCAATGAAAGAATGGAAATGTTAAGTAATAAATGCAATAAAAAATGTATCATGGGTGTCCTACTTACATTCAAAAGCAATCATTTAAAGCCCCCTATCTGAATTATGAGTTTAGGTCCATGTATATTGGCTTTCATTGGTTTTAGCACCACTCTCCCCTCATGCTTTTATAGTGAAGCTAAGTGCATAACGCATAAATACTTGAAAGAAAAATATATATCAGGCCATTCAGTATACTAGCCAAAGTTTCAGTCAATGAATGAGTGACTGTGGTTTTCCTTTTGCCACTGTTGGTTGTAGATGACAGCTGTTGACTGCAGGTCTGCGAGTAAGAGTACGACTTTCTGCAACTCAAATGAGAAAGTTGGTGTCACAGCCTTTTCTTTAATGCCTGGTGTCATTTAACTGAACCTCATTGGTTAGTCAAACTTGATCTTTACAAGTCACATCATGCCCCATCATTTCAGACCAGCAGGCTACACAAGACACCAAAACTTCCCAAAGAGAATCTGTTGTCTGGAGCAATTATGAGATCTTTTGCGGAATCAGGATTTGGTGGTGGGACAGCCACACCTCTCCTGTCAGTGACACCAGACTGACCAACCTACATTCACCTAGACCTACCATAAAATTGCCTAATGTGGAATTCCACTGCTTTCTATCTTATCACTGTTAAATTAAGCTTGAACTTGTCTTTTCTGTCTTGTCTTGTCTTATCTGTGGAACAGTGTCTGTGCACAAATAAGAAAACTTAACAACATATCAACATTGCAGCAGCAGTCAAATGAACGAAGAAAACCTATTGCTCTGGTTTGTCAAGGCCAAATGCCTCCTGGACATCTCCACTTGGTCGCATAGTAAGGCCTGCAGCTGGCTGGCATGCAAATGTGTACTAAGCAGAGGTGGATGTGCATGTCTTTGTGTGTTGTTGAATGTCATGTCATTACGTTATTGCCTGGCCTGAATGAAAGCACAGCTTAACCTTTTCACATGACTAGATGGATACCCTGATTATAAATCTGACAAGAAGATATGGCAGCATTACTCCCTTGTATGCATGCATCAGGGTAGGATAACTAAGGACACATAACCGACTGGTTAACAGTACCCAAACATCTATGACAAGAGATTTGGTTAGGGGTGTCCTTGCAAAAATGAATATTGTGTATTGTGTAGCTGTACCAGTGTTCCACTCACTTTAAGTTAGGATGTTTAAAGGTAATTTAGTACACTCATTTGTTGTTTGAGAGGAAGAAAATAACAGTATAGTTAGACAGTAGGTTTGTAGCAGAAGTACTGACAGTGATGAAATGGTGGTGTTTGCTAAAAGAAAAGTTTGAAAATCACTGGACACACAGTTAGAGATATTGGTCCCCCCCACCCCCCCGAGCTACCAAACCCATCATTGTGAAAATGAAATCGCCCCGTAAAAGTAGTTTTAGGGAGTTTTCCGTTACTCACTGGAGAACATCCGATATGAGCGGTAAATACGAACCTCTCGAAGAGTATCCTGACGGCGAAGATTCCCAAGGCAACCGGCAAGGCAGTAAACAAGTGTCCAGCTTTAGGATACTCCACCCCGGGCGCTGGGTCTGCCAGATCCGCCCAGGTTACGTTGTGTGGGAGCCAAAACCTCTCGTTCCAAAACCAGGCTGAAAGAGCAGCCATGTTTCACAGTGTTCCTGTCCCCGGACGGTTTGAAGAAATTAGTTTCTTATCCAAAAGAAAGGATGTGTGAAACTTGTTCAGCGCCTCTCCTGCCCCTGCGCCACTTGTATGATGACTTGCCACACTCAACTTTACCGCACCAGCATCAGATATGCCAGAATAGGGGTACCTTCTCCGGCACAAATTTCAAAATAAGATAGCGGCTAACGTACGATTTAATAAACAAAGCGAAAGGAATTACTCAAATATTCAAATAGGTTAAATATATATACACTTTAAATTTGTTTAGTTAGGGGTTTTAACTATGTTGATTTATTCCCGCAGCCACGGTTGAATTACCCAAAAGCCCCAGGTTTATCTCCCATCATTTTGATTCAGGGTGGGTAGTAATACGTTACAAGTAACGCAAAGTAGTTTTTTTTTTTTTTTTTTTTTTTTTTTTAGAAGGAACACGTACTTTTCAAATTACTTTTTAAAAACTAAACATTTACTCTTACTCCAGTACATTTGTTGAGCAAGTAGTCTTTTGTTTACTTTACTACATTTGCCATAATACCCTCGTTACAACCAAAAAGAGAGCGGTCAGCACCCTTACTGCAGATGTCGAGGTGCAGCTGCAGCTGCAGCTGAAAAAGAGGCGCGAACTGTCTTTAGTCCACGACCCATGCAAAAATACTAAAAACCAGCTTTTCTTGATCTTTTCTCCTGACTATTTCACGATTTAATTTTGAAAGTGAAACAGCCCAGCTTCCTGTGTGTTATGGCTGTTACCGGCTAACTTTACACATCTTGTCTGCCGCCCTGAGATGAGGAAGTGAAGGGAGTCCCTCCTCCCTCGCTGAAGGGATGGGTTCAGTGCATGCACGCATGGCATCCATCTGCCTGCTCTGTTGTTCTGTTAGAACCACAATGTAGTCATATACTTTAATACTTGAGTTGCGGTGTTATAATTTGGAAGATTTTAACAACTTCCGTTTAGTAATCCAACAGATAGGTTATCTTAAAAGGTGGCTTATCAAAGGTAGATAAAGGTGATGGTTAGTGATGGGCTTGTGATTGATGAGAGGGCACACTCAAGTGGTCAGAAAGGGTATTACATTTATAAAATTGTCAATTAATATTATGTAACATCTCGTAGGCTATCCTGTATCTGTAACGGCTCAAACATACATTGCACCCTACTGAAAGCTTGGTCAAAAAATTAAAATATGCAAACTTTGAAACATAGCTAAAATAACTGAAATATGACATTAACATTATGATTTCAGTGGCAGCACAATGGTATACCTCTATCTGTGTTGTGAAGCAGGGATGAGGCAGCTGCAGTGCTGTCCGCTGTCTAATTATAGATGGACATTTGCCCCTTTGGAGTGTGTTATTATTAGAAATCTTACGGGGCAGTTGACTCAATAACTATGCAAAGGATTTCAGCAGGGGAATCCAATATTAAACAAGTGTCAAATGATGTAACTTCACGGTCCAAAACATGCCTGAGCAAATGAGCAGATAAACATAAGAAATGAGCCCATATGTGGGATCAAAGGACATGCATGGAGAGGATTCATGCTCCTGTGATTTATAAATGAGAACACTGGCTGAGTAGAGCATGCATGCTACCATACCCCTCGTATTTCATGGTGCCCTTATCTGACACCCTTATCCATAGTGCCTTAGAGGGACTGAGCATTAATCGGATTCGTTGGCATATGGGGACGGACAGATGGCCGTTGATGAAGACACACTGGTGTTTTGCATTTTAACAGAATCCAGAAGTCCCCAGAGATGTTTTCGAATGAATCATTAGAACACAAAACTCTTGTTCATAAAGTGGGTTGAAAAACACCAGTAAACATGGTGTCATCCCTAATATTGCTGAACTAATTACCACTTTTAATCCATACTGAACAGCACAGCCATCACTAATGAGGTCTGTGACCGAGGCAGGACGTGCGCTTAAAGAAAGGTTGAAGTAGACGCTGTAGAAAATGGTAAAGGTGAAGAGTTTAGAATGGCAGTCTGGCTGAGATTAGGTCGGGTTACAGTGAGGCTGCTGCAGAGAGTGTGTATCGTGCAGGCAGACACCAGCAAGCTAGAAAGAAAACACACTGAAAACAGACACAAAGTAAACGACTTCAATAATTTATTCCAAAATAAATCCTAGGTAAGTAATCGGTTACATATTAAGAAGCAACACGTGGGTGGTGAGTGGTGACTGTTGTGTGTTCAGTGCTTTGTTTAACATACATGTCAGTGAAAAGGCAAGTCAAGGCACTTTTACCCAAGAAATATTGTAACCATTCAAAACATTCAGGTCAGGGTGTGTATATTGTGTAAGGCAGAGTAACTCAAATTCTTCAAACTTTTAAGACTTGGTCGATTTTTGCAGCAATTTGTGACATGTATGTGTAGAATCAGAACATAAGGACAGGGGTGGTGACAGAAGTTATGCTTCTGTCAGTAATGTCATAACAGCAGGTCAACACAGCACCTCAGGCAGATGGAGGGCAAGACTCAAACAAGAGAGGAGTCAGGATGAGGGTCAATCTTCACCTAACCTGCCCGCCCTATAAACTCCCTGGTTATACGGTAGCTCTAGTGTAAAAGTCCTTTTCCAACTTTCATCCATTCATCCGCCCTCTCGTCAGTCCTTTACATGTGCTCTGGGTGGTTTTGCAAACACTTGATGAACTCTGTGACTGGGTGGCTGTTGAAGCAGATCTGGTAAACAGCAGTGAAAAGAGGAAACCTGGAGAGGTGAAAGAATGACGTTAGAAGGATGCTCATTATTAAAGGAATAGACCGGCATTTCGGGAATTAAGCTTGTTCACATTCTCGAGTTGGATGAGAAGATTTATACCACTCTCACCTTGTACCATGAGTATAAAACCACAGTCAACAACCTGTTAGCTTAGTTTAGCATAAAGACTAAAAACTGGTTCTGTGTGGAGATAACATAACGTGCCTCTCAGCACTTATAAGGTTCATTAATCGACACATAAATTCTCATTTGTTTCAAAAACCCAAAGTGTAAAAACAGAAATTAATGCTTTCATGAAATGAGTCAAGAGCTTCTCATCTAACTCTCAGCAAAAAAAAAAAAATAAGCAAATTTTCCCAAAATGTTGAGCTATTCCTTTAAATGCAATGTACATATTTACATTATGTGATGAAACTCAATCAAATTTTCTTCTTTAAAGTGGAATCCAAACCTAAAACCCCAAATCCTATCAGTCATTGTAGGACTCATTAAAGTCCAAATGAGCCATGTTTTAAAAAACAAAATATGAGACGAACTTACTTTTCCACCATTTTTTTCTGTTTCAAGACTTGGTGGACCTCAGAGGCAGTAGCTGGACCTTGAAGCTTCTGACCGTTCAGCAGCTCGTTCTCTAACTGCTCAATGGTCTGAACACACAGAGATGCTTATTGGTCTTAGATGATTATGGTTTTCATGAAAAGAGAGTGACGAAGATAAACAAACATATATAAAGAGATAAAATATTTTCCTCCCTTACTTTGCCTGTTTTGGCGAAAGCCTCTCCAATCTTGCGGTTGCGTCCACCGTAGCAGGTCGTGATGAGGTCAGCGATGCCGCAGCTCTCCAGAAAGGTGGCGGGGGAGACATGGCAGTTTGTGCAGAAGACCTTGGCAAAGGCAATCATCTCCATCAAGCCGAGACGAATCACCGCTGCCTTGGTGTTGTCGCCGAACCCCAGGCCATCACAGAAACCTGCTCCCACTGCTACAATGTTCTGCAATGGCAAATAAAGAGGAGATGCTGCTGTTAGTGTATTGCTCTTTTCACATGTTAATGCTTATGAGGAGTCTAACTGTTGAGATGAGAAAGGAATACTTCCAACTAGATTATATTCATATATTCTTGACATCATTTATATGCTCTACAGCCACTATAGACTTCCAGCAAATGATCTTAGTTATCTGTTTACTGCTTTTAACAAATACACACATCCTGCTGAATACGATTTCCATGAAAAGCAACTCCCAAATAATCAAAAATAAAGGAAGATTATTAGCAATTATTTTGGAGTATTTACAATTACATTTTTTGCACCTTGAAGGCGAGCAGATCAGCAGCTTAAACATGTAACATTGCTTTGGATGAGTGATCAAATACATCAAGGCCAAAACTAAATTTAAAGTGAAAGTTCAGTAGATGTCTACAAATACCAAACTGCAATAAGATTATGCTGTAAATTTCTCTGGAGCAACTTTATATGCATTGTTTAATTGCGCAATAAAGACATAAAACTGAAATTTCTGCCAGTGCTAGGATGACTGTGAATATCACGAAGATCAGATCAATCTGGTGGAGGGTTAAAGCCGACCTTGAGAGCACCGCAAATCTCCACGACATCAGACTCTTCCACCACGGTCACACGGAAGTTAGTGGTCTGCATCAGTTCCTTCAAAATGGGCCCACATGTTTTATCTTTGCACCCTGTGAACAAAAATAACAAATAAATCATCATCAGTTTCCGTAGTGCAACACTTGAGAAGTTTTATACTGTAACAGACAATAAAAATTATGTTTTGAGCAAGACACATCAAACCAAACCATATTGATTTGTAAGAACTATTCCAATAAACTTAAAATTTGACTAAGTCCTGTGGTGTGCACTGTGAACTACACACACTGATGTGCCACTCAGTGTACTACAACAAAAGGAGAGTTGGATTCTAGACCTCTGCTTGTTCAGCAGCATGTCTCAAATGGCTTTGAGTAGTATTACTTTTTAAATGGAAGGTCTCACAATCTTTCAGTAAAATAATAAAAAAAAAACAAATAAAACTTGGTCAATGTAAGTGTGAAGAAAAAGGTTCAGTCTGCAGTTGGACCAGTACATCCGCTTGTTGATACTTTCAACCATTATAATTTCATGAAATATCCAAATTCATCCAGTCACGTTGTTCACTGCAGGAGTATCACTTCAAATGATTATCTATCCAGTAAAAAGAAAAAAGAAATTTATCATATCATTTATCATGTAAGCACTGTCTTCACTTACATTATATTACTCTGCTTACTTTAATATCAAGAGTCATTTTCATGAGTGTGATGCCATTTTGCCCTCATACGATGGATATCTTTTTCAAGAATTAAACGGCATACCAATGGTTGTTTCACAGAACTTCTCATCAGCGACCTCGCTGGCGATGTTGGCTCCCATGAGGACCGTCATGTTGATGCCCAGCTTCGCTCGGATGACCTCTGAGATCAGCTTCAGACCCTCTGGGCCTGCATCGACACCCTGTAAGAGACAGATCACCATATGAGAAAATCTGAGTGTGTACGTCTCATTCCTCGGTGCATTGTGGGATCCAACAGAAAGAACAGGAAATTTTGATAAGGATAAGGAAGATGTTACCTTGATGAGAGACATTCCTACGGCGTCCTTCTTGATGTGGTCTTTGATGGTGTCACACACTCTCACAATGAACTGGTGAGGGACCACAAAGATCAGGATGTCGGCTCCTTTCACAGACTCAGCCAAGTCTGGAACAGCCAACTGAGGAAGAGAGAAATCATGATAAGACTTCAATCAGAACACTGAACAAAAGAAATGTTCTCCAAAAGAAGATTTACATGCACATATAAGATGATTTTTCTTACATGGGAATTACATATGTCATTATTACCAACAAGAGCATTTTTGGTGCTTACCACATTGGGGGGCAGCTTGTGACCAGGCAGATATTTCACATTTTCATGGTCTGTGTTGATGATTTCTGTGAGTTTACGGCCGTTCACTGTCTCCTCGAACACCCACATGTTCACTGTGGTGTCAAACCTGTCATACTTGGCTGCGTTGGCGCCCACAATCTTGGCAATGGCAGAGCCCCTGTGGACATGCAGGGACACATGATGATCATTCCAGTGTCAGGACAATAGCTGCTTGAACTTATAGTTTACTCTGCTTTAGGCTGTGAAATATGAACCACACATGGATTTGAATGGATTTCATACCAGGGCACTGGGAGTTTTTCAAGTGTAAAGTGGTGCTGCTGTGATATTAGAGGAAAGAAATGATCAAACATGTGTCATATCGTCCAGCCTTGGGAAATTGATTCTCTGATACTGCTCTGCCTAATATTTACTCTCATTTATTTTGTATTTTTACATAACAAAATGTTCTCAGCATCAACTACTGCTGATATTAAAGAGGATTTACACTGACCATTGCTTCACCAACAGCAGTTACAGTAACTGTCAACTGGGACATAGACCTCCATCAATCTGGATTGTAGTGGAGAACTTTTGTGTCACATGACCTAAAAAGTTTTCAAATGCTCTTCCAGACAAGAATAGCACTATAGGTGAATAATAAATACCAGCAGAGCATCATTTTGGCATAAGGAGCGTCCCATTCAAAGACAGGCTATTGAATATCAACATAACATGAGCTGAGAGCTGTGAGAAATCCCTTTTTGAGATCACATATTAAGTATCAGTAAGTTGGCATTTATTAGCACATATCAGTTAAACTTTCATCCCGTCATAACTAATCTAACTCGTTGAAAGTAAGCACATTACAGTTTGAGGTTCTTGATACTGGTGTATTTACATTTTCTGCAACGTTTTACTTCTACAAATTCTCTGAGGGGAATCCACTACAAATACTTGACAGATATAGTGTGCAGAGTAAGATTTTACAAACAAAACATCACCAGTTTATAAAACATGATGCCTACTGAACTACCCAAATTAGTTTAAATGATGTCTCTCTCGACCACTCACAGCATTAAAATGCTGTTTACATGTTACTACATTAGTGATGCTACTTTTAACTTGCTTTATTTACATTTTGCTGCTCACATTTACATTAGTACAGTTTTGAATGCAGGGCTTTTGCACTGGGCTGTTTCTACAGTGTAGTATTGCTGCTTTAAAGCCTCTGACTACTTCCACCACCGACTAATCTAAAGGTCATGCTGGCTGAGAGACATCAACACCACACGAAGGCTTATTCAGCACAAATGTTGCTGAATGATAAAAGGCAGGTGTCGTTTCTTTAATAAAGATTTTGGAGTGCTGAGGCACCTAAGGTCATCGCATATACTCAGAGAGTCAGTGTTAGTCTTGGAGGAAAACAACCTGCTCTCTGCAAAGAAAATGTCAATCTGCAGTCTTGCAAAACAGCAGGTGAGTTTATGAACTTTGTGAATCATTTCTGTGCTCTTAACAAAGACTAAAGTTGCCTTCTGGTTTCCAAGTTTGCCAACTTTTAGACAGCATTCACAAAAAAAAAAATGCGTGTGAGATCTTATCAAGGGAACAAAAATACAGATATGCTGACTATGAATGTACTATTGCACCCCTTGTATTTTAACACCACACTGAAAGACATCCTAAAGTGCATGAAAGAAATGCAAACACATTAAAACCTTCAGCTCACCAGTTACCAGAGCCAATCACACAGACTTTCTTGGGCGCTGCCATCATGTGTTTGACCTTCCAGACGGAGCTGCTGCTGCTGCTGGTGCGGAGACAGAGTGAAGCCGGGAGGAAGTGTATTTATACCAGACACACAGCTGAGGCTCAGGCACACCCTCCCCTCATGGTTGGTCTGCTCTGTCGACCCTCAGTGACAAACTCTCTCTCTTTTTCACACACTCACACACACACACTCTCTCTCACACACACACACACACTCTCTCACACACACACACACTCTCTCACACACACACACACTCTCTCTCACACACACACACTCTCTCTCACACACACACACTCTCTCACACTCTCTCACTCTCTCACACTCTCTCACTCTCTCTCTCACTCTCTCTCACACACACACACACACACACACTCTCTCTCACACACACACACTCTCTCTCACACTCTCTCTCACACTCTCTCTCACACTCTCTCTCACTCTCTCTCACTCTCTCTCACACACACACACACACACACACACACCACACACACACACACACACACACACACACACACACACACACACCACACACACACACACACACAACACACACACACACACACACACACACACACACACACACACACACACACACACACACACACACACAACACACACACACACACAACACACACACACACACACACACACACACACACAGATATTACAGCGTTTCATTGAGCAGTAATAAAAGTGAGACATAGTGGGAAATAAATGGAAACACAAGTCCCTCAAAAACTTCACAAACTAAAGCTGAAATGATTGGTTGATTATTTGATCGCGAGAGAATTAATCTGCAACAATTTTGATAACCAATTAATCATTGGTTAACACTCCAGAACACTTCATAGGGAATGTCTGTACTAGTTACCCCACCACATTTGTCTGAAAGCTGCAGTTACCAGATACTTTTAGAGACAGATAGAGAAAAAACAAAACAAAAACATGATAAGGTTATAAGATCTATACGCTGTCATAAACTAAATTAAAAGTGGTTCTCAAACTTTTTGGGCTCGAGACCCCTAGAGTCTAGTTGGGGTCCATTTGTAATGTTTGAAATGTCAATGTCACAATATGCTGTATATATTATAACTGTGATATTTAAGAAGTATTCATATCGTGTTAATGATACACAGATGATAATATGGCGATGGCAGCTTAGTGAATCTTTTGTGTATCAGTTCATCTGGTTGCCTTTTCACTATCTATCATGTGTAATTGTTCTTTTTGTGCACTTGTGTAGTTATGGTTACAAACTCTCTCTCCACCTCCCTAGACTTGTATGAAGAGTCGAATTAATTTGCCAAATAATAGATATAAGATGTAATAAATCAGAGGAGACATTTTACTGCGGGGAAAAAAAATATAAAAAAATCACTTTTCATAGTTCTAGTCGATTTTTTACTGATAATACATTTGTACTTTTACTCCAGTAGGACTTGGAATGACTTTTACTTAAGTGAAGGATCTGAGTACCTCCACCGCTAGTGAATTTTATGCTTGTAAATTAATGAGTTAGGTGGGCTTTGAACTGATGGTTGGTCCAAAAAAGACATTTGAAGAAGAAATTTTTCTATGAGCATGTTTAACTATTTAGTAACACTTTCTGGACCAAAACAAATAATCAATGGAGAAAATAACTGACAGATAAATCAATGATATTAATTATTGATTGCAGCCCAATTATAATCTATACAGGATTATCATTTTTTCATTATTCACAGATTTACCAAAAGCAGTGGCAGACAGAGAACCTCCCAAATACAAGTACATTTTACATATCCTTTATTATAACATAATAAGAACATACAGAAAAATAGGTTTGGTCCATGAAAAAGTCTGCAGATTCAAATAATACTGCAGCCCCAACCCTCCCCAGTGTTGTGATTTACACCCCAAAGGTTCCCACAACTTGTTTCAAATCATGTACCTGCCCAAACCCACATTAGTGTATTCTTGGAATTTGTTAATGAAATGCACACGCAACGGTTTCAGCCAGGACCCTCATCTTCATCTTCAACAGGGAAACCATTAAACCCATGAGGTGTCAGGTCTTCAGCCAGCGTACAAAGAAGCTACGACTCTTCACACCTGCTTACCCACACGTGACACCGAGCTTGTTCAAGCGTTTATGGCTTCTCTGCACATAGTTAAAATACACAAAACTAAAAGCAGAAGATTTGACTCTTCCCAGTCTGCAGGCAACATGAACGCTGTGTGCATTTTGCCCTGCAGAACAGTGGTTCCTCAAACGGGACTGCCGTCTTTACATTGTACAGAGCTAAATCACTGGGCTCTGAGAGTGAGGGCCACTTGATATAAATACTGGTTCAACTATCTGAGCGTAGACAAAGAGTTAAGAAAAAGATCTGCCAGGATAAGAGATACAATATCACTTCACATCCATTTTCAGTTTTTTTCTGCTCAGTATTTACAAAACTATATAGACTAGAGGTACTCATACTAGCTACTTCCTTGATAATCTGTACTAGCTAACAAGACAAGTACTGATATAATACATATTTTTAAAAACAAGTGATCATTGATAATAACAAAAAAAGAAAAACTTCATACTAAATGGCACTCTTACCAAAAAATAACCGCTTTGCCATAGCAATGTATATTCTGACAAGGAACTGTGGCACAAACTGTCAAAACAAAACAATGAGCAATGTGCAGCCAAGTAGCCTGATTGATTACAAACACAATCACAATCAATATCTAACTGAATGGGCAAGCATCTGGGAACTGGGTCAGGAGTGTGAAATGTAAATTTACTTTCCAAAAAGGGGAAAAAAGCTCTGTGGCAGAATCAACACATTCCAGCCGATTTAAGATATTTTTAGCTTCAGGGGCAAAATACATTAAAAGTTGCCAGGTAAAATCTGCCCTCTGTTTTTCATTTGTGTACAGTCTGTTCTTTTGTGTGCGTACAATGTCAAAAGGAAAAGGAATGCTTCCAGGCAAGGCTTAGACATGCAAGAGAAAATATATTGTGCTCAAGGAGCTGTGGCGTGAGGAAAAAAGAAAACATACAAAAATGTGGAAGTAGCAACCAGACTGCAGTAGCTGCGGGGTGAAGTAAAAAAAAAATAAAAATTAACATCCTATTTAACAGCAAAACCACCTAGTATCTATGTCTTTCTAAGTTTTGTCAGAAGTCAGTTTGAATGTCTCTCTCTCTTTCACACGCACACACACACACAGACACACGTTAGTCGTCTCCAACAGCACGTCTCCTCATCTCCAGCCTGTGGGCAAATTTCTTTAGGTGTTCCTGATGCCGAGCGCCTGCTCCAGCTCCTGTCGCCTCTGCTGGACCTGAAAGACATATTCATACCAGCTTTAATGTCCAGAAAAAAATTACAATGAAAACTGTGAAAGTCGACAATGGGCACAATAACACTAAAGATTAAGAGCCTTTATTAATTAGCACTGGAGCTAAAATGATCAATTGATTAGACTCAGGAAATGAACTGGCAACAAATTTGATAATCAATTTATTATTTTTGTTATTTTATTTTAGCAAAAAAGCCATTTATTCTCTCAAATGTGAGGATTTTCCGCTTCTCTTTGTTATATATGATAGTAAATTGATTAACTTTGGCTTCTGCATTTGTCGCCTTGGGCTCTGGAAATAGTTGGCATTTATCCCTATTATCTGCGATTTTATAGAAAAGAACAAAACAGAGAAAAACATCGGCAGAATTAAATTAATTGATGATAAAAAAAAATTAATGTCACAGCCCCGTGAGATACTGATATAAAATATGTGTAGCTTTGATGATCTGAAAACAGGAAAAACATTAAATTTTTTGACCAATTTTACTGTTTATATGAAGTGAAGTCCAACCAGTCTTTTACTTGGATTTCTTACAGGAAAAAAATTAGCACCAAGAAAAATTCCAATGGACATTTTATTCTTTTGCTATTTTCTTAAGTTTAATTAAAAAAAGTAATGAGAGAATAATCTGCAAATTAATCGAAATAATTATTTTGTAGTTAAAGGGTCTCAAGTGTCTTTATCCTCCTCACTAGAAGCACGGATGATCTTAATGAAGACACAACAATAGATTGTAAAATGTAATAGTTGCTGATAATTTAGTTCAGACCAAAATGGTGCAAGCATGACTAAAATAAAGAGGGGAATAAGCAGGAGGAAGAATAAGCAGAGGAAAAACAGATTACCTTGGAGTAGAAGTAGCGACAGACCGCCTCCTGAGCCCACGGCTGGTAGTAAAACTCAGCCCTTCGCTCTTCTTCTGGGTTTCCTACCACATCTGTCATGGTCTGTTCACAGAAAAAGACATTATTAAACAAACGCTACATCTTAACTTGTCCTAGGACTGATAAATTAAAGAAAGAAAAAACCCTGGAAGGAGGATAAACATCATCTATTGAAGCGACTCATCAAACACAGACCGCAGCTATGATGAATATACTGTCACAAGAGCACCTTTTTTTTCTGAAAAGCTGTTGCAGTGGGAGCCGCCAGCACTGGACTGAATTCATTCAATTTCACAGGGATTCGGCTGAACAAATACTGCAGGTGGGTGACAACTGGTCAGCATTTAATCGGCTCACTCAGCACGCAGAGGGGAGGCCGCCATGCTTCCAGTCAGACATATTATTAAATGTTTCACGCTCTATTTTGACTCTGCCCTCTTGTCTTACACCTGAGTTGGCAGCATTAGTCTTGTGTTTGGAGGGGGGAGCTTGTGTGGACAGTGTCCACGTAGTTACGTAACTAAGTTTTGTCTTGCCACAGTTGAACCTGGGGTTTAAATCCATGTCACTGTGACACAGCAAACAACAGCAGGACCAAATACCCTCCAACATGAAAGCAGGGCATTTTCTGAACTTGAAAATTACTCAGGCTTAGAAATGTCAAAGCATATATTTAAAATTTTTCCGATTTGCCGGATTCTTGACATTTGAGAAGAGACGTTAAAGCATTTCAAGTGAGAATAGTTTAAAGGACAACATTTCATCTCTTGGTGATAATGACTGTTTTCCGGGTGTGAATTTAGAAGTGCAAGAGTTTCTTTTTCTTGTAGCCACTTTCTCCAAATTACCTCAACTTATTTTGCTTCTGTTGGTGATATCCCACATTCCTTAATGGCACATAATAATCCAAACATATACATAAGTGCTTGTAGTGTTGCATTCAAATGGGTTTACAGGTTGTCAAGTCAATTTTATCTATATAGTGCAAATCACAAAATTTGTTTGAAAGTCAATCTAACATCCCCTACCATTACATTTGAATTTGGATGCGGAAAAAAAAAAAACAGACACGGAAAAACAGATGAAACCTCTGAGTACTAACACAGGAGTGATTGGTCTTTCAGAAAAATGTAACACGTTATGTAGGGAATGAAAAGAAATAATACTGAAATTGTTGTCTTCCATATATTAATGTCATGTGCTTGTGGTTCTTTGGTTTATGCTTTTTCTTGTATATATCATTTGTTTTTATAAACACTCAAAATTGTTACTGATGTCTTCTTATCAATGCACCTTAACTACAAATATGAGAAACATATTATTTACAAAAGCAAAAGTGTGTCCCCTGGTCATAGCTCAGTTATAAAATCACCGCTGAGTGTCTCTCTTGCCAGGTTGCTGACAGCTGAACACTCAGTCACACTGGACTGGAACAGAAGAGGTGGGACTAGGGTGAGAAATTGTTTAGCCAACTTCAATGATGGTCAGCACTGTAGCTGATAGCAGCCGACAGACACAACAAACAAACAAACAAACAAACAAAAAAGAGCACACTGATTCAATCATCAAATCTCAAAGTTTTCTCCTCTAATGACATTACACTACAGGGGAACAGAGTAGGCGGGTAGGTGGAGTGATAACAGTAGTGACAGTAATGGTAAGGGAATTAAGTGTTTCAAGTTGAAAACGATGAGTCAGGCCTCCTACTCAAAACACTAGAAGTCTGCTGTGATGCATTTTGATCCATTGAGGCTACTGTCAGTGGAGAAGCTGGTTATTGCTGCTTCTTCATCTTTCTGATCCATATGGGACTTCTTGCTGAATGACTGTTGAACATTCAGGCAAAACGGCATTCAGGTTTAAAAGTGCTTACTCTTCTGAATGACTGACACCATCGCTGCATCTTTATGCTTTAAAGTTTAGTGAAAGAACTTTTTCATTTCAAAGCAACACAAAAACGTTTAGAGATGTGTTCTGCATTGATAATAGCTGTGATGTGTGTTGCAAGGTGGATTTTTTTGCAAGCAGAAGCGCCATGGTATCTACAGTGATATTAGACCAAAAACAAAAGTGCATCAAGTTCCTCAAGTTCTGGTTTGAGGTCATGACAGGCAGACTGACCTTGAGGTCTCTGCACTGGGACTGCAGCCAGTCGTTGATAAAGCCCTGAGGATCTCTGGCAAAACTCAGCATGAACTCTCTCTGGGTCTTCAGCTGGTTAATGGTCTCAATGGTTTCGTGGATCTGTGGAGAATCAAACATAGAAGGGCTATAAATTTAAAGTTATTAAGTAGGTACTGATAAAATATTAATTGACAGTGATTCATCAACAAGCACATCACACTCAATTACTAAGTTAAGGACAGACTGAAGTTTCCTTTACCCCCTTAAGCCCTAGGCTACTTTTCTCAAAAAAACAGACCCAAAATCAGTAATAATTCAAGTAATACCTCAAGTGTAAAGCCATAATTAATTGGGCTCTATTATGTGATGAACGACATTTTGGAGAATTTTGAATTACAATTAATCTTCCTGTCCTAATCACCAAGCCAGAGTGACTTCACTCCCACCCAAACTAACTTCTAAATTAGAGTGAATAACAACCTTATAATGAGTCAGTTGGCACTGATGCTATTGAACCTGTTCTGAACTGCAACTCAATCAAGTCTGATGCAGTAGAAATGAAGCACAATAATGCTACATGCATGTTAGTCAGAGTAGTATTAAGCAGTCATTTGGAGAGACGAGTGTGTCAAAATAGCTTTTGTGCCTAATGACAGGTAATCTAGCTGCAAAATCTCCTGATTCTCATTCCTAATGGTCTTCATGCTGTTTGCAAGACATTGAACTATTCCATGCTTTTCATCTTAGAAACATCTTTCTATCTTACCGCCTTATGAAGAGGAAGAAAGATATGCTTATTAATTAAAGGGAAACCTGCTTAAAGAGGTTGTTCCAGATTATCATCACCTGGCAAACTAACGACCCTGTCTAAGATTGATACCAGTTATCATATAAGGTGTGAGAAATAACACAGGCAACAACTTTCATTGAAAAACTAAAAGCTAAATGTTTATTTTTCTGAAATTCTATTGATAAGTCACTTGTATAATTTGAGATGTTGAATAATCATTTTTAGTGAGTAATGCTGTAAAAAGAAGCCTTTTTTTTATTATTATTATTTTTTTTAATAAAAAGAACACTGTTGAGGGACCCTTTAAAAAGGAACCACTTTGGGAAAAGTCTTTGATATTATATGAACATGCAGCACATGCACCAATTTCCAATAAAAAAAAGAACAGATGCGATAAATCAAACCCTTTCTCCAAAATTACATGTACACACTAAAAAACTATCACTGCAGTAACAAGCATGACAAGGTCAAGTCAGCTGAACATCTGTTTTTTTCACTCATCACAGTGTTCACTTTCACTCGTGTTTAAAATGTCAAAATAAACTACAAATGCTGAGACAACTAAGACAGGCTCTGCTATAAACTGTTTCTGATATTAAGCCGGCAGGAACAGGGTGTATATCAGCAATTGTCACCAAACCAAAATAAAGTAACCAAATGAATGGCGCCTATAAACTGTAAACACGCTTTCTATATCTATACTGTTAACTTGTCTCAGAACAAAGAGAACACAGGGGGGCGTCTTTTAGGAGAATGGCTCCATGCCTTATCAATGTGATTGCAGACATCCTAGCCAATGTAATGGCTGCTAGCAGGAGGTCAAGAAGACCTGACTGACCTCAAAACTGGTTAGAGAGAATAGAGGCAATAATACACAGGCAACAATTTGAGGGAGCAGATATGTATGAAATTGCCCACAGCAGGTCCCAGAAAATGGGACCAAAAATTGACACTCAATGAACTGGGGTTAGATAAGAAAAAAAAAACAAGCCCCTGCCCCCTCACATTACATTTAAATCGATCGTGCTTAAATGGCCTTAGCAGTTTCAGCAAATGGTAGCTGCCACATGGCAAAGTGACAAGACATTAAAATTCGAAACAACTGCTCATTGATACAAAATAGTAGGAAAATAATTAAGTGCTATCTCAAACTAATTGACAAAATAAATACATAAAAATCTTACTTCCTTTCATTTCGAGTTTATCTTCAGGATGGGGCGATTTGGTTGTATAAGATCAAAACCTCACAAAAAACTGCAGGAAACAGGAAACGCAATTCCCCACTGTGTACACACAGTTCTGTCTAAACCTCTCAAAGAACAGCTGGCGGCTGCTCGTACCTTGTTGTCCAGTCCTGCTATTTCCTGCTGACTGGCTGTGGAGAGCAGGAAGGAGTTCATCTGGGTCTTCAATGTGTCGTCCACTTCCACGTCAATGTCATAGCAAGCAGTCTTCTTTTGGTCATTGGGGTCCACACTATTACAGGAGTTAATACAGTTTATACAGTATATTTAGTTTGTGTGTGGTCACATCACATTAGAAGCAACAGGCGATTGACAAATAAGATTGGATTTTAACAGCAAACCACTTCTGATGTTGGGTAAAAAAAATCACGGCTCCAACTTTTTCAACATCTTATTTGCCACAAATTAAGACCGAAAAACAAAAAACACAACTACAGCTCAATCAATCAGCTGGTTAATGGATTCAGAGAACTGGCAACTATTTTGATAGGTGCTTAATTGTGTTTTTCAAGCGAAATGCCAATATTGATTTTGTCATATATGTTGTAATGAGTGTTGACATGATGGTCGGTTGAAAGAAGGAATTTCAAGACATCATCTTGGACTTACAACAGGCAGCATTTTCTGACATTTTATAGACCGAAACTTAATAACTGAAAAATAGCATCAGATGAAAACATCAGATCTGTGTTGAGCAATGAGGAGACTGTAACATTCCTCTAGTTAACACATGGCATAAACATAAATGCTATTTTCCATTATGTTTTCTTCATTGTTGTCCACCTTTTGGGGTTTGACTGGCACTCTTAATCACGTCATCTTGTTGCACCCTCTTCTTTTGCAACAGTTAAATGGGACCCTACTGGAAAATTATTGCTACCAGCTGTTTATCTCAATGCAGTCAGCCTCTAATAATTGCACAACAGTAGTGGAAGGAAACATGTATTAATTCTTTGGTCAGTTCTCTCAGAACTAGTTAAATTTTCTCAACATTTAATTACAAAACTAGCTAGTGTAGGTGCACTGTACACCCAACTACATTATGTTACCTGATCACATGGTTGATGATGATAGGCTCTGGGGGCATCAGGAGTGCATGCAGGCGCTGTGGGATCTCAGAGAACTTCATCCGCTGGGTCTCAAAAATCTGCAAATGAGGACAACCCTCGGTTACTGCAACAAGTGCTATTTAGAGTTTTTGGTCAGATAAAATATGCAGTTTTAAAACATCACCTTGGACACCTTGTGAAACCGTGAGGAGAGTTTTTTACTCCCTGTGGACATTCTACGGACCAACTGAAAATGAAAATCGTTCATTGCAGCCCAATTTCAATTATTGTTTCAGTGGAATTGTATTGCAATGATACTGTGACTGTTTTACAATTTTTTTTTTTACAAACTTACACAATGAGATACTGAAGTGTGGCAAAAACAGAATTTATTGCACTGAAAATCAAGTTGTACATTTACAATCAGGGATTGGTATTGTTAAGATTTAAATGGCAGTGGTAGTGTTGTGGTACCATTACTATTTACAATATACTGTTTATCGTTTTCTTATATGTACTGTATATTAAATTAACATTCTTCACCCCTCGCATACAAGCTCATAGATGTCTCTCTTCTGGATTGGCAACAGTGAAAATGCATCATAGACGAATGTCTTATTCAGAAACAGCTTTAGTGAGATAAAATGTGCAGGATAACTTTTACATAGCAGTAATAAAAAGGAAATCTATGTTCTTAATTTTTCCTGGCGGATATCAGAACCGATAACTGCAGGACTTATTGATACTACAGTCTTTAATAATTTAGCCCAAGGGCCCATTTAATATTGGGTTATGGTACCATCCCTATTTACCATTTTGTTATACTGATATGGAAAAGTTCCTAATTAAAATTGATTTCAGCCATATATTGCAGCCTTAGTTGCAGCTAACTCAGTGCAGATGACAGCCATGCTTTATTGCTTTGTTTTGCAGCTCAGGCTCATTTGTGTAAGATATTTCTGAACAAACTACTTTCTCCTATGCTCCATTTTCCTTTTATTCTCAAAAGGTTTGTTGCTTTATCTCCAGTTTGTTCGAGTGTGTTTTGACTCCCCATTTTTACTGATTGTATTATTGTATTATTACCAAAGCAAGCTTTTAAAATTGCATTCAACATTTTCCTCATCCCAAATCAAAGTAGTTAATTTACAAGAAAGTGTAAACATCCTAGGTATCATAAGCCGTAGAGTGAAATTTATTCCATAACTTTGTAGGAATTCAATATTAACTTCCTACAATACTGTTTATCTTGGCAGAGTAGAGAAGAATGCACCACGAAACCATTCAGTGACCCAGAAGTAGCGAGTCGCCATAAAAGGGTAGAGAAAGAGACTGTGCAACCTCAAGAGCAGGAATTAACCAGAACAACTATGAGACTGCCACTCATCCCAGCTTCATGGGCCAGCTACAGTTTGTGTTCAACAACAGATTAGAAAGAAACCTTTCCTCTCTTCCTCTATCTAAAAGTAACAATGTGAATTCGAGGTGTGTTACGTTACAACAGGACTCCACTCACCTGCTGCAGGTACTTGTCACAGTTGATGAACTCACGCTCATGAGGGTCCTGGAGTTTGTGGGTCTTGACATACTGCCACAGGGCCTGAATTATAACAGGTCTGGTCTGGGTGTGGATACCCAGCATACGAGCCAGCCGAGGGTCCAGTTTGAACTGAGGGGGCTGTTTGGAGAAAGGTAAATTTGCTGTTAGAAGATGACTCCGGATTTCCTCCACTAACCTTTCCTCAAACTAAATGTCCGAAGAACACTTGAAGGCAACATTACCACATGGCCTACTGAGAGGCAGAGTAAAACCCCTGAGCCTTTACCTGGTAGTCGAGCATGAGAAGGACGGTGCAGCGAACACCCACATCACCTGGCCTCTTCACCTGGAAACCATCAGTCTCCTGGGTGGTGGCAGTCCTATGCCACTAGAAGGACATTTTAGTAACAAGTACAATATTTACTGTTCAGTCTATGAACTTAGATTCTTCAATTTCAATTGTCAGTGCATCAATACATAAGTGATTCTTAGCATTAACTGACCATTGAATTAATGTAATCAAAATACACTCGGTGGCCACTTTATTATGTACACCTTTATACAATCCATTACAGCTGTTTTACTATAAAGTCTACTTTTGTGACACCTAAAAACAGATGATATAGCAGTGCTATTGTATTGGCCTGCATTAGATTGTGCAGGGGTGCCTAAAATAGTGGCCACTGAATGAAAGTTGTAAAATCAGGTGATCTTATTTTAAATGAGTAACAATGTTGTGTTCTTGTTCAAAATACAAATTAACCATAGTAAAGACGCAATAAACAGAAATTCCACATTTTTTTAAACTCCAAATTAATAATATGATTATAGAAAGGCAAAACACTGGCTATATGTCAGATGCATATATAGAGATACATAAAATAAATGATCTTACTTCCACAAGGTGATTATCTGGACCATACAGGTCCTTGTCCAACTCAATCACCAGGGACTTGAAGAAAGAAGAGAACTTCCTCTTCTGTTTGGTGGCTTCATACTTGGACACAGCTGTCTGTAAAGCAAATATTGTTGTTTGTTGGAATTCAAAGTGCAAGCAAGTTTGTTTCAATTATCTATTCTGCTCCCTCCAGGGAAGTAAATGTTGTGATCCAAATCTCAATAAATACATATAAGGGAAGTAACAAGAATGATTTTGGCGAGGGGAAAAAGGTTAAAATAGCCTAATATTGAAATACACAAAGCATCCAGCAAACAAAGTGTAATAAGAAGCAACAGATCTTTGGTTAAATACTGCTATTAAGCCATTACAAGGAACAGGGGGAAGGTAGCGCCACTGACAAAAGACTAATAGCTAATAGACAAAATCTTAATGTAAAAACTCTTGAGACTACAAGAAGCATAACTACAAAAATGGTTGCTTTGGATTAGACTGCCACAAATAAATATATATAGGAAAACAGTCAATCTAAAAATAAAACAAATATATATAGTACTCCTATTAATTTACATCTTCCAGCAGACGCCCTTCAACACGCAGCTCCCATGATGCAACTGTTCCTTCTCCATCCTCAGCATCTGGCTTTGCAGGGTTGAAGGTGTTGGATATGAAGATCCGAAGCTTTCTCTTTTGCTAGAAACAATTAGTCAAAAAACACACATTTTAAATTCATGTGCTATCAATCACTCAACACTGACTTGATATCTAAATCAATAATCAACTAGTATTTTTTTTTTTTTTTTTTTTTTTAAACTACTGCTCCATGAGTTAAAAAGTAAATTTTATTCAAGGCAAAGGAAAGACAGCTCCACTGTTATTCTGTGTAGTTCAGTTGCTGGGAGGATATTCAAATATCTGCTAAGCCTGTTCTTTATCTTCAACATGATGACTTTTTGCTCACCTCTATGTAAACACAGTCTGTAAAATCAACATTTACTTTCTATAAAAATGAAAACATAGTGTCTGTATCTTGTTTCAAAAATCCGTGAGTTGAAGCCTTAAAACCAATCCCCCCTTTATAAAGCAGCCTATGAAATGTATGAACTCATAATCCTGTAGACATTTCGGATTAACAAGCCTTTACAAAATGGCATCACTTTTAAATGACCAGTTATAGGGACCGTGGAAGCCCCCGAGCATCTGAATGACTTTGAAATTAATTTCAGGTTTGAACAGAAGTGAATGAGGGAGCCTGGGAGTGTACAGTTGAACTATACCTTAATGGGCCTCTTGAGGGCCTCCTGAATGTCAAGCCTTTTGCGCATGATGGTCTGGTCCAGCTTCCTCTCAAAAGCCAGCAGATCCATGTAAGCCTGAGACTCTGGGACCAGTTCCCTGATCTGAAACAGAAGAGAACATACTGGTAACCACTGGTGCAACATTAAACAAGCACACACCCCAAAGAAGTCACTGTCAGCTGTCAACTTTGTCTTCATATACCAATTCTTACTAAACATCATGGCAGCATTTTTGTCTACTTGCTCCCTCTCAAAGAGGAACCGTACATAGCTTAAAAATCTGTAGGGACAAAAGTATGTTGGCAAGCAGGTGTAACTGCTCCAACATCTGTATGTACCTTTCGATGCTTACCCAGCAGCTTCTGTTTTCAATGAATACTAAGAATCACAGGAATGAAAAGGTCAGAATGGCTGCAAGTAGAATTAGGTTCTCATTCAGTAATGGGTACATTTAAAAAAAGTTTTGATTAAAAAACACTGTACAGGAAAACAAATACATTAAAAAACTAAATTATAATCAATATAAACAAAAGATTATTATAATAAACTGTCAGGGTAAAGGGCCTGTCAATATGATGTTTAAGATTCACAAAGTAAATTTAAAAAAAAATATTGAATAGAATGTAATATGATACCTGTTTCACAGTCTTATCAATAAAAACTGGTAGGGACAATACAGCAAATTATTCCTCAAATTCTATGTGAAAAGAATGTTAATTTATTCACATTTGTATCACGATCACATCCTAATAATATAATTAATTAATCACTGAACATACGGTGGACCTGGATAAGCACCAGAAAATGGATGGATGAATCAATGAATGGATGGATGGATTAATCAATTAAAAAATACCTAATTAACTTAAGGTCAGTGGTCTGAAGTACGCTTAAGGATGTTTTAATATCTTTTATGGCCTGTTTTGAGGAAACCTAAATCAATGCTTGACTTTTCAAGACCTGCAGATACCCTGTGGTTAGAGAAAATACAAGGAAATAAACCTGAAGCTTTTTCTGGTCCTGTTTGTCAGATTTTCAAAAATCTTTCATCATGGACACTACCACTCGGCACGCATGAAACTGACGAAAATGTCAAGTGCATGCACCCCTAATCCTAGGGCTTTAAACACGGCTCTTTAAAGACCAGCTCGGCTTTTTTTCCCAGAGATACCTGAATTAAAATTCAAATTGATTTACAGATGTAATCTCTCCAAAACACTCAAGGCTGGAATGAATGGATTTCCATTCACTGCCGTTGATAAATACTCACCCTCTGAGGTAGAATTTTATCAGCCATCTTCTTCTTCTTTGTACTGTAAAAATAAATAAGCAAAATAAGATAAGTTTGAGATTAGTCAGAGCAGCTCTGTGCGTCATCACAAGAAGACAAAGAAGCCAGTTAAACTCCTCAGTCTAAGATTACACTCTGCAGTGCCTGGATGACACACATACAAAAAACACCTGAAGAATAATACTGCATTAACATAATCACAACACTTTCCTTTGCTGATCTAGAGGGGGTACTTACTGCTGGTTGCGGTTCTGCTGCTGCTGAACCTGCTGAATCTGTTGGGGGGCCGGCCTCTTACGAGACGGGTCCATCACACCAGGCATCCCGGGGCGAGACACAGGACTGCTGCCGTATCCGGGGGGGCCCATGGCTGGTCCCTGTGGGGTCATACGGCTGGATGGAGGCATGCCAGGTCTCTGCACACATAAGAGGGAAAAAAATACTAGTTACAGGATAAAGACTTTCTGGGCATTAGTTTTCTATTTCACAAGTCATTTCACAGCCATTGAATCTTTACCACAGAGAAATCTGAACACCTGCTTTAAGGCTTTGCCGATGAGAAATAGGATTCCTTTGTGTTTGCTATTTTCATCCCCCAAATTTGTTCAGACTGCACGAATCTGATCTGTGCAGGGCTATAACTTGTGGTTATAGGAACTAGTTGACTGCAGCCCTAAAAATGTACATAATTTGTTAATGCATATTGTACATATCCAACTATGTATCGGTCTTCCAACCAAAATGTAGAAGGTCACAAGGACATTCCTTATGAGCTTCCCATTGTAACATGGCTAATTGAGCTAGAGGTAATTTCACAGGTACTCTCTGGTGGTAGCTGGAAATATTGCACCGCCTCAGCACCCCCACATTATGTTTTTTACAGCTAAAAGGACAAATCTAAGGTGAAGGATTGTGTTTCAATTAACGCCTTTATAGAAATAACGTGACTGTACTCCCTGTCGGAGAACATTGTTCAAAAAGAGGAATAAATGTATTGTAGAATCATAAAGATAACAGGGCTACACGTCAGTCAGTGATGTGAAACTCTGCACGTTTAGCATCTGAATCCTAAATTTGTGAAATCTATGGATATCATCATGGATTCTAACAGACACTGGGGGTCAGATAAGCCAATTATGGTTGCAAATGGACAAATTAATTAATTAATGTCTGTATTTCTAATTTAATTTTTGGGTCCATGAGTTGCCGTTCATCTGAAATGCCTGAAATAGTACAAAGCATGTCCACTGTAAAGCAACCTGAATTTTCCAAGGTCAATGAGTGTAATGAAAGCTTTGAAATGGCTTTTGAGGGAAAGAAAAAGCAGATTGTCATCCATTCGCTATAACTTGTATGGATACTGTCTAATGGGATGGTTGTGTTTGCTATGAGACATAGAATTAAATAAATACCAAAAAAATCAATGCTGAAATGTCAATGTAAAAATGGCAATAAAACATTAGCAGCACATATATATATGAGTATTCATTATTCACTAAATAGAACAAATTCTTACATGAAAATCTGAAAGCATAGCTCATAATCAACACCACATAAGAGCTCTTATACTGTTTACAGAACATACAAACACTGCTTTTTATATTTGAGGCATCTGTCTGGTAGTCCTACAACAACATATAACAACAACTCACATGCCAACTCCTTCAAATAAGTCAATATAGAACAAACACCACTGTCAACTCACCAAACCATGTGCTAAGAACTCAAACAGGCGACTTCGTGTATCTGACTGCATGAGTACAGGTGAGAACAGCAGATAAATGACAAATCACTGATTGCAGCTTTCCTTCCAGCAGTCACTCCAACAAATGAGAGAGAATTGAAGGTACCCTCTCCGCAACGCCTATGGCGTTGGGTGGAGGAGAGGAAGAGCGACGGACATTGACTTGTCAACAATAAGGGTAAGATGAATATGCTCTGCCTTTTCCACAAAGCGCAGTGTGGGCAGAAAGGGACTGTATGTCGATCATTCGGTGCTTTTTACACTATATATCAGCACAACCTTGATTTACCTGAGAACGACTGGAGTTCTGCAGCTTTCAGAGAATGAAGCCTCTTTGACTATGTTGTGAAAGGCTGCTTGTATGAGTGAAAGCATTCAGGGACGTCAGAGAAAAAAAAAGATGTAACATCCTTTCACTGAACTGTGTTACAGGCTGCCAGTAGCTAAGCAGCAAACACTTCAATTCCTGTATATCAATAATGACAAATGAGTTATCATTTTTTGTATGGTTCTGACAAACCGCATATTAGCTGGAGACAACCAATGATCCAATACAATAGTTTCAATCCAGTAAAAACACTTGACCACAGATCAGGTTATAAAAACTTATAACCTAATACTACACATGGACAAACCCACTAACTGACTTTGCGTGACATGGTGGAAAAAGAAGCAGCAGCATGTGTCACAGGAAAACAACAGTATCCACTCAGGACTACTTAGCTATTTTAAGCAAAGTGCATCCATAAGCACACAGAGAGTAGACCTGCAACGATTAGTCAGACAACTGACAGAAAGTTAATCAAGCAACCATTGTAATTTAACTCCTCTCCAAATGTTTTGGATTTTCTGTTTTTCTTTGCTTTACATCATTCTAAACCGAATATCTTTGGGTTTTGGGCTAAAAAGATGTGAAGAGGCCAGGTAGCTTTCAAGGGAATTGTGACAGACAATTTTCGGAAATTTTCTTAGTCCAAACAATTAACCAAGAAAATAATCTGTAGGTAAATTGATAAGGAAATGGTGTTTGACAAATTTATCTGCTGTGGGGAAAGTTTCTCTGTGCTCTAGTCTGGAGACAAATTATGGTCCAATACGCATCTTACACAAGTGTGATGTGAAAACTTGAAACCTGCAGTGCACGTGAAATGTGTGAAAATGTTAAGTAGGAGACATCTTGTGTCCAGCAGTTAAATGTTTGAAATGACCAATATTTGCATATTGAAAAATTCTGTACATTTTAACTAGATGATTAAACTTTTCTGTGGGAAAAAATATATCCGACACAAATTATTATTACAAGCAGGGTATTTTTTATGTGTTAAAAAATGACTGTCCCTGAACATCTCAGAGACATCAGTACGATTTTATGTGCAGGGTAATGCAACTCAAAAATAACTGCAATATTAGATACTTTAAATGTATATGCAAGAGGGCTCCATCATGTTACAACTCCAGAAAGCAAGATCCACAGGTGCTGTCAATTCCTAATCACTGAGACAGACCGCCATCATATCCATATCATATCTGTCCTTTTACTACATATTTTAACACCTAGAATATCTCCTTTCACATATTTCATATTAAATAAAGGTAGTAACTGCGTTACACAAGTAAAACATTGGCTTGCATAATTTCAAATGAACTAACATTGTACTTGTTGAGCGCATTCTGCAGTGTATTTTGGACTAACTGAAATCTATTATCTTTACAGACAATTGCATTACGTAATCTTAAGTCCCTGATATAACAGCTAATAGGCCCGCAACAAACAATTCCGTGTATTATCTATTAATCTGCCAATTATTATTTTGATTGATTTATGAAACATTTTGTATATAAAATTAGTTTATAGTGAAAAATGTTTGTTATCATTTCCCTCGGACCTAATTATTGTTGTGTCTGTCTGGCAGTCCCAAGATATTCACTTGACTGTCATGTCTGTCAAAGAAAAGCATCAAATCCTCAGATTTCAAGCAGCTGGAAACGGCAAGTTGTTGACTCTTTCGCATTACGAAATGATTAAAATCCAGTTATTTCTTAGAGGATCGACAAATTGATTACTCACTGCATCTCTTGCCAATAAATTTTGGATCATTTAATCGACTTGAAAACAGCTGCAGCACCTGTTTTGTTCAGCGAAAGCTTCAAACTCCCCAAACAAAATGTAAAACTTTCTGTGGAGTAACCACAGGCCCAGTTGTTTTGTTGTGCAATACCTTTGCCAACCAGGTGACTGCAGGGTTACCAAATGCAGGGAATGATGCCTCTGCGAGCTGGGAAACACCAACTGGTGACCAACAAACCTATCTATTACACATAGTATATAGTGCATGGTCCTAGTTTGAGCTTCTCCTATGATCACTACGCAAACCTTTGAGAATTTGCATTGATTCAAACTGCAGCCTGTTCATTCACAAGTAGACAATGCATGTTACTTGACTTTGCAGCTTTAAAACTTTTTAGTTCAACAAAAGCTTAACCTGTCTAAAGAAAAACTAGTATTTTTAAAGGCTTGCCTTTTCACGCGTTTGGTAAACGACTCGAATCCCTTATAGTGTGTTTTCAGCGAGAACACTGGCCGGCACTAACAGTTAGCGACGTTAGCAGGCTAAGCTAATTGGCTACCGTGACTAACTAGCTATTCTTACTGTTAGCGGGCGGGAGGGTTAGCGAATTCAAACAACGAACAAACTCTCATAGTCGGTCAAAGTGACTGATTAAAACGTTTCTCACTGGTAACTACTTTTCAGTCGGGCTGCAGTTAGTCCGAGCTGGGGCCCGCACTGGTGGCGGTGGTTAACGTTAGCCACCAGTGACAAAGCAACGGTAAGAGGCTTTGTTCTAGCGGACAGGCTAACGCGTCAGAAGCCAAGATGGAGCGATATCTCACCGGGTACCCAGGCCCGGGCATCGGGGAGCGGTACATGTGGTTCTGCGCGGCCGACGACGGTCCCATCCGTCCAGAGGGAGTCCCGGGCCCCATGCCTGGTCCTGCGCCCGGTACTGGTGGTCCAGGTCCCATCGCTCCGCCACCACCACCCGTCGGTGCTGTCTGAAAGCCCCCTCTAGCCGCCATCTCCTCTCTGAATGTCGCCGCCGGTGGAGGCACGGAGCTACCGCGAGAGCGAGAACGGAGTTTCGGGTGGTGGAGTCGAAGCCTCTGCAACCTCCGCTGGATGATTGTGGTATTGCACTGGGGCTGGCGGTAGTGATCTCGATAATGATGAACTGGTCCTGGATTATTGGATATATTATATCTTGAAATGTCATAAAACAAAGTAGTGGAGGACGTACTCAGATGTTTTATAGCAATAACACACTGCAAAAAAAATACTGTTACATGTGAAATTTTTACTTGAGGAAAAGTAAAAAAGTATTGCTATCAAAACCAACTTATTAAGACTAATTGAAAATAGAAAATTCCTTAAAAATGAAACTTCAAACTATTCAGTTACATAGCCCGTCAGGTTCTTACAACTGTTTTCAAAATCTGATTGCATTATTTTGATTTTGCTTACTACTCAACTCTGATGTCAAATTGTTTTATATACAGTATATAAAGAGCAAAATTAGTTAAAAGGTTTGCTTCTGCACACGTAACTTAACTTAAAGTTAATTTTCTTTTGAAATATGACAGACTGAAAACCAGTCTGTTTGCAGGGATGTCTGGATGTGCAGCAAACTCAAACCAAACAAGCCTGTCTGGGTTTGTCAGAGGAGTATCAAGGATTACTTCCTTTTATTGGTAATGTCACACAGGTCACTTGTCTGTCTGACACTGCAAACTGGATTAAAACCAAACCAAATAGCAACTGGAGTTTTTGCAGAGAAACGTGTGGAAGAATGTATACCTTACATAGGATATACTAGAAAAACTGTGCAAAGGTTTTAGGCACTAAAAATAAAGTCAAGGGGCTCTCAAAAGTAATGCCATGGATTGTTATTTATCAGTTACTTACAAAGGGTTGTAAACAGAAAAAAAAACTAAATCAAATCAATATTGACTGCAACCGCCCTTTGCCTTTAAAACAGCACAAATTCCCCTCGGCACATTTGAACCCAGTTTTTCAAGCATCTTGGAGAACTTGCCACAGTTCTTAGCTGTCTCAGTGTCTTCTGACTCTTCATTTGATCCCAGACTGAGCACTGGGGGTCAGACTGTTTGTTGCAGGACTCCTTGTTCTTCTTATCACTGCAAATAGTGACTCTAGCTGCATATTTGTCGTTGTTGTCTCATGCTGCAGAATGAATTTGGGACTCATCAGATGCCTCCCTGCTGGTACTGGCTGATAAGATAAGAATCTAAACAACTAATGCCTAAAACCTTTGCACTGAACCATGTATGGGCTATAATGAAATTAAGGAGTTTTTTTAAGTTAATTTTAACCCATGCAATGTATATAATTAGATTAATGAAAATAAATGAAGGATAATTAAAATTACACAAATTAATTAAATAAGATTTTAACCATTTTTGAACAGGTTTTATTGTATTTTTAGTTTCCCATTGGCTTACTTGAATGCAAGTCCCCTGGTCTTCTGCTGAATGTGCACACATGGAATGAGTTATCACATAAATCATTACATTACATTTTGGTAAATTCAAATCAAAATAATTTCATCACAGCAGGGGTTCATAAACCAGTCAATTATCCCCTGCGTCGTTAATTTGCACCCCCATGACAGAATGGTTTTTTGAAGTGAAACAGTTTTACATGACCTTCTTTGAATCCATATCTTCATTATTATGTTTCATCTGCAGAGAGACAGTGAGATGGGATGTTGAACCTCTGAAGTGGTTTCTGTATTAACAAGTAAACAACAAGTTCAGAGTCGAGCGGCTGGGGCCCTGTAAGCCACAGAATCAAACACTTTCTTGTTTCCAAACGTTGATGTCATTACACTTCCCTCCAATTAGTATGGAGCTACAACAGTACAAAACATGGCATCCCATCTGTTTGCATAGCCTATTTGTGTTTGATCAGAGTGTGCTTGTGCTTGTGCGAGTGCATAGGAGGGAGGAGGGGGAATAAATTATGTTTTTGGGGACAAGGTTCAGTAAAATCCTCATTTATAGGGCTCAAGAGTATCCGATTTGCTGCATTGTGCTTCAAATCTCCACAGAGGATTTTACATCCCGTTTGTGTATAAGATGACAGCTGATAAGCTTTATCCTTTGTGGGCACTTTGACAGCCTAATATTAAACAAATGAATCAAGGTTCATACTTCAAACAAATAAAAGGGCAAATCAGGTGGACCCAAGTCTGAAATATAATACAGTGTCTTCCAGTACTGAGAAACTCGACTGCACTATAATTATTAATCCTCTTAACGAGCTGAATGTAAAGTGGAGCCCAGAGGAGCCAGGCCACAGCCTGATCTATGACAAAAGCCTGAGCATCCTAATTGCACTGAGAGATCTGACAGGTTAAATTTATACCATTAATGTGACTCATCTGACATGCAGGCAGGAGAGAGAACATGGAGACAAGCTGGAGTGTCAGTTTCAGCCTTAAATATTTATTTCTATAGTATATATCCAACAATATAAAGTAGTCTAATGCACACTAAAAATTACTGCTCTGTTTGGGTCAATATTCGGTTAACTCTGCCCTGAACCCACGGGTGTTTTAACCCAGTGTTTGTGTGTTTCATATTAGTGATCGAAGGAGTATTATTTAAGCAAAATAGTAGTAGTTTCTTTGTATAAATTATGCATTCAAAATTTTACTTAAGCACAAAAAGTAAGCCATCAAAATACATTTTAAGTCTTAAAGGTAAAAGTACTCATCATGCAGAATGGCAAATTTTAGTATTGGATTATAATCACTCATGAATTCATGTGTAAGCTTCACTTAAATGGTGTTAAAGATGGAGCAAATTCGAACTACTTTTTATACCAGCAGGTATCCTAATCTGTGATAATACATTGTAATTTTTTTGTTAATTATATTTTTAATCAATAATCCATAATGTAGTGGAACAGAAAGAACCGTAATTACCAATCAAATGTAGTGGAATGGAAGAAAAAAGCAGCAGTACTCAAATACCTCATAACTGTATACGAGTACAGTAATTGAGTAAATGTAGCCTGCTAGTCATGATCCACCATTGCTGTTGTTTCATTTACCCATTGGAACTGTTATTCTGACTTTTTTAAAACTTGAATCACCATTTTTTGGTGATAATTAATAGTATGTATAAACTCTGTAGTTTTGAATGATATGAGCACATTGTTTTGTACAACTGACAATAGCTATGTGCTAGTCTTAAGCGGAAACTGCTACAACACTGGGTCAAAACAACTCATTGGTCTTGGACAAAGTGAAACCAGTGTTGCATCCGTGTTATATTTACCCCAGACAGAGTCAATCTTGTATGTGTTCGTTCAGTGATTGGAAATGAGAAAACACACTGTGCACCACATTTAGGAATTGTGCAACAGGAGTGTAATATCCTTGTTGATGTAGATAATACGATGAGATAATAAGATTAGGAGGAAATTAGCTCTGGTTTAAAAAGATCCAGAGTCTGAACACATGTTCAGTGACAGCAGAAGGCATGATTAAACTAACAGATGTGGGTACAAACATGCACCCAACAATTCTCATTAAAATATAATAACAAGCATTAAAAGTTCCCTGCATGAAAATAGCCCTCTGTAAATCACATCCATCTGCCCGGGGTGATTAGCTGAGGGTGTTACACCCATTTAGGACAGGCAGTTTGGGTTGGATTCCATTACAGGACCATCACTTATACTATCCACAGATTGGCTGCGTGTCAGCCAACAAGGTGAAAGCAAGGAGGGAGCAGATCTCTGATCTTTTTATCAGGGAGTGAATGAGGGCACATAATAAATTCACCTCATTCAGAGAGGAAAGATGGGTTTTGCCAAATTTTCTGGAACTGCTAACAACAATTAAGGCCACAAGACTGCAGGAAATCCTTGTTAATCCAGATTTTTTTGGAAAGATTTCCAGTTTGTCTAAACTCCTGCTGGTATCGACACCTCTCAAACACCCCCACCTGCTTAGCCCTGGAGCCTTATCAGGATGCAGCAAGCATCTTCTGCAGGATTTCTGTCACTGGCAGGCAGCTCTCCTGTATTCTGACCCTCCCTGCAATCCTCCGAGTCGCAGACTGTCACTAAGACAAAGACACAAATGCCAGCAGGAAGTGAACAGCATCATCTTTTATTTCTTGATTAATTTGTCTTCTTGGCAGGTACAACAGAAAATAATAAAACCATCAGGGGCCAAAATCATGTTTCAGACATTCAAAACAGGAAAAAAATCTTCATCAGATGTTGGAGCTGGTTCCCAGGAGCTTTAACACTTGTATATTAATGCATGGTTACCAGCTGAGGTTTCTCCTCTGAATAATAAAAAATGAATGCACGCTCACACTTGATGAACAATGTCGATGTTTGGTTTCCCACTAAAAGAAATCATGAAAAAATTACAAGGCAAAAGTAAACGTCTCATCCTAAAATAACCCTTTATGTCTAGTAGCAGGGGACTGATGTGCAGCCGTCTGAGCAACAAACATGATTTTTGAGGCCCATCATGTTTAAGGGCGTATAACCGGGCTGTAATATTCAGAGTCATGCATCACCAAGCTGCTTTTCTAATATAAGTGTGGCAGTTGGCGGCACCAGATGTACAGAAGCATACGAGACAAGCCGTCCAGAATGCGCGGCTGCTGGCTGACTGACAATCTTGATAAAATTTGTATCGGCTGTGCAGGATATTTCCCATCCATCCTTTTGTCATACATCTGAAACTGTAATTACATTTCAAGAGTATGGGGTTCCGAAATACCAATGTTGTTGCTTGCAGCTGTTAAGCTGCAGCCCAAATGAACGGTTGAAGCAGATAAGCAATATCTAGTTTAATACCAGGTTTCGGCCCCGAAACCCTTCACTAAATGCTGATTTAATTCCAAGAAAATGTTGTATGAAGCAAAATAGAAGATAACATGTTGATTGGAGAAAATAGAGATAGCAAAATGTCTTAGATGAAGTGCAGAATCCTTAATCAGATTTTCTGAGAGCTACTCATGATTAAAAGTGAACATTTGCACAGTATCTGGGTTGAAAAATACATTGCTTTGCCTGTTTACCTATTCAACCAAAATGACAAACAAAGGCTTCAGAGGGGAAACTCACTGATAGGAATAAAACCTCAGAAGAGTAACAATTTTCCAAAATGTTATTTACATTTTATTTATGCTTTGATAACTAAATAGACCAGCCTATTACCTGGAAGATGGAGACAGGATTATCAGGCAATACTGAGTATGTTTTATATGAAAGAAAAAACAACTGAAAAACAGTTGGATCAACACGATATTAATAATATGACAATATATCAAGAAGAATAGTACATTTTCTTTTACATCACCTCTACATACTGGCGGTATTGTGCTTTGATAAGACTTTTGCAACTAGAACACAGATACAGAAAAAATTTAACAGCCCCACAAAACTCCAAGGATTTCAGTAATCAACTCTCCTGGAAAAAAAAAAATTTCACCTCACCTCATCACAGAGTTGAGATAAGAGTAAATGAAGTTGAATGAAGACTCCTAAACTCATCTGGCACATGTGAAAATGGAAAAAAACTGAAATGAAATCAGTACACACACACACACACACATGCACGCACACACACGCACACACACACACACACACACACACACACACGCACACACACACACACACACACTGTATAGCCTCACAGAAATATATGGGATGTACCATCTTGCTTTTCCTGTATATCATTGAGGCAAACTTGGTAATTATAATATTTATATATATCTAAATAAAAAAAAAATCAAATTAGAAATGGAATGAAAAAACATGCACTGGACAAATACAAGCATGCATTTACATGATGAGACCTGAAATCGTCACCGGTACATTTTAAATGGTAGATGATGCACCTCTACCACTACCACTGCCGTCACAACCCTGCCCCCTCCGAAGATTTCCCTGCGCACTCGACTACACTCATTGTGAACATAGATACATTCTCAAACAAACTACACATAGTCCAGCTGTCGTTTTATGGAGCGCTGCAACAGTTACAGATGTTGCTACATGTACAGTGGAGTAAGCAGTATGAATATTTGTCCCACTAGCAGGCCGATGTTGTGTGAAACCGTTGTGTGTTGCTGTGTTATATAAAGGCATGGGGGCTCTTTTTTTCCGATCACCTGTTTGTGGTGAGATATCTGTACATTTTCCCTTATTTAGTTTTACTTTTTTTTTTTTTTTGTGTCTTTTGAAAGAGAAGAGAGGTCCGTGTTGGCAAGGTTTCTCCAGGAGCATCCTTTGCGGCAGTATTCCAGAGGAAAACACAGAGACAGAAGAGTTTGGAGTGCTGCATGAATTGTTCTCTGGAAAATTAACAGATATATTTATATTTGGGATATCCTCTCCACTTGGCCTCAGGTGAAAGTTCTCGTTTCTATGAAAAAAGTACCTTTTTGTTAAACTTAGTATCAGTTCCTCGCACTCCCCGTGTTGAATAGTTCTTGTTGTATGGTTGGCTTTGGTTGCATAACGCACACTTTGATGCTTCACCCGGGTCTGCTCAGCAAGTGAAGTCTTCAAAGTTACCCTGGCCCGGGTGATGAGGTAGCATGTTGCCAGGATATGTTGATGGTGTACGCAGGTTCTCGCAAGGAGCCTGACAGCGAAATGAAGAGAGAGAGAGAGAAAAAAGCAAAAAGGGAAGTAAGATAAAGTATAGAGGCGGATAACGATAGGCAAGAGAAATGATCAGCGGGAGAGAGAGTGGTGAGGTAGAAGGAAGGCAAACGCGCAGAGTGGGAGTCATCATATCCAGAATAAAACACATTTGAGAAAACCTGAAAGTCATAAAAAGCACTCATAAAAAACATGACACGAGGCAAGAGGAGATAGATTCATAAGAAAGACTCTGTAGAATAATGAAAATAATGAAAGTGGATGGAAAGAGAAGACGACTAAGTTAAGGCAGGAGAGCAGATGAGAGGAGGAGCACATCATTCCCTGTTTCTCTGCCTGAGCTCTGACTTACAATTAAAGTGAACTGGCTTCATTTACACTTGGAAATAAGTGAGCTGTCACACTTTCCAAAGCTCTAATTCTGGCCTGTCCCTGCCGGTCCTGTCCCCCAGCTTTGATTAAATTCAAGCCACTTTCCGTTTTCCTACTCCTCTCTCTCAATTTTCTTTCTCATCCCAATCTCTTCTTCGCTCCCTTTTCGTGTCTCTCAAGTCTTTTCCTCCCCTGGCTTCCTCCACCTCTATCTCCTCACTCTCTCGTTTGCTCCTCCTCCTCCCCGCCATCACCACCTCCACCGTTTCGTCCTCCTCCTTCACAACATCTGCGGTTGAGATCAGTGAAGACAAAGAAGAGAGTGTGCCCCTGTCAAAGAAATGCAGTGTGACACAGTGAAAGTACTTAGAAGCAGCCTACTGACATGGCGTTTCACATCATCCAGGCTCAGCACAGCTCCCCGGTCATTGTTGTTGCGGCCTTTGTGTTTCTTCTTCACGCATCGGCACAGCTTGTACTTGATCACCTGAAAATAGGCAAGGACACTCATTACTAACCTTTTGGGCTCAAAACACAATGTTAATTTTTTTCTCTCTGTTTCTGGAGAACATTCAAATACTCTCTTTTGCGTGCCTTACATAGTTCAAGCCTATTAATTTTGTAGTTTTGAGGGATAAGGCAAATTGAAATTCAAATGAGACTTATCTTATGTATCTATAAATATGTTTCCCCATCGATCCTGCACATGAGAAGGTGCTGCTTTTCACTCACACATGTTCGCAGCTTAAATCAAGGGCACACACACACACAAAAAAACCTCTCTCCATTGCTGGTAGAAGAGAAAACAAAGAGGAACCATGCAACATAGAGTTACTCTAATGAGAATGGACAGAGACATCCCGACTAATCTAAAATATAATACATCCAAAATGTTAATGTATTCAGTGTTGCTGCTGTTAAGATGTGTGCGTGTGTGAGTGCGCGTCGCACAGAGATGGGCTGCAGGGTTGTGAGGGACAGAGTGTTCGTCATGCTCACTAAAACACATCCTTGTGCAGATGGTAAAATTGTGTGAAAAACTCTATTTTGTGAGCAAGTAATTCTATAATACAGGTGCTGCGCAAATTTCCAAAAGCAATACACTGCACTGGATGTTTTTATCTAAGTGAGAGGCTGCAGATAATATGGCAGATGTTCTGGAAAGAGATATTTTACCTCATATAGATAGTCAAAGAGTTCGAGAATGGTGAGGATGCTGGCTCCAATGAAAAGGCCCATCTGACCTCCAATATCACCTGGACAAATAAGACAGCAAAAATGGTACCTTTATATATATGCATTCATTTGAAAAAGAGGTCAGCTGTGAAAAAGTTTTCATCTTAAAGGTGACAAATGGAATAGAAAACACAGATGTTTGCAAAATGTAGTTGAAAAGCCAAGATAGTTTAAAGAGACAGTTGTGTGTCTTCTGGGACCTGAGCACCTATTATAAAAATGCAAGCACTTGCGTTACTGTCACTTTGAATAAAAAGCATCTGTCATGTTGGATACAGCATATTATCTATTCCCAAGAACTCACTTGACAGCCATTTCCTTACCCAGAAGGCCTGCCAATTCATAGGCTTTCTTTTGTTCAATGGTCTCGTAGTTCAGCGCTTCAAAGTAGATATCCAGAACCAGAATGTTATCACTGTAAACAGAGAGGGAAGCGCACAGTCTTAAGTCACATAATCAAACGTCTCAGTTTGCATTTTATAGACTTTTTTTAATTTTTTTTTTTTTTTATCAGAGTCCTCAGGCGGAGAAGATGACTGGTGAGTCTGCCACTTCCTGCAGATAACAGGGCAAATGCATCAAGTTTAGCAAATAACCTGTCATCACTAACTAATTTCCCCAAGGTGGGCCTGATCATTGAGGAATACAAGGGAAATGATGACAGTTGTTTGCTTTTGTACTGTGTTAATGTCTAAACCATGTGGCTTCAGCAGAGAGTAAAAGAATGGGGATTAGTTGAAATGCCCAGGGCGCGGCAGACTATTATTTTGATTCCTGAATATGCTCTCTGTGGGCCGAGTCAGACTTCACAACCCACTGGAGTTGAGATCAAAACCACAAGTCGACTTTGTAGTTTCTTTTTTTTTTTTGCACTTGGTGCACTGTTTTATTACTTAAATTTATGTCAAGACATGTGATGATCTGTCTGTCTTAAAAGAAAATCTGGTAGAAAAGCTGAAGGCTGAGTTGAAACGACCAAATGCAAATTACATCTGATAATGGAGACATGGAGATCTGTTTATCCACTATTTTAACTATGTGAACTATGTATTTAATATTCTTTTTCACTTTTAGCTGTTTCAACTGTTGATCCATTACTATAAAGCTGCCCAGCTCAGCCATTTCTCTGCATCTTTTCACAAACTACTTTAACTATTTATCTATTTCAATCATTCATCCAGTACTTTAGGCAACTGTTCAGACCTCTCTGCCTGCTTGCTAACTTGTTTTCATGCCTACAAAATACCAACACAGGTGTTGACTCAATATGTGGATATATTTTTTTTCTTATCAGTTGAGCTTCTCTACAATCTTTCCACGTACCGCCTAGCAACAAATAGTGACCCCCTAGGGTACAAGTGGCCCTGGTTGTGAATCACTGAATAGGTGGCTTATGTCTTGTTGTTGCTGACATTCCTGGGTGTTCTCTCCTGATTTGTAGGCCCATCTGTGTTCGGTGTCATCTTGCAGTTTGAAAGATGTTTTTTTGCTGTCAGGTGTGCTTATTGTGAGTAAGTAACCTGCAATACATCTGATCAGAGCTACAATCCACGGACCATGAAGCTGTCGAGTTATGGTTCCCAGCAGAAAGACAGTTCACTGTCTCAGACTTCAGTTTCACACCACTAAACACTCCGCAGCCTGGACACCAGAACACTTCCAGCTAATGTTCATCAGACTGACATCGCTTGGAAATATGGCCAGTCACAAAAAAAAAGAACTGGATGGACTAACATCTATCCATAGGGAATTGAATACAACTTTCAGAGGGGAGAAGTGAAAGGTTTTTGCAGCGGTCTGACTACATATGGTGTAATTATCTTGTCTTCAACAGCTCTGCTGGGAATGATAGATAAAAGATTCAACTATTATTGTACCCTCTCCTCATTTCCTTGAACTACTTTTGATCTTTTCAGTACATTTGGCAAAGAAACACTCAATACTTGGCTGATTAATCAAGTTAAGCTCTGAATGGAAACTCCTCTTTCTATTTCTACATCTTGATGAGAAAATCCTGGTTTGAGAAAGTGAACTGGTTACAGCTGTTACTGTGCAGCCTTCATGCAAGTTGCCTGAAGGGAAATCAATCTCAAAACACTTCAATTCTATTATGTAGAAAAGGCATATTTTTTCTTATTCATCCTGTTAAATGACATTGATGATGTGACCTTGTATCAAGAGATATACAATGCAACTTTAACTAAAGTTAAGCTAAGTTAAAAGTACTAAAGTAGTTTAATCCAATAGCAACAATGATAAACACCAGGTTTTAGTTGCTCACAACCTAGACCACATAATACATTTGAGAACTATATGGCTAAACAATGACACAGGAAGAAGTCCATCACAGAAGAGAGGGTAAGAACAGCAGAAGCACTCGCCCACAATGCAATGGAGACATAACATGTTACATTTCAACTGCAACTTTTTTTTTTTTATTACCACAAATTCTTGCTTTGGCTCTTACAGTGCTTTCACTGCTGTTGTACATTTTTCTGATGAAGATGAAGTCCATTACATGTTTTGTTGTTAATTATATGATGATATAAGGTCTGTAGTTTTGATAAAATGTAAATTTTTTGACGAGTTCTTTTAGATGGATGATGATAGAATACTTCAGCTGTGTTTTAGGAAGAGAACCTTTTTTTGTGGTGTCTTTGAAGTACACGTGAGAACATTTAGAATTAGAAAACTGAAATGGTCACAGTCTCCCCTTCCTGAATTACAGCATTGGGTAAAGGCCAGAAGTGTTTTTGCAGAACATTATGACATCATAATGAAATTGATCTTTGACCGTCGGGATATGAAATGTCATCACTTCATTAATTCAATCCTATTAGACTTTTGTATTACATATTACATGTGTCATAATTAGCGTATGAATTCTTGAGTTATGTGTTTTGTGAGGTCACCATGTATTATACATCTCTGTGTAATGACATACAGTTCAACAGCACCACAAGCCACATCCTCTAAAAGTATTGTTTAACTGAATCATCACCTCTATAAAACAGTTTCAGCAGAAACTGAACATTATAACCATCATAAAAGTAGGATCCATTGCAGGACCGTTTAAGCCAGGTGTACCTTATAAATTTGGGAAATGGAAAGTCACAAAAAACTAATCAAATTGATGTTAAATGCAATGAATGTGTTCCACTGCTTTCCATTACATCAGGCAAAACAATTCTCTCCAATTTTCTAATTGCAATCATTTATTTGGACACATTTTGTCTCATTACATCATATTATGAAATGTGAAAAATCCCTGGTTAAATGAGACATCAAAATGGGACTTACGCTATGTACTGCTCTGTCTTATTGAATTTCTTTGCAAGATACTTGGCTGATGCTTTGCTGGGTATCTTGACAAAGGACATCTCTTTGCCGTAGCGTGTCAGGTTGCACGGCGTCTCGCACACGCAGTAGTCATTATCCCTCTCGACAAGGAAGTCTGAAAAATGAAGTAGACAGAAAGAGAGAGAGTGAGAGAGTGAGAGAAGGAGAGATTGAAAGAAAGAAGACACGGGGACAGATAGACTTGTTGTCACCCCAGGATGACAAACAAGATGCCAGCAGAGTGAAAGGCGTCAAAGAAAACTTGTGAAAAGACGCCACAAGGAGAGCCGCCCAGAGACCCTTATAAGAAATGGAAAGGATAGAAGACACACGCTGACAGAGTCGGAGAAACACCAGCAGCAGCAGCCACGGGCGAACACGTGAGACAGTGTCACGAAAGAGCAAGAGATTACAAGTCAATAAGAAAACAGGCAACAGACATGAAAGGCCTGAAAGGTATCCGTCGGAGAGACAGGGGACTGAGAAAAGAAGAGCCTCAGTGACAGGCCTGGGGTTTACTATTTGAGAATGGCTACCATCAAACTGAAGGAACATTATTATCTGTTATCAGCTTGGATCAGGGGCTCTGAACAGTGGGACATACACAATGAAATGTGTATCTCACACACACACACACACACACACACACACACACACACACACACACACACACACACACAAACACACACACTCTAGCAGCATGCTGGGTTATCTCCTTACCCAAGGCAGGATCTGCGCACTCTTTGTACTGCTCTGGGGTGCAATATGGGGCATCTCCTAAGGACAAGCAGAAGAAACACAATGTTCACAGTCTGAACAAGGGAAGAAGAGGGTCTCAAAGACGCACAAAGGATGAAGAGATCTGGGATTGTGATTAATTTCGTCTCAGACTGTCATTACTGTCCTTATGGATACTGTGTATGAGGGTTATTCCTCTGACTGGATATTTGTTGCAAACTTGATCACATCTCGTAATTGATTTCATTAACTTTATTGTACTTGTGCTGCCTGTCATTTGTGTCTGTCAGCCTCTCCATCTTTCTCCCAGCGGCAGATGAGCCATCCCTCTCCCTTCTATCAGGGCAAGACAGGAAAAAGACATGTCCTAGATATTGGGGGAAATAATTTCCAAGCTGAAATTATTCACTCCATTTTGGTCCATATTCTTTCAAAATCTTTCTAATGACAGGGGAGATAGGGGAGATGAATAGGAGCAGAGCACAATCCATGGGGCAGAGGATTTTTTTAACAGGGGAGTCCTCTGTAGACTTACATTAATCAACTGCACAATCGCTTTAAGATAGCAGCTAATCCTGATTATCACAGAGACAGATTTGTCTGGCTTTCTATATGCAAACACACTGCTGAAAGTGACCGTGATTGAAGAGAGAGACATTAACATTTATTGGACAGGAGAGTGAGGGTTAACTGAGGCCAGATCCCAATTTTTCCTCTGAGCCAAACTCCTTTTCAATTTGCCGTCTCAGATACTACACAGTGATTAAATGTAGGAGGTAGACAGCAAATGCCAGCTGTAATCACTGCACAAACACAAAGTGAAAATAGTTGAGTTTTCCGATTCATTGGAGTGTGAAAGTATTTGATTATCTGCAGTCGCTGGCAAAAAGCTTAGGAGTTGTTTTTGTCACAACAATTTCAAATGACAGGACTTCCAAACACAACAACAGACGCTGTAATGCTGTAGATCTTTATAAACAAATATAGGAATATCTATATCCAGCGATGAGACGCTTCCTCTGGTTCCTACCGGGCATGTGCACCATCCTGCAGTTGCAATTCTCCACCAGGTATCGTGTCTCACAGTCGATCCGGCAGGCTGTGATGCTGTAAGTGCTGAAGAAATCAGAGTCCATCGGCGTGGCCTTGCAGTCCCCCCACGGCGGAGGCAGGTATGTCAGCTGAGAGAGAGAGAGAGAGAGAGAGAGAGAGAGAGAGAGAGAGGGGGAGAAGCAACAGTACAGAACCATTTGAGTTATAGAGCACACTGTATGTTGAACGTCCTACCTTGTACCATGTTAACGGAGCCATTTGACCTTGCTCTTTTTGTCAACATGATTATAAACTTGTAACTCTGTGTGATATGAGAAAGCCATTACACATTTAATGTATTTGGCACAGAAGCTAAATCTCGTTTTTACTCCATGGTGAATACGTGTGTATAGTGGTGCTTATTGTGGGAGCTCGTCTCCTACGCTTCTACTATTCCTACTTTCCCTCCGTGCTTTCATTGTACTGCCCACTCTTCATGCAGGAACTGAATAGTATCAGCTGTGTAGTAGAGCTGTGATGTTGCAAGAGTTTCACACTGAACAACTTTGCCGCAGGGAAAAGTGCTGTTCCATGTTCCTTGTGTTTTGATCCACAAATAGACATTTTCTATCACTCTGAACATGCACCGAATATAGTCATAGTCATATACTCATTTCTGGAGCCAATGGTCCGACACAGGAGGACTCAGAAAAGGCTTCTTCCCGCAGGCCTTCGGATGGTGAACTTTGACCTCTGTCAACCCCAGCCTTGTCTTATCTTTTCCTCTGTTAATCTTTTGCACCACTCTGTGAAATTGAATATATGCACTCAACAAAACTGTATTGTGTAATTTGCTTTACAACTATGACACATGTACATTTTATGTTTCACATACTACAAAATTGTACAGCCCACCCACACATGCATTTTTTCTTATTTGTACCTATTTTAATGTTTGGTACTTCTTTGTTGCAGTGTAGTTGTATTACAGTTTTCACAATTATAATTGAATATATTGACAATAAAGTTTATCTATCTATCTATATCAATCTATCTATAATGCCAATATATAGTTTTTCATTTTAATTACTGTTTTTATCTTTGAATTTTTATCCTTCATATTTCTTTTCCTAACCCTTATTTTTACTCTTACTGATTATTAAAAATATATACACGTCCTCCTTCGAACCAAACCCCAGCGTACACTTGAGGTTGCACTATACTGCTCCTCTAAAAAAAAGAAAGCAAACTGAAACCACTCCAGCAGACTGCATTTTGCAATTTGCATATTATATTAAAATATTAGCACCATTCATTTACATTTCAGCTGCCTTTGAAAAAAAAGAAGGGCAAAATTTGCTGCATTAAAAATGAAGTAGGAATCTATAAAAACAGCCCGTGTGTTTTCGTCTCATCAGTCCAGACGGTGCATCGCTGAGTGCTCACATAGCAATAAATTAAAGGCCACTGTTGTGATTTAGGGACCTGCATTTTACAATTTGTAGTGGAGTGCAAGAGGCAGCCACATGTGTCGCGTACTGGATTTGCTTACTAATAACTCAAGGCGATGGTCAACAGGTACATCTAGTATTCATACACATGCACATATACAGTACGGCACACTCAACTCAAACTCAAATCGAATCAGGGGACTATAATGATTCTTCTGTTAATTTTCACATGAAGGACGTTTTCCTAAAGTCAAACATAACATAAAAGCCATCAGAGCTTGGTAAAATGTGATAATCAATAATAGGTTCTTGTGTATTTATTCACCTCATCACATGGATTAGACCTACTGGAGGAGCCACATGACTTATAATAATGGTTCTCTCATGCTCAGAGATCTGCTAAACCACCTTGTGGCAACATTACTTCCCAATAGTTAAACCTGTGCAAAAGCTCAATTCTGCCTGGACAAAAGTGAATCTGGCATATGAGATTTAAAGGACATTTTAGTATGCTGTTAGCTGTTTAACGACCATGAAGAAGAAAACAAATCATGTTAAGATTGTGACCTCAATTCCCCCTTCATTAACTGAGCGAGAGAGTGCAAACAAAAGGGTAGAAGGTAGAAAGGAAGGAGTCAGCAAGACTCAGTGGGCAGAGAGAGAGAGGAAGGTGGAAAAAAGCTGGGAGAAGAAACATTTTGAAGTTTTTGCTTTATACGTTGAGCAGTGGGAAATTGCAGATTTCTCTTTTGTGGGATCATGGTGAGTGACAGTTTGGCCGAATGAAAAATCCCCCAACAGTTTTACACTACAAGACTGCTGAAGCAGGGAGCTGAATGAATGTGAGCAAACTGCATTAGATTAATGAAGAGTGAGCCTGCCAGCCAGTGAAATAAATGAATAAATATAGACAGAAAGAGAGAGAGCAACAGAGAGGAGAGAATCATATTAAAGAGAGAGTAATTGTATTAGAAGAATTGTAATGACTGCTGGAGACGGAAAAGTAAAGGAGCTAGTGAGAAAGAGAGAAAAACAAAGAGGAACAGTCTCCTGCAGACGCGACATTGGCAGCATGCAAAATCCTGCTGCAGCCCGCCGACACTGGAAGACACTCACCAGTAGTGTGAACGTGGAAGGACTGAGATCACTCCCCAAATCCATCCCTTTCCCTCCTCCATTCATTATACATGGTTCTGTAGCATATTAGAGCCCAGAGTATATGATTTGTCTGGCTGCATGCTTGCCGTCTCACCTCGCAGAATTATGCACAGTTCAGAGGAATAACCTACATACACTTCATTTCACTGAGCAAGATACTTCTGCAAGCTGTGTTTCTTAATAATGTCGAGGCACTCAGTGTGTAACTATACAAAGGTCTCAGAGGGGCCCACAGACTTGAGCTGTCCCTTCAATTGCATTGTGGGATTGGCGGTTTAGAGGCATAATACTGGATCAGCGTTTGATTTCCAGCTATCAAAACTGCCTTTTCTGCCTTCATCATAAGAAAAGAATAAAAAGTAGCTGTCAATTCAACTGTCCTGTCAGGTTATTGATGTGTCTGTGACAGACTTTTTGCCTTCTATGTGAAACACATGATTGATTCCCAGTCAAAATGATGTTTTCAACCTCCTTTGTGTGAAAGAAGAGGAGCATTTATCTTTCAAAACACAGCATTACTGCTGGTAGTTCAGTGCTTACCATGTAGGACGCCTCATTTAAACTCCCTAGAGTCCAACGAAAGCCTCGGACAGGGTGACAGGGTGCCAGTGACAAGTATTTATGCTGCTGTGTGGCTCAATCACTGAGGCCCATGTACAGTGAATCACAATTGTGGATATGGATAAAAGTACTAAAACAACAAATGTAAAATGCTCCATCACAAGTCAAAGCACTGGATCTAAAATCTTACCTAATAAAATAAAAGTAAAAGTATAAATGTATTATCAGCAAAATGCACTTAAGGTGTGAAAAGTAGTAGATCTGCAAAAAATGTCCCCCATGAGTGATCTATTCTTATATGGGAATTTATTAAATTTATACTGATATCATAATGCATGCAAGTAGCATCCTACTGCTATAGCTTGTTACACAGCTTAGTCTAGTGGTTCACAGTCCCGGGTTTTGGCCCCCTCCAAACAGCCACAAGATAAATCTGAGGGGTCCTGAGATGATTAATGGGTTAGGAAAGAAGGAAAAAACAAAGCTCTGATAAACAAATCTGTATTCAGTTTTTTCTTCTCTGTAATCTTGTTTTTTTGTGAAATATTAAATGATACTTTTTACTACTTTGGACCTGAAAAAGTTATTTAAATGAAACCATCTGAGACACTTAGAGGGGAAATGTCTCTTTGGTGGAGATGCTAACAATTCACAGACTTGTGAACTTTGAGAAGGGGCCCCAACCACACACTGCTTTTCTGCAAATAGGAAGCAACACTACCTTATAATATACCATGAATTGTGAAAGACTGAACTGTGTAAAATCTTAATCTGAGAAGTAACTAGTAACTGCAAGTGTCAGACAAATGTAGTGAGTAAAAAGCACAATATTTTCCTCTAAAATGTGGAAATGTGATATAAATAGAAGTATAAAGTAACAAAAAATGGAAATACTAACAAAGTACAAGTGCCTCAAAACAATGCAGCAGTTGAGTAAATCTACTTAGTGATCAGTAATCTGGTGATCAGACTGAACATGTAAAGGCTTACATGTTCAGTTTGATCATCACGTTACTGTTTGGAAACGTTTGTAACAGAGGAAAATAAGTAAATAAATAAGTACCATTCAGTGTTGGGTCAGTGGACTTGTTATACAGTATGTTGACAGCACTATTGGCCATGTTGCTGTGTGTGAACAGAAGCATCACTGTGTTTCCAGTTTCCTCCAGTTTGTTCTGTGACTTCTGTGATAACCAAGCTGTCTGAGTATGAACCAGAAAACTAAAACCAGTGAGCTAACAGTGGTTACAATCTGAGCAGAGCAGAGAGTTGGGTGACAGTGTTTTCAGTACTATCCACCTTTTCACATTAAAAGGAATATAAGATTCAATACTCCAAAAAAATAAATCTCACATGATGGAGCTTTAGATATATTCAAAATGTGTAACATCTGCCTTGACATTGTTTCAAGTGACAGAGAGAGAGTTTCGGATAAGCTCTCAAACAGAACAGCTAGTGCTCACTGTTTAAATTTCAAATGACTGAGATACTGACTTGCTCGGGAAAGTTCAGTAAAGCTCTCAGTCTGTCTGCTGGGAGAGACGGGGGCAGACAAGGGCAGAGCCCTCAGGAGTGCCTCAGAGGCAGCAGAAAGATCCTCCAGATGGTTGTGCATCAAGGGGAGTGAGCAGTAGACTGTGAGTGCTACTGGGACACAGTCCAGGGCTTGATCAACCCTGGCAGGGTCACCTGGGCCTTGCTGGACGCTTCAAAACACCACAAATCATCATACATCACTGATTTTGCAGGCCATTGTAACAGGTGAGTGACAGTATGTTCACACCAGATAAGATGTTGCAAGACAATTTTGTAGTGAAATCTAGGTTTTGTAAGTGCCCATGTAAACATATTGTGACCAGCATCTGGGACAAAAAAAGCAGCTTTGAAAACTGATTTTGACACTTGAAACATATTTCCCAGCAAAAGTTTTCAAAAGTAAGAAACAGCTTAGTAAAGACAATGACAAATGAATAATAATATTATTAATACTAGCCATGCTGACATACACCACCATGTATGTGAAGACTAGCAAATGGATGATACTAACAGGAGAGAAAGGCTGCATTGCTGCTGAGGTGAATGCTACATACATACATACATATACACAACAAAGACGCAGTTTGTATTGTCCAGACCTGGCTCAAAGCCATAAGCAGATTTGGCCATATAACATAATTTCTTTCTCATTGCTGTGTCGATGACACGTGTTATGTTTGGATCATTTAACACATCAGAATTTAAAGATAAACTACTGTATGTTTCATTATTCTCTGAGGTTTTACTCATTACATTTTAATCACTCCATGTCCAACACACATTTGTGCCTGTATGTATAACTGCAGCAGAAATCTGCCAGCAGTCCCCTGATGGTGCATTTGCTGTCAAGGCCCCCAAACTCTAAGACAGCCTTGCTACTGAAATTCACCTTGCTGCATCAGTGACTTCCTTTAAACCTCCACTTAAAGCTCACTTTGAACCTTTATGCTATAATGCAGCAATGACTTTGGCTATATTAATGCACATCTTAATTGCTTTGGTGTGTTGTTTGTTCTTTTGAAGCACTTTGTAACATTGTTACAATAATCATTATCAAAGCTGGAGTGGTTATTTGATTTACAAACATGATATCGCTCTGAAATCCTCAGGATTCATTTTAAAAGGCAAATATTAACTTGCAGATTCTCCCAGACAAAATTTGCTGAAATATATTCTTGTATTTTCTGTATTTCATTTCTGTCATTGTTCCCAAGACGTACCCGTTGTTCCTGACAGGATACAAAGGTCTGAAACCCGGGCGCCACACCGAAGCCCAGCTGGTCTATGAACGGCGGCTCGTCCTGGGTGTGGATCTGAACTTTGATCCCTGCTTCAAACGATGTCTCGTCTGTTGACAAGAAGAGGTTAGGACATTTACAATGAGGTTGATGATTTGTATGCACACATTGGGCTGCATGATCTAACTAATCTTGTTACTAATCAAATGGAGAAAAGGCTTTGCAGTAGAGGAATATGTTTCAGCCAGTGCGTGAAAAACAAGCTGGAAAAAGTCTTATTTGAGCTGGAAAGAACCATTCATGGGGACTAATTGTTAATTATAAAATTAATTAGTTATACCTATGGAATGGCACGGATGGCAAACACATTGCGCTGAAATGAAGAGTGAAAGGATAAAGGAGATGGACTTCTTAAGCAGAGTGGTTAATGACAATACATCTCCCACAGGAGCCTTATTTACTACAAGGGGCAGCGAGAAAGAATGGATGAATTAATAAATAAATGATGATGAGGATAAAAGGAAAATCAATACAGCTGACAGCTTCCTTCACTGCAGCACTCTGCTGTATAGATTTTAAATGAAGCAGATGGCCCTCTTTGATACTAAGATCAGGGGAACATCACAATGTCATGGTGGCTCAAATCTATGCTTGTGCAAACATATTTCTATCACATTTGCAGGGACCTGGCACTGCTTATCATGGCGATGGCAGGCTGTATTCAAAAGATTTAGTTCCTTTGAGCGCTGGCTCGGGGATAAAGTAGGATGTCTGTTTCCTGCTGCCTTTCCTCCCCGGTTGTCACTTGGTATCGTCTTCTAAGTGCCAGGCTTTCTCACTATTTTCAATTAAAGAGCTCAGGGATGCGGCTGGAATTCAGCAAGAGAGCTTCAACAAAGAGCGTCAGACTTTAACTGTTACACATTGCTCTTCTGAGGCTGGATACAAAGACGTTCTCTGCTGTTGCCAAGACGAATGCTTAAGGCTCGGAGCAGCACATATACATAAGTAGTGCCCAAGCTCCTGGTTGCAAAAGCACATGTCATCTTTCAGTCATGGCCATCTGTCATCCTTGAACAATTGGTATAATGAAATTTAGTCTGAATCTTGGAATGAAATGTAAGCGTGATCATACTTGACAATATACAAGCATGTTCAGCTGCCTCAAAGTTATTTCACTATCTGTGATTTGTTGTGAAACAATTTCAGGTATGCAACAATAACATAGAAGATTTCTTACCAGAGTAGTTGATATAACCAGGGGTGGTTTTAACAAGAAAATTATAACCCTGTCACACTCGCCAACACACATTTGCTTGGATTTCTCTCTTATTGTATCCTGCTGTGCTCTCTTGTGATTATTTGATCCTGACTAATGCAGGAGAGGAGGCTCAGTGGTTATCTCTAAACCAACATGCCCAGCGGTATTGTGAGTTTGTATGTTCTACTTAGGTCTGCCTGGGTTTCCTCTGGGCGCTCATATTTCCTCCCACAGCCCAAAGACAAGCAGGCCGGGTGAGGTTAAGACTCTAAACTGCCTGTAGGTGTGAATGTGAGTGTTTATATGTGTTAGACTGACACTTTCATGTGCAGGCGTCCTGTCCCTAGAGTAACCTGTCTCTCACCTAATGCATGCTGGGATATACCTCAGCACTTCGCAACCCCATAGAGGATAAGTCAGTGTGAAAAAATGGATGGATGAATATCAAGTTTAGATCTGGGTCCTCATTTATCAACCATGTGTATGCAGAGTTTTGTGCTTAAACCATGTATACACGCATTTCTACACACAGAAAGGATTTATCACTTTCTTCTTGTGCTTGAAAATGTGTGTAAAATTCAGAGCCTCTCCTGACCAGGCGTACCAACAAACACCCAGTGATACACAGGTTTAATCATCGGAAAACCGATTCCTAAAATACACACAATCCCCAACTCTACTGTCAGCCATGCCAGCAAGTAACTTTGGTTGGCTTAGTTGGGGTTGATTCTGTATGTAAATGTATGTGTACAAGCACATGGAAGTAGAACAGTCAGCGGTCAGTTGTGCATGTACATGTTTGATAAATACCAATTTTCTTGTTCTTACACACAGTTCTTACACACACACACACACACACACATTCTGAACGTGTTTTACGCTTGATTTGATAAATGAGGCCCCAGGTGTTTGTATGGCACATCATGCACTGCACAGCATCCAGCCAGATTAAAAAACTGGTAATTAAGGCCATTATAATAGGACTAATGAAGAGCCAGTCTGTCTCATTTGGCATTAATGACAAACAGGTCAAGTTTTTGTAAAAACAATCGTGTGATATTGAGTTGGCGGGCTGAGATTTTTCCTAACTGAAATTTAGACAGCGATCTTCAAAATTTCCACCACTTTCTAGTATATTCACAATAAAACTGACTTTAAAAAAGGCTAAAATTTGTAAGTTTTTTCTGCTGCTGAACGCCACTTCTTGTCGGGACCAGGTTTATAATACGTCCTCTGAGCAGCGCTACTTCTGCAGGGCAAACTAGACACAACAGTGACTCTGTATTGGAAAGTGATTAGATGGGCTGGCCAGGCCGGGGCTAGCTGGTTAGCGTGCTAACCTCAGTAGAAGAAAAGAAGTGATAGAAATAGATGCAAAACAAGATTTAACATTGGGGTTGCTTTCCACTGCTGCAGACAGCTCTTGGTGAGTAAAGAGTTTAAGTTTGATACTGAACTTGCAACATTTCTTGTTGACTGGTTGACTGGTAAGTAAACAGCTCTTAATGTTAACGTTGACTATGAGGCAATAGCAAAACTTACAAAAGCTCCTTTAAACTTGAATGTTCAGGATGAAACACTGTATATTTAAAACTACATACTAATCTCCCAGGAAAAAAATAAACCATAGAACATTTGTGAAGTCATTAAAGTTCATTACAAAAAGTTACTCTGACAATGATGACTAACTGCTAAAATAATCTTTAATAATAAAAAGTATGTGACTAAAGTTTACGACTGTGTGTATTGTAGTTACTGCATCCTTAGGTTTCCACCACATCCCCTCTTGTGAAAGCCTTTAATTATTTATTCATCTTACATAAAGAACATTTAATATTAATATTATTAAAACCATTTAGACTCGGAGTAGATACAGCTTTATATTTAAATATTACATTCAGACCACGGCTCTCTGCTTTGTGCTTCATGTTTAATGATTGTGAGCACAGTGTTTCTCTGACCATGCTGAACTCTCTTTACATTCATTTCCCAGTACATATAAAATATTGATACAAACACACAACAGCATGTGCTGCAGCATTAAAATCAGAGTTGCAGGGTCTCCTGGAGCAGCGCCGAGGAGACTCCACTGTGTTAATGAGGGGGCGACCCTGAATGGAGCAGCCTCTGGCCCCCACTGATTTTATATTGGGCAATTGGTTCTATGGCTTTGATTCATGTGTACTCGATGCCTAAATGACAAGTGATACAATTATATTACAATGCGATAAAATTCTCCTAAAAAATATCCATCTGTCTTTAAATTGTTTAGTCGATATTATCCACTGACACAGCAAGGGCATTTCAAATCCATTGATCAGAGCATGTATTTTTCCGGATCATCACTCATGATTAATGAAAGTGGAGAGAAAATTTCACAGAACTTCACATTTCAGGGGCACCATTGGGTGTAAATTTGCTACAGATAAAACAAAATGGTATCTTATTTGGCCTAGAGTATGCACATGTTCACTATACTAAATGGATTTAGGGTTTTACAATTACATCAAAAGGGTTTGCAGAGAGTGCAATTCAGCCTAGTCAGGCCTCCAGCTCGGGGATTAGAGGGGAATCCCTGTGATAGCTTTTTTTCCCCTGAGATTTCTCAGAGCACCAGCACTGAAAATAAGAGGCCACTTTGGTGTTTAATTGATTAAAAAAAAAAAATCTCTTTTTAACACAAGTCCTCGCTTCAGGCCAAACATAAACACCAATCTTGTAGTTTTAGCTGCGGTCTTCCGAGCTGGGGATGGGATGTTTCATGTGATGTGTCCTCCAGGTAAGCTTACCAGTCTCTCCCCATACAGGCAAGTATTCGTCCTGCTGAATGTCCAACATCAGCTCCAGGCCATTGCCCATCCCACCCTTCATCGTCACCAACAGGGGTCGTCCATCTTGGCCTGAATTAAAGGTGTAGCATTTTCCATAGCGTGTGAATATCTGAAAAAAAACCAAAACACACACACACAAAGAAACAAGGATTTTAGTGATTTTAGCTACAACACATGAGAGAAAAGGAATAGTTAGGCCACATCTCAGCTTAACTTTGTATACTGACCCTCAAGTAAACTCTCACTTTCTAGCTGTATGCATTTAATCCTTCAGGAGTGGAGATAAAGGTAGTGCTAAGCAAGGGATTGTTTCAAAAGCAGCTAAAAAGAACCCACAGTACCCCGTCCTTGTTACGCTGTCAACTGCAGACCTCAGAAGTCTTTGTTTTGAGATGCTGTTGATAAACTGAGCTTTCAACCCTCTCCGTGCTGCGTGATACAGTATATGCTTGAGTGGATGTGACATGACTTCTATTTCAAAGTGGGAAATCCTCTGAATGAGAAATTCCATACACAACAACAATGACTGCTGGCATCAAAGCAAATCTCTCACTTAAAACTCACTGTGGTCCTTTAATATTTCAGATATGGATTATTAACGCTTTAAAAACTTGATTTATGTTTTAGAAATGTCACTATTATTAATCAATTATTAAATTAATCAATAAGGCACTTGACCATTAAACATTATTTCAATCATTTGTTGATCAAAAAAGCCAAACATTCATTTGTTCAATTTAAACATGTTACCATCTAATCTGGGATGGGGTGATGGGAGTTTTTTTTTTTTTTTTTTTTTACCACACTGTGGCATTTTTATGGACCAAACAATTCATCAATAAGTCATCAAAACAATCTTTAGTTGCAGCCCTAATCATTATGGAATCTTAGGTTGCAACTAACAGTTATCAGCTTATTATTTTCACATTTAATTATCCATAAAAATGTAAATAGTAAAAAAGACGTCCACCACACACTCAAGTTGACATAGTGTATATAAATGTCTTGCTTCATCTGCCTAACAGCCCACAACACTAAAATATTCAGTTTAATATAAAAGAAAACTTAATAAAGCAGTGAATATTCACCTTTGGAAGTTGGAACTAGGGAATTTTATGTGTGTCTGCTTAAAATTGACTGTTTCAGCTTCAATCAAATCATCACCTTGCTTTTTTCTTTCTCAAGTGGATTCAAAGTATCTTCAAAAAAGGAAGCCTGATCAAATGAGGTCAACATGCTCCAGTTCCACTTTCATCTCTTTGACACACCATCTGCAGACGCAACATGGGCTTCAATGAACACGGTGCCGTTTTCATCAAAACCTAACTATACCTGCCCTACATGCTAAAGAATGCCTTCTTATTGGTTGATCAGGCATGTGTGCTGCTGGAGAGCTACTGGAGAGCCAACATGGAGCTGTGACCTACTGGCAAAGACATGATTGCCAGTGAACTAATGGATGTATAATCTAATCACAGACATTAGGAAATGGAAAACCATGGCCAGGATCCAAAGTAAAATGTTCCTTTACTTTGTTATCGAGCTGCATGATTGCGAGCCCTGTATCAGAGCATCCTAGTTCACAATTAACTTAATAATAACCTTCAACATTCTGACGTTCATATAATAAAAAGGAAACGAAAGAGGGGATTCGTGCAGAAGAAATGAGAATAGGAGCAGAAAAGCAATAACTGAAATAAATCTCTTACTTCCACTCTGTCTTTGTCTAAATACTGTGCTCACAACATACAATGGCGATAAGGCTTCACTCAAAGATAGCGGTACAAATAAGTCCATCACGACACGCACAGTTTGTACAAAAAGCTTTTTTTTTTCTGCTGAGGCTGCCTAAAAAGGCTGTAGCTTTATATCTCGTGAATGCATTGTTAGGACCTTGGGAACACATAGGGAGGCGTTTATTACAAGGGTGACTTATGAGTCAGACATTAGCGCTTCATGACAAATTACTCAAATGTCACAAACACCAGATATATAGAGCAGGAAAAATTGCAGCCAAGTCTCGGAAAAGGAAAAGTTGGTATAATGTGAATGCAGTTCAGTGGAGTGTGTGGGAAAGAATGGAGCGTGAATCACGCTGGATTTCCTTCCAGGGTGTGGTTATATAGGGGCTTTTAAGACACAAAGTGGTGAAATGTAATAAAAAAAGCTGCCTGATAGTCGGACACAATATGAGATGTGACCTTTCAAGTGCGCAAGTGGCAAAACTGAGTCAAAAGCAGTGGCTGCAACACATGTGCAGTGACTCTAGAGCAGGATACAAACATCAATAAAATGCCCCTAAAATCCATCTTAGTGCTGGAGTAAAGGCACGGGAATCTTAAGATATCATGGCGACTACTGCATCAGCCAGAGAAAATAAATATGATGATAACAATGGGAAAAACCTGCAGGAAAGTAAAAAGGTCTTTGCTTCTTAGTCTGAGAATCTGTAAGCTGATTTTTCCCCATGAGATCCTGCAGCAGCCAAACAAGCCACATATTATTTTTAAAAAAATTTAAAAAAAAAACAATCAACTTGTTAGAACAATTTCTTTCCAAGGTTTTGCCGATTTATAGCTCACAAAGGCCGATTTTCCAGGAGACAAGTTTGAACCTTCAGAGAAAGAGGCAACGTCGCTCACACTGAAAAGAGAAAAAGCATTTGGCAGATGAAGAAAACAGTGATAAGATTGTTCATGATTGTGTGGAAGTGAGTGCGTCTGTTTGTCATTGTGCATTTGCCAGAGCGTGCGTGCACGCCAGAACAAGAATATGAATGAGCGTGCTTCAATGGGTGAGTGTGTGTACAGTATTTGCGTGGATGTCTACAGCCACCCCTGCTTGCCATCTGCGTGTATGTGTTGATAATGTGGTGACTGACTACAGGAGGCCTGTAGTCAGAGTTGCTGTGGTAACCAGGAGATTGTGCTGACTGCATTGAGTGAAGCGCAGCAGCAGTGGGTGCTGGTGGTGACCTTGGGGAGTCTTCAATGTGTTCTGTAGCTTTGAGGTTTATGCTTAGTCTCAATATGCTTCTTTTTGTCTTTCTATCAAACAGCTTTTCTGTCTTATCCAGTGTTGTTGGCAGAGTTTGTGTGGTGAAAAATACCCCAAATACATTTGAAAAATAAAACAAGAGGTGTGTGTTGTTTTGGAAATGTGTTTTACCTGAGGCAGAAAGCCCATCATCAAAAACAAAAGCTTTTTTTTAAAAATAATATTCGAATAAAAACTTCAAATTAATGAATTCTTAATAGTGTAAAGGGCAGTATTAATTGGCTCCACGTAGTGATAATAAACAAGCACTTGTGACTCTTAAGCAGCTTTTCCTGAGGTGGTAAATCCCATATTGCAGGTGTTTCTCGCATGGCTGAACACTGAGCCCTATACATTGCAATTAAAGAGAGAACCACTGTGTCTTCTTAACTTGTAAACACAGAAATGAAATATTAAAATTCGCCCCACCTGTGAGGAAAAATGCTGAGAGAGACATCATCCTTTCTCGTCCTTGCAGGGTGTGGAAATGTCAGTGTCTCTCTCTTGGATAAATAATTCACAGACAGACAGCCCGAGACTGTTGAGATGGCCCTCGGCTATCCTTCACATGACAATGTGACAAGGATGCGCAAGCTGTTCCCTAAAGTTGCCAGGGAACCACTCTCCCTACTCTCCATTGATTTCAAGATGAGTGCTGAGCACAAAGGTGCAACATGTTATGACAGCTACAAAAACACACCTATGAAAGATTGTCTTAGTTTCAACAACATGACGCTGAATCAACTCAGCTAAAAATAGGATTTGTTGATACTCGCACAGTGTTACGTCATGTGATACGTCATCGATCAATGTTCAACAAATAAAACTATGAAGGAGTGGATAAAGAAGTGTGCCAGTTTAGTTTTTCGCTGTGCCATTGTGCTTCATCTCTATGGGGAGGGTGTGTTACAAAATACTAGGGACACCTTATTATGTAATTCAATTCTATACTATACAGGCCTACAAAGACAAAATACACCACAGATCCAAATCAACATTTATAACATCAGCCTTAAAAAAAAAAGAAAAAAAAAGAAAAAAGCAGCAACTAAATGAACCATAAGCCGAGATTGTTTTCGTCAACTGCTATTTCCAAGGTCAAGGATGAAGTTTAACTTTTAAGTCGATGTGGATGAGAAGTCCTATAGGTGTTCAAGATGAAGGAAAGTTTCTAACATCACAGTTCCATGGTAAAAGATCAAATTATCTACTGATGAAGACCATGTGATGCAAAAGCTCATGAAAAGATACTACAAGGACCAGAGAAAGTTTTACCAGTCAAAAAGAGTCACCAGAGTCACACCTGTTAAATAAAATGATGCTACAGTTGGCAGATAAAATAGTGTTGTAGATTTTTTGCCCGACAAAATAGAACCTGCAAAGTTTTTACTCTGGAAAAATTTAAAATTCAGAGGAATCTGTTTCTGAAATAAATGTCTGGTCAGTTACTTACAAAGAGCCAAGAAGAAATACATGTTGAGCCCACAAATCCAAAGCCATTGAGTTGCTTCAGAGATTTAGTGTAAAATTTTCTCTCAAAATGTCATCAAAATTCACATGCACAAAAAAATAAAACGAGCAACCATTGCACTGATATTCCAGACAAGATACATAGATAGCAAATCCACCTTTAGTTAGACTACCCAGTAAGATTTAAACTGTCGATCAATAGGGTGCAAATGTGGGACAGAAGCTGACTGTATGTTCTCTGGTGGGTTTTGTAACTGAAATCAATGTCTGAGAGTGAGGAGAGGCCACCCTGATGAGAATTAAGCATGCGTGTTGTTAAGGCCTAGATGAAATAAGGATTAAACAGCTGCATGGAAGGGGGGATGGATTGATGAGGCCGGGGGACCAAATTTATGGTTTCACCAGAGATCCGGCAACATGGGTGGGTGGAGCGGTGGGGGGTTCCTGCACAAAAGTCAATACATCCAGAAACCCATTGTATGTAGACAGGCTTGTCTTGCTCCTCCACACCTCACTTCTCAAGTGTGACTGATTCTATTGGTCTGACTCATGCCGACAGCTTGTCTTGCGCGCCCCGAGGCCAGGCAGGGGGCATCATCGATTATCTATGCACTAACACATATCCCCAAAACCCAGACCTCGGCATCATGTTTATCTCTGAAATAGTGTGTTGTTGCTTGGTCACCCTTTAAAATACACTATACAACATGAAGCGGGTCTAAAGATGTTGGTGAGAAGAAATGTGTATGACTGTGATAACTTGTTTTGTGGTTCCAGATACGTAGCATTTAAATTTGTGGGGAAAAAAAGAAGAAAAGAAGCAACTTTTCGATGCATTAGTTGTGGATTTATATTTTGATGCCACAGAGACTGAAGGCAACTGCCACTGAGGTGAGGAGTTTCAAATTATAAATTTCCTTCAAAACATAAAATAATCTTCAATCTTTCCTGCTGCAAGTTGCAAAAAAAAACAAAACAAAAAACAAACAAAAATCAAGCTGTTTCAAGCAACAGAGGAGAATCTACTTAACTGAAAACAAATTTGGGTAATGAGGTGGGAGAGCGAGGAACGCTGGCTTTCACATTGTTCTCCACAGGATGATGAAGTGCAATCAATGGGGCTGCAGTTTACCAGTGAGGCCAGCACTAACCGCTCTCTATCACAGTATCCAGGAGCATTGTAAAGTGTTGCTAAATGAATCAAAAGTCTTCATTAGGGGCAGATTGGTCTCCTGTGAGCATGGGATTGTACACACATTGATCCAGCAGTGATGGACGACAGAGGAGAGACCCATTCGGACCATACGGTGAACGTAGAAGCCTGCTGAGCTTTACAGTAAAATTATTCAACTTTTGATACTGTTTGGTGCAGAATTTACTGATATAATATTCCACTGGATTTGGACAAAATGAGTATATGAAGGTGCGAACAAATTAGAAAAATTACTGTCCTATAATAAAATAAAAAATGTAAATATCACAACAACACTACAAGTGTTGTCTAGTCAGTGAATTTATGGAACGCTATAGGAACATTAGAGCAATAATATAGAGGTATACTGTCAGCTGAATCCATTTGCATAAGATAAATCAGTGTAAGCTCTCTGTGGAGTACAGCACAGCATAAGTCCATATACAAATATTATAGTGGCATTTACATCGCTATAAAGCTTAAGAGGTAGAGAGAGTTAATTGAACCACTGAGGAGCATTACCAAGCAACAGCGCGGAAGAATGCGCATTGTGTACCCCCTGCTCATTGCATGTGTTCAAAGCAAATTAATTGAGTGGCCACTTGATAACTATCCACACAATACATAAAAATTACTGACAGCCAATTACAAACAGTTCAACTTCTGGCTCAGACTAATAACTGAATAAGCTGCAGCCACCTCTAAAAGCTGCATCGACCTGTTGGGAGGGGGAGGAGGAGGGAGTTAAAGCGGAGAGCTGAACTTTGGCGTCACTCACGGTGCTGAAATTGCGCGGCCCGCAGAGCTCTCCCTGGTACCGACAGTACAGCAGCATCTCCTCCAGCTGGTGTCCCAGCCGGTCCAGCAGTTGCCTCATAGACGGCTGGGATTCCCGGGGAGGAGGAAGAAAGTGGTTGAAGTCCAAAATCCGAGACAGCGGGGACCAGGGCGGCTCGCCCAACGCGCTCCCTCCATCGTCGCCCCTCAGAGGTGTGAGCGCCTCTCTCGCAGCGGGGGACACCTGCCAGTTCCTCCCCAAAAGTCCCAACCACCTCCCCGCGCTGAATATATCCGTCTTCTTCATTCGCCGCGGCAACAGGAGGTTCTGGTTACAAATGGTGACAGCGGGGAAAACGAGTCTTTTGGCGTACACCATGTGCGCCTTGGTGTACACGGGCGAGGAGAGCAGGTACCGCACTCTGTTTGAGGACCAGGTGAAGAGCAGAGCCAAAGCTGCCAGGAAAGCCAGCAGCCACGCAACTCTCCGGGGGTAGGAGCCGCTGAGGAAGATGTGCCTCAAGCCATGCAAGGTGGTGTGTTTTATGAAGAGCTTCCCGGCTTCAGCGAGGGAGTCCGGTCTCGGTTTCGATCCAGATGAGTCGCACTGGCACATTTTGGAGGACCGCTGGTGCGCGCTTCCAACATCGGTCCCGCTGTGGTCACGGTGGCTGAGACTAAAGTCGCCTCCGCGCTCACAGACGGCTGCTGTTGTTTGTGAGGAAGAAGACAAGGAGAGAGAGAGAGAGAGAGAGAGATAGAGAAGCGCACGCAGTCCAGCTCGGTCCTCTGAGCAGCAGCTTGAGGCTGTGATGGGGGAGTATTTTGTCAGTCGCGCAGCGCTCCCTGATCTTGTCCGAGGGGGTGCGGGGAGGGGGGGCAAGTTATTCAGAATGATCAGAATTATTCAGTGCGCTACTGCGCAGCAACTTGAGTCCCGGGGATTATTTCATCAAAATTATAAGCAGTTAGTCTCTGAAAATCTACAGACAAGCCCCAGGGGCAACGGAATTAGTTGAAATCACGCGGTTGTATTGTAATTACACCTTCCTGCTGTCTCCCTCCCTGTCTTGATTCTCAATTTTTCATCTGAGCGTCTCCTTCCACCTCCACCCTCACTCTTAAAACACACGCACGCACACACACACACACACACACACACACACACACACACACACACACAAACAGACACACACACACACACACAAACAAACACATTCTTCTCTTCAGACTATCCAGAGTGCTGTTTGCTGAATGAAATCATTGGCCTCAGTAGCTACAGACCATTTATCTTCCTTTTCAAGCCCATCAGACAAACACACAAATACACACACACACACACACACACACACACACACAAACACAACACACAGGCATGGACGTACACAACCCCACACACATGCAGCATAATCCCTCCTGGCTCACAAATTGTATTCTTCCTCAAAATTGAACACGGCATTATAGAAAGTAATGCTGTAGAGACTGTAGTCTCTTTCATTACGGTTCCACCAGTTGAATTTTAAATGTTGCAGATTCAAAGGCTGAGAACAAAAAAAAGACAAGGCTCACTGGGTGTTTAACATTTTGGTGACACTCAGGTGTAAGCAAAACTGGTTGACATTCCCAGCTGTCAGTTCTCGGATGCGTTTCAGTGAAAGATTTGAAATGTTATGGGGAAAACAAAAAAGGTCACGACGCTGCTGGTAAATGAATGCAAATCATGTCGCCTGTCTTTAAAGCTTCTCCCCAAGTCCCGAAAAGCCTAACTTAGATTTAATGGGATTTTTGACCCCGCGGTGCCCTGGTTTGGCTTTGATGGTGCTGGTTCATGCTTGGTTGGTCATCATCACACAATGTTCCAATCCCGAGTAAAAGTGAACACCATGCACGTCTGATTCTCTCTCTGCTCCTACTTTTGAGTACAGTGTGTGTGTGTGTGTGTGTGTGTGTGTGTGTGTGTGTGTGCGAGTAGTTTACTGTGTGACGAGGGAAAAGAGGTGAGAAAGAAATGGCGTGAATGAGAGGGGAAAGGGAGCGTGAATGAACTTTTGTCTCGTGTCATTGTCTGCTGAAAATGTAAAATCCAGTTTCTGGCAGCCTAGGTCATTTCTGTGATCAGGGAAAACAGTGCCATCTAGGGTTTGATGATCTTTTACTATGGATGATCTTACTTTGGAATATGATTTCCTTTTCACATGACTTGTACCAATTGCGCCATTGAAAGGTGCTATATTCAAAAAATTCAATTATAAAGGTTCAGTCACTGCTAATCAGCCCATTGTTAACTATAAACAGCTAGCCCACAGCAGCTGACGACGGGAGTCATTGTTCTGCTCTGCAGCCTCGGCGAGCATGGTGTAGCGGCACATGTACCAGTTCTCCACCTGAGCAGAACAAGTTGCAGACCGTCCGCGGGATGAGAGACCTGCCTGCAAGCCGGGGCAGGGACTCAACTTTCAAATTAAAATACACACATATAGCACCTCATGAAATTAATAACAGTGCTGTCCACACTAATACTCAATATGAACTAAGCAAAAAGTGTGATTGTTTGTGACACATTTTGTAAACAGAAAGCAGCATTCGGGCGACATCTCAAAGAAGCGCCCAACGGTGGAAATTCAGATCATGGATTGTGATTCTACCTAAAAAGATTGTCATGTGATTTTTTGAGAGGGTGAAGTCATCAGCTCATTTTTGCACCATGATCCCATGCAGATTAAACAAGCCATGCCTAGAGATTAGTTTAAAACCCTTCAGCTTACTTTAGTTTTTTGCCCTGTCTGATGATTTAGTGATGTCCCAGTGTATCATGTCAAAAATTAGACAGCAATTATCTCCAAGTTGTAATTGTTCTTTAATAGTTTTGTATACTTTATGTATCTTGGCAGATGTAATGTTTTTGAAACCGGGAATGTTGTTGGTGGATGATTCTGCAAAACACAGAATTATGTTAAATTCCAACTTAAAAAGAAAAAAAAAACTTGCTTTCTATAACATCTACATTCATAACTTTACGGTTAGCAAAGATTGCAGTCAGAACAACATTAATTGCAGGTCGGCAACAGGGCGCATGTTCTGGTGTCCTGCATGAACGACAAAAAAAGATACAAACTCATCGACCAGCCTGATCACATCCTTAATTGTCTGCCTTGCTAAATAAAGGGCACACTACTTCATACATTACTTTGGATACTGGGCTGTTTTTTTTTTTTTAATGCAGACTCTAGTTTACCTACCCAGAGTCTCCATGATGGTGTACAGAGAATAAACATGACACAAAATTCAAGCACTGCAAAGAACAGAAGATGAGATCAGGCAACCGCCAGCAGTTTAATCTCCCTCCATGTTTCTGGGTTCACACAGGACACAGCCTGCTTACTCATACTCTCATACTCTCCCTGGCAATGTGCTGTAGCACACGTCATAATGTCCCTTCTGAGGACAATCAACTCTTCTACTCGGGCAATTACTCATGTTTTAACGGGTGGGGGTGTCACAGGGAATGGTTGCTCAAGTGTGGGCCTACGATGGCTGCTGAGTGAAATACCATCATCGCATATTCAAGAGTTGTACCATGAGCAGACAGGATATCCTTGACTGAGTGCAATTGTGTGTCGTGTACAGAGTGCTGACATGCCTGTGAACAGGAAAAGTAAGAAAGTGAGAGACAAACATGAAAGAAGATCCAGCACAGACAGGGGAACAATGGAAGTTTAAGGGTAAACTTAAGGGTGGGAATATAGATTATTTGTAACTTAAAAACATGGTGGGCGGTGCATCAGCATTCACCTGACATGGATCCTGACGCTTTTGGCATTTAACAGCATTTGTTCAACCCCCGTTTCCATAGCCAGCTCATCAAGAGGGAGACATATCGGAGGAGAGGCTCTGTGCAACAAGCTAATCCGTCTGGGTGAAGGGATAATGATGTACTTGCTTGACAGAGAAACACAATCCTACGAGTGTAACAACAACAGAATAACAAATGCACGCGGCTATGAAACCGCAGTTAGAGAGTTTCACTAATGAGCCCATTATGAAAGCAAACAGGGATATTTGTTCAGAGACATATCTTTAGTCGAATAATACCTATGAATCTCAGACACAAATTAATATCATGTTTGACTGACTGCATCTTAAAATACACAATGAATTTACTATTGGATAAAGTTGAAATATTGTCCAAATAGACCTTTCACTGATTCAAGAGTGAATAAAGGAAAAAAAAAACGAAATCCAATGAAAAAAGGCGGCTTGCTTGATTACTATTGGGCAGAAAAATGCAGACTTTGGCTAAAACACTATTGATTTTTCAATGTTCATACTCCCATTGCAGATCTTTGAGTCTATCAAAACACCTGCTCACTTAATTTTTCAAAGAACAATGAGTTCAGGCATCCCACGGCTGTAGCTTTAAAAGGAAACACACATATGGCTATTTCTATAATCACAGACACTTTGATCTTCATCTGAATATGAATCTGTCTCTTGCAAAGTCATTTCAATTATGTTATTGAGAACTGTTAATGATGGGGACTGTCATTAACACACTGACTGTGTGCAGAGTAAATTTATGGACACATTTTAAAGTTCAGACCCGTCAGCAGCACCACAATGAAACAAAAAGGGATGTAATTACAGAAACATTCTCAGTTCACAAATGTCAGTATCCATTGCAAACTGATGTCATGAATTTCCATCACAGGCTATTAAACACCACAGAGTATTAGTTGCTTGATTGCTAGGAGCTAATGTGAATGAAAGTAATCAGTAGATGTCTGTTTTTGGGGTGGATTTTTGCTTTGACAGTTTCTCTAAATGAGAAAAGACCTCAGTTTCAAACAGTGAGGCCAGTGAAGCAGTGAATGTTTAAAAGCCAACTGAAGATAAATGAAAGAATCACCGACGAGAACAGAAATTTAATGGCTGCCACTTGACGTCGTATCTTATCAGTCATTTTAGTAAGATAGCTGAGATCCCACCTTTTGGCATGCAGTGTGTGCCATGCTCAGTGATGAACTACATGCAGTATTCTTCTTTAAAACCACCACCTTAAGTAATCAAACTTGCGGTAGATTTTCAAAGATAATGTACATCACAAGCTCTGATCTTTAATGTATTTATATATATCTACACACATATGTAACACACTTCAGTCTCCTTTATTATTTGTGTTTTTGTTTGCAATATGTATTTATTTACTTATAATTCATGCCTTTTTCTCTCTATTCTCTAGTCTTGCTTTACCCTTTTTCCAAGGTCTTCATGTGTACATGCACAAATGCCTGACCTGAGTGGATGTGTTGGGAATAATACAGTATGTAATAAATTGTTCAATATTGTACATACAGTACCGACACTGCAGGCTGTTATACAGGGGCTTTCTATTGTGCATGACTATGTGCATGCAAAAGGGGTAAGTCTTTTTCTCTGCAGGAACTGGGTGCACTGGTGCATCCACCTCTGCATGTATATTTGTATTTTGATGAGTCTGCCTGTAAATAAATCTGTAGATACTGGAAAGACACACGTCTGTATATTGTGGTTTTTTTTTTTTCTTCATAATTTATTTGTACATCGTGTGGGTGGTGGTGGGTTAGTAAAAGGGTTTTGGAAACTGGGTTGAGGCATTGGTTGGTCTGAGGAACAGGTAAGAGAAACAATATGCAGTTGTGGTCACAGCATGAGGTAAAACAGCCATCTAACATGCCTATGTGCAACATTAAAATGAACTTTTATGCATCTACCTGTGGATATACTCATGAGTACTCTCAATGAATAAATAATTGCATAAAAAGAACTACATTACCTGCCAGATGACTCTATGGAATGGATTTACAGCTACTGAGATCACAAATAAATGAAAATGTTCTATTCTCTTTATCTGAAAAGTGAGTGACAGGAGTGACATGAATATCAACTGTGATACTACGAGGACGCTGAGGGGTAAATGAACCTTTGAGTTCCACGTTGTGTAAGTGTGTCTCACTGCATGCACTGATGGTAGTCTGTTTGCAAGAGCTCTGGGTTGCCGAGACACTCGGCAGTTAATCAAACTGTCATTCTAGGTCCAGATCAGGGTGGAGCTGGCCAGCCTGGACCTTGACATGTGTAGAGTTAAAACTACATGCCACAAGACGAACAATGCCGCCCAGTTCCCCTCCCAACTCCTCTTCTCCTCACCACTATGTATTAAATCTACGGGACTGTGCACACGCTACCTCTATCATTACCTCTCTTCTCCCTGTTTACCCTCAGTACAGTTCAACCCCCACTGTCTATTTGCCAGAGCATAAAGACAATGCATTTTCCCTCATCCTCCCATTCTCCACCCTGTGTCTTAAGGTTATACGTCAACACTCCTCATACACATCTTTGTACTTTGCTCTGCCTCTCTCTTTCCTCCTCTTTCTGTGATCTCCATATTCTCTCTGACTCTTTTGGTTGCTGCTGTGTCTTCTGTGTCTTCTCTGTCTCCTGCTGGGAATATTTGGCGCCAAGTCATTCACAAGGGAGCAGGCAAAAAAAAAAGAGAGAAAGAGAGAGATAGAGAGAGAGAGAGAGAGAGAGAGAAGAGAGAGAGAGAGAGAGAGAGAGAGGGAGAGGTAGAGGGAGGTGAAGGATGGAGCAAAAGAAGAGAAATGGGATGGAGCCATGGGGAGCAGCGGCGGTCAGGGTCCTGTAGCTGTGGGGGCTGACAGAGGAGCAGGTGGTGATTTACAGAGACAATTTTGAGGATAATTGTGTACATGATCTGCTGTATGGGACAAATGTCACAAAGGCCACTTTTCCAGTAGCCTCTCAATTTCCTGGGCTATAAGGTTGAATTAAATACTGCGTCAGCTAAGTGCCGCTCTACTGTAAAAACAATATTAGATGAGAGTCAGTAGAAATAGCTCAGGAGCTCACTGAAAGCCTGTGAACACAGAGAGCTTCAGGCTGTGACACTGAAACAAAGCTGAATGCTGTGTGACACTGTCAAAAGCACTCTGCACATGAAAAGTATTAAGAGTTGCATTGTGCTGTAAAAATATACCCTTGGTTTTTAAACTATTAGAATTTGATTTGGCTGCTCTGAACACAGCATAGTCAGTATTGAGAATGAGTAGAACATGTCAAGCTGCTGCATTGAACACAGTGCAGACTTACAGTAATTATATAGTACAATATAGCTCACATGTTGTCAGTATCTTTAGCAGCCCTCCCGTGTGCCTGTCATTCAGGGTGCACATGAGAGCATGCCACGTGCATGTTCCAACAAATAAAGTTTACGTCTAACAGTATCACTCCACCGTTAGACATTCCTTCCATGCACTTGCTATTACATCACTCAAATACTCTCATCCGCAGTCCCAATTAATCCCAGTCAAAACACATGCTCTGGTGGCGAAGGAAGGGAAGACTGCTCTTTCTTCTTCTTGTGGTAATCATTAAAATGGCACTTTCCAAGAAAAATACAGTGCTGAATTACTTTCCCAGTCCGACCATCATGTAACTGTTTTGGCTGAGCGCAAGCAACAGGACTGAGACTGCAGTTCACTTAATGGCCACCGGTGTCATTAATAAGAGAGGTGTAGACTTTTGTATATCAGACTTTTATTAGATATTTTATTTCATGATTAATTATGTTTTGATACATAATTTTTAAAGAAATTTTGAGGCTTGGTGTATCCTACAAGGATTTCATTATCGTTTTTTTTTTTTTTTGTTTGTTTGTTCTTTGTTTCTTTTGCATAGTTTAAGCGTCAAGTGATATAAATGTAGTTGACAAGAGTGTAACAAACTGCCCACTATAATTATTTTGGCATGAATATAGTCAGATTTTAAACCACCAAATATCAGCACAAACATATTGGACATGGGTGAGCTTGGTCTAAAAATACTGAAATTGCTGTGGGTCTTTGAAAGCCCATGTTGACCCATTTTACAGTGATTGTACATTAGAGAAGCTATAGGGCTCTTTTAGGCACAGTGTGATGCCTTTGAGTTGTTAAAACTAGCTACTAGTTAAAACCAGCATGTAAAGCCCTGCTGTGGTAAACATTCTGCTGCATTGAAAAACTTGAAATAAACTACAGTATTATCACTGTGGTGTGCACAAGTCAGCCTCAGAACAGATGTTTAAATACTGTGAATAGCTGGAGTGTGGTAACCACTGTGCTGAACCAGATGGTTTCCAAAGCCACCGTGTGTGGCAGCACCACCATAGTGACTTGTGGTGCATCAATGCATTAATCTGAAAATTGATTCAAGAGCCTTACTGTATAAGTATCGTTGCTGAATGGAGCAGATTTATATTTACAGCTCAAGGGGCAGTAAGAGTATCCCTGCCTGCACGGGGAAACACAGGATGACACAGCTAATTTATCTCGGCAGCATCATGACAGCTGGGCTGGAGAGAGTTTGGGAAAGGGGAAATGGTTCTGATGAATGACTTTCAGAGTACGGCCGCTAGCAATAGCAAACAGTCTCCCAGTCCCCACAGGCCTGATGCCTCCTATTTGCCGCTCAGAGAGAAATGAATGAATGGCCCTTTGTGAAATAAATGGTCTCTTTCTGCCTGACATTTACAAATGAATCCTTCTGGTAAAACCAAATCCTTCCATTTGTTCTATTAGTTGTGGAAGTGATTCTCCTGTGCTGGTGCTCAAAATTCTGTGGTTGTCAAATCCACACACAGCAGTGGTGATTTAAGAAATGTATGAACATTTTGGGGAACATGCTTATTTGCTTTTGTTATGAGACAAAGATGAAATGATTGATATCAGTCTTGTCTGGGTGGTATGCACAGGGCTGGAGTCAGGACATTTTTTAGCAGGAAATACTTTATGTGCTGTCAACAACTGGGTGCAGCAACTGCATGTAGCTTGTTGTCACAGTGGAATCACCAGGTTTGGTGATATCTGGAGTATATGGTAGTTAAATAAACTCTTTTGCATCCATTCATAGCACCTTTACATAAATTCCTGTAAAATTACAAACTGCCATTTCTATATTTTTGTTTGTGTAAGGATTAAATAAACAACATATGGTTGAATAATTTGTGAGCTTTAGAGATTTTAGAAAGTGTATTTTTATGCTAAAATTAAACTAAAAACATTCTTACTCACCTAATATTTTATAAACACACAACACAGAAATATTTCCAATAAAGATCCCCTTTAATTTGGTTATTGAAGAACTGTGACCACAATGTGGACTGAGCAGGTCATTTAACAGTTGAAAAATGAACCTGTCAGTGTTCTCTGGTGGATAAACAATGTGATTGTTACACTGTTTTTAAATTAACTAATTAACTCAACAGCTGACATATATTTGCAAATACATATTAGTGGTCCATATATCAATCCAACTGATTATTAGTTGGGCTCCATTTGATATCAATATTCTCATTTTACTCTTGGAAATAAAAGCAAGAAATATTTCTTTAATACCTTTGAAGGGGCACTTGTAAGTTTTCTCTGCCACTGAGAGTGGATTCTTGTTGGGAGCTGGTGGTAGCAACTGTCGCTTGACAAGAGCTTCAAGCATCGTTGTCTTTATATTACAAGAAGTTATAATACGTCCTCTGAGCACAATACATCTTCAAGGCAGACTGGAGGCAGTCAGTATCGGAAAGAGATGAGCCGAGCTGGGGCTAGCTCGTTAGCGTGCTAACTTGAGCAGATGAAAAGACAAGATCGAGACAAGACAAGTCTTAACATTGGCTTTGCCTTCCATTCCTGGAGACGGCTCTTGGAGAGTAAAGGAATGAAGTTTGATTCTGAACTTGCAACGTTTCTTCTAGACTGGTAAGTAAACAACTGTTAATGCTAATGCTGACTGTGTAGCAGTAGCAAAATTTACAAATAGATCCTTTAATAACTTTCAGTCAAGGATGGCAATGGACATACCTCCACACCCTCCCATTAGCCATGCCTGTAAGTGAGTGAGGAAGGACAAACATAAAACACACACAAACATGACAGGTGTGGCAACATACACACCAACATCAAACTCAAATGCCAACGGTAAAAACAAAGTTTCCATATGCTTCTGAAAATATACATCAATCCAGTTTGTTTTACAAGAAATATACACCTCCCTGACAGACAAGTTGTATCATAAAAGTCTAAACCTTTCAAAATATTACACCAAGCTCACTTTTGATTTTCAATTCAGCAGAAGTATGATCAAGAACTTCTCAACCAGCAAGATCCTCAGAAGATATCCTGTCATCTCCTATTAATATCAGTCCCTATCCAGTTTCATAACAGCTTACAATCACAGGCTCTTAAACTGCTATTAACCAGCATATCCTGACAGATGGAAAACAAAGAAACAAATCACTACTTTGATTTCTTGCCTGGATGTATTGCTTTTATTCAAACTACTTCGCCAGAATTTATAAAGGTTCAAATTCTGTGTTTGTTCTCCTTGTTTGCTCTTCTTGTTTTGCACCAAATACTCTGGCAGCTTGTTAAACTGCTGGCAAGAGGTTAGTGTGTGTGCATGTGTGCATGTGTGTGTGTGTGTGTGTGTTACACCTTATGTCAGGGGGATGTCAGACATGCAGTGAAAGCAGGGCTAACGAAGGAGGGTCGATGGTAGTCCAACTGGCTGACAACTCTCTGGGAAAACTGACACACACACACACACACGTACACACCCACACCCACGTACACACAGAGGGAGATCAGACTGCCAGAAAGGATGAAACAGACAGTCCAAAGCCAGCTGCACAGTGGGTTGCACTTAGATGGATGTTTCATTTTGATTTCATTTTGGTCTGCTGTATAATGGTCCCTCGGGAGATACATTTACTGAGAGCAATATGATAGCTGATGTCTTCCATGAGCGTGTATTATGTATGCAGGTGTGTTTGTGTGCAAAGTTGGTCGCTAATTGCTGCCATGATTTATTTGCTTTTGTCCCCCTAATAACTCCTGGTCTGAAGCTGGCTGAACAATGAAATCCTGTGATAAACCTCAGAACAGGGAGGTGGAGATTTGAATGAAGAAGGCACACCTCCCCGCTGATATCTGTAATTCTTTCACCGTATGTTACTTAGGGGACATTATTGGTGTTAAGATTTGCATCAGCTATCCTTATTAGGTTGTGGCGTTGAATAATATAATCAGCCCTTCCTCTATTATTGCCCAAAGGCAACAGCACCAGACCCGCAGAAACCAACTTAGAGATCCTGGGATGAAACAATAACCACTAAATCAATAGATGTCACGATTTTCAGCAGAGGGACCCAAGAGCACGACTCAGGAGGCAGATATAAAAGTAAAGAGATTTTACTTAGAAAAAAAAAACACAAGGATACAAAAATCCAGGCATGCAAACGAAGTACAAAGGGTCAGGCTGAAGCAAAATCCAAAGAATAAAGCCGTGGTCCAAAACAGGATCAGGATCAAAAACAGGCAAAGATCAGAGCGCTGGAAAGATAAGTTACATAATGTTGCTCCATGTCTGCTGGATGTGTAAATGGGCAATTTTGTGTCCTAACTATACGACATAACAACTTTACACAGTGACATGTCAGGATTACACGTCTGCCTTGACGTTTAGAGGCTTGTCCGCCACCTAGTGGCCAAAAATGGATTTGTGCAGCTTTAAGTTTGGTTTGGCTTCTGATCCATATAACCACTGAACAACACAAGATGTTTGTTAAAGGAATGTTGCAGAGTGTGTGTTACAGAGCAACTGCTGAGCTTGAACTGATGTTCTTTTGAAACATCTCTTTTCTGATTCCACGTACTTGAACGATGCTGAGAAAAGGTTATTTTTTTCAGCAAAGATAGTCAGTAATAGATTATTACTTAACTTTGAAGGTCTGTCTGCACATCTGAGCATACACAAGCACACATCCAGGCATGTGAACACAGACACAGAAGAGAAGCAGAGCAAGAGAGCAAACCTTTTAGCCAGTACTCTTAAACAGACAACACCTTTCTCCTTATGGCTCCTCCATTCTGTCATTTGCAGCCAAAGGTTTTATTTCAGCTCTGATATGAAGTACAGTCCTGTAGGAAGCCATTAAGGACCTCTCATCAGCCTAATTAGCTACTAGTAAGTGGCTATTGGCCCTGTATAGGACACTTGTCATACGTCTTATTCATATATAATTGCTCCAACAAGGCTGCGGTATCCCTCATTTTCACATCATTAGGAGTCATTTATCTTAGTCAGGGAGTAAAGTGAAAGTTCTGTCCTTTCGTTTATGCCACTTTAATGATTAATTAGCATTTGTGTTGGCTGATACTGTAGAGAGGTATCTGTCCAATTTAAATGACGCAAGCTTTATATCCCATTGGACTCATCTTAACAGGGAGTGAGTGCTGCTGCACCTCTTGTCACCAACCTCCAAGGAAGACTGATGAGAGGTTTAATTAAAGTAGGTGGGATCTGAGAGAGGGAGGGATGGAATGAGAAGTGAAATAGAGAATGAGTGAGGGATGGGTTTCTGCCAAGGCCATCCACAGCAAACAGACCACAGCGCATGTTTGATTTGTAATATTTATTTTTTAATCCTCACAGAAATAGAGTTTAATCCCTCAGGAAAACAGTTCTTTCAAAAAATGCAACCACTGTGTTTCCACTGGCAGCAGCTCTGCTTCGACGTGATGCTTTAACTGGATGGCGGTCACTGCAGCTCAGAGGCTCTGATGCTGCACTGTGGAGGGAATCAAAGGGCTCTTTAGAGATGGGATTAAGTATATTTCTGAGTGATTTCTTATAAACAAAAAGAAAAAAGGAACAGCATGCGGTACCTCAGTGCCAAAAGCTCAATGAGATCCAGTTTAGGTTCTGAAATCATTGTAAAACACTGCCCCCTTGTGATCACTGTTTGAAATAGGTGCATGCCAGTGAGAGTGGAATTATACATGCTCGCAAGCAAATTGAATTGCTGGAAAGCCTTGAAAAAAAAGTATAAAGAAGATGAATATCACAGCTGTCAGTTTCACTAATTAGATCAAACTGTTTTAACTCAGAAATGAGAGGAGAAGCATTAGATATAATTTTATCTAATGTCAAGTGGATGTAAAAATTCCAAATGCAAATTTATTTTGTAACCTCTGCATTCAGCATTACGCTAAAATGTAAATGTGATAAGCTACAACTGTGCTTAAAAGAAGGCACCTTTGAACTTCTGTCCTGAAAACAGCTAATAATGGCCGAGAAGATGAGAGAAAGTCACAGACAGCTATCTGAATTTCAGTGTCACCATAAATATTTAATGATCTTGTGCTGTCACCTCTCAGAGGGGAGGAGGCAGTTCAGCAGTGCATGCTTTTTTCAAACGCAGACACTGTAATGACCAACTCTCTGACTGAGCCCATACTTGTGCTTAATCAAACTAATTTCCATAACCTGAAATTTGAAATCCATTATTTCAGTTCAGTATCTTCACACGGGGTCAGGGGCGACTAAAAAAACAACTGACACAACACTTCGGTAAACGCTTCATGTGCTGATGAGGCAGTGCTTGCTGTTCTGCAAAGATGCATGTGCTGTGTATCAACTAAGCTTGCACGTTGTTGTGTTACTTTCGCCTGATGGATCTGAATTTTTTAACCGACTAATTAAGCAGTAAGAATTGAACATAGATCAGGCTCCAAAGAATGCATCTAACTTGTACAACGGCAAATGAAATGAATTGGCAAAATGGCTATATATTACAAACAGGGGCACAAAAATCAATTTCCATTTGAGGAAGTGACAGTTTAATTAGGCTAATTGCAAAAGGTGTAGAGCAACCGTTGCTCCACAAGTGACTGGAACCAATTGGTTTTAGTACACACTCGAAGTTGGCAGTGCTATATTCAGTTAATCTTTGTTCCTTGTTGGTGGAACATATATTATGATCTACTTTGCTCTTTTTTTTAAAGACAATTTACTAACACCTAATTTTTCATGGCACATGCTTGAAGATAATTACATTACACTTTCCCTGATATAATCTCTTCCCAATGGCTGCTTAAAAGAAATGTCGAACCGTATCAAGTGTTTACAGCTCAGCTCCAGATGACGAGGCAAGCTCCTGCTTCCTTTCTCTGAATATAAAATATTCCTATCTGCCTATCTGTCTGTCTGTCAGAGCCTCAGCCCCGAGCATACAGACTGATGCTCTTGACGAGACAGGAGAAGGGCGTAACCAGCGCCACTGGCTGTTTCTGATGCTGAGCTTGGGAGAAAGGCAAGCTGTATCTAATGGGCTGGGGCTGGAACAGGAAGCAGGGATTTGGATCACTGTTCAGAGGGGGGCTCACATTCTGCTCCGAGACAGAATCGGTGCAACCTGAACCGACTATCTGCAAGGCGGTAGCCAAGATTCACCACTGACCCAGCCCTGAGCAAGAGCTCAACGCAGTGTGCACACATACACAGGCAGACACAGTGAAACATACTTTCTCATGCACAAACACCAGACAGAGTTGATGGACAGAGAGACAGAGAGAGAGATGAGGAATGGACAGCAAACCCCAGAGACTGAGAGAGACAGAAAGCAATCAATCTGCTCACCTCCCTTTCCCGCCCCTTCTCAATATACCAACAATGGAGTCTGCAGGACCATTAGTGGCTCTTTAGCAGATATAATAAACAGGCTCTGGCAGGAGTTCACGGTTCTCCACACTGGGAACAGTGGCATTGCCAATTGCCACATTACACAAAATAAATACACTGTATTGATTTGCTGTTCAGAAGAAAAGGATAGCAGTAATACATAATGCATGCTGTTAAGTGAGTTAGCCTGCTCTAAAGGTACAACCAAGCCGCTTTCTACATGACACAAAGGTTTAGCTAACCTGTTAGTGATAATGCTAATCTCTCTATTTCCCCATGTGATTGCAAGTGTTATATAATTTGGTCCCATTTTCTGTTAAATGTTTTATAAGCTGTAATTAATGGCCAAAAAATCATTTACTAATGCTTTATAGATCGTTGTGGGTCGCCACGTTGTGGAAAATTCTCCATCATGACACTAGTTTTACCACTCATCTTCTGGAATAGGGTTTCAGGGCATCTGGACCAATATCAATTTATTAACTGCTTATCAACATTTGGTATAACCATTTCTTAACTTTTAAGTTTGAGTTTAAGTTTGCTGTTGATATGCTTGCAACATAGCACAATTGTAGAAGGAACAATACAGTAAATGTGAAATGATGGTAAGAGCTGTTTATCACAAGCTGTTGCTTGGTGGATTGAGCAGCAAGTTGCTGCTGATGCATGAAAACATGCTGACAAGCTTGACTTGGAGTTAGCTGGTTGTAGTTGGTTAGCATGCTGGTAGCTGGGGATATTTTAGATGAAAGTGAATAAAACATATTACAGAGAGTTGTGTTGAGTGTGTGGGTGCAGAAAGAATGGGGTTGTTCTGGGACACTGGAAGACAGTTGGAGGGCAGCTTCAACGAAACACTGGTTATTGAGAGTTTGCCAACCTGATGACCCTCTTGACTTGCCTGCACTCTCACTGTCACACACGCACACAAATTCATTTTGACAGCATGTTCCTTTATTTGGTAAGGTAAAGGGTCATAATTCACTCAGAGTTGTGGCTAGTGGTGAGATTAGTGAAACCAATAATAAAGTGAAGGTGGCTGGACATCCGAGCGTGGCTGGTACTGAGATGAATCTGCCTTGAAAGCCAGTCGGGTCAGCCACTGTAATTTAACTTGGGCAAATACAAGGCAGACATAAGGCCGGGTCATGCTGCCAAGTTTCAGTTTTTTCCTTGGGTGACGATAGGATTCAACAATAGATATAACATGTAACTACTAGTGAGCCTAGTGGAGCCAGATAAATAGGGATGATGGCTAGACTACTGAGCAGAACAGGGCATTAAGATGATACTGCCTATCAAGCCAGTTGGGCCAGCCACAGCAGCTCAGACTAAGCAGATACAGCGTAGATACAAGGCTGGGTCAAGCCGCTGAGTGCTCTGTGCTTGGATGAGAGTAGGAGTTAAAGGAAGCTTAAAGATACATTAGATTAGGACTGGAGAATAGTGTTGCCTGTCATGGGGCCCAGCAGATTTACAACAGCACAGCCTGATACTCACTGCTCGGCCTAGTGATTGGTCAAAACATGATTTAATATGAAACTGTGAAGGGAAGATGTTCCCATTCTCTTGTTTGAATAAAGACTTTCTTGCATCACTGTGGCCTGTTTAAATAAAATGTTCTGGTAATATTGTGGTTATAAATGCTGCTAAACCATTAATAAAGGGTCATGGGTTTCTCCATTTCTAATGAGCTATTAGTAAAAGAGCCATTAGGGTTTGTGTATCCACTGTACAGTCACTGCCATGGCCTGCACTCGAAATCAAAAATACTGTGTGGTTGCATTGCATCTGTTACTGCAGGTAGAAAAAACACTGAATTTCAATATGATCAAAGATATCCATCATCTTTGATTTTGAAATGTAACATCACTTAAAAATATCTCAGTGTGCTATTGTATAATCAGTGTTATCTGCACTAACCCCCCCCCCCCCCAGAAAGACACTTCAATTAGTGTCTTACAGGAGAGGTTTTCTTTAAATAGCCGGTTATCCAATCTTTTCTGAGCATTATCAAGGCAACACAGAACACTTTCTGAATTTGCTATGGAAACAAAGTAACAAAACAGAGAGCAGTGGTTTATAATTGCTGCAGGGAGGTGCATGAGCTGAAGGAACAATCAATGATTATATTAGTGGGAGGATGTAATACAGAGGGGTTCAAGTTCATGACAACAGCTATAATTAGTCCCATTAGACCAGACAAAGAAATGATTACTTGTCACTTAGATGTTTAGCCTACTGGAGGAACTACTACACCTGAAACCTGCAGACATGCACACATTATATCACTTAAAAATGATATAATGTACAACAAGACTCACATACTGTCCCCACCACCAAGGCTACATCTCACACAAGCATGTGCAGAGCTCCCTAAAAAGATGGTTATTTGCTAAGTGCTGTTATGAAGCAATGTTAATGACACCAGAAAAGGGTTGAAGTATTTAATTTGCTCTTTCAGATTCACATTAATCCTTCATCCAACTTTGATGTCAGTGGTTAAAGTCTTTCATAAATGTACTTGGGGGAGGCCTTGGAACTGATCGATGTGGTTTGTTCTGAAATTAGTTATCTCAGAAAGATATGTAACTGTTTAACTCTTCTCATTACCTTCTCTTTACAGAGACAGTGTCAGGTATAACATTAAATGTAAGTTGCTTGTATCGTTCTGATCAAAAACAGCAGCCTCAAGCCTAACTGAAACTATGCTTACTAAATGTGTGGCATGTAAGAAACAGTCAAAGACACTGTTGTGCAATAGATTTATAACTTACAACCTTTGTCTAATTATTCATTATTCATAATGGACAATTCAGATCAATGATTGTTTGAAAATAATTGGTTTCGTAAGGGCAAAAGTACAGCTGATCTGAATGCAAGAATCACAGTTTCATGATAGGAAGCATCTCATGTAATTCCAAGTAAGACATTATGAAAGCAAGAATGAGTTTTAAACTGCACCATGGCAGTAACGCCTGTCATTCAATAAAGCCGGGTCACTGACTCCCTCTCATGGTAATAAAATGGCAGACTGCACTTCAGTCGCAGTACTTTGTCTTTTAAAAAGCATATCAACAGAGGATGACAGCTGGTCCTATTTCACCTCAAGGACATTGGCCATATCCCCCACTTTTTTCCATTTATGATACTGATTGCTCGACCTGGGAATATTTCAATTTTTGGCTGGATAAGACACTGAAACCCGAATAAAAATATGCAAAGTAAGATCTACAGTGTGCTGTCAAAGCAACATTTTGCTCTGTTTTTGTGCTAATATTAAGTCATGCTGCCTGTTTGTGTCAACATGCAGTATATGCCCTCATAGTGAAGGTAAATTTGTAAAGTCTGCGAGAGAATTCCTTCCAAGACAAAGAGAGCTCTGTGATGGAGACACTATTTTCAACCTTCATAAAGTTCTTTTTGTTCTTTTCTAAATGATATTCTTCACTGCGGCAATGATTTGGTGTCACTGCAGGATCGTTAATTTCATCTGGCTTGCACACGCTGTCCAACACAAAGAGAGAGAATGACTTTAATAATTTGCCCTTTTTGAGTATCTGCCATGGTCCGATAAAACACATTCACACCTCTCTTTCACATTCAACCACATCTTCGCCATTCAAGACCTTCATTTCACATTGGCACGCCTGTGTTCCCTAAACTCAAGAGTCTGTGTTATGGCTGACGGATGCAGCCCTCTACAGCTCTCAACTTCTGAAGCTTCCAACCTCATAATGTCAGAGCTACTTTCAAATGTGATGCTGTGAAGCCTCTAATGATAAATCACCTGTTAAGACAGCCCTTCAATGTTTGATGTTATGTCACTCTGCTTGTCTTTGCTTTTTAATCTTCCGTGACATGTAAAGAAATTAGTTTTTGACAGCAACATTTTATATAAATAAATTCATATTTTCTATCTCATACAGACTCATGACATTGATTTTAATGATAAGTTCATGCCTTTAAAGAAATTACTTTTTTCATTATCGATTAATCTGCATTTTATGTTCCCAATTATTCGATGAATCATTTACTAAATTGTAAAAAAAATGTCAAGACCAACGATCCATAACCCTAAAATGTAAATTAATAGCTAAAGAAGACCAATAAAACCAGCAAAAAATCTCCTTATGGAGCTATAACCAGTGATTTTTCAGAATTCTTGCAAAAGAATTAATTACTAAAAATGACTTACTGATTATCAAAACAGTTGCCAATTATACTTATGTCGATTAACTAACCAGTTAATCGAATTATCATTTGGCCACTAGTAATTACAACTTCCACTACAGCTATTGTAATTGTAATACTACAAACCATGCAATAAATAATGATAAAAATAAACTGTACATTAACAAAGAAAAAAAAATCATGTTGTTATCAGGTCTAAAATGGGAACGGTGTATCATGTACATGCATTTACACACTGATATAATTGCATGGAGCTTTAGTTCATGTGACTCTAGTACATCCATTAGCAGTCTGCACATACCTATCTATAACTGTGCAAAGGTCAAGCAAATCAATAGACCAATAGCTGGATATTGTCAACACTACTTGTAATTCAGTATTCCTCTTGAGTGCTGTCTGCTGTGCACAGACAAGGAATGTGAGTCTCTCAAGAAGCCGCCCTTAATTTTGATCTGAGCAAAGCAAAGATTTCTTCAGTGCCTGATTAATTCAATAACAACTGCTGTATGCCAAGTATGCCACTTTAAGTAATGGAACCTGCTTTTATTATGTCAGCTTTTTTTTTTTTTTATTTACAATGGAGTTTCATTAAAGCAGACACGCTGACTTAGAGAAACATTTTTATTTACAGCAATGACTCAGGATTGTAAGAAACTGAACTGAACTGAATTACCTCACAGCCGTAAATTAACTCTCTCTACAGTATCAGTGATTTCCTACAAAGTCCTCCTTTTCTCTTTTTCTTACTATCCTGGCATTACAGTTTCAGGTTTAGTAAAAGGTTTTACAGGACGTTGTCATTTTATTATAATGAAACCTAATAGAAGATAGCACTTGATGAAATCCAGTGGCCTTCCTCTCTTCCTTATTTGGACCACATTCAAATTTTAGAAAACCACATAAAACATTACTGATCAATCAAATCCATCAAGTCTACCAGACGCATATAAAATACCTCTTGAATATATGAAGCACCAACTTACCTTGATGTTTTCGAATTTAGACTCTGCTGATTCCCAGAAAGATCAAATATTTGAGACTATTTTGAAATATATTTTTTGCTGTGAGGTCTCTGTGTAACTTACTTCTCTGAAGTTCTCGGGGCCACACTCTAAGCCTCTGAAGTCACACTCCAGCAGAATGTCCTCTATGCGGTGTCTAGTGCGGTTGTAGAACTCATCCAGGCTGAAACGAGAGCCCGGCGGGCGGTCCGGCTCCGTGGCGAGCGGAAACCCTGGTGCCATGCCTTCTTCGAAGCCCAGCAGGGGGCCCATGAAAATCAAGTCGCTGTAGCTCATCTGAGATTTCCGAATGAAGTTGTAGTTACATATGGTGACAGCTGGAAAGGTCATGTTGTTGGCCACTCTTTCATCCAGCATGGTGATGTAATCGTACTGAAGATAGTATATGACCCTGTCAGCTACCTGGAACAAGAAAGCGGACAGGGCCATGGTGAAGACCACCGCCCACAAACCCTGACGAATACCAAACCTCTTGTTCTCCACGAACACATGGTTTGCGCCGTGCAGTGAGCAACCGCTAAAGAAAGCTGCAAGGTCGTCCACCTCGCTGACGTTTTCTTCCTCATCATTGTAATCATCCACCTGACTACACCCATCCAGGTAGTCCTGTGAGTCCCCGTCGCCGTAACTCTTCTTCACGCGCTTGTAGTGGTCATCAAAACCATCTTTGCCATATCCTCTGCTGGGCTCGTCATCGGCAGAAAAGGAGATGGTGCACATGATTCGGACAGGCATGGTGGCAGGATGAATAAGTTAATAATGCTTGTAAATAAGATAGCAATCTGAAGCCAGGAGTCCAGTCCTCAAAAAGTCCAAAACAGTGAGGCAATGAAGTGGTGGTGCGATACTGACACAAAACCATCAATTGAAATAATCCTTGGAATTCAACAACCAAATACAATTAGAAAAGAGTATTCTGCCACAAACTAGTCTGACTCTCAAAGTGAGATGTCACTCAAAATATAGACCCAATCAAACAAAACCTGTCTCAGACAAAGTGAAAACATTATCTGTAGTAAAGTATTCAAGAGACTCCGTTCACCACCATTAACATCTACTCTGAGTTGAACTGAGATACCTTGCCTGGATTTGTCCTTGCGTCTCAGGGGCAGACCCATCCCTTAGAGCAATTTTGAAAGAGAGACGAAGGAGGAGAAGAAGAAGAAGAGAAGGAGTAGGAGGGGGAGAATGAGGAGGGGAAAGAAGGTGAGGCCATGAAGAGTATAGGAAACAGAATACTCCCGCAGGGCCCAGCTACAGGTCACTGTGGCAGGGCAGGGTTTCACCATTTACAGGAAAAAACAAAACGAGGCTTGGACGCAGGGGGAGAGAGAAAATGGATGTGGAAACTCAGCCGATGTACACTAGCACAAAAGCACTAAACAGGCTGTTTATTTCTGCTGATTTTACTGTTTGTGATGACCTCTCCTGAGAAGGAAATGATCTCAGCAGAGTTGTGTAATCAAATCCAAATAATACTTAGGTGTTATTGAAATGATACAGATACGCAATTGGAAAATATTCTCACATTGGAATGTAGGATACAACCTAACGTGCATTGTAAGACCTGATGTTACCTGATGTTGAGCAACAGGAACAACACAGAGTAAGATGAGTAATTTTAGGGAATTCGAAGAGAGGACATATTAAGTGCACGTGTGATGCCTTATCAAGAAATAAACTGTAACAGTCGCAACCACCAAGGAGGAAAGTCAAGGAATTTTATCACGACTTCCATTTGCTCATTGTTATTTCAATCTAATGGCTCATTTTACTAACAGATCTCTTTCAAATTATAGAACCCCACATAGCTGCGAGCATTTCTATGAAAAGGAGATTAACTGAAAGCAAATATGTACAAGTAGTGTGGGGAAGAGAGAGAGATCATCTTAAATTGATCCTCTCATTATTGAATATGGAGATAAATGCAGATTCCCAGAGGTGGTGTTGGTTGTGATATGAAAAGGAAATGTAAGAGACCGATCCATCTGTATCGATCCACCTCCATTAGACTGCTGAGATTATTTTCAGAAACATGATGGTGCCAGAAAATGAAACGTTAGACGCATTTAGGGGCATGACAGCACTCTTTATGATAAAAATCTACGGCTAATGATACCACGGATACCTCTAAGGAATAGCCACATTAAACCGCTGAAGCCAATGGGAGGCGCATTACCCAAACGGATCCACTGTGTTGAGCTTTTAAACCATAACAACCTGTGTTTTCATCACGGGGGAACTCTGATATCAAGTGAGAAGGTGAGAAAGGCAGCAGACTTGGTCAATATGTGTTTTCTGATGATAAGAGAGCAAACAGAAGAGTTGGGGCCTGGCCTTGATCAGGCTAAATCTTGGAGCTTACTTACCAGCAGTGCCTGATAGACTCTGGTTCTTGAATATGTATTAGTGATCACTAGATAGCCTCCGGCATCCAGCCTGACCTAACAAGAAGGTCACGAAGCTCCCTCAGCTGCAGTCCCCAGGCCTTGTGAGGGGTACGACTGCCTGAATATTCACACGCGCTAACATCCCAGATTTGGAACAAGATGGTGGGTTGTGAAACTGCTGTGGAGGGAAATTAAACTGTGCAAAATAGTTCACTGACCCTCCGAGTAAAATCAGATGATTAGGTTCATGTCCTTTCTGCCAAAATATCTTAATTACATTGTCAGCGCAGATTTATTTATGCACACAGGGTTGCAATAAATCTGTTCTTGTTTTGGCATCTGTGTTCTTCTCAAAAGAGATAAATCAAAGACCAAACATGATTGTCTTGCTCAATTCCTTCTCATTTATCTGCATCTATTCATCCCTTGCCTGTCATTAGTAATTTCTTTCAAATCCTGTTCACACTGCCTCAGCATGCATGCTTATATCCACACGGGGGCAGCAGCGCCACATCTAATCCTCTAGTCTCTCCTAAGGGCTGAAACTGTCATGACAAGGCATCAAAAGATTTGATAGGCATCATTTAGAGAGTGAAGATGGCAAACTGATGACAAAAGTACTTTCTTATCTGTGTTTTGCATGTTACATTACCTATTTTATATAAATACTGTCACATGTATCAAGCAGAATCATGTTTCTTTCTTGTCATGATTATTTGACTTTGTAACAGAGTTACCAGAGGCAAGCACCAAATCAAGCTTGATAAAAGAGCTTTTTAACTGCAGAGAAAAGGGTATAGGAAAGCTACAAATGACAGTGAAACAGGTACTGATTTTGTAGACTGACAAAAGATAGCTTTGAGCTTTTATAACAACTGCAAATTGTCCTAAGAACACAATTCATCCTAACATGAATTTAACAGCTCCACCACTTGTGTGTTGGACCATTATCAAATCCAGCTGGAGACTTTTGTTGCTTGTTCCTCCCCATCTACTTCTCCGCTCATTTCCTGTCACCTCTAAAGTCAACTCTCTAAAAGGCAAGAAGACATCATCCTGAAATGTTGATATACTGGTACTTAAAGATCTCAGGGAAAATCATTTGTCTAATCGTTTATCTCCACACACGAACCCTCAGCTTAGTGAGAAAACAGGAAATATAAAGCAATAGGACAATCTTTTGAGGGTACATTTTTGCATCAGGTCAAAAGGTGGCAGTGTTGTGATGTGAGTGTCCACAGTCAAAGTAAAGCATATACCCCTGGGGCAGGGATTTCAACAAGGCCATGCATTTTGCCATGGTCAGAGTGAGAAGAGTGCAGGGCAGATGAGAGGAGAGGTTTAACGCTCCCTTTCAAGTCCCTCTCACCAGCTCCGCTTTCAGCTGGGATCGACCTGGCGTTGCCATGGATACATCCTGGCCGTCAGCAAGAGAGGATGCACAAAGCCCATTACTCTGAACATGCATATAGCCACACATGCACACACATGGGCACACATGCACACACATGTGGAAAAACAGACACCCAGAAACAGCAAAAACATGGACACATGACAGTCTCTGTATTGTATTCTCTTCCACATATACACACAAGGACTCACACACACACACACAGACACACAAGGAGACACACACACACACACACACACACACAAACTGAATGGACACTTGATGCTTCTAGATAATTTATGTGTACCTCATAAAGATTTTGAAGTGAGGAGAGAAGGAGAGTCGAGGTGACATAGAATGAAGATATCACACGGAAGGAAGAGCTGACACACCGAGACAATGATATTACTTGCTCAAAGGCAGTGTTCAATCAATAATCTTGCATTCATATTCTTAGGATATCGTGGGATTCAATGGATTCGGCCTGCTCAGGAAAAACAAAGAGCGAGTAAACAAGCAACAAGCTCGATCCATTCCCAGAAGATACTACGGCAGGATGAGGCAGAGGCCAAAGGCAGTGATGCTGTTCTACAAAACACTATATTCTGTCTTCACCTTTCAACAGCTTTCATTGCTATCTGATACACAGTGTTATACACAGACGCTCCCCTGCTGGGAGGAAACAATATGGAAAGAACAGTGACCGATTTTTTTTAAGTGAGTTGTTGTGGCCAAACAACACATTTCTCATTTAGAGGGGTGCAAAGGGTGACACAAAACTTCATGACTGATCCTGCGATGCTGTTGATAAAGAAGACCCAATTCTGTAATTATAATACACAGAGCTTTGCCTGGTAATAGATGACTGTTGAATCATGTTTCCGGAGAAGAGGTTTTTCACGCTTCTCAAGAGGCTCTTTATGCTGGTAGTCAAACATCTGGCCACAACATACTGTACTTATAACAAAGAGATCCTTAGATTGAGACAAATAAAAACAAATGATCATGATTGATAGTTGAGTCTTGCAACATGTTTTGGTTTCTCCTGTTGACTATAAAGTTCCTGTTTGTCTGCCTGACTGCCTGCAGGAAAAGCTTCAGCACTTAAAAGAATGTCATATCTCTCGCTATTAGTAGGAGGAGTGACACGTTCATGAAAGATGGGTGTCAAATGACATTTTGATTTTTATTGCCATCATTGGTAAAAATAAAAGTCAAAATAAGCCCACTAAAAGCACTAACTGAGAGGCTTAAAGTATAGCTCCCCATGCACTCAAGAGGTATATGGGGAAAACACAGTGGCATCAGAGCACCTCCTTTAAACCTGACCTTGTCTAATAGCAGATTCTGGGACAATGACAAAATGACAGACTCGCTGCGGCAGATTCACTGATGGGCTCACCATTGTTTGTGTTGGCTAGTAAAGCTTTCATCAGATTAATCTGTCTACCATGCCATTTGGTTGTGCATTCAGCACATAGACGTGCGCGGCTGAAGACCAATCCCACCGTCACATATTGGTGGTAAGTGTAATATTTCAGCTGAATGTCATTTTTTTGAAGCAACGCAATTCTACCCACCACCAGGGATTTGATGGACATAACATTTGTAACGTCATCCATAATTTCTCCAAAATGCTCCAAAATGTTTTGATGCTTTGAGCAAAAACAAAAAAAAAAACACTGATTCATACTGGATGGATCTGACAAAGGATGAGCGAGGGGGAAGCAAGACACAAAACACTAACAAACATACCTGTCTTTATGGTCTTTAAGGGTTACCTGCAACTAACTAATCAGTATTGATTATCTGCTCAGTACTTTCTTGTTTAATCATTAACTAATCTCAGATACCAAGGTCAGATTGTCCAAACAACCAAGAGATATTCAGCTCAGTATCATGTACGATGTTCAATGCCAATTACTGCTGATTTATTTTCACCAAATTGATATATTGATTAATTATCTAATTGTCTCAGCTGTACTCTCTCCTTTGTTGTGAAACTTTATTTTTAAAATCACTTCAGTCAGTTTAATTGGAGCCAGCATCCAGTGAGCACAAGAGAAATTGCCTGTTGAAGTGGACCCTTCAACAACTATGGTTCTTTTCGTTTGGCTAAAACAAGAATTAAGATTCACTCAGTACTTGTAGCATTCTTAGCTGACTAAGTTGCACACCATCAAGCGGCAAAGTCAAAAGTTTAAGCCTGGCCCCAAACTGCTTATTTTACCCCCACTCACCAAATTGTTCTGTTACACTCCACTCTAAAAAAAAAAAGGAGAAAATGGCAGGAAATAATCTTGAGAACAAAACAAAAATGACTCATTACTGCTTAGAATTACTCATGGCCTGATCATGGTCAGTAACAAGCATAATGTCAAACAGAAACTGGCTGGTTCATTTATAAAAGCCTACGGCCGTGCGGTGGAAAACTACTCCCCGAAGCAGCTGGTTCATGTCACTGGCTGTTTAACAGTGCAGAGCAGATCTCGATTTCGAAACATTGACACTGCCAACTAAAGCCTTCAAAGAAATACCTCTTCCACAGCAGAGTGGTATACTTTCTTTTCCAGATTTCTGCTCACCTTCACCAATTGCACAATGCAGCACCATGCGGCACTGTGGCTGCAGATGTCACACAAAAACCGAGGAAGCTGCTCAGGGGACAGGGAATGGTCTTAAGAGGGACTTCATTGTGATGCAGACTGAAATCAAAGGCGCTGACAAATATTTGTTCATATGAGAGAGAGCTACAGGAGGCGTGCAAGTACGCTGCATCTCAAGTGGTGATGATATTTATGACATGCTTGAAATTCACACTATGTAGTGATGGGTATCTAATGATGATATGCAGCTGGCGGCAGCAAGGCCATCAAACGCTTATAGTGTGAGAACTATAAAAGAAAAAAAAACAAATGAATATACTGACACAGAGATAGACAGAGTGAGAATGTTAAGGTCGGTGTAATTAGCCCTGCATTTAAGCTGGAGACGGGAGTTATAGCAGATTAGGACAACTGAAATCAATGGCGATATCATGACTACTTTTGAAATCAATGGAATCCATGGAAACACCAGCCTGTTCCGATCAGAGTCAGTACATCACAGCCTCTCTGTCTCTCTGGCTCTGACTGACATGCTAAATGTGAACAGTGCCGGGTCAGAGATCAGCGATAGCCGCTCTTTGATTGGCTCTCTGTCCTGCCGCATTACACAGCGGCACCGATTCCCCTCTGAATGTGATTGTCACAGAGTCCAACCTATTACCTGCACGGTGCGGTCCCCTCTGTCTCCTGTCTTCCTTTTCACCTTTTTCAACTCAGCCTCTACTTGTCCAGTCTCTGTTTGATTCTCTCTGACTTTATCTCTCTTGCCATTTCTCTCTCTCCTCTCCCTCTTTTACTAAGAGGAATACTAGTGGGGCAGCAGGCTGCCTTTTAACACAAGAGCCGAGAGGGACACAGTTATCATGCTGAATGGTTTAAATATGTCATTCGGTGGCATTTTCATAAAGCCAATTCAGCAGGGCAGGCCTGGAGTCACATAGCTTGGGGATTGCGACGCTAATATCAGTGATTACTGAGTCTGCTTTCAGGACCTCCATCTGCATCACTTCATACGTACCAATAAATGCTCAGCAAACGCCCTCGATATGCAGGCAATTATTCAGTCTAAACCATTAAATAAACAATAAAGCTTATTTTCTGCAGGTTTTATCAGTCTTCTTGTGTATATATTAAAATACATGGACAGACTGTGGCAGTTTTTTGAAAGTCCGTGTTTTTTTTTTTGTCTTCCTCAGAAATTATGTATTTTTTTCTTGTCATTATTTCTGTCTGACACCAAAGCAAATAGCACAAAGGAATTACGTGACAATCATGACATTTGCTGTATTGTTCCTTATGCCAGATGCTCCATATTATTCTGTCCTCTTCTAAAAAGCTTTTTAAAAGAAGAAACTAGAAACTATCATTTTCATTATGGTTGCTGGACATATGTCATTAATTTTGCACTGCTGTAAAATAAGACTCAAGCTGCTTGAAACTCAGCATTGATTGCGACTCAACTTTCCTTGCATGAGCACTCTTGGTTTTCTTCAGATTTAAAGGAGGCTGTAATGACTGAAGCTCTCGAAAAAAAAGCAAGGAATTAGCAGGCTTGCAATGTTTTTCTTTCACCCGCAGTGTTTTTTAACCATTAAATGATGGAAAATTACATTTTCACAATGAACAAAAATGCCATTTAAAAAAAAAAATATATATATATAGAAAAAATACTATTTCTACAATGGCGTAGCTAAATACTTGAAGGTTAATATTTACTGAAATCTGCATCGATATTTCCCAGTATGCCCAGCTAATCAACATTCTAATTCAATATTTAATCAATAGTCATTGTCAACCTATTGCTTTTTCCATCTTGCTTTAATCCAGAGTTGTAAATAAACCTTGACTAAGAGGATAGATAATCATTGTCTTGTTTTAAAATTATGTGCACCATAAATACAGTCTGGACTGTTCCACATAGAGGTTGCTGCTGGAAAAAAAAAAGTTTAATTTCATGCACGCACATATGAATTCATCTTAACACACAGCACGGTTAACTTTTAAGAGCTGCAGTTTATAAACAACATTACCTGAAGTGGCTGGTAAGCACTGACACAGAGGAGACTAGCCTACTGTTATATGCTGGAGAGGAGATAACAAATTTACCTGATTGCTGTTCCTGTAATTCAATCTCATGGTGTTTTGAACCATGAAAAAAAAAAAAAAAAAAATCAAGATTTAAAGAAGCTATTTGTAAGTTTTGCTATATCTACACAGCTGATGTTAGCATCCACAGCTGTTTACTTACCAGTCTTGAAGAAACGTTATACTTTCAGCATCAATCTTTACTCATTCCTTTACTCGCCAAGAGGTGTCTCCATCTGTGGAAAGCAACCCTCTTGTTTTGCTTCTATTTCTATCACCTCTTTTCTTCTACTGGAATCTCCTCACTTTCTGATACCAAGTCGCTGTAGCATCCAGGCGGCCCTGAAGAAGTATTGCTGCGCAGAGGGCAGAAGGCTTGCTGTTTACTGGTAAGTAAACAGCTGTTAAAACGTTGGCTATGTAACAATAGCAGAACTTACAAATAGCTCTTTAAATACATTTTTGGCATTATTACCCAATCCTACTGCTGCAACCCTGTCTGCTCGAAATGATCATCATACACTATTAAACAGTTTTCCCAATTATGTTGTTTTTTTCAAATGAATGAAGAGCTACATTTATTAACAGCAGTTGAGTGGCCTGGAGGTTGCTGGAGCCAGGTCTGTGGTTAGGTTTAACTACAACAAAAGCACTTTGGTTAAGCTCGGGGAAAGATTGTGGTGTTGATTACATGTAAATAAACACAGTGTCTGAAGTCACTGTGATGTAATGTTTCTTTAACCTTAGCCAAGAGCTGTGGGTCTGGAAAAGTTTAATAATGCTGGAGTCATAACAACTGGATAACGTACTGCAACATTTTTTTTTGTTGTTTCTTTACGTCAGTAAAGAACATTCACACTGTATTTCGACGAATACACAAATTAACAGCTACTCATTTTGTTAATTGAAAAGTCATCCGGTCACGATTGCATTTCCCTCCAGATATATTTCCTGTTGCAAATTAGTTGTATATAAACATGGTTTTATTTAGACAGCAGGCTTATCTGCTGACTAATAATTACAAAGAGGCACTATAATATCTACTGTTAAAATGATCAAGCCATGATAAGTCAGAGCTTGGCAGGCACCGACTCATATCGGTCTAATCAGTTGTGAGCTACAACACACACTACTGTTTCACTCGAGGCCAGAGGGCTAACAAGGCGGGACACTAGCGCTGTGGGACACATCAGGCCAGAATTGTGTACACGCACAATATTTTTCTCTGTTCCTTTGTCCTTCAGTCAGTCACGCAGACACACACCCAAACACATGCCCACAGGTGTGCAAGGACCCTTTCAGGTGCCAGACTAACAATTTCTATTGTCCCCCACCGCCATTCCTCGACAGATGATGCACGGTCAACTGAGCCAGATTCACCAGTCTCAACACAGCCAATCACACACAAATGTCTGAGCAAAAGCATCGGGTGCATATCTGTTCCCACTTGTAGTAGTATTCACCAGTGCTACTTTCAAAGAACCCTCAAGAGAGTGGGAGGAAGGGAAAGGAAAGGAGAGCAGTAAAGAAAGAGAGAAGGTGGAAGGGGGATTGAACAAGGGGAGGTAAAAAGACTAGAGGGAGCCGAAATGGTGGGAAAGGGGGAGGGTGGGGGCCAGACATCTGAGCTCAGGTCTATTTGTCATGTCAGATAATATGACAAACGCTCCATTGGGGAGTTTATAACTAGATTATTGAGAGTCCCTCGATTTATTTGCAGGAATAAGAGAGCCAACACTCACGGGAGCCTGACGCACTCGTCACTTTTTAAAACAAAATTAGATTTTGTTCAAGTACTAACTGCATTATACTGTATCTTCAAGTAAAACAAAAAAATTATCAGAGATGTGGATAGCTTGGGTAATCAGGGAAACATCAGCCACGGTTGTTGAGCTCTCCAATTTCACTGAGAGGGCTGCTTAACAACCTAAGCCTCAAAGGTTTTTATAATGCATGCTCTCGGTCCCCTAGGTATCCATCCATCCATCCATCCATTGATGTGGTCACTAATCAGTCTGCTACATTTTACACAATTACTGCTTGCGTTACAGCATTTACTATGGTTAACACATGCTGCCGGGTCAAAAATTCCCATCCAAAGCAAATCAATTTCCATCCCACAGTGGAGCAGAGCTTGAGGTGGGAGGAAGGTTTAAGTCACACTTCAGTCAGCAAAACCTCTGCGTCCAATAAGTTCATAATGAGCCTGTCCCCATGTGACTGTTTGTTCCTTTATATGTAACCACCGGGTCTGACTCAGACACAAAGCAAAACTGTAAAAAAGAAATGTGGTTGCAAAATTCACATGCAGTATGAATGTCAAACAGAAATGACAAGCAATCTAAGACAATAACCAATAAAGTGAATAAAAGAAAAAGGATAGAGCGTTCTACTTCGAATAATATGGCATATTAAGGAGAGTCATTGCAAAATTCTCCCAGGCAGTTTGTTCTGTTAACAGACAAGACTAGGTATAAAGGTAGTATATGACTGGACCCAGCTGCTTGGGAGCTGCTGGAACGCAAAGCTGCGTTTCCAATTTGCTGAACCTTGTGTCCATTATGGAAAATAAAATACATTTATTACATAAAGAACTAAACATAAGACACACCGAGCAAGAGCCAGCAAATGGGAGCATCGTACTTAGGTATTGGCAATTATACACATCAAACAAAGATTAGAAATAAAGGTCTGCCTGAAATGAAGGCCTGTACCTTCTGCAGTTCAGGTAAATAAAGGCCCTTGTCAGTATTTGAAGAATTACGGTAGCTGAAAACTGTTGTGGATCCACTGAAAATGCCCTTGATAATGTAATAGAAACTTTTTGTGCAAAATCATTTTGAAAGAGCATCGGCCAATGAGAAAAGTCCAACACTCCAACCAATCGTGTAAATTCATCACTCAATCAGTCAGTCACTGACATTTACGATTGTAGTGCTGGGCCATAGATGGTCCAGGCAAGTCATGCTGTTGTGTGCACTTATCCTACACTATGCAAAATGAAAGTGAAGCCATATTCTAAGCTTGTTTTTGTTACTGTGTGATAAAAACTTTTCCCTTATTAAGTTCGTGAGAATGTCCTGAGAATTAATGTGATGTTTAACACTTTACATTTACCTCCTCAGCCTCTAATGAGTTGTAGATGGTAAAAAAGATTAGAGAGCCATCAACTAGTGAAGATTAGCATCTGGACAGGCCCTGACAGGGGCTCCCTATATGAGATTTACCATTTCCTTATCCCAAATAAGGGCCTGGCTGCTGATGAGAAGGGGGCAAAATCAATACGCCCTCCTCGTTCCCATGCTCAGTTGGAGCATGAGGCACTAAAAGAGGGTCAATGATTTAGTGCATCTCTCGCTGGAGGAAATTAATAAACATGAGACTGCAGGGTTGTGCTGTGGCATGTACGCCGTTCACATCAGAGAGGTGAGAATGATAGGGAAAGTTCATTCAGCCTGATAAGATAGCTAACATCCAGAGATGAAAAGTCACTTATATTTCGTTATGGAGTTCTCTTGCCATTTAATTTTGGAGCTTTCCTGGGGCAAACTTGTAAATATAATAATTAATTTGGATAAAGCCATTTTTGCTGCATTTTCTAATCAAGTGAAAGCTATAATTCAAATTTATCCAAACAACTTTCCGTTTCATATTTTGCAGACATAGAGGTGAAAAAAAATAATGATATGGAAGGATTCACATGGGAAAGAGGGAATACAATCAAATCTTTGTATTAGAAATAGCTGCACTTGCAGGGTAAACCCACATGGCATCTACATCAACAAGAAACAGTCATTAAACTATGTCCCGAGGAGGTGCAGTGACAGCATCAAGTAGTTTGGTATTATACTACCATGCCCAATTTACAAGCCAGATGATATTTGCATCAGACGCAGAGAAACTCCTCAGTGAAAACACAGCTTAGGGATGCAAAGCATCTTCTGTTATCTGACTGATAAGGACAGCGCTACTTGCATCTTCGTTATTTTTTTTTTTTTCTAGTATTCCTTCCGCCTCTAGAGTAAGCTCCTTATACAGTATGTTTTTCTCCCACTGAATAATGGATCTGGAGAGCTGGGGAGCCTAAAATTGGTTATATGCCTACGCTTTATTTCACTGATTTCACTGATTCAGGGCTTACGTAGCTTTGCATTTATCCTACCAAGGTTTGCTTGTTTAATAAAACTATTCTTTAGTACTTTTCTACACTATATTACTTATGTAAGGATATGAACTCATTGCACTCTTCCTGTTCAAATAACTTTTAGACACTTCACTTAAGGGAATGAAATCCTGCCTATAAGGGATGGCCACAGTCCTCTTTGATAAATGCTGCAAGCAGCTACCTGGCTGGATGATTTAAATTCAAAGAGAAAAAAGGCCGTACTGTACAGAGAGTCTCGGTTCATTAGGGCTCTGTGCTGAGAAGGCTGAATATTACAGAGAGAAGCTAACTGCAGCTGCCTGAAATATAAAGTCACCCAAATGAAAACCCAAGCATGTTTTCCATCAGGCAGCGTAAAGCTAACCAGGAATTTTCAAGTGAAAGACTCTGCGAAGCTACTTTGATGTAGCTGACAAGGAGCCAGTAATGAGGAGGTTGACTTTGCTCTCAATGGAGCCACCCTGCCCAAACCCCGTCTTTTCAAATCAAATGAGTGCAAGTCGATATGATGATAATGCGCGTCTGCCCATTTGTTGATACAGCTCATCTCCCTTACCAAACACCAACTGCCACTGTTTGAACTGTGGGGTCACATTAGCCTCTTGCTCAGGGCTGAATCCCTTCACCAGCTGGGAGAGTATGTGCAGCGAAAGTAAATAAGACATCATCTACGATAACACATAAAACCCAAAGTACTGTACTTGACCCATCTCTTGAGCCAGGCCATTAACCCTGGTCTGCTTTGATGCCTCTCGTGTGAATGTATGTCTTAGAATCTAAGACATAGATGCTGAGAAAAGTGAAAATGCTATTCATTTATGTAGTTCTCTATCTTTAATTCATGAATCAATTACTCTACTTTCTCAGGCTGCAACGAAGGATTGTTTTCATTATCAATTAAGCGGCTTATTATTTTCGCAATTAACATATGAACTTAGTTTTGCAGGTCATAATATACTGAAAAAAATGTATTCAATTTTTCCCCAGATCCAACAGTTTTGCACTCATATTGCTTCATTAGACTGGTCAATTGTCCCAAATAACCCAAATATCAAATTAACAATGATGTAAAACAGAGAAAAGAAGTAAATCCTCACAGCTGAGAAGCTGGAACTAGGGCATGTCTGGCTTTTTTGCTTACAAAAGACTTAAATGAGTAATTAATTATTAGTATAATTGCTGTCATTTCGAATTGCTGTCATTTTCTGTGAAACAACTCACCAATTAATCCACTTATTGTTTCACTCTTACACTGTAAAGTGCTTGATATTTTTAACCTTAGATCCAGAAGTTTTCTAATAAAAGCAAAACCTAGATATAGTTGGACTTCTGATCTCATGAACATGTCATACAAAATCAGATTTGTACTGTATTTCATGCGTAAAACATGATTTATCAGCAGCACAATGAAAATATCTAACACTTGCATCTTTTACCATTTTGGCTACCATGCCAGCTTGACTGAGTCAGCTTTAGCAGTGAAGACAAAAAGACTCAGCAATGTGAAAAAGAGGAGGAACAAAACACTTGATTTTAGCTGAGATGCCTGAATTCACAACAAGAAAGAACATGCACTGTAACTGAAATGTGTTTGAAACAAGTGGCAGAAGCACAAAAGCCAAGAAAACAAATTGTGATATATTTGTTACAGCTGCTCTCCGCTTTTTTTTTTATTTGTTATTCTTTGACTTCCCTGTCAGTTTAAATGGTACCAGATATGGGTCACATCCTGGAATAGATACAATCAGTCATCCAAAAGAAAGAAAAAGAAAAGCAAACATGAGCAGCAATTCAGAATCAGGCATGAAAATCTGCACTGTGAATTAGTAAAACATTTCAACTGTGTCAGTAAATATTTTAAGGACTGACCAGCTGGTTACAATACTTAATGACTGAAAATTTATCACTAATGAGAGCAAATTGCGCCCATATTTTTAGAGCCTTATATAATAAAACAACAAACACCTCAAAAGAAAAGCTTCTTTCTGCCTGCCTAAAAGTGGTGTCGAGAGAGGAAGTGAAAGACTGTGATTAAACAGGAACAAAGTAATTGATATTCCTCGCAGGACCCCAGGGCTCTGCCAAAAGAGAGATGGAGGAAGACGGAGACGAGGGGAAAAACGGAAATGTATTACTCAACGTCAGTAATGACCATAAACATATAAATCACAGGGAACTGAGGCTGTTACTGGGAAAATGAATCAGGCACCGCTATGAGGGGGAAGGCTGAAGGGAGTGCATGAGGAATGATGGAAGGGATGCAGGAGCAGAAGAAGTGAGGAGATGAGGGGAAACTCGCAGGCTTAAACAACACTGCACTGCAGGGTGTCTACTGGTGTTATATCACCACTCACTTACAATTACTGACGGGTCTCAGCAGAGGATTTCTTTAGATAACTGATGCTCGATTCATGATATATTAAACCCTAACTTAATTTTTCCTGAGACATGCTATAATCCAACTCTATATGGATCTTTTCATTGCCTTATAATAGTGTCACTGCGGGACACATCCAGACTGATTCAATAGAAGTCAAACCATGTAAGGATACTGAGACTAACCTTGTATGTCTTTAGCAAATAGGAAAAACCAGCTGGGACAGTTCACCCCCACTGATGTCAGTGGAGCCAATCAGGTGACCAGCAGCAAATCGATCATGATTAGCTGGCTTAAAAAAAGATCGATGGAGTTAATGACCAGTGTGACTTTGTCTCAATCCACCAAAGAAAACAAGGACATGTACATGCACTCTTACACAGCACCTGCGATGTCCTGTCAGTGTTCCTTTGAACACTTTTTGAATATTCCTGAATACAGTAACGGCAACTAATGATTTTCATTAGTAATTCAACATTTTCACGATTAATTGATCCGCCATTTTGTCACATTGTAGTAAAAATCGTCATGTGTGATGGGAAATTTTATGGACCAAATGATTAATCAAGAAAGTTATCTCCAGATTAATCGAAGATGAGTTGCAGCCCGATGATGACAGCTACAGATCTTTTGATTATGCTCTTAATTAATTAAAACCATAAAAATGTCACAAAATAATGAAAAAAAAAACCCATTATTATTACCCACTGTTTGTTTTGTCTGACTAACACTGCAAAACCCAACAGTAGTCAATTTGTTCCTAAAGAAGACACAAGAAAGCAGTAAATCTTCATGTTTTACAAGCTGGAACCACCAATTGTTTCACAATATTACTTGAAAACTGATTCAAAGAACTCATTGATTAGCAAAATAGTTTAAAGTTTTTATTTCTTTTCTATTTTTTGTTCCCTAATTGGTGTGGTTGCCATGCAGGCAACATCGTGACCAAGGAAGATTTTGGCTCTTCAATCATCACCGGTTGGCTCAGTTGGCTCATCTTCAGTGTGTGTATTAAATTTTACTAACTGTCTGAATTTCCACAGGTTGTAGATAATTGATGAGGCTTGTTTCGTTTTCTTGTGGATACTGAAATCTGAATGTATTCCACTTATTTTGATTTATGCATTAGAAACTCATTTCACAGTGGTCCATTTATGTAACAGCTGTATATACAAAATATATCCATCTGCTTGACATGATTCGAATCAATTTTCTGCGTATGAACATCTGCTCATGTACACTACATGGCAACAGCATAAGATGAATTAGAAATTAGCAACGACGACACTAATGACAATGGCACTGCCAAGCACCCAACACCAACTGAACGGTGACGCCAACTCATGATATGGATGTTACTAAGGCAGCAAATATGTAGCTTAGTGAAGTGACACAGTGATCTCTGGCTTCTCAGTGGAGAATAAAACCCCTCAGGGAAGAACTGCCATGGATGAAAAATGCCAACAGCAGGACAGAAAAAAAAAAAAAAAAAAAAATCAGTTTCCGGCATGAAGGACTCATTTGAGGCTGACAGCTGTTGTGACAAGTGGACGACAAACAGATTTGTGCAAGCAGTGAGCTTTTGCATCAGTGTTACAGAGAGACGGTTCGTAAATAATCAGAGCGAACCAGTGAGCAGCTTAAATAAGCTGCCAAATTGCATGAGATGCATCAGAAACACTGTCCACAAGTACCTGCATGTCAAGACTGATTGTAGCATTTCACTCGAGTCGAGTGCTGAACTAGCTCACAGGCTGTCCTGAGTTAATCTACCGTGTTTTCATGTTTATTGGCAGAGTTGGGGAGTAGCCATGATACCTGTGGAGATGATAATATTTCTCAGCAGCAGAAAAGATAAAGAAAAAAAATTCTGTAACATGTCCAGCATCAAGTTACTTTGCCAGCTACATTGCAAAATTTAATTTTATTGATGAATTATACACCATTCAATAAATTCAACGATAATGATGTTTAGAAGTAATTTAAACAGTGACTGCATGGATCTACAGACTGGAGTCCCTGACAAATAGATTCATTATTTTGGTGCAACAAATTACACCACAAATTAATTACTGCATTTGTGTATCATATTATTTAACAGTAAAAGCTTCTTGATGCAAAATAGCTTCGGTATGACGAAGTGTTGCTGTGGCTTAAAGCTGCAGTTTTCACAGTGTTTGTACGATGCCTTTGTTTGACAAAGCTATAGAGATCTCTCACCTGGATTGTGTTTTAAACTATACACAGTGACCCAGAAAGGCAAGCTGAGAAACTATGTTCAGAATGCAAAAGTTATTGACATCTTCGTATTAAGCATCATCTCTCACCGAGAATTAAACCTGTGAGTGAGAGCAGTAGAGGGAGAAGCCAAGAGAGAATAGTGGTGACGTGCAGAGACAATATATTGTATATATTAAAGTTTTTTACTCGACTATAAAGTCTTAATCTGAAACATCTTTCTACAACGCATACACAGGAGCAATTTCAGAGTGTTCATTCTTGATGTCGATTTTAATCCTGAGGCAACATTTAAGACTTGTTTTTGTCTCTGACACTCACCTAATTCGATCGCCTTGGCTTTATCTAACACATTTTTCCTCTTAAGTCTCATACCTCTGCCAGAGGCTAGTATTACTTATGTACCACAAAAAAAGAGTAGACACAAATATTAGATAGACTACCTCCATTTGGTCTTTGTTTTTTTCACTTCTGCGAGTGCCAGATTCAACTAAGTATCACTGCAACATTTTCTAAAAATTAGCTCACCGCTTCGGTTTTGGTCTCAAAGGAGTCCAGTTGAGCGATTCTGATTTTATAAACAAAACTGTTTTTCTTTTTTTCTTTTTTATTGTGCCGCTGGATAGAGGGCAAGCTGAGGTAAAATGATGTAGACACGATAGTAAAAAATATGACCGTTTTCCACAACACTGACACCATAATTTTATGTGGCCTTGATATATTGGATTTGACAGCAAATCAGGATTGAGCTGTAAGTATATTTTTCCATCAAGCCTCCAACAATTTCATCCAGAGAGTATTGGAAATCTTCTGAAGAAATACTCCTTGAGGAAATCTCTTATTCTTTCATTTTCACCTTCTTGTGGGCTTTTTTTTTCTCCTTTTTTCCATATTTTTTATTGACTCTCTTATTTATGCATTTCTTCCCCTCTTTCTTCCACTTCCTACATCTCCTTCCTACCATACCTACTGTACACCACCAACCTTCACAACTGTTTCCCTTCTCTCTTGTTTTTTTCTCCCTCCAACTACCCTTTCCTCTCTCTTTCCCTACACTCCTGCCTCTATTTTGAACGACACCTCAGGGATGAATCTGTCCGATCTGATTGAGAACTGGCCATTCACGGCAGTTTTTTTTTTTTCTAGAGATTGTGATTAGATCCGTTTTTTTCCCCCTTCCATCTCTTGCAGTTGTTGTTTTTAATAGAAAGACCCCTGTGGCTAAACTTCCTCATTAGCCATCCTGTGGAGTAGCACAGCAGAACTATACCTGCACCAATATGTCTCCATTTAGCCCTCCCTCTGCCTGCAAGCATTACAGCTCACCCATCACTCTGTCTCGCTTCGCTAACCACAGGTACTGATACACATCTGTATTTTGTGCACTTGTGTTAGCTTACAAAATTTATACTCAAAACACACACAGATGCCTAAATGTATACAGTTCATACATAAAGCAGCTGATGCATTCAAACAGCTTCCAAACTTATAGCTTGACATTCGAAGCACGAGTGAACTGCAACTTTTCCAGTAAGTCCCAGTAAACTAATCCACACATCCTCACAGCACCGCTCCGAGATAGTGACATGAGCGGGATAGTAATCAAAATGTGTAGATGTACTTTTAACAGGACACATGATGGATCCCCTGAGAACAAGATAACTATAATCCGTGTTCACGCTGTCGGCAACGTGTTCAACGAGTCAGAAAAAGTCCTTCCATTTCCTATAAAGCTGCATGACTAGGTAACTCAGCTGAACTGAGTGAATGGTTGACAAGTTTGTTAGCTATCTATAGTCATAGTCATCTAGTTTATTGTTGCAATTCATTTTTTTAAGAGTTGCGCAAAGTGCAAAAACGGATGTGGAGTTGATTGGAGGCAATTAACGCTCCCCAGTTCTCTACAGCTTTTATTTGACAGCGAAAATTAACAAAAAATAAAATAAACTCAGTTCTGTCAATTATTAAGGTAAAGGGCTTCTCTGAAATCAAGCCTTAAAACATTTATTACAGGAGACCTTTGTTCATCTAATTATTCTTGACAACTGAAAGCTGAAATGACAAACTTTCCACATGCACAAAGCAACACTGACAGAGCATCTGAAGCCGTTTGTGGAGTCACTTCACCTCATTTACATTGGTCTGCAGTGAAAATCTCGTGATCTACCCCAATAATATAAACTGGGAAGAAACAATTGAAATCTACTCACTTCACAAACCACACGCAACTTTCTTTTGTCTGGAACTGAAACAATTTTCTAACAATAAAGTAGCTGATTGCAAGAGAATGTGATTTTTCTGTTTTTCTCTGTTCATATCATTGCAAATTGAATATATCTGGTTTTTGAAGACATCATTTTGGACTCTGAGACCTTGTGATGAACATTTTTTCACTGTTTACAGACCAAATTATCAATTGAGAAAAATGAAAAATGTATATCTACTGATTTTTAATATATAAAATAAAAAGGATGCATTCCTTTTTTGGTTTAAACTGTAACCCAATGCACACTTGTAGTGTAGGTGTGTGGGAAAATTATTTCCCTCCAAATTGAAAATTTTTCACAGATTTCATAGTTTTACACAGTAAACCATTAGGTGACAAGCCGCAGGCACTTTGCGCTCTTTGGATGAACATCACACCTCCATTATTATGACGTAATGTAGATACAAGTTGTTTAATTTGCCCTCATTGCCCCTCAACAACTAACACAGTTACCTAACAGGTGATACCTCCAGGCCCCAGTGGTCATAAACATGCAGATTTAATACTGCAATACATGAAACAATCAACTTCTTCAATCAACAATCAAATCAACTTCTAAATGAAGCTCTGGAGCACTGACACGTTCCCACCTTTGCATTGCTGTAATGATGGCTGTTAAAATAGCTGGAGACAGATTCTCCAGAATGCTTTAGAAGAGTATGGAAATGAGTCCCTGTGCTACTTTACTCACTCAGTCTTTGATGTGTGATATCACAAACAGGTCTGATCGTGTTTTATTACAGCTGGCATACAGAAAGAGAGCGGAGGGGAGGGGGTGATGAAGGAATATGCTCTGATGAAGTCTTTCTTGGGCTGCTGAGCACAGTGTAACTTATCTGATGAGCATTATGCATTTATGCTTTCTTTTATGTCTTCTCAGGGGGGAGACTGGTAGCATACTTCACCGTGCATTCATTATGGCAGGGCAGCCTGTGGGCGAAAAATCCACCTTTTTAAGGGGGAAATAAATGACATTAAAGTATGTAGAGAATTAAAAATGTCTTTAATCACTATCTTCAACAAGAGTAGACCAGCAGTGTTGGATCAGGTTAATAAGCTTCATCTCCAGTCCTCATGAACACAGGTTTCCAGTTTTTTAGTCCGCCCACTACATCAGTGACAGGTGTCGGTAGAAACACTGCGTGAATCTGAAAAGACAGATTTACTGTTCAGTGAAGGCCAATCAAACAGCAAAATGTAACGCCCCCCTGCCTGGCTGGTGTACTACTCGACTTGTCCCGAAGTGCTTCACATTGCATGTCCTTATCGACTAAATGCTCAGAGCAGAGCCACCACTGACTGCCAGAGAGTATTTCACAATTTGAAAAAAAGAGAAAGAGCGAAAAAAATATATAAACGCTGATCCAGCATATGCCCTTGGTAACAAAACCTCCTGGAGAGATAGCATCAGAGTGAGAAAGAGGGAGTGAGGGAGGGAGGGAGGGAAAGAGAGTGACTGGAAGAGGAAAGAGGTCAGAGAGAAATACACATATATGTCTAAAAACTGTATCAACAGCTTTACGCCTTTGTAGTTCATTATGTTGCTCGCAATTTGCAGCCTTTGTTCACTGTAAATGTGATACGCAGTCACTTTTTAACTGGGAAAACATAGCTTTAATTTCGCATAGAGGTCTCGTGTATGTACATGTCTAGAGACAAAAAATACAACCTCAGGAGTATTCCTGTGAGCGGGAGGAAGGCTCAAATCCTTTTTCGTGTATAAGCCTCTCTAAAGCCCCAAACCTCCTATTTGGGAAGCTGCATTCTATGCGTGAAAATGGCTTAAGAGTCCTGTCAGGCTTGTAGGTTATGCAAACCACAGCACAGAATTATCTCTCTAAACACGGTGAGTGGAAATTCATTACCTTGACCGGCTTGTCTCTTAACGGCAACTTCACAACTCAATTTAAGTACACAATGGTGTAGAATATGTTGTGATTTAAATATGAAACCTCACATGGGAGCAGAGGTGGATGAGAGGGAACCGGCTTGGTTACTGACTACAGTTCGAAAATTTTCTCTGGAAACCTTTAATGTTATGTGACGTTACAGAAATGAAAGACGAGCAGAAGCCGTGCGCGTGTCATCTCGGAGGACCACGTTCGACTAATGTACAATTAGTGAACGTGAAAACATAATTTTCCCTCAGTTATGGGCTTCCATTTACACAAATAGACATGGTGAATTACTTCATATAGAAGAAATGTTACAGTGAGGGTGCAACTGTCTGTCCCACTCAGTGACGTACATCTCAGCCTATTTACCAGATGGTGTTCCAACTATTTACGACTGCATTTGTCTAACAACTAGAAAAGAATGCAGAGACAACACCTGCACACAGCATTCTCTATTATGCTACTGTCTTAATAACTTCATGCCTTTTGACAATATTTAGAGTATATCACACTAGTTATGCATTTCCTCTGACATGGCTCTATGAAACAATAACTACAACAGTAATCGAGACTAACACGCAAGCAGTGAATAGAAGTAACCATATACTGTCTCGTGAGACTTAGAATGTCTTCCGAAGAAGAAAGAAAGCATCAGTCATTTCAAGCAGTGCCCCCAAAAATGGCGCTGAAGTGACAAAAGCCCCAAGCGGTTTTATTTACTATGACAGGAGCAAGAGAGGAAACCAGGTGAGGTCATAGAGCGACAAGTCTGCAGAGGGAGGAGGGTGGAGCGGACGGATGGATCAACAAAACATTGGGCGGGAGATGGTTGTTGATTTTCTGTTTCCACTGGACAGACATAAACATAATTACATGTTTATTGTGGTAACCATGACAACGAAGGTCCAAAAGGCCTTAACAAGTAATGATTTAATCCAAGTCAGGATGTTTCCCTAACCTTAATATCTTGTTTTTTTTTAATTATCCTGAAGCACAATTTTTCCCCAAACCTGACCAAGTCGTTTTTGTGCCTAAACCTACACAACCCTTAAATGTAACGTTGTCACTTCAGACTATCAGAAAAAGCTTATATTTGTTGGTCTAGAGGACAAATGACTTCTTTCTTTAATTGAATTGAAATGACTCATTGGGTCTCAAAAACTGTACATGCATTTGCAAAATTTAAAAATCTATAATGATAGCACCTGCTTTATAAAGTATATAATTATATATTATTCCATATGAATCATCGTAGTGTTAGCAAAATTCAACTGTTGTGACAGACACTCAGAGGCACCACAACAATTCCCCGTTACCTTCATACACAATCCTCCCCGTCCATGACATGTCTGCATGTATCTGTACACAAATCAGTCTGCGTGCATTAGTATTTTGTTTGTGTGTGTGTGTCTGTCTATGCGTTGCTCCTTTCAAAGCATGTGAGGCTGCCAGGGAGTGGGAGCTGGTGTGACATGGGATAAAAGGGATCCAGCATATGAAAGGAGGAGGAGCAGAGATGGTGGTTGATTCTGTGGGCGGCTTGTGTTGCGCAGAGATACAGAGGGAGCGACACACAGCCTCAGACGGAGACCGACACCAGCTCAGGCATACGGTGCTCTATCACTCTGTCAGAATGTGACACTGATAAAAACACATAAGTTTAACAACATGCTGCTGTGACTTTTTCCTCTTTGTACCCAATCAAAGAGCTGTCACACACATCAACTTACACAAGGAGGCAAAAGGTGGGGTTTTTGTAAATGAAAAACATCTAGGATGCTATTTGTGCATGGCCTGTGTTTTTGTCAAGTTTCAGTTAGAGCAATAGACATCTATAGTGTAGCTTATGTAATACATAAGATGAAAAGATTTTGCTTTTGACAGATTTCACAGTTCTTTAACAGGTTCTTAGCACGGCAATGAGCAAACACATGAAACTTCCCTCCTTCAATACCTTGCAGAGGCAATAGTTTGAAGCTAAAAAGGGGCTGAGCAGACTTAGAAAGCTCAAAGTGTGCTTTCTAGCTCACCTAAACGGTACCTATTTGGGTTTGTGTGATGGGGAGAATAAGGCAGGAAGAAAGAAAGAAAGAAAGAAAGAAAGAAAGAAAGAAAGAAAGAAAGAAAGAAAGAAAGAAAGAAAAATAACCAATGAGAAGAAGAAAGAAACCAAAAAAGAAGAGGACAGGTAGAGTGAGGTATTAATGTGTTGCATGCAAGGTAGTGTGCGTGTGTTTGTGTGTGTGTGTGTGTGTGTGTGTGTGTGTGTGTGTGTGATGTCTGTCTGGATTACAAATGCAGTGTGTCTCTGTAATTTGCAGAGCACTGCAGAGGAGATCAATGAAATGAAAAGTTGTAGCATCCAGTCATGCAGCAGGAGACCACCTCCAGTCTGGCCAGTGACTGAGCCCCGTCTCCCAGTCAGCCGTGATTGAAGGCCGCTCTGGCAGATATGCTGCTAAAGGTCATTGTACTCATCAACTGCCCACTGCCTCCCCGTTTGATGGAGTGCAGTCTAAAGATCAAATGTCTTTCTGTTAGGCTGGCTGTTCTAATCTCCACAGCCTGAAGGTTCTTATTGTGCTGGAAATTCTACCTGAAAGGCGCAAGGATCAGTGTGAGTTGTTTGCCGTTATTCAGTGAGGCAATAAAGTGATGATGTATCATACGAAACATTGAAGCTGTTTCTAAAAAGAGTCAGTTCAGCTGAGGAGAAATGTGTCGGTGTGTCTGAGGTAAAAGGTTTGTCTGTGGGTAGAAAGGTGCTGTTTGTAAGACTATACTCCCAGTAGCTACTACGCTGCTGCCAAGGTGATTGGTAAGTAATAGCTTCCAGTTAAAATGACCAGTAGGAGATGTGGTGGACTGAACAGCAGAGCATCTCCTCCATCATTTAATTTTTAATCTAAGAGAAAGAAAGAGCCTTATAGAGAGAGAGAGAGAAAGAGCGCAGAGGAGGAGGAGAGAGACACAGGAGAAGGTAGAGAGAAGCAAATGCCAACAGGTCAGTGGTGGACAGCCTGAGGCTGAAAGCCACAGACGCAGAGCTCATTAAAAACAGACTGACTTTTCTGAGCAGGAGGACAATATGGAGCAGGAAGAAACCCAATGGCACTGATCTTTTCTGTGAGGAAGAAGGATGGTAAGGGAAACTGACAAAACAACAACAGAGAAAAGAAGACAAATTGAGAATGTGAAGCAGAGACACAAAGGCAGAAGGAAACACAGTAGAGTGAAAGCAATTCCCTTGCTCTCAAGAAGAGGAAGGACAGAGGAAGGAATGAAAATCCTTAGGAAAGAAGATAAATATACCGTATGCCCCTTGAAAATACAAATCAGTGTGACCAGTGTGAGCATGTTCCTGTGTGTAGATCCACTCTCAGCCATCAACCACACCAGAAAACTATGTGTACATGTGCCAATAGATTCCACCTGTACCTTTTAGTATGGGCAGAGTGAAAAAAGCATTTTCAAGTCTGTACCAAAAATCACATGACATATTTTAGAAGGGCTACTACAAAAATGAAACTTAAAAAGGCAAACTTAATTCTTTCACATCAGCCTTGAGTTACTACAAATAAAACAAACATATTCATGAAAGCTCCCTCTCTAGCACACTGATTTCTGACCATTTTTCCTCTTTGCTATAGTTTTTCCCCATACAATCTACGAGCTTGAACTGGTTTCAACACTTCTGGAGGAGTCGTGTGTGGACACCACACAAGATGGAGTTAGCGGCCTGTCAGGTATCGAGGTGAGCCTGTCAGGCCTGTAGATACGCTGAAGGTTAAGACGCCGATTAGAGTGGGAAGATGACTCCTTGCCCTTTGGTCCTCAGCCTCTCTATTGATCGCTACACCCTTTGAGTCACAATTGTTTAAATGAACCTTCTGTGCTCACTTACAATTGGACGTCTGCAAACTATACATACACACACACACACACACACACACACACACACACACACACACACACACACACACACACACACACACACACATACACACACACACACACACACACACACACACACACACACACACACACACACACACACACACACACACACACACACACACACACACACACACACACCCCATGTGCACATCCACATCCCAGGGGTCTCCTTAGTTTTCTCATGACGTGTCTGTGTGTTGAAGCACAGCACCTAAACATAGAAGATGGAATAACTGAATGCCATTGCTTTCCCGGCAGTCCATCACGCTAATTGTGTGTTTTCTCCTCTGCCATTCATTATTCTGTGGTGGAGCTCAACTGCTTCAAATGACAATCGGGACAAATATTGCTTTTATCACACACAAAGTGCAGTGAGGAAATGTCTCAATAATGACAACTCCTTAGATAATGAGAGGAGCATGGGAGACATAATCACAGTGGAAGACGGGACAAAGTCTGAGTCCTCTGATATTCACTTTTTACTGTGATGAAATACACTGTGAAAATTTACCAAGAAAATAAACACTGACAACAGGAGAGAGTGAATGAAAACGTGACTGTTCTTTTTTTCTGCTTGTTTCTGATTTTATGCAGTTTTTCGACAATAACAATGTTGATGTTGCTTGAAAAATGATCTCTCATGGAAGTCTCATGTGAAATTCACTCTCACTGAGCACTTTTCTTTTTTTTTATTATTAGGAACACCTGTACAACCGCTTATTCGTGTAATTATCCAACCAGCCAATCACGTGGCAGCAGTGCAATGCATAAAATCATGGAGATACAGGTCAGGAGCTTCAGTTAATGTTCATATCAAACATCAGAATAAAAAGTGATCTCAGTGACTTTGACAGTGACATGATTTTTGGTGCAAGACAAGCTGGTTTGAGTATTTCTGAAACTGCTGATCTCCTGGGGATTTTCACACTCACAAAGTCGCTAGATTTCACTCAGAATGGTGTGAATAACAAAAAAAACATCCAGTGATCAGCAGCTCTGCGGACTGAAACACCTTTTTGATGCAAGAGGTCAGAAAGACTACGGTAACTCAGAAAACCATTCTTTACAACCGTGGTGAGCGGAAAAGCATCTCAGAATGCACATCCTTGTGTCAAACCTTGATGCGGATGGGCTAGAACAGCAGAAAACCACGTTGAGTTACACTCCTGTCGGCCGAGAACACAAATCTGAGGTTGCGGTGGACACTGGCTCACCAGCACTGGAGAAAACGTGGCCTGATCTGATGAGGCTGGATTTTTGCTGAGGCTGCAGATGGTAAGGGTCAGTATTTGGCATCAACAGCATAAATCCATCGTATGAATGCCACAGCCTGTGTGAGTATTGTATCATTAGTATCATCTACTAATGGTAACTTCCAGTATGATAATACACCATGTCACAAAGCAAATCATGAACATGAAAATTAGTTCTAATGATGCGACTTCAGGCATGAACATGCAGCTGATAAATCTGCAGAAATTAAGTGATGCAATCATGTCACGGAGAATTTAGGATATTTTGAGAGCAAAGGGAGGCCCTACCCAGTATTAGCATGGTGTTCCTAATTAAGTGCTCGCTGAGTGTATACTAGAGGTGACACATCAGTGGTGCATAAGCATCATGAAAGCATCCATCCGTCCAATCCGCACTGACTCTGGACACCGTTACAGCTGTCAGAACCAGCTGTCCTGTCTGCAGCACACTTCTTGAGATTCAGCTGCGGCCAAACTGTCTTCATATAATATCAAGAGATGTCAAGTTACGTTGTTCTGTGTTTTTCTCTTTCTTTCACTCTCTCCTTTCTCTCATGAGCTTATTCTACATATAAATATACCGATACCAATGTACATTGCACAGCAGTCTATGGATACAAGTGATATGTTCTAGGTTTACAACATTAGGGGAGTATTCAGACTTATGATTTCATTAATTTCAAGAAAATTGTTTTGGGAAGGGTGACAACTTTAAAACCTTTGAGGAGAGTTTAGACACAAGACTTTAGACCTGTCAATTATAAAAATGCAAAGAAGAAATGTAAATACATCAAAATCACAAAGTAAATTTTATTCGAGCTAAAGCATGGCTGTGTATTTGCATAAATCTACAACTAATTAAGGTTCATATCATTTGAGCACGGACAATCAGAATAGGTAAACAGAGTTTTTTTGTTGTTGTTGTTGTCGTTTTCACCAACGCAGTTCTGCGCCCATAACCACACATAACACTCACACATTTGTTGGGAAATCTGAAACGCATCAGCAAGTGACTGAATGGAGGCTAAGTGGTCAATTATGTTGTAGAAAACATGTTTTCTAGACCATCAAAATAATCCCCCTGAGAATAACAGCACATTTATTACCCATACGTAAAACCTTTTACTTTGAAATTTAAGATATTTAACAAGAAATATGCCGCAGCGGTATTACAAGTATAAGGATTGTGTCCTTGCTGGCTTCCATTTACAGTACGGAACATGGGGTTTATCATAACACAGATGCTTTCAAAGGGGAAGAGATGTGAAATTAAGTGCACTTGAGAGGTTGTGTCAGGCTGAAAGATGGTGGTAATTGGAAATTTTCCACAGACCATCACTGAGATGACGTGTCCATGTAATCTCATAAGATCATGTATGTCCTTCAAATATACACATATACACACTATTCCCCCACCCCCACAAAAATACACAGTATTAATGCAATGTGACCACATCATTGAGAGTGACTGTAATTCAGTGCATTTAATTAGCTAATAAATCATCACAATCATGAAAATGTTAGTTTATTTCATGTCAAAGGGATTTTTATGGTGCGGTGGTGCTATTACATGAACTAATGTACATGATGAGTTCAGTAAAGAGTAGAAATCTGATCCTCAAATTAAGCTGTTGAGTACATTTTAACTTGGGGAAATACACCCATCAGTCTCACACTGGCCACATTAGCACATTAACTTTTTCATCATCATCATCACAATTTGGATGAACACACATGTGTGACACCAGTACTGAGTATGACAAATTTTGCCAATACAGTTCCATAGCTTTATATTTGTTTGTTCAATTGGCAAATATATTTCTAGATTTCTTAATGTCATTTGTGAATTTATCAATGGCACCATCTGACTGGCTGTGACAGAGCCAGACCCATTCATTGGCCTTGCACTGCATTAAGAGTAGCTAAATTTGCACTGATTATATGAGGATGATGCCAAATAGACCTGAAAGGATTTGTAGATTAATCATTTGGTGCACTGATAGACATTTAATAAGAAACTCATACGACTATCTGTTAATGGTTTGAGTCATTGTTCCAGCCTCTCCAATGTGAGGATTTGCTGCCTCTCTCTGTATAATATCAACGTTAAGCTGAGTATGTTTGGATTTCAAAGTCTTTGTTATACAGTCAACTCTTTGAAGATGTAAGTTTAAAAAGTTGAGCAGGCCATTTTTCACTATTTTCTGACATTTTTTATTTTCATATTCAATTTTTCTATTTTTACAGGTAGGTTGGCTGTGCATGCTATTCTACAACAATACACTGTTAACCGCTGATAATGAAAATAAACATGGGTCCGTGTGTTGTGTCATATCTTCAACACCAGGAGTGCTGCTTTGCTTTATGCTGCTGGTTTGACAGCTTACTGATAACATGACAGCTGAAACACATGCAATTTGTCTGACAGTGACACTGTTATTGATGCCAGTTGTTAATATAATGTATATATATAAGTATAAATGATATTTTCACCAAGATTTCAATGCTGTACTGAATCAACATTATGAAGTGTGGTTATATAGCAGTTTATGAAATGGATAAACAGGAACCTTAGTGATACATCAGTCACAAATATATGTAATTTAACCTAGCACCGAACTGTTTTAGCTGCCAGAATCTTACTGTAGCGAATCGGACAACCATATAAATATGTTATTTCTTTCACCCTATTGTCACCACGCAGTGACCCACTGTGGAGCTGATATTGAAGCTTAGCACAGCTGTTATCAGCAGAAACAAAAGTGTTACCAGTACATCCATACTGTCTAGATAGCCCATTAGTGTAAAATGTCTCAGTAATTACACCATTTAGTAATGTGTGTGTCGTTTCTGCTTCCCACACTTAGCATGGTGCCAGAAAATAAGCTGAAGGGTGGCAGGAAGAGGTCAGGGGGAGTAACCACTGTTCGTATTGGTCAGACACATACAGTAGACACTGGTACATGCTGAGAGGAACGCTGCTGGACTTGTACTGTTCAGGAGATGCTGGAGGTAAAAGTAATATTATGACTTTATTATATTACTCTCTTAAAACCACTTAAGAAAAAGCAGAAATCATAGCCGGCCTTCAAGTTGTCATATTGCTGCAGTGACATAAAAATTGTGTTCAAGGTGTGTAAAGTGCAACCCAAACAAGCTCACTTGTTGGGGCTGAAAAGAACATCTAAACAGTTATTTTCAGCTTGCTGTTAAGTTGCTCATTAAAGAAAATAGAACTATGTACTTTCCAGTGAGGGATTTAGCTATTTTTCATTTTTTTCAGCTCCTAAAACAGGAGACAAAGTACCTTTAGCTTAGTGCCATCAAGTATTTAGCATACAGTTTGATCCCTTTCTCTCTTTTCACCTTGAACAATATCATTAGTTGTATGATGTTAATCTTTACAGCAAACTCCAATTCATGCAAAGTAGTTGCTTTTTAATAAATCTCCAAACCATTAAACAAAATGGATACAGACACTGTGAGCCAACAGCACTATCCATTCTATAATAGTGAAAAAATACCTTATAAATTGAGGCGAACCAAAGAGCCTTTCAATGAAATGCTTTAATAAAGTAATTAAATTTATCTTAAGGTAAGCTGGTGCAACAAATCAAACAGCATTACTCAATAGCTATTAAATTAAAATTAAGTTTTGCTCTAAATCTTATTCATGCATGGCATCAACACCTGTGTATTAAATGCTGCATCTCACTGCCTTGCTTCAATTTTCAATTATCTTCAAAAACAGAATGTCTCATTTATCAGCAGAAGTGACACTATTAATCATAACCAGGCTCTGTAGGGAATGACAAACCTGTTTTTCATCGAGTAGTTGGGAGGTTTTATTTGACAAATTAATTTGCATATAATCAGTTTAGTCCATTGCTTGAACTGTAAATCATTGTCCTGATCCAACAGTGACCTTTCCATTGTAAAGACAAATCACACTGGCATGTTTCAGTATGGATAACCTGTAATTCAAACCTATGCCAAGAAGATGTGGTTGATTAAAGAAGACAGAGGGAGGAATCTAGGAACCACAAATGTCTCCACAAAATCCCTCTAATCCATCCAGATAGATGTGGAGATATTTCACTGAATAAGTAAAAACTTTGACCTACTGGTGCTGTTTATTGATTAAATAACAATTGCAATATTTTCATATACCCGAAGTGGTGGATTGACTGACTGACCGACACTGAAATCTATTGAGCCTTGAACAATGTGCCAATATTCCTTTTAAAATGAGGAAACCAATGGTAAAACAACTTCACAGCCAAACCAGTGTCTCTGTGAGGCTGTGTGGCGCAGTGCCAGTGCTTCAGTCATAAACCAAAGTGTGTGTGTACATGTGTGTGTATATATATATATATATATATATATATACATACACAAACACACATATATATATTTATTTATGCTATAATAATAGTTTTTTTTTTTAGCATGTCAAGGAAAATACTGACTTTAATAAGTAATAACTACATAAGAGGGGGCTTTTTAAAAAAATATAAGCACTTAATTTTACAAAGTGAAATAAAAAGTGCAGAACTTTCCATTTTTCTCCTTTATGTTTAACGCCAACAGTTAACCAACAGTCTCATTTCACATTTAACAACTGAACAGCTTTAACAAGTCCTTTCTCTGTTTTTCCCTCTCCCATCCCACTTTCCAAACTTATTTCTCCAACGTTGTCTCTCACTGTGTGTGTGTGTGTGTGTGTGTGTGTGTGTGTGTGTGTGTGTGTGTGTGTCTCCATCTCACTCTCTGGCTTTAGTTGCAATGATTAACTGCATCAAATGACAAGTGCCGTAAAAGGCTAGAAAAGCTGTGCCGGTTAAAATAGACACGCTCCATCAAAATGTAATATAGGATAAGGATGGATAAGGCATCTGGGTCTGCGTTTGGATCCGGACCACAGCCCACGTATTTGTGACCTCTGAATTAAAACCTGGATTTGATGATGATGCTAGAAGACAGTCAGGGGATGATTACCAATATCATTAGCATTCATCCTCCAGGGAATGTGTGTACAGATTTAATGGCAATATGTAGTTTCTGATAGTTCTGTCTGGACATAAGTGGTGGACTGATTTACCGACTGACATTGAAATCCCTGAAGTGACATCCCACATATATAATCAGTAATGCCTTTGCAGAGTGTCCTGGAAATAAGCTCTTCTTATAATGCTGTGTAAAACACTGAGTTCTAACCTGCCAAAAACGTCAGTACAGTACATCTGCATACACACTCTGGCCCTGTGAAATAACAAAGACAAAGCACTAGAACAAAGGTTCTTGTACCCCAGCATCAATAGCATAGCCAGTAGGGAAAAGACCTCCTGTTGAGACTTTTTGGAAACTTTAAGCTGAGCTGAGCTGACAGCCTGTGAGTCGTCTGGTGTCTGTCTCACGGCTGCAAATCTAAGGTGTGTGACAGATATTGTTTTAGTGCAAGGCTGTGATGTGCTACATTGTCAATCATACCCACAACACTGGTACCTGCAGTACACTCTCACTGAAGTTAGTAATTGTTGAGGACAGTTTCTAAAAGTGAGTGGGCGGCCAACTGCTGTATCTACTGTACATGAATATCAGAGAGAGAGAGCGGGAGATTACACCGCTCAGAATAACCAAGAGGTGTCCTAAGGAATTGTATAATGAAACACAATGCATCCTCCCATTTGAAGGTAGGAGCTCCAGGCATCTTTCCAGAGAGGATTCAGACTGCTGTTATGGGAGGGCAACTGTCATAGCAGAAGGGGAGTTTTACCACTACAGTATACTCTTGCATAAAGTTTATATATCACGCAAGCTGCTGAAGAAAGAACCTTCTCATTGCTTTAGGGCTATAGAGCATACTCCAGTACTCTATATTTACAGCTTCCATTTGTATAGTTTTAATATGCTCATGTATGGCACAAAGGTCAAGGCTACATTGAGACAGAGCCATAGAAGTAGATTATCAAAGTTGTGCAGCTGTTGCAGCGGCTGAATGTAACATTAATCAAAAGTCTGACTGGGAATCCACATTGAAGCCAGACTTGAGAGACGAGTAAGCGCTATTGAAGCATTCATTCCATTCAATTCACATCGACTCTGAACGAACGTTCGGCATGTCTCATCAGGACCAGCACAGCAGCACAGAGGAGCTGAGGGGACAGTGGCTGAACAAACTGTCTTCATCGGGCTGACTGAAAGCAGACATTTACAGATAAACAGCTTACACGTGGGCTCAACAGGGAGAAATCAGCAATGTTTTTTAATGTAAGGATCCATTGATGTGATTGATTTGACCTGCCTGCTACAGAGGGTGGGGAAACCAGAAAGCTCACAGAGACACCAGGAGCCAGTTCAATCATTACACATATATCATTAAAAAAGTTCACAACACATAAATAGTAGATGTGTGTTTTTATGCGTCTCTAAGCACACCAGAGGGTAAAAAAAATAGATTGGAAGCATCAAAAGAGCAGTGGGGCTCCCGGAGCAGAGTGTGTTCACAGACAGTGTGAACTGAAACATTTCCTGATGAGTGACAGACGTCAAAAACACATCTGAACTCTTTCTACGTGAACTGGCCTTAATATCTGCTGCACTGCACCTAGTTAGTTTCACTAAAATCACCATGTGATGCTCCAGCTTAACAGACCGTAATCAAAATATGGTCGCAGAGTTTGATGCATTACTAACTGCATCATGTTGACACACACACACACACACACACACACACACACACACACACACACACACACACACACACACACACACACACACCTGTTGTTCACCTAAAATGACAAGCATACAGAGAGGGATGGTAAAGACACTGACGGGGCTGGTAAAAACGAAACAATCCGGGCCAAAAGATCTGCTAACAACCACGGAAAGCAGACAGGCTAAGAAACCGAGCTAAGGGACGTGTTCTGTCTTTCTGTCTATCAAACTCCTCCGCTGCTTAATCACAGCGCAGCACCTACACACAAACAGTGCTGCACAAGCTGAACGCCTCTCTCCCTTTTTTTTTTTTTTTTTTTTTTTTTTTATTAAATCTGATCTAAATGCATCCAAAAAAGGGAAACAAAAGATTTAAGTTACCTCAATGGGAAATTAAAGAATGACAGAACAGCTAACATTAAATATTACAAAAAAAATGTATTAACAACTTTTGACAGTGACAAAGGAGGTGCTGGATCCAATCAAATAGGTGCCTGTCACAAATCCTGTCTGGCACAAATTAAGCCCTGTCCTCTGAGGCAATGTATCCTCTAAAGACCTTCCACATCTGGAGCAAATTTCACTGTTATCCATCAGACAGTTAATAGTTCTAATGGTTGTGAGGGAATTCTCATTCTAAGCTGTGTGACTGATTGAGGGTGAAGGGTCAGCCTGAACTCTGTTGGTCAGCCTTGGCGTCGACAGATGGGACACGACCTTGGATGTCCAGCAACAAGTGGCTATGACTTGCACCTGGGCGTGCGTAAATCAATTGTCTTGTTTTTGGTTAACGAACCAATATAATGTTCACACATCCCTGTGTCACCATTCTTTTGAGATATAATACCAAATATGGAGAATAGACTATCTTTGGCATTCTTTAGAGCTACTTAAAGGAAAGACTCAGAGACTCTCATCAGAATTGAGGTGACATCATGCACATTTGTTTGTATTGATGATTCCTCCGTTCTCCTCGGCCGAGCTCAATAAACATCTTCAGCGTAAGACATCCAGGGCTCCAGTCGTCTTTTCTTCTCTGAAAACCTCAACCATCGATGATAAGATCTTATCCCTAACAATGGTGACACTAGATCAAAAGTTGGGGGATCAGCTTTAGGATTCATCCTCATTTCACTAGTTGTCACAATATTTCACTCTCAACCCCAAATGTCAACCTAATGGTGGCACGAGATGAAAAGTTTGTTTCCTTGTCTCTTATGAGTACAGGTAACTGTACAACAAAATAGTGAACGTGCGTGTCGGTGTCATTGTGAGCATAAACAGATGCAGTCTGGGACAAACAATGTGTAAATATTCAAGACAAACAGCACTTAAACCGACCCACTGACCTACTGGATCCCTTTTTGTGTGTATTGCAGCTTTTCCTGAAGTGATGCTGCTACTAGAGACTTTAAACCATGGTGCAGCGTGCACAGATGGAGTCAGGTCATTCCTCTGAGCCATCCACTCAGCCGCTGTCAGTGCAGTGTGTGAAACCGGTGTGATCTAATGCCGAGTCCTCATGTCTAGCAATGTTAGTGCAGTATCAGTGATATATGAGGGCTAAGCATGAGCAGACAAGAGCGGAGGGGTCACAGAACAACACGTCGACCACGACCATAACAGCAGGGTTCTCTGACTGATTGGTTTGGCCGACAGCACCTACTGCACTAAGTACTGACATAAAAATCATACTGACTGCAGAGCGGAGTGACAGAGGGTGAAACTTACAAAGGGTACGTCCTGGTTGCAATACAAATATTCTTAGTAAATCATAATGTAAAGGTGGGAAGACAGACAGCATTCTTAGGAGTGGTAAATGGTCAGTGACAGGTTGACTGATGGGTTTTTACAATACATGCATTCGTGATATTCTTCTGTTTTAAGCCAACAATTACCCACCTCCATTGCATCGTGTTGTCTTTAAATCATGGCCTATTATTTGTTCTTTAATGCAAAGTATCATTTTGCCTGGCAAGAGGATAGCTACAGCCTGGATGTACCATCTGAGAGAGGTGGCTCATTTGGCCTCCAACAGCATATTTAATGGTGTTATTTCTCAAATGTAGGTTGCATATTGTTGATTCAAATTTTTTATTTTTTTTTTTAAATGAAAAGAAACACTACTGCTTCTTCTGCTAATTACTTTATGGCAAAATGCCCAAATCCACGCTATGAATAACTTAGCTCAGCGCTAGCTCTGTATCTGATCTTTGAATCTTTTCACTGTGGTAAATAGGTGAATGCACAGGGCTCGTTGGTATAATGAGTACAGCAGCTACGGACAGTAACCCTGGATATATATTTATGCCTTAATTATGATAGTGGAGACAAGATGATAAATTTCTACATCGCATGCATGTCAGAATTAATGCCTGCTTTTGATTAACTTTTGTCTGTTGTTGCTCCTTGCTCCAGCCCCTTTCTCAGAGAAACATATTTTTAGAAAGCACACATAGAACCACTTTTCCTTGGTTTGTTCAAGATCTTTTAACTTCATTTTGTGGTTCGTAAACTTTATGTGCATGTTTTTATACAATCTGTTTTCTGTCTCTTCTATTTTTCTCTCCTTAATTTCAGCCTTCTATGAAGCAATTTGTAACTACAGTTTTGCAGTGTAATAGACACTAAGTTTACTTAATTACTTAGTTTCTTAGTACCTACTTCACATTCACCATGTACGACACATGCATGGATACTGTAGGCTATGAACTGTAATCATCTGTTGCTGCCTTGTAAATATCTCCACTGAGGAAATGTAAAGCTAATTGCCTCGCTGAAGGGCAACTTTGCTTTGGGATTAGAGTCCTTCATTTTTCCTGCCGAGAGTTTCTTGTATTCCAGGAATTCAAACCAGCTACTCTAACCTTCAGATTATTCAATCTTCTTTTTGATTCATAAAACTGACTAAATATGATGGTGGTTTATCAATATGATGAAGGACACTGCATGCAAGTTAGGACAATTTAAATATCAGCTATCAAACAGAAAGTAAGTAAATGCATCCCTGTGCGTGATAAAAATTAGATGAGCATGCTGGTCATGGCTCATGAGCTTGGTAACTCTTCACCTGGGCAGAGTAGCCTGAGTTTTACAGATGTGCTGTTATATCATTATTGAAGCAGCAGGAGAGCTATTATTGTTGCTCTCCAGTTGCCCTTTCCACAAACAAATAAAGATCATTTGTCCCCATCGACAACTCTATTTCATAAGGTCAACCCTGGGCTTAGCTTTGAAAGGTGTGCCACATCACATTAATACACTCTAAATTCAAATGTGAGTGGTTCCCCTCAACAGCACAATATCATTCACTGAACATCACAGGGAGTGGGGCTTTTTCTGAGTTTAAAATAGTATCATGGAATATATTAAAACTGAGAACCAAAGGTTGATCAAACACGTCTCTGCTCTTATTCTAAAATTCAAATCTTTTTTTTTTTTTACATATTTTGTTTTGTATGGTTGTTATGCCATTAATTGACAAGGTCAATTAACTTTTTTCCTACACAGAGACAAACATCGTCAAGATGCTCAACATGTCTGTATGCCGACAGACAGGCCTTTAAATGGACAAAGCAAGGAAACATTTCATGTTACAAAGTGGCATCAGGTGTGTAGTCTAACCATCATGTATGCTACTGACTTTTTGTACATTTTCTGTCCTAATGAGCTGTGTCCTTTGACTTTCTCCTCTGTACTGTATGCAACACCAATTTCATTTTCAGTAGTGCAGATTCTATTAGCAAGTGGAAAAACAACAAGGCTGCAAAGAAAATTTCTGTATTTTTCACCTGGGAGGACAGCACAATCTCCGCGGCAGAAAATTGAGATAATTGATCTATTATGAAGTCCAGAATGAAAACATATATGAGGGCAAGCAACGTGGCCCCTTAAAAAAAAAAAACACTTTCCATATAAACTTCAATTTTCCAAAAATTGTTTTAAGCACTTGTTTGAAAGTAAACATAACAATAAACCCTCCTGATTAGGAATCTGTTTGCCGTTCCTGGATAAAACTAGCAGTTTATCTGCAGTAATAACAACATTTCAATACATATTGTTTCACATAAAGCATGATTCCGTTTCAACACAGGCAGACAAAGGTGGTGAAAAGGTTGTTAATGGACCGTACCGGAGTTTCTGAATCTTTAGTAAATCTATCCATCTATGAGCTAATTCTGAACATTTACAAAATGATCTATCAGGCCATTATTGTGATGATGCCAAAGAGCCGGGTCTATTTTGCTTATATACAAACTTTCCAAAAGAGTTCAGAATTTTAGAAAATGCTCTACACAGAAACTATGACATTCTCTTCCATTTACAATGCTGAAAATGTATTCTTATATTATACTGCCACCACTTGGTTTCATTGAGAGCAGTGTTGTATATGACAGAAGGGATGTTGGAGTGTGGGTGGGCATAGAAGAGGAAATTGAAAACAGAGGCCAAAAAATCCATAATGGATAGGAAGTTTCATTTGCAACTGTGTGCTATCAAATGACAAGTGTTTTTTTTTTCTTTTTTGTATCATTGTTGACATTTTTTCCTACTAGTCCTCTCCCACATTTAGGCCTCTGCTCCATGGTCATCTATTTCAATTCCATTTCATATAAACTGGTTCTTTCTTTCATCACCTGTTCATTTATCTGGTTCTTTCCTCCCAGCAAGATCAGAGCAGCGCCAGAAGCTGTGGGTCTTCCACCATCTGCCACAAACAGGCTGGCAGGGTTAAGGGCATTTTGCTTGAGTGTGTGTGTGTCAGTGTGTAAGGCAACCTCTGCTGTGAGTAATGAAACGCACAGAAAGTGTTGCTCCAGTAACTTGCTTGTATTTGTGTACTGTATGTGCTTTCCTGCCGGCATTGGAGGGAGAACTTGGGGATGATGCAACACACAGCGACAGTGTATGAAGTGTGTGTTTCTGTGTGTGTTTCTGTGTGTGTGTGTGTGTGTGTGTGTGTGTGTGTGTCTGTGTGTGTGTGTATATAAAAGAGAGAGAGGGGGAGGGAGTAAGAGAAGAGGCAGGGAGTGTGATGCTACTGCTGTGGCAGATTGATGTGAAAAGCAGTAGAGCATCCCCGCCTCTGCACAGGGTAAACAATGATGAGAGAACAGCTAATGAAGGCTTGTGTGTGGATGTCTGTGTGCACGTTCCTGTGTGTGTCTAATGGTGGCATCTGATGCATCGCATACATTTAGGTCCGTGCGTGAATCCGCACGAATGTTGGGGGGGGGATGGTAAATCCAGAGGAAGTCATCTTTCTTCACCATCTGGTGCTCTGTATTTATTTCCTTGCATTTGTATTACCTGTAATATTATCTGTCCATATTCCATCATTCTGTATTGTCAAAATTTCATGACCCCCCTTCACCCATTCAACCACACACACAAGTGGAACGATGAGCAGGCAATGTGGAAAATAATCCTTTAAGCAATTAGAATTAATTGAGAAAACTAACTAGCCAGATGGGAGTGACTGTTTTTGGCTAATCCTGCTAATTAAATACCTGACATATTAAGATACATATTATATTAACAATTCTGCTCATTAATTTTCATCATCATCTAATACAGCGATTTAAGGCACAGCTACCTTGTTATATACGATATGGCAAAATATAGAAAAATGTATATCATCACAGTATGTGTCATCATATTGTCTAACTGTGGTTGGAACCGTCCATTTATCCATCTGTTGGTAAACATTTTGACTATATTCCTGTTCTTATTCCACTATAGGGTAGTCACTTATCATTCAGAGTTCAACATGATTGTTCAGACATGAAAGAAATAAATACTTCAAGCTTGCGGTCAATTCTATACTATTTTAATAGATTCTTTTACCTGAAATACTAATATGTATTATATGATGAATTAAGACTTAATGTGTATTAGAGTTTAGCAAGAATTACAAAAGACCCGAACCACTTGCAAAGAAAAAAATACAGGCTATCAGAGGTGACCTGATAGCTGAGTGGTTAGGGTGCGTACCACATGGGAATAAAAGCCCTGAGCATCAGGTCCCCGGTCTCCCCATGTTTCCTGTTTCTCTTCACTGCTGCTGTCAAATAAAGGTATAAAATATCCCAAAAATAACTGTAAAAGAAGAAGAAAATACAGGTTGTCCAATACAGCTACACACTGTTTCTAACTAAATATAGCACTGCCCTCCACTCTGATAGTCGAAAAAGAAAAGCACACAAAGTCATCCTCTCCTGCTGTTGTGTTTCTTAACTGAACAGCTAACGTTAGCTGCTGTACCGGGCAGGTAGGGACAGACTGAACAAAGAATAACCTCCACGCTGTTTGGTCAGGGGGAGTAACACCCGCTTTGATAATAGCATGTCCTGTTGCCCTCTCAGTAATGTCAGCGAGGGCAACAGGACATGCTATGTCGCATAATGTCAGTAATGCAACATGGAGGAACCCATATAGATAACCAAATCAGATGAGAAGTCATGTATGAAGCATTTTAGATTTGACACCACGTAAAGAAAAGCTCTGACAAAAGGTGAAGTCACCTGTTAACTTGTCACTCGAGGCAGTGAAGGCACAATGAATGATGAAACAATGTCAGTACTAATTTAAGATTAGCCTATGTCGGTTGCCTCGTAATTTAATTGAATCTACGCGTTATTTCTTTTATTGCAAAAAACAGACAGACATAATAACACAATGTACAACTTCTCATCTCAGTTAATCAAACAGCAGAATTTGACAATCATTGCGTCCTCAGTAGGCTCATTGGTTGGCTGACTGTCTGGCCGGCAAGACGCATGACTGGTTGACTCTCTGTTTGAGTAACCTGATTTACGTGTTGCCCGTAAGGCCTTATAGTAACGGGCTTGCCAAACTGGACCTCTCTGGTGGCTGGCTGTGCCGCCTGGCTGCATAGCTTTACAGATGAAATCGGAGTAAGAAAAGAAAAAAAAAAAAAAAAGAATTGGTAAGCTTGGTTGGTCTGCGACCAAGTGATTCTCTGTGATAAGAGTCTGCATGTGTCTGTGTTTGTAAGATAAAGCTCTGCATGTTTTTCCACACTTCCTTACATGAGAGAGACTTGCTTCCCTGAAAATGCCATTTTCCCACCATGGAAACACGAGGAAATGTCTTGCTAACAAGTGGTCTCTAAACATTAGGAAACCAACAAATAAATTCAGGAGTAACCTAGATTAATGGGCAGACGGAAGGGTAAGGGAATGTGTATCCGGCTCCAGCTAAATGGCCTGCCTGGATCCCACTAGGCGGAATCAAACTTAGAAATAAATTGCGTTGAGGAGGCAATCTGAAGTGGGAGCTATCCAGCGCCACTATCCTCTCCTCTCCTCCCCTGTCACTCAGATAAGTCATTGCTACTCCAACCATGTCTCAGCCCCCTCTTCCATAGCTGTTGCCAGCACTGGCTTTTTCATGGCAAATTCCATTTTGAAGACGCTTGCCATCGCCATCAATAAATAACCATCTGATCCACAGAGCGGCCACTCATTCATTCGAGGTTGTTCACATGTGAGGTGAGCCAAATGTCCCTCTACAACAGCCATTTGGAATTATTCATGATGGCATTTCAATTAAAATAAGTGCAATGAGTGAAGGTGGAAGAGGGTATGAGTGGTATAACATGAATAGAGAGACTGATAAATATAGTCATAAATACAGCTCGATAGCTTTAAGTGATGTTCATCCTTATAATGGAAGTCAGAGATTTTTGAGTGTTTTCAAGTGAAACACAAAATAAAATGCACCACTTCCACAAATTCAGTAACGTATTTAATATGTACATGTTCACACACACCACCACATGCCTTAAAAGATGATACTCTCTCTTCTAAAGCTTTTTTTCATTCTACAGACGCCTCAGAAACAAGTAGGGCAAACAGGCCATGTGAAAGCAGCTGACAGCTTTGCTGAGTCTATACTTTTTCCAACATGAGCTTTCAAAGAGTTTGTTACAGGAAAAAAAAAGTGTTTTTTCTCTTTGATGAAAAGACTTTGCTTTGTGAAAATGCTTGTTTGCTTTAAATGTGGGGTTAACTTTTATCCATATCCATGCCTGAATCCTCAAAAGTGATTTGGACGGAAACAGACGCATCACTGACTGTAGCTGGGAATATAAAAGATCAGGATGTGACCTTGAGTGGTTTTAAGAATGCAGAACGCCTCCTTTAAAGGGTCTTCATGTTGTATACATCAGTAGAGATAATGGGGATGAGGACACTTGCATAATCTGAATTTGTTTGTGGTTAGAGTTAAAGATATTCTAGTCTGTGTATTGTTTGACTGGCTAAAGGCTAAGTTACATTTGTCAACAAGAGACGCCGATTGTATTTTAAGCAAACACAAGATGACTAACAACACCCACAATCTATTTGCTGAGTGAAGAAAGCTTTTGCCAAGGTTCTGACTTGTGTGAGATTTTTTCTCCAAGTCCAAGTACAACAAAGAGTCTACAGCCACACTAGCAGCTCTGTGACGCTGTACTAGGCAACAGCATGATGCTTTGAGTAAAATGCTAATGTCAGTGTGCTAGCATGCTAACAAGGGAGGGGATCATGAAGCCATAGTCCATTTGCCCAACCCTAGTGCCTAAGTTGAATGAAGAGGAAAAAAAAATCTATGCTGAGAGTTCTGTACCGATGTGTAGAGAACGTATTGACCTGACTATAAAACAATTTTTCTGCTGCTGTTGCACTTCATTCATTTTGACTTAAAACATAATTCAGCCAGTGATTATTATTGTTACCAATTAAACAAGAGATTACAAACAAGTAATATATATATATATATATATATATATATATATATATATATATAAATATAAAAGTGTAACTTCTATGAGACAAGCTTGTGCCATCCCACACTTCTATTGAGGTCAGAGTCGGAGGCACAAAGAAACCTTGTTACCAACTTCTCCTAAGAAAAAAAAAATGCAGTCAAAGGCCTGAGACAACCTTTATGTACAAGTACATGAGTAATCACTAACTTTCCTGTTGTACACATTTAGACAAGCAGTATCAGATCTTGTTTACCCAAAAGCCACCAACAGCTCAGTAGGTGTGCTCATTGGTCTATCATGTTCTTGAGGTCATGACAAACTGCTGGAGGGATGTTTGGAAGTTTAAAAAGGTCACAAACGCAGCCAGAAAGAATAGGAGCAGTATGCCTGCAACAGCGCACATTTCCCCGCTCAATAGAGCATGCAAACACACACACACGTACACATACACAATTTATACCACACGATTCTGTGATTCACGTTAGAACATGCAAATAGTTGTGGACTCCCTTCTGTTGGGGAAACATTTGACGAAATGAAACTCAAGTTATGCTGCAATGAAGCCAAAACTAAAAGCTGTGCTGATGTCTAGCAATCATTATAAGACAGCCCTGTGTTTCTCTAGAGAAAAATGACATTTCACACGCAACCACCATGTCTAGACTGGATCAAAAAAAACAAAAACACAAGCGTCATGCCTGTGTGAAGAAGAAATGGGTGCCTGGGGGAATTGCATATTGTCTGCTGTCATATCTTTATTTATCATGTCTTTTCGTTCTGGTTTGCCTCTCAGTGACACATGTGCCCAGCATGGCCAGATACTTACTAGGGGGACTGCCACTTGCTCAATACCAGAGAGGGAAGTGTCTGTAAAGGTTGTGATGAATCGTGGTCTCAGCAGGACGGATCTCCCTGGCCTCTGTCACTGTCCATCACACTGGCCAACAGCAATGATTGTATGAAGAAACAAGGAACCATACATCACTATGGGCAGAGAGCACCCCTGGTTATTACTACAGCAAATGTGTGTGTATACAGTATATATATATACACTGGATAGATAGATAGATAGATAGACAGATAGATAGATAGATAGATAGATAGATAGATAGATAGATAGATAGATAGATAGATAGATAGATAGATAGATAGATAGATAGATAGATAGATAGATAGATAGATAGATAGAGAAAGGGAGCAAGGGAGAGAGAGAGAAATATGTAGGAGGCATAGAAGACTGGCAACAGGCAACATTCATTCACAGTGCCTCACAATGCACTGTAGTGCTGCAGTGAATTTGAAAATTCTTGGAGCAGGACTAGATGTATGATGAATTGGAACTGGAGAGTTGGACAACTAAAAGGCTTTGTAGAACTCACAAACAGTGTCAGGCTTGAGGGTCTGCATCACTGGGAGAAGCGCTGAACAGACTGAACTGGTTTAATCTAATTAAACAGAGAACTGAAATGTCTGTGAAATGGAATTTCTTTTGCAGCCAGAACCGTCCTATGTATATGTATTATCTACTGCTTCTATGTGGTCTCTCCACTATTCACCAGTTTTCTCACATTTAAATTTCAAACTCATCTTTAGGCAGTAGTGTTTATAGGTGTCCTGTGCTTACACAGTAGTGGGGCCTTTCCGTGTGGAGTTGGCACGTTCTCGTCATGTCTGCGTGGGTTTCCTGCGGCTTCCTCCCACAATCCAAAGACATGCACACTAGGTTAATTGGCTACTCTAAATTGGTGTGAATGTCAGCGTGAATGATTGTTTGTCTCTATATGTCAGCGCTGTGATAGACTGGCAACCTGTCCAGGGTGTAACCCGCCCTCGCCTAATGCCAGCTGGGATTGGCTGCAGCCTTCCTGTGACCCTAAAAGGAAAAGCAACATGGCTAATGAATGAATGTCTAAAATGCACCTAAAGTTAACAGCTACTAGCTTCTGCAGCTGCTAAAAGATCAATTTTCTTGTTATCAGCACCGGGATAATTTCTGAGGTATCCTGCAGCCAGTGACCTATTCTGATTCCCACTTAAGCAACTTCTAATAAAATCTGTCTCGTACTATTATAATGTGTTATAAAGATTCGCAAAGCTGGTAAAAGGCTTGTCCTCACCTTGCCCTCTTCTACACATACGACGACAGATATACATATATTTATAGGACCAGTGTGTAGGATTTAGGGGCCTCTATTTGCAGAGATGGAATATAGTATTCATAATTATGTTTTCATTAGTGTATAATTAGCTAAAACTACGATTTATTGTGTTTTCGTTAGCTTAGAATGAGCCCTTCATATCTATATAGGGAGCAGGTGCTCTTACATGGAGCCTGCCATGTTTCTACAGCAGTCCAGAATGGACAAACCAAACACAGAGAGGGGGCCTTTGGTGTTTTTACGTTACCTGCAGGCCACCGTAGATTTTTCTACACACTTGGAAAGGGAGGAGTGAGAGGAGGGGTATTCAGTTGGTTACAATCTTCAACCTCATCGCTAGATGCCACTAAACCCTGCACAGTGGTCCTTTAATTGTTTAGATAATTAACACTGAGCTCAGACCTCAGGCTTACCTAACAAATCGGTTAAAATTGGGTAATAGAGGCACAACCCTCGATTAAAATGCAAGATTTGTATTCAGCACGGCGGTTTCATTTATTGTGATGGAACAATGCAATCGAGAGTGAGAGGAAAGAAAAACAAACACTACGAAAAACACAAATTTATCTGCCAAGAAAATTCTATGAAGCACAGCCAGAAGGGATGTTGCTCCCAAAAACCTGTCTTCCTCCCTCGAGTCACCTCTTCCAACATAATGAGGCGCCCAGTGAAATGGGAAATACGCCCACACAGAGGGGGCTCATAGGTCAATTCACTTACAGAGCTGAACCACCCTGAGTGGATCCAGCAGAGGTGAGCTAGAGAGACACATGGATGCATGTCTTTAAATGACTGCCTGCAGGGGGACATGAAACCAAAAAACAAGCCAAGCTGAGATGCAAGTGGAACACGCAGAGAACAGATGGGCAGGGGGAACTCAGGCTGCATAATATTTCCAAGTGTGTCTTTTCACAGACATACACACAAATACATACACAGCCACAGAGCTCTCAATACCACCCCTATCCATCCATAAAAATGTTACAGATCATAAAACCCATCTCTCCCAACTTCTGGGAACAAGGAGTACCGACTGTAGCGAGCGAGGGATAATGCAAAATTAGCCAATCAAAGCTTTCTCTGGCGAAGAGCCTCAGTTAATTCGCCCTCTCTATCTCCCCAAATGTCCTCTCTTCCCCCTTTACCATCCACTCCACTTTTAATTCCACACCTTGCTTCGTTACTGATCCATTCCTCAACTTTCCTCTACTACCTGATCCCTCTCGGCCTCCTCCCCTCTCCTCCCCTCCACTCCCCTAACCCCCCCTTCCCATCTCTCCTTTTAAGTTCTCCACCGAGAACAGTTCATTCGTTACTTTGGCAGGAAGCAATCTACCAAGGGCCTCATCTAATGGATCTATCAGAGGGATACTCACTCACATACTCACACACACACGCACATGCACACGCACACACACACACACACACACACACACACACACACACACAAACACACACACGCTTACAGAGATACATTCACATACACATGCATGCCAGAGAATCAGTAAGAGTTAACTCATCAAAATCACATTTCTCTTGATTAAAACTACAGACCCCAGTTCAGTTTGTATACCAATTAAAACATTAGATCTTTTTTTTTTACTGTTACAAAGGCAGATTGTAAACTTAGCCGATAACAGGCCTCATGACGTCTCACTACTTTCAACACCATAAATATATGACAGCGCTTTCTCTCCTGAAATGTCAGGTTGGGCTTGGTTGATACAAAGTTGCATGGTATTCAAAATGGCATAAGACATAGTGGGTCCTTAATCAAATGTTACAGAAAAGCAATTCTCTCCAAGGTGACCTGCGTTGCTTTGCACCCAGCCACAGTAATGAGCATTTTAAAGCCAAAGGAGAGACAAGTAACCCTAGTTCTTCTCTTTAGCTCCGTATCCATCACCAACACAACATTTGTCTTAGTCTAGAAAGAGAGATGGAAACAAGCAATCAAACGAACCAATCGTTTCAATTCAGCTCCCATTAGGTATTCCACAAACGCCTAATTAAAGTGTGAAGATGTATCTGTGCGCAATAACAAAAGTATCAAATCTCAATTCAGATTTCGCACGTTTCTTCCTCCCGTTCAGAAGCGGTTGACAGGAAAAGCACCAAACCTCTCATCCTGGAATGAGCCCGAGGATGTTTACTGAGTAAACAGACACACAGTGAATCTCCTGTCGTAAAGAATAATAGTCATTAGTTAGCCAAGAAATAACCTAATCGCATTCAGCTGCCTTCAAGCCTGTTTTGATGAATACGACACCGACGCTAAACTGCCGTGGCGACGCCAATGCAATAATCATTGGGGAGCTCTTTTCCAGATAGCAGACGAACATGACCTGGAATCTTTCGGATTCATTTGTCTTTTCTCCCTCTCTCTTGCTCACTGCTGAATCCTTATTGAATAAATGTTGAGGGGACCTGGGCAGAGATGACACATTGCAGTCTACAAAGCAGGGCCTTAATTGAAGCCTATTTATCACTTAGGATAGCTGTGTTGCCGATGTGGGTGTGAAAAGAAGAGCTGGAGGGAAGCAAGACACCAAACTGAGGTAAAAGCGACGGTGAATGAAACAGCTATGATAACAGCTGTTTACTGGTGTGATAACTAGCATGAGGCGTAGTACAGTAGCATCCATAAGGGAATACAGTATGCTACGTTAATGTTTACTTGCAGTGACGTTAAGCATGTTCAACGTCTGCATCATATTTTTACCAGCCTGTGAGTTAGTTGTCATGTGTCTGTACGTGCACATATATGTATTCTACTTGAGTCTGCCTCGTGACATCGACCTGGAGTGTAATTAATCAGGCTGGACAGGTAGCACATCAATCACCGCTGTCCCGTGACATGGCCATACAGACAGACATACTCGCACACAGAGAAAGAAAGACACACACACACACACACACACACACAAGGGTATATTTGCCAACACCTCCTGTAGGTTTCTCAGAACGGAATAAAAAGGCAGACAGCCAGCCTCAGGGCCAACCAGTCCAGGCAGTGACTGACTACCTGCCCAGCCACCACCTGTAGAACACATTGGTATTGCAGAACTTATCAAGTTGAGCAGAAGATACAAGCCTACTGTTGCTCCTTGTGAATACATTTGAAATTTATATGGAGAAAAAGACAACTTTCCAGTGACTCTGTATCTTTACAAGGTGAAAGACTACTATCAGAAATGTAATATAGTTGGGTTAAAACTGAACTACTTTCTACTTTATGTTATCTACAAGGCAGGCGAAGTGATGTGAAATAAAAAAAAAAAACAGTAAACATAGTTAGGTAAGTAAATAAAGCTCTATAGTATAAACTATATGTTTCTTAGTAGAAACAAATGCCATGAAAACCAACAACACATTCGTCGTCTCAGTGTTTCCCACTACCGTGTCTATGGCACTCAGCCTCAAGCACATTTGTTCCTACTTAAACCTTCAAAAACAGGTCACAAATATATTGTTTTATCTTCTTTTTTTTCAAAATAATAAGTAATATCCTAAAACAGTTGTGCACTGTAGTTAAAGTGCACATTACTCAAAAAGGAGTAAATAGTGTATTTGTTGTTGTTTGTCAGCTAATACACCTTTGGTGATTGTTTACAGCAGTGGGGTTAGTGAGGAAAATAAAGGTACACATGTTGAGCGTAATAAAGGAACATGTCATCCAGTGCAGCAATGTGGCTCACTGATGTATTTCTAATAGTTTCTGGACAACAGCAGAGATGTAAGGCACAAAGGAATAAGATATATCAGGCTTTGGCTCCACAGAAAACGCTTGTTAGTAAGATCAATTTATTGCTGGCTTTGGTTTTTTATGGGATTTGTTGTCAATATAGAGCAGTGCCAGCCATATCCTTTAACAGCAAGTTTACGGTAATGTGACATGACATAATAATAAGACAGTGCTTTGAAAACAACACAACAGCTGCACTACTAGCTTTCAAATGATCCCCCCAAAACAGGCCCTAAGTGGCACACACATTTCACACACATCACAACCATGAGGAATGATGTTTAAGGAGAACTACTGTGCTGTATGTTGTTACCCTGTGTGCAAATGTTTCAGACAGAGGATGAAAAGAGGCAGAGAGACAGATAACTGCTGAGTGTGTTGTCACCGGGCCTTGTTTGTATGTGTGTCTGAGACAGAGATGGAAGGAGAGAGTGAGAAGAATACAAAGAGAGAGGAGGGAGAGATATATGAAGGGGGGAATCAGTAAGACACAGCGAAGGAAGAAGTCGACAAACAGCCCAGAGACGACCCAGCACCGAGGCATATGGCAGCGATGGAGATAATACCCAGCAGTGGGCCACCACACAGCCAGAGTGCTGTGGCTGGAGGCAGGCAGGCCAGCCAGCTCTGGGCTCTGGGCTGCCAGTGAAAGGAGCCGTTGGACTTTATGTGTTGTTTATGTGGATGTTTAACAGTGTTTGTGGCGAGACAAAACAGCGGAACTACAGTAAATCCCTGGCAAAACAGATAGTAGTGGGAACAGTGGGCTAATGGCTGTTGGGCTTAATGTGCAATCACTTTCTCAGATATGATCACTGGTTTCGGAGGTAATAGTAGCTAACACATTAGTCACATGAGCGTGTGAGTGGAGTGCTTTTATGCAAACAACAAAACAAAACAAAACAAATCCAAATTCTAAATGTCTGGACATTTTTGCCACTTTTAATAATGGAAATGAACAGCATCATAACACCTTTGTGCTACTCTACCTCTACCCATATTCAGTTACTTTCTAACAAGGCTTCAGGAAAAGTATAAAGACAGGTTTCAATACATCTGTCCTGATGCTAAGTCTATCAAGGTAAATGCTGCATGGACTGGTGCTGTAGATATGGATGAAAGTCTCCTGTACACTTTACACAAACGTGAAGATTCTACTCTTGAAGAAAAGATCGCCTTGTCTGCCTGTGGACACAAGTTCTACCGTGTCTACCAACAACAGTACAGCGTGCAAATCCTTACGAGCAAAGACATCAAGTTAAAGTCAATAACATTAAAGGGAGACGGGATGCGTGAAGTGATCAAATTAAGCTAATCACAAGGCTGATTAGAGGATGGTGCCTGTTATCTGTTAATCACTGCACTCGCCTCTAGTCAAGTCATGCAACAATTCAGTAAAAAAACAATGCACTTGACAGACATCTTCCAGACTCCCGTTACTTATGTTGAACCGGTCAGCATGAGACAACTTACACCTTCATCATTCTTTTTGTCACATGGATTTTAGAGACCTCAGGTAATTCCCAGTAGAGATTCACCCCATTTTAACATGAGGTCTAATCAGCCAGAATAAATTTCAAATACAGTAAGTGTGCGAGTGTGCAGGGCCTTTAAAGTCCAAATTTGCTGGTCTTCCTTTGGAGTCAATAAAGACCCTTGGAGGTTTGCTCAAGCAGAGCCACTGGCATCCTGACATATTACTCCCCCACTAACAGAGTCTGGGGACAAGATTGGTGTTTCACAATAACCCTGTAGTGGATTGTCGATAGACTTACTGCAGGGTAATAGGGAATTGACTTTATATTCCAGAAGTGCAATTTCTTGTGAGGTGCTTTCCTTTCCCAAGTTGCAGAATGACAGACATCTCCAAGCCTGGCTTTGTGATTAAAAAGTGTTTAACCCCTGGCTGTGTACAAGTGGTAGCTTTTGGATACTTTTTACGCACTGACACAATGAAAATACATGCAAATGATACATCGATCAAAGTTCACACTGAAGGCATTTTCTTTGTGTTAAAGTTGTTATGATATAACAACAATAAACTCTGGAACTTTACAAACCTTCTAAAACAATAAAATGTACATGTGTACACGTTGTATGAAAATCTCCACTTGTGTAAGTGTTGTGTATAGTTATAGCCTCATACCTTGTATGTTACTTGACAAACAGAAGAGTGATCCAGATCAGATCCACACAGTGAGGTACACAGATGAAGTCAAAAAGATAAGAAGCATTGATACTCTCATTGATACACTATCAGAGAAATAAAGAAGGATTTGTGCATCCCAAATACAAAAAAAAGAAAGAAAGAAAGAAAGGGAATAGATGCAAGATAGATATAATTAACTTTGCATATTAAGACAAAAAATGTATTTAAAGTTATGCTTCTGTGAGAAGATACGAGAGACAGCAGAGTCTCCTGCTATATTGACACTCGAGTTAAGAATAACATTTTATATTCGTCTCTTTTTCTTTTATTGTCAAAAGACTTCTAAGCCCATCGAGGACTTGTCATTGCCTTATCATTTTGCTTTCCGAATGAATCGTGCTAACCTGAACCTCGAAAAGCCTTGCTAACATCAGAGCACTCGTGTTTCTTCATCTTTATTTATGAATCAGACCTTCTTCACAGCAGATGTGGTGACTTATCGTGGCAGGAAAAAGGACAAGTATAATGATGGGTCTGTTATTTATGGCAGCAATTCAACACAGAAATCAGTGATGCTGTTGGTTAGCCCTGTGTGTCCACCTGTGTTTAACAAGTCAGAACGCCTGCTGCGACTCAGGTCAATTCAACTCCAAGGCCTCCAATTTGGGAACCACTATCCTAATGAATGACACCTGTAATTGGAATAAAAGCTTATTTCACTGAAGACACTTGCCATCCTCTTGCTAAGCCTAGTGTAAGAACATGTGAAAGCCATTAACACAGAGGCCTAGTTAAACAAATATATACTGTCTTTGGAACTATGACAACCAAATCTGCTTATTACATCGGGTACACTGCTTTCAATTGTCTCACATTATGGGATAAAATATGTTTGTTTGATTGCAAAGCTGAATTACAAAAAATGAAGGTAAAACAATATTTGCATTGCTCTCAGAAAGATTACTGCAGTGGATGACTAACATATGTAACTATAAGCACCTTTCATTGTTTATTCTCTTAGTGTAGCTGTTTTGTTTTGTTTTTCTCACCACATGGTATGTTTGGCATCTGGTGCACACATATTTAGTTCACGCAACACAGATAAGCCGATACACACACACATCCGCACGCACACACTGCTATTACTCGAAGAGACATCGTGAGACACCCAAAAGCACAGATAAACAAACACCGGGAACACAAACACGGCGGGGGACACAGCCAAACAAGATACAGTACATCAATACTAACACCAACACATACATACATACACACACACACACAGTGGAGATGTCCTTCACGTAGGACCTCAGCAGGTGGAACGCCCCCCGCCCCCCTGATGTCTGCCAACCAGTCCCTCTGCAGTATCCTGTCTGGTCCCAGCCCGTCTGATTTCCTCTGTCTGCCTCAGTGTCTGTGTTCTTACGTTCTTGTCCGATTACTTTCAACCCGTCTGTATCTTTCCCTTTCCTCAACTCCCTCTTCCCCCACTCTCTCTCTCTTGCTTCGTCTAAATCTGTCTGTGCACCTGTCTATGCCTGCCTTCCTCCAAGACCTCTGCCAAGAGTCAGTGTTTGGAAAGAATGGTCCCAGTGTCTTCGACAGCTGACATGACCCCTTCCTCCTTGGGACCAAGATGATGTATTTCAACTACATGTTACATATAGCTGGGTATTAATGGAAAGGGACAACAGATTGACTGGGTGTGTGTCTCCCATGCTATCAATCTGTTTATCTCTCTCTTCTGTCTGTCTCCATGCTTGCCTCCCATCCTTTCTCTCTGCAGTAATTATTTGTTCCTTTCCCGGCCCACCTACCTTATTTTCCTATTTCCCTGTCTGCCTCTCCTCCTGCTTCCCTGTCCTAACAGCTGTCATTCCTATCTGTCTGCCTCACTTTTTCTCACACGCTGGCCCCAGTTGCTCATATGGCCATTAGTCCTCCAACATGTTCTGTTGTTCAAAAGTCATCTGCCTCATCATCAGACTTAAAAGCTCCTGTAGTGCTGTAGTGCTAAGAGAGACATAAAAACACACAGTCTGGGAGTGAGGTGATAGCTTTGTCTCTCTTCACATCAAAGGCACTGAAACTGCTATCAGACAAGCTTGCTGGCTTGATTGGTGTCTATGAACTTGTATACACGTCCAAAGGCATATTCAGTTGCTGTTGCTATCAATGCTACAAACCCAGCTTGTTCCTGTCTGACTGTCGGCTGCCTGATAAACGGCCTGCAGTATTTTATTTTGAAACAACAGAGCAAGAAAATGTTGCCTGCCTCAGAGACACAAACTGATAACAGAGACAGAGTCACAGTGGAAGCATTTTCAAAATGATAACACTTATATGGTTTTGGGGGACAACATCCACTGATCATAAATGATGAATACAGTGTTGCTTGCAAAATCATCCAGTGATCGATATTAATAAAAATGCTGTTGCTTTGGACAGTTGCATGCAATGCCAGACACATATTTTGCTGTACTGAGCTGGATTTGAGCCAGTCTTAAACATGCACATGTGGCCAGTGGGCCCGATGACCCAAAATAACTAATCAGAGAGGGTTTCATGTCTCTATGTATTACTTTAATATTTGTAATTCCTTAAAACAGAGGATGACACCCTCTCAGAATTTTGAAAAAAAAAAAAATGACAGTTAAGTATTACGTGGTCAATTTTAATACTAGTTGTTGTAGCCTAGAAATGACTCATAATGTTTTTATCTTGGGTGATGCTTATACTTGGTGTTGTCTAAAACTAGACGAGGCTTCTTATCAGTGACTAAAACCAGACTAAAATATTAAGGGAAAAGTGGGCAAAAACTAATACTAGGATGAAATGTCCACAGTTCTGTGACACTAAAAAGAGATTATGGTGAAATTAGTTTTAAGTTTTTATAGGGAAAACTTGACATATCCGACATTTTGACCAGAAGCAATTCAAAAAATTGCTGCCAGACTGAACACCACAGCAGACCTGAGACATTTAATATACAAGAACCTATTGTTATTCCTAAGAATTATTAATACATTTACACCATTTATTCATGAATGGATTAATACTACATGTAATTATAAGATTAGACTTCAAGATAATCATTTTAACTTAAACCTTTCAGTTCTAATTCGGGTCTAAATCTCTTAAACACTACATCTAATTCAATATTGGATCATATTGAATGTTGAATTTTAGGAATTTCAGGCCATATTGCCAAGTACTGAATATGCAAGACAGGTTTTCAGCCTGCACTGACAACATTAAAAAAAAGAACTGAGGTACGTTAACCTTGCATCGAACCTCCCGGCTCTTGTCTTCTTCACCTTGATGTTGTCTTTCCCTTGTTTGTCACCTTCCCCTTTTCTTCACAGGGCTGTCTCACTGCCTCTTGTCTTTTATTTCCATCCTTCCCTTGTCATTTCATTTCACCACTGCCCCCTTCCCTGTCCACCTCATCTCATCTGTTTTCTCCTCCTTTCGGTCCACCTCTCTGTGCTGTCTCTCACTCGAGTCCTATTCTGTGACAGTGAATGAGAGATGAGGGTCAGCTTGCTGATGCTGGTGTCAGTAAAATCTTATCGGCTCAACACAGCTTTGGAAGCAGAAGTCGCAGCAGAACACCTGTAACACTCCCTCTCCACCCCTCCCGAGACAACATTTCGAACCACACATATGAGAAGGTGAAAGATCCACGCAGTCTACATCTATCTCTCAGTACCACCCCTCTCTGGACACATCTTCAGTCCTCTGTTCCTCTTTCTCTCTTTCAATGTTTCCTTTGGTGATAAGTTTGACTAATACACAGGTATTGTGTGAAAAATTACCTGTCAGGTTAAATGTACAACTTGATTATCTTCATGTTAAATCTATCAAATCTGTACGTGCTTCATGTGACATTTCAACAGCCAAAATTAAAATACCATTCTACTTTTAAAATATTGTAAAACACTGTAAAACAAGATCACTGGCACGAATATCCCCTGCCTCCGCCGGCCCATACTGGTGGGGATTCTGCACAAGATTTACTATATTAAAAAATGGCACGACAAAAGAGGAGCAGGCTTCAACTCTTCCAGTGTATATGAAGATAAAGCTTTCAGAGTTTCTTGCAACAGCGGATCAAAGTAAAGGCCTTATGGGAAATCACTCAAAGTCTGTGACTAAAGAACCGAGATTTTCTTTGCAACAGGAAACAACAGTGCTCTTACCTTTCAGACCCGCTGTTACAACAGAAGATTATCTATACTGCCTAAGAGCCACTCACAAACCCTATGTCCCTGCTGTGTGTAGGAGGGTGCATCATCTGACAAGCATAGTATTGCAATGACTACAACTTTTGAAGACTGCAATTATTGCATGTTGTGAAAAAGTATTCCATGTTATCATTCACTGTGCTTTAAGTAGGACAAAAAAGAAAAAAACAGAATTATTTTTTAGCATTGATTCAACACAGTGCTGGAAACACGGTGTAGAGATTCTGGTCCACGCTGACATGACAGCCTCATACAGCTGCTGCAGATTTGTCAGCTCAAGTAAGCTGAGGCATTTAAATGATGGTGCTTATTTCATATGACGTAATGCGCAACAGGAAAATATTACCCACACCATTACACTATTACACCACGACCAGAAGCCTGAGCCTGGTATGGCTACTCTACATACTACTGTTGAAGCATGTGCTTATTTGAGCCATTATCGCCTCCTGTCAGGATGAACCACCATTCTCCTCCCACCTTCTCATTGTCAAGGTGTCTCACCGACAGAACTGTTGAGGCTATAATGATCGCAAAAATCCACTTCCTAAGTGTTCTTAAGCTCAAGAGGTGTTTCCTGAAACTGAGGACGCTGAGAGCTGTGCAGTCTGCAGCAGAATTCAGCTAACAGCCCTCACACCGGCCTTGACTAACCCAACCAAACGGGCAAACTCAAAACTGTTTATTTGTACGGCACCAAAGAAGTTAGGTGTGAAAGCGAGTGCTCACACTGCTCTGTCTGGCACCAACTGTCAAAGTCACTTAGATCACAGTTTTCTGCCTTTCGAATGTTTGGTTTGAACAACTGAACCCCTTGACCGTGTCACTGACACGCTACCATGTGATTGGCTGATTAGGCACTGGCATTAATGATACAGGTGTACAGGTTTTGCTACTGAGAGTACATTAATTGATTTTCTGAAACTGTAAATTCTCTTTCTTCCAAATGTTCTGGGAGGTCAGGGGTCACAATAACGTCCCTGGAGCTTGAGGGGACTTCTGTCTTGTAAAGGACAAATGCTTATTATTAAAAGAGCATGCACTCACAGCTGCACGACACTGCTTACTGTAAACATTTCTATTAAAAATGGATAAACTCTATGTGTAGATGTGGCTGACAGTACCAGCATCACAGCTCCTCTGAGAGAACAGCTGAACAGGTTCAAATAGTCCCACTGCTGCTCTGGTCCTGCTGTTATGACAGTGATACACTGTAATGGTGATACTTTCTAGCCATTATCCTTTTCTCCCGTCTGTCCCCGAGCTGGACATTCTTTATCAAAATACTCCCTTGTTCTCTATCACTCTTTAAACATTCCTACACCCTCTTCCTTTTGCTCCCCGGCTTGCCTCTCTCCTCTCTTTTGGACATCTCTCCAGAGACATGCGACAGACTGTAATGGAATTTTTCTATCGTCATTCTATGGTGATGCATGGCTCCAATTTCCCCCTTGCTCCTTGCTGGAGCCACCTGAGCGGGCAGCTGAATGACTGTTGGGTCCGGCGATGGCGCAGGATGGCCTTGAGACTCAAGAGAGAGGGAGAGGGAGAGAGAGAGAGAGAAAGAGAGAGAGAGAGACAATGAGAGGTAGAAGAAGATTAAGGAAAAAGGAAAGAAAGTGCATTTAAGGAGAAGAGAGGAAGATGGAGACTAAGTGAAAGGAGGGAGAGGAAGGAAGAGAGTTGGAAGGCCACAGCAAGAGAAAGAAACGCTAATATACCCCCCCACACACACTCTCCATCTTACATGAACATAAAAACAGACACACACACGTAGAGACAATTTCTTCTCATCAAGGTGTAACTGAGATATGTTGTCCATTACCAGCCCTGCTGAGCCAATGGTACATTGTGTTTATACCGCTCACTGTTCCCAGCACCGTTTTCTCGCCTGGCTTCACAAACACCCCCCTCTCCCCCAAAACTTCAGTCTTCAGTCCACCAGGCATGAAAAAGGCCCAAATTTAATGGAGTGGTGGCCAGCGAGTTAAGATTAACACCAAATTGGACACAAAACTCAACAATAACAAAGCACATGTTTTTGGAGTGAGAGAGTAGGGGAGCGAGTGAGGAGCGAGAGGGTGAAGCAAATGAAGAATCTGCCACCTGTGGATTACTATTACTTCTTTACAAACATAGAGACCCCTTATTAGCCTGTCAGTTTGACTGATCGACCAACCCAACTGAGGAGCACAGAGCACTCTGTTCTGTACTGTTAAAACAGCACCGAGTTTCAACATCTAGCTTTGGCCACTGGGTCACCACGACAGGCTTTACAAGACCAAGTCCTTCACAGAGAAAAACAACCTATGTGAGGCAACATCTGGAGGGCTTGAGGTTAAGAGGAAAGCTAAACAGGCCAGTTCTGTTTGTAGTGGGGTTGAGGAGGGATAGATAAACTGTAGCTTTTTTTCCATAAACAAAATTTTCCTGAGGAGGAGAGACATACACAGAGGGGAAGGGAATAGAGAGGATCTGTAAGGAGAGAAGGTGTAACAAGCCTAAGAAAAAAAAAAAAAAAGGTAGAAATTATTCATGAATTAAACTGACAAAAACTTAACTGGGACATTCAGGATTTCAAATAACCAATCCATTATGTATAGGGATGTTGGAAAGACACCTTCCAGGATGGTGAAGGCAGCTCTACACACTAAGCACAAATTAAAATTAAACTCCCTACAGTAAAACAGAGTGGACCAGTGTATCCTCACTATGATGCTAAGTATCAAACATGAACCAACATCCTCTGCTCTTTATCGGAAAGCATCTACAATACAATTACATTTGGCTGTGAGGCGTCCTTCATTTTTCAAGCATCAATGTATTACACTCGAGGTTAAGCGAGGTAGTCTGTCTGCCTATTGCCAGACATCCGAGGGGAAAATAAAATGGACATGTTGTACTGATAACTTTGTCTGAGTAGTTGGGTCGTCCGCCAAAGCAGGCAGCATTTCCTTTAAAACCATTTCTTCAAATATATTATTTTTTTCTTTATTTCATTCTCCTCTGATGTCTCTTGTCCTCGTAAACATTTCACTCCAGGCCATGCATGTCTTCTGCATGCTAACAAGAGCAGCTAACAGATGATGAAAAAACAGTGTATAACAAAAGTGCTTCTCTTTTTCTCTGGGTCAAAATGGTCTTAAAGATTGAGAACAATGACAAGAACTGTATCTCATGTCTGATCTAAATGACTGTGCTATTTGTCTTCCAAAATGACTCATTTCTGATCTGGCAAACCCATTTCCTAGAAATTACATTTATATACTACTAATTTGTTTTTTTCAAATATTCTTTGTAATGAAACATGCCCAGATCATCTTTTCTCCTAGCGTAAAGAAGTGCTACATATACAGTACGTAAGATACTGCATGCCAGTCGTTAGGAGGTGGTTTCAGTCGTGCATGTGGTTGGTTTTAGGCAACAAAAGCACTGGTTAAGAGGACTGTTTTCTGATATGGTTAAGGTTTGGTGCAGGCAGCTAAAACTATCTGCTTCAGGTTTGGGAAATTATGATTTTTTTATTTTTTTTTTATAAACAGGATACAAACTGCTGTCGCTGTGTCAAAGTCACATGCACTCTAGACCAAACCACCTACCACGACTCCTCTTTAAGGTGTTTACACCACAGTGCCACACTACTCCTGCTTTTTCTTCTCAGAGATAACAGTAATTAATTAATCACATGGCCATAAGAGGTCAGGAAATTTTTTTTAAATTAACTATAAAACTGTAAACATTTAACTTGTTTGAACAAACTGATAAGGACAGTTAACATGGTTCATAAACTACTAAAACAGTCTCTTTCATCTGCAAACATTCTCTAACATCCTTAAAAAAAGTTGTTTACGTATATTACCCTTAGTAAGAAATTAAACTTACAAAAACAATGGACTTCAGTAAATTATAGAGGGAGGTCCTCAAATGCCAATACTATGAAAAGAAACACTTGACTGTTGACTGATGACTGTCCGTTCAGGTTGGAAAAAAACATTGTATCAACTCTCCAACTCATGTACTTTAATCTTAAATTGGGGACGATTTCTGTTTTATCTTATTTGCCATTTAGGCTCTTTTTTTTGGGATGTTAATGTAAAAATAGAGTTAGTGGAGGTACTGGGGAGGTTTCTGTAAAGAAGTTGAGAAAGTTGATGGCTGACCCTGTATTTGGCTTGTAATTATTCTCCAGATAGCTCTTCAGGGGATCAGGGCCTCTGTTGGAACCAGAGTTCATTGACACACAGAAACCATGGCAATGGAAAATGTATAATTTCTTTTCTCAGCCATTGTAGCTGCTTTATTCGCCCCCGCACGCACACACACACACGAACACACACGCACGTTACACACACATTCTCGTCAACCGCTCACCTTGACTGATAGACACAGAAGATGAAGCAGAGGCGGAAAAGAAAACAGATACTGTAATTTATTCTATATTCCTTCACTCTCTCCTGTCTTCTGTATTCAAATGTGTCTCCACATCTCAGTTAAAGAAATAAAAGGCGACCTGTTGGAAACCACCCAGCTCTTGCATATTTTATCTAAGTGATCCTCCTTGCTCTGTCCAGGTGTTGTTTATTCATGCCCTCTTCAGTCTACCATTGAGAGCCAAGTGCTCATTTGCATGGAAATATCAAAAATCCAGCATGCCACGGTGCTGACATGCATTCCCACACACGCACAGACACACACAAACACCTACACAAATACCTAAATAGCAGGAGCCACACAGCTTCAGTCTGCAGTTCCAGAAGGTGAGAAACAATCTCCTGGGTTATCGAGCATAAATAAATGAATTGAGAAGAAGGTCATTACATCTTTTTCTAGGGGGGTTGCAATAAAGGTAAAACTCATAGAGAAAGCTACCTATCTCGAAAATTGGTGGGAATTGATTAAATCCTTCCTCTAAACAAATATTTTTCCCAAAATGGGAGTTTCAAATTAGAGTAATGAGGTAGCTATTGCTTTTTCTCTTCGTCAAGCAGAAAACTGTTCGGTCTGCACAGTCCCAAATGTGGCATTAAAGTTAATAAACAATGAAAATGTTTTGTTTTTTAAATTGGTTGCATAAGGGAGACAGTGATTTTGTGTGTTCAGTTTCCTTTTCCTAAAATTCTGGTTGCAGACTAATCAATGTTATTTGTTCACTGGTTAAAGTCTAATGTTTGTGCAGCCTTTTACTATTAACACTTTGAAAACTCTTTACTACTTGATATTCCACCCAAATACCTTTATTTGGCCAAGAATATAAGTTTAACACAAATTTGACAAAAAGTACAGTATATTTGAAAGTTTGCTCTATGATGTGAAATGTGTTGAGTTACAAGCGAGCAGGTTGTTTGCAATTATACCTTGAGGTTCAGGTGAGGACACAAGATAGAGGTAGTTTTGTGAGTTAGCTTGCAGGAAGGTTTGACACACCGTCCCCAAGCCTATGATGACTAGCACCAGATACTTGTATGTTATATATATACACACAACACACACACAACACACACACAACACACACACAACACACACACAACACACACACAACACACAACACACACACACACACACACACACACACACACACACACACACCACACACACACACACACACACACACACACACATACTTGGTGGCCATCTGGCCAACTGGGAATTCAGCTGGATTTATTCCCCAGCTCCAGTGTTCAGCACCTCCTCCTCTTTTGCATTCCTCTTTCAAGTTTTAATAAGATAACTTTCACCATTTTCCCTGCTCGCATTATTTATTTATTTTTTTTCTTTTATATTTAATCTCCGCCGTTGGGACGCTAGTTCAGTCTGTCAAGTGAGACAGAGTGAAGGAGAGAAAGAGAGAGGGGCTCAGTGATCCCTGTCCGGTGCAATCTTCTGCGCTTTAATGAAGTCCAATCTGTGAACACACTGTGGTCGTGTGCCCTAAAGCGATCATCGCCTGTCTGCGACACAGAGGAACACATAATAAGCGAGTAGCTCCACTGGTGGCTGGATTGAGAGAGTCTGGCGCCTTTGAAACGTTCCAACTCTACAGACATGAAAGAGAGTCGACTTGTTTCATATTCTTTTGTGTGATCAAACACAGTTTGTCTTTAAAGGTGAGAACTCTCGCTGAGCCGAACACAAACAAGAGCAAGTAGTTAGTCACAGTCTCAAGGTTCATCTGTTGTAGTTGAACGATTCCTTTTCTGTAACACAAAACCATAACTATTAACATCTATTCAACTCACTAGAGATCCGCAGCAGAGCTATGCAGTGTCTTCATCAATCCAGTTGTTGCTGCTGGAGCCTGTCACATAAAAAGTTCAACTCAGGCTACTGTATCTTTGAAATATCACTATGGGTGTTATGTTTTATTAGTAGCATTTATACTTTGACTATAAATTATGCTCTTTTGGCTGCATTGACCTCCTGAAAGGAAATTCATGGATTTCATCACTCAGTGCATATGAAAACATTCAAACCAGGACTCATAATACCTAGCCCATAATTCACCAAAATATTTAAATCAAAATCCTTTTTTAACCTTAGTTTCAAACTCGTTACTTTTGTTTTAATATCCCCCTCACTGAAAATGTTGATAAAACTGGAGGTTTAAAATGTTCCCTAAATATCTCCATTAAGTCAAGTTATGCTAATAAGCCATATTCCTTATTTTTTCTTTTCATTCTTGACACATCAAAACATACAGTATATTTTTCGCATTATCAATCCAAAGCAGACCTCAATGAATTAAATGTATGACTTCCTTTTTACATCTGATTGGACTTATCTAAGTAAGGGTTGATAGATAACAAAAAAGGAGTGCAACTGCACTATGTGTAAAATGTCTTATTAGTTAGTTATTGAAATTCAACTGATGACCTATGGCTGTAAATGTGTGAGGAGGAAATTGATATGGCATAATTACCTTGATTCTTTGTACCATGACATATGGGACTCAGCTGTTTTCAAACCCTACAGATACATTCAGTGTTCCATTTATGCCATAAGTAAAGTAAAATATACAGTTAAATGAAATTTAAGTTTTAAATCTACAGTATTACGACTGTGTAAAACAACACTGTCTCTCTCACGGCTAAAAGCACGAATATTTCATTCTGTGAGATCTGATTTCCACAATGCCTTTGAAAATGAAATGTAATAACTTTGATTACTTGCTTATTTTGCCCCCAGAGCCATCATCAGGTCAGGTAATTAAAAAAAAAAAAACCTGCAAAACCAATTACAGTCCCATCAGCCTCAGCTGTACTTTGTCCTCAGTTCTAAATAGCAAATGCTAGTACATGCTACACACAAAACACGCTAAGATGGTAAACATTGTGTATGCTTAATATCAGCAGGTCAGCATTGTCATTGTGAGCAGTTTCCAGATCTACGTGGCCGAGAGTGTCCTCGTGGATCCGCATGACTTATATTTCGACCACAAGGGTCCACACAGACTCGCATACACTCAGTTTTTTTTTACCTCTTTTTCAGCCAAATACATCAAACAAAAAAGCCCTTCTTCTTGTTGTCAGAGGTCCTCATATGCATTCCCCTTGACTACAATATGCATAGTGTGTGCGCATCTGTGTGCAAGTAACTGTTTGCATCTGCATTCGTGTTGGACTATGATCAGCGCTTTACAGGGCAATTAGCATGGCTGTAGAGTCTTGTTTTTTCATGCAAAGAGGCACATGAATTGTAGAGTGAGCGGGATCCTGCTAAAAGATAAATGAATAGATACTGTACTGAAGAGACAGTCCATGTTCATCACAGGACAGAAAACAACTGGCCTACTCTGCCGCCGTGTCCCTTTATCTCAGTTTTAAAATCAACCATATGCAGAAAATTCCTGAATTCTTGTTTTATCAACATATATGCAAACAAAAAAATGCGATAATATTCAATACAATAAGTGCTGACCACTTACACAGATTTCACCAGCCAACTGAAATGACATCTGTCCTCCCATTGAGAACACAAAGCCGCCGGAATAAATGCTGTCAATATTTGCCCTCTGTCAAAAGGGAATGGTCAATATTTGTCATGCATTGATATGTTTTAAATGAAGAATAAATTAGCATGAGTACAAACACACAGGTATATTTGCACTGAAGCAGCAATGTCTGTGTATGTAAATGATCATTTCAAAAACAAGTCAAAATGCCCTCACCATCATCACATTCAGCAGGAGAGTGTGTAGGGCTAAAAGCATGTGTGTGCGTTTCTGTGTGTGTTGGTGTGTATGAACAGAGTAAGTCTGAATGACTGCAAAAAAGAAAAAAAAAAAAAATCTTCAGAGGTAGCATGGTAGTGTAATCTTACCATAGTCTCTTACTCTTCGAGGGTATATTTGGCAAGACACACACACACACACACACACACAGAGACACACACACACGCATGCACACATATACACATATACACACATGCATACCATCTGGAGAAATGCCCACAAGCATCTATCAAGGCAGTATCATGCATGGGATATTTTTCCAAAAATTATTTGAGCTTCTACAGTACAGTCAGATATAATCGGTGGACTGAAATACATTCCATCAATAAGCATTTTTTAGACTAAAAGTATTTCTTATGTTCAACAAAATATCACAGACTGCTGCCAGTTAGAAAGATGGACAAATTTTAAGCCTTGTTTCCATGCTATGCTTGGTCTTTGGCACTTCTCATTCACTTAGTACTATGCTTACCCCTTCCCACTACTTTTTTTTCTTTCCTTCTCCCAACTCACTGCACCACCAATGCAAAAATAAATAAATAAATTAAAAAAAAGATGTGAAAGCATATGAGATTTGATGTAATGCACTTCTGCCTTCATCATTGCTGAGTTGAAAAGAATTGTAGTGGAACATGAAGAGAATGAAAAAGGGGGGAAAAAAGAGGCAAGATGTAATGTCAGGTCGGAGAAAACAGGGGCAGGATGACAACAGCGGGAGAACACTAGAGTGGAGAGGAAAAGAGTTGAGAGATAAAATCCCTCCAGCAGTAGTGGTGGCAGCAGCAGCTCTCTGGCATTTCTCTAGTGTCCTATCTGCTGCCTTGGGGCCTTAAAAACAAGGAAGAATGTTTCTTGCAGTCAACTCGAGGAAGACGTTACGTCCAGTAATTCAATTAGCTTCACCAAAAGCCATCTATCTAGCTAGTGAAAAAAAAAACAAATAAAAGATTAAAGATAATGAAACAGACCTTTTTCTTTTTTGACATTATAGAAAAACGTGTGTAGATATGTTTTTAAGATTCCTGGTTGCAGAAAAATTCTTGGCAATAACACAAGACTATGGTTTGGGGACTAAAGACAGTGCTTAAGCCTAGTTACAGATATCTGTTGAGCTATCCACCCCTCCAATCAGAGGCATCTCTTATGACACTAACATTATATATAGCAGGAGACAGCGTGACATGGTCTCTAATACCAAACCAGCCTTTAAAAGGTTTAAAGAAGATTCACACAAAATACTGTTACATGTTGTGTATGTGACACATTCATTTAAGGGAACAAGGGCTCTCAACACACCTTCCCTGATGGAAAGGAGATGGAGTACAAGTGATGAGATCAGAATTTCGTTTCCATTTTTTTTTATGTACGTGAATGGATCCTTGTTTAACTCATGACAAGATGTAGAGTCACAGAAAATTCACCACAGAAATTTTATCAACCGGGCGACACACATATACACAATTTTTAAAATAGATTTAAAGACAGGAAAGAATAAGCAACAGTGCTCAGCTATTTTGCCAGTGATCTTGAAATGAGCATTGACCTGTATTCCAGATCGGTGGCAATGAGAGCTTGAGAGCATTTTCACCTTATACTAGAAGCCTCATTTAAATCATGATGAAACTAGTTGTTGAATTTCAATACAGAGACATATAAATGCCCATCGCTGTTTATGTGCAGCCATAAATATTTACGTATACACATGACACTTCAAGAACCTCCCTTTGAAAAACTTTGTGATATTTATCCAATCTCAGTAAGTAGGAGTGTGTGGGAGGGATGCTTTTTCTCAAGCTGACCTCTGTGAGTGTGCTGGCACAACCCTCTGAGGGTGAATACCAAACGCTCTTGCTGCGGGCAAGGCTCTATAGGTCCATGTCCTCCAAAGCCCATTTACAGCCTCCTCTACCCCCTGCTTCTTTCCCCTGCCATTCCTGCTCACTGTAACACAAAGACAGCACGGTTTCAGCCCCCCAAGATACAGCCTGGTTGTCAAAAAGCAGCCCACTGACCACTATGTTGCTTTTCTTATTGCCTGTTTTATCATTTTAAGTGGTTGAGTCAATGTGTCTGGCCGTACTCCAGAACCCTAACATGAAGCGTAGACATGGCACAAGCCACAAGTAACCTCTTAATGTTGATCCCTGTCCTGCGCTGTTGCGTCTGCGGTGTTTCTCTGTGCATCATGGTGGGGATGTGACAGCGGCTGAGAGCTGATGAGGGGGGACATCCACAGCACCCGAGGGCTCAGGCTGCAGCTTTATCTTTGCCGAGGACGGCACGGTTCAGCCGAGAGGATGCACCCAAGCAGCCAAATGAAATAAATCACTTGATATTGGCTTTACAGACATGGCCGTGGCCTGGCGCAAGCATGCCTGTCTGAAAAGGTCAGTGGTGCAACTGTGGCCGGGGGGAGGAAGGGGGGGGGGGGGGGGGGGGTTCAGAGGTCTGCACAGATTGTCCTCCTACAACCATAAGGACCTAGGGATCAAAAGGCCACAGTTGCATCACGCTTTACGAGCCCGGCATAACGTGAGTATCTGTTTGAGTGTGTGTGCGTGTGAAAAGATGAATGGGCATGTGTGTGTCTGGGATGTAATCCTCGCAGCGTGGGTGTAAACTAACAGTTTGAGACAGGAATTACACCAGATATTTTTCAGAAACATAAGTCAAGCCATATCACAACCTTCTTGCTGTCATTATAATAAAGAGGCATAGACAAATATGTGACGAAGTGAACAAAGGCCATTTTACAGCGCCCCCTCAGAGACAGTATGAGGCAAAAAAGGGTGAAGGTTCAGTTTAGTTCAGTCTGCAGGAAGAAATCACAAATCCACGGTAAAGCCGGATCAAGTGGCTTCGCCTCAATTCTTTCTCAAATGTGTTCTTTTCTCAGAGGGTCAAAACTTTCTTCCAGCCTCACACAAGTTCAAGAATTAGAAGTAGGTTTAACTCATCCTGAAGGCCAAATTACCAACTCTTTACACCTGATCAGTAGTGGCTGCAGGCTAATGGGCAGAACGTTTTCGTAACCTGACAAGTGGTGGGGCTTTGAATTGCCTCGACAGAAGCTGACCGGAGAGCGAGAATGTGTCTGGATGGTATGTTACACGGACTGGCATGCAACTCCAAGAATGCAAAGTGTGTAAAAGATAAGATGGTTTTCTTAACCTCCTTCCGTACTTTCTTCTTTCCTTTCTTCCTTCAGCAACCTCAAGCTGACCAGGGAGTGTCATGTGGTTAAAATTTGTGATTATTATGTGAATCACATAAAAAAAAAAAAAAGATGCTATGATGCAGGCATAAAAGTAGCTTTACAACCTCAAAAAGGCAGCAGAGAGGTTGAACCAGGGCAGGAGAGGAGAGGAGAGGAAGGTGCAAGAGGTGAAAAGGAAACAGATAAGAAGAGGAAGATGACCTAGGACCTTGCAACTATCTCTTTTGCATCTCAATCATGCTGCTACATGAATATCAAAGCCGAGCTCTTGATGGACAACCAAGACGAAACAAGCGAGAGAGAGAGAGAGGGAGCTCTCTGAGGTAATGATGAGGCAGGAGGGAAGGAAAATAATTGCAGATGCATCTTTTTTCAAAGATCAAGGGAGAAGGAGACGAGCAAGCTTCTGACTGCTTCACCATATCCATATAAATGGGAATGATGATGCTACTGGGAACATGTGGGATACATGTTCAGTTTATGATTCCTCTTTAGTAGTAAATGATTGAATTGGATGCATCTGGCACTGATTAACACAATCCGAAGATGATGGATCTAAATGTGTCCTGGCTGCTTCATGTTTCAACTGCCCCCCCCCCCCCCCCCTTTAGTAAACAGGAAAAGCTGACCGAGTATGCTTCTTCACTTTTGCAAAGCCCTTTGTTTTATGCAGTAACACATATGCACTTAGGAGCTTGCTAATACAACAACAGCCTTATGCTGGTGGGCAGCTCTGTTGGATTAATTAAGTTTACTGCCTTGCTCTGAGGCATCACAGTGGTAGTTGATCAACAAATGGAGTGTGCCTCCTCAGCTAGGAGTTTTTCTCAGCCAGACTAAGAAATCTCACCAGTTACCACAAGCTTATTAGCCTCACCTCTTGGCTACTGTTGGCTCATTATTTTTGTTAGAGAATGAACATCCCTGTTGAAACCAACAGATTTCTCCTAGGGGAGCCTTTATAGCCAAGCTCATCTAAAGTTAAATATCAGTGGCTGAATGTTGGAATGCATATAGAGAGATGAAAATCCACTTACACCAGTAATAACAGCATTAAATTAGTGATGGTATGAGAGAGATGTCATTTCAGTTCACCTTTCTCCACTCAGTCGTCCTTGCATGACCCATCATCCCTTTAATAGTAAAACCAGCCTCATCATTCTCTTTTTTTGAAAGAAAAGGATGAATAAGAACGAGAGCAAAGGGCCAGTAAATATTCTCATAAATGAGATTTGATTTTGCTCTCCCCTCCTTCATTCTTTTCTGTTAATTAACATTAACTTCTTCTCCCTTTTCTTCCTATTCCTATCTCACAGTCTCAGCTCCGTCTGGCCCGTGTGACACAAAAGGACACTATAAAAAGTCCAGAGTGTTCGCACCAGTGCTTTCAAAGATCATATCGGGCCGCACCATAAAGAAAGGCACCGGCACCAGGCTGTCGCTCTCGTAGCACCACAGCCCAGTGCAATTATCAGTCTGCGGTGATAATAGAACTCATAGGGAGGTGTAATGGCTTTTAGATTTGCACCTCATCATCATCATCCCAGCCAGAGCTACGGGCACACCAACTGCATTACCATAAACCACTGCATGTATATATAGTACATATATATATATATATATATATATATATATATATATATATATATATATATATACACACAAACCTCTGTGAGAATATTGTTTTGTTTTTTTTCCTTTGGCATTTTCGATCTAGTGTAAGCTTGTTTTTGTGACAGTTGCACTGCTACACATATAGAAAAGTTGGAGCTCACTGTGTTACACACAGCATACACACACAAAAACCCACACACAAGCAAATTATCTCTCTCCCTCTCTAATCCATACACAGTGGCTGTAGAGATACAATCATCTAGCAAGAATGCATTGGCCTAAGTGTGTTTGGTTGATAAATGCTGAAAACATGGAAAATGAATTGTACTGTACACGAGATGCTGTGGCACACAAATCTGAACTTGGAGTAGTAGAGAATGAACACATTGTTACGATGCGCTTATTGTTTGGCCTGTGTTCATTATTTGTTCATTTGCAACATACTGCATTAACTGTTATGTGGAAAACAGAAGAAAAGCCATTTGTCCAAGCAGAAGTCATAATCCCTCCGAAGAAAGAAGGGATTACGATTTATGTTTGTCCTGCTGTTCCTTTCAGTTTCACCATGTGATGGAAATTAGGCAGACAAATTGCACATATACCACAACCAAATGATGCTTTCATACTCATCCGTAATCGGTTAAAAATAGGTTTATTACACATTTCATGTGTCACACTCCCGTTCACAAAAAGAGAGAAAAGAAAGAAAATTTACAAAAACATGACACATAGTGACACGCCCGAGATGATGCATTTGCACTAATGATAATTTCCCCTCTCATATTCCTCCTCTAAGAGGAATATAAAGTGGTATCCCTGTACATTAGTGATAGATTTGCCACACTAATGGTGCTAAAATGAATGGGATAGCCATGAAAAAAACTAAATTAAACTAAACTTTAACACTAACACAATGCAATTTACTATAATAGCTACAGTAAGTAAGGTATAGTATGTCAAAGAATAAACAGAGGAGAGAGTCAGAGGAGAGAGTCAGAGAAAGTGAAAAAAATATCAAAAAGAATGTGACATTAAACTAGAAAGAACATTTTCTCGAGAAATGCAGAAAAAGAAAGAAAAGATTGAAAAAGAGTCTTACAAATGTATTGGAAGAAAAGAAGAAGGAATGATAAAACAACTGAAGAAAGGAGGAAGCAGAACAACAAAGATTAAAATAGATAAGGAGAGAAAGGGAGATAAAAAGGGGGGAGATAAGTTGGAATGACAAAAAGGAGAGGAGAAGGAGGAATGTAAGTCAGGAGAGAGGAAAAAAACTTAAATAATTTGCTTTCTCTAATCAATCAGTAACCACGTGGGTTCCTTTCTTTAATACCTGGTTTAAGAACTGCTGCTCAGCAGACACACACAACCCCACCTGCTACATCACCTTTAACACTTCGTACTCTCTGCAGCATCTCAGTAGCCCTGAGGGCCAAACTACACTCACTTTGAGAGAATAAGGTGTTCATTTTTCTTTAAGTGTGACTGAACATTTTTAATACAATGCAAAACATCAAGAGACTTTATACCCAGAAGACAACCTGCAGCAGATTTGCTTTTTGCTATATAATTGATGTCACCTGACCCTGGGGTGGTCAGAGCTTACATATAGCCATAACGAAGGGTTGCCACTTCTATACTGTATGTGGGTTTATGTTATATGTGTGGCTCGATGACAAATCCTAACCAACGTGTTCATCTGGGAAAGGAAAAAAAAAAAAATCATTCCATTGCAGGTTGATGTTAAGACCTTGGTGATTCACTTCACAAAATCTGCCCTTAAGTCTAACAACGTGTAGGACCTGCTGCTGCATGGCATAGCAAACATCAAAATACGCAAAGCTGCTGGTTGTGTCTCAGCTGTAGAGGCTGGACTCTAATTACAGGAGGGTGGAGTAAACATGGCCCTGGGCGGCTAATGATGCAACACTTTTGGCTCGAGAACCACCTCAGGAACAGGCAACCCTGGAGGGAAGTTAGCAGGCTAGCTATAGTTTTATGCATGTGCAACTGTTTGTGGGAAGCCTGATGAATGAATATGTCAGTGTGGGATTTTGTTTCAGGCTTTACTGTGTTGTTTGTGCAGTGTTCTTTTTTTCGCCTCTTTTTTTCACATTTTTGAAGTTGTGCAAAACATTTCAGGAGCTCAGTTCAAATCATATATTTGTTATTTAATCACAAGGGCTAGCTGTTATGTTATCATTACAAGTGTTAGTGTTATTATTAAATATATCACACTGCTCATGCTGTTATATTACCACATCCATTCTAAATACAGGGATATAGACACACACTAACACACACTAATGTGTTTGGCCATCAGCTTGTTTGCACTGACCTATTGGGAAACCTATTTCCCTCAACTAAGTGAGAGACAATAACATGTAAAGCACACCAAGAACACAATTATTAGGATGGATCACTGCACTCCTCAGCCCCAGAAACTTCATTACCTGCTCAAACACAACATGATTAACGGCAACAGTGGAAGAGGGTTCAATGAAATGTAATACAAGACACTTTTTCAAAGGTGCAACTTGCCATCCATATAACCACTCATCAGCTGCCAGAGTTCAATACACAGGAAAGGGAAACATGACATTGGCTCCACTCCAGATCTAGTGTTAATTAGCCAGCCCATAAATGCTCCATTCCTTTTCAATAACTTTGTTTTGCTTCTGCCGGATTAGCCGCTTAATTGCTTATTATGGTGTCTTTGCAGGAAAGGGGTGACTCATATTTCCCCCAAGTGTATTGGGTAAAGTGCTATTGATGTGCGCGTTGGGTGTGAGAGTGGTGGATCACAGTTTCTCAACCTGACGTTCAATGGTTGCAGCAGACACTAGGATATTAATGACACCCATGCGTACCATGCTATCTAACACATACCTTCCGCAGTCAGGACACAAGTGAGGGCCTGTGGTCTTTGCGGTCCCAGTGCAGCGGAGATGCAGAGAAGACTTCTGCGGTCCCTGTTACTGAATATTCAGCAGCTGTCTGTGTTGAGCATAGGGTTGTAGCTAAAAGAGCTTTGATTGTTTTTCCTTGGTTCTCGCTTCAAAAGCAATGACAGCAAGTATGGGAAGAGGGGCTCAACTGGTGGGCAGCCAAAAAATATTAAGGCAGAAAACTGTCTGCTTTTATTAATTAAGTGTTGGAGCACAAATAAGGGAACACAATTCAATGAAGTGTGCATATCATCAGCAGCCAAAGAGGGAATATTCAATCACTTTTCCCTCTGCTGTCTGACAGATCCATTCATTTTCCTCACTTAGTTTCAGTGTCCCACCAACACTGCTTATTGCTCACAAAGCATCATTAAATTTTCTAACATTGTGTACTCAGGGAAGTCTTTAGTACATAGTAGCTCTTCCTTAAAAGCACAACTGATAAGAGCAATATGCCAAAATTGCTCCGTGCTTCATAACAACAATATACCACAATTTGTATTAGCTAATACATTCTGCAGGAAAAGTAATGCTTTGTATCTATAAAATGTTGAACGGCAACAATAAATGTTTATACTGAATGCATGTTAATGTCTTTTGTTTCCCTACATGATCAGTTCCTGAAAACTAGGTTATGAATAAAAATTTTGCAGTTAGGCTTATGCAAACTCAAAGCAGTCAGTGCATCCAATCTCACTCTTTAAGTCAGCCCTCATTTAAAAAAATAAAAAAAAATGTACCAAGATCATCATCTTTCACTTCCTGTAACCAAGATCATGACATTTCCCTTATTATAAAACCTTATCCATACCTGAGATTTGGGACACAAACCTCAGAGTCTCTTGGCCAAGTCATTTGCTTTGTATGCTTTACCATCCCCCGAGCTTTTTCACTGTGTAAAAGAACGCCACACTACCCACATTGGAATAAAACTAACAAACCATATATTTCCAATGCAAATTCATATGAGGGAGGGTTTCTCACAGTTTTACTTGGTGTAGTGGAGTACAGTGGGGTGCAGAGCCAGATGCGTATCACTGGCCCTCTTTTGAGAGCACATCTACATCTCTTTTGACTCATCCTGTCTTCTCAGCCTGTTTCATTTCACCAGAGCTTATCAGCGACTCCCAACCGCATTTCTGCTTATTCTGTTTTCTTCCCATGTGTCCTGTCAGATACATATCTGCCGTCTCTTCTGAAGAAAATTATGATGCATCTCTGCCAGTGTTGATCTATTTTCATTATACTCCCTCTTCAAAGCCAGATCAAAGATGACCTGAAGAACACAGATGTTATTTATCAAATAAAATGGAAATGCCTGCACAGTTTTGTATGGGTGTAAGACTGTTGAGACTGGCAGGAGCCAACTTGTAAAATCACCCATGACACAGTATATGCAACCACAGGGCAGTGTAACTAAACTCTTTCCAAAGATCTGAAAATAGACCAGGTCATGCATTTTTGGCAGATGTAAAGTGAATAAATTCATGTTTGAAACAAATCCTTCATGAATATAGACGCTCCAGGCCAGCAAATCAAGTCGTGACTCCTTTGCATTTCTTATGCAGAACTATTCCTCAGAGGACCGTGTATGACTTGCTCTCTCATAGGTAACCCTTGTCAGGTATTACAAATTCATAATTATCATTTCATTGCTAATGCTGTGCAAGGCAATGGCTAGATTGTGTCCTTGGATGTCTGGTACACTAAATGTTGAATAAGGTGCTTGGAGCTTTTAGAGATAGTGAACACCTAGGAGAGAACATTGGTTTAGGTAACACTCGAATTTACTTCCCTACACTGCTCAGAGCCACAGAGGTGATTATATACTGACAAAATCATTCTGGTGTAAAGTGCCACAAGAGTATTTACTTTACAAATCCATTACCAAAAGCCTCACAACCCAAGTACTGAAAATATTTTTGTCTTAAAAATCTGTCTATTCTTCTAGCATCCTTACAATGTGTCTGTGTGGTAGCATAGTAAAATAGGCTTGAGAAACAAGTAAATAATTTGAGATATACTGCAAGTGGTTGGCGTTAAATTGGCTCATTTGGGATTAGAATCCAGAGTCTGTGGCGGTGAACCTCTGCTACACCATTGAAGCATAAACTCAATAAAATGAGGTTCTCAGGCCCTTTGTAACTGTGTCACATGTAACAGAAAACATTTATGCCTTGAACATAACAAGGCAGAAATGTGTGGGACTCAGACAGCATACATTCTTTTCCCCTCTATATTAAAATACCCACTGCTTTGATAACAATCAGACTAGTGACTGCACCGCTGTTAAAAAAAAAAAGTAAAAAAAAAAAGGATGAGAGGTAGAACATAAAAATGGAAAATTTAATTTCCATTTGAACCCTTACTTGAGGCAAAAATATGCACTTTAAAATAGTCCGAGGGTGATGACATCCTGCCGTCACTGATTACATTCTTAATACAAATGATAAAACCTTTTCATCATCTTATTCATCAACCTGTCTCTTCCTCTTATTTCCCATTTTCCTCTGCACTTAGAGGCTTACCGCTCTTGTACAGATGGCCACTGAGCAGGTTTTGGATTCAGTGTCATCCCCAAGGGTACTTTAGCGGAAGATGTTGAGGAAGTAGGCCTTGTGTCACATTCCTTTCCTCTAACCAAAGCCAATCTTTCACCTACTAGCTCACTTCTCTAACCTTCAATCCACCATCCCCTGGTCACTGCCTCGCAAAGACAGAACATCCGACAGTAAGCGAGTGTAGTGGTTCATATATTCCATGGGAGTGTTAGAGAGATGAGAGAGCCTCTGTCTCCTTCAGCTGATGAGAGAGACAGACTCATATTGCCTGGTAAATTGATGGGTGCCCATGAATGATGCATATATCTAACACATGTCACCGTGTATCTTATCATGGTCGATGATTCACTCTTTTAGTTCCACAGGCGTTTTCTAATGGCTTAAATCAGTGTTGCCACAAGCACGCAATGAGCTGCTATGTACATTAATTTATGTATGTGAACACCCAGATGCAGACTGAGAAGAAACAGTAGTGTAGTGGGGGGTTCCCTCATGCTGGATTATGTCGTTCTTTACTTTCAGCAAAAACAATATGCACGTACAGTATCATGCTTGTAGTCACCCTATGCAATATTGATGTGAGAGATGGGGGGGGTAATATCAGATATAATAGCAGGAAATTAAGCATTTTAACAGTGACAGGCAAGGGTAGGTTAATGACAAAGTGGGCTCACCAAGCGCTGCCATTTGCCATGTTTGCTATTGTTCCTCTCTGCCTTGTGGCCAGCCACCTCATTACCCAAACGGTTCATTAAGACCTGTTTAACTGCAAAAAAATTATGCCTTTTTGGTATCCCACATTTTATTATATGACACTAATGGGCAAACAGATCCACTTGGACCAGAAGACAGGCAATAATTGTAATGTGGGTCCAGACTGTGAGGGTGCATAGTAATAGCTGTTTACTGCTGCTCTCTTCACTCCTGATTAATGCGTTTGGTCTTGTCTCTTCTAGAAAATCTGAGGCGCACTTCAGGTTAGAGTGCACTGACCTGTGGCACTCCTACTGACAGCTTTTGGAATATGCATACATGGAATCATGCATATGGGTGCACGCACATTGTACATTCACACGCTCACACTCATATCTACTCGAGCATGAACACTCAGGGTGGCCGATATGGCAGAAATATCACATCATTGTGTTTCATGTGTTTGATGGCATTCTGACATTTCTTGATACAGACAACAGCTTTGTTTTTTTTGGTTGTTTTTTTTAAAGACTAATTTGCATCCATTAACACTAATCAAACTGATATTTCTCACAGTCACTTTGCACTGTTTAAAGCCAAACTCACCCTACAGTTCAAGATAAAGAAACAAAACAAGTAAAACAGAGAGCACTAAGGGAGAAAAGAATTTAACATTGCAAAAAAAACGGTCACAAGGTTATGACCTGAATGCACCATCTATAATCTATTATCTTAAAATAAGGCCTGTTATTGTTTAAATATTTTTTGATGCCAGCGTCATTTTGATATAATATATAAGTTTCTGTACTAATATATATTTGTTGATGTATTAATTAGTTGATTATAAAAACATTTCTGGATCTGTGACATGATCGTGGAGTTGACACACACTCAAACAAGCGCACGCTCTTCTCTTTGACACACTGCCCCTTGCTTCCTGCCTCCAGTCAGCTGAACATAATCTACAGGATGAAGTCATGCACAGCAGTGTTAAGTGGAAGCTTTTTATTTCTTTGACACATGAAGTGACGCTCTGCTCCTAGACTAAACCAGGCTTTGAACCAGAAAACTAAGGCTGTCTACATTTTGTGTCTCAAGGAAAAGAAACTGTGAAACCCAGACATGACAAGAGCAGGACTATCAAAAAAAAAAGGAAAAAAAAAAAAAAAGGTGGGTTCTTCTCTTAGCACCGACCATCCATTTATTATTGCCTGCTGGACAATGACTATGTGCAGTGTCTTGAACTAAAAAAAAACACAGACGCTTTAGTGTCAGTGTAGTAAAGGTTAAGTGTTGATTCTAATGTCAATCGACAGGCTGCTTTTGAGAACCTCAGGCCAATAACTATCTAGGAAATGTTGCGCAATGTTACACAAAAGGATCACTTAATTCTAATTCTTTTAACTCACATTGACCTGACAAAAATCTTTTAAGTGATTTAACCTATTATTAAATCTAAAAAAAGCGTGTTCTCTTATAACAACCATTCTTTTTACCCAAGAATGGAATTCTACAATATTTTCAAGCTGACACTTGCTGACAGTTTTAATCATAATCATATACAACTGGCTGCTATTTATTTGTTTGTGCCTATCCAAGAGTTACTGTGCACCTGCAGCACAATGGGTTTAAACACACAGACGATCAAACATGATTCAAGCTTTATAAAGCCAGTACGAGTCAAGTAAAAAATGCACTGATTAGTTAAGACACATACTGTCAAACTACAGCCTTTGTGGATCCACTCGCGACACGATACTGAAAGTGTATATATGTAAATAAACTCCATCCTACCACTATTGAAAGGAATAGTCTTTTGACATGAAAACACAACACTTGTGAAAGTGAAGTAATGAAGCCGTTACGTTTGAGTTCACGGTGTATTAGTAGAACCTCTATAATTCATAATCGCAAATTTTAAAACATTTTTTGGGCTATGTAAGAACAACTCCATAACATATATTTTGTATATTACTGTTGCCAAGAGAAATGCAGTCAATATATATGTCTAAAAAAGTGAAGCTGCTTTGACACTTAATAATAACACATTGAACAGACAAGTATTTTGTTGAGAAGGCGTACATGTATATGCACAACAACATCAAAACTCAAAAACTCGGTGCTGAAAACCTGCAGACAAACCTGGCTGCATCATTAACAACATCCATCAATTGTCTTCATTTTGGAGGTTCTGACCTTTCATCATGGTGGTGTTTTTCTTAGAAAAGCAGTCCAATCAATTAAAGCTAAACTTAAAAAAAGTAATTTTCTTCAAGACACTGACGTCAGTGTGCACCACTTGTTTGTTTTTGTCAGTGGAACAAATCACTTCATGCTTTTTCAACCAGTCACAGAGGTGAAATTAGATGTTCCATGGAAAATTCTATACAGTAAATGCCAAAAAGTCAAAGAATGGCTGGTTGACATGATCCAGGTGGCCAAAGTGAAACACAACGCCTTAGGTGATTAAACAAATATCTATGAGAGTAAGATGATAAACATGAGAAAATTAGGCTTTTACAGTTGGTTATTTGGCTTTTGGTATCAACCAAGATGCAAGTTCAGACAAACTGGTGGCATCATCTGTGACTAAGCCGAGAGAAACAAACCCCCAGTTTGCATGACTGAAGTGAGCCACTTGTCAGATCCCGTCTCTGTTGTTTAGGTAATTTATCTGGTTACCGTAACTCCACTACAACCTTCCTTCCTGCATCCATAAACAATAATCTCAGTACTTATCTGCCAAGCTGTTTGCTTCTCAGGTAAGCAGGAAGCATAAACTCAGTGACAAAATAAGGGTGCAGCAGCAGTATATTAGCTGGGTCCACTCTGCTGCCGGCTCCCATCTACTGATTTGTAACCTAGGCTTGGCACATCCATTGTAACCGTCAGTCTGGCATTAGGACAAAATTACTTTCCTGTATTAAAAAAGAAATGCTGCAGCGGCCAGAGTTGCAGCATTACATAAATGCGTTTTCTTTGCCTATATACAGTATTGCCATGCAACCACCTCAAAAATATTAGTGCTAAAGTAAAGGACAATGTCTGTATAAATATATAATGTTAAAAATCAAACAAATTCAAAAATACACACTTACATACACACAATCACTAGGGAAACAGTTTGAGAGGCAGACCTGTTCCAGTTTAGTAAATTACAACCAAAGAAACTGGCAAGTCTTTTTTGATAACTGTACCTAAAGCCTAAAGAGATAAAATTAAATAAATAAATAAACAAAAACATGAACTTCACTTTTGGGAGATTTACCCAACAAAGTTGCAGGTCAGCATCTTACTGTACAGCAGAAACTCTCAAATCTAGATATTTAATTTGTAGCTTTTACTGAGTGTGACCTGTTTGCATGCACACATGCAGATACACACACATACACACACACACACACACACACACACACATTTAATACTGAATAGAACCATAAATTAGATGGACTGCATGAATATGCTGCCTGCACCTTTCTGCGGACTGCACACCCTGGACTGAGCTGGTGCGAACTGTACACTCAGCAATCTGTAAGTGATTTCCGATGCTTTTAAATTCCATCACCAACCCCCACTGCTGGTAAAAAAAAAGAAAAGAAAAGAAAGAAAAGAAAAATCCTACGCAAGGGAATAGTGAGATAAAGAGACTGCGAGCCGAGGAAACTTGACATGAGACAATAATGACTGACAGTTGTCTTCAGCAAAGAGGAAAAAGGTTCGGAAAAAGGAAGATGCAGTGCCAGGGTTACAGCGGTTAAGTATATTTATTTAATCAATTACACAATGTGGTTAATTAAACATTAAGGGGTGACATTCAGACAGCCGACAGATGAGGATGAGAAAAAGAGCACTGCTTGGGATCCTGCAGGTAGAGGCTGAATATTGAAACACTGCTGGAAGGCATGCAGATTTGTTCTGGTGAATCTCTAATCCAGCAGCTACATGCCCCTGTCCAGCACCCGCTCACTGAAAACTGTGCCAGTATCTTGACTCAGGACACCCTGGACTTTAAAACTGTTCAAATAATGGAGGTCTTTTTTCTTTATTTTAACACTTAGCCCTACAGCCACCCTCTGGCCCTGAACAGCGTTTCTCTATGGACCTCCTAGAGAGTCCAACTCCAACAAGCAAAAAGTGTTTTTCAGTTTGTTTAATGCTGCATGTAGAACTCTGACATTGTTAACAGTCTGATCCCGCTTTTCAGGGCCAATACAGGTAATGTAATTTGATTAAGGTAGTGTCTTATATCCGCCTATATCTTAGCCATGGGTATTCAATCAACCTTAAATTATACAAGCAGGTTCAAGTAAAAAAACATGCAAGTAATGATGAGTTCTTTAATGATTTAAAATTATATCCTTTCATATTCTTTTGCTGTTACCTTACTTGCTTGCACAATGCTACTGTAGTAAAACGACAACATTGAGGTAAAAACCTCAACCAGTAATAGTTTGTAGGTTATTTTTTCTGGTAGTGAGTCTAATTTGAAACAGAATGCAACTGACTCCATTTATTCATCGTTTTTATATGTTTCTTTTCTTCTATTTGCCTGCGTTGGACTGGACGAACCTTACTTTTCCATACAAAAAGAGTCAACAAAAACAGGCAACACAAGTTGCAGTGAAATATAGATCTTTTGCTACAAACAAAAATGTTCATGTTAGTTCCTGAAATTTAAAACCACTTTTGTTCTATTTCTAGAGAATTTCTGAATCTTGTCTCTTCTTGAAACTTGTCTTTGCCCTCAGTCACCGGCAGATGAATGAGACGCCAATATTCCCAATGCCCTGTTTTCACAGTCACAACTCTGAAACTTTATATCAAAATACTGAAAACAAATGTGATAAACAATGGATGAGCTGTTGCCTTCAGGCCTTGGTGAGGGCACAGATGATAACAAGGACACGTGGAGGTTGCTTGAGCCTTGAGTGACAAGTCTTTATTTCCAACAGGAAGGAATCCCAAGCATCTTTTATTAATTCAGACGACAACTGTTGACTGACTGATTGACTGACTGACTGACTGACTCACTCACTGACTAACTGACTAACTGGGGCAGCTGAGACATGTGAGTGCAGGTGCTACAAACACATCAAAACTTGATCATATCACTTCTGAGCAGGAAAATCACAGATGTATTCAACAAAGAGCATCAACACAGCGCGGAAAAGGACTTATCAGTACAGATGCGCTTTGTTCTCAGTCTTACGTACGGCTGCTCCATCACCTTCCCTCTCACTTCCTCTACTTCAACATAGACAGTTTCTTGTAAATGAATGCTTTATTGTACTGTGAAAAGATGACACTTGTCTTTTGAGCCATTATTGTAAAGATATCTTCACCCACGACTCTTCTACCTTCTATAAGTTAAAGAGCCAAATAATTGATTAGCTCCTGTTCATCAAAGGTTAAGAGGCTGGCTGATTACTTCAGCCTCTGTAATCATAATCCTACATTGTCTCTCTCAATTGCCTCTCCAAGCCACAACAGGTTATTCATTTTCATTCTTAACTCACAACCGGCAACCAGTTTTAAGTCCAATAAGAACATTACCTCAATATCAATAAAAGAGCAAAAATTAAGCAGATGCAGCAAAGTCCCTGACTTTATCCAAGTACATGCCTCCATACTTCAACACATCAAATGTAAGAATAAGAAAAACAGAAAAAGAAGAATCTCAGTACTTATCTGCCCATTTCGAAATCTGATTTTTAAAATATTTGTAGTGAAGTAAATGGTTTGTTCATCTAATCTGTAACAAGAACACCACTGACAATCAGTGCTCCTTACTTTGAAGCCCCATCGACTAAAAAGAAAACACTGCAGTCAAAAGGAAGTTGACAGGGTACTTTTAAGGTACTGGATGTACCCAAGAGACAAGGGAAAGAAAAAAATAATCAAGACAACGGCTGGTAAGATGAAAACTCAGCATCCCAAAGGGACCTAGTTGTGTTCCAAATCCGCTCTATCTATCCCCAGACGCTGGAAAACAAGATGACAGTACCTGTACCCTGTCGTCGGTGACATGAAGAAACATCTTTTTGACCTGTCTGTCGCTCACCTTCCCAAGTGTCGTATTTCATAATACAGTTCAGACAAAAGTTACAACCCTCCATCACGGCACATACGCATACTGCCAGTCATCAAACAGCCACTCTAATGATCAGAATTAACTTTAAATGCCAAAACCATTAATTATGTTTCCAGTAATTTTTCTTTAATGAATTCAAAGGTGTTAATGAACTAGAGGGACGAGTAAAATTTACCAAATGTAATGTACCAAGGCAAATGTAACAGGTTTCCTATAAAACAGTAGTAAATTACAAAAATGATGAGAAAAAAAAGGGATACGAGCAGAAAAAAGATGTCAACCCTGCTAGTATGTCTCTGGACAGTAATTAGCTGACTAATGTAGCAGTGTGCCACCTGCCAGTGCCATGTGAATAATCACTCTGACTGTCGGCAGATTCTGAACCATACATCCGCTGTTTGTGCAGTGGAGTGGAGCAAACTGAGAGCTTTACACACTGCGTGCATGCAGGGAGCACCGCAGCACAGAGAGCTCAGAACACCCTGCTTCTCATTCAGCTAGTGTGCTGCTGGTCTCCCTCAGTGTCTATCAATCCCCACCTCTTTCCTCCTTCCTTCTGTTCCCGCTTGCAGCCCAGCACCACTAACTCAGAGTCAAACAGAGACCCCCCCGCTGGCACACACCGAAGTTCTTATTTCAGGACAGTTTCCTGCCCCCTTCCTCTCTCTCTCTCCAAAGCCCTGCACAGCCATCCGTTGCCTCTGATCTCAACCAAAGTGTTTATAATTGATTCTTTAAGGGATAAGTTCTCTCCCTCTTTTTCTTTCTTTCTCTCCCCCTTTTCCCCCCGTTGCGCATCTCCCCCACCCAATTCATTATTAAAAATCATTTTTGTAAGGGTAGGAGCAGTGACAGGGTCACATGGAATAAATGGATTTTCAGATCTCTTCATGCTCTGAATTTTCCTTGATGTGTTTCCCTCCTCTTTTCACCTTTTGTCCACACTGCGCCTCAAACATCAGGAAACTATCTTGTCAAAAAATGTCTCTATTCACTCTACAATTAAAAATACAACAAAGAGGTCATGTGAAAGGTGAATTTCTGTGAATGTGTGCAGGGGGGTCAGGGTACATATGTGGGCTTCTCAAAAAGTACTGTGACAGAAAGTCTAAGCCTAGCATCACTCCCTCCTTCCTTGCAAGAAAAGCCAACGAAAACTTGACTGTGAGGCTGGCTGCTGTCGAACCGCCCGGGGTGGTGTTTGGTGGTGTTTGCTCTTGTGCTTTTGGTTCGTACTTGGGTTGTGCCGATGAATGATGATTTCAGTGATCGACGAGCATCACAACGATCACCGATAGCTTATGCCTTTTCAAATGTCAACGATATTTGACGTGTTTGCCCTTTAATGTAGTAACTTATAATTAAATGAATATTCCAGTTTCTTTTTTTTTTTTTAGTTCAGTTTCTCAGTTAGTAAAAGAGATGCATTATTTGTGATGACAATTTTGTTTTAACATACCAATAAAATGTATTTGTCATCTTACGGTCATCAGTCAGGTTATCCTTGAAAGAAAGAGCGAGCGAGGCGTGCAAAATGAGGAGGAGGCATACCATGAAAGCCACGACCTGGAGCGCGTCTTTCCACAATCAGCAGGAGGGATCCCGCTGTGCCAGACGAGTCAGGAGCTCTTTCAGGTGAGTCTGCAAAGACTGCACGACGGCTGCCTCAACGACCGGGTCCTGGAGTACAATCACTGACTCCAGCAGGCGCCTACTGCAGAAACTTTTTCTCCAGGTCTTTCATCACAGCCTTGCAGACTTTCTTGATGTACTTGTTTGGAGAAATGCCTTGTGTACCGGTGAGACCCACCACGGTCTGGTTTACCAGCCATTTGGTGTGGGTCACCCACTCCTCCTGGCTCCAGCTCTGGACAGCATGACATTTTGTCAAGACTTTGACTGTCAGCAGGTTTCTGGGACGTTTTTTCTCCATTGGAACCTCAGATACGGTAGCTGTCTCAGGGTGGTCCATCACTGTGTACTGCTTCTCTCTCCTCTCACAGATGTGTACTGTAGGCTACTGGTTTCTGTCTCCAGTGCAGTCTGAGCGAGACTTAATTATGAATCCAAACTATGTGTCATAACGTGTCATAGTGCAGATTCTGGAATGTCAAGACACTTTGGAATGTCACGACACACACACAAACACACACACACACACACACACACACACACACACACACACACACACACACACACACACACACACACACACACACACACACACACACACACACACACACACACACACACACACACACACACACACACACGTTGGTGTTACTATTGTTGTGAGGACACTCTTATGTGCACATAATGCCCCTAGCCCCTTACCCTAATCTTAACGATCAAAACTAAATGCCTACCCAAAACCTATTTCAAGCCTGATCCCAGCGTGTTAGTGTGTATTCAGGTTATCACTCAGGTTATCCTTGAAAGACAGAGAGAGAGGCAACCCAAGAACACATTTGCATTTGCTTTTTTGGTCAATGGGTGCTGTTCACGTGTGTTTTTGTAGGTTTACATAATTGAAAAAGCTACTTTCATCAAAATACTGTACAACTTTATTTCACAACAAAACTGAAAGACAAGACTGTGTCAGGGGCAGCCATGTGGCCTCATTACACTCAAAGAAGGGAATTTTTTTTTCATTAAGGATGCATCCATTATTCAGCAACAACCTAATTGATCCATGTCTCTGAGTTGTAAAGTAATAGCAAATTGATTGATTTATCCTCAAGAGGGAAAGTGGTGGGAATTGTGTGACCAAAAAGAACGGCAGAATCATCGGCTTTGAGCTGATGGATGAGACTGGAATAGCAATGAATAAAAGAAAGGGCGGGGGGGACAAAGATGAGGTGTGTCAAAAACAGTTGATGACGAATGGGAGATTGAAGCATGTTTGAATTTCTGAAATCACATGGCAGGTACCTCAAAAGACTCTCAGCCTCAGCAGTCATCATATTTTATAGCCACTATAATTATATTAGGTCATCATTTTTTAAGCTAAGATATCAGAAGCAAAGCTGCCCCAGCTCAGAACCTACACCAGTATCCTTCCAACAAGGCTCAGCAATGAAATACAGCCTGAATAAACACATCGTGGGGAATTTCAGACTAAACAGAAAAAAAACAGCCATGTTACTCATCTAGAGAACTCTTTAAATGTACAGGGAGGAGGAATGATATTGTTCCTCAATAATTTACAAATGTGAAGAGAGAGTTATGTTTTAGAAAGATTTCAAAACCTACATTGATTCAAAGGGTGTTTGTGAAATTTGATCCATGAGCAGGTGTCTCTGAACGGCTTTCTCTATTGATCTAATCTCATAAACGGCACTTGTCTGTACCATGAAGAATGGACTCTGAGGGTCAATGGACAGCTGAGAAGGAGCCAATAGCTCAATAGAATGATCAGAGTAATTACGTAAGAGTCTGGGTTACACAAAGGTGTAATGTAGCGATGGTGGTGGTGGGCTTGTCACAGACTTGACAGGGAGACTAAATGGGAACTACTGAAAGGCAAATACAAAATGCAGTCTAACATGTCAACAATGTAACCTGAAATCCATTACTAGCAATTAAAAAAATCAGTATCACCTCACAAGCATCTCACTCAAGCTGTCTGTTAATTCTAATTTTAATTTTTTGTCTGTTAATGCATGACAGGCTAACAGCAATTAATGTCAATACCATTTGATGTTGTTAGAGTTGAATACTCAAAGTGTTTTCACTGAGCTTTTGTGTGTTTTTTTGTATCCAGCTATTCTATAGGGATGTAGCTGTAAACAGATACTGTAAGTACAAGATACTTTTTAAGTCTTGCAATAATATTGTTCAAAGTCACTTTATTTCATTATCAGTTCATGTTTTTCTCAATCTAATCATGCTTGAAAGTATTAAAATGTCAAGTAAAATTACTCAAATGTCAACTAAATCAGTAAAAATTGCACTCTGACACTAAAGAAAATGAATCATCTAAGGATGTCTTCATGTTGCTACTTTCCTCACTTGAATGGTGATTTTACATCTTTGTGAATACAGCAGGAGAAATCATGCTGGCAATTAAGAAAACAGAACATCATAGGAGTTGGGTGGAAGTGGAGTGCACGGCCTATACAGGGAGAGTGCACGAACATCACGTGAAATGGCCATTGTCAGGGGCATGGAGAAAACTAGCATAATCGTGATCATTCTTCAAATTCATTCAAGAGAGCCTGAGATTTTGTCTAAACACGACTATGACCTACACAATCTAAAATATCATTACTTCCTTCTGTGCATTTGGATAGAACCCGACATTTTGTTTTTAACAACGAAATAAGAGTGGAAAGCAGGAACCTGTTGAGCTGCCATACTTCATTGTGTCTGGGCAAACAACTGGGCAGCTGGAAAAGGGAGATACAGTGCAGCTGTGCTCTGAAAGGTTAAATGAGCACAAACCTGCGTGTCTCCTGATAGTACTTCTATTGCTGCTACTGCTGTGGCAGCTGCTGTTTTGTGTCTTTGTGTCTCTCTGCAGAACTTGACCACAATGTTCAGTCTCATTCCATGGACTTACCTGGACCTTAGTCTCTGTCTTTCTGTCCCACTTTCTCATTCTTTCTTGTTCTTATTTTTTCTCTCATGTGCCGTGTTCCTCTCTCTCACTTACGCTCTCTGCTAACCCCCTGGGCTTCAGTTTTGAGTCTTGCAAAGTTTTAAGTCTGTCAGAGTTTTCCCCGGTGATTGAAGTCAGATGTGGGTGTCTTGAAGTGTTCAAAATGAAATAACTTAGACATTGTGACATCAATCAACCATCAACATATTATCTGCAGAGGATCCCTTAGGGATACAGTAAGTCAGCCTATGTACTTAACAATTTTCTTTATTATAAACATGTATGACTTCTCCATGTGTCGATGAAGGTATCTCTTTAATTTAATACAAAGTTGTAAAAAATTCTAATTATGGTCTTTGTATTTCACTCACTTTTTAGTGTTTTCTTATTATCTCCTGCAGCTATAGTAGCTGCAGGCCACCTATTAATATTAATTGAAGGTAATTTTCCTTTCCTGCTGTTCTTTAATATCAGCTGAGCTAAAAGATGTCAGCCCAGCTTTCCGCATTCCTAATTAACAAAAGTCTTTCCAAGGAGAAAGAGGAGGCAGGCACACAATAGAGAATTGAGATAGAGGGAGTAACTCATCTGTAACACTTCAAGCAGTAACGACTGAAAAGTGGTCATATGATACTGTATACCACTGGTTATTGGGACCAGTTACCATTAATTGATTACAAGACTGGCCTCTGACACGGACATACTCTACCTCTGATTGGATAATGGTGGACCTGAATGTGAACCTGAAAACTGTTCAATCACTTCTGACAGAGTAGAAACTGTGTGTATGCAAGTCCATACATCCATCAGTAGATTAGATGTTACATTTCAGATTCTCTCCATCTCATCTGAGACAACCTGCATTAAGTGTTACCATTGCTGCTGTCTGACTGTTTTATTGTCCATCATTATGAGAGCACTGATAAGAAGAGGAGTTGCAACTGGAAAGCCTGCATGCCGTATGCAGCTGAGACCATTTGTTTCTGGCTATCTTCCACAGCCAGGGAGCAGCTAGCGAGGCACGGTGCCGATGCCGGGGGTAAACAAGCAGAAGCTGCCGACAGTGTTAATCACAGTTTTACTGCTTCCATGCTCTGGGGTTTGGAGGCAGTGGCTGGTTGGAGTGTTCATCGTCCTCTTTTTTTTTCCTTTTTCTATCACACCAAAGATCCTTTCCACACCATTAGTGCTCTCTGCTGAGCTGTTCCATCCAGGTTCACTATTGTACTAATACAGTAGAGCCCTGTGCAGCACCATCTGCCATAAGCACAACTAACTACGGTAAATGTGGACACATCAGCACATTAGAGGAGCTGCGCCATGTGGGCTGTGTTGCAGCCCACTCCTGTGCTACATGGTTTTACTCGATATGGGGGGGGGATTGCTCAGAGCATGAGATATTGTACCTCAAAGGACCAGTGAAGGACAGAGCGAAAGAGTGAGACTGAGGCCAGATTTACTACCTTCCTTTCAGACACATTCTCTGCCTACAAATATGAATGTTATTTGTTAAACTTCTGGAGGTTCTGGTCTTCTGTTCTGGAGGTTCAGCAGTTTGCTCATGTGAAGTATGTGAGGGTCAGTTTTACATAGGGATGTGTCAGCCTCTTAAGAGAAGCTCCAGCCATTTCAAAGACTTACTTTGCAGAGGAGCTGCACCAAGTTTATTCAAAAGCAAAAAGCACCACTTTGTCAGAAACAAGCATATAGAATCTACTAATGAATGCAACAGAGAGGAGATATTCAGTGATCTATAGCAACTGGACTCATTATAAGACTTTTAAAATGTGAACTAATTTGCAACAAAGGTGGGATTCTTTGGAGACATCAACCGTATCAATAGAGCAGCATCGTCACTAGCTGCCTGCTCTGGCATGAGCAGCTGTTGGCTCTACACAGAGTAGCTCCCTCTCCCACCGGTTGCTATGTGTAACATGTTATTATGAGACAATTTTCTTTTGTGTGTCAGTTTGTGTTTCTTTATCTATTTTTTAGGGATTTTTTAATTTAGGAATTAATTTTGTGACCCTTACTGCATCCATTTTGTTAGCAACAGTCATTTTTCTGAGTTGGAGTTCCATTTCAGGATTAATGAATTTAACATTTTAATTGACTGGTTGAAGCCTTCACCTAGCAGACATTTTCATTGCATTGTTTACACACCTGCTTCACAAACATAAATGCAACAAGACCTGACCTTGCTAATGTAAAAATTACAGTAACTTAACTCACATTTCAACAAAAGGAAATGTAGGAAAATCATTTTTGAATCAATGTGAAAGGGGCCACTCTGACAAACATACTAAGACAATTGCATTGTTTCCAGTGTTTCCCCTACTTGGGGCCCCACATGACCCACCCATTAGACCAAAAAAAAAAAAAAAAAAAAAAAGTTTCCTAATTTGTGTTCATTTCTTTCATTTATGTCTTTACTGTGTTTTGCTGTCATTTATTGGCATGTTCCTCTCCTCTCCTCTGCTCTCGGTTTCACTGTGTTTCTGAGCCCTCCCTGCACACACACACAGCACAGCTGAGTAGAGGAGAGACAGGTTGACAACTCGTTAAGTTAAGTGCAATAAAAGCATTCCAACAAGTGTTATAAATCCCCCTAAAACCAAAAATGGACAGATGTCAACCCCAAACATGGTTGAGAGTCAGCACACTTATCAGCTCCATTTCAAGCACCAGTAAGTAGCCATTGTCAGCCAACAAGCTCTGATCAATATACTGCAGTGTTTCCCCTAGAATTTTTTTAGGGCCTTGTGGGACGCACCCAAAAAAAAAAGAGGCTCCCAAACACAAATTATTATTGATTTCTGAATTAATGTTTATTTGGCATTATTATTGGCATTTTTTTTTCCTTGTACAACTATAGGGGAAACATGCTCCCTGACCAGCACCAAACCATTTACGTCAGTGATTAGTTGGTGAAGAAAGTGAAACATCTGGCAAAGAGAAAGATTTGCTTCTTTTCTGCTTTTTGCGTCGCGCAAAATGTCAAAAGTAATGGTCCTTTTTGTAAATGTCTTGGTATCAGCAAAATACACGTTACAAGCCAACTGAATGAACTACCTAAGGAATGAGGCGAAGTGTGCAGTCATCATCACTGTAAACAGGTATTCTGGCTATTATTAGACAGACATTACCTTAAAAGTACACTAACTGATCACAACCACAGTTACACTATCAGGAGACACTCCACATGCTTCATGCAGCTTAGTGGTTATTATTGCAGCTGTACCTGATAAATCTGTATATAGTGGAGCAGATATAAAGGTCACACAGGTTCCACGTAATAACCAGATCTCTGTAACCATTCGATAGATGAGAAAAACAAACACTATCACACAATCTCCCAGAGCGACACATTTTTTAAATTCTTACTCATAAAGCAAGCGTTATGGCGCTTGCCCAGGGTTCAGCAAAAGACCAAGTTTCAATCTTTTATGAGAGGTTTGCTGAACCTTTCAGAGACTAAACTATCACGCCAGGGCCAGCATGCCCGGCTCACAGTGTACACACATGGTCCTCAGACTCATCTTAAGGGGGAACAGAGGGATCTGGACTGACGGAGCCCCCAGATTGAATTGAGGATAAAAGTCTGTCTGTACAATTCCCTACCTTCTACATCCTGACGTGTCATTTCTCAATAGCAAACTTCAGACGACTGCTCGACTGAGGTCCTATTATATAGATGTCATAATACACTATATCAGCACTGACCTCGTATTACAAACATGCTCAGCTGACCCTGGTCCTGGCAGGCCCCAGCTGGCCCTGCAAAGGACCTTTAACTTTTGACATGCCTGACTCACCACTTTGAAGTCTTCAGCGCTGCACTCCGTGCCTCGGTAGAAGCAGGACAGCAGCATGTCCTTGATGTCGTGGCCTGTTCGGTCGTAGAATTCGCGCATGTTGAAGGGGCGGGGCTTATAGTTGTCAAAGTCAGCCCTCTCCTTCAGGACCTGCAGGACATTTTCCTCCACCAGGTGTGGGTCCCGGATCTCATACCTGGACAAGAAGGTTCTGGGTTTACTTATGTGAACATGACGAAGCACATTCACAAATATGCGTGCACTAATAAACTACCTTTGTCCGATCTCTTAATTCACTTTATTTTGTCATAAACGCAACATAACAGCACAAAATCTGTAATTGTAATTACTTGACCATGGTTTGTTTTGTATTACTGCACCTTTTCTGTGTCTCCAAGAAACCCATCTCAAAATATAATCTCAAAATCACACACAAACTCCTCTAATCTTTTTATGTCTTCTCTTGTTGTGTGAATCACAAGAAAATGTATTTTTTGGAAAGGACTTACTTCCAAATGAATACATAGATATGAATAGCAAAAAACAGAGCAGACATCAAAAAAGCAAAAAGAATTTTCACAGATTGCAATTCTCAACAGTCCATTTTATTCAAACAAAATGATCTTCAAACACTAAATGTTAAGCTACCTTTCAGTGAAAAAAAAAAAGACATGATAGCGAGGAATTCCCATAGAAAGCGGAGCGAGACACAACCGTAGCTGTACCTCAATGAGTTTGGGAGGCAGACAAGTATTTCTGGCAGGACAATAGGGATTAATGTAAAAAATTAACAGAGAAGCAGCAAAAAGAGCACATTCGCCTTCGAACTGAACCAAAGGTACATATGTGCATGCCAGCTCTTCCAGACCCGCAGCATGCTCTCAGAATATTAAACACATGCTGTCCGAAACCCAGCGGCCTAGCTTTGGCACGCCAGCCACCACGGGTTGTGCTGAGTGGGGGCAAAATAGCTTGTTATTTAAAGGAATGGGAGTATTTCTTTTCATGCAATCAAGTTAATCAATCTGCCAAATAATTAGGATTAACTGTGATGGCAGACCGTTTTCATATCGTAAGCATAACAATCGTCATAGTGCTGTAATTCAGGCTGAGGATGCTGCACACTCTGGGAAAAATACATAGATTATTTAAAGTTTAAATCAATGCCAAACACTTCACCTAGCATCTGCTGCATTTTATTCAAGTGCAGAATGTAATAAGGTGCATCATGTAGAGAAGCATACACACTGACTTTCTCTTCTTCTCCATTTCCTCCATCACACAAACACATAAAACACATGACAAATTCTGATTCATTTGTGTGTATCAACAAACACCAAACGGAAACTCAAGTGCAATGGCCGTACTCGCAGAAAGACAACAATGGGGTAGGCATTTATGACAGGCCTCTGCTTGACAACCACCATCAACCTCCAGCACCTGCTCACAGTCATTCGCAGATACAAATTAACCTCAATTAACTAATGTGGCCCTGCTCCGAGAAAGAACGGCCCATTGATGACCGCCGCTGCGTGATGGGCCATCAGTGGTACAAGCATCCAAATTATGGAGTGCTAAGATTAACCATTACTGACAGACACTTATGAGAATAATTTGTTAGAACACACAGTGTGTATCAGAGTGAACAGCACAATAAAATAATGCATAATTGTTTTTTGAATTAAGCAGTAAGGTAAATCATTCCTTCTGTTTCTTCCCAATTAAAGTACACCAAAGAAGTAAAGTCCAGTTTTTGATAGTGCGTCCTGAATTTGTGTTTAATGTAAGAGAGCAGCAGCCATGTATTGTGTTATTGTAATAATTTTGGACAGCTCAATTTACATTTGCAAACATGAATAAGTCTGTCCCAAGCTGGAGAGACCAAAATTAGAATTGAAAAGCATGAGAGACAGCGGGAAACAAAGGCGTACCCGTCTCCTCTGACAATAAATCTGTGAATGACTTTGTAGTTGCTGACAGCAGAGTTATTTCTCATGGATATGGGCACTATTTCAAACCACAATTGGTGGTAAATCTTTATGGATTTTTTTTCTTTTAATTCCACAAGGTCAAGCTTTGTCAGTGTTCATGAACAAGATTTTGTCCCTTGATGATGGGAACAATGTAATTTGATCCATGAATAAAAAATGAAATATTACATTATTTCTTCGTGAGCACTGCCTTAATATTCAACTGGCGATAAAGTTTTTAACTCCTGTTCCAACCAAATTACAAGAAATGTAATATGTTCCACTGCAGCTACAGTGCTGTTTACCTGCTACAAACAGAACGAAATAAAATATTCACCGTGAGAGACAGTATGTGCTGTAATTTGAAATGAAGATTTGTTTCTCTCCCCTGCACTCATACCACTGAAGTGAGATGGGAATCTGTCATGCTTCATGTTGAACAGAGTTAACAGTGCTGTGATGAAAAAGATCGGGACTATTGTTCTGACCAAGCGTCGAATTGAAGACTACACAGTATTATCATCAAATTCAATATCAAAGACTAGGTGTTATAGCTATCATATTCTGCTATTTCACCAGTAATTTAAAGTCACAATCACAGATTATAAACAGTAACATCAGTGAGTAAAATATCAGCATTGCCAGCCCTTAAAATCAACCCTGTCTGATTATTTTGGTTTTGGTTTACACGTTCAATAGGAGTAACAGCTGTCATATTTTGATTTATCTTTTTAAAAAAGGGAATGTAAGAAGAATTAGCATAAGCAGTAGAAACTATACACCATAACAGACTAAGGACAAAACAGTGCATATGACCACTATACTCACAGATTAATGATGAACCCAAGACAGGCCATTTATTAGCTGCTACGTTGTCCTTAATACATCTGGCTGTTGTTGAAACTATATTAAGGCAAATTAAGGTCATGTAAGGTTAATGAGTAACTGCAGCTGTGTGTGAATGTGTGAACAGATCATGGACTGTAAATGTGTGACCTGGCTGGCTTTAGTGTATTAATTACATCGCCTTTTAAAGAAGTACATTGACAAGCGAGATGTGTGGGCTTAAGGAAGAGTGACAGCAGCTCTGAACACAGTTCAACCAGATCTGCCAATCACACGAGCACAGACCAACCTTTATCACAAATTGCCTTCAACTTTTGGGAATACACAAATCATTATTTCATTGACTGAGTTTTTAGTTTAAATTATTGCCCAAGTGGCCTGAAAGCGCTTTAAAATAATTACATTATGCAGCAAACCACGCTGTATGTCAGAGAGAAATATTAGATTTTCCAATTAATCACGATTTCTATTTGACTGATATAGCAATTCTTAAAATCTCAACACCGATCTTGCATTTGTGTCTTTTCTCAGTAAACATGTACATGTGTGTTGAATGTCATGTATAGAGTGCTTACTTGTTTTAAGTGGTTCAGTTGGTGTGCAAGTGTGTAAAACATCTTCTTTGTGGAAAGTGAGTTAATACAATGTGCAAAAAAAAGTTTTGAGTCATGAATAGTTTCAGTCTATGTGGACCCGCCACAGACATCTTGTCAACACAAACAGTGCCGATAAATTAGTGAGCAAACATTCAGTTTCTTTCCTGTCTGTGCGCAACATGATAATTAAAAGTGGATGCCTGTACCTAGATGAGGTATGTGCTGACAGTCGATGTGTAGCTTTACTGGGATTTTTTTTTTTTTTTTTTTTTTTTTTTAAATATGCATAATGATGCTCCCTTATAAGTGGGTTTTCATTATTCTTGCTCTACTGTTTTGCACATGTAGACCTAAGAGAAATAAATAAATAAATAAAAAATTATATATGTGTGTGTGTGTGTGTGTGCCTTGCTTTAGTTGTTTTGCATTTACCAAAGAAAAATACATCCGTGGTCCAGAGTTTTATAACCAGGATTATGTGTTTATAATTTAACCTATAATGTGCACTTTAAACAATCTTATATTCAAGGAAACAACTGCTCACTTGTTGAATATAGAAAAAATTTAAGTTCCCACGAAAAATTCTGAGAAGTACTTGGTATTAATCTGATCAGTATTTATCTGATGTAACTGAATTGAATGGAATCAAAATTAATCGATTTTGGACTTTCTGAATCGATCAAATCAAATCACCGAGAGAGCAGGGAGAGGAAAGGCTGGGAGGAGTGAAGTGGTTTGCTTTCGAGTCTCATGCTAGCGCTAGATTGGTTTCCAGAACTTGCACTCGAAGCATAACAGAACTTGGCTTTAAATACAACTGATATAGCATTTGCAATTGACAGGAATTCTAACGACTGGAAAAAGCTAGTCTGAAGCCCTGAAAATGACAGGTTAAATTGCACAGGCCAGTGAAATCACAGCTCAAAATTACTTCAGTACCCTCGCCCACACAGGGACTACATCACAACACTGTCATGTTTTATTCTAATAAGAGAATACAGCCTGTTGTGGTACATTCTGAACTTAATTGAATTTTATCCTGAGCCTGTGTCTTATAAGCAACACAAAGCTGCCAGGAGAGCACTTAAGACGCTGTGCTCAGATCCCCGAGTCAGGAGGCTTTAGTTGAAGCGCATACAATCACAATAATATGGGTAGATTTTTAATATTGCCCTGCCACTGCTCCCTAAAGCAATCACAGCAAACTCGCTACATAGGGGTGGGGGGAGACTAAATTGGATTATGGGCCACAAGCACTTTAATTTTCTTGCGGGGACTAAAACGAATGAAGGAGCATCTGCATCACTTCGTCACCTCATGAGAGGAGCAAGTAAATACCAGTAACCTCTGATTTTCAGAGTGAACTTTGACAGTGAGACTGTGGTCACAAAACTGTTCCGTCTGAGGACTTCACATATTCAGTTATATAAAAAAAAAAGGAATAAAAAAATCTTACTCCACAGCAGCTCATACTCCCGTTGTATTAAGATGGTGTTAGTACCTCAGGCTGTGTGACAACAATGAACACATCTTAGTGTTTCCAACAGAATTTGGGATTTGGGGGAAAAGGAGGTCTACAGTATTCAACATTAACAAGAACAGTAGCTTTCTTCCATTGTGCTCCACTGCAAGTATTTTACTGCTTTGTGGCAAATAAAATTACTGAACAATATATGCGGCTCCACTGCTTCACATTGTGTCAAATGAAAAGCAAAATGTGATTGGATACTGAGCCCAGTCGTGGCATATGCATACTGCATGCTCTTATGGGCACATGGGCATGCAGAGAGGGCCGGTAAACTCAGGGATTTCTCCCAGAGCTCCCAATGGCTGGATTTGATGTATTTGGGAAAATGAGAGAGAGAGAGAGAGAGAGAGAGAGAGAGAGAGACAGAGAGAGAGAGAGAGAGAGAAAGAGAGAAAGTGAGGGGCAAGGAGGGGATGAGCGAATCAATGTGCCGCACACAGCTCTACAATTAAATAAGATTTTACCCATTTGAAAAAATAAAATAGAAGATCAATATGTGGCAGTCAATGTTGTTACTGTGTATGGGAAACACTGCATCTTGATATAATATCAGGTAATTATCCAATTAGCTCTAATTGAACTCACACACCAGAGAGGACAGGATTGTTTTTTTGTGCAGTGTCCTTGAAAATGAATGAGTGGAATGATTTTCCTGGTAGCAGTGTTTTGACAATCACATCTTAATGATGGTGCACCTGTGGCACACACTCATTATGCCATTTTGGTCAAGATCATAGAATTGCAAACAAGGGCGACCGAGAGGCGAAGCAAACACATGTCTATCATACTGATGAGCAATCACATAAACAAACAATGAAAGCAAAATACAGTAATCATATTTGGTCTGTTAGAAAAAGTTTACCAATACTAAAATGCCTACTTATGTCTCTCCAGTAGTAATCTTATCTTTGGTAAACAATCACTATATAAACAATATAAATTCAAATCTACCCACATTTGAGAAATAAGCTTTATAAGCAACTCTCTGATTTTGTGTTTCCTGCATAATGATCTGGCCTCACCATGTCCTTCCATAAGCACTTTTTTTACACCACTCAAATCCTGATTAGGACCTGTGATCTTGCTGAGACAGATAATACCGTCAGAGTTATGGAGCATTACATTTTGTGGCACTTCACATACACACTGCGTATGTGACTTTGGAGCATGTTTGCAAGCTCAGGAGACATGTTCAAGCTTGAGAACTGTGTAAGCAGAAGACTCGCTACTCTGACTTTCATGAGCTGATTCAGCATTTTTGGCAGCATACACTATATTACCAACACCTATTCCAAAATGACCTTTCTTTTGTTAATTATCATATAATTGCCTCTGCGACATAATAAAAAATAAAATTGAGCAATTTACTTGTAATGTTCTGCACTGCTGCACTGCACTGATTGTTTTTTGGGGGATTTTTTTGTGCAGAAACTTCTTGATTGGGGTAAGTTCAGGGGAAGTTATTTGTAGCTAAGCAATGAATTTCACAGCATCAAAGACAGCCTGGCCTCAGTGATATCACTGCTTCCTCCTGACACTGATTTACACAAACTCACAGCAACATAACACTTTGTTTTCCGTCTGCCCTTTTCTAACAAAACGAACAGCATGTCACTTGATATCCTGAAGTTTACCAATGAAATGTTTTTCCCCCAGTCAATGTTTTATCTAAAAGCAGCGTCTACAGGAAACCCTGAGAACTTTTTATCTACAAGTTAGACTCACGTTGCTCCAGAGACTGACCTGCTAACAAAGTCTTGTCATATTTTAAGAAAATAACACATACTGCACCAGTCTCTAAGAAAGTAAGCGGACACTTCCTCCAAGGCAAAACTGAACAGAGGAGAGGCAAGAAACAGTGTGAGAGATGAGAGAGTGTTAATCAGCGAGACAACTCTGTAGCTTAACAAACAGCACTAATTACACAGGGATAAAGACTTGTTCATCATACAGCTTACGAGACACAAGTTAATTGCCTCTGCATGTACTCCCCTCCCTCCATCAAAAGTCAGCTTGTTCCAATGTCACTTGGAGCAAGTGCCACTGCTTTCATTTTCCTGTTTCCTCTCTCTTCCTCATTCTGTGCTGTTTGCCCTCATGTTTTTCACATCTCACTTCTTCCAGGAAATCTGGCTGAAACCTGCTCCAATATATCAAAAGACATGGCAGCCTTTTGTTGATATTTTAATGGTCTGCCATTACAGCTGACAGTACAAACACAGAGAAACAAATCCATGTAGGATGTAGACACTCTGGTTGAAATCTACACCATACATAGGACTAGAACTGCAGCCCCGAGCAATGGAACGTATTTCTTTCCTGTAAGGTTATCACCTGTAATATGGATGTATAGAGGTCACGAAGCAACGATATTCAGTATGAAAACGGGGAATTGAATTTATGTCATCCTAGCATGTACCGCTCTCCGACTGTGCCTTGGGCTGCAGAGCTGTGTGGATCAATATACTAAAAATACCCTGAGTAATGTGTTCAAAACTATGTGTTTGTATTAGATCTTTTATTTTTGCATGAGAGCAGTGTGTGTGTGAGTATGTGTGAGTGTGTGTGTGTGTGTGAATTTCATTGCTTTAGCTGTGAATACAGAGTGGAGGACGGTCATCTGTATTGTGCTGCTAAACGTGATCAGAATACACTGTGTGGAACAAAAAAGAAAAAGTTAAGAAATTTAAAGTCAAAAGTTTCAACATCAACGGTGAGCTTGTCATGGCTGCCAAAAGACTAAATGATCAAAGCACAGCAGAAAACAATGAGTGTAAAGGGAGGGGATGGCAGCTGTGAATCACACACACACGTCTCCACACTTTGTCAGCAGGGGATTTAAAAATCTACTCCTCTACTTATCCAATATTGAGATATTCATATCACATGAAATGTAAAATGATGAGGCAAGGAATTGCACTGGCGGCATTTTCTCCTTCATCATTTTACATTAACCACTTAGAAATAGCTCATCCATCATCTGTTACCTGGGGGATTTAAATGATCTGCGATAAGATGTGTTCTTTATCATTAATTTTTCTTTTTAAATCAAAAACTGTATCAACATATTGCAGCAGATTACTATTAGGGGTATATTTCATATTGTTGAATAGGGTTTCATACATACATCAGCTTATGTGCAGTTTGCATTTCAGATGACATGATCAGTAATGTCACTACATTACTAAATAACCAATTTTAATGTCGCTTTCCCCGCTTTCAGAAAACACCCTTTCATCTGTATCTTTTTTTCCTCAATTACCTCAGGCTAAGGTCAGTCCAAGTTCACGTTCACAGAGACCCTTAAAAGACTTTGCATTTTTTGTCCATGTTGTTTTAACATCTCCCAGCGGCTACAGCAATAAACAGTGAGAGAGGTGTCAAAACAACAGTGCTTTGCACCTCCATGTGACATACAAGATTTCACGATTTAGACATTAAAGTAAATCTAAGTTTTCATGTCCACTAGGCTAAAACCAAAATTTTAATTTCATGTAACTTCAACATTCACTTACAGATATAAACTACTGGGCCTCACAAATAAAGCATCGCCACTGCTCCCCTTTATAAAATATCTAACAAAGGAGTTTCAGTCTCTCAGTGTCAGTGGTTTCAGGGATTTAGTGATTTAATGGTCCTCAATTAATTTTATTGGAGTAAAGTCGAGTTCAGTTACATGATAACTGCAGTAGAATGTACCCAAATTAAAAATGTAATGTTGTTTCAGCATGTTTCAGTCTTATCACTGTTATCTCATATTGTGCACTGGACACAGTCAGATCCTCAATCAACAATTGCTAAATCTTCACAGATGGGTTTCCCTCAGCAGCTAGTGCATCTGTTTGGGATTCTGAGTGCTGAATACTGGTTTGTTTTATCCTACATAGAAGAAACTGCCCTGTGTTACTGAATGAAAGGAAATCAAAGATCAGGAGATATCTGCCATAAAAGTACTTTTTCATTGGCTGACTTGCCTCTGACATCATGCATACCAACAGGTAGACTCTGTTGTATGCTATGGTACAGGCAGCCCTGAAACGCACAGGTGAAATACATAGGAGGCAAACACACACACACACACACACACACACACACACACACGCACACACACACACACACGTACACACACCTGCCGTTGAGCAAGGCAAGGAGCTCCCCAGCGTGGTACAGATCGTTGCGGGTCACCCGGCTGAAGCGGAAGGAGTTGAGGTTGCAGAAGGTGACCGAAGGGAACACCATCATCGGAGCCGCGACCTCGTCCAGTTTGGTGACATGGGGGTACTGGAAGTACAACTGCACCCGGTCCACGCACACCATCACCAGCACACCTACGGAGCCCAGAAAGAACAAAATCCACAGGCTGCGCTTGATACACATCCGCTCATAAGTGAACATGTGCGAGATGCCATGCAGCGTGGATCTGCTGGCAAAAACTTCAATAGGAGCCGGTCTCTTGTAGTCCATATCCTCCGAGTCCGCTTTGAGATCCATTATGTCCCCGGGATGAGTTTAGATGAATCAATGTCGCAAAAAGAGCAAACAGCCTTTAAAGATAAGTAGATGCTTTATTAATGGGAAGGAGGTTAGTGTCTGCAAGTTCACGCCCTTCTACGCATGTATTTCTCATGCAGTCTGTGTGAGATGTTGCGTCACTGAGAGACAGCCCGACATTCAGAGCATTTTACCCAGGATATCCTCAAAATACCCTGTGCTTACGTGAAAACACTTGGAAAAAGTATAGGTATGGAAAGCATGTGTTGTTCCTCGGCTGGGGTCACAGTTTCATAATAAACAGCCCGGTGTGGAGCGCGCATGGACAGATGCCAACGCTGTCCTCTCCTCCTCGCACACTTCTGTAATATCACCGAGTTGATATTTGGCTTCCACGCTCTTAACAAAAAGCAGAAACACTGGGCAGGTCAAGAGAAAAACACAGATCACGGTTGAGAAGGTAGAAAACAAAAAGACAAATCACCTCGGCGAGGAAAACAAGGGAATCTGATGAAGAAAAAAAAACAAAGCGGTGGTGTATTCTCTGTGTATGTGTGTGTGTGTATGTGTATGTGTGTATATATAAATATATATATATGTGTGTGTGTGTGTGTGTGTGTGTGTGTGTGTGTGTGTGTGTGTGTGTGTGTGTGTAAGGCAGAGAGTAGACTGGCTACATGGCTTTCCCCGCTCTTCATAGGCAATCCAAACACGTGCAGAAAAACAAATACCCGATGATTTCTCGCCTGTTAGCGTTTTAAAAGCAGTCGTCCGGATGTCCTGTGTTTTCCACAGCCAGGATAAACAGCTGCATCACAGAGGAGCTGGTTCTGTCAGATAGCTGCCTCGGTGCGCCTCTCCTCGCTTGCATGCATCCATTCCCTCCTCCGACTGCCTCCACAACAATGCAGGGATAATTACTCCGGTTTTATTTGGATTCCCAATCGCTTATCCTTGAATAACAAATTCTGGAGAAAAAAAAATGTTGACCTGGGCAAAAAAAGAAAAATACAAATCCCGCCCGAGATGCTTAGCGCTATGAATTCAAGGAAAGCCACCTCAGAGGCGGTCGCGGTGTGCCCGGATCAATTAAATTCGCCCCAAACAGGAGAGAGCAAGGATAGGACGGCATGTGTTTTACACCGGGTGACGAAGTCCAACGTCGGTGTCATTCCAGCAAAGCTTATATTTTACCCAGAAGCGAGCTATTGTACTACTGAGCATACAATTTAAATGATGACGATATGCTATGACTCAAGAATTAGTCATTACCTTAACCGCTGGCAATTTACACACTCCTGTGTTTCTCTGAGTCCTCTTGAGCTAGTCGAGATGACAAGCTAGCTAGCATCAAGTTTTACTTTCCACATGTGAAAGTTACTGTTTTTATTTAATAAAGTTAACTGACACAACGTTACATTGTTATTTACAAGAGACGTACAATAAGTTATTTTACCAGGGTTTTTCAAGTTAAATTGGCCCCGGTACTAGGAGAATGCCAAATGTTCAAACGTAGTGTTAACGTCAGGTGTGTAGCTATTGTACGGAAGCCGTTGAGAGCAAGACAAAATAACATTTCGGGAAAAAAAAAAAACATTTTTTAAAAAGAAGAAAAAAATAAAACACAGCAGCATTGCTGCTTGTGGGAAATTTACCAAGAAGACCTTAGCCTAGCTTAGATAATTAATACAATGTAGCATCAAGCTTTGCACTCTACTGATGAAACCTAGGCTAATATTTCATTTTATGAAGCAGAATGATGAGAAAAATGTTATGTACAAGAGACAAAGTTAGCTTGGCAAAGGGAAAGCCAACTGAATTCAAATTGAGGTAATGGATAGCTTTAGAGATTTACATGCAACGAATGCAGCAACAAAACCACAAACATAATGTCTCACTAAAGACATCAGACTTACTGCTCATAAGAAATTTGGCTAAAACTATAATTTTGTGGCTAAAATAAGATTCACAAACATATTTAGCATTTTACAAGTCATTTTAACATGTTTTTGCACTTATAAACATCTCCTAAATTTGTCAGTTAGGCCTACTTGTTATATAATGTTGGCAAAAATGGATACATTTTGCATGACTTCTCAAATTGCTTGTGTTCATTTGTGCTATGTCCTTACAGCATGATGAACACATTTTTTCACGGACATCTTTTTTTAATCTTGAGTAATCAGAAATGTTCCCCAGGTTAAAAGGAGATTTACATCTTTTAGTATTCAGTTGGCAAAGATGTTTAACACATGACTCACCACACTTGCATTTAGCATGCTGGCTTTTTATTTTATTATTTTATCTATTTTGAGACATTTCTCAAAGTAAGATACTTATCCTTCAGACCAACACATGTTGTATTTAGTGCAAATTGTAAGACCAGGGTCAGAGATTTTTTTTTGAGTAATAAGTTAACAAAGATGTGTCTGTGCACATGGCCTAGCACAATGACATTTTATGTATTTGTCCTCATTACTGGTGATTAAATGGTCTTAAACGTGACTTTTGAGTGTATTCATGTGTAATTTATGAGTGGAAAAGCTGTATTTCTGATACATCTAGTAACACACGACACTGTCTATGGGTAAATTCAAGAGAGTAAGTACTGGGTCAGTGAAGTAGCATTTAGTTTTGGCAGCATATCAGTGCAGTTCTAGAGCTGACCAGACAGTTACCGACAGAGGAGCATTTGGTCAGCTTGTAGTGGAAGCGTCCCATTAGGGCACAGACACATTCTAGTTAAATTTTAAAAATAAAATAAAAAAGAGGTTACCTCAGCACTCAACAAAACAGGGCAGAGGTCCACATGAGCAACTTACTCTGATCACAGGAAGTTTAACTAAAAGACAAAAGTAACCTACAAGGAAAAGATATGTAACACATTACTTTAGCATTAAATATGTACTGTAAACACAAATGCGATCAGACATGATTGTACATAAACGCACATGTGCTGATTGCAGAAATACAGTACTGTATGTTTGTGCGTGGAGGTGCACAGTTACTTTGTAAAATGCAGTTTTAGATAATATATAAACATATACACATACACATATGCATACTTATACACGGAAAATTGCACACATATAGTACCTGCACATATGTTGTAGACATTAGCACATATTGTATTACATGAGCATTAATGCATGTTTTACTGAATACATGCATGTACGCATACACACAGTTCACAGCTCACGCAAATCTCTGAACAAATCTATTTTCTCCCCTGACCAATTCTATGTAGTTGACTGAATGGAACATCCAAATATGTCAGAGTGAGTGAGTGAGCCAAACACAGGCAATAAGGCAGATGTGTCGCAAGACTGCCAGTGCCAAATCTGTCATAGAAACCGTATTGCCAGGAGGCAAGGGTAGCTCACCCATGAAATTGTTCATAATGCGTCCATAATTGCCATTTGCCATAGTATTGACTGTGACAATGTGGTAGTCATCTATAAAGCCTGCATCTTATATTGATGAGCAGTGCTTGGAAGATGAGCCATGCTCTGATCCAGTGAGGTGATGTGAATTCTGGGTAGACACTGTACAGCAGTGACACACATGGGTTTCATATCACAGTAGATATTGAATTACTGAGGTGCATTTTGATAGCAGGTGCTCGGCTGTACAGTTACCCAAATTTAGCTTTTATGATGGTTGTCGGTGCCACAGTGATGCCAGAGTAGCTTACTGAAAGGATACTTGAGTCCACTTACATTATTCTGAAGACTATGATAACAGAATGCCCCTCACAGATATCTGGATGAATAGGCCTTTCCGACAGTCGTTTTTCGGTGCTGCCTTCTTTGCAGGCTGCTCTATCGTTCAGCTCTGCCTAGACTTTCCTGCTGTCCAGCCCTGCTCATGAATATATATCCACCCTCTGACACTATGAAAGTGGGTCTTTACTTTACAAAAGACATTTTCAAAGCTTTCAACAGAAGTTGAAAAGAATGTTAGATTTATTGGCAGCACTTCTGGTGCTCCCTGAAAGAAGGATGACTTGATTATACTAACAGATCATCAAGTAAGAGATAATGTAAAAATGAAACCACTGTTCATGCTCAATTACTCTGAATAGTAGTTATCTTTGTGCTCCAGTAAGAGTAGTGAACAGTAAGAGCTCCGCATTCAGAAATTGAAGTACAACTTCAACTTGCCACCACTTCCAAATTGGTTCTATAGGTTGAAATTGTGTATGTTTTTTTAAATAGACAATAATAGACGTCACAAAGTCTCTGGAACAAAATGCATTAATAACAGCTAGCCCTTTTTGTATGCTTCCACATAGACATGTGAATATAAACAGCAAGAGGTTCTGACTAGTTCCCACTTTCCTCCTCCATTTCTTCAGCTATAAACAATGATGTCAACAGCCTTGTGACTGGCCAGTTCTTGAAAAGTACACATGCTGATGAATTCATCACCTCTCTGAAGAAGTATGAGAGAAAGCCTTACAAGAGTGAATACGTTGAAAGCTGCCACAAGGCCCCAGTGTGGGAGCTTTTGCAATTGTCAGTTTTCTGAAACTGCTATGATTGTCCCTTAGCAGCCATAACTGAGCACATTTCCTTCACCCTTCCAAAACAAAAATATCCAAAAGCAAAAGTTCAAGGAATGGATTAATCAGTGTGTGTATACATAAGTTAAGCACATCCACTATGTGGCAGCCAATATGCTGATACGAGTTAAGGGCAACTGTAGCAGCTCTGTCCTACTCTTTAGTGGATTTGGGGAAGTTTACGTTAACCGAGATAGCATTACATTTTTACATTTTCTCTTGTAAAAGGGAGACATTGTTTGAAAATAAAAACATAAAATATAAACATAAATGTAATCTATTTGTTGCTGCTCTGCTATTCTGTTATGGTTTCAGTTCCCTCACCTCCTCGTGTTACTTTCCCCATCAGTTTCTCAGAGTTAATGCTATCTACAGCTGATAAAATCTGCTAGTGACAGTATTCAATTCAGCCAACACAACAGTAACTGCAGGTAGAAATGAGAAGCCTTTTTTTCCCGCTCAAAACCTATTGAAATTAAAGAAATTTTAAAGAAAATGAGTACAAGTACTGAGTTGTAAATCTGCCACGTGTGCAGTGCTAAGCTTTACAGACCTAGCAACAATACCTAAGCTTTCATACACATGTTGTCCCCCATTCATTATAACCTAACCCAATATAAAAACAACACACAACAATGCACCATGTGTCTAAATTCAACACTGATTGGTCTGTATGCGTGTCAATGAATTGTTGCTAGCCTATGAGTCATAGGCAAGAGTCATAAGCTGTGTCTCAATTCAGGGACAGCATCTGTCAGAAGACGTGGTCCATGACAGTGTGGCTTTAGTAGCTGTTGTAGACCGCGAAGGCCAAACCAAAATGAGGGGTTCTGGCCAACGGAGGATTTTCGCTTTGCATCAACAACTGTGCCTGCCTTTACCATCGTGTCAAATACAGCCTCTGAAGGATGCGTCCCCTGAATTGGGACACAGCTATAGATATATAGATATAGATATATAAAAAGCTGGTGACTCTTTCTGACAAAACCTGTCAGTTTGCTAACAGTTAGCTGTCATGCTCAAGAGACAGCTGGTTTTTGCTAAAAAGCTCTAGGAGGTTTACTCCTTCCTTTGTAAGGTACCCAGCATTGAAATGCTGCATTGGGTAGGTTTTTTCAGAAGGTATCCTTAGCCAGACATAATTGTTCTCCATCCCTGCATGAAAGTGTGGTACACTTAACAGTCCCAGTTTGGGACTACATATTAGCTAACAGTTGAATAACGCGAATTGTTTCAATACTAATCTGCATGTTTTTAGGATTATTGCATACTGTTTATAATATATATATATATATATATATATATATATATAGCATGGTAGTACTACTATGTGGTACTTTTCATGGAAAACTGGTTCATGTTGGCACATGGGAAACAAGAGGTTTGTCTACATAACACTTTGTGAGGTCAAGTCTCCTTTAATATTTCATTTGGATTACACTGGTGGTGTGAATAAGATACACATGGGAAGATTATCCAGTTCTTCCTCTCCCCTCTTGTGTCCTCCTTCCTTTCAGCTCACTCCATGCAGACTGGCTTTTACTTTGGCCAAGGCTACGTGGTGTGCCAACCAACTCAGAGGGAGCTGGCAGGGAATGTGAATACACTCTGGGGTCCCATTGACAAGTCTCTTTAGTTATCGTTGGGCAAGCAGGACACAGGGGGAGCAAGAGGCTCTTGACCCTGATGATTTGAGTCCGTTTCAAGCCCACACCCAGAATCTGCTTCCATGCAACTGTTGTCTTGGCAATGGTCCAGAGCATGACATCATCAAAAGGGTGACAGACAAGGTCTTCATAGACAGATGGTTGTTAGATCTAATAATGAGTATCTGCAGGTTCCAGCCCAGACAAATGCATACTACCCTAGCGGGTAATGATCATTATCAGTCAAGGACGCCTTCATTTGAAAGCAGGGGAATCCATCAACAGACAGCCTCGATACCCCCAGTTGAGCTCTTTGTGATGCAGTTCACCAAAATGCCATCTCACTCAAGTGATGTTATACTTATCTGTGTGCAACTTTGAAAGGGTAATACTTCTGTACTTTCCTGGCCCTGTAACCTATTATTTTTCTCCTAGTAGGTGTTTCCAGACCAATCATGCCAGGGTAATGCTCAGCAGAAAGTTTACAACCCTCCATGCATTTATTTTTCATATAGGCAATTGCCAAGTCAGGCCCTTGTGGGAATTGCATGCAGAAATAATTCACACACCAAATGATAGATGATTGTTACTTAGGTAGAAAATAGCCATCCATTCTTTGATTCTCAAGTTTGACATGCGTCTGTTTAGTGACTAACTCTACAGTTGGAATTTGGAGTTATTTCTAAAAGGCCTCACCATTATATCTCAAATCACTTAGATATCAGTGTCAGGTTGGCACAGATGAAGGACATGGTAGAATGCAATTTGTGGATGAGGAGGCAGTGTCATCTCACCACTGCTATTCTACCCCTGTTAGAGTGGTTGATTGGGTCTGAACATGGGTTATTCATCCGTATCTCCAGTTCAATACAGCATCAGGTCTCTCCACTGAAAGATTGATTCTCTTCCCGTATAAGAAAAGTTTTAGAATCATCGTCAAAAACAAACTTTGTGCGCTCACAGCCTCAGGCTTGATCCAAGATGAGTGTCATGAGATATTTGAAGAGCTGGTAATGCGAGACCTTTACACTTATTTTACACTTACTGTGTTGACATTTTAACAAATCAAGGCATCGAGCAAAACCAGTGAAATGTTTCACTTAATGCGCTGTTGTGAGTATTTTGGCTCGCAGGCAGATCCTCTTTCACCGCTGACGTCTAGAACAGCACAGCTACATTTACGTTTTGTATTTTAGAAGGTTAGGCAATGATTGCACTTCTTCTTTATATTTCTTATGTGCAAAACAAGCTGCTCAGAATAGCTGCTAATTGCTTATTTGGTGATGACTTGTGAGCTCATTTCTGCTGCGCAGTTTTGAGTGATTGGCTATTGTCCACAGCTGAAGCCCCATTAAGGGACAGCATGGGAACTCAACCTCAGTCCCTTGCACACCAACCTCCGCTCTCCTGAGGGGTGCAGAAGAACATTTAAATTAGCCTTAAGAAGGAATTAATCCTAATGACTTCTATTCATTAGCAAGTAATTAAATATTCACATGCAGGCCTCACTCCAGCCCCTAACACCCCCTTTTTGTCTTTGTGTATCTCATTGGTGGTCTGCTAAACAGTACTCTGCTATACTTGCGAGGAAGGCAAAAGTAATTGCATTGTGCCACTGCATGTATGAGATATGGGCTTAGCAAAATGGGCACCTAGTCGATAATATGACATGAAAGGAATTAGTTTTCATTGAAGAGATAATTGAAAATTAAATCGCTAGCAATTACTTTTTAGTGCTGACCATGAACAGTGCTTATATGGGTACTTATTGTGAATGAGTTCACATTGATTTTGATTAGAATTTGAAATACAGGATTTTCAAGCACTGTATTAAATTTTCACATGTGAAATGCTAAGGAATGTTTCAAATAAAATGAATTTTTTTAAAAAAGCAGCAGGCATGGGCCTTAATCAATAGCTTTAACTCACATTATTAGCTCTTGAGGACAGAATGAAATACAGAAGCAAGACATGAGTAAAGCCTGCACTACTATTAAGAATGGATCAGCATGTATTTTCAGTGAAACCAGACGGATTATCTGAGTGTAGTAGTCAAGGGGAGCAGGAGACAAAAACCTATTGCATCCTACTCCCAATATATGCAATTTCAGTGAATATGGTCCATTTACTTTAAGCTTTGGTATAGGTCCATTGCACTGCAACAAGTTAAATAACACACAACTCTGTCTCATTACAGCTAAAGCTCTCCTCATGGGAGCAGCAGGCTTTATATCAAACTATAAATGCAAATCTTTTAAAATGCAATGGTTTGGAAATAAAACCTGCAAAGGATTTTTTATTTTATTTTATTACAGCGATGATCATGTAAAACGTCTACAGCATCTTTTGATCATGTGTATTATATAACAAGCACAACACTGGCCATCCATTGAGTCACCATTCTAACTTCATTTCCTTTGACTATTCAAAACTATTGAGGTCCAAGTTAATTTTCTCCTCTCTAACTTCCCCTCATAATGTAGACAGTAGTCATGCATGAAAGTAATATTGCACAGACCAGTGAAGCTCTGAGATTGCATTCTCTGTCTCTCTGTGCCTCCAATTGTCAGTGGTAAAAAGTGATTGACAGAATACACAATAGATTTGGAAATCAGACGTTTGCTTAATGTCAGAACTTTGTTGTTAAACTCGTATCATCTTCAGACATCAAACAATCCAATTTCACCACATTAATCCATCTCTGTAACACATCTGACTTAATGTTACCTCTGATGGTTTATTACATTGTGGAGAAAAAAAAAACGTGTTCATTTTATGAAAGAATTGAACAATTCATACAGTGACACATAGTCTACAAATGAACAAGTAACTGTCATCACAGCACACTTATTCAAACTGACTGACGTTCTCTCTGTTAAATTGTGCTAATGGACATATAGTTATTTTCTCCCATTTCCTTCAAGGAATAATTATGTTGACAGCCAATTACAGGTACGAACGCTTTACAACACCTCTCGCTGTTGTATGTGGTTGTTTTAATTAGATTTCTATGTAACACCGATATCACTATCCATGCTGCTTTTTACTCGCTGTATGGAAATATTGCAAAATATTGTATACAAAGTTCATTTTAAAGCTAGTTTCATCTCTTTCATTTCTTGTTGTGTGATACTTTTGAGTTGGTAATTTTAATGAGCATTTCCAGTTGAAGAGTAGATATCGGATTTTCAAGGCCATCTAACAACCCAACCATTGGCACACATGATGTGACAAGGATGAAGCAACATGGTAGGCCAGTTTTTAATTACCTTTCCACCTCCCTCCACACTCAGTGAGGGAGGCTTGGAGCGGCAGCCTCCTTTTCCACTCCAGTAGACCCTATCACTGCTGCAGCCGAGGGCCAGGACCCGGCAGTACGGCGGCAGCTGAGACCAAGGCAGAAGGGGAACACGGGAGAGGGAACAGGCAAGCAGCTAGAGGTGAAAGCAGCAGCAGCCACTGGAGGACGGAGATGGATGAACAGTACTCTACAGGATCAATCAGGCACTCGTAGCCACAGCAGATCATCTTTCTCCAGGAGCGTGTTACTGCTGCTGCACCACTCTGTCCCTGCCCCCCATAAACCACAGCACCCCACTGCCTATATGGCACCTTTTCACCAGATATATAGAGAGAGGTAGAGTGAAACGAGAGAGAGGAAGGAAACATGAGAGGGAAAGTTAGCTGGTGAAGCCTCCTCAGAGAGAGAGAGAGACAGAGGGAGAGAGAAAGAGAAGGAGTGGGGGGTAGTAGTAGGATGTATTGATTGTTTTCACTGTGATATAATTGCAATTAAAGGTTGCAAACAGCTCAGTGGATCAGTTTCTTTGCTGTCACCCAGCAGGACGCATGGCAGCATTGATGCATCCCTACACATTTCCTCAGCCAGCAGGGAAAAGTGCTAATACACTGTCAGTCCCTGTAGACTATGTGTAGATTACTGGTGTGCAGTAATTTAGCTCTGCAACTCCATATAAACAAAGTACTTTACTGAAAAATAACACCACAGCCTCAAAGAGATGGAAGAAGTAGCTAGTTGTTATACCTGTGGGGGGGGTCAGAGGGAGACTAGTATCTGGATTTGAGATCAGATACAGATCAAGAAAAGTACATTTATATTAAAGTCTGTTATTTGTGCTCGTATTAACATCAATATTCCCCTACTACCCTTTTGTCCTTGATACTGCAGCTCTTTCTGAACCATACAAATGCTATACAAATGTGGGAGAGTTCTGTGAACAATCACAAAGAGCCTCCAGTTAAAGCTTTGAGTTTCAAGATGTTTATTGTTCTTTTAGACAGTCTTGGACTCTTGTGCAATATGTTGGCCTACAAAGAAAGAAAGCAAAGCAAAGGTTTCTATTGTAGGTTTCAATTTTGAAGCCTTATGAGAAACACATGGCTCCACTGAAAATGTCCATTCTGTTGAAAAATGGTTAAATGATAACTTTGAACAAATCAAGTTTGTACTGAAATTAATGGCAAGAAGTGTTACTGTGCACAGTCCAAATGATTAAACGTCTGCCAATATTCTCAAATTAAATGATTTTTAATGTGATATAGTTCGCTCATAGTGATTAACAAACAGAGAATTATCACCTCACTCCGCAGTTCCCCTCAACAAGTGTTGCATTTTTCAGGTCATTGTTTTGGTATTTCAGCTTGCAGGTGATGGTTCCCTCTCACTGGTCTCATCAGCCTCATTTCCAGCTGCAGCAGGCAGCTGTTTTCTGTGTAAAGTCTGTAACACCCCACTCTACACTACCTACCCAGAAATAAATGGCAGACAGAGAAAGTTTCTCACTAACTTGTGAACCTAGTACTGCATTTAATAGGTAAAGAGCCAAGTTTCTATCAGGAGTTGGTGGAGGGGAAAACAGAGCTAAAAAATATTTTTGACTTCTACTCATCAGATGGCTGATGTTGCCCTGTGTCTGCTTGACATTTAAATAAGCAACTGTTTGTTAACACGTCCACCATAAATCCTTTATAAGGTGATAATATGTCACTGTTGTTTACGGCTTATTCTGCTGCCCCCAAGTAAAAACTGAATGAATACTGCTTTAAAGGCACAGCGAAAAAAATAAGTACGCACAAATAAAATGAAGGACAAAAACAAAAGACCAAATCCTTTCTTGCTAATAATGGGTATCTGCAGATATCTTAAATTATCTTGTGTGGCTTCTCAAAGTGCCCTCAGTTTCTGTGTAGTTACATACTGTTCCTCGGAAGTTCTATATTTGTGGTGTAAACAGCATCACATGCCAGCACTAATAACAGAGCATGCTGAAGTGAATGACTATATGCTTGCAGCAGTGTTAGTTTCTTTCAGCGGAGTTTGAATTTTGTAGCTACGCTCTGACAATGGTTTGAACTTTTCAAATAGTGTCACATTGACATAATCAACAGTTACCCCGTGATAACCCCGCCTGACTTTCTATCACAGCCCCAATCAGTGCGTTCCATTAATTTTTTTTGGAACCTCAATTTCCTGGCCGTGTGCGTGAGACATCTTTATGGGAACCAAATCGACTGTTCATTAACGAGAGGAAGCTGTATCAAGAACAAACATCTTTAATTAACACATCCCCAGCACTTCCTGTCTTTGATCTCCCCATTTGATTTATGCCTCTGCAAGAAAAGGTTGGGGTGGTGGAAGGGTACATGAGGTGTTCGGAGGGGACCAAGATGCTCTATGAGAAAATAACGAAAATTGTGGTGCCCCTGTTGATCAGGAAGTCTTGCAGCATTAGGACCTTTTCCCTGTGTGTCAGGGGGCCAGCTCAATTACCAGTCAGCGGAGCTATCTCTTTAATAGCCTGATAAGGCAATAATCCAAAATCCATACAGTTTTAATGACTTTCTCTCTAATTAAGGACTGTTTTATAAAAGACAGACACATCACAGGCCTTCCCATTGTCCAGAAACCTATTGTTGGAAATATTAGCGTGACCAGTTAAGAACTACTAAATGGCTTTTAAAAAGTATTAATATATATATTTTACTTAGAGACTTAGTGTCATCATGAAGTAATCCATCTGCGATGCTGCTGCTCAGTGTCAGAGAGGTCAGAGCAAAGTAGAGGAGAGAAATCTTCTGTAACTTAGTTCTCACACCGGATTTAAATCTTACCAGTGGGGAATGTAGATTTTCACTTTGTCTTCAAATGTTTGTTCTTATCACATTTTAGTACCACACCAAAATCTGCAACGAATTTAAAATGGATTTGTATGAAGATTTGGGTATTGAAATGGAAATCCCAGGACTAGCTGTCATCTGTCAGTCTCCTGTGAAGTGCAGATGACATACTGTACCTTCAGATATACGGCCAAGTAGAGATTCTGTGTTTGTTAGTCTTTAGCCCCCCCTAGTGTTGAGCTGTAACACTCACCTGCACACTCATGATCCCACAGAGTGAAGTCCAGATAATTAACTTTTCTGTCTCAAACATAAACTGCTCTATCATAAAGATACTAAAGTCACTTTCATTAACTGCTGCACTGACTGTTTTTTTTATATTTACCAAGAAATAACCACTTGAAGAAGGGACAAGCAACGTCACATTAGACTTCCTTTTGTCTCACACTGAATTCCACAGCTCGTCTTTATTTACTCAGCACTTATATGAGCTCACTAACATTTAATTACATATCTGACTTTAAACATATAAACTAAAACAAACATACAGAATATTATATACTGTATTGTATTATTTATATTATAGTGTCAATAATGTGGTGATTCATCATGGTCAGATTTTTATTTCTCGTTTTGCCTCTTAGGTACTTAGAGCAGAATTTCAACTTTCTAATATTTCGTAGGTCCTTGAAAAATAGTACAGTAACAGAGAAAAACATCTACTGTGAAGTAATCCAGCCGACACCCTATCACACAGGAAAACCTGGCATTAGCATCAAAGGAAAAATGTAGATTTTTCTATTTTACAGTAATGTGTACATTTGTTGTATGTTATTACAAAATCCTTGCAAATGAGCATGCACTGTTGTTTTCACTTTCTTTACTTCCTCTCAAAGAGTCACTTGGGACAAGAGAGGGCACAGCAACATGTTTTTCCACGCTTACTTCATAAAGCATGCTGGTTCAAATGGACACGTGATTATTTTCTGATGTAAATTTTCACAAAAACTTGCACTCTGTTTCATCAGAAAATTCATTTTAAGGTTTGAAATTGGAGAGAAACAACAAAAATGATTTTCTCTATGTGCACAAATACCCTGAAACTTTGAGGTGAGAGTAGTGGTAAGTGTTCATATGTTCAAGGACAAAATTGTGATTATATCATATGGTTACACAGCCACAAGGTCAGCCAGTTCCCACTTTCTTTAGGCCACTGTTCTGACAAAATGTGTTTAGTGAATTGCCGAAACAGATGTGATGAATTTTATCAGCCAACATATATTCAGAAAAACACTTTTAAAACCTTTGAATCACTTGTGACTTGTGTCATTCAAATAATCTTGTCGGTCAATGTGTCATTCTTCATTCTGTGCCATTCTCTACTGGTCTGAACAGGAAGTGTGTGCTAAGTGACTGTGATAACACAATGTGGGACAAACCACAGGTGCATAGCTGGCTTTTGTCACAGCAGAAAAAACAGCCACACTTTTCCACACAAGCTGAAGGCTGAGTTGAGGTATAAAAGAAGGAGAGAGGCATTAGCTCCTTGCAGAAACGTTCAGACTCACTGCAGACATGCTCAGGTTTTTGGTGTTGACAAGTCTCGCAGCCATGGGTAAGAAAATGAGAACACACACTGCGCTATATAACCATTTCTTATTGATCTCTTTCTGTCGGTCTATCAGTCACTCTCTCTGTCATCACTCAGTCACCCAGTTTTAGTTTAGTCAACACATAGGAGTTCCAGATAATCTGCCAGTACACTCCGGCCGCCCTAATTTCTCCTTTCTTCTTTCTCTAGGTGGAAAGTAAATAATATCATGAGGTTTCTGGTAAACCACATATGAATCAATCAATCTGTTTTGTCTATTTTTTTTTTTTTAACCAGTGCTGGCAGAGCTGGAGCCCCAGCCCAGGTACCTGGAGGATAGCTTTGAAAGGGTTGTTGGAGGTGAGGTGGCCAAACCCAACTCCTGGCCCTGGCAGGTACTGTAACACAAAGTCAAAAAAAAAAGAAAAACACATTACATTCATGTTTAAACACATGCGTTGTTTCAGCACAAAAATGATGAATAATGTTCAGGGACTGTGAAGGAAGATGATCATATTTTCATACATACTCAGGTCTGTTTTTTTTCCCTCCTTAGATCTCTCTTCAGTACAGATCTGGCAGCAAATACTACCACACATGCGGAGGAACCCTGATTGAGAGAGGCTGGGTTATGACTGCTGCTCACTGTGTGGACAGGTAACATAATGATTAACCACAGCACACCCTCTGGCCGAATGACTTTTGATTACAAAAACAAAAAATAATGGTATTTTTCAAAATGCATTGGTTACTCTTATCTTAAGACTCAGCTATGATTTATTTCAGTGTTTTTAAATGTCACCAGCATCAGGACACAACTCACAGCCTCATTTATAACTGTCACATAGCGAAGGGGATTCGTTTATTTGATTAGAAAGAAACGTCTCCAAACCCCGGACAAACAAAAACAAAACCAGAAGTCAATGAATGGTGTTTTGTGCTCTTTTTTTCTTTGCAATAGTTTATTGTAATAAGAATTAATGTAATAAGAATGACTTGCAATTGGTCATTTGAGTGAAAATTGTATCTAATCACTGACTACTGTGTTTCACTTTGCTTCTTTTTTTAAAAACATTACAGCAGCAGGACGTGGCGTGTCATTATCGGTGAGCATGACCTGAACAGCAACAGTGGCAGAGAGCAGGTCATGCAGGTCACCCGTGTTTACATCCACCCCAGATGGGACTCCAGCAGGGTGTCCAATGGGTGAAGAGCACTTTTTTTTTCAAAATTTAATGATTTGATGATAATTCCTCAGCAAACATGCTTTTGTTGATTTTAAAAGAGAGGTACTGTATCTGTCTTTAGTGAGCAAATGTTTTCTCTCAGTTCTCAACATTTGTGCAAACCTGTTTGTTCATAACGGGTATGGGGTAAGAACGTCACTGTAGGGAAGTAGTGGTTTAACCAATAGACAAAATGTCCTCTGTGGTAGTGTAGTATCTTTACAAAGATATTTTGCCTCCTCCTGTTTAATCCATGGGTCTCTACCTCAGTTACGACGTTGCCCTGCTGCGCCTGTCCTCTGAAGCCACCCTGAACTCCTACGTCCAGCTGGGCTCTCTGCCTCCCACCGGCCAGATTCTGCCCCACAACAACCTCTGCTACATCACCGGATGGGGACGCACCTCCAGTGAGATGACTACATGATCCCTCTGGGCACATGTTAGTTTCAAAGCTGTGGTTGAGTCCTTTCTATAAAGCTCAGCATATCTTATCTTTCCCGTTTCACCATGTGTAGCTGGTGGTAGCCTGTCCGCCCAGCTCAAGCAGGCCTATCTTCCTGTGGTCGACCACAAGACCTGCACTAGCCCTGACTGGTGGGGCAGCACTGTCAAGAACACCATGGTGTGCGCTGGTGGAGCTGCTGAGGCTGGATGCAATGTGAGTCTACTCTTATGTGAAAAACAAAACCGGCAAATCACATTAATATAAAGTCATAGACATATTTTATTTGCACTTTGATAAATATTACTTGTATTCCAATGAAGTAGCAGGGTGAAGTGACATTAGTGAAAAAAGAACAATTTAAGCCCCAATAACAGTAATCTACTCTGTATCTTTATTTTGTATGCACCACTGAATGATTATATCCATAATACTTTCATCTAATCCCTCTCAGGGTGACTCTGGTGGCCCTCTGAACTGCCTGGTTAATGGAAAATACTACGTCCATGGTATTGCCAGCTTCGTGTCTGGTTATGGATGCAATTATCCCAAGAAGCCCACCGTCTTCACCCGTGTGTCTGCCTACATCGATTGGATGGACTCGGTTAGTATGAGGGATATGCACATTTATGATAAATGATTGAATAACATATTAAAGAACTCATTATCAATCTAGGGATGATAACGTGGGTATGAGTGTTATGGAATTTATTTTTCTGGTGATATCATTCAGGTTGTATAAGATGTCTGATCAGTACTCCTCTTTTCCAGATCATGGTATAAACAACAGAGTGGTCCGTGTGGCAGGATATGAAGACAGAAACCACCATCAACCATGTTTTCATCCACTGTCTTTACTTGTCTGGCCTTTATTTTACAAAAAATAAAGTTGATAAAATTCTGTATCATGACTCATCTTTTCATTGGAAGGTTTATGCAACCACAGCTGTGATGTGGCAGCATGTTGTCACACACTATCATAAACTGTGATAAAGCCTGAGACAGGCAACAGGTGCATGACTGACCACTGCCAAGCTCAGCAGAGGTTCCGCATCAAATGACGGTCAGCTCAGGATATAAAAGAACAAAATGTGCACTTAGAAACTGATAGGAGTTTTAGACATGCTCGTTTTTATGCTCTTCACCACTCTCGCAGCCACAGGTAAGAAATGTCAAGGCAGCACGGTAAATAATGTACCGATGGAAAATGTTTTTTGGCCTATGATAAAACACACATGTAATTAACACAGAGGGAAACCATGATCAGTGGTGTTTTGATGAGCTTCCTCCTGTGCCTCAGTGCTGGCTGAGTTGGAGCTGCAGTCTAGCTACATAGACAGCAACACTGCGGGAAAGGTTGTGGGAGGTGACGAAGTGCCTAAACACAGCTCCTGGCCTTGGCAGGTACAGTAACACAAAGCCAGGCAGAACATGTAAAACAAGGTTGCAAGATCCTGGTCTTCCATATAGTAGACTGTAGGTGGCAGATGAAACCAAAACACTTGGTGGGTTTGCATGTCACAGAACAGTTTTTAAGATGGTTATAGGTCAACTTTTCTATTAGTCTATCTAGTGTTACCTCCACAAGAATGCTACATAAAATTGTTCCTTAAAGAGAAGTTTTTGGTGATATGCTTTTTCACTTTCTAGCTATGAACTTGACGAGAAGATTAATATCATTCTTATGTCTGCTCATTAAATATAAAGCTACAGCCAGCTACTGGCTAGCCTACCTTAGCACAAAGACTAGAAACAGGCAGAAATAGCTAGATTAGTGTTGTTCAATGGTGACAAAATGCACCATCTTATCATTTGCACACTTTGGTTTTTGGAATGTTTAAACAAGAGGATATGCAAATATATATAATCTAACATACACTGAGCCTTGGAGGTCCTGCTGATGGATTTTATTATTTTAAGATAGGACCATACTGCCTGTTTCCAGTCTTTATGCTAAGCTAGGCTAACTGGCTCCTGGCTCAGCACGCAGGTGGAAAATTGGTATCAATCTTCTCATCCAACTGTTGGATGAACATGAATAAAAGTACCTCACAAAATATCAAATTGTCGCTCAAGAGAAAGGACTTTCTTAAAAAGGTAATAATCTGTTACATGAATCAGTCTAATTTAAAAATATACACTTGTTTAAATCTAACTCAAATGCTGTATGGTCTTTTTTAAGGCTGGAAGACAGTTTGACAGTTTTTCTTGATCAGAATATTTTGTGAGTCCTGCTCCAGGTTTCTCTCCAGTACTTCTCAGATGGGTCCTATCACCATTTCTGTGGAGGAACACTGATCAGCAGAGGATGGGTTATGACCGCCGCTCACTGTGCATTAAGGTAAGACATACGATACTGTCAATCTTCTATTACTCTAATTGGATATACTGCACAGTAACTCATATATGCCTGCATGATTTTTATTTTTTGAGATTCTGGTTTCGTCTTATTACACATCCCCCACACAAATGCTATACATGTTTTTCTTTCTTGTATTTGTGCCTTACCTCTCTCATCATCTTTCACTGTGGAAACAAATAAACTAATCAAAGCTAAAACAGTTACAGCTCTTTGCGTGCTGTCCTTGGTGCTCTTATCCTACACCAGAACTACTGGACAGAGCAACACAGGAATGTCGTTGGCGTTTATGTCCATCCTGAATGGAACAGTAACAGCATCTCCTCTGGGTGGGCCTTTCTGTTATTATATTCTAGTATCGGTCTCGTACTCAGAGACCACATAGTGAACTTTTTGGGTAAACATTTCTTATTTTGTTTAACATGCAGAGTTTTACATTGGAGTCAGATTTTGATTGATTTAACCTTTGAATGAATTTACGACTGTATGATGTTTTCTGTTTGTCTGTTTCAAAGTCACTCAGATACTTGTAACATATTCAGGATGTTTCTGGTGATTGTACTTGCAGTAGAAGAATTTCAAGCATTTTTTTGACCTTTAGTAATGACATTGCACTGTTGCGGCTGTCGTCTGAGATCTCCCTGAACTCTTACGTGAGGCCGGTTTCTCTGCCTCCTTTCGGTGAGATCCTGCCCCACAACAACTACTGCTACATCACGGGATATGGACGTATCTCCAGTGAGTCAGACGCAACTCCTCACATTCATTATTCTGACTGTAAACTGTGAAGTGACTCAGTATCTTACACATGCAGCTGGTGGAAGCATGTCTGCCAGGATGAGACAGGCCTACCTTCCTTCTGTTGACCACCAGACCTGCACCAGCTCTGGCTGGTGGGGCAGCACCGTCAAGACCAGCATGATCTGTGCCGGAGGAGGTGCTCAGTCAGGATGCAATGTGAGTCTGCTGGTGTGAACGATATGAAAATATTCAAAGTACAGTTTAAAAAAAAAAAAAAAAAAGGATATCCTAAACACATGCAGTCCAATAAAAAAAAAAAGCACATGCAGGATTATAATGCCTGCTAAATATGAATCCACTCAGTCACCAGCTGAGAAAATCTGCTGAGTCATACTATCATGGGCGCTTGCAAAACACTAAATACTATTTTCCACATGCCACACCTGATAACACACCTGTTCAAACAGATGTTGTTGATAATCAGTTCGAAGGTTGTGGATTTTACGCTTACATTGTTATTATTCCTATGATTCAAGTATTATATGTATTAAAATGTAATGCACCTGATAAAATAATCACCGGTAAACCCAGAATGAATTTGAATGCAGAAGAATCTAAACATAATGTTTGTCATATGTCTAGCTAAAGCTACTACAGATGGTTTGAAAAAAAAGGGGAAGTGATATATTTATGGTTATGTATTTCTGAATAGTAATAAAAAAAAAAAAAACATTTCTTTGTCTCGTCCTAGGGTGACTTTGGTGGCCCTCTTAGCTGCATTGTTAACAGCAATTGGTATGTCCATGGTATAGCCAGCTTTGTGTCTGGTATGGGATGCAACACTCCACAGAAGCCCACTGTCTTCACCCGTGTTTCTGCCTACATAACATGGATTAACTCGGTCAGTAATGCTAACCTACTGTAAACAAAATGACACATTACAAAGACCTCACTTTTTTCATTAATTACACAATATACTTTTCACAGCATGTTCCTCTAAACTACTGTAGTTGCTGAATATATGGATTTTTCTTTTTCCAGGTCATGAACAATCCTTGAAATGGATAAGATTCTTGCAACAGTAACGACTCTGAGCTTGAGCTTGTTCCCTATCTGCAATGAATTTGCCTGTTCAAACCTTCTATCAATAAAACATTTCAAAATCAATATCCGTGCTTTAAACTATTGCTAGTTTTAAATTAGTTGTGATGTTTTTTCCGCAGTGTTGATACTAATAAATATATAATGCATCATACTCCACTGACAAGATAAAATCTTTTTATTTAGATAAACACCTAACAACCCACTGCCTTATGCTAAAACTTCACATTCAGCATTTTCCCGTTCAGAGCATGTGAACATCAGCAAGTTACCTCTGTGACAGAGATGGGACCGATACAGAGACGAGCAGATGGTGCACCGAGGGGCTGTACCAGGGACATGAGGATACACTTTTGTGTTTTTGACTTAATGCAAATGTATTCTATTTCTGAGCTCTGACAGCCAGCAGCCCTGAGTAAATGCTGACAGTCGTATTGCAGTATTTTATCTTTTGTTATTTTTCAAATTGAAGTTTTTTTTTTTTTTTTGTGCCCATCAGAAACTGGTCTGATTGGTGTTTAATAAACAGAAGGTTTTTTGTTACCCTTTCTGTTGCCTCTCCGGTGGTTTTGTGACATTTTAGAGGAAAGAGGCTGCAGTGAGCGCCGAGGCACGACTAGAATAGTACATGCGTGATAAGTGTCTGCCTATAGTGGGAACCACACATGAGCCACGGCTGTGCTATAATCAGAACAACAGACACACTGACTGAATGCTGTGACTGGAGGAATTCATTGATTGATTCATTGATACTTTTTAGGCCTATGTATTCTTCATTCTGTAAAGAAGAGAAAAAGTGTTTTAGTCCAGCGCTCCCTTTTCCCCTCTAACTTCCATTTCCCTTACCTTTGTATGTTAAATCTTACAAGCTTGTCTCAGTTACGCTTGTTTCATTTCGACCTTGAAACGCTGCAGTATCCTCCATAAATAAGGGTAAAACAGCCCTCCCTAAGGGGAGGCTATATCATTTATGTGAATGTGCTGGGTATTTGTTAAATGCTCCAAGCCATACCTTTATTATTATAGGATTGCTGTAATGGATGTTTCAAACTAGATTCTTTTAAGGCTGAAATAAAGAAATCTCACACTAAAATGTGCTCTACATGCTAAATGACCCTCTGTTTATCACAAGACTATTCTGCAGTTACATTTAATCGGAGAAACTGTGCAATTGGTTTTTCAGTTCTAAGATAAACTATGAAATAAAAGATCCTTTTAAAAAAAAAGATCACTTACCCCACTCTAAAGGTTCCTTAGCTCAACACAGGAGTTTACATACATGCAGCAATTGTGCAGAGCTTAAATTTAAAAGAACAGTCAAGTTTTTGTGAGGCATTAACATGAGATATGTTAATTAGAGAGCTTTAGAGAAGCTGGTAGATTTTTGGTCAGAGCCAGGCTGGCCGACTGCTGGTTCCGGCTGCATATTTACACAGACATGACAGTGGTGTCAATCTTCTCATCTTCTGTTAAGTCTCAACATGAAAGTGAATAAGCACACTTCCCAAAACGCCAAACTATCCCTTTAAATTTGTGGATTTTTTTTTTTTTTTTGTGAGAAAAAAATGATATGGCAGATATATATCTGGTAGGTTTCACTGCGAGGCAGCAGTCTGTGGGACACGGGCACAGTAATCCTTACCTGCTGTGGGTCTTGTCAGAGAAGAGCAGATAACAGAGCTCAGGTTGTAGCCTACAGCATGTCATTGATGAGCTGTCTAAGTGTGTCTCAGCAGCTCCAGGATGTGTGCTGGGTATCTGCATTAGAGAACATATGTCTGCTTCCTGAGTCCTCAGTAATACTGGCATACAGCTTTTAAAATAAAAGTCAATATTGTGTCTTTTGCCTAAAACAAAGATCCTACATTTGAGTTTACAATATATGTATATGTAAGTGTGAGTAAAAAACAATTTCTTCAAATTAAAATCAAGACACTCAAAGTTGCAATTGTCTGTCTCCCCTAAGATCAAGTCATATGCTGCAGCAGCTCTCGCTACTGTGCAACGACACTGGAACATATGCAGAATATATAATGTCTGATCCACAGGGCCTCATGAATACTTATCAAAGGCTTTAAGTGGAATACTGTATTTTCGCCTCAGGCTTGTTAAGCTTTAAACATGATCTTGATCTATATAAATCAGCAACTTGTAACTTGGAAGGATATATACAGTTCATCATCCCGTTACTGTTCCTCCTCTCTCTATGTTCCCATGTATGTGGAGGTCAGGTGTCTGTCCAGCTTAAACAGCCTGCTGTTGACTTTAGCGCAGCTTTGACCTGAGTGTGAATTTTGGTGATAGTGCAGACAGCTATATTTTTCATGTATCCTGAGTCCGTGCCCCTTTCAAAGTATGCTATGGATGCATGGTTGGCATACGCTCCACAGCCTGATCTCCTCATGTAGCACATTTTCTACACATGAAAGTAACCGTGTATAGCCAACACTTCCTTATACTTTCATTCTCTTTGAAACTATTACTAAGGTGGTTTATGTTTCCAGCCACTCCAGTTTGTGTAAAAAAGCACATTCTCTGAATATACTGTAGATTTAAATGCACTTTGATGAAATCAAAGCGGCATATAGTGTAGGCAGCTAAAATGCTTAATCACACTCAGAGACTGCGAGGATAATCTTCCTCTGAGTACTGGAGTACTACATCATTTTTTAAATAAAGATCGTCTTTTCTCTGACTGATCCCAGTGGTTGATCGCTTCCAGTCGACAACCAGAAAGAGAACAAAGTCATACACACTGACTCTGCAGAGTAAAATGCATGTCAGAATGGGTTTTTACTGCAGAGGTGCACTTTAGGAAAATGTCAGAATGTATTTGTGCGTGCTGTTTGGAGCCCCTTTCTATCTTTGGCAAGCAGCAAGTTGCCCTTAAAGCAGCAAACAATGACTTGAGGGTAGAGGATAGAGTTTGACATATGCTGTACGGACTGTAAAGCTGCTTGAGGCAAATTTAAGATTTGAGATATTGAGCCATAAAAATGTAACTGACATGTCTGGACTTGACTTGATGAGGGCAAATAAGTGTTAAAGTAAAAACACAAACATTTAATGTGTACAGTACATGCAGTCAAAACTGCTTTACTACAAAAGGTAAAGCTTTAGTGGTAAAAAAATAGAAAGAAAGTTACAGTAAAGGATAATCTTACATCTGATAGTAAGGCCAGAACAAGTGGGGGAAAAAAATGGTTTCACAGCTGAGTCAGCTGTTCCACGAATTAACCGACTGTAGTGATAACAGTGAGACAGACGCAGGTGGTCCTGTGATGCTTTTGAACCAGCCACACACACACAAAAGACATAAAGACAACAGACCCTGAGGGTATAAAAGAGTGGTGGACCGAGGTCTTCAGTGCAGAAAGCTTCAGTAGACTGCAGACATGCTCAGGTTTCTTGTGTTGACCTCTCTCGCAGCCCTCGGTAAAAATCTCAAATTCTTCCTCTCTTTTGACATTCTGCACATACACGCCTCCTAACACATATAATTACATTATGTGTGACTGATGTGTTTCCTGTGCTTCTGCTTTGCTCAGTGCTGGCTGAGCTGGAGCCCCAGCCCAGGTTCCTGGAGGATGACAGTGTTGAGGGGAGAGTTGTGGGAGGAGAAGTGGCCAGACCCCACTCCTGGCCCTGGCAGGTACAGTACTACGCTTTCTTTGTCTCCACATCAGTGGAAGAAGACGTTTTCAGATCCTTTACTTTAGTAAAAAAATAGCGGCAACACAATGTGAAAATATTCTCGGCTATATTTTCTTGCTGGTGTTTTGCCATAATAAGCACGCCTGCCGTGAAAAGCAGCCCTTAAGGTTAGGTTTTAATCATGAAGAGTGAAGATTACTTAAGGTTTGAGTTTAGGTTAAAAGAAGGCCAAATGTATAGGGGGGTCTTTTCACGGCAGGGGTGCTTATTACTGCAGTACTGCTCAGTATTCTTTTGTTCTATAATATTTTGGAACACTTTTTTTCCTGTGAAATCGCACACATATAAATCTCCCATCTCGTTAATACTGTCTGTGTGTCGTTTCATCAGATCTCTCTTCAGTACAAATCTGGCTCCAGCTACTACCACACCTGTGGAGGAACCCTGATCAAGAGAGGATGGGTCATGACCGCTGCTCACTGTGTGGACCGGTGAGAGTTTCATGCATCACAGAATATCTGCTGAGCCTAAATCTAATAGAAATATGGGTGAAGTAGCAGCATATGGGTTCTGACAGAGCTTAACATCTACATAAATGCATTTCGTTTTATTTACTGCTGGCGTCTGTGCATAGCTAAGACATTGTAGTTGTTTTACTGGTTGTGTTACAGCTGTCTTTTTGAATCAAGAATCAAATAAGAAGATAAGAAGTCCCCACAAAACATAGGTTCCATGTAAAATATTGACTTTTAACAGATGTCCTATTAGAGACAACTACGTGCCAGATAGAGGAGGAATGAAAATGTTCTTCTCTTTTTTGTATATCCATAGCTCCAGGACTTGGCGTGTTGTTCTTGGAGATCACAACATCAACATCAACGAGGGCAGAGAACAGTACATGAGCGTGAGCCACGTCCACATCCACCCCAAGTGGAACTCCAACAACGTTGCTGGAGGGTTAGTGGTTACTGGACGTGGTCTGACCCCCCTCTGCATTAAAAATGAACAAATACTGATAGATGTACATCACATGGTATACATAGAACTGAATGCATTTAGTTAATTGTAAAAATGAAAAAGTTATGAAAAATGGGAATATTTCTTTTTGTGTGTTACTTAAATATTTTTTTAAATACTACATATTAATATCAACATTCGCTTACTGAAAAATCCTTACTAGATTTATTATTCTGGACATGGATTGTGAAAACAAAACCAATCATACAGTGTAATATAATTAGAGCTGAAACAATTTGTCAGCTGACAGAAAATGAATTGGCAACTATACTGATAATCAATTTACTGCCTAAACGTGAGGCTGTGCTGCTTTGCTCCGTTTTAAAACATTGTAAATTGAATATTTTTTGAGTTTTGGACCAAGCAAGTGAATTACAGATCCACCTTGGGCTTTAAGAGACTGTGATAAACCAAGCAATTAGAAGATAAAGCGGGAAAATAATCTGCAGATTAATTAATAATGAGATAACTGTTAGTTAGCCCAAAACAACTCTAATTGAAAGAGAGACAATGGCTTTCTCTTAAACAAAGCCATTACAACAAGCCTTTATGAAGACAGGGAAAATATTTATAACTCACTGACCTCTGACCTTCAGGTGGGACATTGCTCTCCTGCGTCTGTCCTCTGATGCTTCTCTGAACAATTACGTCCAGCTCGGTGCCATGCCTCCCTCCGGTCAGGTCCTGCCCCACAACAACGCCTGCTACATCACTGGATGGGGACGCACTCAGAGTAAGTGTGGCATAATGATACACCGCATGATAAATGAGTCAGTTCAGTGTTTACATCCACTCACAACACTATCTGTAGCATAGTGCATGATCCTGCTTTCAGAAGCTTTATCACAGTTATAAGATATAGTTCTTGTGTTGCCCCCAGCTGGAGGTCAGCTGTCCGCCCAGCTTAAGCAGGCCTTCCTGCCCGTTGTTGACCACAAGACCTGCTCCAGCTACGGATGGTGGGGCAGCACTGTGAAGGACTCCATGGTCTGTGCCGGTGGCGGCAGCGACTCTGGTTGCCAGGTGAGTCTATGAGGTCTCAGAATATACTTTACAATCCATTCTCACATTCTCAACATGTATTATGCACACGACTTGAGCCAGAACGTGGGGACAGTATCCCTGGAGGCTGAAGGCTATTTCAGTTTCTAATACGTTTCTAATACGGCACCCTAACGCCTACTTATGCTTTATGGATCAATTTTAAGCCATTAATAAGAAAAACATTTGGACCATATGATCTATTACCTGCATAAACGAGCTGCTGAGGAACTGAACTAAGATCCAGTTATTAACAAGGTATTAAACATTTATTAATAGATTACCAACATTTATAGCCACAAATAGAAAGGATGAACACTGGTCAAAGCGATTTTTCACAGCCTAGAAACCCAAAATGACTGCTTATTAATATTTATAACCAATCTTAAAGAATTAAGATTGGCCATTTGTTACAACTTTAAAAAAAAAAAACCTTTATTTCGGCAGGAAAGATTCCTCCCAGCTCAGATTTTGAATTCAGTTTCTCCAGTTGTCTCCTAAAACATGTGGTCCTCCTGCGATTAAGCCTGCAGGAACGTCTGGCTATAAGCAAACTGGGACAAACACTGGAAAGAACTTGTCAGATTTCAGTCCCACTCCACCATGACAAAGTGAGATTGAATGTCCCCCACTGAGCTGAGGCCTGACCCCTTCCTGTCAAGAAGGATATTTTTGAGGACACATGCAGGATACTTGCTGCATCAGCAGGGGCATAAGTCAGTTACAAAGATCCAGGCTTGTGCTTAAGCTGCACAAAGTGTCAAAGTCTTGCAAACTCATGTTCTGCACAAACTTGCTCAAGGCAGCGTGAGATTAAAAGGGGATATGCGAAGCGGGAAGTGGGAACATGTTGCTCTTTGAAAAACGAGGTATTTTTCCAACTCTGCCCAAGAGTAGAGAAATAAAGCAGTTAACAGTTATTGGCTCTGAGGTCTGTCTGTGATGTGTTTTCTCTGAATCCAGGGTGACTCTGGTGGCCCCCTGAACTGTAATGTCAATGGCCGTTGGGTTGTCCACGGTGTGACCAGCTTCGTGTCCTCCTCTGGCTGCAACGCCTACAGGAAGCCCACTGTCTTCACCCGTGTCTCTGCCTACATCAGCTGGATGAACAGCGTCAGTATTTAACACTAACCCATACGAATCAATGAGAATCATCATCTGTACCGTAGTACATTCTGCAGTTTCTTGAGGATAAGCACATAATGATTAATTTGTCCTTACTTTACCAGATCATGGGTTAAGAGCAACGATGATCTCCATGGCGACGAGAGAAGACTCTGGATTCATCTCTGTTTCTGTCCAACTCCATCAGAATAAAACATCCTATAATGTGCATTTGCCTCGCCTGATTTTTTAACAGACATTGGTCTTAAGATTTATAGAAGCCATAAGTAGCTGGAGGGGGAGTGTAATTCAGATGCAAGAGTGGTTCTGCAAAAATAAGACACTGCAGATCTTTTCAGATATTTGTGAGATTACCTTTGGCTACTCAATTGATTAAAAAAAAAAAAAGAACACTTACACTGCCAGAAGCAGGGATCTTTAAATACAATAGTGAAGCAGTGGACATGCTCTAAAATCAATTTCTATAATATGTGATTAGACTATAATAAATAAAAAGAGTTATCAGGACATCAAAATGAGCTGACTTAGAGTGATAGAAAGAGGTAGTAAAACAGTTAAAAAGAGCATTTTAAAGAAAATAAATAATAATAAATAATCCAATTAAAAACAAAATGTAAGAGGATTCTGTGTGAGGAAGAAAGGCTAGGTAGGAAACTCAGTACTTTAGAATACCCTTGTACTCCACTTAGAATGTCAGCTGCACTTGAATAATTCATAACTGTGCTTATCAACATATGACAAAGTAAACAACAACAAATTAACCAGCTGGGTGAATTGAGTTTAAATTAAATAATTGTAAATTACAAATAGTGTGCACATCAGTGTGTGACATTAATATTTCAGATGCTTACTTGCATGGAAATATAAATGTAAAATTTCATAAATTCACATTCAGACCTTTCAAGTGCTTTATAGCCACTCTGTTATCCATGCTCTATTATCTGCATCCTATTGTTCAGGGTAATGGGGTGGGTGGTGGGGGTGGGGGAGTTATTAGGGCTGTTATTAGACTGTGAGAAGAGATCACAGTGCCAACTGGAAACCCACAGAAAAACAGTCATGAACTGCAAATCCAGAAAATTATGCCACATCTAAGATGGATACCTTATTCATGATAAAAAAAAAAACATTTAAATGTTTCAAATATTTGGATAAATCAGTTTCAAATCAGAAAATTGAAATAGGGAAGACGCTTTTTACACAATCTTAAGTTATATAATGTATCACCAGTCACAGAGTTAGGAAATAGCTGCCAAAAAGAGATGAAGTGGCAATCAGATGAAACACAAACAAAATATATCAAAATCAGAAAAAAAGCATAAAAAACTAATACTGGCCTTGACTGTGGTATGGAAAACATCTGCGTTATAGGGAAGAGAACAGCTTGTATCGCTTACTATAGCACAAGTTCTACAGTATGAGGTATGCATACTGAGTTTATGAAGAGAGGCAGCGTCATCTGCAAGGCCTGACATGCACAAAGCCCTCTGCTACTGCTGACAGCTCTGTAAAGCTTGGAGGAAGTCAGTTAATGTCATTCCTCATGATGTGCTTCCATGTTTTGCTTGGCAGGGTCAGAAGTATTTATCTAGATATAGACGAAGGAGAAACTGAACTCAGAGTCAGTTACTTTGATAGTGTCAGCACAGGCACTTAAATACAACTAATATGATCAGATAGATAGATAGATAGATAGATAGATAGATAGATAGATAGATAGATAGATAGATAGATAGATAGATATTATCCTTCCTGAGTCTTTAAATATTTACGAAGGTGGTGACTGCTTTTTATGACCCAGCAAATGACTTTGTTGTTTGTTACAGCAGCTCCTGACAGTATACAGGGGAAGATGTCGGAACAATACTGACTCACTGGTCAGATGGTAAACAGTGCCATATTGTGTCTGAGTTTTTCTTTTTCTTTTTTTGTGTGTGTTGGTGTGTGAAACATTTTGTTGTGTCTCTGCAGCCGTGTGGCCATATGGTGGTGATGATGGCTTAACATCCTCCAGTAAATGCTTGTCATATTGTCCTGCTGTAACAGGCATCTGATGTAAATTTAAGTGGAACGCCAACTGCATCTCTAAAGAGTCATAGGTACATTCAGACTTGTTTGATGCTTGAGGGGAATGTGAACCTTTCAAAAATTTCTCAAGCTTTTATAATATCATTGGACTATTATTACTGACATAGTAAAATGTAGGAAGCATTTCCATGTTTTTAGTTGGTTTGGGTGGAGGTGTTTTTCAGTATGTACAGTAGTGAAGTAGAAGTTTAAAATTGCAGGAAATACTTAAATAAAGTCTAAGTAATTTGCACTAAATGTTCTTACTTTGAAGCAAGCTCTAACTGTTGTCAAATGATTTATGAATCCTCAACTTAAAAACATCATGCTTTCATCGCTCACGCACTCATCACTTTGAGATATCCGGTATGAAACTAATTGATTATAATTACATGGGTTTATCAGTACAAAATGAATGGAGAACAATATATATATATATATATTACCACTTTCTTTGCTGGTGGAACTAAATCCAAAAGGTGGTACTTCTGTAATATCTCTCTCTCTTATGTTCTCTACTTTAATGAGAATCAGTTCAATTGTCAGATTAATTATAATCCAATCATAATTTTTTTATCTGCTTGATTAATCCTATTCTGGTGATGAAAAGTGTTCACCTCTCAATTTAATACACAGTCGGTGGTAAACTACTGCGACAACAAATTCTGCCTAATATTGTCATACGTCCTCTTATAGAATATATTAACTTGATACGGTTATAGTAATCTTAGGGTTGGGTTTCCACAGGTTTGCACAGACGCCATTCCATAATACATCCTGCCAATGTTTTGGGCAGATCACGTCCCCCGGCAACCTCTGCTAAATCACTGTACACACCTCCATGTAGCTGATTAAATTATCTAGTTTCAGGTTGGGAGGGTAAAACAAACTAGAGGACAAATGCTAATGAGTTTTTGGCTGTGTGTTGGAAAATCTGCTGCTTGATTACCTGCCACTTTGGAAGATAATTGGTAATTGGATTCTTCAATTCTGTCAGAAAACACAGTTTTTGTAAATTATTCACATAAAAATCGCCAAACAATTTCAATACCAACATGAAACATCAGCTACTTCTCGCAAGACTAATAATAACAGCCATGCTAACTGCTGGAGGCTGTACTTAGGCACAGTGGTGCCTAAATGAGGTCGGCATACTAATACGCTCACAATAACAATGCTAACATGCTCATGTTAATCAAATATAATATTTATCATTTTCACTGCCTTAGTTAATTGGAATTAAACACAAAATGCAGCTGAGGCTGATGGGAATATCATTAGTTTTGCAGGTATTTGATAATTAACTGCAACTGGACAAATGAAAATTTTGATCTAGTGATGGTGCAAGACTCAATGTCAGGGTATCATTAAAGTAATTATAGTTCAGCCTGGGAATAACAAGTGTGTGTGTGTACAAAGTCACATGACAAGCCATCCAATAGCTGTAGAAACGTTTCAGTAAAGCAAATGTCGACCAGGAAAAGTCAGCCGATCAGCAAAGTCATTTGGATTCATCCAATGGGGATAATGAATGTCTGTTAAAAATTTCATGACAAACCACATGGCAGGCTAGTTAAAATATTTAAGTCTGGAACAAAATGATTGACCCATTGACCATCAGTCCTACACACTGGTCCTTAAAAGCAACATATTTTATACATATTCTCAGAAACCTCTCTTTTTTTTCGTCCTGGTTTCCTGACCCGTCAGTCTGGCATGGTGATCAAGAGGCCTTCTTCGTTTTGTGCAGCTAGAGTTCTGGATCCAAGGCTGTCATTATTTGTGGAGAGCAACAAAAAAAGTATCTCTCTTTCAGAAAGCACTATCTGACACCTCGCCCAGTGTCTTCCTCAAGGCAGAAAGCTGCATGAACTAAGCTTTCACAAGATAGTGACCGAGAATGAATGGTCGTTTTTACTGAATGCTTTTGAGAAAACTGAGAGCACCGGACTACACAGGAAACTGTCACATAATCAATAAAGCAATGGCTCAGGATTTGTTCCCTATTGGCACATAATCCAGTAGACTGCATGTCTGTCCCATGCAGGAGTCATATCCATATAGCAGACTAAAACTTTATGTGAAGACAACATGAAGAAATGATGCAGTTTATGGTGTGCTTTATTGTCTGCCCAGCTGAAGCAGGACTCCCTGCCTGTTTCTGCAGTGGAGTGAGGTGGAGGTGATGTCTGGACCACCACAGACTGTTCAGGTGGCAGCAGCCTCTCTCTGGATGTCAGGTCAGTCTTATATTAGCTCTTTTCTGCTCAGTAGTGTTCGTCTCCTGCAGGGATCTAAGTATGTTCAATACAATGGATGCTGTGGGTTCAGCAGTTGAGATTAGAGACATTTATTTGATGGGGACACAGTGCCATCTGGTGGATGCAAGAAAAACTGAAGTACATGTGTATTGTAGTGTGGCTGCAACCACTGTGTTTGCCTAAATCAGCTACATCAGCTGGGCTAGTAAAGGGATAAGCTCTCAAATCTGATTAACTTTACGATCTATAAATAAAAAAGACAGCGTGTCAGTGAAAACATACTGGCCATGACTCAGCATACATCAGTTTTGTGCACTGCAGCCACAGCTGAATGCCTCTATTTATGTGGTTTGTTTCATGAAAACTTGTAATAATTATACAAAACACATTCATGCAACAATAACAATTGAAACAGCTCAGCACGGACCACCTCCAGCTGCTTCTTCATCATGTATTCCTGCCTTCAGGTGATTTAGTCGATGTTGCTTAATATTTTAAAACAAATTGCAAAGTGCAACTGTGGGTGGCAGATAAATAAAACATTTTTAATAGATGTCTTCAGTGTCAAAATATTCCTCATAATAAATTACCTTTGGGAATTTCATTTTTGTGCAGAGTTAAAATGTGTATAAATATCATAACACTCTCTATGACAACGTATTTCTGTATCAGGAATTCAGTACAGTTATTTACAGCTGAAGAACAAAATATATACAATGAATCCCACACTAGATTTAGTGGGATCATGCTGAATTGAGATCAAACATGAGCTTTTGTCTCTGATAATACCAGACAGTTTTAAAGGGGATTTCTTTGGTTTGGTTTTCAACACGGCACAGTGAGAAAATAAAAACAGATAACAGTAGAAATGTAAAGTACCGTTGTAAGTTATAAGAAGCACTGTCGGTATAAATAATCATATTTTGGTTTCATCAAAAGAGATGCTCCATATAAATGTACATAAATCTTTTCACAACATCAACATTATGTGCGAGTTGTTATTTCAACAGTGCTGATATGAAATTAGTCTGAAACTGTTCCCATTATATGTAAAGCAGCATAAACCTACAGTTGTTATATTGTTAATGCTCTGATGTTTTATTATTTTTTACTAGTTCTATTGTCTTAATGTATTTTTTTATGTATTTTATATTCTATTAGCACGGTTCTACAATTTCCTTTTCACCAAATGAGTGAATTCCTTTCCTGCTGCAACAACCAGTTTGCTTTGTCAACTCATACAGCTGAGTGGCCTAACCAAAACATAGAGTAGATCAGGATAGGTTGATCAGTTTGGTTCTGTTTGGCACTCTGTCTCTGTGCTTACAAGTCATATTTACAAACCTCACAGGTTGCACAAATTCCCTGTTGGATCACAGTTTGGGTGCCTCTATTCAGACATCACACCATGCCCTCGATGGTGTCCAGTTTTGGGGAACGCTCAGCCTCAGTGTGCTGCGTCTCCTGCTGTCTGCAGACCTCCTGGTAGTCTTTCAGCACCTTCACCACCTCGTCACGTCCGAACTGCTCGGCATCATCGACTGGTAGGTTCCCCCACCTGCACAGCAAGGAGAGAAGATCGTGATGGAGAGAGGAATGAGCAGATAGATGATGAGAGATGATGGAGGAGAATTTTTCAGCAGTTAGGTTTTAAAATATGGATTCACAGTACATGGAAAAGCCAATTTAAGCTCAAAAGTTCACTCTTAGAATGCATTAATTTAATTAAACTTTGTGGTTCATCTGTTATTGAGTTACTCTAAGTATCTTCTTAGTGTAGTTTTTTTTTTGTCTTGCTCTGAGAGATAATTGTATAACTGCAGTTCATGGTGAAAACATTTTACTTTCATTCAAACATTTCTAAAATCCGGCTGATCAGAAATCACATTTTCAGGAGACAGATAGATGGGAAAGAATACACATTTAAATATGGATTATTGTCAGCTAAATGATCATATACAAAATGATACAAAGAAAACACAAATAGCGGTTAAAATATTTGATCATGATCGCATTCACAACATAAGGAGTAGTGAAGAAAATAAAAGCTAAAGGATACAAAGAAGTAAGAGATGCTTTACTCACCTGTCTTCTACAAATGGATCAACTTTGCAAGTTTCAGTAAGAAATTTCACAACATCGATGTGACCTGAGAATAAACAAGAAAACATGAAAGTTCATAGTTTCACATCAGGAGCGAACAAGCAGAGACAACCTTTCACTGACAACTCAAAAACAGCAGTTGACCAGGAACATAACCATAACCCAAAACTAGCAAGCTATTCATGATCTCCAAGTTTTTCTAATAGCAGGACAAACTTTGGGTGAAGAAAATACACGATGATGTATAATGTGTGTATGATTACTTCCTCCAGTCACAATCCCAACTCAGAATCAGATTTAGGAGTGCAAAGATCTGCCTTTTTCATTTGCAAGAAAACACTTATTATTCCCATTTTTTATCTTATAAATAAACAATTTGCTTACAAGGCTGTTTTTGAAAAATTTTATTGTTGAAGTCACAGCAGCGGAGCATTAAATCTGCACTGTGAATACACTTAAAGCACAGCAGAAGACAAATAATTGACCATATGGTGCTCTGTAAGGGTTTGTGAGCTGATTCATTAGTGGTCTTGTATAATGTGAGCCAGAGGTACTGAACCTCTGTGGTTAATCATGAAAACAAATGAAGTGAAAACTAATTACAGCTGTGAGCGTCAAAACATGTAATTTAACAAGTGCAACTATTTTTCTCTGTCAGTAACAGATCAACAGAAAATCTCTCATCTTTTCTGCCAGATGACACTGTGAGATAAAAACTAAGTTAAACAGGTTTTTACACAATGACTGAATGATGTGTGATAAAAGGTGCTCTTGGGTTGCCATGTCAACCAATCTGTTCACGTGTTTGTCATCTTAGAACCACGGCGAGTGACTTGTTATGTCTCACCTCTCCGTTGTTGGTATCCAGCCATGTACTGAGTGTAACATTACACCTGATGTGCGACATGATGTGACAGGTGCAACGCGGCAGCTTGATCAACACGCCTCAGCAGATTTTAAGGTGTCTCCAGCCAGGTTTAGTGTTTTACCACACACCACCGTAGATGAGTTTGAGAAAGTACAAATCTTTAGCTTTAATAACACATTAGTTAAAGACCCTGCACACCCACACAGGCGTTTTCACTTGTTCTGGCCGATTAGACCTCTGCTCAGGTCGAAGTTGCGTGCAGCTGTGCTGAATCAATAATTCATGGATACATGAACGAATGAGAATGATGAAAGTCTAACTTCTCCAACCTTGTGCAACAAAAGGAAGGGTTTAGAGAGATTTATATGCTCAGACAGTCCGCAGAGGTCTAATCAGGTAGAACAAGTGAAAACACCTGTGTGGGTGGAAAATAGATGTGCAGGGTCTTTAAAGTGGCCTAACATGCTTGAGAAGTTTGAGACTGTTTGAAAAATATAAATAGCAGGATGTTATTCACAATCAAGTAATATTTTCTGTTATGTTTTATCGGAGTTCATATTTTTCATATTTTGAATGCTTGACCTTTAAGAGCAGAGGATGTACAGTATTTGTGCCACAATACTGATTTCTTTTTGCCCTTTGGTCATACAGATTCACTGCCTGACTGTTTTATAGTCTGTCTCTGAAATTCCAGGCGAAAAGAATATGAGGAGCTCACCCTCTGCTGCAGCGATGTGTAGTGCTGTCCGAGAATCATAGTCTTTTAGATCCATGTCCATGGATGAGAGAGCAAACCTGAAGTAAGAAACAAAAGTGCAGTTCACAACTAGTTTTTTGAAGTATGTAATGAAATGAAAATGCTTTTTTTCCCTCAGAGTAATATAAATATATTGAAATACAATATATATATTAGCATTATTTTTATATTTGAGCTAACCAACATACAAGCAGGAGTATGAGGGATTATTTTCAGCCATGAAGACAAACTTTATGTTTACACTTATACAAACCAGCAAGAGGTAAATACAGAAATTAACATTTACATTTTAGAGAATTAATAATTCTAACAATACACGAATAGATACAAATATTCTTTACATGAAATTGTCTCTGTGCAACATTTGTGTATACAATCTGATATTCTGACAGAGTTCTGACCAGCTGAACAACAGATGGGTGCCATGAATAAATATTAACAAATGCAAATGCCTCCATACAGGCTTGGGTGGATTATGAAAGAATGGGCCCCTGTGCACAGAAATTTAAAAGGCCCCCCAACCCTCGTTTATGGCAGCACAGCCATAGTAGTTTTGAGTCTCTTTGTAGTTGTATGATTAGCTTTCCCAAAAGAAATTTTAACTGTCACTTTGTTTGTCATCACATCTCAGCCCAGCTGCACACCTTTGGGAGATCTTGGCTGAAGTGTTAGAAAGCGCTGTCCACCACCAGCGTTAAAACATCGAATGAGAAATATCTTTTTGAAACATAGTTTTCATCCCCAGTAGATTTCCAGAGATGTGGAAAGCCAAACAGCATTGAAGCCTCTCACTACAGTTCACTTATGTTCATACTTAATTTAATTATTCGCTCGTTTGTCCTTTTTTTTTTTTACCCAGGCCATTCAATAAATAAACATTCAAAGGCATTTCTTGTATAAGACAAACAATAACCAGACCTCCTGGTAATTTACCTTCTCAGGGCTGACACATCTCCACTGTAGGCGGCGAACATCAAGTTGAAAACAGACTTGTTCTGCAAACACAGGAAAGCAACATAAAGACAGAGGCACTGAACATATTTAACACCCCAATCGACAAACTGACAAGGCAACTCACCCTGTCATCCCCATCCTGCCTGCGAGGGTCCTGCTTCTTCACAAAGTGCCTCAAGTTGTCGTAATTGTGGAAATTGAAGAGTGACACAAGCTCCTGAGGATAAGATACAGATACAGGAAATGTATTATGTGTATGTATATAACATTACCAACTATCAGAACAAAACAAACGAAGATTCAACAGAAAATTCATTCAAACCCTGTGAAGTCACTTGGATGCAAACTCCAGAGCTGCCACAGAAGACTAATTTATATGATCAGTTGTAGGTTGTAAAATACCCCGTGATCTGGAGGTAGTTTTCATCATCTTTCTCAAACAACTTGAAATTTTACTTTGTGGCAACTTTGATGGTTTGAATCTAAACTTTCAGATTTTTGGCTTTGGTATATTTTGTATATAGCAGGTCGTCTACTTATCAAAAAGTTTGATTCTCGGCTCCTATGTGTGGTGGAAAGAAACAATATGTGTAGGGAAAAGCTGTATGAACGTGTGTGTGAACGCGTGAATGTGGAATCCATTGTAAAGCTCATAAGACTAGAAAAGCCCTACGTGAGTGCAGTCAATTTACCACTTCCAATTTCACTTTGGCTTCATCTAGTGGCAGGATAAATAAAAAGGCAGTGCCAGACAATAATCCATGATTTGATCCTATAATCCCATAAAAACTTCTTTGAAGCATCTATCTCTAGACAAACAGTCTAAATGTAATGACACAAAAGGCAGAGTGTCCGTCTTGCTCTTGCCTGGCAGAAGTGTATTCCCCGGACGCTGTTTCCAACTCTGTCCAGCGGAGGAGACCAACACATTACTCCCATGACATTGGGGACTACCAGCAGTACTGCACCAGACACGCCAGATTTGGCCGGCAAGCCCACCTGAGACACGAGAGCAAGAGTCTGCATGTGTGTGTGTGTATGTACAGCAAACTATGAAAATGACATTGGTCACCTGGTGTTACTCACATGAAATGCCATCTGGCCAGAAAAGTCATACATGCCACATGAGTGCATGAGACTCAAAGTATTTCGCACTGCCTCGGCACTCAGGACAAGCTCGCCTGTGATTGGACAAATTCCCCCGTTGGCCAGAGTGGCAGCCATGATACTCCCTGACTCACAGGTCACCTCAATGGAGCAAAGCTGAGAGCAGAAGAGGGTCAAGTTTATGGTTAAAACTACTGGAACTATTTTCTTTTCAGCTAATTTAACAACAGGGCCAAGAAGAACAAAACAAAAAAGGTTGTTTAATGATTCTTCATGAAATGTTCTGTTCATGACAGAGAAGTTTACCTGGAAGTAGAAATCCAAGGAATCGATCATATCCGCTCCCAGTGGAAAACACTGGTGGATGAAAAATGATCATCATGACTGTGATTGACTAACATAAACACTGTACAGATATTCTATGATTTATCAACCAGAAAATTAAAAATAGCTCAGCTCATAAGGCTCTCTCTCTTAACCTGGCCTTTCAAATTACATCAGTTTTTGTTGGGAGACCCTACCAAGGGCTATTGCTCTTGACAACACAGCCCCCAGTGTCAAAAGGTCAATGGTGATGCATGGTGGGGTGTGGGAGATGTATGGAGAAGCCACGGAGAAGAAGTTTTATTAGGCGTCAAAGCTGATTGGACGAGCAAACTGATGATGGTAGCAAAAATGGACCAAAGGTTGATTTTTTTCAAAATATTAGCTCATGTACCGGTTCTGTAGAGGAACATGTTGTGAAAACATACATGTGAATGCACAGAACTTGGTATGTAAACATTAAGTTTTCTCTCAAACACATGCAACAGAAAATAAAAGGGGTTTATAATCCCACATATTTTTGCACAGTGAGAAAATGTTCTGTAACTGACCTTCTTCTCTTTCATGTAGTATCCAATGGCAAAATTTCTGTCACCTGTTTCTTTTTCTGACTGGAACCTGAGACAGATAAGCAGAAGGGGTCAATACTGAAGCATCAATAATGCAATAGGCCAGTGGACAGGCAATCTGCCTAACACAGTCTTGGAAGTGTGTGTGTTAAATGAAAGATATACAGTATAATGATACAATATCTCTATAATATTTGTGCACTCACGTGGCATTGCTGAATCCAACATACTCTTGGCCAGCCATCTTTTTCACAAACTCCATAACCTAAGCAAAGAAAGACTGATTTTAATGAGCACTTCAGCATTTCTGTGCTCACTGAGATAATCATGCCACAGCTCAATATTCACGATCTTAACAGAGAAGAAAGTCTGAGGCACACTACTTACATAGTCAAACTTCTCTGCCTTATTTGAGCGAGGCTGAAAACAAAGCAAGAGTCATTTGCTTGTATAAAAATATGCTGATTGTAATTACCACACTCATTCAGTTCCCACATTCATGAACACTAAATATGACTTCGGTATGACTAATTACATGGGGTGAAACAATACATGAATGTATTGCTGATTGCATAATTTAACATCCTATTATCAGCTGGTACAGTGAGAGGAGCGATACCACAGAGCTCAGGTAGAGTTCAGGGAGCATTTCACAATACAAGATTATAGACAACTGTGAAAAAAGGTCCTTCTGATCTCTTTTTTTTTCTGATTTGAATTTGTAAGACAAACCTTGAACATGCCAAAGATAAGCAAGTCATATTCAGTCAATAAGATAAGATTTCAAAATCATACATAGATTAGGAGACTTTTAAATTAATCAAATTAATAATTTGCCACTGCTGCCTTATGACATTTCCCCAAGGCTTTGTCATAAAGATCATGATCGCATCGAAGACTCACTCAGCAACCTGCAGGCTCTAAACTGAAACATACTGCACATTACGGGGCTAAATGGGGTTTATTATTTAAAGATGTTTTTCCAAAAAACTGTTTTAACTTCTGGCAATGTTTCACTGAATTTCTATCCAACTTAAAAAAAAAACAGTACTGACACTGTCTGTCACTGATGCAATGAATGTGTTTGTAACAATCTATAAACCAATTTTCATATTTTAAGAGTTTTCCAGACTTTTAAGGTGTGGACAAATTTAAGTTAAGGTCTGTTCATTTTACTGTGTCACACACTTTTACTAAAAGGCGAGTGATTTAATGTCAGTGCTGACTCAACTACCACACACCAGGCCACACATGTCTGTTTACCTTGATAAGAGAGCTGATCACTATGGCTCCAGCGTTCACCATTGGGTTGTGTGGCTTATCTGGAGGAAAGGACGACAAGATAAGGGACAATGTTGATGAGCAGTTCTGTACTGAATAAAAGCTTTGTAAAAAGGAAATTTAATTTCCTTCCACCAGTTCATTATTATAATCTTTACATATAGTATCCAACGACATGAGACCAGCAAAACAGATACTAATAAATACAGATAAGTTCATGGAGTCATGAGGGCACAGAAGGTATTTGTCTGGCATGCGTATGAAACATGATGTGAACATACTGAGGTGCAGACCGACATAATCAACACATTAAAAAATAAATAAAAGATATTTAAGTAATTTAAATCTCATGCAGCAGCATTCTGAACACGCTGTAGTTCAGTTTCTTAGTTTGGAGAAAAACAGAAACAAGTGAAATACAGTACAGTTCACACTTACTTTCATTATTGATTAATATGTTGATTATTTTCCATGATCAAACAATCGTTTGTTTAGTCAATATTTACAATTAGAGAAAAAATAAACTGTTTTGGTTGACCACAGCTACAAATACAACAAAACTATATGATGTGGTTGTACAACTGGAGGAAGACATAATCCATCCAGTGAGTTTTGCAGTCAGTAAAGGAAACTAACAAGAGGTTAATAATGTGGCACAGCAGACAAACGTATCGACTCAGATCTTATACATTTCTTTCTCCTGTCGGTTCAAACTAAAAGTGTGATTTCCTCACACTGACTGCAGGGTGATGGAAGCTTTTACATTCCATCAGCACAGTGATAAGGGCTTTACGCACCTTCATCATCAAGTGAGAGCATGTTGAACTTGAGTCCGCTGGGCTCCATGCCGACGTAACGGTGAACATGCTCTGTTCCCGCCTCATGGACGGCGATGGCGTACTGCAGGGGCTTCACGCAGGACTGCAGGCAGAACGGCTGCTTGGTGTCACCTACTGAGTGCCTGGAGGAGAAAAGACCCGATAATTAACATTTAAATAGCAAAGGATCTGGGAGATAGTGTTTCCAGTCTCACTGAATATATCACACCAAGTCTACCCGGTAACACCACAGATGTGCATCAGTATCACAGCTTGTATGAATAACACAATGTCACAATGTTTCAGTCATAACCATCTAATCATCACATCCATTTAGTAGCTATGAGCTTTCTGTCACACGGTGAGGTCAAGTTTGGGTTTGTCCTGTCTCCATGTCTTGTCATTTCCTGTTTTATTTTGAAAGGTTAACTCTCCTCTCGTTTCAGGTCACTTGCCCTTCCTCATGTGTCACCTGTCTGAGTGTCTTCCCTGATTCCTGATTGTGTCCACCTGTTCCCCATTTGCCCTAATGTGTCTTATAGTCTGCGTCTCCCTTTGTCTTGTGCCAGAGTGTCTCGTTCCAGTCGTGCACCCCAGCTTCCTATCACAGTCCATGCCTTGCCTTTGCCTTATACTTCGTCTTTACCTCCTTGTGAGTGATTTTTTGTTTGTAATTTCATAGAATATAGAGTTTTCTGTTTGTCAAGTTTAGAGTAGTTTTAGTAACCTCCATGTGAGTGATTTTTTGTTTGTATTCTCATAGTGTAGAGTTTTGTTTGTCAAGTTCATAGCAGTTTTGTAGCCTCCTTGTGGAGTGATTTTCTGTTGGTTTATTCCTTTTTTGTTTCAGCAGTTTTGTCCCTCCAGTTGGAGTGGTTTTTGTTTATTAGATTCTTCCTGAATAGCATAATTTTTCATAGTTGGTTTTATTTGTCACTCCCTCTCGAGGTAGGAGTATTTAAATAAAGACTGCCTTATTGACACTCTGCATCTGAGTCCTCATTCTAGTCCAGGCCTGACACTTTCAATCATATCACACTGTTTCTCAGCATCATTCAAATCAAATCAATCTCAACTTTTAATCTGACATTGATAAGAAGTCTTTAAAGTGTTAAGAAAAATTGAAATATACAGTTCAATGATGACTCCATGGAAAACTCCATCTGCAAAGGAAAATTGTGTTATATGATCGAAAGCTCCAGAGCTGCTACTCAATGGACCTTGTGGCGAGATAATTTTGTACAAGTACAAATCTGTAATTCTTACCTCTGGCCATCCACGGTACACAAAGACATGCCCCACAGTTCTGGCCTGAACTTGGCCAACTGGGGGATGTAGTCTGCAACCTAACGCCAAGATACATGAGGGAAACACAGTGACAGATGACAGATGACACAATATTAGATTGAAGAATGAGTGTCAGAACTAAAAGCACTGCAGCACAGAAGATGTTGAAAGAAAATGAGCGAGGAAGAATTAGTGAAATGTGACAGTCAGGATTCCTACACTATGCAGTTCCTGTCCACAGTGTGAATTTAAAGAAAGGCATGACCAGCTTTGACTGGCTAAACCATATACAGGACATATATATAAAATACTGCATAATACAACTTTATATGAAATACTGTAGGTATAACAATCGGTTGTCACATATGTGAAAGGAATAAACTATGCTGTTTCTACAGCTGTGTTTTAGTATATTCCCTCAATACAGAAGAACTTCAACAATAAAATTTACATTTCTAAGGAACAAAGAAACCTACCTTCCCTTCACTTTGCTTTTGCACTCTGCCATAGATTTCATTTATTTTTTGGGCAAACACATCAAACTCAGGGATGATAAATTTCTTCCTGAAGGCCTGGAGCAGCAAGACGATGTTTCCACCAACACATCTGCAAGAAAAACAACATAATGCTGAGTTACTCAGGAGCACTTACTGAAAATGACATGTTTTACTTGATATACATATAGTGTGTGTATGTGTGTGTGTGTGTGTGTGCAGGTCTCAGTGTGAGTGGGGAGCAGCTGCCAGCTGCCACATTATCACTCTGAGCAACAAGCCTTTGCTTTCATCAGCAGGAGAGTAAATAAAGCTGACATGTCCTGACATACGCTACATAACACTGATGTGTTTCACACCACAGGTTAGGCTGATCAATCTAAAGTAATATTTCACAACATGTACCACAGTTTATGACTGTCTGTGCACAAGATAGCTTTTACTGAAGTGCTGAATGAGTTGTTTAAACCACCATAAATCAATCAACTGAGATGTGAGAACAGTGATAAAAAAATATGTTTTTTGTTGGACATTTATCTTTTTTTATTTAAAAGCAAATACCAGGTTGATTGCAGATCCAAGAAGTGATAACAAATGATTTGTAATATCATATTTCCATGACATTAGTCAAAGGAATTCATTTATTTCTGTATGAAAAACCTAATAATCCAAGAAATCTCTGTGTTGGGAAAAATTTTATCCATACAGTATATAATTTTCCCCTCATAAACATTGTGGGAAGGGTGGTGCTTAAAAATGGCATGGCCATCTTGTAGTATCATGCAATCTAATAAAAACCCACAGCCTAAAAAAATGGCCATAGAGTCTAATCAATACATTTCAGACACGGTCCCAACAAACATTTAGCATTGCAAACTTCCCAACTGACATTCACAAAATACTGTATTACATTATAAATGTGTTCACAATATTATGTCAGTCTCTTGTGGTTCTAAATTCCTCTGCATTCTTTGTCTTCTATATAAATCAGACATAAATGACTTCTAATGAGTGAGGTAAAGTATGTGTGGAAGACAAGGGAATAAAAAAAAAAAAGACAAAGGGAGGGACAGGCAGACAGACAATCATGCAGCAAGTCACTTACAACCAAATCCTTCATTAAATGGATTGCTGTTGGAAGGTCAGACTAAAAATAGTTTGGTCTCATGCCTGCACTGGCTGGTGAATGGAAAACAAAACACTGTGACTCAGTCACCGTTAAGATACATGTCAATTTTTGAGGGGGAACGTGGAGAAGCAACACTCTCAGAAACAGGAAACAAAGAGAGAGAATTGCTATAAAAAAATATATGGTATTAAACTTATTGTGAGCTGTGTGACTGAATCCGCTGTGCTTGGACACTGTTGTTCATGATGCCGGTGACCTGCTGTAGTTATGTGAAATATATTCGTATTTTGTGGATTTTACACAAAGGAGTTCAAGAAATAAAAACACAAAGTACATTGGTATCTGAGGTACAGCATGCTAGTGTTTGCGAGGTGACTTCTGGCTTAAAAAACATCCCACCTCTTGTACTGCAGGTACAGTATACTGTCCCTGGGGAAAAAGACATGGAACCCCCAGAACAGACCACAAAGGGAGCTATAATGCCCCTGCAGCAGCCACTGGACCGAGAGCTAATTAAGGTGCTTCACTTTGTACTCATAGACAGTTTGCCAGAGAAGTCCTGAGTTACTGGCTGTAAATCACCCTAATACAATGGAGCTCAGTCACATTCGATTTATGCTGATCAAAGCATAAAATGACACAGCCACTCAAGCTAAGCTGAAACAATATAGGAGCCGCTTCTTCCTTCTGCATTGTGGGTGTAGCTAAGTAGAAGTTCTCACTCAAACAATTCAACCAGGTCTGTCCATAGATGTAATACAAGTTAAAAACTAAACACCACTGAACTCTACTGTACTGGGGTGAAACTACAGGCAATCAAATTCATCAAACTACAGCAAAACTATCTGTATGTAACACTACAGACAAGAGGGAAAGAAAATACATTTTACTGTTTGTTATGGCCTTTGTCACCGCAGACATTTTTGACTTGTCATTGTAGGAAAAGCACAGGTGTTACCAATCACATTAACAATGGCTCTGCTGTATTACCTAATACCAGGAGCCTGAAACTGGCGCAGCTGAAGTTAATTCAACCATGATTCATTTTATTATTAACACCTGTGCTTTCCTCATGTGTCCACATGTATCTTATATCTGGGTTTGATTTTGGTCAAGATGAATTCCAGAAGCAGAAGTCATTATTAACTGTGTGAATCATGCCCAAGCACTTTGACTTGCCTGTGGAAAAGTTCCCTGTCCATCATCACCTCGCCTGCAGACTCCTTCACGGCCTGTCGAAGCTTCTCCATGCAGTCCTTTAGACGGGGGTCAGACGGATGAAGGCCAGTTCTCCTCAGGGCCTGCAGACAACAATGGAAACTATAGATAGATGATTTGTATATAAACTGAATATAATCAGTGTGTTTTCATCTACTTACTGAGGTAAAGAATGAGATGGGAACTTGCTCTTTTCCCTCTGTGATGGTGTAGAAAAGCATGCTTTCCACTCCAGAGCTGGGAGGCTTTGAATGTACATTCCTGGTGAAATGAAGAGTAAACTTTTGAAAAGAACGCCGCCAGTCTTTGGTGTTCACTTACAAAAAATTCAATCCAAAGTTATTTTTAAAAAAGTTATGCATAAGCTTACTTTCAAAACAACCAATCTAGTTGTTATGGTAAATACACTGCTACCCTGTTCAAACAAACATTCAAGTACTGTAAACTATTGACATGCCACCATTAACTTCTGACCTACACAAGAAAGAATAAAAAAGCCAATGTTGATGTACTTTTTGAAGAGCCAAATGACAGAAATACAGGGTGTGTGTGATTGGTATGTGTTATGATTTTTTTGACAGGTGCAACTACAGCATGTAACAGGAGCTCTCCTACTACTGAAGCTTTACAAACTCTAATCAAAGTGTCGGTTGCTTCATTTATAGCTGACACATGCTACTAACTGGCAGTTGAACTGACCACTTTTGTAGCAGCAGAGCTGGATAATTTTCCTTGAGATGTTTACGTTATATATTCTATCCTCTATATATCTCCTGTGTCTATAATATACAGGACATTATAAGTGCTAGATGTGTACATTTGTATGTACAATAAAGCTGTAAATGTAAATACCTTCTGAAACATGTAATGCAAACATTATTGTTACGACAGGCCCAGATAATATTCACTTGAACAGTGTGGAGGCAGTCTGTGTGAGAACCAACACCGGCAGGAAGGTGTTGACACTCAGCTCTGTGTCACACAGACACTTACATTTTGAGATGGGAATGATCCGAGTGTGCGTGTCGTCGGTGGGACGCGGCTGTTGCTTTAGAGCTCAGACAACACGCTGGCTGGATGATGAAAACCTTCTTCGCCGCATCTGTATTTTTGACGATTTGTTGAACAGAGTTCGGCAGACGCAGCGCTCTCAGACAGTGCATGGCTGCGACGAACGGCAGCCACAGTCCGGCTCTGATAGTTTGACTGACGGTGAAGGCAACAGCAGATAACGGTGACTGTTTTTTTTTGTTTGTTGTTGAGCTGTTTAGCAGCAGCTCCTGCGAGGTCACTGACTTTCAACGAGCTCAAGTTTTGCTGCCTTCGCGTGTGGTCGGAAAATTTACCTTTTTGACAAGAGCGTTTTCGCCACGAGGACAGTATTGGTGTTAAAGTGACATATTTAATGTGGAGTCTGTATTGTTCAAAACATCACCTATTTTCCTGATATTTAGCAATTTCGAAGCTCTTCGCACTGCGCCTGGTAGCTCCACAACTTGACTCAAAAATATCAAACTCATAAAAGAAATATAAAATCTATTAAACGTGGCAGCTACTGGAAACTTTATATGGAAATTGCCACAAGCTGATGGTAATTAATAGTTAAAATATAAATTTCCGAGGAGCACTTGAAAGCAGCAGGAGGTCTGTATAATAAGTTACAGGCTCACCCCCTCATGTGGTAGCTGTCACCTGACTGACAGCTGCAGTAGCAAACCAGAGCCTAGAAATTTATTTTGGAAAACACAGGTCTTCCACCCATGGGAATTAATGGGGCATTTTGTTAACAGGCAATTAGAATTAATTATGAATAAAGCAGGCCAGATCAGAGAAAGCATGACGTCACAACAAAACCTCCAACTCCTCACTAACTCTTCAGGGATATTCAAGTTGGAGAAATCCTGTGACCTGTTGTCCAGCCAACATGCTTCTCAGTTTCTTATTGTGGCCACCACCAGTTGAACCTGTTCAGAAGGTACATTCTGACAGTTTTTTACCTGTTGACTAACTGGACTGATATCTTGGCGAAATAGAAAAATAACAATGAATTAAATATAATTTAACTAAAAAGTAAGCGTGACAGCTTATTTTTGAACAACCTGTATATCATAAAAACTTAATATATTATTAAAACTGCACAGAAAATATATTAGCCAGAAAAATCTTGATATTATGTTAATTTTGAGCACCACTGGGTTTCAGTGTATATACAAACTGTATAATATAATAAAAAACAATATTAACTGATTATGGGCAGGCCAACTGAACTTAATACTGTATGAAATGTGTCTGTATGAAAATAACAAACTGTCAAACCTTATTAATGTCATGCCATTACGACAGCCTATATCACAGTGCTGCCGTTGGTTGAAAATGAATGATTTTCAGGAGCTATGGAAAAGTTTTTGTGTTTGTTAGACCCGTGGAGCAAATTACCAAGATTTGAAGGATTTCACATGCATCATTGTTCGCATTCAACAGATAAGCCATAAATCATAATATGGCTAACCATCATTGTAACTCAGAATGTTGCTATTTTTTCATTGCAAAGCGTGAGATGGTTCTTCTATTTGTGCCTGCAATAAGCTGATCATTACACTTTTTCTTAGTAGTACATTTTTTTTAAGTAGTAAATTAGATAGTAAATTTATTTTTACTTAGACTGATGATTAACAGCATTCATAAATATCAGTGTCAAAAGGCACCGCATAGTGTTAACAAACAAAATATTTATACAGTAAATTTTACTGCACACTTTCATTATTTGCTTTCATATTGTCTATCAAGCAGACATTACAAAGGGAAAAATACTTTTACATGGCAGATCATTCACATATAAATATAATAATAACTGCAACATCAGATCATTGCATTGCCAGTGCAGATAAAGAATATGGGTATTTTGAAAGGCACAATATATATATATTTTTAATTCAGCCTCTGTACTGCATCAAAATGACACAAAATGACATTAAATGACATAGAAAAGGCTTATGACTTTGAAGACATTTCTTCGAAGTCATCATGAGTTACACACTCTTTGAAGGACGAGGCAGCACCAGCTTCAGGCCAATATCAACCACACAGGAAGGCATGTAAGAGAGGGGGATCCAGATAAGCTTGGCATCCCAGCCGGCGCTGTATCTGCTGCGTGGGTAGGCCGCTGTCAGAGCGTGCTCCATGCAGCTGGTCACCTTGGTCAGGTCAGAGTCACAGATAGCATTCATGATCAACCGCTGGACCTTGATGTCTGAAAAACAATCACACCAACAAACAGATGAACAGATGTTTTGTGTATAAAACTAATTTAATTTTCAATGCATTTTTCCCCTTCACCTAAAGTGTACGTGCGGTATATGGAGCGAGATTCATGATGTCACATTTTCAGAGGTCACAATGAACGTTAATCCTTAGTATATATTTAAAAAAAAAATTATTTCCATATTTTGGCACTCAATTTTTAATGGGCAACTTTTTTTTTTATATGGAAAATTAGCAAACAATCACGTTTAATTGTGACTTTAATGCTTGTACTATATTTGACAAATTAATTCTATTTTGCAGTGTTTGAGTCCACTGAAACAATAACCAGCAGTCTACTGTACTTACACTTATCAAGGTACTTGTCTCCATAGCTGGCTTGGACTTCAGGGCTGAGCTGGTTCCACAAGCGATGCAGCTCCCTCTCGAGGGGGTCGAGGCTCGTCACTGCAGTCTTGAAAAACCCTGGCTCAATGATGCATACATTGACTCCAAAGTAGTTTATATCTCTCCTGGATACAGAAAAAACAGGTTAATATTTTATATCAAACAAAAAGCTTTACAAGTCATCCTTTATTACAAGGTCTTATAAGTTGTAACTATTGACTTTATTAATGGTTAATAAGTTAAAAGTCATTAATAGCAATGTTTAGGTTGCCAGATTGTGTTTCACCCTATTTGGCATTTATGCTCTCATAAATCTTGGTAATCCACAAATAAATATCTATGGGTTTTTTCACATTGTTAATAGGCCATCAAGTGGCAGTTATACATGTTGATAAGCAGTTGATAAATACATTTAAGTCCAAATTCTTCAAGGTTTGGTCAGAAGTGGTCCATTAGAGGGTAAAGGGTTAAAAGACCAAAGTGTCCTGCTGGAGGATAAATGCCTTTTTTTCACAACCTGGCAACTGAGAGAAGACAGTAACTGTACTGGTTTATAATAAGCTCAGCTAAATGAAATCTTTGAGAAGCAGTGAGGAAGACTAATATTCTTCTCTGTCTGATCTTATCAGCCAATATTTGTCTTGAATATATTTTGCTGTGGTAATGGGCTTTTTGTTTTAGTAGTGCGTTGGATGGGATATGCTTTATTGCTCCAAATGTGTTTTATGGTTATACATATACTTATATACTGTAGGCCTTTGTAAAGGATAGGAAAAGATCAACTTGAACAGTGGACACATAATACTTTCTTTGTGTTTAACAGTAGTATACAGAGTGTCACAGTATGCGTGTATCTAATGCTGATCAGGTCGTAAGTCTTACCTGAGGCAGTCAGAGAAAGACTCCACTGCAAACTTGGAGATGCAGTATCCACCACCGTTTGCAGCCACTCTACCGAGTACTGATGCTACGTTTACAATGCGGCCTCGGGCCTTTTTGATGAGAGGCAGGAAAGTCATCGTCATGGCGATCACTCCATTCATGTTGACTTTCAGTGTACTGTGGAAATCCTCCACTTTCATCCACTCTGAAGGGCCCATGGGTAATGAGCGTCCAGCATTGTTCACAATACCCCAAAGCCCTACAAGGAAGGAAATGAAAGACAAACAGGGGAAGAAGTTATTTTGTGTTAGAGAAATGCCTTTAATTAGCAGAGTCATCTCATATTCAAATAATGCAAATAATTTCTCACCCTTATCACCAACCACCTCCTTGGTATACTCCATGGCTTTCTGGATGCTGTCCTGATTGGTCACATCCAGCAGGACAGTCTTCAAATAAGGCCCTGCCACCCGCTTCAGATCATCAGCTCCCTTTTCTGTGAGACAGCCAGCCAGCACACGGAAACCTTTTCGATCGAGCTTCTTACACAGCAAGTTTCCGAACCCAGAGTCGCAGCCGGTCACAAAGACGTACTTGTCAGTGATGTTCTCAATCTCCAGGCTGTCTCTGTACAGCCACACAAGAATCCACAGCACCACAAAGGTGGCACTGATGTACAACCAAGCATTTTCCCTGAAAGAGAAGAGACAGGAGGATTTATAACAAGAGAAGGACATAAGAAAATATTCTCCAAGTGTAAGGTTGTAGTTTCAAAGGTTAGGCTGCAGCTGTCAAATTATTGGAAAAATTTTACAGTGGTGTATTTCTTACCCTAAAAGGTCGTAGACATACTGTGTATCCATGCTGCTTCCAGGATTAGAAGTGGGTTTTTGGTCACCTGGAGGAGATCGTGCTGGCTGAAAAAACATGTTGAGCAAATGTTAATAGGTACTGACATGGAAACCTTTCAAATCTGATGTTTTCAGGAATTCCCACAATCAAATCCCTACTCGATTTCACAATGATGTAGGGTCTTATTGAAGCACTGTGCTGGTTTGTTGAACCTGTTCACTGAGGGCCTTAGTAGAAGAGGTGCTTGTAATACAGAACTGCTTTGGGCACATGAGAAATCTTTGGATAATACTCTTATGGAAGAAAGAAAGGCATTTGTGAGGGAACGAGACCCGAAGAGGGGGGGGGGGGGTGCATTGTTTTGAAGCATAATATTAATGCCCGTGACAGAGCTGCTTAAGCTGCTCATTGGTGAAAACCAATTAGTTTTCAGGCTTATTAGTGAGAAAAACAGACAAAATACAATTGTGGGTTATATTACCCATGATGTTCAAATTGCCTGCAGACATAAATCAGATACTGTACCCATACTGATGCTGTTCAATTAAAATATAAATTATCCTATAAAATTACAGATCAGGTTAAGAAAATCAAATTTAGTTTCATAACACTAGTAAAAACATATTGAAAAAATACCAGAATACCTCAATATAATTTGATCAGATATTACTGCTTTCACATTTAAACTGAATATTACTTTGACCAAATTGCAATGTGACATATTTGCAACAGCAAATTGTAATCATCACCAACAATACGGCAGTGCATGTGAAATAAAAAATAAAAAAACAGACCCAGAGCATGTGTGATAGAAAAAGTAATTTGTGGTAATTTAATGCTTAGAGAGACATTTATATATAAAAACTGTATTATCCTACCTTTTCCTCCTTTTGAGAAGTGATGGATCTCCACAAGTTATCCGTCCTCTTCCCTTTCCCTTTCTGCTTATTCTTCTGTTTTAACTCAGAGAGGCTGGTCGGAGAGAGGCTTTATTCCTGTGGTTTATCCCTTAAGACAAGTCCGCAATTGGTAATCCCAAATCCGTAACCATTTGGTTTGTGCATGTGTGTGTTTAAGAAAAAAAAGTGGCTGGAATTACAGAGAACACTGAGAATTTTCTGTACAATATGTGAGCTTTGATTTCAAAGAACTGCTTTTTGATATTCCAGCTTCTCAATGTGCATTATCAATTTACAAATTGCATCAGGTTCTTTCACTGTAGCTGATAAAAAATCTTACCAATATAGTTTCAGAACTTGGTGGTTCTCAGGGTATACACGCATAAGTACTTTAGCCTATGTGTTAAGACTGTTAATTCAAAGTTATTATAATCCCACATGTTAAAGCACTGTGTTAAAAATATGTCTATAATCTTGCTGGCTCGAGTTCACTGACCTATTATATCAGTTTTTAAGCTCAGACAATAAATGCTCTATACTCTGTAAGTGGTTATAATGTAATCGTGATGCATGTCTTATGAGGAGTCAGCTCATCCTGCAGAAATGTGGGCTTTGAACAAGAAGTGGCAGTGTACATAATTTACACTGTATTGTGGTTTATCAAATAATATTTAAACAAAACCCAGGTGCAATAAGAAAAAGTGTTTTGTATAAATGTGACTTGCTTCATAACTGCACCCTCCATAAAAACCGACATGTAAATTTGCCCTTTTTCTGTTTAAATGTTTGCTTAGATAAAGATAGATTTTTATACTGAGACTGAGTGTGAAGCAAACCTCCTTTTAACAGTAAAACAGACATATATCTAAGCCATGTGATGCACTAACTGAAGGATCAAGTCTGTTACCTGGTTACTACCCTAATAGTATGCAGTGAATTGAAGTGTAATTAGTTAACCAACCACACCTGCAATTATGCGAGCAAACTCAACAGTAACGTGCATTGTGACATAACCTTCACGTCACACATTCCTTGAATTATATCGTTTTTGTAGTGGAGTGATTCATAAGTAGTTCTGTTGCAAAACTTTCTCCACTATTGGACCTTGAATGACTCATGTTATTACTTTGTCATTTGTCTTTCTGCCATCCAGTTTTAAAACAGCCATAATTAAGTCATCAGCCAAAAATCAATCCTTGACCCAATTAACATTTAATTTTTGCCTGCCCACCACTGACACCTACTGTCGGTACCAACATCTTGGGAATAGGAATCCTTTATATGTGGACTGCTCAAACTTCCCTCTTCCAAATGAGGTTGTTCATGCAGATTTGTTTTAGGTCCTTCATTTAGGCTTTTTGTATAACAGTGGTTGTACACATGCAAGCCTCACCCAAGAGGCTTCTTCGGTTCAGAACTGAAGAAGCCTCTTGGAATGGAGGTCAAACATCAAGTATCTGCAACCAAGTCCAGTTGGCCTTGGTTCAACTCTTCTTGGATAACCATAACCTGGATGACTGAGAATCTTCTGCTGTTTACATGCGCTTTATTGCTAAATTAAATTTATTTAGCCTCGTTTCACAACACTGGTGGATTTTTAAACTTTATTAAAAACAATGTTCCATCATCAAATGGTAACAAAATTTTAAGTTGTCTAACAAAAACAGTACAGTCATCACTGTACTCAGACATTTACATAGACATACATAATTTAGGTATTGTGCTGAAAATAAGCCTTACTAGAAAATCTTTTTAGGAGACACTGCAGACAATAAGCGATGGTGGCAATTTGTGGCCGTTTAAACCTATTAACTTTGTTTTTACATGCTACACCTTCACAATTCCATACTGACATAGATTGTTTTCCCAATTATTCAACTGTTATTCATCAATTGAAGTAACTACAAAACAGATTCTAGACCTATTTCATTTTATACACACGCTTGATCTTTGAACAACTCCAGCATCATTGTGTGGTTGTCCTTGTTAATATTGTTCCTCAGATGAGAACGTAAGCAGTGATGTGTATGCTGACTTTCAGCATTTCGCTGGACAAAGTAATCATCAGCATTAGCCCACTCAGAGGGGCATGCAGATGAACAAAGTCCTTGCTGCCTGCGTTTTTGCTGACAGGAGTCAACTAGATTTCGGTTTCATTCCAGTGTATTTAGTTTCGGCTGTAAACCTTTCAACATTTCTTCCCGTGAAGTTTATGAGGAAGCAGACTGAAGCTGACCCTTGTGTACATACTCCAGAGCTGTGGCGATGGTCCTCATGTCCATCTCAATACTGCGGGCCCAGTTCTCCACATCACCAATTTCCTGTTCAAAACAGAATAAAAAAACAGACTCAGTGGTTTCCCCTTGTACATTTGCCAGTGTAACCTATCATCGGGACCAGTAACAGGCAAGCTTTACACATTTCCAAGCTTCCTTACATCCTGTGAAGATGACATGAGCTGCATAATTGCATTGATGAATTGCTTTCACCACCTGTCAAATCCGCTCAGATCTAGAAGCTCTGTTGATGCCCTTGCAGGAAAGTAATCTGCTTTTAGTAAAGCTGGTAAAGCAATTGTTAGATCTGACGAGTCCCTGAAACAAGAATATTTTTTTTGTTGCAATACTTCTACTTGTGTGATAGTTAAATGCCTTTCTTTTATATTTTTGATATTTACACTGAATCATATAGCTTTAATGAGAGATGGTCACACTTAGTGCTGGCACTAAGATGTGGCTGGATAAAATGTAAAATTGTTAAACTGTGAAGTATATATATTTGAAAATGGCAGAAATCCCTTCTTTTCTTTTAGATAAAGAACTAGATAATACTTTAAGATCTCTCTTCCTGATAAAGTGTATCCTACCTTTAGGGCCTGATTGAAACCCTCCACCATACTGATCCACTGAGCAGTTTGTTTGGAGAACTGGCTCGCCTGCACTTGGAGAGTCTTCACCTCATGGTCAAGCTTGCGTTGGTTTACGTATGCCTGAGCAACACTAAAGTAAAACAAGAAAAACATACTGTTATATTAAAACTACACTAAATCTCATCAAGTCACTAAAGGATTTTGGTCATAATCTTTTTCATAAAGGAACAGCACAACAACGGTCTTTGTGTCACACTCTCATTCTTAAAGGCTTGGTTTCATTCTATTTGCAGTTGTGTCACACATTGGACCAATTTTATCCTGCCAGGAATGGACTGTTTTCTTTTATTGATTCAGACAGAAGCATTGTTTGGCAGGTACCCTGGAGGGGTCAGCTAGACTTTAATCTGCCAGGTACCCAGACGATCTATACAGGGGATGTGTGTCAGGATCCTGCATACTGTATATTGGCATTCACATCAAGGAACATGTTTGTATAGCGGAATAATTCTTTAGTAGATAATGTGTGCTTGTATCAGAAGCTGAGTATAGCCCTCATCTGTTGTCAGTGGATAAAAACCAAATGAGACTTTAAACTCTGTAAAACTTCATGTTCAGTATCAGCATTAATTATCCATCCTCATGACATATTCCATATTACTAAAGTTACCAGTCATTCAACTGTAAAGTAACGTAATACTCAATTTAAGTCACTTAAAGCACACATTTTTAGCTCAATCTTCTCAGATTTGAGTATTTACTGTACTACCCTTTTTGTTAATTATAATTTTAAGACCCTTGCCCTTTAGCTATTGGACTGTTGGATGGAGTTAAAATGTTTTAAGGTTAATCAACAATAAGAAATAAAAAAATAATTTGTACAGCTCTAATAACTCAATCAAAGCTATCTGTATGGTGTACAACAACCAATTCCCTATTTCACGCTAGATGATTTAAGTGCTGGCTCTTTTATGCTATATTAACGAAGAGGCAGGATCTAGAGTTAAAATATACGTTATGTGGAATATACTTTACTCCAATATATACTTATAGAGAGAGGGTCAACATACCCCTTTCCAACAGGTCTAACGCCTCTGCTACCATCCCTACTACTACTACAACTGTGAAATCAAACAATTAGCATCACTTTCATACCCTACGTTGAGGTGGTCTACCAGGGCTTCTGTCAGACAGGTGGCTGCAGCTATAGCTTCACGCCTGCGTCTCTCTGTGCAGGAAACAAAACGACAAATCATCACTGTGTTGAAAACGAGAGGCCTCATACATGAAACAGAGCTTTGTTTTTAGCATCGGTTAGCATCACAGCTAGCCGGCAATAAGCAGTAACTCACCCTGCAGCTCTTTCCGCTCATTTTGCTTCGCCTGGTGCTCCTTCAGTAGACGAGACAACATCCTTAGTGCTCGTTGAGATTATTTAGCTGTTATTATTTAATGTTTTTATCTTTTAGCTAGCGGAATAACATGCTAACAGCTGACTAATGTAGCCGATGTCACGAGCCCAACCTCGAGGATGTCATACGTGGGCGTGTCCAAAAATGGCGCCTACTGTCATTATCAACGTGATGCTACCAGAGATGTGTTATTAATTAACACACAAAAAGCAGTGTGCAAATCACACATACAACACATTTACAATTTTAAGGAATGTAAATGTCCTTTATTTTATCATTTAAATGTAAAAGTTTGTATGATGGTGATGTCAAAATGTGTTTAAACGTCATACCGTCGGAGCCTTCAAAATAAAAGGTTGAAGAATTAAAAATAATACCATTACTTATTACTGATACCACTACTGCTACTTTTACCACTAACAATAACAAGAAGAACAATAATAAAAACAATAACAATAATCCAAATGATCAAATGAGGTTGTTCATGCCTTCAATAATCTAAAGGATCATATAGGACGAGAAGTGATTAAATACTAATCAACCAACATGTCAAATACTGTCAAAAAAGCAAGAATGTTCAATAAGATTACATTTGACATTTGACAAATGACATATCATTTATTAATCTGTTGGTTCATTTTTTGTTGTGATTAATCAACCAAATGTTTAGTCCAAAAAATATCAGACAATAATGACAATTTCTAGTCTTCATTCAGTAAGACTAGAAAAAGTGACAAATCCTCACCCTGGATAAGCTTAAACCATCAAACGTTTTTGTGTTTTTACTTAATTTATAATCATAATAGTTTCTGATAATTTTTCTAATGATCAACTAACTGATTAATCGACTAATCATTTCAGTTGTAATATAATTACAGAAACATATCCAATAGGTAAGAGAAGAGACTGACAACAACAGAAAAAGTTGCAACAAAGGTAGCAAGAGTAATGTCTTCAGGCCGGCTTTGAGCCTGTCATTGTTGATGTTATGACTGAGCACAGTGGGACTAACAGATTAACTGGTTTTATAGACTATGCAGTCTGGTAACAATCATGTACCAAACTACAGTCTGAAATATTTTGAGGTACTCCTGCTTTACTTGAATATTACAATTTTTACTATGTACATTTTTACTAAATATAAAATTTTACTTTGCGCTCCACCACATATATTTTGAAAAACTCGCACCGGAAAAGCTGGTCTTGTTCTGGCTAGCGGAACACGGGTCTGTGCTGATGGCAGGCGGCTACCTGTCAACAACCTAGGCATAGCTGAAACTAAAGTCCGTGTGGCTCTTTGTCGTCTGCTTATATCAGGTATGGACATTTAGTCGTTCACTGAATGAGAGATCTAAGATTTGCTCGACTGAACGATCGAAGCTGCTCAAAGAGCTGGGTGGTGTTAGCATTACTTACGTTAGTTAATGCTAAAGCTTCGGTGTTCAACACGTCGGCGAGCAAAGTTGCCCCAGGTGGTGGTGGAACTTCTCACTTCCTATTAGTGATTATATTACATCGTAACAATATCGCATTCGAACCCGTTAATACACAAAAGGTTGGTGTTTGAAGCTGTCTTGATAAGAAATCTCATGCTGGCTAACCCTGATGCTAACCTGACAGTTAAAGCTATTAAGCTATAGTTGGACTGCCTTTCTGTTGCAGGTAGCAGGAAACACGTCGTCTCTTTTGACAACTTTATGTTGCTGTCCGATACACTCTACCTCTTTCTCATAAACTATATTAACGCACCCCCACTCCCTCCGTCTCTACCATTTAAGATAAACTACCTTCTTGTTGTGTCAAAGGATATTTTCAAAGATTAGCAAACTAGATTTAGTGAGACTTAATATAGCTTAGTTAAGGATGGGATTTTCTGTTGTGGAAGAGACTCGGTGGTGTCTTGAAATAGCTAAGATTAAACATAATCAGTGGGTAACGTACATTTTGGTACAGTGTGTGTCTGCACGATAACAGCTCACGTTTAGCAGACATGACAACAATGTCAAATTTACAAATTGTAAAATGTACAAGATTTAGGAAATAGACAGAGCCAGGCCATAATTAAATTAGATTGCCTTTCAGTGGGACTATATACAGAAGAAATAATGTTAAAATATGTGTGCAGTTTAAGTAGTTTAAATTCATGATACAAATTAAATGAAGTATTGTTGTGTAGTAGTGTAGAGTGTTGTGTAGTATTGTATGTTTGAGTCAGCATCACTACAAACACACTCTTTCACTGTAATGTTTCTAAATACCTCGAATTGTAATATATAGCCTTTTGTTTTGGTTAAACAGTCTCCTCAATCCATACTTGCCTTTGTACGTAAAGCCAGGCTATAATTTACACTTACCATAGCAACCTAATCGCCTAATCACTCTTTAAGTAGGTTACCTGAACAAAGTCTTCCATGTTTACATGTGATGTCACTGTTTACAGTTGTTGCAGGTCCTTTTGTTGCAGCCAAAGAAGGCTGCAGTGTTATGGATGAACCATGAAGTCCCAATTGCAAGTCACAGGTAAGTTATTGTTATTGCAAAATTTGTAAGATTGTCTAACAACAAAATGAGACAAGAACTGTGCCAAATTGATAATGTTGTAGTGTTGATTATTATTTGACTTTGCTAATGAAAAGTTGCAGGTTGTGCATAGTTAAGTTCCAAATTCAGCATTGGGAATCACAGGAAGAAGTAGTATTACTATAATCATACGTGAATGGTGTTAGCAGATTGTAGCATCTCTACCAAATGCCACATCTTATAAATTCTGCTGAGACTTAAGTTACACTCAATTGACAATTTATTGAGTACACCTAGCTAAGACTAATGTAGTCTGATACAACAGTTCTGTCATGCTTCTGAAATGTATTGCGCTATATGGACAGGTGTTTCTAGTATTATTCTGTTGGTTTCTTCTTTCTAGTGCTTTCAGCCAGGCTGAAGGAAAACAAAAAGAACTGGTTTGGTCCCAGTCCATATGTTGAGGTAGCTGTGGATGGCCAGTCAAAGAGGACTGAGAAGTGCAACAATACACACAGTCCCAAATGGAAGCAGGCTCTCACAGTGTAAGTATGACTCTTGTGTTTGTGATAGGAGAAGAAACAGTTTAACAAATAGCTGATTAATTATTGCTATGATGATTGTTGATTGTGGTTTTGCCATTTAAATAGGGCCCAGAATGAATAAATAATTTGGTAACTATTAAGTAAAACTCTTAACCCACCACAGGGAAATCTTAGCATAATGTTTTATTAAACTGAATAATTAGATGACTGTGTCTCAAAATCACAGATTGCATCAAATCTAAAATTTTGTTTTTTGTTACCACCCTAGAGCTCATTGCATCTTAAAATAGTTTTCTGGTCTTACTGAAATTTACACAACTACAATGACATTAAATATAGAAAAGCAAACAGACCCTCACATTGAAGTAATACCCAGAATTAGATAATTGAAATAAAAGAGATGTGACAGGAGAGGTTAAGAAGCTATAGCCTTTTACAGTGGGCCTCCCCCGCCTGGAGAAACAAAAAAAAAAAGAAAGAATACCACAACCATCACTGATTGATTTCCTCAGAGCTGATTATTTTGTGCCATCTTCTCACTTTTCTACAGAATTGTGACTCCAGTCAGCAAGCTGATCTTCCGTGTTTGGAGCCACCAGACACTAAAGGCGGACATCCTGTTGGGAATGGCCACACTGGAGATCCTTGAGACCCTTAAAATTAATGACCTGAAATGTGAGTTCTCACTACTTTCTTACTCCTATGGGCTCATCTTTGTGTTCATGTGTTCTTTTTTTTTTTTTTTTTTTTTTCAAAAGGTCAAACAAAAAAATTGATATCAAAATTTCCCCTAACTTTTACATTTTCTGACATTAGACAACTATAATTTTGTTTAGCTGTTTGGAGATATTGTTATTTGTCGCTATTTTTTTGAATAGGAAAAAATTGCTTTCCAAGAAGTAGAGCATGGCATTAATAGTTTCAGGCTCAGGGGGGTTGATTCCCACAGAACATTACGAGGTAGTCAGGAAATAGCGCCCACTGCAAGGCTTATTTATTTCAGGATAATAACCAGTTGTATCCCATGTAATCTCACTGTCAGTGTTCGTTTTTTGTGTCTGTGTCTATCAGGAGCCTGTCATATTTGGCAGATGTACGCACTTTAGACACTATACACACTTGTTATGTAAGAGTGCATATCTGCCTGTGTTTGTTATGGGAATGCTTTATTGGGCTTTGATAAGCGTAACAACCAGCCTGCACACTACTCTACTAGATTTTCATTTCACTGGAATAGAGGCCTCACCTAAGCTTGTGACCTTCTGGGTGCTCTGAGTATGTTTATAACTCGATACAGAAAGCTCTCCTCAGACCTGGTCAGCATGCACAAACCATATGACATTAGCGTCTGGTTCGTATTCTGTGTTAATGCTGTGTTAAATGCTTGCTTAAGGCAACATTGCTTGTTACACCTCATGTGACTAAAGTGCTTTGAGCTGGCTGACAATTGCCATCCTTAAAGCCGCATAATCCACCAGCAGCACTGAAAACAGCAACAAAATACCAGTGAGCGTAGCCCTTCTAACTTCTTGTTAATTTTAATCTCTGATCACATTTGGAAGTGCATGTATACATGGGCAATTTTGACCACTTCCGAGGCAACCTTAGCTTGTGTTTTCATTTTATTTTGATGGGTTAATGTGGTTTATTGTGTGATGAGTTCATCTGAGGTGTGTTGTTAAATCCAAATTACAAGTACCTGTTCATGTGTTCAACATGTTGATTCTATCCCCATCCCAGTGTGTGAGGTGGTGCAGACGCTGCAGCTGTGCTCTGACAGAGACCCCCAGGATGTTGTAGGTGACCTGTCAGTCTGCCTGGACGGCATGCAGGTGGACCCCGAAACCATTGCTGAGAGAGAATATTGTAAGGAACCACACACACAATTAAATCCAATATAAAGTAAAAGGTTGACATTAACAATCTGAAAACATGAACAAGTTGAAGTTTATAAGTCTACTGAGACTTTCTTTTCTTATTTGTAATCAGTTGCAGAGTCATCTATCTTTGTTAAAATAAAAAGTACTGGTGTATGTCAGTCGGTAATTTACAAACACTTTTGCCATTACATACACAGAGCACTGAAAAATATGTTTCTTAGCTGTAAAATGTGCTGCTGTAGTCATAGCATCCTGAATTATTTTGTATAAATTATGTCAATTGTTTTCTTTTCTCTGACATTCTAGCAGCTGTTCCAAATGGAAATGCAAAACAAAATGGAGACACTGGCAACAGGTTTAGTAAACCCTTAATTATTGAACTATTAATGTTTTTGTGCATATCATGTGTTTGGCCATACAAAATCATATCAGTCATGAACCTCATACATTTACTTTTGGGTAAATACTCAATAATTATACCGTACCTGCAGAGTAACATAAGTGTTAACATTTACATTTTGATCCCCAGGTCAAGCAGGGACACGTCTCCCTCCAGTGACTCAGAGGAGTGGGTTATTGTACCTAATGGTCATGCTGTCAACGGTACGGCTTCTCCTTCCCGGTCTCCAGGGGGCTCCACTGCTTCACGTCCTCCTAGACCAACCCGACCTCCTCCTCCAACGCCTCGCAGACCTGCAGCCTCACCAAGTAGGAAAAGCATGAGATGTCAAAGTGACATCAGATACTTTACAGACTATTAGCTCACATACAATTTGACATATCAGTCATTTCACATTCTCGCATACCATGGATGTTCTTGTATATACAGGAACAGTATGTGTATGTCTCTGTGTGTGACACCTGCAATCAGAGCAAATATAAATTAACTCATTGATTTCCTGGTTCTCTCCTCTGCCTTTACCCTTGCTTCTCTCCTCAGCCTCTTCTAGTAGTTCTTCCCCTAGTGAGCTGAGTGAAGCCCCGCCTTCTGATGGCTCCTCTCAGGTGTCTGCCAGTGGGTGCTCAGATCAACAGGATGAATCAGGTGTAGCGACTGCAAGTTCCTCACAGACAGCATCTGGCCCCAAACCAGGGGCCTCTGCCTCAACAGCTGTGGCCACAGCAACTCCAAGAGTCACACCTATGACCAACGGTCCTTTACCTCCAGGGTAAAAGGCAATACTTTTGGTTCTGCAAGTCTTAACTGTTGCCACTGTTTCATAGGAATTTTAGATTGCGGACTATTTATATGTGTTGTTATTGTATTATTTAGCAAAATTCTAGGTATTTTAAAGAATTTTACATTTTTCATTACAGAATCTATTTGCTCTGCAGTAGGCCTCCTGAACAAAACCTGTTTCCTGTACTTTGTCATTGCTCACTAATTTGTATTGGCTCTGCAGGTGGGAGCAAAGGGTGGACCAGAATGGACGGTTGTACTATGTGGATCACATTGAGAAAAGGACAACCTGGGACAGACCTGAGCCTCTGCCTACAGGGTACAAGAACACTTGATCCATCTTTTATACCATCAATACCTTTATAGACCAGTTTCTTTCCTTCCTCAGTTCTAGGCTAAACTTTTCATACAAAGACTTGATCATTACATAGAAAAACACAACTTATTAAGTGACCACCAATATGGTTTCAGACCTAGCAAACTCACACGCACACACTTGGTAATAATGTAGATAAAAGATATCAGTATGTGCAATAAACAATGATAAATCTGAATTGCTGAGGGTCACATGGGGTTCCACAAGGTTCAGTGCTGGGTCCAAACTTATATATTGTACAATCTTTTTAATAGTACTATGTGTTGGGGAAACACATACAAAGCAATCACAAACCCAGTTTTTACTAGTGTGTACATGAATCTTTATTTGGGACTTTTGAGTATATACAATATACATAAAGTATATTTCAGTGTATAAATCTAAAGGGATCTGTACAAAATAATAAATGCGGAATGGGTAGGCATTATAAGCTAAGGGTTCAGCCTACACCTTTTCTGTCATTATAAACTTGTCTTGATTTGATTTGTTACTGTTTCAAAAAAAGACTTATGATTATTTATTTATTTACATGTGTATTTGAGTTGTATAAGTTGAAAATGACCGAAATAAACTCAACTAAAAAAAGCATAATACCATAAATTAAAACTTAAATTAGTACAGACATATTTTATACCTACATTTACCATTAGTTTTTAGATTTAATGTAGTTGCAGTTCTTGAACACATTGAAATAATCTGTGCACATCTGCCATTTGGCTTACATTATCAACTCAGTACTGCCTTCCTTTTACTCTCCCTTCTGTGTAGGTGGGAGCGCCGGGTGGACCCGATGGGTAGGGTGTACTATGTCGACCACATAACCCGAACAACTACGTGGCAACGTCCCACACAGGAGTCAGTGCGTAACTATGAGGAATGGCAGCACCAGCGCAGCCAGCTGCAGGGAGCCATGCAGCAGTTCAACCAGAGGTTCATTTATGGGGTGAGAGCCGTCACAGTCTTTGAAGATTTGTCACAAACATGAACTGTATTTGTTCAGATATATTCATGTGGAAAATTAAGTGAGTATTTTGTGAAAAATGTAAAAACATGCATACATACATACATACTGTATCTATTTGAGATCAGTACATGAAAGTATTGAAAACATTTCTACTGTCTAATACTGTACTATAATGATAATTTATAAATTGTTGGTTTTTAACATTTTAATATAATCCCATAAGTGAAGGTTTTTATGTTCACTTTTTAGTGAACTACTTAACTACTGCCCTCTTGAGGGTATCTAGGTGTAGGAAACACTGCTGTAAACTGTCTCAGTCATTGTCAATTCTTTTCTAAGATCACACATTTGACTCCCCTGCTGAAATAAGCTCACATGAGGGTGACTTTGCAAGGCTCTACATGGTCCAAGTAATGCATAGTTATGGCTCACACCTCATATACGCATAGTTGAGAAACTCTTTTTTTGAGTCAAGATAAAAAATACTATGTATGAGGTCTGTTACACTTGCATCATGGTAATTGATAAAAGCAGTTTTTACAATTATGTAGACTTAAACAACATGCGTCATTCTCTCTCCTGCTCAGCTCCAAGACCAGCTTGCAGCTACAGCCAATAAAGAGTTTGACCCACTGGGACCTCTGCCACATGGTTGGGGTAAATATCACTGAGCATTAGACATTTAGTTTAGTTGTATGTACTGAAATGTATAAAAGTGTAAATAATTAAAGATGTTTTCTAAATCTATGGTTATGTTTTAGTATAAATGCATGAGAGTGAATAAAAACTATAAAAAAATGAAATAAAATGCATTTTCTTAATGCCAGAAAAGAGAACGGACACCAATGGCAGAGTGTACTTTGTTCATCATCCAACTCGGACGACGCAGTGGGAAGACCCCAGGAGGCAAGGGTGAGTGTATGCTTGTGTGTGTGTGTGTGTATGTGTGCCATGTAATATGCATCTTGACACTGCCATACCTTTGTCATACTAAATATAAACAAACCTGCAATATAAGTAATTTACAATATTGTCAGAAAAGATCATTAACTTAACTGTAAGTTCCCTGTATTGCCTGTGAGAGGCAGTAATGTGTCACCAATTATCAGAGAAGAGACTCTTCTGAGTGACTGATATTTGGTTATTATTTTAAGCTGACAAATAGATTCTTATCAAATATCTTAACCAAGGAAATTACTGCAAATCCGCGACTTTAGAGAACTGGAAACCTGTTTACATTTTCCAGTATTTTGACAATTACTGCTTGTGTCTTCTTTGTTAGTGCACACTTTCATTTGTAATTCAATTCCACAATTTCCCTTGTAATGTCAGTTTTGAGTCTAACTCTTTTTGAACTGTTGGTTTCATGTACATTCACTTGTGTTTGTGTTGGTCAGGCTGCTGAATGATAAGCCCCTGCCAGAGGGTTGGGAGATGAGGTTCACTGTGGATGGTATTCCCTATTTTGTAGACCACAACAGGCGAGCCACAACTTACATTGACCCTCGCACAGGGAAATCTTCACTGTAAGTTGTCAAAGTGTTGGTGTAAACTGGCTCACATTAAAATGTATCTTGTACTCTTTATAAGTAGCCTGAACACTCGGACCATTAGATTTATTTCATTGAGGTAGAAACCATTTTCCTATAAACACAATCTCTTCCACATTACACAGAGAAAATTATTTCAGTGGCATTTAAAAAAAATATTGATTAGTGCATGTTTATATGCATTTAAATCACATCAGTGATCTTTGGCCTGAAAATGCCTAATTAGAGAATCCTTAACAGAATGCAGCATCATTGCACTTTTCAAATCATGGATGTTTACTAAATGTAGTTGTTTATCTTGCAGTGATCATTTTTCCTCTGATCTTGTCCACAGTGAGAATGGGCCACAGATAACCTACGTCAGGGACTTCAAAGCCAAAGTGCAATACTTCAGATTCTGGTGTCAGGTATGTGCTATTCGAACATCCCAGAGCAGGTGCTGAAATGCTTTATCCCTCATAATAAAATAGTTGATTCTTAATTTTCATAAATTTACTGATACTGTGTCTTTATATCTACTGGTACTTCAATATGCAAAGATAAAATATAATGTGCATGCTATCTTGCAGGTGTACAGTATTCAAATATTTATATATTTCTTGTTTTTTTTTTTTTTTCCTCTCAGCAAATGTCGCTGTCTCAGCACATTAAGATTACCGTCTCCAGGAAAACCTTGTTTGAGGAGTCATTCCAACAGGTGATCATCTGAATACACTGCCTTCTTACTGTGTTTTTCTGCATTGTTTTGCTAATGCTTGAGGTGTGGAACTGTTTTAATTCTTTACCTGCATTCAAAGATCATGAGCTTCCACCCTCAAGATCTGAGGCGCAGACTATGGATCATATTCCCTGGAGAAGAGGGCTTGGACTATGGAGGTGTGGCAAGGTAAGTTCAGCAATTGTTTTTTTTGTGCAATTGCATCTCATTGTATGACTCATAAGGTGTGTTTTGTTCACATTTGTACCTTTTTTTTTTTGACACCACCCTTGACCCACAAAACCTGTTGTGATAATCCCAGCGAAAGATCTTCTCTTCTGTGGTTATATTTTCAGGGAGTGGTTTTTCTTGCTGTCTCATGAAGTTCTGAACCCCATGTACTGTCTGTTTGAGTATGCTGGCAAGGACAACTACTGTCTGCAGATCAACCCTGCGTCTTACATCAACCCTGACCACCTCAAGTACTTCAAGTTCATAGGACGCTTCATTGCCATGGTATCTGCACTATTTGTAAACACACTTCTAACTGTGCCAGCAGTGTTTGAACACAAGGTGATGGCATGATTAATTTTGGCCCACAAGATGATCGTGTCACCTGACGGCCCAGTATTTTCTTTCTAGGCCTTGTTCCATGGCAAATTCATCGACACGGGTTTCTCCCTGCCCTTCTACAAGCGTATCCTGAACAAACCTCTCGCTCTCAAAGACCTGGAGTCCATAGATCCAGAGTTTTACAACTCACTCATATGGATCAAGTAGGTCTGGGGTTACAAACCTGATTATTTGTTTTCCGTGGGTGGGTAGCTGATGGACACGTGCGTGATTAGGACAGCCTAAAATAGCGTGTTTGCCATCTGCTGTGGTGTACTTTAGTTTACTTTATATTGAAAGTACACATCAGGCTGTACTCCGTTGTTGAGCTGTAGTGTAACCTTTTTGTCTATTTTAACTGTGTTAATTCTGATCACGACTCTCTGGCCTGCAGGGATAATAACATAGAGGAGTGTGGTCTGGAGATGTTCTTCTCAGTCGACAAGGAGATCCTGGGGGAGGTCACCACCCATGAGCTGAAACCAGATGGAGGGAACATCCAAGTAACTGAGGAAAACAAGGAGGAATACATCAGGTACAGCTGCATCCTGCTGTCATCCACCTCAATTATATTCACTTTTACATCTCACACATTTACTGATTGACTGACTGGCATCCAAGCTGACTTTCCATAATTTCAATAAATGGTAGAATATACACAGTATTTCAAGCAACCACTTGTGTTCAAAAGTTGAATTTTCTTTGCTTTGTTTGAATTTTTATTGTTTATCTTCATATCTTTGCATTCAGGTTGGTGGCAGAGTGGAGGCTGTCCAGAGGTGTGGAGGAGCAGACTCAGGCGTTCTTTGAGGGCTTCAATGAAGTTCTGCCCCAGCAATACCTTCAGTACTTTGATGCTAAGGAATTAGAGGTATTGAATTAACTATTCTCTCCACTATTTACTAAAACATAAAACATTTTGGGGCAGTGTTTGTCCTTCTGAAAACTGTTGATTCAGTAGAGAAAAAACCAACCATCCAATTTTGAGTGTGTTCACTACACAATAAAGATGCTTTATTCTTGCCTGTAGGTGATGCTGTGTGGTATGCAAGAGATCGACCTGGTGGACTGGCAAAGAAACACAATCTACAGGCATTATGCACGAAGTAGCAAGCAGATTCTGTGGTTCTGGCAGGTTGGTATATACGTACACAGTCTGCAAGATCAAAACACCATTTCTGATTTATCTCTTCTCACTTTGCTGTAGGAGATTAATACTGCACAATACCAGTGTAGTTAGCTCACTAAAGAACTAAAACTTTGTAACTGTATTGCCTTTTGCTGTTGCTTCACAGACTAAGAGTCTTCACTGGGTCCAAAGATTGTCAAAACTTTTGATAAAACAAAGAAAAACTTTAGGTTTTAGGAATATAATATAATATTAAAAGTAAGTCATACTGGATTTGTTAAAGGCTATTTACATAGAATGATCTGTTGACAGTTTGTGAAGGAGATGGACAACGAGAAGAGAATGAGACTGCTGCAGTTTGTCACAGGAACTTGCCGTCTTCCTGTTGGTGGCTTTGCTGACCTGATGGGTATGCAAAATGGGCACACACACACACACACACACACACACTCACTCTACAGTATATCACATCAGAATAGTTTTCCTGATTTAATCTTTGTTTATTGTTGATTAAATATAGGAAGCAACGGCCCCCAAAAGTTCTGCATTGAGAAAGTGGGCAAAGACAACTGGCTTCCACGAAGCCACACATGGTAAGACCAGTTTTTCTGCTTCTGCTTTCTTAGAAGTCCTTCTCCTTTATCCAAACAGAAGCAGGATTAAACTCTCATGACCGAACCCTCTTATTCATTTCTGATTCAACTACTTGCAAGCCTTTCTTTATTGTTAGTCTTAACTTTGGAATTAGGAGTTATATAATACTATGTGAGAGTCCATTGTTGCTGTACCCTGAATTAGAATTTACAAACTGTTTATTTAACTGATGCTCTTGTGCAGCATCATGCAAAATTAATGCAGCAATGATTGAGATTGATTTCTCAGGCATCAGCAGCTCAAGTAACAAGATGATTTAATGTGCTAACACTGAACAAGATGGAAAGTAAAAGCATTTTTTAATCATCAGTTATTGTATGTTTAAACCCAAGTATAAGAGTAATTTGAAAGCTATATATTTATTTAGTTAAATTATTCTATTTTCTTATTTACCTCTTTGTGTTTCATTGTGCTGTTTTTTTTTTGTTTTTTTTGTTGGCTTGTTTTGTGATTCATGTGCAGATTTGGCTGCTGTAATGAGGCATTTTCTCATGCTATTAATCCAGTACTCTATATAAGAGGTTATGCATTGAATCTAATATATTTACACAAAGAGTCATCTGCTTTCTGTCTCGTTTCTCCGTGTAGCTTTAATCGTCTGGACCTCCCTCCTTACAAGAGCTATGAGCAGCTGAAGGAGAAGCTCATATTTGCCATAGAAGAGACAGAAGGCTTTGGGCAGGAGTAATACAACAGGAGCAGGAGCTGCAGGATCCAATGGAGGAGCAGTGGGCTTGGAGGACCCTTATCCATTTCAGACCAGAGCACATTCCAGCAGATTCTCCTTGCAGCCAGGAACTGCTTATAAAGTGGTAGATGATACATACATTTATTTTCTGTCACATCATCATATGCAGCAACAACAGTTTAGATGTTTAGTTGAATAGATTAATATGAATTTAATGAATTAATTTGCTCCACAAGAGACCTGTTAGTTCACTTATTCCACATATGATCAGTTCCCCCCTAATCTCACATCACTATAGGACGATGGTTGCAGAACAGAAGCTTTTCTCATTCTGTCGTGTCTGTACTTGCAGTACGTTGTGCAAGTGCAGTTTCTACACGTAAATCTGTGAATCTTTGCAGTAGTAACTTCTCAAGAACCGCTGTTTGGGTCTATGCAGAATGAGCAATTTCAGAGGAAAACCATATTTGTGCATTTTGACTTACAGTAAAAAGGTTCATATCTAAAAGCAGCAAAAAAGGCACATATATGGTTTTGGGTCTTTCAGGCTCAACTTTAATTTTTCTTTTGATGGAAGATTTTTATCAGTACCTGATTGACTGGACTGACACCCATAGCACATACACAGTTTCTTTAATAACTCCGCAAAATACGATCATGCTAATTGTAATAATAATTTCTCCTATGTTGACAAGTTGATTTCTTTTCATTCATAGTGAGTTGAAACTTTGAACATGGTTATGTAAGCAGTAAGATGGCTGTGATTGTTCTTAAGAGAGGTTGTATTTTTATGTGCAATAGTTTTGTAGAAAAAACATTTTTTGCCAGTAATAGAGCCAAACAGTGATTTGTTTGATCATTTGTATAGCATTTTGTTAAGTTTCAGCATTTACTATTGATTTAAATTCTTAATATTGGTAGAGGACATTATATTGTATATGGTAAAAGTGCTTTGGTTGCGTTTTGATTTGACAAACTTTGCCTTCTCAACATGGTCTGTGCTGTACATAATATCAGCCTTTTTGACCACTGATAGACACTTCCTTTATTAGTGTGGGAGACTCAAAGTGTGAAGCATTTCTGAAGTCTCTTGATAATTATGAGCTGGTACTGATGACGTGGGAGCATTAGGATGTATTGTGTAATACAAAACAATTATTTGTTGAATAATGACCTATTCCCACTGAATGGTAGCCAATTTGCTGGTAGATATCCAGAATTAAGTATTATCCTAGATCAGTAATGAAAACACTGAATCCTAACTGTTTTTAATGTGTGAAGTGATTAATGCAGTTTATGTAAATATACTTCCAAAGTGGAACATAGTGTTTAATATCTTAATACATATAATTCACATAGGCAGTGGATCCCCTTGAGTTGCAGGCTTAAACTAATAATAAAGATTTGAATTAATGTAAAAGTAATCGGCCCTAGTTTTATAGGGTGTTAGGTATTCAGATTTGTACAGTAATAGTTTATTCCATGTCTTTTCCAAAAAATAGGCCCACTAATGTCAAACTAAGAGTTTGTTTTTAGTATCAAGTAGAGTATGATTTTAAGAAAATGACTATGGAACTGATCTACCAAAGGATTTAATTTAGTTTTTTTTTTTTTCTTTCTTTTTTGTCAACAATTTGACTTAAACTTCACCAAGTTCTTAACGTCCCCTGAATGAATTACACATTTTACACCAGTTGTTACTATTGAGATTTAGTTGTCCTTTATTTTACCCACTGTAAAGTACATAAATGTAAACAAAGCAGTAGCTCTGCTATCTCAATTTTAAAAACAGAATTTGAACAAAATTTCAGAAATATTTTTATCATTAAAAACAAAATACAGATTTCACCTTTTAAGGCAGTTTTAAGGAAACCAAGTCTTAATCTTTCTTAGAGATGTTTTACCTTTATCACTGTGGATTTCAAATGCTTCCTTAGTAGGCGTATCACAAAAATGAGTTTGTATTTATACACAGTTTTAACTTGTGTTGTTACTGTGTATTTATATGAGATCTTGTTGCTTAATATGAGCAGAGCCAAATTAATAAATTGTAATGTGATATTTTTGAACGACTAGTAAAACTCAAGCTCTGTAGTGTGTGCATAGGTGGCGTGATGCATAGTTAAACAACATATTTATGTGTGTATGCCTCCCAGATCACTGACAATTTGTAATTGCAATTTAAATTTCATCAAACTCCTAGCAAAATATAAAAGGAAGAAACTTTTCTTATGAATTTCTATGAACCTTGTGGCTGTATACCATTTCATAATGCTGGTACTTTATAGAAAAAATGTTGGTTGTTCTCACTCACTTGAGCTCTCCCTCACTGAACTCACAGGTGTATTGACCCTAACACAATATCCATTATTGCTTCATACTTAATTGTGTCAGATGTTTCACATTATCTCACATTTATTCCCTTACTGGCAGAAATTCAATATACACACACACACACACACACGCTTACAAATCTCAGTGTGTAGCTACTGGAGTGCAGACTTGTAAAGAGATTATTATTGTAAAAAAAATAAAACCTTGATTTTAAAAAAAAAAAAAAAAAAAAAAAAAAAAAGTGTTGTGATTAAAATGTTGACTGTGGAATATGTTAACATGTTAAAATTACAACTAATGAAATAGCACCTTGACACTCCAAACTGGCTGAATTAACCACTTGACTGTTTAATCACTGCTGTGTTCCAGATCATGGGGCGGTTAAATGTATAGAAATATGCAAATTAATGTTTTAGTTGTTCTGATTACATTGTAAATCATGTTGATAGTGTAATCACTGTTTCCTTTTTTGAAGCTCTAACTTTTTTTGATAAGTGGAAGTCAATGGTTGAATACTATTTATTTGGAGAATGGGTTTCATGTAACAATGAACTGGATTGATTGAGGGAAAAAAAAACGTTAATAAAATGATTTTAACACTGGGCTCCTGCAGGTCACTTGTCAAGTGTAAAAATTATTTACATTGCAACATGTTTAACCTTTTTGTTTTTTAATATGGACACAATTCATTACTTTTGTTTATATATTTCTTCTAAATAAACCCAAGGCATTAGCTGTTTTCATATTTCATATCCTCTTACATTATTAAAAAAAATATGCTTTTCACCATTTTGTGAGAGTAAAAAAAAAACAAAAAACCCAAAGTGTACTCAAAGATATCTATCTATACTTAACTATTGATTTTTGATATTGTCCCAAAATATAATGCACAAAGGGAATGGAAGAGCTGCTCATAGGTGCACAAAAAACTTTAAGGGTGGTGGTGAAACAGCTACTGGAGGCTGCAGACTCCACAACAGTTTAGAGGGAGATATGTTTTTTTTCATTTGACTGCCACGTTCAATAGTTAGTTGTCAGATCAAGATTTTACATATAACACATAAAATCAGATTATTTAATACAATACAATTTTTTAAACAACACATTTTCAACCACAGGTCATTGTACTTAATGATGCTTTCTTACATTACATTACATTCATTTGTCAGACACTTGTCAGAAACAGTTTATAGGTTTATAATAAGTGCATTAAAACTACACAGGAGCAAGTGTTAGATATGTTTGCATTTTAAAGAAATGACTAAAAGCATGTTCAGTGCTACCGTACAACTACTTAAAGATTTTTATTGTTTATATTTGTTTTAAATGAGACATAATTTAATGAGACTTTCTCTTATGAATGAGAAAAAACGCAGAAGTGGTGTGGTGCAAAGCACAATAAAACACTGTTTGCGATTTATTAGTTAATTGCATATCTTGTAATTTGTCAGATAGGAAACAAGTGTCAGTTTGAATGCTTTGAATATGCGGGTGTTGACTTGATGAATGCTCCAGGATGTTTACTCCCTTAAACTGGCTCCTGTTAACAAATAATCTTTCTTTGGCTCCCATTTAAAAAAAAATCCTAACTGAACCTTCTAACCTGACTGAAACCTCCTACTATATCCAAATATTGGTTATGTATGGCTTTATATTTCTTACTCTGAAAAGTGCACGCACACACACACACTGAACAGTACATCGCATCAGAATAGTTTTCTTGATTTAATTTTCTTTTTGTTTATAATGGCCCCCAAAAGTTCTGCATTGAGAGACAACCGGCTTGCACGAAGCCACACATGGTAAGACCAGTTATTCTTCTTCAGCTTTCATAGAAGTCCTTCTCCTTTATTCAAACAGAAACAGGATTAAACTCTCATGACCGAACCCTCTTATTCATTTCTGATTCAACCGCTTCAAGCCTTCCTTTTTTGTTAGTCTTTACTTTGGCATTTGAAATGATGTAATACTATGTGAGAGTGCATTGTTGCTGTATCCTGAATTAAACAATTCTCAAAGTGTTATTTAGTGAATGCTCTTGTGCAGCATCATAACAAACTGGCTCCTGTTAAGAAATTATCTCTCTGGCTCTGATTTTAAAAATCCTAACAAAATCCTCTAACCTAACTTAAACTTCTCCTATATATTCTCCTTTATATTTCTTACTCTGAAAGGTACACACACACACAAACACACACACACACACACACACACACACATTATGTAATATGCAATATCTAAATGACTAATGCAATTGTATCACAAACACTACATTACATAAACAGACACAGCAAATTAAAATACAGTTTAAACCTATACCTCTCAGTATAGGGTTAGTTTATATACAGTGGTGGCCAAAAGTCTGAGACCACTTTCCCATGCAGCCTCACATATTGCTTTCAAAATAAGTCTCAAAAAGGTAACAGGTAAGGTATATCATAAATGTTCTTACAAGCTATTCTAGTCTATATGGGGATATAGTGGTATAGCCTTATTGCAGATCAACTTCTGTTAGGACATGTACATGTGTGCATACATGTCTTGCTATGGTTGTGGGGACAAATCTCGGTTTGAAACAATCTGTGAGGTTATTTTGGCCAGTTGTGACAGCTTCAAAAGGCTTTTTGAGGGACACCTGCAGTGACTGAGGTCAGTGTCAGGATGAGTCTCAACAGCATGAATGAAACTGGAAGTAACGTCCTTTGTGCAGAGTGAAACGTGAGGAGTGAAGTACACACACCAAGCGCATTCAAAATGTCTCCAGTAATTTTCGAATACTTTTAATGTTATGCTCTACCGGGGCAATCGTCCGTAATTGTGTCATCAGTTCAACTTTCTGCACGACATAAAAATATGTTCAATTGAGCGCAGTGCAGTCACCTGCTTCTTACAGTGTGTTTTGTCTGTATGCTAATCAGGCTGCGCGGACTCCGTGACGGGATTGGTCGAAGCAGAGAGGAAGAGCATCCAACTCCACGGCCGGCTTCTCCTATTGGTCCGACAATGATCCTGAGTCCTCACCACAGCTGTAGTCGTTCAAGCATTCAGAGGAAAAGAGCTTAAGAACCCGGTCAGCACATCATTAGTGGCGGCTGACATGATAGGCAGCGCGCCTCTTTACCGCCTTTGTCAACATGTGTGTGTAATTTGTGATTTGGTTTGAGATGCTGGTAGTGATTGTTGGGGACTGGGTTAGTTTTAAAATTGTGATTGTGTAGAAAAAGACTGTTGGACACATTAGGAACAGGGGTGCTGCTTGTGTTTTGGGGTTGTAGTCTACGTGATAAGCAGGTATACGCCGTGTACCCACTAGAAAAGGTCCCGACTTACCGTACAACCACTAAAAATGCGCAAAGATACGTATCAGTATGGGGTTTTTGACATAATGTTCAATTTCCTTTTAAAATCTGTGTCGCGAACGGTCGCGAAGCGCGCTCTTTTGGACCACAGGGGCTTCCGTCAGGCGTGACGCGAAACCTACGTAAGTTGAAATTTTCCTGGCGGGGAAAAAAGTAAACTAATGCTGAGCATTATTGATCATCAAAGAAAAAGCAATGAAAGGAAAGAAGAACCAATTGACTCAACTGACTGTTTCAGTGTTTTAATGCTCGTCCGGTAAATACTGCCGCCACTTCGGGGAACTAGATGGAGCAGCAAACACATCATAATCATATAAATACAATAAGTCTTTCATGATCTCATGTTAATGCATTACTGAGCATGGTGGTTCTTGTTTGGGCTTATTTTGAAACAGCTGCTGCCGTATGGATGTGTGCGAGGCTGGGGGGGGGGGGGGGGGTCAGAGTATACCCACTAGAAAAAAATAGACTACACCACTGGTTAGAATCGCACAGTTGGGCTCTTTATTGGCTTCTGTTCCCCTACTTTAGTTATCTTCTCACCTTGTTTGTATTTTTGTTTCCTTATTTAGCATCTGGGTTATGCATTAAATTTGATTTACGAATAACACCTGGTTTTATGTTGCGTCCCTTTTCCCCTAGCTGTGTCGTAACATAAAGACTGCCAACATATGGTGACTGGGAGGACAATACACCATGATTTCTTTGTATATCGTCACCTTCCTAAAATAATGGCCTAAGTCATGTTTTGACAAAAATGTTTTTTTTGCCTAAATCACCCCCTCATGATGCTGGCCACCTCTGGTAAAATCGCCTGAATCCTCAGTTGAGGGGAACATGCAATTCTACCCCCGGTTGTATAATGGCCTATGTCAAAAGTGTGACTCTTTTGTTGAGTTTTTTGTGTTTCCTGAAAAACCTGAAAAAATGACTTAGGCCATTATTTTAAGAGGGTGTCGATATAAAAAACCAACATGGCTGCAACTGAAACCTGGCTCTGTGAGCACTCCACGATCAGTAAGTGAAATACTCGGTGAGTAAAATTTCCCGGGCTGTTATGTCTTCTTTGCTTGCAGAAATCAACTGCCTGGTACTGAATGTGAGTCCCACAGCGTCTGAGGTTTTTCTTTCCCAGGAAAGTGGTTCCGCAAAGGGTTTTTATCTTGATGCTTCATGTGAACAGTGCAACATCTACTGGCCTGAATGCAAAATGGGCAAATACAAATGTTCGTAAGTTACAAATTGAATGTAAGTATAAGGTAAAGCATGATTGTATTTCATATTCCAAGCATTGATTTATATACTGTCAAAGCAAATCAAAATGTTTTGTATGCATCGAATGTGTCAATATCAGTTAAGCTCAATGTCTTAGTTTTAACTTAAGTGTTGGCAAAATACATGTAGCTTTAGTTTTAAATTGGTGGTTGTGCTGTAAAGGTGCAATATAAGATGTGGCCAGGACTTTAGTTTAAAATGTTCAAAAAAATGAATCAACACTATCAGCAGTGTGTGAAGGACACGCAGTGATGTCATGATCTCCATCTGGTGTATTTCAGTTATCTACTGAAATGACCTGTCCTGTGTTGTAATACCACTTTGTGACACTAGACGCTGTGTGAATCAGTGGCGCGTCAAGTCTTCCCTCAGTCCGACGAAGAAGAAGAAGAACAACTTCCGGCAGCGCTAGAAGTTAGCATCACAGAAACACAGGAATGGCTGAACCTCCTAAAAGGCGATATGTAATTGTATCCCACAGAACCGCTCCCGACAAGAAACCACGTTCAACGGCGAAGAAAAGAAGCAACGCGAGCAACTCTCGATGTGGTTTTCCACCGCCGGAGAAGCTCCTGAGAGTAAAGAGATGCGGTTTGATGCCGAGCTGGCAACTTTCCTGTTAGCCCGGTGAGTTACATCATTGTTGGCTTTTTAGCTAAAAATATAATCGGTGCAACGACTGAAACTGTACCGACAAACATTACAGGTGGTGATTTTGATGTTGTCGACAGACGTTTTAGCGGTTACTAGAATTGTCTGTTCCTCTCGGCTGTTGTACAGCTAGTGACGTCAGTAACTTTAGACTCATTTTGTAACTGATGACTAACTTGAGATTGTATGGACCCAGTAGACCGAGTGAATACACGTCGTTACACGTGTATTTACTTTTGCATATTCATATCTATATAATAGATATCATATATATATATATATATATATATATATATATATATTTGGCTTGAATATTAAAATACTTGTTTGGAAACTTGCTGTGTGTGATTTGTTAAGGAAACAAAACTGTTACCGTAACTATACGTGTACCTAGGCTCAAATTAAGGTCAAAATGATTTTGAGCTTGTAAAGTGATGTTCACAAATAATTCCAGTGTTTGTAGTTGTAAAGCAACCTTTGTAAACCTGTAAAATCTGCTTGAGAAATTCAATTTTATGCTGCTGGCATTAGCAGCTGTGACAACCAGACAATAATTGTGAAAATGACATTGTTAAACATGATATATAATAGCTGCAATAAATGATGATAACAGCATTGGTCATTGATGAATGAATTTGATTTCATTACAAGATTGCAAAATAACAAGTGGGGGGGCCAGCTTGCTAGCATTAGCAGCCATCTTGTTGGCATTGTTCACTGATGAATGAATTTAACAAGTTATTAGAGTGCAAAATAATGTAGTAATGTAAAAAAGTGAGCACTTTCTAAATGCACTGTATGTGTAACTGATTGATCTGTCCAACAGCCATCTCTAGTATTCTTTCCCAACGGGTGCCTCCCACCAGGGAATTTCTCTAGGATGAGGTTTAATTCAGGCAGAGTACATGTTCTTACAGCTGCTTTCACACCACTGCTGTGATATTAACATTTGAAACCTTTCTGTCTCTCTCTCCCTCCAGGTGACAAAGAAGCTCGCTGGTACTGCTTGGTATGTTGGCTTTCCGAGATGGTGGCCGGATTGACGATGCTGCATCTTCGAGGTGGACCCCCGGAGGTGCCTGCCTTCTCACTTTGCCCTTTGAGTGTGACTTTAAAGTTCTGAACTTTCCTGTCCACTTCATGTTCTTTAAGGCCTGCAGAAGCAAAAAACTCCTTCTTCTGCACCAGTGTCATGAGAACTGCTTTCATTTTTAAAAACCAAGCCACAGATGTTTTTAACTTAATCCAGGATGAAAAGTAATGGATCAGCTGGCTGGTGGCATTCTCCACATCCTTGACAATAGTGTTCACTATCAAGTGCCTTTTGACCTCTGGGTCATCAGCAGAAACCACATCAGGATCTTCTTTCAGATTAGGCCGTTCCTCCTCTGATTTGGAGAGAAACTCGGATCCATTTAACGATCTCCTGCCTTTCAAGAAATCCTGAGCTTTCATTCCTCTTGATGCTTCATCTGCTGGATTCTCTTTTGAACCCACATATCTCCACTGCTCAATATCTGAAGCTTCTCTGATGACAGAAGTTCTATTTGCCACAAAAGTGTGGAATCTCCTGGTATCATTTGCAATGTATTTAAGGACTTGTGCTTGTGCTGTCTGTCCAAAAAACTGACTTCTCCAGCACAAGTTGCAACTTCCGCAGCATTTTATCAACTCAAACAGCAAGAACTGCAGCTGTGAGTTCCAATCTTGGGATCTTTGTCTGCTTGAGAGGAGCAACTCTAGCCTTCCCCAAGAGAAATGCCACATTTATGTTGTGATCTTTTTCCAGTCTCAAGTAAGACACAGTTCCATATCCAACTTGACTGGCATCAGAAAAGTGGTGAAGCTGTGCTGAAACAGACCATTGCTTAAAGAAGGAATGGGGAATGACTTCATCCCACTTTAGGTTTATCCTACAGAGCTCCTGTAGCAACAGTTTGGCTGGCATACTGAATGGGGCTTAAAAATCCCAGAGGGTCATAAAGAGAACTGACCACTGAAAGAATGCCTCTTCTGGTCTGTGGTTGTTCTAGAACTGAAGTCCTGAACTGTCAGTTCCAATGCACCACTGTAGTCCAAGTGCTCGCTCTGTTGGAAGTTGATCTGCATCCAAATCCAGCTCCATTTTATTTGCTCTCCTTTCCTCTGTGTTTGACAGCAGCACTGTGCGGTTGTTGCTGATCCATTTTGAAAGAGTAAATCCTCCTTTCTGACAGAGCAGTCAAATCCTTGATCATTTGCACAGCTTCCTCTTCTTTCAGGCAGTCTTCTACATAAAAATTATGTTTCACTGTACTGATTGCTTCAAGTGGGAAATGCTGTGCATTGTCTTCTGCTGTTATCCTCAGAGCATAATTTGCACAACTTGGTGAGGATACAGCACCAAACAAATGAACTTTCATGCAATATTCCCGTGGGGGCTGTGCAGTGTCACCATCTGGCCACCAGAGGAAGCGGAGAAAGTTGATGTGCTTAACTGGGACATGTACTTGGTGAAACATGGCTTTGACATCTGCCATTACTGCAACAGGCTCTTGCCTAAATTGAATGAGGACTCCAATGAGAGTGTTGGTCAGATCAGGTCCTTGCAAGAGTTGGCAGTTCAGTGATGTCCCTTTTTATATGTTGCTCCACAGTCAAAAACAACTCTTAGCTTTCCTTTTCTGGGATGATAAACTCCATGATGGGGAATATACCACACCTTTCCATCACTTTGTTTTAGTTGGTCAGCAGGCACAACCTCAGCATATCCATGAGTAATCATGTCACTTAAGTATGTTGTGTATTCCTCCTTAAATGTGCTGTTCCTGTTTAATTTTCTTTTCAGGCTTTGGACCGTTAATGACCCAACCGACCCTGGGTCTTACTGCATAGGGTCCTTCATCCTGGCTGTTTATTACCTCCCAAGGCTCCATTACTTTGGGGGCATCAGTTCCAATTTGGAGATCTACATCTGAATCAATGTCATGAACCTTTACATCCTTCAGATAAGACCACTGAATAAGATCCCCTTGTCGAGGGACATTGAGTGGGGAGACAGGCATAGATCTTTGTGTCAAAAAATCAGGCAATTGGATGAAATCATTCATGTCCACACCTCAAGACCTGACAGAATTAGAGCATTTACATTTTTTTCTTTTGTCCCATTGTTTTCATCAAAAAACTTGCCTTTTACAACTCAAGCTTAATTTTCTTGCCAGGCTCTCCGTGCAAAACGTTCCTGAGCTTCCTGGGTCCAAAAAAGCATATGTCTGTACAGTTTTGTTACTTTTGTGGCTCTTAACTTTAACTGCGACAACAGAAAAGATAGAATCATCTTCAGAGCCGGCCCCAATATGGCCACAGGTCTGTGACATTACAGTAGAAACACTTGTAGGGCTCACAGACTGTTGTGATTGTTTGGAGGATGTGCCTTTATCCTGCCTCTTGATATGAAGAATTCCTGGGTGTTTTTGGTTACACACATTGCAATCCAATCGACAAAAATAAATATATATATATTATTTATTTTTTTTTTTTTTTTCCAAAGACGGTAACTGAATCGTTATTTTGGTGCACAGCTTTTTTTTCTTTTCAATTATATTCTTAAATTGCATTCACCACACTCTTAAAAGGGTCTTAAAAATCCTACAACACCAAGATAGAAAGTTAAAATGAGCGCAGTGCAAAGACTGGACATTGACTGTTTCCCTGGTAAAAATGTTATAAATAGTTTCCATTGGACACAATGCTGTTACTATATGTAAGAATTCATTTGTGCTTTCTTTTATTCTTGCAACTTACATCATGTGCTGTGGTACAGTGGATGGATGGGCATCGGTTGAGAACACTAAGGTCGTCACATGACTCACTATCACAGGGTGGAGCCCTGGAGAGAGATCATCAGTTTCACCTGTACCTCGAGTTCTATTAGTAAGTTATATGATAAGTTTATGGCGCAACAGTGACTCACTATCACCACTTGACAAACAAAGTGGTGTTACAAGATGAGACGGACTGTTCAGGACATCCAGCACCAGATCATACCTTTTTTTTTTTTTGTGAATAATGTAATAAATAAAATGAAATAAAATAAATTACGGTAACAAATCAGTTTTACAGCCTCTTCTATCCTTCTCCTACTCCTCCTAAATTAAAATGCTTTTATTTATCTATTTCCTTTTGTAATTTTGAAATAGTCTTCCCCAACAAAACACAATTTTAAATGTTGGTGCACATCAGGGTGCACAAACAAAAACATGTGCTGAAGTTACAAAGTAGGAACCTTTAATGCAGCGCAGCACGACGGCTAACCTTCGCTGTGACGCATCATGATGTGCAACATTATTTAATGCCCTGTCGGCTGCGGTTGAAAGTCATGGCAGGTCCTGACTTGGTAAAAACTCTTTTGTACACCGTCAATAATCTGCTGCAACAGGAGAAATACAAAGCGGCATTGGCGGTTTTGAAAGGATTCAGAAACGGCGTCGTGTGAGTGAACTCATTCATGAGCTAGCGAGTTAAACGACGATAGTTTACTTATTTACCACAGAGCTGGGAGCTAGTAGGTCTCCGGTTAACAGCTGGATTACAGTTAAAGAAATCTCAAGACAATCTTTATCTCGTATTTGCAGCTGTCTGATTCTTGTTCATATATTTGAATGTAGTATGTTGACAATACTAACTATGGAGTATGAGCACTGAGGCACTTAGACCTTGTTTTTTCAGTTGTGTTTCCAGACAGCACTGACATTACAATATGTTTATTCTCAGATATGGGGCCAAAATCAGAGCACCACATGCCCTGGTGATGACATTTCTATTCAGAAGTGGCAGGTAAGAATCTGGGCTGTAACGTAACAGTACTTTGCCATTACAACATCCCCAATGCCTCTTAAGCCTGAACATGCTGTTCTTCCCTTTGGTAGCTTGAAGGACAAACTCAAAGCCATTTTGAAGGCCACTTACACCCATTCCCGAAACCTGGCCAGCTTTGTGTTCACATATAAAGGGCTGCAGGTCTTGCAGCAGAAGATCCAGGGAAAGAGTTTACAGTCTCACTCCTTCCTGGCTGCCTGTGTTGGAGGATGGTTAGTGTTTGGCGATAACAACAGCATCAATAGCCAGGTATGACAGGCCTGCAGTCCAAAAATCCCCTGTTTGTGCATTAACAAGCATGTCAGCGTAAACCCAAGACTGTAACTGATTTAGTAAATGTGTTCAAACTCCCTTCTTTTTTTTTTTTTTTTTTTACTTCAGATCAACATGTACTTGCTGTCCAGGATCTTGTTCGCCCTGTCTCGACTGGCTGTAGAGAAAGGAGTTATCCCCCAGCCTAAACACGACCCATTCCCACTCTTCGCCACCCTGGTGTGGGGCATCGTTTTGTGGCTGTTTGAGTATTACCCACACACCCTCCAGCCCTCACTACAGTCTTCCATGACGTACCTCTATCATGACAGCAATGTATGGCATGACATCACAGACTTCCTTGTATATAATAAGCCAAGGACAGCTGCTTAGAAATGAAGCTTTAGTCTCTTAGACTAGCTCTCTACAATATTACAATTTTATTTTTTTCATAATTACTAATATTCCAATATTATTGAATGTTGCCTTTAATTTATTGTTTGATCATAGTTTGTACTACAGGAAGTTTTTATTTTTTATTAATGTTTGATTTATTGACAGATGTATTTTCTTGTGTCATGATTCATGCTTGTTTGACTCCAAATTTCCAGCTAAAGAAATATACCAGCATATTTGCATTTCATTGTTATTGGACAAAATCAGCTTTGAATGTCAATATTTGTGTCCACTATGACTGTCCTGCTGGTATTTGGGTGATTTTAGAATTGTTGATTTTAATCTAATCACTAAATCCAGCTGCCACAGAATAAAAGACAAAAGATGTTTAAAATGCAATCTGTTGTGAAACTGCAGTTACAAAGAGACATAAAACGTCACTGTCGGCAATATTATTTACAACTGATTTGGTTCAAAATGAAAAACAATTGCGTTTTTCTATATGATACACAATTCATAAAAACTGAAAAATGCCAGTAGTTAGCAGGTCATTATCACGACTACGTGATATATGGCATAATGAGCGTTGTGGTGGAGCATATGACCCACATTTATGTGTTCTCTTTAATGAACTGAAGAATCCCTCACACTGCAGGGATCTTTGTAGACATTTAGCTCCTGCTTACATCACCTCTACAAAAAAAAAACGGAGTTGCACAAGTTTTGGTTAATTTACCTATGTTTGTGTTTGTTTTAAAGATTAAGGTGTGCCATCATTACATGTTTAATGAGGCCTGAATGAATAGGATGAAGTCAAACCTGATACCAGTTTTTCTTTTCTTCAAAGATTGACTCCTATCCATCTACGATCTACCCAGCAACTCATTACCTTGTTTACAAATCAATTTTGTGTTACTACAGCACAATATCAGTCACTGTTAGAATCCATCATTATAATATGGTCCAATGTCAAAACAGTGGTTATGAAATCTTTATTTTATTTTATTTTTTGTGAGTCCCTACTATAGTTTAAATATTTGGGATTGCCAACGGTGGAAAGTAACAAAGAGCATTTACTCCAGCTCTGTATTTTAATGCAGATTTGTAAATACTTTACTATTTCCATTTTATGCTTTTTTTATGCTTCCCTATATTTCATAGGCAAGTATTGTATATTTAACTGACCTCCATTAATTTTATTTGAAAGCTATTGTTATTGTATTGGAAGATTACAGCTTTACATATAAAACATATGTCAGCTTATAATATATGATGGAATGGTCTTGAATAAAATAACCAACAGTATCTAAAGCAAATAAAATGATCTACCTTGATTAGCTAAAACATGAATTCTGCTTACACAATAATGTGCCAGAAGCAATCAAACAATATAACAATCTAATACTCTGAAAGAAAAAAAGGAGATGGACTAAAAGTACAAAGCTCCAAAACTGCTGGTATGATTTAATGTCATGCGGTTCATGACCAACCAACTAACTAATGCAATTGATTCCAGCTGTTTTCCATTTAACTGGGTGAGTCTGATCACGCAAGTCCTACCTTACGCATGAAAAGAGCAGATGACGTTAAAAGCGCAAGTAGTGTTAGTTTTAATGCTGAATGTACCTGAGGCGTGGGTGTTGACTTGGATTGATGCCACAGCAGATCATCAAATACTTTTGGTGTCACCCATACATATGTTCCATACATCCTGTGGGATTGATTAATGCCTGGACCTAATCTTGTGCCAGTCCATCCAGTAAATATGAAGTAGAAGTAAAATTTTTTAGAAGTAAAAATATTGACGATTTGGTTTTGCCAAAGCGAATGTCAGGGGATCAGCAGAGTCGGCAGGCTTCATCATCTAGGAATCATGAATGTCTACAAAATTTCATGCTGAGATATTTCAGTGATGGACTGGCCAACTGACAGTCCATACCACCTCCAAAGATTTGTCTCACATTTCTTTGAATATTGTCTTTGAAAGGTGTAAAGGTTGCATTGGACTCAGTGATACGAGGACACCAGATAGTGAGATAGATAGAGCAGCAGCCCCTGCAGTAACTCAAAGTCAATATTCATTCATCAAAAAGCATCCCACACAATACACTGTACATACCTGACAACAGATGAGTGCGCTACCACTTGAACATGATTTACACTATTTTGCTTTGGAGACGAGTGCAAAGCATAAATAGAAACACCAGTTAGCTCTAAATTAACTCCCACGCTTCTTTTATGGGATAGACGTAACTGTGTCTAAGTGCAACACTTTCAAGGCTGCAGGCAAGTGGTTAAAGTGTGTGTGTATGTGTGTGTGTGTGTGTGTGTGTGTGTGTGTGTGTGTGTGTGTGTGTGTGTGTGTGTGTATTTTTAAAACTCAGATCCATTGTTTATCATATATTATGTTTTATTGTACTGTGATGGGCATTTTGCATAGTTAAAGTGATGCATCAGTTATCACTGTCTTACCAATGAAGTGACCTCTATAAGTAGGAGCTATAACCTTTTGTCTTGTAGACTTTCAGCGGATCCGTATTGGATCAAAGCCTTGCCTGTTAAGTTAGATCTAGTTTTAGTTGTGAGCTTTAGACAGTGTGCAACCTAAAGTTCCTCCCTACATTTATCACAGGATTTTTAAATTAGTCACTGTTGGTTTACGAAATAAACAATAAATATGAATCCATTCATGAACATTTCCTAAATGATAGACACAGGTACAAAGCAGTTTATGAGACACATTTTATAGACAAATAAATTCAGACAGTGCCGGAAACATGTGCACATGAATAACTGAAAAGAACAAGTCTGAAATGAGTAAATTCAAAATGACTGAAGCCATGTTAACAAAGCATGCATGAATGATAGTATTATAAGTAAGCAGACTCAAAAAGTGAAAAATATGTGGAAATGAGTAATAATAGTTGAAACCGTAACACAAAGCAAAAGCATCTGTCCCTGCAAACAAGACCATGAATCACTTTCACCATCCAAAGAAAATTTTGCAACAGCTTTGTTTGAAATTTGCTCTACTGGGTGGATCTGATTACTCACGTCAGGCCCAACTAGCGTATGAAATGCTACACCTGAAAAATGTTCTCAGTAAATGCTTTCTGGGGGTTGGGCAAAGGCTTATATAACTGTGGAGGGAAACAGCCAGGACATAAACACTGAGTTACTGCTGTGAAAAACAGACACTAACAAATGGAAGGTGAGATTTGTCTTCATGTGAGCTCTTTTTCTCCCACCATTATTATTTAAGTTATCCCACCTTCTTTTCTTCTTCTATTCATCGCTTGTAGAATGAAATTTTAAGCAGTGCTATCTGACTAATGAATGCATTTTTTTTTCTGTATCCATTTCTTCAATCGTTTTTCTTAATTTGCAGATTTGCTCATACAACATGTCAACCTGGAGAAGTATGAAAACCAGGAGAGGCACAAGACGGAGGGCTTCAGAAGCTCCAAAGCCCTGGTGGTGCGAAGAGGGGCCCCATTCAGAGTCAGTCTGCAGCTGGAGGGCCGACCTTTCAACCCCAGGACTGACTCTCTGAGGGTCAAAATTATGCTAGGTAGACTACATTTGGATTTAATATAGATATATCTCTTTGTGGCTGAATGGCTGTTTGGGTGCATACTTGCATATGTAGCCAATCTGAACCACTTAAATTTAAATATCTTTGCTTAATTTTCTTTCTTTCTCCTTCCCCAGGTCGCCTGTATGCGATGATGCCGGTCACCTTCTCCAAGAGGGTTTCTTCCTCCTCTTGGAATGCCTACATGGATCCAGCGGACTTGAACCTCCACAAGCCCTCCATCTTCATCTATCCTCCTGCCTCTGCCTCAGTGGGATTCTACAGGTTTCAGCTCTGGGTGCCGTCCAGGGGCGGCCAGCAGAGGACTGCCTTTGGCAAATTCATCCTGCTCTTCAATCCCTGGTGCCGTGGTGAGTAAAAACATCAAAAATGTTGGAAGAAGAAGCTTATACAGGCAATGCAAAGTTTCATAGACTGAGGAGGTTTTACTGGCTGTGCTACAGTCTATGCTAACCAAAACAGAAATGTTCAGGATTCATCATGGCAAATGTTTGGTATCAGCTTTACAGAATAGAATAAACAATAAAGATAAGCACGGTAATTGAGTTACACCATTTATGGTCTACCTAGCAAAGCAATTTAAAATGTAAATACACTAGGATGCACTAAATGTCAGCTTTATTCTTTGCAGAGGATTCAGTGTATATTCCCTTCGAGGACCAGAGAGAGGAATATGTCCAGAATGACTCTGGGTTGCTGTTTGTGGGGACACCTGTGAACACTGCGTCAAGACCATGGTCCTTTGATCAGGTATGAAAAGGATAAAAAAATAATGAATTTCTTTTATATTCAATGGAAAAAAATTATAGGGTTATTTACAGACTCAACACTGTATTTTCAAGTGCTGTTGTTGTCACTGTGCAAGTATCCACTTCCTGTATGTATTTTCAGTCTTAGAGTTGGATTAAACTCTTCTATAAGACAGCATTTAGAATATTAGAGGGAAAACTTTTAGTAAAATAGGTATTTTTTAGTGGAGGCACAAAAGCAAATGTTAACTCTCACAAGACTGAATGTTTAGCATGTATTTCTTTGAATGATGTCATTAAAAGTTAATATAATCCCTTCATTTCTTTCTCTCTGTGTGTGAAGTATGAGCCTGGTGTTCTGGAGGCATGCCTGAATCTGCTCCAAGTCAGCCCTCAGCACCAAAACAACAGAGTAGTGGACTACCTCAACCGAACAAGCCCCATCTACATCAGCCGGATCGTATCCGCCATGGTGAGCAAAACAAACACTCACTCACTGCCAATTTTCTCTTTCAGTGACAACATGAGTGTCACTGCACAAGTTGCTGCTTGACCTGGGACAGCGTGTTCTGCATGTTGTAAGGATGAACACACCTCCTGCAAAGTTAAAAACAAAACAAAAAAAAAGTCAAATGAAGGGACGCTCTAATTACAGCGTCAACACAGTCGATCCAAAGTTGTCATTAACCTGTCACTGCAGACTCGTCTTGTGAGATGTGAGGTGCCCAGACTTGCCTTATGATCTTTGGTAACTGAGGTATGAAGATAGAAAACGATGTTCATCCTCTCTTTCCTGTTTAGATCAACAGTGAGGATGACCATGGAGTCTTGAAAGGGAACTGGTCTAGTGACTTCAAACAAGGAGTTCATCCCTCCATGTGGACGGGGAGCGGGGACATCCTGAGACAGTGGGCGCAAACTGCTTACCGCCCAGTCAAGTATGGACAGTGCTGGGTGTTTGCAGCTGTCATGTGCACAGGTGATTATATCATGACCATTCAAAACTTTAGAAATAAAATCGTTTACAAAAATCAATAACCAGCACTAAACCTCTAAAACAGAGTATAATGTCATGACTCATGTCTTTTTAATCTCGTTCACATACTGCATCATTTTTTCCATTGTGCAATGTGGAGATATTTTCCTCAGTGTGTAACGTCGGTGTTCTGATTGCATCTTTCAGTCATGAGAGTTCTTGGCATTCCTTGTCGTGTTGTCACAAACTTCAACTCAGCTCACGACACTAATGCCAATCTGGTGATCGAGGAGTACTACAGCGAAACAGGGCAGAAGCTGAGTCGCAACAAAGACAGCATATGGTCAGTAGTGATGTTATTTATATCTTATTTACACTTTTTGTGACATCTTTTAATCAGTCCCTGACTTATGAAATCATTTTAAACTAATTTGAATGCTTTGATGACATTTATTTTGTAGTTTTAAGAAGCAAAAAAAAAAAAAAATCAAAAACAATTCAATGCTTAGTGATATCTGATTTGGCTCTTTTTAACAGGAACTTCCATGTCTGGGTGGAGTGCTGGATGAATCGTAAGGATCTGGGATTTGGAAAGGATGGCTGGCAAGTTCTGGACCCGACACCTCAGGAGAGGAGTGGAGGTGTGTGAGAAACATTGTTGGCCCTGTTATGTGAAGTTTCGCACTTTTTTTTTTTATTCGTCTCTGATTTTTTACTTAACATTGCTCTAATCTTTTTTTTTTTTTTCCCAGGAGTGTTCTGCTGCGGCCCAGCTTCAGTCAAAGCAATCAAGGATCAGCGCATCGACCTTGTTTATGACATCCCCTTTGTTTATGCTGCGGTGAACGCCGACGTCCACAAATTCATAGTGAGCCAGGGTCAGGTGGTCAGCCACAGCAAAGACACAGAGAGAGTTGGATCCCTCATCTGTACCAAAGCTGTTGGCTTCCCCAGACTCCAGAACATCACAGGAGACTACAAACACATCAAAAGTATGATCCAAAAGCATTTATTTGCTCACTTGCTAATTTAGAGAAGTGTGGCATACTGTTCACTCTAAGTTACTCTGCTCACATTTGCTGTTTATCTTTACAAAATAGGCCCAACTTCAACACTTACATCAAGGAGCTCCACAATGTCAGAGGACTCAACAGTGAGGAGAGGTAATTTTTAATTTTTAATACATGAATCACAGTTATCAGTTGTTTAAATGCGCGTCATCTCACCCTGTGGATTTCTTCATGTTTATACAGCAAGCTCATCCGAGGGAGTGCTAGTCCTCCTGACCCTGGATAAAGCTCCACTTGCAGGAAAGCCCGTCTCCTTCACGGTGAAAGTCACAAACAGACAGAGTGTTGCCAAGATGATGAAGGTGCATATCAACGCCCAGGCCAAAGAATACAACCACAGCCCCTCAGACACCTTCTGGGAAATACACAGCACCCTTGAACTGGCACCCAAAGAAGGTAAATTTACTTTTCACTCATCTGTAAACTCAAACTTTCACTTCTGAGGGATCGTTGCGGTTTGCAGAACAGATTGTAAAACACGCCCTCTTCTTTCTGTTTGTCCCTCTCTCTTTCCAGTCAAGGTGCTGCACCAGCAGATCCTCCCAGCCCAGTATGAGGATGTGGTGGGAGACAACCTGATCAACCTCGCCGTAGTCCTAGAGGACATGGCCAATCAGGAGCGGTTCCTGGCCTCAGAGGAGTTCAATATCACCAGCCCACAGCTCGCCATACAGGTACTTTAAAGAGATTCAGAATATTTCTCACCAGTTATTTGGAAGGCAAGTTATTTGAGGGGTAATGTAACTAACATATTCAGGGTTCACTAAAACGTATTTCTCCCTCAGGTTTCAAATGAAAGCAACATTGTTCCTCACAAGGAGCAGACTGCCACAGTGACCTTCACCAACCCATTCTCTCACATGGTGAGTGGAGTCCTGACTGTAGCCGGGGCTGGGCTGATCCCGGGCAAGATTAACTTCAGGTAAGAAAAAATTATTTACTTCTCTTCATTTTTTATGTATACGTTGAAAGTTGTAGTGACTTGTTGATTAATGACCGTCACATGTGGCTGCAAAATGAATGGGTGAGGGAAATGCTCAAATAGAGGAGTGTCACTGTGCAATACATTACAGCACAGGGTGTTTTTGTTGAAGGAATGTAGACTTGTTACACTTGCATTGTCTGTGTTCAGTGTTCAGGCAGGCGTGGCTAGAATAACCAGTGAAAATTTCCACTGCTGGTTACAGAAATGGGGCCAATAATTTTACCGGTTCTCTAAAATAATAATTTGTTACTGAGGTATCATTATCTAAATTGGTCTGATGAATCAAGTCCAACCAGGTGAAAACACGTCAGAGTACTTTTTGACATGGGAACCAGTATCAGCCATTCACTGCTACCATGGTAACAGTGTTACCTTCACATTTTGTAAACTCTTTTATATCTTTCTTGTGTGTTCCTGCAGGATGCTCCCACTGCAGCCAGGAGGAAGAGTGCTGCAGCCCATCACTTTCATCCCCAACATGGCGGGAACAAAGATGCTTCAGGCTAGCCTGTCACTGACAAACATCAACACAACAATCACAGGCTTTGAGATGGTCTTTGTCAACAAAGTTTAGATCCTTCTTGTTTGCCTCAGTTTGTCACATTGGGGGCTGTACTTACATTTATTGATACCAGCGTTTTTGTGCCTCAGAAACACGTTTTCAATTAGGTTGTAACAGCTACATTTCTCAGCTGAAGCCAGGTCGCAGAGGAAAGATTCAGATTACTGCCGCCCCGTCGTGTAGCCAATCCTCGTGTTTTTCTGTTGCTGTGTATGATTTAAATATGAATGTAAATTATAAGTATTTATTTATTTATTTACTTGAAATTGAAATTGTGCTTTTTGAACTTTTTGAAAAATAAAATAAAGTGCTTAAAAACTACTTTATGTCACATTTCTTCTGACAGATACAAAACCTATGAATGTTGATTTATGTTACTGCAGTTATTTCTTTGCCCAATAGAGGGAGACCTTTCCTCACAAAAGAAAAAAGTTCACATTGGGTCAGTCTGCTCGAAATGCTCCTCAAACCTCTTGATAATTACATGAAATTTACACCAGGATCATTCACTGTTCATTTATTTATTTGTCATGTGAGCGCTCATGTTTCATACGCCTCTAGGTGGAGACAAATGAAATGAAACTCGACTCACCTTTCCCCACAATGCAATTAATTTATCTTTATTAATCTATTTTCACTCTGTCAAAACAAATCGACAATAAAGCATTATATACAAATCATAGCTAAGCTGACAGGCAGTGTAGTCGGCACATGCACAACCATACCAGTTCATCTATATTACAAACAGGTTATTAGGAAATTAAACAGGGACAGAAAAGAAAGGAGAATTAAAACATGAAAACATATACAACCCAGAATTAAAAGTAAGGATTCGAGCACTAGCCTATAATACAGCATCTTCAAGACAATTTTTATCAAAACATTTTTACAAGAGCAGATTTTTGGTCTTTGAAGGGGATTTTTTTTCATGCCAAGCTCCCAAACTATATATATATACCTCATTGTGTTGTAGAATTGAACCAATAATAAATAGCTCACATTTTAATGGTAAAATACAGACTATTTTCAATAGCCTCTAACTATGAGGAGAATGTTATTTGACATTTATCTAGCCGACATGAATAAAACAATTCTAAAATAATAGTGAAGGCAAAATCTATCCCATGTAACATCACAACTTCTTTCTAACATTTGTCTTTAAAATAGTATTGGCCAGCGAAAAATGTAAGTCTCACAACAAATATAAAAAGACACAGCAGTACAAACAGTCTAACACCAATCTGAAATTTTCATCCATGCAGACATACTTACTGTGTTCATTAAACAGGATGTAAGATTTTGCATTCAGTGCAACACTTTCGGGTCACCATTCATAAAGTTGAGATGAACTGAATTAAAAAAAAAAAAAAAAAAAAAAAGAGAAACATTTAATTTTAATTAAAAAAAAAAAGTATTTGCAGGATTACCCACAATTCCCTGGGGTTTGTTATGAAGCTTTGGTCCCTTATTTTACTTTAGTCTTTTTATTTTGGTCCAGTACTTGTTTATGTGTCGTAGGTATACTGCAGCCTCGCTCCAAAATCCTCACAGTTCTTTTGGCTGTGGTGTGAAATTGTCCGCCTGGGCGCTCACTTGAAATAGCAATACTGACTCTGAATCAGTCTCTGGGGACACCTTCACCCACTAGCTGCACTCAGGTACTCAGGAGCATTTCATGATTCGGGTGGAAGAGCAGAGTGTGATAGCTGGGGCCCTCTAGAGGTAGTCCAGCTCCAGTGCATGGCTCAGAGCTTCCAGATCGGCTCGACAGGACACCCTCCAGAACGGCATGTTCTTCTGAGAAAACAAAAATAATATTTAAATGAAATACAAGTTTAATGTAAAACATGCAAGCTTAAGGCAGACGTACTTTAACAGCTTGCAGTTCTGCTACAGATGCACCACAGATGTGAAATATGGACTGCGGTTTGGAATGGGATTGTAGTATGTGATAAAGTACAGGTGGATAATGTGTTGGCCTATAGTGAATTTGCTGAACTGCCAAACCCAGGAAAATTTCTGACATTTCAATGGAAAGATTGTAAAATAAAAAACAAACAAACTCAGACACAGAAGCTGCAGTAATCAAGTGTCTTTTAGGGTTAACCGATTAGCTGTGGCCCATTTTTCATCAGTCACAGTTCTAAAAAAAAGAAAGACAGATTGAGTTATACCTTCTTGGCCACGGTCTCTTCTTCGGCTCCATCTCCTATAACCACATACACTGCTCTCCGACCAAATCTCTGAGAGACACGCTCAAAGCAGCTCTCTTTGCCTTTGAAAAGAGGGAAAATCAGATGTTGAAACGTTAAAATGGTACATTTCGAGAAACACTTTAAAATGAGAAATTATAGAGGATAGAAGGAGATTAAGGTTGATTGTATTTTGGATTATTTTCATTATCTTTTCCTTCTTTCTCTGATTTTCCTCACCTGTCTTTGTGGCACTGTAGATGTTCTCTATGGGGAAAGCTGAGCCCAGACCGTACAGTAACACTTTGGAGAGGGCAGGGATGAGCTGGGTGGTGGTCACCAACACATTCACACAGTTAGGCCTGGAACAGCACACAACAGACACGTTTATGCTATAGTTAAATCATGACCAGTGGTGGTGAAAGTAAGTACATTTACTCAAGCACTGAACTGTACTTCAGTGCAGTTTTAGGTTTTGTTTACTTTTACTGTTTACTTTTTTCATTATATGATACTCTGTTCTTCTATTTCACTACAGAGGGAAAAACTGGAATGTCGGGCCTCACAGTGGTATGCTTCCTCTGCTAGCCAGTCAAGATGCAGTTAATATCCTTGTCTGTCCAGACTCCTAATATATGTAGGGAAGACTTTGAAGGAATTTAATAAAAGGTATTAAGTGTATTAAATTTTTAAAATTAAATTTACTGAATTAAATTACATTGAGTTAAATGAATTTAATCCCATTAAAACAATTATGTATTTTAAATTAAACCAAATTTACTTATTTTAACTTAGTAAAATTGAGTTGAATTAATGATTAATTAGATCTAACTAAATTAATTAAATATATATAAATAAATTCACTCATATTACATTGAGTTATATTAACTGAATGAAATTTAAATCATTCAATTAAATAAAATCAAATTTACTCAAATTGAGTTAAATTAATTTAGGTCTATTAAAACAATTAAATATTTTGAATTAAACCTAAATTATAAAGTAGTTTACTTCAAAACTTAAAATGAAATTTACTCAATTAAATTGAATTGAATGAAATTTATTAAATGGCATTAAATTTATGCAGTAAGCAAATTAGATCACATTTACTCAATTACATTACATTGAGTTAAATTTTTGAGGGTTTGCGACCACAAAATTCTTGAATGAAATTCCCTCCAGGCGTTTCTGATCTATTGCGTTCACAAGAATGAGATGGATGTGAGGTCACAGTAACCTTGACCTTTGACCACCAAAATGTATTCAGTTCATCCTTGAGTTCAATAGAATGTTTTTACCAAATTTTAAGAAATATCCCAAAGCCGTTCCTGAGGTCTCATGTTCACAAGAATGGGACGGACGTAATTATACACAGAGGCATGACTATGATTTTTACTCCACTATATTTACTTGACAGGTGTTAGTTTTCAGATTTCAGATTAAGATTTTGCAAATAAAACATTTTACTTTTGATAAAGAGGTACATTTAGAATATAATACTATTGATAAACCGTACTTTTACAAGTAGGATTTTGCAGCACTTAAACTTGTAACAGAGAATTTTTACATTGTGGTATTGGTACTTTTACCTAAGTAAAAGATGTGAGTGGGTCTTCCATCACAGGTTATGACATCATAAATAACACACCATAGCAGCGACTGAGATTCATTCAACTCTTAAATGATATGGATATGGTTGGCTGAAATCATAATAACACATCATACAACACAACTCTAGAAGCTAATGTCAGTTGACTGGCTGGTTTAAATCAAGCTGCTGCAGCACAAACTGACCTTGAGTTGATGAGAGCCAGGGCTTTGAGTGCTTGAGTCAGCCACAGGTCAGTCAGGACCTCCATCTCTCTCCTCAGCTGTAACCACTCCTCTCGCTTGGGGCTGCCCAGCAAACCTGCCCATCAGTGAGAGGCACAAGCATAACGGTCAGTAACTAAACAGGGAACCCTTATAGCTCAGATACATAAAAGTCCTTATTCAATGAGATGTTACAAAGCTTTATTTTGACAGCAGGACTGTCTGGATGGATGATTCTCACACAACGCCCTCTTGCCAAAACCTCAGACACATGGTTTCCAGCAGAGGTAAAGCAGCCAGATATAACCAGCAGCGCCTATGCTCACCCAGTGCACAAGGGTTTACACTGAACAACAGCTTCTGATTCATGATCCCAGCTGACAAACAAACCTGTCTTGTTCCTTTCAGCTTTTTCTCCAGATCATGATTTGGTTAATAAAACAGGTTATACCTGTGTATCATCAATTTCATTTTTTTTTTTACATAGATTCTTTAAGGCAAGTGCGGTTGATATCACTGCATTTTGATCCTCAACAGTGGTTTGGTTGATGATCAAACTGGAGCTTCTACAATCCAAAATGCACTTTTCTGAAGAGCATCTACATTACCTGTGGTTTAAAGCTGTACTGTACTGTTCAGTTTCAGATCTAGCTTTTGAATTTGTAAATGTTACTAATTTCTTGAAATTATTCTGCCTTTTTTGTTGCACATTGAAGTTATACCTCAGAGAAGTTGAGATGGTCTAACTTTCTTTAAATATAAGATAAATATATTTACTGTAGATCTGATTCCTGTATGAAAGTGTTGCATCTAAATAAAATGACAGCTTACCCCCAACATTATTCTTGTATGTGTTGTAGATCTCCTTGACCCTTCGGTATCGGAAAGCCAGTTTCCTCATCCAGTCCACCCCTCCATGGACCCCTGACCCCAGGCACAGAGAGCCGGCCCCTGCTGGGCTCTGGAAGCCGTCCGACCCAAAGTTGTAAGTGCTGCAGGATCACAATACAGGAAACAGGCAGGATGTAGATCATAAAGACAATAAACTGTATTTTTCCTGGGCATTTTATAGTAGCACTATCACCAGTATTTCAAAGGCGATGCTCCAAGAACTGGTACAGCTATATACACGGATACATTTTCTAGATCTAGGAATTCAGTCAAACTATTCTGGCTATGAACAAGAAGGTAGTGCTTAAACCATTCATCAAATGTAGGGACGTGTGCCAGTGTAACCGCAAAAATTTCAGGGACGAGAAATGCTTTGAAATCAAATGTAGCCGAGAATGACGTTTTGTCAGTTAGAAATCATAAAGTATATACATTTACCATGGGTAGGATAAATAGAAAAAAATCTTTCAGAATGAAAAATGCTGAGTTCAGTAAAATAAATACCTCAGAAAAGTACTTTGGTACAGTCTGGCTCTTTCTCAAATCACTCATATAAGTATCCCAAAGTGCTTCAACAAGTTTATGCAATAAAATGTCTGGACTGAGGGAGACATGGGGAATTATAAAGAGATATTTTGATGAGAAGTGAAAGCATTGGATAATCCTGTGACATATTATATGGCTGTGGACGTCGGGAAAATAAAAGACATGCACAGGCTTGCATGCATGAACACACACAGACGCACATACTCTTCATCTCATCTCCCTGCTTATTTCCTCCCGTGCACTAAAACCCAGAGGGCAAGTCTGGTTCACAAGCCACAGTTGAACTGTCTCTCGGAGGAGTTTTAAGTACAGTAAGAAGGTAGAAGCTTTACCTCAGGTCCTGCCCGTTGTCGTCTGATGCCACGTCATCAATATGAACCTGGTCACATTCCTGGGAAATTAAAAGGAGAGCGGATATATCAAGAGATCAGTTTCAGAGTGGAAGGCTGTACAGGTAGGTCTCTCCTCCCTAGGGGAGCCTCCGGGAGTGATACCAGCTACAAAAATAAAAAAAAAAAGAGTTATAATAAAAGACAAGTAGGGAGGAAATAAGGTATCGGGACATGGGACAGGGAGGCGCCAGAGATAGAGGACAGTCAATATGGTGGTGAAATCTAGTGTAACCACGCAGTAAATTAAAGTAAAGTAAAGCTACATTTTTATAGTGCATCCAACATTTTGGTAAAAAAAAATATCTTTTAAGAATGGCCCATTGTCTTTGACATGCACAGTGGTGTGCATGTTGTTCCTCTCAATTGGACATGAATGCCACCAACCAAACCGCAGGGATTAAAACCACATTGCATCTTAAACATGTGGCTGCAGTCAAAACACCTTAAGCAATAGTTAAATCCTGAACTTGAAAACAGTTATTAAAATTGGATATGTTGCACAAAACAAAAACAAGGAGCATAACTCAATCATCACAGGTCAAGAAAAAAAATACAACACACAAGTCTCCTCAAAAAATATTAAAATCGCTTTCTCTGTGTCTTTATCCAGCTACAGGCCTCTAAATCCCCCCCCCCCACACACACACACACACGCGCGCGCACACACGCGCGCGCGCGCACACACACACACACACACACACACACACACACACACACACACACACACACACACACACACAACCATGCACACATATGATATGTGCAAAAACAGAGGACCCTATCACCTTTCAGCCAGCTTGAGCCGGATGGAGACGCTACCTCATCTTCCCTCCACCTCGACATAGTTCAGTTCCCAAGAGCTACAGCCCACCTCCCACTCAGATGCAGAGATGCTACTACAGACCAAACAATGCAAATCAGCCCCTTTACGCAGTACACAGATATACTCAAACTCAACGCAGCTCCACTCAGTGGTGACAGAGGTTTCATTTAATCTCATTATTCATTCTCAATCAATCCCAATTACAATTATCTCTGGTGCGCAACAGCAGCAACAATGCTCGTAGCTATTGGTGTAGCTACTGATATAATAGGGACAAGACAATTGTGCTTCAAAGCTTAACAGCAATTATCAGTCAACCATTGCCTACTGCTTTAGAGATTTTCTGGGCCTTGACAACAAAAGAGGGGATAAAAACCGGGTTTGCAAATGGCTTTGTTGGCTCCTTTCCCTCCTCTTGACTATTCCTCCTCCCATTTGACTAATTTTCCTCTCAGATACTCAGACACACACCTATAATTACAGCACAAAGTGTGCTTGTTCTCTCTCTCTCTCTCTCTCTCCTGCCCTCTCTAATCTTTTTTTCTTTGTCAGAACAAGGCGGAGGAATGCAGGATGAAAAACATATGAACTGTTCAGTCACTAGCAGGTAGTGAAATCCTTTCATCCCTTGTAGAGGTCACCTCAATACCCAAATTTGGTGGATTTTGAGGCAGCAGGTTACGTCTAACTGTGCGAGCACTTATGCCAGCAGTTAACAACCCCTCCTTTTAGTATTCTTGCTGTACCGTCACTTCAGGAAGGGAAATTGTTTGGAAAATGCTGTAGTAACAGTTAATACAGGATAGATGTTGTGTGAGGGGATTTCTACAATGCCAGCCACTGTGCTTTATGCCAGGTAAGAAAACAGCACCCAAATGTCAAACTTCTTGCTATGCTGTTGAAGAGAAGGTTTTTCTCGTCAGCTATATGCCAGTTTACACCAGTGGGTATGCTCTCACTGCTGCTATTTTCCAAATTACTGGAAAAAGTCTTATGATTATTGCAAAGCAAAATATGCGATGAAGTGTGCTGTGAGGAGAATGTGAATAAGTAGTAAGATTTTCGGGTGAAGGATTTCTAAGATACCAGTTCGAGGGATAAGTCGTCAGCGGAGCAAAATGAAATCCTGCAACGTTTGAAATTTACTCCAAATCAATAAGACAAATTTACAAAACTAACCTCCAGATCATTGAAGAAGAGTCTCGAGTCGGCCAGATTGAAGATCATCTCCTCCATCCACAAACCAAGAGACACTGCCTTCGAGGAGTCCTGATGCACACACAGAAATACAAACACACCACAATGAATAACTTCACACACAATCACACTATGGACCTAAATGTGTCTTAGCACGGACGTACTGTTTATGTGTTTATATATTGAGGCGCGTTCAGCATATATAGTATATATATATATATATATATATATATATATAAATACTGTGGAGACAAGTTTCCCCACAGGCATATTTAAGACTCTTATCTCTCTGTCAACCAGAGCCATATACACTTTTAAATTAAAGAAAAATGGTTTGACCTAGTTAATAAAAAATGAAGTAAGACGAACAGCTCTCTATCCCTTCAGGCACTGCACCCTTGATAGTTGGTTAATTAATAGTAAAATCATGAGCTCCAGCTCAGATTGATGGCCTAAGATGTTTGGTATTTAGACAATAATCAGTTAAATTGGATTATGGAACATCATTATTCTGGTCTTGTCAGTGCAGCTGCCTGTTTGTCTCCCTGAACTACTTTCTTTTCACTTCTGCAAACTCATCAACTGGACTGACATAAACAGGTTTCAGGGAGAGGCAAGTATGAATATTTATCTGTCAGTCAAAAACTGCTGATTCCTATCTGTACTATCTCTTCTTACTTTTTTGAGTTTTGCTTCTCTTTGATCCAGCCTGGCCTTAGCTCCCCACTGCTCCTCTTGATTCATTACATCAAATCAAATAACCATAACCACTGTACAGTAGTTGAGCTTGAACATGCAAACATTTGTGAACTTGCACTAGACATAAAGTACAGTTGAGGATGATGGGAATGTTGTTATTTTAGCAGGTATTTGATGATAAACCAAAGTACTGGACACATTTTGACCTTATGATGGTGCAACAGGGAAAGCGAAGGGATCACAACAGAAAACAAATAAGCAACTATTATGATGACTGATTCATTGTTTGAGTCCTTTTTCACACAAAAATGCCAAACGTTTGGCTTGAGCTTCTTAAATGTATTTGCTGCCTTTCTTTGTAATGTAAATTGTCTATCTTATAGATAAAAAGACAGATACAATTAATCTTTAAAATACTCAGCAGATTAAATGATAATGAAAAAAATGTTAGTTGGAGCCCTATTTATTATTCATTCATCCTCTGAGCACCATAGGAGTCACATGCCCATCAACCCATCAGATAGTTTGTGAGGTCTCAGTCTGGACCGAAGTGGTAAACCAACCAACAGACATCCCTGGGGCTTTGCCATTAATGTGGCTAAAAATGAATACAGACTTAATGTTAACCAGCAGATTATACAGCTCTACCAAGTTTCAGTGTCTGCTAATTAATTTTCAAAAACGGGAATCAATGGCTTCAGGGAATGGTGGGAAAAAAAAATCTAAAACACATGTCTATGTGATTTATAGTAAATGGCTAAAACAGGCTGGAAGGATTCTTAAAAATTGTTTCCTCTACTTTATTTGCCCAACACGAGTGCAGTGGATTTAACTGTAACGGGAAAAAGCGCAGGTATCACTGATATATGTGCTCTTTGTTGATGTTGGCCTTTCACCTTCTTTCAGCATTTTCTCTTTCTATTAACACAAGCTTCTCTTCTCTTTTCCTCTTGTACGGAAAGTAAAAAAGCAAATACAGGGGTTTGGGTTACACCTACTTACTTCAGTTTTGTTTCTTAATAAGAAAACTATAAATCATCACCCAGATAAACTCATAAATCATAATGTGCAAACAGTCAGGCAGATAAACAGTGTGAGCGTGCTGTTGTTCAAGACTACAAAAGCAGGTGTGTGTACGTGTGCGTTGTGTATTGTTTTGATGGCAGCGCTGGCTCGTCTCTGGCAGCGAGACAGGAGAAGCAGAGGTGTGTCAGCCAAAGGTGAACATTAGATTAGTGCATCTGAAATGACAAGCAGAGCTGTTTCCTGGCTCAGAACTTTAGAAACGGGCTTGATGACACAAGTAGGGTAAATTATGACAATTACAAAATAGCCCCCTCCAAAAAAAAGGGTGTAAAGAGAAAAGAGGTAATGGAGGACGAAGGGCGGCAAAAGTTCAACAGGAGGAGTAGGATGACAGGAGAAGAAAAGAGAAAATGACAAGGGGCAGGATTGGGAAACATTGGCCAGAAAAGGAAGAGATGAAAGCAATGGATGAAGAGGGAGGGTTAAAGGCTTAGGAGAGGTTTGTTCTGCTTGTCTAATAATTGAAATAATTATCTGTAATCACCTTCCTCCATAGACGAAGGCTGTTTCTATACAGAGAGACAAACAAAAGCCTCTGTCTGTTAATCTGAGACAAGAATTTAAGAATAAAAGCACCAAAAGCATGCACTTCCCACTTTAACTCTTTACACAGTAAATGTTTGTTAAAAAAAAAAAAAGAAAGACAGAGCTGGGAAAGAAAATTCACACACAGTCGGGTGCTGTGTGATAGATGAGATAACGGAAGACCTGAAACAGGGGAGGGAATCAGCTCCTCGTGGATCTCAATTCACCTCTGGCTCACCAAGCTGGTGAAAACAACTGTCTTTCAGCGCACATGTTATTCTTTTCTGCACACTGGGCCCAGGCTTGCCTTTACGTGTAGGTCCAAACATTTGTTTATAATAAGAGTTTTAATAGGCTGACCCTAATGGGAAGAGCCGGGCTGCTAAAAGCAGGACACAAACCGGAGATAATTAATGCCGGAAAAAAAAAGTATTACTGTTGTCAGAGTACAGGATTAGTTAGGTGTGAATTTGGGAGGGAGAAAAAAAATGTTGCCTGTAAGCCATCTTGACGCTTTGGACTGTTAATCTGTTTTTCTGCTGTCACTCATTCAACTCTTCTGCTGCATGTCTGAGTTTTGATGTCAGAGTCTGTCCAACTGAGCTTCCCTGGATCCAGCAGCGGGGTGTTTGGGTGGTGGGAGGAATCAGGAATTTTTGGCACATGAGTCACATTTCAACACATCTACTCTCTTGCTCTCTATCTTCTCTCTCTCTTCCTCCCTTATTCTCTTCACCCCCACCTCCACCCACCACCCCCACCCCCTCTCCTTGGCTGGAAAGAAAGAAAAAGAAACAACGGCATGCATGGCCTGCCGGGGGCTGAACCGATCAGAAACGGTGCTCTCAAACTCCCATCAGCCTTGTGTCAACCCGCAGGGGGACCGTGAGAATTCAAAACACAGATCCCCGGCCAAAAACAAGAAACACACCACTGTCCGCCCCCTTGTCAGCTGCCGGTCTGTTATGTAAAGGTCCCGCTGGCTGTCAATCACGCTGCAGGATGCTGGGGTAGCTAAACAACCCCGGTGCATTATGAAAAGAAACAAGAGGGCAGAAAGGCAAAACAGCCAGCGTGTGAAAATGCTCAGGGATGAGACCCAAAGGTCGTGGACTGAACTCAGGCAGCCAAACCTTTGACTGTTCGTCAAATAAGCACTAGATCGCAGAAACAAAGGGTCAATTGACTATAGCAAGATTACACTGGTTTTGTTGTTGGATTTGGTGCCAAACTGTACCTACCTACCTACCTACCGCGTAATTAACTGCTGTCAAAGTGTGATGAGCTACAAGATGTACTTCTTACAGTAAATGACAAAGGGAGGGGTTGTATTGCCGTACCTTGCCAAATCGTGAGGAGAAGGTTCCCGTGAGGAGCGAATGGAAAATGATGATGGTTTCATCCAGGTCCCAGATAAACACTCGCTGCAGTGAAATAACAGATATGTAATGTTAACCTCATGAACGTTTATGTGTGTGTGTCTGAGAGAGGGAGAGAGGGAGACAGAGGGAGAGAAAGATAAATATTGTAGAGAAATACTGATAATTTTCAACACTGTGTGAGTGTGTGTTTACCTCTATATCAGAGTCCAGAGGTGGAGTGGGGTCACTGGCTCTTTTCCTCCCTCTCAACTTCCCATCTGACCCCCTCCGTGCTGCGACCCCCTCCTCTTTACCTGGTGTGGGGGGGCTGGGCGGTGCGTGGTACTCGCCTAAAACACACCCACGTACAACAAAAGATGCTGATCAGTCTATAGAAAACAACCTTTTTCAGACTTATATTTATTAAATCAACAACATATTAGTCACTATCCATACCAGAGACTAAAAGTTGTTTTAACCTTTCCCTTCAAAGTCGTCCAACTTCACGGGAACTGACTTCACTTTTCATTTATAGAACTGCAGTGTTGACCAGGTGTGAGTGTAAGTGCGTAAATCTGTGCACAGTATGTTATCTTATCGTGTGCTCATGTATAGCTTCCTTTTGACACATGTCAACTACTCCTTACCTGTGTGTGACTCTGGGCTGTGATTGGGCAGCATGACAGGGTGCTCTGGGTGCTGATAGGCTAATGGAGCTGTGATGGCAGCAGGGCTGATGTTGCTGCTGGTTATGTAGGGGCTGTTGTAGTGATGTGAGTTATAATACGGAGAGTACTGACTCTGACTGTAACTTGAGTACGCTGAAAACTCCTGTCAACACAGAAACAATGACAATACAGTAGATGGTCAGTAACATCAAAAATGTGCACATTTTAATCCCAAAATCGTGTCCTACATCAGTCAGCAGTATTGAAGAAAAGATGATGTTTGCCAAGACCTTAGCAGTAAAAAAAATGTTGCGGTTGAATAACTCACTTGTTGGGTGGGGTTGAATGGGGCTGAACTGGTGATTGCGTGGGTGCCTTGAAAAATTCCAGACGAAATGCCACCACCTAAGAAATAATTTGAAGACAAAGGTCAAACTGTCAGGTAATTATCAATTATGCAGGATAAAAAAAACATTACCAACATTGGTGGTAGATTTGACTCCTATTACATCTTGTCTGAATCAGCTTCTAATATAATTCCAAAACATCCAATCTGATCTGTGAAAGTGTGTGGTGGAAGGAATGAGCTGTAAACTTTGTCTCCTTGCTCAGTGACAGCTCAGTGCTGCAGGAGCTGAGAGAGAGATTTATATGTTTGACATAACAATACAGGTGGGAAAGTCTGCTGCTTCTGTCGCTGCTCTGGGAGTCTTCTTAGTCTAATCAAGCCAAGGCAGGGATATCTTCCTCCAAGCAAATTTCTCCCCCCACATTGACGCCGTCTCACCCTGCATCTTCCTGTCAAGTCTGTCCATACTGTTCCTTTGTCTGATTAATTTTTTCTCCTGTAATCTTATCACCTCCACCTACGTATGAACTTTTGACACCAATTGGTAAAAAGAGTTCATTGTGTGTGGTCTCTCATTAAAAGTATATAACTTCCCAACGGCTTCTTGTAGGATGACTAAACTTCAGGAGCTCACTTCAAGGAGACAGTAGATGATTTACGCCCTCTACATTAATCCATCGAATCCTTTAACACATACAATTTTTCACTGACTATTCACTTAAACACGATTGTTGACATTTATGACAGCAGACTCTTTGGGGCTGTCCCTGTATTTAGGCACAGCGCTGCATTGAGCTGAATGCTAACATCAGCATGCTAAAATGCTCACAATGACAATGCTCACACACTGATGTTTAACAAACATAGTGTTAATCATGTTCAACATCTTGGTTTAGTAGTGTCAGCATGGTTAGCAAGTACAGCTCATTGGAATGTAATTGATGGATCACCAAATTTTGTAGTGTTCATTGTGTGGGGACCATTATTGTCTGTACCAAATTTAATTAAAATCTATCCAACATGTCTACTTGTGTGTAAATCCAGATGTGTAACACATTGATAAAGGGCCTACTATTAACAAAACCCAGACTGACACTTGCTTACACAGATGATTGAGTGCACTGCAATTAGATTATTTGTATTCAAACAGAAAACAGGTCAAATGACATTCGCAAATAACTTCTTGGTTTCCAACTGTAGTGTTTATTGAATGGGTGTTTTTTGCTACGTACAGCAGGAAGGAACAGTTAATATAACGTGGTGTCAGTAATCACAGGCGATGGCTTGAAAGTTGATTTAGTATTCTTATCTGTGATGGAGCTAACCTGGTTGTTTAGACTGATGACTGTCCAATGTTTCCCTTCTGTGACAATAAAGATTTATTCTCCTCTTCTCTGATATGACCTGAACTGTCCTGAAACATTTTTAAAGATTCATTTCCTCCAGTCTACCTCCCATAATTTCATCAGCCCACTACTGCTCTCTTTTGCTCCCCATTTCTTCCTCTCCTCTCCACAGTGCATAACAAACAGGAGAATAATGACTCAATGGAAGAACCACACTGAAACCTCCCAACAGTCTTCAAAGCGACTAAAGGAGGTCTCTGGAGTAAACACAAGAAGGCTCCCATACTCCCCATTTGGTTTCAGTTGTACACACAGTGTACAGTATGTGTTTCGATGGCTTTTTGTGGGGTGTCTGCGTGTGTGTGCGCGCTTGGAGTATTGTGTACTGTATAATGGATGACATGGAAACATTCTGAAATCCTACAAACATTTGGTTGTTGTGGCAGTTTATTACCGTTTGAAGTTTGCAGTTAATGATTTATGCATACAAATATTCAAACCAATTTATTTTGTTTGGGAACAGTGTCCTTCAAACTCAAAATACACTCAATGCACAATGTTTGTTGGTTCAGCAGCCGAGCTCTAACAGAGCACAGTCACTGAAAACTGTGTCGTTTGTAAGAGGTTTCATCAAAAGTGTGTTTACATGAATATTTACATTCCCACATAATGTCTGACATCTGAATTTTCTCTTAAAGAGGGAGTAATATGGAAAACTAGAACTGTTTGGGATGAACTCAAAAGTCATCGATCAGGAGTGCTGCGGGTTCTGGACTTTTCATCTGGCTGAACAAGACATTTTAAGATGCTACCAACATGGCTCTGGGACTTTGGGTGTTTTTTTCATCAGTAGCTTCATCGATAATGAAAATAATGTGTAATTGCAGCTTTGATCATAACTGAAAAACAACTGAGGACTAACCTATAAAAATAAGATCCAGTTTGTGATAAACTGGAACTGTTCTTTAACAATCTCAACATAGGCTTTATTTGTATTTGGTGTGAAGTTGTAGAGATGAAATGACTTCTGGTGGAACCCAACAAACCTTTCTTCGACATGCAGTCACGCCAATTTATCATAAAACTAGGAGAACACACTCCTTAAAGATTAAGCAGATGCTATTTGAATGATTGGCCCATTATAATGTAGGGACAACCTCATTTTCCAGTTCTTTAACACTTATAACAGGATTTTTTAAAAGCTGGGATAGCAACATGGTGGGAATGAAAAGTGTCCACACTTCATATGTTTACTATTCTATAGTGTTCTGTCTCTCCATTGTCTCACCCACACAGTGGAAAACAGGGTCATCCCCCGACTGCAACATTAAACCTACTCACCCCTCCGTAAAATGCACCTTAACCTCTCCCCTCTCACACACAAGGTCAATTTCACGCTGCTTTCAAAGCCATAAAGTCGCACTGAGCGAGTCATGCTTTGGGCGCCGGACGACTGAGGAATGTGTACAGCACAGATACACATATACACACACACAATCACAAACACACACACGCACACGCACACACACACACAGAAAGAGCCATGCGTGGGCAGAGATCTGCGCACACTCCCAAGCATACCACGTCTTCATCTGAGCGTTTGCTTTTTGGCAAAGACCCTGTACCCATCTTTTGTTTTCTCCATTATTCTGTTTTTTTCTGTCTTCCATCCCCTTTATTTCTCTTCCTTTCTATCTGTTTTCTTACTCTCTTTTTTCCTCTAAAAGACACAAGCGCTTGCATGCTGTGTTGTTGGTCTGAGTGGAGAAAGGGGGCCTGACCCCGAGAAAAGAGGAGGGGTGGGGAGACTTTTGACGCCAGGAGTCCAGACCGCAGCTAATGGAGAACAGGTGTGGCAGAGAGAAGGAGAGGAGAGGAGAGGAAAAGAGAGAAAGATGACGAGAGGAGAGAAAAAGGAGAGGAGAGAGGGGAAGAAAGACGGGGAGGAGAAGAGAGGAAAAGAGAAAGTCGACGAGAGGAGAGAAAGCAGACGAGAGAAGGAGAGAGAGAAGGGGAGGAGGGAAAAGCAGCATGAGGAGGGATGCTCCTTCCAGTAAGGTCCAAGTCAAAGATAGTGTTATATGGTCTGTGTGCCAGTGTGTCCTCACATTCAGTACATACAGTGTTTCACACTAACCGTGTGTGTGTGAGTAGCTGTAGAGACTTTGACTGGGAGGAGTGCTGCTGAAGTTTGAGTAGCCCAATAGTCCCGTCTGTCCTGGAGAGTGATTCAGGCCATCCTCTGTTTTTATGTCTAGAAAGGGAGGAGAAGATTAACGTTGCATTCAGGATGAACATGCAGTAAAGTGAGGTAAGTGAGAAAATAAGTAGAGGCCCAATCCCCCCAATCCCCACGGTAATCTGAACCCTCGGGGTGCTAACTTGTAGAATCAGAAGTCTTGCCATCACATCAAAAATAATGCACTTACTGTAGGACGGCATGCTGTAGCCCTGTGTGTGGTGAGTGTAAGGTGCGTATGGTCCTGCAGGCTGGAGGGCGGGGCTGTACTGAGTCTGTCCATATGCAGCCATGACGCTGGTCCCCCGTCAGTTGATCCCTTGAGAAGCTTTTGGCAACAAATTCTTCTCCTTTTTACCTGTTACAACAGAATCTGTTTTTTTTGTCATAGTTTGAGTTGACTGTGAGGAGGAACACACTCAGCAGTGAGAAACATGAAAACAAAACCTCCTTCTTTTACTGACAAAAAAAAAAAAAGAATGTTATAAACCAGAACAAAGACAAGCTGCATAGTAAAATCAGAATAGATGTTTTTGCTACTCCTAGCATAAAACAATTGCAGAAGATCTTAATTAAAGGAAAAGAAAACCCAGTTCTCATTCAAACAAACTTGAATGACATAATGTCTAACATCACACTGTTTAAAGCTCTGCAATTTTCATATGATTTTAATCAACAGTAATGAAATTCTATAGTTTTAATTTTAATTGTAACAAGCGTGATGAAAACTCACCTGCAGTAGATATGATGAGTTTGAAACAGACAATAAGAAGCCCTGTGAATGAAGCAAGAAAGGGCGCTGTTAGAAAATCTGAAAGACTGAAACCAGTTAGGAAATAAATCCAACTCCAACAAAAATGTAGTAAAATTTCACAATAAGACTGGGTTGTCAATTCAAAAATAAAATCAATTTAATTAAAGTTTGACCACTTGTGACCAATTTTATCATTATGCAAGTGAAATGCAAGAGTTCATTTTAAACATATTCAATCTGTTTGACTTCACAGTCCTTGCACTCTTTTCTTTGTGGTATTGTTCTCTCACCTGCCTCTGTAGAGAGAGCTTTGTCCTCTTTATCCCGTCACGCTGCTGTAAGTCTGGTTCGTCTCAGGCCGTCAACTCTCCTGTGGAAACAATAGCAAGTACACACCTTAAGGACACAGGTATGCAGGTGACTGACACATGGCAATGTGCCTCGGGCCCGGCTGCAGCAGGATGACGAGAGGAGATGTTTTCTCCATGCACACAGTTCAGGAGGTGAGAAGGTTTAAAGATAGACAGAGAGGAAGAGGAACAGAAAAAGGGAGAACAAGATAAATGTGGTATTGATGAGAAGAGTATGGCCATTGGAGTTACATAAACCTGAGATAGTTTCTAAAGAAAATGTAAGGAAAAAAAAAAGAAGAAGCTCCATTACACCACTGCTGACTCATTCTGCTTTGTAGGATACCATTCATGCGTGTGATGCCTAATTTCTTTAAAGAAATAAACAAGGGAGAAACATCCACAACTAGGCTCCAGTCCAAATTCAAAAATAATGTCAGTGTTTGGGTGATTCATAATGATTACTTCTGCAGAAATTCTCATGTAAATTGGGTGATGAGACAATAGAGCTTTGTAAGACAGTAGAGATTGAGACAGGACGACAGGCTGAGACAGGAAAGAATTTGTAATACAATTTCCACTTAAGTCATACTCTCTATCTCTGACTGTATTAGGTAATTATAGTATATGATGCAAATCAATAAGCAGGAATGCTTTATGGAAATACTGGCGTTTTGAAATGATGTGATAAAATACATTGAATCTATTGGGTATTTAATTCCCTAGATTAAAACAGGTTATTTTATCTATAAACTGTTTTTCATTAAATTTCCAAAATAAAAATACAGTGATAAGAAGATTTAATATTAATATATTGCCCTCCCCCCATTAGCAGCGTAATAGGAGGTAAGTGAGAGAGAAAAGGTTTGGGCTGCGTGTAGGCTGGAGGTCAAAAGGTCAATGCCACATTAATTAGTCTAAGCAGGAAGCTGAGTGAGGTCAGTGTGTCCGACTACAGAGCGTAAATCCCACTCACACCAGGTAGCGGTCAACATGAAGCCAGCTTTCCTGTGGGTGGCGAAAGCTGTGCTGGGAAACTTTAATAAAGTAAAATGTCCTCTTGACCGTATGACACCTCTAACTACAAAGCCATGTTCATACAGAAAGCTTTTTCCCGGTTTGGTGTGAAAGTACAGTGTTCAGTGCACAGATCACTGACCCTGAACCCCATCCAGCATCTTTGGGATGAACTGGCATCATCACCCAACATCAGTACCAACCACACTGAAGCTGTTTTGGCTGAATAGGAGCAAAATCCCTGCAGCCAGGTTCTAAAATCTGGTGGAAAACCTTCCCAAGAGAGTGGAGTTCTTGACTTGTGTTGTTACAGCAGCGCGTGAATGATCCAGGAGTGAGATATTTAACAGTCACCTATGCATTACCGCTACTACTGTTAATTTGTGCTATATGAAAATGCACAACAGGCCGAACTATTTTATTGATTTCATCTCTCTCTTTCTCTCTCCGTCTGTCTCTCCTTCTCTCTCTCTCTCTCTCTTTGCCTCTGGGGCCATTCCAGTCTGGCAGAGCTGCAGCTAACTGCCTGACCCCCGACCTCGCTGACAACACAATGACAGAGACAGATGACAGTCATGAATTATAGGGGCAGCAGGGTTTTTACAGCAGCACAGAGATGAAGGTGAGAGGGGGCGAAAAAAAAGTAAAAGCTGTCTGAGGAAAAGAGACTTAAACTGTGACAGTGTGAACGTTCATCAACAGAAGCTTCAGTGTCAGGGGCGTTATAAGTCTGAGCTGTATTTCAGTATCTTTAGAGGTGTTCTCATTGTCATTAACAACAGCGTGTTTGACAGATCAAGAATAGCTGAGCTCCGCTGATGCAGCTTCCCTCCTGGCTTTCAAAACACCCGAGACGGCTTGCAGTGTTTTTTGAGTAAATAAGTGTATTTCTACCATGAAGCGGCTACGAAGACTGTACGGCCAAAAATCCACCTGCACATCTGTGTTATTGAGCATTAAATAAACATAAATAAAACAGACTGTAAATCTTAAGAGGGGATTTAGTGTTTACCATGACATTAATACCCTTGTGTGTTTTTTTTTTTAAAAAGAGCAAAAGCAAGACACAAACTGTACTTATTTCTAATTCCATTTCTTCTTAAATATAACTAAAAACATTATGACCAAATTAAACCAAATTTAAATTTAAACCAACCTTTTAAGCTTTAGCTCGGTTTGAAATCTTGACTTTCAGTCTAAACCATGAGAAGTTTTCCACTTCAGAGATGACCCTTAAACCTGGTTGAAGACCCTGATCTGACCTTTCTCACAGACAGACAGTGAAGCTCAAGAGAGTAACACTGATCCCACAGCACAGAGGAAAAATAAGGAAAGTGCTGTTGTGCTTTGCATTTCCTTGTACTTCCCCGGGATCAAAAATGAAAGCCTGTTCAGAGTCCTCTTGACTTCAGCTGCATCCCTGAAACCGGCCTTAATGCACACGCGTGCTCGTACACACAAACACAAAATCTGTGTGTGATAGCGAAGGCACTTCCTGGTTCAGGGTGAGGCCTGGGAGGAGGGCGCACAAGGCCATGGGAACTGCAGGACATCGGAGGGAAGATGAGCGGAGCTCAGCAGAGATGCGGAGGGCTGAGGCCTGAAACCGAAGCTAAAACAAACCCAGCAGGGCCACAGGGGGCCACAGGGGGCCACAGGGCCACAAGGCCAGTCCCACCAGCTTCACCTGGGTCCCAGGGTTCTGCTAGACCACTGCTTCTTTCACGGATATCAAATTCTTGCCTTTGTGCTGATGGATTACATCACAGGATGGTGTATTGTGCTTTAAGTTGAAATGTCATTTGATACAGTTAAAGGAATACACCGAGCTTATGCACATTTACCTGTTGTTCAACTAAACTGTTGAGTGAGGGAAAGACGACAGACACGAAACCGATCCATATGTGCCAGCTAGCTTCACTTATCAGGAGGGTGTAATACTCAAAACAAGGAAGGCTCAAAACAAGCTAGTTCATACGACATCATCCAACCACATGTGAAGGCCAGTGTCTTCCTAGCTTGTTCCAAACGGCCTCAATCATAGGCGGGGTGAAAAAACGGCTGTCGTAGAGAGGGGTGAGACAGAATAATCGCCAAAACGGGGATAACAACACAACATTTTCCGATAAGCCTTTGTCAAAACCATTTATAGGGTTGCACTTGTTTTTAAGTGATGGAAGTAGTTGTGTGAAGAGTGAAAAAACAGAGCTTGAGAGAGAGAGAAGGTTACATTTTCATCTCCGCTCACTCAGCCAAACCTCCATAAAATGTCTGATTGTCGGTTTCGGAAAATTTATAAAAATTGGCAGAGGCACCCCTGTCTCTGTGTGTGTGTGTGTGTGTGTGTGTGTGTCTGTGTGTGTGTGTCTGTGTGCGTGTGTGCGTGTGTGTGTGTGTGAGTGAGTGTGTGTGTGGGCATTTCTTTAGCTATTCGACTACTCAACAGACACTTTGTTTTAAGTGTACTGACCCCTTCACTCCATAGCATCCACATGCTGAGCAATAATTAGCAATTGACACCTCAAAGGCAAGAAGAGGACATCTAGCAGAAGCTCTAGATAGTATGAGCTAAGAAATCAAACCAAATAATGCAGTTAGATTTAGTGTATGTGTACAATATACACAGAATAAATTCTGATGTAAAGCCACAGTGTGTGAAATTTCCTACGAAAGGGTGTGTGCAGTGTGGTCATATTATTTATATAAGTCCAAAAAATATTTGAATATTACTTCATGTGTTTGGTCTGTGTGTCTGGTTAGACAATTGTTTACAGTGTCAATATGTGTGCTGTGTCAGTTTCCTGATACGACATGCCAGAGTCTGGTTACACACACCGCTGTGACCCTCCAATGATTTGACCTTTTATTGAAACACCGTGGTTCTCAATCAACGGTGTGACAAGGTGACTCGCTGCTCTGTAATTGTGCCATATGGGACCCCACCTGGAGCCCTCCATTTGGACAGTCTGCCTAAGTGCCCGGGGGGGAAGTTGGGGGCTTGATTCATTGCTGCTCACAAACCCCTCTCTCTCAGTTGCTGATAAAAGAACACAGAACAATGACCTAGTATTTAGGTTTGTGTGACACTATCAGGCTTTTCGTGGTGGAAATCGATGCCATCTGCCAGCGACTGCCCTTTTTAACCACCTTTGACACACAGCTGATAGTTCAACCGGACAGATTACAATTATTCTTTTTAAATCTAATTCCATATTCTGATGCAAAAACGAAGCCAACACCTCCTAAGGTAAATGAACAGTAGATGACTTTGCACGCAGGTTATGAACACACTAATGAGTAGTTATAAGAACAGAGATCCAGCCCTTTCATAGATAAGCCTGATGATCCTTCAGTAAACCGCACACAGGCAACCAATAGGCTACCTGCAAATCTGCACAAAACATTTATATACCTTAAAACAAATATATACTAAATACAACACGAGCAAAAAAAGACTGTATGCACTCAGAACCAGGGCTGAATCATTAATGATTCTTCTACCAGTTATTGAGTAATTATTTGATCTGAAAAAAAAAATGATAGAGAACAGTGCGCATGCCTGTCACAATTTCTTAGGATTCTGGGTGACATCATCAAATGTTTAGTTTTGTCCAATGAACAGAACAAACCCCAAAACATATTCAGTTCATTGTGACAAAGAAAAGCAGTGAATAAAGAAACTGGAGCAAAGTAATGGTTTATCTCCACAAAGAGCTTTCAAAAAATTTCTCACAAGATTGCCATTATGTTGGGAACGATGCTAAACATTCATTGAACGTGCCTTTGGTAAAAGAAAGACAGTGTACGGTGCAAAGCATTTTAAACAAGAGTAATGTAGAAAATTAATCTGTTAAAAGCACAGAAAATTGTGATCTGTATATCAGATGTGTGGAGACAGGAGCTAACGGGTGCTGGTGGTCTGCTAACAGATGTTAAGGATTGATAAACCCGCCTCAACCTCGGCAACTACACAATTCATTGAGGCGCAAATGCATGTGCCAGTAATATCACTGCAGCGTATTTGGGACTACGGCCATATTCTAGTGCTATTTGTGCTAATCTGTTTGTATTTCATACACTAAACCTGAGTGTTGTTGCCATGACTGAACTAATTAGCAGAAGAAAAAAAAAACAGTGGGTTAATTTTGACGTTGGGAAAGCTTATAATGTCAACAGTGACCTGTCATGTTTTTGTTGACTCCACAACACGGGCCCGACACTTGCTGAGACAGTGAAAAGCAAAAACGCAGGAGTAAGATTTTTCCATGTTTCGGGCACCAGCTCATTATCAGGGTGACCCATCTCGCTGAGTTTCACACATTAGCCAGCATGTGAACGCTCCCAGCTCAGACTGACGGAGTTATGATGTTTACATCATCAACCACTCAATGACGCTTGATCAACCAGTTTAAGAGATTAATCTCTTTTTATTGACAGGTTCAACTCTCATGGGAGTGTCTGCAACTTTTTCCTCAAATAACCAAAACATACACACACACACACACACACACACACACACACACACACACACACACACACACCTGGCTAATGCTGCAGTTCTTTCAATGAAAACTGAAGTCACATAATGACAGATACAGAGCTCCTTTGAAAAAAACAGAGGTCATTCTAGGAGAAGCTCCAATCAATCTCTGGCAGCAGTGAACCTGTTGCCGACTCTGTCTGCACTCTGTAACTTTACCTCCCAGACTTGGTGGCCTTTTCTTTCCACTTGACTAACTCCTGCAACAAGACTGCTTTAAAGTCAGAAGCTACCCAGAAGCTACACCTACCCCCCCCCCCCCTTCTCCTCTGTCCCCCAGTAATCAAATCCTCTTTATTCAACAATGCCAGTGTCTTTATCTCGGTTTCTCCAGCTCACGCTCTTTACTCCTTTCTAAATGACCACTCAAAACATTTTGCATTCCTTAATCCTCTTCTTTCGTTCCCCCTCACTCGCCGTCACTGCCCCATACCGCGGCACTCACACTCTAATAACATCCCTAATAATTTTCCCCTCTAATATGGCCAAAATCTGAAAAGACCACCTACCCCCAAAAGCCCTGACTCTTTCTCCCCCAGAACCAGTGCCCTGAGACGGGGGTCAGAATGAGGGACAGCTGGCAGACCTCCCAGCAGCCTGGAGGAATGGGTGCGGGGTTGGAGGACTGGGCTGACCTCAGTCAGATGGTGGTCTGGCTCCCAGGTAAAAAACATCTGGTCCAGTGATAGGAGGGTGGTCGCACACACACACACACACACGCGCGCACACACACGTGCACATTCAAAACTGACACACGCCTGACTGCATGAGTGCTCCTGCCTTCTCTAATGAACACACACTCTCAGACCTGCTACTTTATTAGTCATTAGGACAAAAAGCCTTGCCCTCGATCAGTCTCCTCAGCAGATGATGGCGAGTGGCCGCCCTAGTTGCTGACAGCTGGCCAGACAGAGCTTCGCTGGTAGCTGCAGTTCACAGACGTTACAGACGGACTGAGGTCCAATTACTTCTTTACTGGTGGATTTACTGTGTGAGTGTGTGTGTGTGCGTGTGAGAGGGAGAGAAAGTGAGAGAAAGGGGAAAGCAAGAGAGTGATTTATACTTTGGAACGATAAGAAAGACGGGTAAATGAGATGAGATATTATCAAATATAAACTGGCATGACAAAAATGGAAAATACTGGGCAAAAAAAATGTATCCAGGAAAAGGTTCAATGAAGAAAGGTGATGCTGAAGAAAAATTCTGACTCCTAAAGAAGAAAATACTCCCAGAGCCACAGAGAATTATTAAATTCTCTTTTCAGTGGAAAGTAACCAAACCGTTATTAAGCACAAAAACCATGAAATATGGTCGCTGCGGGCTACGCTGCGATGTGTGTGGCTTCACCATTTTCAAGATGTGATAAGGAAAGTGGAGATAGCCAGAGAGACAGCTGTTGTGTGCTGACAGCCCGGGGTTCAATACACACACACACACACACACACACACACACACACATCACCACGAGGCCTCCGCGGGTGCTCTCTGGGGCTTAAGGGAATTAAAAAAGGGGGAGGGACGGACGGGAGAGGAGAAAACATTTGGGGGGGAAGAGCGATAACTTTTGAGCCTTGAGAGGCAAAAGATTCATCAGTGGTGTCACCGGCAATTCTGATCTTTAGCTTCAATATGTGCAGATTCACACACACACACACACACACACACACACACACCACACACACACACACACACACACACACACACACACTCAAGGTCTCACAGTGCAACAGACACACTACTTCTGATATCAATGGGTTATTCCACTGATCTAAGCCTCCATCACAAAAATGCATACAGCCTAAAACTGAATTGTAGAAGACGCAAAGCAAATAGTCCCTGAAGAAAAGTCACACTGAGAGAAGATGAGGATTAGAGGAGAGGCAGTGAAACTGTTCTTTATGTTAATTCTAAATCAGTGACTTTAATCCTTCACACTGACAGAATAAAATATCTTTATCGTAGTGTCTTTATATAACTTTTAAAGAGTTTTGGTTCAGCCAGAGTTGCTGTTTTGGGGTAGAAAGCTGCAACATTTCCAGAGACGTTCATGAATGCAGCCTCAGAGGCAGTACAGCTGAAACCTTAAACTGACCTAAGAAACTGACATGTGTGATTTTATCAGGCTTTAGTTTAACTTACACTTTACTCTGAACCTCTTAAGCTGTACTTCTTTGCAGTACAATGTGGATTCATCATTACCTGCAGATTTGATTTTAGACTTTATCCTTTATTTTCGACTATTACCTCTCGAGGAGGCACAGCCTACCGCATGGACATAGTTACATATAAAAACCCCAAAGAATTAAAAATGAAGTAAGTGGATGATGATACTAATTTCCCATTATTTGGCAAACAAATACAACAAAAAAATTGGAAAATTATAAGTGAATAAATATAAAATCAAATATACTAATAAACAAACAAATACACTTTGGTAAATATACAGCAGTTACTTTAAAGTTAAAGTAGCCATTATTATTTCAACAAACTTAGCAAAAGTCTTTAATTAATTAATCTGTTTCTCATTGTCAAAACAAGGACAAACTAATGTATACTTTTCACCTTGCTCTCCTGTCAAACCTAAGGTACAAAGTGTTGGAGCATTTTCACGTATATATCGTTTCTGTGAGATTTTCAGATTATGATCACCACATATACATTTAGACAAGTTTGCTCTGAAGCAAAGACACAAAGGTGTGTGTGTGTGTGTGTGTGTGTGTGTGTGAATTCAATAGTGTCTGAGTACAAAAAAAGGAGCATCTAATTGAGAAAGATACAAACTTTACTGCACCAGATACAGACCACACTCACTTCAGTAAACTGGGCTAAATGACCTTTATACTGACTCAGAATAACGTCTAACAGTAGAGCTTTTATTGCTGGGCTGATATCTTCGTTTCACACTGACAGAGTGGAGTGAATATATTTTCAGACTATATGGGTCAACATGAGAGCCCTGCTGTAACCTCCAGTTCAAGTCAGCAAGGCTGTTTGACTCCCAGAGAGAGAGAGCGAGAGAGAGAGAGAGAGAGAGAGAGAAGAGAGAGAGAGAGAGAGAGAGAAATGCACAGAAGCTAAACGACATCAAGAACTGTGCGGCTGTAAAGAAATATAATGAAATTGGTGCAGATAAAGTCAGGAAGAGCAGAGCTTCCTATGAAAATATTTATCATTCCACAAATGTTTGGCTACAGAGGGGTTTGGAATTAATTTGTGTTTTCTTAAGAGGGGGTGCCTTGCGCTACAGGATGGGGAATTCTCCACAGCCCGGGACTTTTTGGGCTGCTGCTTATTCACAATTTATTAGAGCTAGTAATAAGAACCATGAAGCCTGAGGAGAGAGAGAGAGAGAGAGAGAGAGAGAGAGAGTGAGAGAGAGAGAGGTCCCGGGCCAGCCGAGGAGAGGGAGTCCAGAAAATGGGGCCTAATGTTATTAGGAGACGAACCACAGTGTTAAATCAAACACACCCGAGCACACACCTTCGGTATGTGGTCTGAGCACACCTCCCACCCCCCTCCATCAGACCCCGGGATGTTATTTGTGAGGGTTAAAATACAGGAATATAAGGAGATTTAGTGAGATTTACAGCCCGTCAGCTAACAGATAATTGACACTGACAAGGGCAGACATATGTCCAGTTGATTTTATAAAATTCAGAAATGAGTGTGACATTTCTGAGAGCTGGTATATTGGAAACACATTTCTCTGAAGTTAAACTTTGCTTGCCCTGCAACAACGATGATAAGCTACATTTGAAGAAAGCTCAAGTGAAGACTATCTATGAAAATTCAAAACCAAAATGTTTATAATTTCATATGATGTAAATTTGAATTAAAGTTAAAAAAAAAAAAAAATTCTATTGATCTCCAATAATGTATTTCAAAATTAAATTACAATTTTAAATATAATGAAAAACATTAAACTCTATTCTAAGAATTACAAGAAAATGTCATGTCAGATTTCTTTGCTTGACATCTATTTATTTACATTTTAAAAAAAACAAACAAAAAAAACAGTGGGCCCCATCTGTGCTCCTCTGACTGTGCAGCTGATAGAAATGTTTCAAGGTGATTTAAACGGTTGGCAAAACACAGTGGGTGAGTTTCAAGTCTGGAGCCATGAAGGGGTCCTTGAAAAATATGAATACCAGCCTTTGAAAAATGCTTAGTGAGGCTCCCCTAATTTAGTTAATGAGGGTCCCTCTGAATAGCTGCTGAGCTGAGGGGGTGTCAGTGATTTGGGTGTAATCTTCTGTACTTAAGTTGAGCCAAAAGTGTTGCACGGATTCAACCAGCACCAAGAAAAACAAAGGAGCTCAATCAAAAGAGAAGGTGCCTCACACACTTTTCCCCTCACACACATCTTTTCACACACCTCACTGAGACACGAACAACTGGTTTGAAGATGGAGGATTGGGGGGGAAGGGGGGGGGGGTCTCTTCTTATTAATGACTCTTACAATGAGTCAGAATGGATACAGAGAGCTGAGCTGAATGGTAAAGTGGAAAATGATGTGATAGTATCCTCAGCAGACAGAATATGCAATACTGCACTGACAAAGCAAACATACAATTCACTTTTACACTGACCAAACCTTTTGTGCATTAGTACAATATAGGTTACATAGAATATAGAATAAATCCCAAATGTGTTCAACAAGCGTTTGGTGTTTGTGTCAGGCCTGAATCAAAGATTACTGTAATAACTTCATAGCAAATTTTTTCCTTTTTATTTTCTCATATACTCTCACACTATATTTGATATAAACATTTTTAAATATTATCCTACATTATTATATTATATCAATACTAGCATAAGTGCAAAATGAAGTGGAGAAAAGTGGAGAAATAAATTGGAACTGTAGAAATAAAATTTTCAGTCTTATGCTTATTCTATTATAAACTGATCATTATTATAAATTCATAATGATCGTATCTCCATGAGGGGCTGGTTAAGAGACCATCACTCTGATCTTAATATGAGGACAGAGCTGAAATACACTTCAACAGAAATGTTTCGCAGAAGGAAGGATGCACTTTGCAGGCTATTTAATTCCATTTAATGGACACGATCAAAATTCAGAATTAAGGGATAAGAAAGAGTAAAAGATGGAGAGAAAAACGATGTCACACTTACCATTATCCAGACAGAGGAATATGCAGAAAAAAAAAAAAATCCGATTATCAGTCAGAGCAGTTTTGTCTCCATGCCCCGAAGAAACTCCGCGGACTTTTCACAAGTGTCCCGCAAACCAGTGACAAAATTATTTTGACTCGCAGCTCCTGAGAGGAAGAAGAAGGAGGAATCAGGGAGGAGAAAGAGTAGAAGAAGAGGAAGGAGAGGAAGAAGACGCACAGGAGTCTTTGGTCGAGAGGCTCCAGGTGCTGACAGCTGACAGCTTTCAGCAGACACTCGCTCGCATCGATCTCACTTCTCTCCCTCCGCAGCTTCAGAGGAGCGTTTGCTTTCCGGGCGGTGGGGAAGTGATGTTAACTAAACGAGCGAAGACTTTTTTCTTTTTTTTTTTTTCTTTTTGGTTCCTCCTTCTCCTCCTCCAGAGGAGTGTGCGCGCTGCACACAACCTGGTCGTGTGTGCTTGTGTGTGTGTGTGAGAGTGTGTGTTTTTGTTTCTGCGTGCGTGCGCGCGCGTCCCCCCCCCCCCCCTCCAGCCACCCACACCCCCCTTTATCTCAACCACTCCTCTCATTTAGCCTATTGCTTCTGCTGAAGTGCTTCACCTCTCGGCTTCTCCTCTATCTGCGCGTTAAATCTTTGTTTGGTCGAGGGCTCTTCTCCGCGTTTGTTTACACAACGACCCACGAACTATTCAGAGCGACCCTCTGAAGCTGCGGACTCTCTGTCTGCTCTCCAGATACGAGGATTTGTTAGTTTGTGGTAAATAACTCCGGGGTATTGACAGTTTTATAAACAGTGTTTGTTATCTTTGACTGTGTGTAAGTGTGGATGTGTGTGTGTGTGTGTGTGTGTGTGTGTGTGTGTGGTGAGGATTAATTATTTCCATTTATCTCACTGCCTTGATACTATTTCTCTATAGGCCAATACTTCTGCTACAGCTGCCATTCTTATTTTATTGTGTAAGCCATAAACAGTGTGGAAGAAGTATAGATCCTTTGATTAAGTAAAGTAAACAAATTACACAAACTTAATCTAGGCTACTGCATTAGCTATTTCTAAAGCTCTGCATTCAGTAATATATATATTTGAATAATTAGTATATTCATATTTTTTAAACATACTTAAATATTAAAGGTAAAGGAACTAATTAAAAAAAAAATCACATTGCTATTACTGCATTAAAGTGTAGTATTTTAGTTTGGTAGCAGCAGCAATGTGACTAATTTAAACCTTTTTATCTGCTGTTGGAGAATTGATCTTTAATCAGTGTCACATCTTAATCTGCAAACTACTTACAGCCCTAATGTAAATATGAAATGAAAAGTACAATTATTCCCTAGAGAAGAAATATAAATGAGCTTAATATGGAAATTCTCAAATGAAGAATAAATACCTTAAATGTTACCTGTAAGTCTTGATTAAATGTGCTTATTTATTTATTACTTGTAAAGTACATTAAAAATGTGGGGGAAAACAAGGATGTTTCAGAGATGGCTTTAATATGATTACGTCTTGTGGCTTTAAACCATCCCACTCAGGTAAACGACATGATGCCTTTCCCCAACAAAACCTTTCCAGCCTAAATGATTAGAAACATCAAACCCCGTTTTTACATTCATTCATTTCATATGCATAGAGCATATCATCTGCTCATGTAGTGTATATTGGAAATCTCAAGGCTACCAAAACAGGTCATGTGGATACGGTGTTCGGGAGTAGTAAACTACATGTACTGAAACCTGTAGTTTAACTACGTTTTGCAGCAGCTTGTTGTAGGTCAATTAGATCCATATGTGCGTTGAGATTCAAGTAGTTAAGTTACTTTTTGCCATTTATTTTTTGTGTGGTTGACTTCTGCAACTACAAAGCCATAAAAGGAAAGGAATGACTTTTTATTTTGCCATTGCGTCTCTACTGTAATTTAACTCCCCTTTGGCCAGCACTGCCCCCTTTTTCTTTCCTCCTGACCACTGTGAAGGAATACCCAGGCAGCCGCCATCACATACGTGACTGTTGTGTACTGCGTGTACAAAGGCCAAGGGCGGTGGTGTTGCTCAGTGCTCACACAGTGACAGTGTCACCATGGATAAACCTCCTGAATCAAGAATCACCATGTCAATTACGCAGTTATTGTGTGCTGACATTCCTTGCGCTTTCCTATGAATATTGGGATTTTCTGTTCGTTTATCATAAGGAGAATATGTGTGTGTGTGTGTGTGTTTGTGCCTGCTTCATTTGTGCCCAACTTTGTGCCATTGTCTCTTTGTGTATTCTGTAATATGAGGAAGAGTGTGTTGGAGTGGGGAGCCGTGGCTCAGGAGGAAACAGGTTCTCCCGAGCGGCGACAACAGGATGCCCTCGCTGACACCATCTCAACACCCGCAGACATGGATATGTGAGGGCACCTGGGGGAGATTCGTGCTACTTTACATCTGGGCTAGTGTCGGCATCACTGACCTTTCCAAAATAAAAGAAAAGAACATCCTCCAGGGTGATATGGCTTTCAAAAAACGCAGGATAACAACACGTGTCCTGTGTGAAAAGGTGTTTTTTTTCAGTGCTGTGTAATAACAAAAGCAAAAAACTGGAGAAAAAGAAATGAAGGAACTAATTTTTTGCTACCACATATTAGGAAAGTTGATTGCATGAGTGAGACAAAAAAACAAAAAAAAAACAAGAATTAAAACTGTAATATAAACATGGGTGAATGTCTCTTTTGAAGTTAAAGCAAAATTCCACCCTTTTATACTTAAAAAAAAATCTTATCCTCTGATGCATTCCAGTTGTTATTTTGTGCTGTCATGTACTACTTCATTTCCTCAATCCTGCTCATCAAGGATGACTTCAGATAGTAATTTCTTACTTACCAAAGAATAATTTCAAAAATCCCCCAGAGAATGTGCCTGAACCTGTTGCTTTTGGCTCTTGTCAGCTGTGAGAGTGATAGAAACAGTGATAAGGAAGAGGGAACGTTTTCTTGTTGAGAAAATGATTTATGGCCCACACTCAATGCCTCAATGCAAAGCATGGCTTGTAGCAACAGCAGTGCATTCTGGTTTATTAAGGCCACGGTCAGTGGAGAAACTGGATTCTTTGCCTTGTGTGATGAGTGATGACAATGATGAGAATGATGAGGGGAAGAAGCTCTTGGTTTGAGACACAAAAACTTAACAATGATTACTCTTCTTCGACTTGCATTCTGTATTGGTGATTTATGTTTAATGAATGTGTTAATGCAGGAAATAGTGAGATATTATGGTGCAGCACAAGGTGTGCAGGTCAGGGAAGGTCATTTTGCTTTTAATGCCATTAGTACAAGATCCAATGCTGTTGATGTTATCCAACAGAGGGTCGCATGTTCAAAAGTACAGTATTTTCATGATCTCACAGTTGTCTACTTTCTCCCCCAAATGTTTCCCCAGAGTGAAACGTGTTTAAATTCAGTATGTTCACTGACTGTGTTGCTCGTTTTGCTCTTCTTCTTTGTTGATCATATACGTCACGTCTGTGCAGTCTGTGGAAATGCTGGATTTAAAAGTGGGTTTGACCACAGGCAAAGATTTTATCTGTCTAGGCAGACAGAAGACATCTGTTGGGTCACAAAAATACCTTTAAATATACAACTTCCTGCTGGTTAACAGGATAAAAAAATTACATTTTGACTTTTCCCATATGGTTTGTGTAGAGAATGCTGCATGACTTTTAATAGTATTTTCAAAAATGGCTCATTTCATGTCCTGATGTTAAATTCTTTTGTGATTACTGTTCACAAAATTACATTATATTCACAAAATATGTTTCAAAAAATAAATTTTTTGGTATTTTAGATCACACAATGACAAATCTAGGCAAAATTGCAATTAGCATTCAAAATAAACAAGAAATAAGCAATAATATTACATTTTTACATGCTCTCAAGCGCATTGCAGTTATTTTTCAATATCAGAGTAATAAAAATATGCCATAACACCACAAAATGCACTCAGACTTGCAAGCAGCAGCTTCAGTTTGCCTTTTGTTGTGCATAAAGAAAGACAGGAATTACTGTTTTAAAAAACTGTTAAAAATAGAGGCCATTGTTTGTGCTTTTAATATTAACAGCCGCGACCTCATGAACTCAGTGACATGACTGATGATCATTAGGTTGTTTCATCATTAGTGTTGTCAGTGATACCAGACTCATAGTAATTGATGATGATGATGATATAACAGTGGAGAAACGTAGTCCAATGTTGTTGATTCAAAAAAAAAAAAAAAAAAAAAACTACAGACACAGAATCCTTCATTGTGACATTGTAACACCGAGGTACCAAATGACAATGGCTCTGGAAAGTACCGCGACCCAGACAAGATGAACTAGTCTGCCTCTGGTTCAAACAGCAGGCGGGCAAGCAGGCTCCTTTCTTCCACTGGAATGTGTGGTGGAGAAATAAAAGCTGCCATTGTCTCTCTCTTCCTCTGATGACTTCAGTTGGCTGTCTGTCTATCCTCCTGCCAGCTGCCGGTATCCGCTGACACACAGTTACTGTCACAGTGTGTCATCAGCGTTCCTCCAGTCATGAGACGGGAACATGGCGCTTCTGCATTTTGCTGAAGAACGTTTTACCAACAGAGAAGAAGATGTCAGCTGGGATTTTAAACCAGCAACAAGAACGTAACTGTGCTGATGGAGACGCTCATGTGAAGTTAAACGTTTTGTTGTGTGAAACACTGATGTGAACATCACATAAGCATGACTACTCCATGCTGAGGGAAACTGAGAAAATGCAGCAAAGGGAGGGAGAGAGAACATAAAAAAGAGGAGAGATGAATGTAATATAATACTTTGCAGGGCTTAACGCAATGTGAAAGGAAGCGAGAGCCCTATAACCACCACATCTGCGTTTAGATGCCCCCTCTATCCAGCCTGCAAAGCATAAAGTCCATATTGCCTAGGCCTACCCATCATTTAGCATCACCTCCAACTTCAAAATCACACCCAAAATCTACTCTCTTGACTCAGAAGCGCCTGTCCACTTGCTCTTTTGCAATTCCCATCTCCATCTTCCCCCTACACTTTCCTCTCTGTTTGTGCCAATCACTTCTGGTACTTTCATTACCCAAAATGCAAATTGACTGTTGACAGTTTGGTCAGATATTTGGGTATGTAATGGAAATAATTTTGGTAAAATCACCTCTTTCAAACTCTGTACATACATACATTTGTTTTGCTTTTTATTTTCATACTTGTAGATTTCATCTCCAACAGATGCTGCCTCATGTGACATCGCTCAAGGCAATTTATCTGACTTCACACAGCTCAGTCTGGATCCACAAAAGGCCACACACAACTCTTTGCATATCGTTTTAAGATGATGATGACTTGGTGGAGCTTCCTGCAGCCAACTTTCAATATTCTTTTAATAACTGACTAAAAGTATCTAAAAGCAGGTTCAGACTTTAATGTATATTGAGAGACCAAGAGGCATATTCCCACTTCACCGCTCTGAAATTATTTTCCCCTCCCTCTGTCTCTAATAAACACACCCAGCATCCCTCCATTACTCCCCACTGGGACCAGTGATGGAGCAGCCCTCCCTCCCAGTGAGACAGCTCTCACCCATGCTGGTTATATGTTGTGTGTGTTATTTGACTGACCCTGGCCTCTAGCCGTGCAGCCGGGAGGCCCCTCAGGAACACACGCATGTGCAGGGCCAGGGAAGGTTATTTTCCCAGTGTAATATATTGCAGATCTGTATTTGATGAAACAATCCAAACATTAATAAAAAAACAATTTGACATTTAATTCCCACTTGCAGTATAGGCTCTATAAAACCACTTTTGAGCCACCAGTCTGACTTTTTCTTATCACTCAAATATGTCATATAAGCAATGATTTACTAAATGTATGAGATTCTTCTAAGTTCAGGCTACCTACTGTTTTTTTGAAGGCCATACAGATTTTGTATTATATAACCAAATTATTTAAAACCCCTTATATGCAATCTCTGCACAGAAATATACCCACAAAGAAGTGCATGCACTGTATACTGCATACATCTATATACACACATATAAAAGCATGCATATAGCGTACTCCCCCTTGACTGCTGCTCTGCACCCATCTTTGCCCTCCTCAGTGCCCCCCATGTCTCTGGAATGTGGGAATGATTGCCTTAATTTTATAAAGCGCACAGCTTCCTTTGGTTCAATTTTCACCAACACCATAAAAAAGAAGCAGTTGTAAGGTCAGCAAGAACCCATCTGGTTTTGCCATTGCTGCGGCTTTAATGACCAGGTAATAAAAATTCAATTTGACAGAAATTACAACAGATGTTTCGGGCTGTAAGCCTCAGACAGAGTTGGTTCCACAGCGGGATGAAACCCCAGCCTGCAGGAGCTGCCCCACTGGACTGATATACTGTATAAAATCACCAATGTTTGTACAGCATGAGAAATAGCATTAGAAATGCACATGTAACAATACATATGTGGAGGGCTCCCAGCATTGTGTATCTCATTTTTTAGTAGACACTGGCTCTCTAATCTGTAATGCTCATTGTATTTAGATAATGAAACATGGATGTAACAATGTAGAAATGCAACTCTATCATTACTTACCACAGTATCACAGAGTTTGGACACATCAACATAAATACCTGAACGATACAATGCAGTCCATTAAAACCGCCCTGCGATAAATACTGCCTTTGTTTTAGCAGTTTGAGTCTGTGGTTTATGGTATCGCTGTGCTGGATTGTAGTATACTGAGCTGTAAGGTATTCATAGAATTTCGTCCCCGACTGTGTAAACACCCCAAAGTATCACCTCAAAAACTGCCATTGAATAGAATCTCCACCTTTCTGCCACATATTCAACAACCGCTGAACACAGGATTTTCTTTATCTTTTTATTTTTTTGTTGTGTTGTTGGATTGAACATTTTTGGGTGTTGGACTATTGGTTGACAAAACCTCAGGTTTTAGTTAATTTTTCACAATTTTCACATATTTTTTATGACATATCAATCGCTTCAGATTAACTGATAATGATGTTACTAATTGCTATATATATTATCATTAATTATTACTGATTTAATTTAAAGGTATATTTTCTTATTATTATTTTCTTTTCAACCTGCTGTGAGTTTTTCCTACAGTTCAGTATATGAAACTTGATTTATAAGTCACTATGAGATGCACACACTGGATGAATATAATCACCCCAGTAGTTGCCATTAAATCCCATTAAACATTTTCTGTTTATTTACTCAGTAAGCGAGACTGTCAGACTCATCCTCTGTGACAGCCCCTGGGCTCACTGATGATCTTTGAGAAAATCTGTCTGGTGACACTTTTCTCACCCAACCCAGGAACTGTAGCCCACAACAGTAAATGTTTAAAGGAATGTCTCAGCGGATATGTGGAATTGAACATCCCCGGGGCAGGTATTCATTTGACTCTTCTGTATCTTTTCCCATGTGTACAAACACACCAGTGACTGGGTCAACCTGTGTGAAAATGGCTTACATTTCTGCTCCATGTATGACACGCTTTGTGAACCCTGGATCAACAAGACGTCGCTCTCATCATTCACAAATGCTATCAGTACCAGGAAACCACTAAACATAACTGAGCGCAACCATTCTAAAACAACCATAAACTCCTGAGTGTGTTAAGAAAACTAAACTACAAATCTGAAACACAGCTGGTGTTCAAATGACAGCTCAGACGATCAACACTTGTTCTCACCTCTGGTGATTTATAATTCCCTCACATATGCAAATAAAGTAAAACCTCAGACAGTTTGCCTCTCTCATATGATGGACGATCTCCTGAGAGAATTCCACAACCTTTTGCTTTTTGAAACCCTCCACCCACACCCCCTGAACCGACACACAAAAACACACTTTCAACTCTTCCATTTCCTGCGCACAGGCCCAGAGGTGAGACAGATACATTCACACGGAGCATTACAAGTTCCCACGACAGAGCAGAAATCATTGGACTTTAGGATCCATGCTTGAAAGCATATAGGGATTTTTTTTAAACTCGCTCTCTCTGACAAAGACGAGGCGTGTCGAGAGTATTGTATTTCTGTTCTGCCCATGTGACTCGAGGAATGGTGTGAAGTAGTTTCACAACAACACGGCCTATTGTGTTGTTGACAATAAATGTTTTTCAGGTTTTTGAGTTGTTGCTGGTGACAGAGGAAAGACATTGCTGGTTGATGAGAATACTTGAATGGTTTTCCTTTGGGTAATGGTTTTTAAGAAGAACAGAGAAAAGGTAAGAGCTAGTTTACAGCAGTGGTTGGCATCAAAAAATAATGATAAAAAAAAAGTGAATTCAAAAAATTATATTTACTCCAGTTACTCTTAACAACATGTCACCTCTACTTTCAGATATGATTTTCTCCATGTGTCAATCATTTCTCCTGTTGACATTTCCATGAGCAAAATGCTGACTCATTTCCCAAGCTGTTGTTCTGTTTGTCGACCCTGTGGACTGACCTCGATGTGAGAGGGAAGCATGGTGAATACTTCCTTACCAAAGGATTAAGTATCATATTATTATATTGTTTCCATTTTCCAATGAACTCTACTCAGCTTTTGATTCACGCATTATTCATAGCAGTCAAAGAGATTTAGTTTGAAGTAGTGACCGCCTAGCTACTCTGCACAACTAAAATGGGTGAATATTGATGGTTTGATGTGTGTTCATGTCAACATGGACTTCAAACTTTGTCCAGTTTTTATTTTACTGTTGTATTCTGGTTTAGCATATACTCAGGCTACATCCACACTACTATGTTTTAGTTTTAATCCGCATCTCTTGCTATGTTTGCACGTTTTCAAGTTTTCGAAACCCTAAAACGGAGACTGGATCTGTTGTAAATGAAAAACTCTGGGTTTGTGCTGTAGTCTGGACGGGCAGAAACATGAGGCTTTTGGAAATGATGACGTAGACACCCACAGTCACTCCCTGATTGGGTCTTATCTTATCATGACTACCAGTGGTGAAAGCAACATGGATAATGAAATACAAGCATTACTAACCTTGCCGTCTGTGCTAGCAGCTTTTGTGCAGTCTGCATTTTAACGCAACAACTGCGTTTGCCGTTCTTTGTTTTTTCTGTAAATAATGAATTGCAGAGGATGGAGATTAGATATGGAGCTAAAATGGTCATCTGGATATAGTTTTTTTTTTTTTTTAAAACACTGTTTTAAAATGAAAACGCCATTTTAAAATGAAAACGTAGTAGTTTGGTTGTAGCCTCAGCTGACCTAACTAAACTAAGAGTCTCCAGTAATGCTAGCTACTCTATGAGGTTATGTGCACAGTGGTACTTTGAGCTAAATGCTAATGTTAGCAGTGACAAGCTAACATTCTGATATTGAAGAGGTATAATGTTTACAGTGTTCGCTATCTTAGTTTAATGTGTTAGCATGTTAACATCTACTAATTAGCACAAAAGTATAACTGAGGCTGATTGCATTTGGTCATAAACCAAAGAACTAGACAAATGAAAATGTTGATCTGATGATGGTGCCAGGAAAATACAGTAGTTATCTAGCATACAGTTCATCCTGAGATGAACGTGTATGAACAGTTGTTCAGCCACCTCAGCCAAAACCACAAACTCCAACTTCCTAGAGGAAAGGTCAGGGGCTCACCAAAATCAGTAATATTCATCCTCTTAGGAACATTAATGCTTGTACAAAGGTTTGTGCCAGTACATCCTGTAGATGTTGAAATATTTCACTGGATAATTGAAAACGACTGACCTACTTATGGCTTTTGAAAAAAATTCAGGGGTTCATAGGATAAATCATCCATGTACAAGATGAATCGCTTCATGTGCCAAGTTCCACGGCAATTCATGCGACAATGGTCGTCATGTCATTGTTCACCTGTTGAATGTCTGTACACAATTTCATTTGAATTCAATATCTTTAGAGATATTTCAGTCTGGACCAAAGTGGGAACTGTGAAAAGTCATTCAACAAACAAAATATGGACGCACATGTTAGCCTTGCTGAACTGAAACAAAATATGTACTTTGGCACCAGTAACACTGATCTATAACTGTATATGTGTTTTCAGACACAAACCTCTGTTTATTCCTATTTAAATGCATCAGTAATCACTTTTGACCAGGTGAAATGTTTACATTATGTGTGCCAATTACCCAGGTGAAATGAAATAAATCACATTGTCACAATCATTTCATGGAAAGAGATAAAATATATTTTATTCCAACTTTATGAGCAACAGTGTATAAAATAATATCTGTGGTATCTCAGTAAAGGGCGGTTCCTGTTTGATCATTTCAGTCACTCCCGCATGGTTCTCATCCGCATTATATCTTAAAACATGTATCTCACAAATATTCTATTTCACTACATGTCTTTTTTTTTTTTTTTTTTTTAAATAATTGCACTTAAATGAACTTACCCTGGGGCACTTGCACTGAGCATGACAAAGGGACCATTTCTTTATTCAATCCCGTCTTACTCATCACATCATTAAACAAAAGTATTGTAAAGCATTGCCAAGTGCAATCACATAGGATCTGCTTTTGGAAAAAAAAAGTCATGGCCATTGTTAAAGACAGTACCAACTGGCTGTCTTACGTTGCTGTTGTGGCAACACAACAGAACAGTAAATGAGAGGAAGGGATTCCCTTACTAAAAATGCAACAACCAATAAACTTCAATGAAACTTCAATGGCAAACCTCACATGAGCAGAGCCTCAGTAGCTCTTTCTGATGCAAAGACACAACTGACATCTTCAAATAAGTCTTTGATATAGAGCAGTCCCACACATTGCAAGTGTTCATGACCTATTAATCACTGAGCTAAAACAAAACTTTTGTGTTGGTTTGTGTGTCTGTTATTATAATGATAAGGAATTAGACTTGACCTGTGAGGGTACTGCATGATGTCATTGCTGGCTATGTTGTGCTGGATTCCCATGGCTGGAAGGCTAAAGGAAACTAGAGTTCATTACATGACCTGTACGTGCATGTCTGTGTGATTTCTGCCTTTCTATCGGAAGGCACAGAGAATATTTAATCACTGTCAGCAAAAGGAGGTGAGTTGCAGGGGATAGAGAGTAATAAGATCGGGGGAGAGGGGAAGAAAGAATGAAAGAGTGAAGGAAAGAAAAGCAGAAAAAAAATTAAATACATTTTTAGTCATGAAGTGAAAACAGCATTAGTTGCAAGAAAATGAAAGCCACTGAGACAAACATTTCACCTGTTCTTAGCAAAACCATCAGGAAGTTCTCATCATAAGCTGAAGCAACTGCGTCGCATCTCATAAATCCTACTTTTGAGACACTTCATATCATAACCTGAAAAATTATGAAAAAGGATAGTTGGGAACAACAAAGTTAGAGAGAACAAGAGTGAGAGATAGAAAAAGTGAAAGATTATAAACACAAGGAGGCAGGGTGTCTTTTCTGTGTAAAAAGGGATGATTTCAAATACTTTCTCATGGCTTCCTGAGTTACAGAAGCCCCGCTGCCTCGCAATCTGAAACAGATTTTAGGCTTAGAAAGAGAGAGAAAAGCTGTGAGGTGGTACAGGAGAAACTGCTTATTCTCTCCACTGGATCAGACAGCACTTCACAAGACAATGAAATAAAAAAAAAAACTGGAGGTCAAAACTAATACCAATACAGAGACTCATGTACTGTGTGTGGTCATGAGATGCCAATAACTTTACACACTTTAAAGATGTTGCAGTTGTGTTTGTCCCAGAGGCAAATTAAAATATACTTTATTTTCACACCCATTCATCTTATTGGAGTCTTGCATAATGAACTGTATTTTTACAATATGTCTTTCCACAAAATATGAAAAGTGGAACTTTTAATGAGGATAATAAAAAACACTGTGGTCTGTCTTACAATTTTGATACTGAGAAAGCGGACAAACATCAGTTTTGTGGTTTGCAGGTAACTTTGCCATACCACGTTTGAAGTCTCTTGAAGCTTGCTTCATATTTATTCAATAAGAATTAACAGGAACAATATCTTTAAATGTATTATTAATATAAAATCCAAATTGGACAAATTGCTGTGCCTGGTTTACTCATTTCTTTTCACCGTGTTAATATTGATTTATTCCAAAATGAAATGTGGGAGAGTGACCTGCCCTTGCCCTTTTGACCTTTCATCCCTGCCACCCGAACGCTTGCACAAAAGCCACAGAAATTGATTGCTGCAAATCATTGATTTGAAATCTGATAGTTATACAGGAAGCTAATAGATGATTGTGGAGATTTGCAGAGCTAAAAGGTGTGTATAAAGACAAGACAAAATCACAGCGACTTCTTCCAAAAAAAAAAGAAGTTTCAGATCCTCCTGAATGAGAAAATATGTCTCTTTTCCCCCAAAGGAAATACTGGTTTTGTGCAATGATACTACAAATATACGTTCTCTGCTTACAGGAAGTTAACTAAAACCGAAACAACAGCAAGTGTGTCATCTACCTGCATTTGATTTTGTGCTCGTCTCTCTTTTTTGGTACAAATTGATATGTAGAATCACAGACTGGATTAGGTAGCACACTGCATGGAGTTTAAAGACACCACTTTACATTAATTACTTATACTACTTGCCTATGTGGTAACTGTTAATGTCAACACAAGGAAAAAAAATAGTTATCATAGAATAATAATAATAAAAAAACACATACAAAATTAGCTTTGATGGTCAAGGCCTAAAAAAAAAAAAGGTGGTACTACATGTACCAAAGAGGTGTTTTCCTCTTTGGTACATGTAGTATGTTCTTCTACTTGTAATTTTAGACATCGTTCTTATGTCACAAAGTTTTGATAGACCAGGCTCTTAAAGAGTAATACTGAATTACCCTGTGGCTTACATTCCTTAGCTGCTGAATAATCCGTGTCACCTTTTCACCTTCATGAATGGAGAACAGGATCTCTGAGAACAAGGAAACGATGTGGGAGAAAAATTGTGATGAGAAGACACTTGTCTGACTCCCAGAGTTACCCGCCCTCGGTGATCAGGATTGAAACTCCCTCAGGCTTGTTTTCTCTTTTTTTTCTCATTGTAGAAGAGAAATAGAAGGGAGGGGCGAGAGAGAGAGAGGCCACAGGTGACCTTTTGGATTATCAGTTCAATGCCTGGGGTGATTGAGTGAGAAAGAAAGAGGGAGGGAAGAAGAGGAGAGATGGGGATGCATTGGAGTAAAGGTAAAGGTGTGAAAAAAAGGAGCGATGTGTTCATTTCCTCTCCGGTCTGCTTGGTGGCTCCAGGCAGTGGATTTTCAGCGTGGCCTCACGTTGTTGCACATTGTCTTGTCACTGCAAAGTGTGTGAAAACTCCGCCCACAAGGAGCTGAACGCTGAGGGGAAGAGAGGAGGTCTCAGTGTTAACACTTTACTATAAAGTGCCCAAAATCCTGAGTAGTCACAAATGAATGAGAAGGAGCGAATCCAGAAGTACATTATTACTTTACTTGAAGGAACACAAAGATACTTCCTCATACATGAGAAAAATAAGTGCTTAGTGATATATATTTCAGTGCATATTTATCATCACACACACTGAATTGCACCTACATCATGCTCACTGAAAATCAACCCAAGACCTTGTAACCCAGGCAGTTTCCTAAAGTCACTGCATATAAGTGCAATAACTGATTTGCATGCTGCTAACTTTCTGCACACACAAGACACTTGATCCACTTTATTTCTGACTATTTGTTTCTCAAAACACTTTGTTGTAACTATTTATGTATGGTGTATATATCCCTTTTTTCCCTTCCATTTTAATTTTTCATACTTCATATAGTAGATGCTCAAGGTTAATTATCTGAATCTGTTCTTGTATCTCCTTTGCTGCTATTATATTTCAATTCCACCAGTGGGTTCAGTTTACTACAGTCCTTGATTCAGATCAATTCAGTAATGTCAGTTTGCAGTTTGGCTTTTTATCAAGTAGCAGTTAGTGTCTACTACTGTCCCATTCTTCTTTAAGAAGTTTTCCAATATATTTTGTGTTATGTGTGGACAGTGAACAGTTTGACGCCTCCATTTATTCTGATAAACCTTTACTTTTTGAGCATGACATTAATGTGTGGCTGTCATACTGATGGCTCCTATAGAGATAACTGAGACGTCTTTACTCTGTAAGACCTGATACATCCTACAAGCACTGAAATATCTAATGTTTTATGGTTGTAAACCAAACATTGGCTGAGGGCAGTTAGTCATCTTGTCAGTTCAAAGCCTCAGCCCAGTGCATCATTTTGTCATTTTGCAGACATGAAAATTAAAACCACACTAGTCAGTGAGATACCACAAAATTGTGCTAGGACACTACTCAGTGGCCATAATTGAGCTCCAGTTGCAGAAAATCACTGTAATTTCTTAACGGTACATCTATTACAAAACCATGCATGTAAGAAAATTAAAGTTTTTCTCCTCAAGGTTTCCTGGGTTAATTGTTGCTTCTGATTCTTAACAAACTAAAGGTTAAGAGGAAGTTAAAAGATCCAAGAAGTCGACAAGACAATCAAGTTTTGGCTGTCTTTGATCAAAAGACAATATTTTAACTTCTGCCACACTCTCTGTACCCTCTGTGTTTTTGTCTTTGACTCGTTTATTTTAGCACCAACATTCCCTTTTGATTGTTGTGTTTGCTCTCAGTAGGAAAACACAACAGAAAAGACCTTATTGGACCCATCCCTGTCCCGCAGACAGTGCTGTGAATCCACAGAGTGCTGAGGCCCAACATGTTTATGGCCATTATGTCTGAGCGGTTGACAGGCGCTGGAACGCCACACACAACCACACCTAATTAGAACAAGACTGTTTGACTTACTGCATTACCCTGTTATTACTCAGACTGGGTAGTGAAGGACACAAGGCTTAGTTTTAATAACTCTGCACACAACTGAGGGAAAATTTTAAGCAGTAAAAGTCAGACGAGCTTTTATAGCATTCATCACTCATGGTTGCTGCACTTTGCCTTTCCCCAATTGTCACTGTTGCTGCTGTTGGACTACTGAAGATCCAAGAGCATGAAGGCTTTTGGATGGATGGATGGATGGATGGATGGATGGATGGCAAGGAAAACAGATGAAATTCTTCTCACATTAACGAGATCACGGGTCTCATGAATGCACAGACACTCTCACACATATTAATCCAGATGAAGTATCAATTATTAATAGAGAGTCCCAGAGTCCCTTCAAAGATTCAACTGGCTTATCAATAATTCATGTATCTGATCAGGAACAGATTCTCTATTGGCTAATTTAATTATCTGACGAGTAAAGAGGCTTTTAAAAGGCACTGTTCTTTCTATTAAGGTAATCACTTTATTGATAAACCAGCAGGAGGGAAAGTAGAGCAACCGTCTTGGGACCATGATTGATGGATGCTGAGTGGTTTTCTTTTTTACATTGTGACTGACCCTCAAGCTTGACCATCCCCCCTTTATGGTTTTACCAAGTCTAGTCTTACCACTGTCAAGCTGTGGTGAAGGAAAACTAAAACATGACTCAATGGTTAAATCTTACCCCATTTGGAAGAAAACATTCTTGGCACGCAACGGCAAGCATGAAAAATTAAACTACATGGTGGCCCAACAAAAACTCACACAAATTTGGGCAAGGTCACTTATTTCTCAACAGGATATCTAAATTCAGCAGCATGAGTTTCAACATTCAAAATAGGTTTACACAGCTGAACTTCTTTAGCTGATAGTACAACAGCCCAAATTATATTTTTCATTGGAGCGCAACACGTTCCCAACAGATCATTTGCTCAAACTGTCACCAAGTTGCGCTGCTCCAATCCATCTTAGTTACTTATCTCCCTTTCATCTCCTTTATCCAGAAAGGGGTTTTCATTCCGTGTTTTCACCCTTGTGATTTGTGCTGGCAACAGTGAATGCTGATCCAGTCCCTCTCAGACTGAGACACTGGTGAAATCTTTCTCCATCTGAGCAACCACACTGTGATTCTGACAAGTCTGAACAGTTTTGGGAGCGATAGAGACACAGTTGAACAGCCAATATTAACCCTGGCTCACTGGTTCCTGTGACAAGGCTTCGGGGAACAAGCGCCTGTTTCAGGCTGGAGGGTTGTGATAATAGGACTTTTGGGATCCATAAAAACTGATGGCTGCAGGGGTGTCTGCATGTCTCAATGTGTGAATCATGTTTTCTGCTTCTGAACTCAGCTTGAGCTCTGCTGCACGGTTTGAATTTGTGAGAAATGTTTCTGGCTGTCCCTGTCTTTATCACAGTCTTTAGATGTTTTTAGGCAGCTCATGAACTCACAATCCTATAGCTCATATGCTGTCTGGTTTGAATGATTTAAAAGCTACATGTTTTTGCTGTATCTGTAAAATATTAGCAGTGCTTTTTGTGTTTTGAATAGTACTCCTTTGGTGTAGTCTGCTCATCTCAACTTTAGAAATAGTTACAACATCGGTTTATTTGGTTAAAATCATTAACGCTCCTCAGTTATTTATACATTTAATACATTAATACATTATTAGTTTTGATCTTTTAACGAGATGTGTTGACTATAAGAAAGAATATTGAATATCACCAGACTTATTCTTTAAGTGGCGGACTGTCGTCTTTCCAAAGACACTCTCAAAACAAGTGTCATCTTTGACATAAACAAAGTGCCCATATGTTAAACCTCACTAAGGATTGCATCTCTACTCTTTATGAGCTCTCCAGTTCATATCAAAACTGAGACTCTGAACAGCTGCTGCTACACTTTCTCTCCGTGATGTAGCTGGGAAACCTGAGCTGTGCTATTGATCAGACTTCCACTACAAGGTTATTAGCTAGCAGCCTGATGTCTCCACATTCACTTCATGACCCTCTCCTAAAAGAAGGTGGGAGTGTGATGAATGATAGATAAAAATATACCACATAAATCTTCCCAGTAGGATTTCAGCATTCAGACACTCAGAGGCGGGGTGTCTATTTTACTTTGCTTTCTTGTTGATGACTGATAAGTCCTTTAATGCTCTGTGACCATTCCTTTCTTTTTTATGATGTATATTCAATCATTACATAATTGATGTCTCCAAAGAATACAAATAATTCACTATGAAGTCTTCTACTAATATACTGTTGAGAAAGGTATGTTCTTCTACTGTCACTTTAAATGTTTAAACACATTGATGTGCCTTGTTTGAGACAAACCAGGCAAACTTGGATTTATTATTTCATACTTTAATGATTATCTGGCTCGCTGTACTCAACATAATTTTACTACCCTGTCACTCCAGCCTGTGGACATGGTTGTTAAACTTGGCCTAATCCTGCCTAAGGAAGAAAAAAAAAGAGAAAGTCAGACCAGTGAAAAGATAGGAGCGGGGGCGGGGGGGATGCTGAAGAAAAATATCTGAACGGCATTTTGCTAAAGCACCTCTTAAGTTGAGAAAACATAGGAGTTGAAGAGAAACAGCTGTGTGCACTGAAGCCTGGCATCCTTAGGATGAAAACACAGGCCGTTAATAATAAAAATAATAAGCCTGCTGAGTTCCTAATAAAGGGACCCTGATGAGATAATTCAGTCAAGTCAGGGGCCCTCGCTGCATCATAGGCTGCCCTTGTCACCACACCACATCAGCTCCATCACCACAGAAGAAGAGAAAAAGGAAGGAGTTGGCAGGAACAGTGGGACGGTGGGATGCTGCTGGCTTCATTCTTTGGTGCCACACACCAGCTTTACCACAGAAGAAGAAAGTTGGCAGGACGACCCGGTGTTACTCCATGGTGCCACACGTGGCTATGGACTGTACCATGTTAATGTTGGATCAGAGCCAGCAGCTGGACTGAATACTTCAGCATTTATGTGTGGGTATATTTGTGTGTGAGTGTGTGGTTTGTGTGCATGTTTGTGTTCCTAGCTTAATGCAGAATGCCAGGGGAACCTCAAACCACCCAGTTTTTCATCCTGTCCTTTTCCTACCTCTTTTTTTTTTTTTTTTTTGCCATTTCTGTCATCTGTCTCTCTCTCCCCCCTTCTCTCTTTCTGCCATCTGGCTTCAGTGAACAGACGTCTGACAGAAGAGCTTAGACAGCTCAGTCATACTGGTCTGTGTGGTGTTAACGGGGCTCATTTTATTCCTCCAAATCTCACTGTGAAAACTTCAGTGATAGCTTTGCCAATAAAGAGTTGGAGGCAGGCAATAAATAATTGCAGATTTCTTTTCCTTTTTTTATGAGTGGAGAGAAAAGAGAAAAGATCATCAGTATTATCATTGAATTTATTGTAAAAGGAAATGACTGGACCTCGATGATATTCAGGTACACTTTTAGTCCTTGCTTGTCCCTTGAGGAGTGCTTGCTGTGGCATGAGTGGCATGCAGCCAAGCTTGGCTCCATATCTGCACTGATTTATGGGAACCCAGGGAGAAGGGATAAATGAGAGAGAAGCGTATTAGAACATAAATCATCATCATCACAATAACTGCGCCGTCATAAAACAGCAGCCAAACCTTTGGTTTGGGCAGAAGGGAAATCTGTAAAGACGACAGAAAAACGAGAACTGTGAGAAAAAGGAGCGAGACCAAAGGCCAGATATGACCAGTAAGCTAATACTGCTACGACTTGTCATGTCATCAGTGGTCTTCCAAAATTACCCTGCATGCCCTGCACACCACCTAAAATTGCAATGGTTTTGTCTGTCCTTTATTATTATTTTCAATCAAAAGCTGCATAAATGTTTTCAATATTTGCTTTAACTGGTTCATGTATTATTATGTGAAAGCAGAGCACGTATGGATTAAACCTTTTACTGAATTTTAAAAAATCCACTCATTCACTAATTGCAGTGTATGAAATACCAATATTGTGAGGTAGCAGATGAACGTTCTGTCAGTATTTGGGTCCTCCAGATGTTACATTTGTTGTTATATTCAGTGTCACACTACTATTTAGCCGAAAATATTCTCGGGCTTGAGACGTCATCAACCACCTGACAAACAAAAGTAATAACATGAGCTCAGTGTGCATTATGTAATTACACATCCCTGCTCTGATGAAGAGCTGGAACTGATATGGCAACAGTGGAGTTGAATGGCCAGTGTCCCTGGGCAGTGATGGTATTGTTGTTGTGAAGACAGTACAGGGAGTTGGCCGAGGAGGAAGTGAAAACGGCATCCATCCACACTCATGCGGTACACATAAACCCACAACACATACGTGTTACTCTCGGGTATCTGTTTCAAAATGTAGTGGCCACTAGCCAGCTGTTCTGTAACCAGTCAGAGGGAGTGGAAAAGGTGTTAGTTAGTTAATGCTGTTTACTGTTCCTTAGGGCAACTCCAATGAATGAGAGAGAAACAAAGATGCTTATGCATGAGGAAACTCCCCGTGTCTGAAATCACTCTATATTTAATATTACATATTAAAATATTTCATTGATCATCAGAATCACAGCTGCATGAAATGTAACAATCACTTCTAAAGTTTATTGTTTATCAAACTTGTTAACTTTTAGAACAGCTATCAGTGCACTTTAGTGCAAGACATATTTCTCCATAGCCCCAGTATAGTCTGATCATGTGGTGTTGTTGTAGAGCATAAAACAATAACGTTTAGCTCTGTGTGTTTCGTCTGATAGCCTGACCACAATGTGTGATGTCAGTATTTGGAGAGCTTAGACTGGAAACCTGTCTTTCCCTCCTCCCCATCTTTGCTCCCTTATCCCCTTTTCCCCTCGCACATATATGGTTCATGTGTTGCTGATTACCCCCAAGTCCAGGTCTGCACCCTGGGCTTCCACCTTCTCCGCTCATATGGTTTGAAGTAGCATGGGTCCCTCACTGAAAATCCCCCAACAGACATCTTAAAGCGTGCGGCACCCAAATGCATGTGCACAGGTACGTGATGTTTGTGGTTTGTGCACACAAGCACATATCCCATCCCAAATGTTAACACATGCATGTACTGTATGCAAACATAAACATATACCCACACACACAAGTGCATGCACATGTCTTCCCCTGCCTTTCTTCCCTGGGGTCCTTTTGATTGACAGTGCCTGTTCCTGCAAAGGATTATGTGGAAAACGGCGGGGTTGAGGGGCTGGGGGTTCTGGGGAGGGGTGATAGGGTTTGAGGCCATGGTGAGGGAGAGGGCTGAGGATTAGGCCCACTGAGCTTCATTAACCTGAATGTTTACACAAGCTGATCTCTCGCAATGAGACCCTTTTCCTTCCCACAAGTGTCTCCTTCAAGAATCCGCTGCCCCTTCCTCTATCCCCTCAATCCCACTGAAGTAATGAAGCACCATCCACAGCCATCAAGTCAGGCATGCAGTCTTGCCTGATAAGAGCCATGACTGAGGGCAGTGTAGTTGTAACGGAGCATTAAACAAGCGGTAGCAATAAATAAACTCAAAATGTATTTTCTATATAAAAATATAGCTATTGGTGATGCTATTTGTAAAGATTTTGCACAAAACCAAGGATTAAAATATTCAAAATGAAATTGAAATGAGAATTATAGGCATAGTTATAGTTCATATTGTTATAGTTACGATACTTTGGGTCTGATAATGTTTCCATACAGTTTTACAGAATGGAGGTTTCTGAAAATGTTATGGTTGTTACGCTATGCAGAGAAAAACAAAGTCTGGAAATGATAGAGCGAGAGGCTGGAGGAAGCCAGTCTGCTTGTATTTTAAATGGCCCCCATCAGCCTGCTTCCTTTTCCAAGGCCAACACTGGTAATATACTGTATTCAACAATCATTTTAATGGTAAGTAAAAATAACTCAAGGGCACATGTGACCTGTGGAGATCTGTTACTCAATAATGTTAAATGAGTATGTAATGAAGCTATAATGTATTATTAAGCTATTATTCACCATTATGTTTTTTTGTTATTTTTTTTTTTTTTGCTTAGCTTTGCAAACGTTTCGACAATAAATCTGCATTAAGTCTTTGCATAATGTTTCTAAAAATGAAGGCATTAACTAAATGAGTACTTTAGGTCATTGTTTTGATTTGCTACCGTAAAGAAAAGAGAGGAAAAAAGAACATTTCAGGTTTTGTTGGATCCCATCTGTGGTTTCCATAATGAATGACTCTGAGGATTTCAACTAAGAGCAGAACATTTGACACTTTTGACAAAGCAGTTCCTGTTTTACTACAGCAGAATAAATCACAGATATTCTAGAAGGTATTACAAGATCATGTAATGCAAATGTACAAAGGGGGTAAAGAGCCAGTAAATTAGTGCCAATCACAAGGCAGACTTCAAACATGCCGACTTGTGCTTTTGTTGCTGCTCTCCAAGGACCCATTGAGCTGTCCTGAGTTGTGCCTGAGCTCTAAGGACAACACTGGGGGCTATTTGCTTCTCAGATTAAAGAGGCTGAGCGAGATAGCCAGCTGAGAGCAGCAGCAGTAGGAAGACAAGCTCCAGAGGTCCCCCCCCCCCCCCCCCCCGAAGAGCAGTTAGCAGAAAAGGACTGCCTGTATTGTTTAGCGTCTCCAGGAAAGTGGGTGTTTTCTCTCGGCACTGAGGTGGAAAAGTAAATTAGCAGTCCCTCTTTGCCTGGCTCTGGCCACGACAAACTGAGAATGGTGTGTCGACAGCCACAAGATTGCCCTCTTCAAAGAGTTGTAACTGAGGGGACATTGCTCATGCTAAAGTAAACAGAAAGAAATCCGGAGCTCTTACTTAGACAGGCAGGCTGTGGCATGCACTTCAAAATCGCCATCACATCAAATGGGCAGGCAGATCAACTGGAAGCTGTTCTGCAAGACGCACTTCTTTGGCGGCATCTGCCATGTGGGTCTAATTTTTCACCTTGAATGATTGTGAATGCCGTGGAAGGTCAATGTGGGTCCATGCCTGCTTGACAAGATGCTGATTCGAATGACAGAAAAAGGGAAAGGTGGGGTGGGGGGGAGGGGGGTTCTTAAGACAGAAAAAAAAAAGGCAGAAAGACAGACACAGAGAGCCAACAAGAGTGCCAAATCACGACTGCTGAGGACCAGCCGTCTACACAATCTCAGACAGGAAAGGGAATGTGGGGGGAAGAGAAGGGGAATGAGCGATTGGAGAAAGGGGTGCAGTGAGGAAAAGAGAGAAATAGTTTTTGAGGAGACATCTGGCTTTGATTAAGAGGGGCAGTGTGGACAAGCCAGCCTTTGCCGCTTGTTTTGACTGGGCTTTTCAGGGGAAGTTGATGATGTTTGTTTTTGAATTGCAAGTAGCCTGTTAATTGATAAATACAAGCCATCGACACAATGACTGAGCAGAGATTAGGCCTTTCAGTAGTTCTGGTGTTACCTATTGCTGTTTATGTCGGGTTGGTGCATGTGCAAGTTATGGAACTGTTTCTTCAGTTTTGGCTGTAATGTGCCTTGATGTAAGATGGACATGAGCTTTATTTGGTAACTTCTTCCTTTTTTCCAGTATCTGAGAGGCTCGAAAAGCCACAGGAATTCATGGGGTTGATGCTGATGAAGAAAATAAACTAAACTGGGCTGAAATATTTGACATTATAGAAGAATAGAAAAGAATGGAACTGAAAGGATTAAAAAGGGCATGTGAAAAAACTAATGAATACAGAATAGAATAGACTGTTGAATAGACCCTTGTTTGATGGGTGTAAAACATTGCATTTCTGGAGAGAAACAGTGAAAATCTGTGCGTGTTTGCTGACTTCGAAAATGATTGTTTTTTCAATCTCAAGACGGGAGCGAAACATTTCAAAGGCCCATGCAGCAAAACTGGGATTCAGACTTCCTTTCTGTCACTTTCTTGCAGACGTATTGAGTGCGAGAGGAACCTCATGGCACAGCGTCCTGCACCGCTGAATATGAATAAACCATCAAGTGCAGAGACTCAAGCCAAGCCAAACTCAGCACGCAGGCATCACAGCAGAACAGGGCAGGAGGCCCCGGAGCTCTTACTGGCAAGCGCAGACGAACTCCACCACCTCCCTCCCTCGCCGCAAAACTCCTGTTCCCAAAGTCAATTGCCCATCAAAAAAAGATAATGGCTTTAAAAAAAACAAAAAAAAAAAAACATGATATCATCCTGCAGTGATTTTTTTTCTGCTCTCTGATTTTCAGTTATCGTTAGGCTGAGAACACAAGCATTCCTTGCAGAAGAAGATACTGTAGTTCATGTAGAGTGAACGGGAATCCGAGGGAATACTGCTGAGGCCGGAGGGGTTTTGAAAAGTGTCGTAGGTGAAACTGGAGACCTGGAGTCAGGCCGCTTGTTCTCGGACGGCTCTGAGGGGTTGTGATGATGATTGGAAGTGATGTGTGTTTGGTAGCTCCTGCGTCTGCTTCGAGGGCAGCTGAATAAATGTGAGCAGGGTTTGAACCTTGGTCTCTGGCACAGTTAGGCAAAGTTAAACCCAAAAGTGTGTGAGGGATTGAAGAATGATTAAGAGTGGCATTTATTAGCTGACGCTGTCTGAAGGGCAACCAGGTAAGACGGCTACTTGAACAGTGCATTAGATAGAGTGGGATTGGCAGGGATGGGGTGAAACTCAAAGTACTTTCCTCTTAAATTTTGGCAGTGTATTGGACTGTTTTGAAACTGATTTTTCAGAACTATAATATTAACTGAATTAAAAAATTTGGAAGTGTATTATTGCAAAATGCTTTACGTATTTTGGAGAAAAACCCTCTAATTCATCTGTCACTATTTCAAATACACTGAAAAATTTTCCTGTCAGCTGAAAAATGCTGCAGATCTTAAGATGACTCAAAACATTCATCGTTTTAGATTTTACAGTTTACACAATAAAAAAAATATATAATTAAAGTCTACAATCATGATCCAAATGACATCTTATAGCCTAGATGTATTAATTTGTTAATTATTCATTATTTAACTTAAGCTGATTCTTAAAATGTGTTCATTCAGAGGCTACTACACAGGCTATTTTCACTTTGTAACTTTTACAGACTTTAAAACTACATTTAATTAACACAGAGCTTGTGTGTACAGGATTTGAATCTAAGAAATGTCAGGGGGTATTTTAAAAAAATAACACGTTCCTTAACTTTTAAAATGGTCTTTATGATTCGGTGTTTCTTGTAGTAAATGAATCCCATAATTTAAAACAGGACAACGCTCAGTGGCATACATTTTCTAATGTACATTCTCATCAAGCCTGACACCACAGTAGAAATGTTCACACCTGATGCAGTGGACAAGCTTGTCTTCAGGGCTGTGTTTAATTGGCTTAGAGGTCTTGAACCTCTTGCCACCGCACCTTGACAGCAGCAGCAGCACAGTCAGGGGATGACTGAAACATTATCCGCGGGATGGGAAACCTCCTGGGGAGCCGAGAACAGGAGCAACTCAAGGATGTTCCCCCTGCTCACCAAACAGAAACTCAAGAGGATCCGTTCCAAGGGTGAGGAGGAAGGTGTTAAACAAAGTATCAATATCCTGACTCTTCTCTCATATCTTCAGGACCTTCTGTCGTGTTTGTGGCCGAGTGTGATCTCATGTATGTGTGCATGTGTGTTAAAGAGAGAGAGAGAGAGAGAGAGAGAGAGAGAGAGAAAACACATTTTTACAGAGTGAACACTAATGACGAGTTTGCCAAGTGAACACAATGATGGGAGAGGGAGTAAAGGGGAATAAAATCCATGTTTTTATTATTATGTCTGATGACTGGGAGGTCTGAAAAGTTCTGTGGTTGTTATCTATAAGAGAAAGATGACAAAAAGTTCAACTCTCAGCAGTTAGTGTAGATGTGTTACTTAACCCCATCCTTTTCAGGAAACCTTTAAACATAGTTTTTGATGTTCAGTTTTAATCTGGCTGTTTGCAAATCCAGCAATTATCCAATGTAAATATAAGGACAGCTTGACATTCAGTATGCTAATAGAGGTGAATTAGACCTGTCAAGGATAATAACACTGATAATTATAACAATGTGAGTCAGAAGGTCACAATGTCACCATTACACACTGCAAAAACAGAAGTCTTTTTATTGCAACTTGAGTCGGCAAAGACATGTAAACATTTTCGTAACAACTGTATCCTTCACTGGATTCCTTTACAGCTTTCTGGAGGATCTGCCTTATCCAGATAATGAGCCAATCATTGTTGGAGGGCTGAAAACAGGTGAGTGCAGGTGAAACCTGTGGCTGTCTGTCATTATCTCATCAACCCATCAATCAAACAGAAGCACCGCCCTAAGGGCAGCATTTGCCAATAGGCACACAGGTGAACCCTTAAATCAGCTTTAATTGAACTGCTGAGTAACAAGCGTGGTTGAAAGGTGTGGGAAAGACAGACTGTTGGTGTTGGTGAAGTTTATTAGGCTTTGACAGGCTCCCTGCCAACCGTGGAGGCAGAGTGGTAACAGTCTCCCTATCATCACTTGTTAACCAGCCACAAAACAAACTATGGCTTTGTCATAAAAGAACATTATAAGTATTTACCTGCATCCTATTGCACTATTTTCTCTCTTAAATTATACCATATCAGTATATATTCTCATTTCTAGCCTTACATAATCTTGCACAGTAAATTAAGTAAGAGTTTAATGCAGTTTAAGGCAGTAATCACAATCATTTTTCTGAGCACTGTAGGATTTTCATTTTATTCCATACCATTGCTTTTTTTCAGACCTTGCTCTTACTGCACCATGTCTATCAGTATGTTGACAGTATAACAGCACTCATTTTTATTTGACTGTGCCAAACAATGTGATTTTTGTCTAAATTTTGCACATTCCTGGTTGACACACCAGCATCTTTCTCGAGCATTATTTTGGCATTTGGACAGGCTATTAACCAAAAGCTCTCACAGACAAGCACCCACCCAGCACAGGAGCCCAATCTCTTTGGCTCCAGCCATAGATACTTCTCTCAACTCAACACTGCAAATTTATTGACAGCTTTTAAAAAATATTTACTGCCCCACTTCCTCTCCCAGCGGGCACCTAGCCTGTAATCTCCCTACCCGTTTATTAGATCATTTGTCAAAGCCTCAAGCTTTTCTTCTCTCTTTTTTCTTTTTGTCATCATCCCCTCCTTTCACTTTCTGGAAGGAGGAGTGTGCATGTACTGTATGTGTATGTAGGGAGAGAGAGAGAGAGAGAGAGAGAGAGAGAGAGAATACAGGGTGAGACATAAGAGTGCAATGGGCCTTGGAGATTAACTCCTTCCATGCCTTCCTTTTCCTTTTTAAAAGAGAATTTACAGCTGATTAGCCTCCACTGTAAAGACAGGCCCCAGTTCCCAGAAGGAACGCTGCTAAACATTTATGCAAGGCCAGACGCAAAGACCCTTATTAAAAACATGTGTTCTTCCAAAGACCCCTCAGAGAGAGACATCTAAGAGGGGACTGAATATAAATGCAGCAGACTGAAGGCTCATTTTCATTGTCGTCCTAAACTGGACACATGGATAGAACAAAAACTGACGCATCCTACTTTTTTTTTTTTTTTGAGCATAAGAACATTTGGAGTCAGAAAAATTGCTAATGTGACGGAGCAAAAAAAATTAGCTCAGGACAGGTCTACTAATATTAAAGCATTAGTATAACTTTTTGAGAAAGATGCTCATTTGTTTTCTTGACAAGCTCAAGATTACGATCATCGAGACCCGTCTCACAACTGTATGGCAGCAGGTTAGCTTAGCATAGCATAAAAGGCCGAAAGCATGGGAAACGGCTAGCCTCCAAAAGTAACAAAGTCTACAGTTTTCCAAATGGACTTTTGGTTAGCATTCAAAGTTAGCACTGAGCTCACCATGGCACAGCATCACCCACTGTTTCCCTTCATGTCTGTGTAAATTGAGTGTGTGTGGGCAGGAGAGAGGGAGAGAGGGCATGAGACGGTGAAAGTGAGAGTAAAATAAAAGAGCAAAAAAAAAAAAAAAAAAAGTGAGAGTGAGTTTTATTATTGCTGAAGACGTGTATGGTGAGGCGGCGGCTGGCGGGGACACCCAGAACCTTAGCTACCGTAGCTGCCAGGCCTCAGCTGCTACGTGTGCTTAGTCTTCACCACGTGCCCGCAGAGTACACAAGGCAGCCACAGGTATGTCCCCATCACCCGGGGCAACACCGATCACAGCCAGGATGCTGTCAGAACCTTTTGGGTATCCCATCAAGCTAATGAAATGTGACTGAGTCTGTGCTGCCAGCGCGCAACCAATTGTTCCATTCATATAGCCTCCACTGATGTATGGAGACTTTCATTCCTCAGTCACAGCCATCAAGGAGGGACCGAGGATCATATGTGTGTGTGTGTGTGTATGTCCTATGGTTGTCTGTTTATACAGACAGTGAATGTATACATATGTATCTGAGCCGTGTGTGCGTGTATGTATCCATTTATCTGTTTGTGGGTTTGTGTCTGCGGGTGTTCAGTCTGGTTTGCCACAGTGGAAAAGATAATCATAAACTGGCTGATGGTGAAAATGTGTCCAGGTGGACTGTGTGTCTGTGCTGGCGAATGCATGGGTCTGCGTCTCGGCTTGGCTGGGACCACAAAAGGTCCCAGTGCTTCGCGAAGTTTGCGGTAAATAAAATGTTGAGCTGTACACTTCAGCCCAGCCGATGGATTAAAACTGTCACACAGCAGGCTGGTGCAACAGGGAAAAATGGTCCACAGTCATCTGCTGGAGGAATCATGGCAACATTACGCATGTTTTTCTTCAACAGTCATACCCTGGAAGCTGAGAGATACAGACAAAACCTGATTTCCTTGCTGCTGACTCATCTGCAGCGTTTCCAAATCCAAATGGAATCACCTAAAATAATAAATCCTAATCCTTTAAATTAGGGATTTTATTCTGATCATATAAGCAATGACAGTAAAAACAAAAGTCCTGCTCAAATTCCCTGTTTATGACTTTATGCCAGACTACATGGGGTATTTTACAGTACAAGCTATCAAAAACCTGTGTCAATATGTGGCAAAAGCTCAAGCGAGCTAATCACACTCCAAAAGGATAGAAAAATTAGTTATGGGCAATGTTTCCAACTGACATAATTTGAGCTATGTAAGATTCAACATAAACAGAAAAAGGAATGAGAAAATAATTGTGGTCGACTGGTGTGTGTGGTAACCCGTTGCAGTCTTGCATGTTGGATGTGGTGTGCTTTTTCCAAGGTTTTGGATTTCTCATTATATATTAGGTACATGAACTTGCATATGGCCTGATACATGGTGTTAGAGTTGACTGAGTACAGTGGATTGCCCTATTCAACTTAAAATCACAAATAAAATATTATTTTATATTGCAGACTTTCTGTTGGAGGGGAAATGCTGTGGTGACTGTAGAATTTGCAATGAAATTCTTGATGTTCTTGCACGTGGTATGGTATCACTTCATACACCAGAGTTATTACAGGAAATTATGAAGAGTCTTCACAACTGACTTAATATCATATCATCTCTTTATGGATCATGGGATTTTTTTTTTTTTTTGGACTGCTGGTTAGACAAAACAAGCCATTTCAAGATTTAAAACTTGGATTTTGGGAATTTGTAATTTAAATTTTTCACTATTTTTTTTGTGTTTAAAAAAACAATAATTTATTATAAAAAATAATAAGAGAAACTGGTTAAGCAGCAATGAAAACGTTGGCCAAGATTAAAGTTTTTCTCTAGTGCATGCTAAATGTATCCCCAGTGCTTCTAGGTTAGCCATTTTACAAGCAAAATAGCTCTTTAGGAAATCATTTGACCCTCTCACACTAACCCTCACCCTAACCCATACCCTTTAGATTGAAGCTAAAACCTGACAGAGGAAAAATAAAAGACCCCCCCCCCCCGATAAATATGAGTAAACAGCCCTCTGCTCTGCTCCAAATAATTTCCTTCCAGCTCTGTCCAGAGAGATATCAGGGACCAGGCAGTTTGGGTTTTCTCCTTCACAGAGCTTTAGCTCGGTTGGCTGCAGGGCTAAGGGTCCAGCTCTATCAACTAGCGCCAATGTAAACACAGCAATTCCTCCCCAATTAGAAACGCTAAATGCATTGGACTCGGTGCACTACCAGGGCTGGTTGGTGCAATTAATGCAGCCTTGGTCTCCACTGGCTGCTTCGGATGGCTGGGATGGTTGAGATGTATACAGTTTCAGTTCAAGGCCAGTCAGTGGAAGTCTGATTGGGCAGGTTGGACTCATCATGGAAGTATAAACATGAGATTGGATGGGTACTTGGTGGTTGGGGTTTTCTTTGGGTCAGCCGTGCTGGGTAGCACCACAGCAGGCCAGAAAGATATGTGTGGTAGGAAGGTCAGTCAGAGGGGGAGAGCTGAGGAAGAGGAAGCTGCATTTTCAGCTGTGCAAACTCTTCAGATTCAACTGTTAATGTAGAACAGATATGATCAGTACAGTCAGGATCTGTATATACTGGCACTGACATATTTTGGCTTCAGATTGCAGGTCAGATGTGAAATGACGTGGGTAACTTTGCCATTTGTCTATCTGCTATTTTAAGGTGTTTTGAATCTCATCAGATAAAAAACTAATGAACTACAACCTGTTTTTACAATGCTGCCTCATTTTCTAAGTTTGTGGCTTTACATATTTTCATTTTGTACATATTTGCATTTTCAATTCATATACTTGAAACTATTCCTATTTATATGTAATGTACACCACAGGAGCAACATAAAACAATGTCTTACTTTTCACTAAGATTTGAGTCACTTTCCACTTATAAGATCTCTTAAAAGAACACGCTAGACAGGAAGCGTAGACCATTGTCCATTGTTTTATATCCTTTTGTCCACTGGCCATTGTGCATTGTGCATTGCGTGCTCCTGAGGTGTTGGTTTGCACTATCAGATTGGGGTGCTCCACTCTCTCAAAGATAGTTTGCTAACAGAGCTTTAACTCCATTGCCTCTAATGAAAATCCATACTAAACATTTAGCTCTGTGTGAGAAAGGGGGGAAATTCAATAAGACACATAACACAATTTATAAATTACAGGAAGAACCAATCGAACCAACAGGAAAAATGGAGAAATGTTTTTATGTTTATATCTGTTCATTTTGCCTCATTTTAAGAACCACAATAGCAGCTGCCAGTGTGTGGTGAGCATAAAGAGGTTGAAATCTATGTTCTCAGCCAAAATGAAGTACAACGTGGTGATTTTATTCAGTCTTCTTTTCCACACAGATTATCAGTCATGCCGCCAGAGATGTCTCCACTGGGGTATTCCCCAACTAATGGTCGCTCTTGGACAGCACCATCGATAGTAAACTAATCTACAGCCTGCAAGGCACAGGAAACAGATCTCATTAGCACTCATTGAACTATCTTCCAAGGAAACTTTCATCTTTAGACCACTCTGACAACAGGCCTGAAAGCCAGACTAATGTCACTTACTAGTTCTTGGTTTAATGGCGGACTGAAAATGTTTCATAGATGGATGGGCAGTTAAAGAGTGAAGTAATCTGGGCAAAGTTTACATACACAACTACAATAATGTAAGGTGGTATAGTTTAAAAGTATGAGCAAAGCCATGTTTTTGTTGCAGCAAATTGTCACATCATGATGATATTCCCCACATTTTTTCTAAATGTTTGCTTATGATTAAATTTATGGTATGATATTTTCATGCTGTACTAAAACCTTCTTATTCCCCTCAACTTTTTCTTCTTACTTTATTATATAATCCTCCTCTGATCTTCGATTGACTTGACAGTCGATTATATAAATATATGCATGTGGCATTCTGTGCGACAGGAGTGAAAAATAAATAAAAACAATGGTAAAAATATGTTGATCATAGTAATTATCAGTGGTTGTTGTTGGTAAATAGTTGCTGAGTAATTAGGTTATTATGCCTATCTTTCCTCAGCTTAGTGATAAAATTATTTTTTAAAATGGTAAATGGTAAATTTCCACTTGCTTCCCACTTCACCGGCAGCTCCTATCTGGGCTGCTTGCTGAACAGAAACTAGTAAAGTGATATTTTGACTGAGGCCTCCACACTGTGGCTGAAGCTACAAACTACAGCTGAATTTTTTTATGTTTTGGTCATTCAGCCACTGGAGGGCGACATCATATTAACCGCACATCCCGCGATGTTTGCGGCTCTCTCGTTGTTTGTTTACAACCTGAGTAGCTTTGTCCACAGTAAGCTAACGGGGTGATTAAACTTCACAAGTCGGCAGTCAAGATGGGATGTGATGGAGGCACGATCCCAAAAAGACATGAGTTGGTGAAAGGCCCTAAAAAAGTCGAGAAGGTGTGTTACGCTCGTTTCTTTTGCAGTTACCTTACCTTTCGTGTCGTCGAGGAAAGCTACCTGTAGGTTGCTAACTTTTAGCCAGCTAGCATGCAAACAGTATACTAATGTAGTTATTTATCTTGAAAATGATTAAATTGTTAAATTTGTAATTGTTTTAGGCACACTATGTAGTTTGAAAGTTAAATTATGCAATGAACGGATCAAATATGTACAGGGTTTACTTGTTGAAGATTTCATGCGCACGAAGGTAAGCTAACTAGCTAGCTAACGCTAGCCTTCAAAATACAATAGTTACGGATGTATAACATTCATTAGGATGGGCGAAGTTTAATAATAAATAGTATTTTGGTTGATTAATTTATTCTGTCCTTTATCTGTCGTTTGTTGAGGTAGAAGATATATTTTACAAGAGAGACGTGGCTGTCATTTCAGTGTGGACTAATTAACAGAGTCGTTCAACACATCATTTACAATATTTACATTCATCGTGGAACATTTTTTGATTTAGGCGTTTTAATTGTGTGTCTAGGTCGATAAAAATGCAGAGCTGGCCGCCAAATGGAAGTACTGTGCCCTGAGCCAGGAAAAACTCAGACGCCCCATCGTTGCTTGCGACCTGGGAAGGTGAGAGCTAAGTGTTTGTTAATCGTCAATCAGGCATAATCAGCTGCCTTGTTACAACTGTAGAGACAAGATGACTTGATAATGTGACACTGAGTGAAAACCTGTGTTAAATCTAACTAGAAAACTAATGAGGTTGTCACCACCAGCAGAGTCCGGCCATCCGTTTTCTGTGCCTGCTTAGATATCTGTTTATGTGTTTCTGTTATGTTTCAGGCTCTATAACAAAGATGCTGTCATTGAATATCTCCTGGATAAGTCTGCTGACAGACCCAATGCTGAGGCTGTTGCACACATCCGTGGGATAAAGGTGTGGTAAAGTCACTCTAGTCTTGTACAAAGATTCCTATTTCTAAGTCTATTTGAGTTTATTTGTGTGTTGGGGATTTATACGTCTGCATTTCTCTTTGATTTCATGTTGTTGTTTTTTTCTGTGCATGTTCATTCCTCTACTCTTTTTCCAGGATATAAAGGAACTGAACTTGACCGATAATCCTGAGTGGGAGGGAGAAAGAAGAAATGCTAAAGGAGACCGTTATGAGGATATCCACTGTGGCATGTTCATTTGCCCTGTTGTAGGGTTGGAGATGAATGGCAAGCACAGGTAAACATTACCAAGTAGAAGGGATTCAACTTAAGAATAATCAAAATGCTGGCACACAAAAGGTCAATTATGTGCACCTGTTGTACTGTAGTCTAATATTTTCAACCTGCTCAGGTGAGACTTAATTCATAGACTCTTTAGATTCTTGGGGAGCGCACTGTTGACCACATGATGTCATTAAAGTAACATCATCTTCATCAGTGTGTTCTCTAGAGATATCTGTGTCTAACATGAGCTGTGTCTTTATTCCTCTGTTTAAATTATATTCCGTGTTATTCATAAGTAAGATATGTATTGTGAAAACACTGGAAGGCTCTTATCAGTTGTTGTTACCAGTATCAAATCTTTCGTCCACTGGTTCATATTTAACAGTGTTAAAAATGCACCACATTTCACAGAAAGAATAGAAAAAAGACTGGAAGGGTTCAAGAAAGAAACATTTTCTTACGGTTTTGTTTTGTTTATATTCCCTGATATTTCCTTTTCAGGTTTTCTTACCTGCATACCTGTGGCTGTGTCTTCTCTGACCGGGCCCTGAAGGAGGTCAAGACAGAAATCTGCCACAAGGTGAGCATTATTTAGTTCTGTCTTTCCCTGTCACCCCTGTTCTTATCACTTTTATGTCCATGCATTTATACTGACTTTGTAGGCAGTATAAAAATGTCACAGACATGAAAGCACTTAAATATTCAGAAAAAACACTCCCTAAAAATGTACATTGTTTATGGACTAGTTTTACTCATGAAAATATGGAGATATATTTGAGTTTGCAACAGTTGATGGATTAGTAGTTTGCCAACTATGAATCTTTTTACATTTTCCTGATAGATTTTTAAACTACTCTTCCATGCAGTTGCTCCCCATTACTGTTAGTGTTTGGCAGTGGCTATGATGCTTTGATTCACACATAGAGTTCTTAGTGCTAATGCTTTGCAAATAAGCAGATATCACTGTAGATAACACACTACCGGTGTGGCATGGTATCAGATGCAAAAATAGGGTTTCTGACAGTTTGAGTCTTACTTTTGAAGAAGAATACTGCTGATTATTTCCTGTCACTGTTGATATGTCTGTTGAAGGGAAAGTATCGCACTTAATGAAAATAAAATCACAGTTTATTTGGGGATCTAATGTTCACAGTCACTCTGACATAAGTTGTAGATGATGAAGTGAAAATTACGATGAAACATCAGGTGTCTTTTAAAGAGGGAAGAGAGGTCTTTATTTGTTTAGTTGTTTACACCTGCAACTCCTTCATTAAAAAAAAAGATGAACTGACAATAATTTTATTAACAAGTGTGTTTCAAACTGGACAACATACTCAACAATATTAAATTAAACAATATTCAATATTAAATCAAATGAAACAATATTAAATGTATAATCAGTAGTTTATTCAATACTATGTGTAGTCTAGTTGTCTCAAAGTTGTCACTGCACTTTTGCTTAAACTGCATTGCTTTACTGTAAAGTTATTTTTTTTAATCCTCTGGCAATACACTGGCATTATACACTCTCATGATTATCAAAAAATAAATAGACAAATATATCTGTGAACAGTAGTCGTGCTACAGACGCTGGAAGTGTACAGTGCATCATCCCTTTGTTCTCAGTTCAGTTTTTTCCTGCTCACATCTTTGACATTCAGAGTCACTGAACAAGTGCAAATAGTATGAACTGCATGTAGCCCGACTTTTGTTAAAGATATCAACAGCGATTTCATGCTTCAGCACTGCTGTTAAAGTAGCTGCTGCTGCTTGAGTTGCTCTGTATAGCTAGCAGCCATGATGGGTCTATGGGAACAGTTGCCTGACTCAGCACCTTGTGTCTGTGCCACTGCTCCAGACAGTCCAGGGCCTCGGGAAAGGTGTTTCTCTCAAACTTATTGGCAAACATGCTGTTCCTGTTAATGATCCAAGGCAGGTCTTCAAATCCATAGATACAGATGTCTCGTACATAATGCCCTGGAAAATGACATCAACAATTTTGGTCACGTAGATGTGTGTATTTTATTGTTACATAAAACTTATTTTTTTCCATCTTCTACCAGTGAAAGGTCATATAAAACACAGACAGACTAAACCTATTACCATATAGAGATTACATCATATGAGAGGAATCCTCCTATCAGTTCTTTTGTTGAGTAAATCTTGAGTTGCCTTAGCCAGTAAATGGTCCTGTAATCCTGTTCGGGGCTAAAGAGCCAAACATAACTAAGGCAAAGAGTAAGGAGACATTTTTATTTCATTGGACACAGGTACAGTATGAGGCATGCTAGTGTTATTAATGTGATGTTAATTAATACTAGTTTGTTTTTAAGTTTCTGAAAATATACTTACTCACATAACAGATTCTAGATGACATTGTCATAGTATCAAGAATTAAACTAGACCATAGATAAGCCTTGTAGTACAGATATTGATCATTAAAATATTACCTCCAATAATAGACATGTTCTACTGTACTGTACCTTTGCAGCCACTGTGTGTCCTTCCTTCTTGATCCCTCCACTTGATTGCCCGAATGTCTCCAGCCCAACCTCCATCTATGTGGCTGCCTGGAGCTTCTGCAAACACATAACCAGATAAAATGAATAATTAGTATGTAATTGAATTCAAAGGATTTAGTTAGCCCTGCGTGGGAGGTGGCCTTGGATGTTTCTCATAGAAAAGCTTAGGGAACCGGCTGTGTTACTGCTCTTTATCCATGCTCTTTGTCCAGAGGTTAACCACATGTGCATTTGCCTAGTCAAGTAAAGTATTCCTTTTCATGGAATCTTTTTTTTTCTTGTAAAACTGAAACTGGCTGTTTGAAACCACTTCCTGTAAATCGTAAATGTCATGCGCCTCTTTGGTGTAGCTTCTTCACCACACTACTTAAGCTTTCCATTACCTATATAGAGCAGTGCACAACCACTTCCTGAAGCTCCTCTATGAGAGGCATCCAAGCAGGGCTAGTATTTATTGATCAAGTATGATTTTTCAAATGCAGCCCCCAGAAAATCACAAGCAGAAACACAAAACAAACATGTCATTAACTTCACACTAGCAATCCCAATTAATGGAGAAATGACAAGGTCTATTGGCCATCAAAAGCCATCAATATCAATACTGATATCCGTTAAAGCCTATGAGGGTTCAGAGCAAAAGCTATAGGGTTGATGTTAAGAATGGGCTAAGGTCTGCTGTATTGATACCTCAGGACAGTTATATGTTTGTTAGACTTTACTGATTACCCTTACACTTAGGGGAAATAACCCCATCTCATTTCAGTCACCCTCTTTACACACCCAGGGGTTCATTTGATTTCTTTGGTCAGTTCCATAATCAAGTTAGGGAATATTTCCTAATAAGTAACATGCTTGTCCGTTGATGTAAGAGGGAAACAGTCATTTCAGTTCACCAAAATTTCCCTTTTTGAGATTTGACTCAAGCATTACTCAAGTGTGAGAAATGACCGCCACAAAGGGTGTGTAGTGACAACAGAAATGGTGGGAGGGAAGGGAATGAGGAGGGACCTTGTAATAAAATATTGAAATATTGTTGATGGACAATATAAATATTAATGTTTATATCATTATCTTCATTTTAGATAATATACGTTCAATGTTCACATGCTGTAGATTACACTTGTCATACAGTATGTGTGGGATAAAAGAAAAGGAAATTTGTTCACTTCAAGCAAGCAATAGTTGGCAGTGTTACAGTGTTTCACCACGTGCTGTCATTTTTCCTAATGTGCCAGTACTACACCCAAATTTTGCACCAACATTTACACCTCTGCCGGGTGTAGAAAGTTTGCAATATTTCAAACTATTTTTTTTTTTGAATATCTGCTGTTTCCACTAAGCAAGTTTTAAAACTTGGTGGATGAAAACACACTTAATGTAATTGCCTCAGACATGCTGTGGTTCAGTGTAAAGCCAATCCAAGACTCCATAATCCAGTTTTTACACTGCGACCAGTAACTAACTCAATGATCCAGTGCAAAAAATTATTTAAAGATCAAATATGCTCTTTGACCATGTTGCATCGATTGTGTTTCTGTATCTTATGTCTCCTTGTGTTATATCATAATAACGCTATTAATAATTAATAGTTTTGTTTTTTTTTTACCAAGATTTGTCCTGTAGAACTTAGAAAAAAGGTTACATCAGCACTAGAAGAAAATTGCTGCATGTCTGTATATCCATTCAAAACAGACAGTTTACCTTTGACATGGTTGAGTGTCACCCAGTAGTGCTCGTCTGGACTGAATGTGTCCTTGGACCACTCCAAGAGGTCGTGGGCTATGGGGCTTTTCAGAACAAAGTCTACAAAGGCCCTAGTGAGAGCATAGTAAGCTGTTCCAAAATACACTTGCAGATTGTGTGGAGGAGGACCTTTCTTCAGCCCCAACCCTTTCCGAGCTACATGTGACCCCATGATCTCCTTGTGCTGGAGCCGTGTCCTGTACCTCATGGACACCGGCTGCTTGACCCCAGGTGTCATGTTTCTGTCCCTCCACTCTTTGCTCTGCATGTACTGCACCAGTTCCAGGTTGCTCTTGACAGGGAAATCCTGTCCACACAGATTCACCACCTTCCTCCAGCCTATCTTGGACTTTGCGAGATCCTTCATGCAGTTCAAATCTGCTTTCAGGCGGGAAAAGCCAGCGTAGGTCACTGTCTCGCTTTGGCTGGAGAGGAAGGCGTTTTGGAAGCAGCTTACTAGCTTCTGTACGGCCATCTGGTACTCCCATGGAGCCTTAGCATCCACATGAATACAGTAGACATTTTGCGGCATGTAAATGGCCCGCAGCAATCGCACAAAAAGCTCCAGCTCTTTGTGAACGGTCACAATGAATGCTAAAGGGTATTCTTCCTCCTCAGGGCTCAGAGGTCTTGTGATGAAGTGTAGGTTTTGGGTCAAATCGGGACACTGCAGATGACTATTGAGAATATAGCTTTCCACCTGCAGAAGAGATATATTATCACTACAACTGTTACTATCTTACTTGTGGAACAATCTTTACTGGTATTAGTCAGCATACTTACACTCAATAATGGATTTGGAAAATTATTGTATTGGGTTAATTATTTTGTAGTTAAACATTTGTTTTCAGCACGTCACTACCATAGAATCTCATTTATGTCTGTTCTCAAACATAATGTGCAATATGACTGACAGGCTTGTGCTGTCATATCTCCTAATGTGCCAGTGCTGTACAGTTTCTGTCCAAATTTAGCACCTACCCACGAGTGCTGAATACTCATGTAATAATGTAGTAATAACTACTGAGTACTCATGATTTGGGACGTGAAAATTGTTGACGCGCGTCGTGGCTGGTGTGATCCCAGCACAAGAGAGCATCTAGTTAAGTTCTGTGAATGAAAATGTAGTCCAGAATTCTCTGTGCATTTCATTGCTAACAAATGTTTACCATAGATTTTTGACATACATTTTGCATACAAAATAAAATCGAACATACCTGGCAGTCACGGTGGTACCATTCTACTCCTTCATCAGTGCCAGGTAGAAAACTTTTACATTCAGTGGAAAAGGGTCTGCAACTTGATGGCTCTAGGGGCTTGGGCTCTGCTGGCTCTGTTGTTGTTATCCTAGCCCTCAAATAAATTACTGAACAAATAATAATACTCATCCCCAGGCACAACAAGAAGCTGCATTTTGTCCCCTCAAGCTGGTGCATAATAGCCCCACTTCAACTTATCCAATCAGCACCACCACAGATAAAACTCCTGCAAGAAAGACATGCAGTTTGGTTATTTGCAGAAGGGTCCTGTACTCCTGAGGGTTATTAAATAGGGTTAAATATGTAGGTTAGCACAAATTGATGAAGCCGGCGTTCAGCTCAAGAATTGTAGATTAGTGTACCAGTTTTAGTCTGTTGATAATTGATATTTGAGATGTGACGCATAACTGACAGCATGTTGTCAGTTCTTTCTGAAACACAGCATTTAATAGTAGCATTCTTGAAATATATAGCATTATAACTTATCTATCATAATGGGATTTTTATAATCATGCCGTGGAATAAATTTCACCCATAGTGTCTCTACTTTCTGCCACAACTGAAATGCAAAACAAAACAAAACCAATTAAAGGAATCTGTACATGAAGCTTTGACAAAACATAGGAGCAAGAATAGAGAGAATTGACAAAGTAGAACACTTATAAACACCTTTTAAATACTTTAATTTCTATTAGGACCATGAATTGAAATGTTATAATGAACAGCTAGTTGATCAATCAATTGGTTGAGCAATAGAAAATGTTATTTAGAATTTTTAAATAATCTGTTTGTTTCATGTTATTATGAAATTAGCATTACATTTTACAGGCATAATTAAAATACTTTGTGGGTGGGTAGTTAAAAATGGCTATATTTTGTTATTTAATCATTTATCAAATAATTGATGACAATAATTAAAGCGATTAAAGCCTCATTTAAAAGACACCATACAGACTCACTGAACAAGTTTGGCAGAACATCTGAAAACTCATGTAAACTTTAGGAGCCACATGTGCAAGGTACAACAGAAAGCATTAAGTAAACAAACAACATTTTTGAGAGATATGAGGACACCCAAAGGTTTTGAAACTGACTTCAGAATAATTTAAGCGTTGTAAAGGTAGCATTTGTATGTAGCTGTTTACAGTCCTCCTTATACTCAACATTATGCATATTTTGCAATGTTGCTTTCACCAGGGGCTGTGAGTGGTTGAGCTCATGTATAATTCAGAAATCTTTGTATGGGCAGGAAAATGGATTTGAAACTCCAGTGGTCCCTTCATAGCAAAGACGCTCAGGGCATCTCTCATGACTGGTCTTGGTGTTTAACTGCTCTTTAACCCCCCTTTGTTCTTGAGAACAGCACAGAAGATATCTATAGGGGGTTGCCATGGAAATGTGTATGTTTCTAATGTTCCTTTTGAGATGCGCCCCCACCACCACCACCACCACCACACAACCCAATCCTTCACTGAGAGAAAAACCAACTACTCCTCAGCACGTAAATGCAGTAAGAAATAGCTTGCTGCTTTATTGTGCTCAGTGTTTGTAGTCAGGGATTCTTTTTTGTGCTCAGCCAGAAACCGTTTGATCGTAGCTTGTGATAATAATCATTTCACATTCATTTTGCGATTATATCTATCTGTCATGTTTATGTCTGTCTACATCAAAAATGTAAAGCTCATATCAACGCATCACATGTAAACACATGCAGATACAGTATGTAAAGAAAAATGCAAAAGACTGGGCAGGGTTAGCATCTTACCTCTGAGGCAGTTCACTTTGTAGTACTTATGATGAAGAGATAAAACATTAGACATCAGCGCCTGTTCTGATCATTGTTGATCAAACTGCTACTCCAAATGTGTTATTTCAATCCATCCAGGGTCTGGCAGAGTTATATCCATTGGAAACATCATCAACAAAAACAGGAACAGCGTCAGGAGTAGCTTTTGTTATCTGTTCATGCTAAACTTATCACATTTGTTTCGTTGTTGTCTTTGGCAGTGAGAGACCCAGGAAGCTGCACTCTCTGAGCTTGAGACCGTGCCGGAGTATGACCGAGTGTGTTTTTTTTCTCTGGTTGTATTCGTTGCTGATTAAGTCGCCTCCCTACAACAGCCCCATGAGATTAGGGCCGTCCCCGCTTGGTTACCAGCAGTGATGCATACACCTGACACACAGAAACACGTCACACACGCTCTTTCTCTCTCCCTAAGGTTTTTTTCCACTCTCCTCCCCCATACAGTTTCCTACTCACTGGTGTGTTCCGTCTTTCCTATTTTTTTCTTCTTGCTTTACATTATTTCTTTCTTGGTCCCCTTTACCTCAGGTTCCTTTCTTCTTTTTTCTCTCAAATGTGTTAAGTTGCAGTTCATCTCCCCAGTCGCGGGTGCACATGTCAAATTATCCAGAGTGTCCCTCCACTGAGTACTCGCTCTCCGCCTTGTTCAGCTTCTTGTCGTCTGTCAGGTGGCCGGTTTAATGTTGAAGCAAGGTTGTGGTTGATTTGCTGACTGACTTGACAATAAGGTGCCCAGCTCACCGGTGGCCTGTGTCATTCGGGTAATAGCAACAGCAGAGCGACGGACTTCAGAGCAGCACCCACAGAGTTTATTTGCTGCCTGGTCAGCTTCTGAGATTATCCCTCTTGTGTTGAACAGAGCACATGGCCGGAGTTCACACCCACTGAGCCTGCATTACGGCCACACAATAGATCCCCTGCTGGTAACTCAGGGGTTTAATATTTGTGTTTGTATATGGCTGTGTATTCCCTTCTTTATGAAGCAGTCACACAGCTTGTGTTAGTATCATTTTTGACTAATATACAAAATTTTGAATTTGAGATTTTTGCCATCTTTTGTTTTAGGTTGGCCTGTCTGAGAAAAATGCAACTATGAACAACAATTTACAAACTGCGCTACATAAATTAGATGTATCCTGGTAGTAAAATACCCAATAATGTACTGGTCAGTAAAACTGGACTTAATAAACCTCATCAAGAGCAGAGAGCAGGGCAAACCCAGTCAGCTAGATCTGTGGGAGATCCATACCAGGAGGATTTTTAGATTTTATAGAATAGTGGATTAAAACATAATGAATTTAAAAATAGGTCTACATTATTTATTTATTGAACATACATTACAGTGTGACTGTAAAGCGCTTCAAACACAAGATTCATTGACTGGATGTCATTGGTCATTAACAGGTTTCTAGCTTATCATAGTCATGTGCTTCTGACTGTACTTCTATCTGGGTTAAAGAGCATAGTTACAAATTCCAACAATTTTGGTGCAACGCTGTTAGAAGCCCACACATTACGTCAATGTCTTTTTAAGCAACTTACTGACTTTGCCTGTTCAGATATATAACTGTTCAGCACAGAGTATGCTTACATATTTATTTTTTCCTGAAGAAATGCAGCTGTGTTTAGAAATAGTTTGACTATTATAATATTTGTTTTTTCAGTCTACCTATCCCTGCCTCAGAAACCTCATAATCAAGAGTTCCATCCAGCAGGATAAACAAATCATTGTTTTGCAAGTGAAAGTAGGAGTACATCCCCTTGCCTGTTTTGCACCTGAACCTTTTTTAAGTGCAGTTTTTGTGCTTTTAGCCTGATCGTATGTCATGTTATGAGATTATGTGTTTTTCAAGATAAACGTTTTTTTTTTTTTTTTTTTTTTTTTTTTTTAAGAGGAATACATCTTTAAACTTGCCTTACGCGCAAATATATATATTTGAAACATAAACGTTTCAAATATATATATTTGAAACGTTTATGTTTCAGGGTATGGGTCAGGAAAAATCCTGCCATGAATAAAATGCTCAGCTCACTCACACACTGTAAGTGGAAGGATTTAACACAGGACTGTTCAAATCAGAGGCATTTAGCTCAATTATGCATCCTGTGGAACAATTCTTCCTTTTATGGCACAACCTGTGTTTCAGTTAATAACAGAAGTTTACATCCATCACGAACAGGGCATTTCAATGACAATCATAATATAACAAATACATGCTTTGACATATAGGAAATGATTGAATTGATATTTATTACAATCAGCTTTGTTCCACTGTAATTATATATAAAAAACACAATATGATTGTATCATGAGTTGCAATATGATTACACTGAAAGTTGGTTAATGCCAATACTGAATTATCTACCAGGGCTTATTTTTAGTCACTCAGTTTTTAAATCAGTGGAGGAAGTGTTGTCTTACATTTCTTACCCTTCAATTTTTAAACATAGATGCCGACTATGAACTGCCTTTGCAGTTGTTACACAGGTTTTCCTATTTTGCCGGTCACATGCAGTGTCTGTTAACTGGGGTGTCATGTCTGTGCTATAGTGTGGGGACCCGTTTAAAGATGAGGATATCATTGTGGTCAATGGCACCAAGGAAGAGGTGGAAAAGCTGAGGGAGAAGATGGAAGAGAGGCGAGCCAAAGCCAAAACTAAGGTAACTTTTAATTATTGTTAGGTTTTGAATAACATTTGTCTAAACTTTGAAAACCTTTTTTGGAATAATGTTCAACTTTTGTCAGGGACAGTGGTTTTATTGTGTAATCAATACATTTCCCTTTTTCTTTTAGAAATCAAAGAAGAGCAAAGCAGCTGAAACTGTGTCCACACCATCAGAATCAAAAGGTTTGTGTAAAGCCTGGTTGAGGCGTCATTCATTTTAGTCAGACAAATCTTTGTGTTTAGCATTTACATAAACAAAAGCATGCAACTAACAAAACACTGGAGCCTTTTCTTCTTCATTTGAATAATATTCTGAACATCCTGTAGAGGAGTTGTCTTGGTTATTCAAACGTTTAACTTGCATGCAAACTCAGTAAATACTGTGAAGTTGATGATATATATAAGATGTAGAAAAGCAACATAGATCCTAACACATCTCATTTCATAATTTATCTAATTAGTAGATGAAAAAGGCTCATACTTATTAAATGTGTGGCCTTTACTTCGAAATAGCTCATGTGCTCTTTTCCACTGAAAGTTAATAATAAAGTGTATTTTTTTAAAATGTTAGTAGATACCTTTTTTTCAGGCGAGGTGGCCCCTGCCTCTGCCATAAAGCGCTGATGTTCTTAGCAGAGAGCAGATTTTCTGTGCTCCCATGAGAAAAGGTTCATATTACATACATTTTCTCTTTCAGTGGTGATGTGTCATATGTGGTTTATTTTAAACTATATTGGTCACATTTCATTGTCTTACTGTGTGTATATATATATATTAATTTCCTCATACATGTTCTGAGAACCTGAACAGACTTATAGGTCATCATTTCCCCATTTAAGAGGTGCATCTTTCCCATCGTGACTGAAGATGTAGCGAAATTGTTTGTCATTTTTTAAAATCGGCCCTGCTTTATACATTTCCCGTGTGAAATCTTATCCTAGTTTTTATTTCATTTCATGAGTCTCATCAATAAGCAAAGAATTGCAAATCCTACAACTGGTGATTTTGGAATTGGTAAAGTGTTTTTACAGTTTGGCCGGGTGTTTATGAATCTTAGATCAAAGACCTCCAGTATTGTGTGCCCTCAGAGAGCATTGGTGTGGTTTCCTGTTTAGTTTTCCAGGACAGCACAAGGCTCTGAGCTCACAAGTGAACAGGGCATTTGCTGAGAAACACCTGATGCATTTTTGTTACTCAAATCAAAACTAAAGCTTCAGTGAAAAAAATTACACATAATTTTTTTCCTGACCATAAGACAAATTATGTTGACTATTTGAACACAACATTGAATTATCCTCTGGCTTAATCGGATTGTCTGACTCTGGTTTCTTCCTGCAGATGACACACAGTCTCCTCAAGTGAATGTAGCAGAGAGCAGCTCCAGTTCGGACAGCCAGAGCACCTCGTCAGGTAGCTAATACTTTGCTTTGACATATACAAACAAAGATTAAATATAAACTCTACATTTGGAAGTGACAGCAGTGTTGAGCATATGTAAGGAGTCCTCTCCACCTTCAAACAGCATGGCAGTCATTCTGAAAGATTACTGTTTAAAATGGATTGTTTTGTTTTTTTTATTCTCAGATGTTACCAGATTATGAATAAAAGGATAACCTACAGTGGATATAAAAAATCTACACAGCACTGTTAAAATGGCAGGTTTTGATATATAAAAAAAAAAAAAAGAAACCAAGATAAATCCTTTCAGAACGTTTTCCTTTTTAATGTGACCTATAACCTATATAAACTGGCGCGCCTTTTGATTTTATCACGGTACTCAAAGTTTGTTTGGGTAGGAATCTTTCAGCTTAGCACATCTAGACTTGGCAATATTTGTCCACTCTTTGCAAAAAAGTTCCAGATTCATCACATTACGAGGGCATCTCCTGTGCACAGCCCTCTTCAGGTCACCCAACAGATTTTTCAATTGGATTCAGGTCTGGGCTCTGGCTGGGTCATTCCAAAACCTTAAGCTTCTCTTGGTGAAGCCATTCCTTTGTTGATTTGAATGTGTGCTTTGGGTTGTTGTGCTGAAAGGTGAAATTCCTCTTCATCTTCAGCTCTTTAGCAGATGCCTGAAAGTTTTGTGCCAAAATTGACTGGTATTTGGAGCTATTCATAATTCCCTCCACCTTGACTATAGCCCCAGTTCCTACTATAGAAAAACAGAAAGCAGCCCTGCAGTACAATACTGCCACCACCATGCTTCACCATGCACGGGTGATGTGCTGTGCTGTTTTTGCACCAAACATACTTTTTTGGAATTCTGTCAAAAAGTTGAAACCTTGGTCTCATCAGACCATAACACATTTTTTGGGACCTTTTTTTTTTTTTTTTTTTAATTTACCTTGGCTTGGATGTTTATTTTTGGGATAATGCATGAGATTATTATCACATGTAGGGAGCAACCAGTACTTCCTCAGCTCCTTTAATTTTCTACCCCTCTCCTGGGTCACTTTAATTGATGGTAGGTGTATACCACTATTTAACATGAGCTTCAGTGTGAGTTGTTGATTCTGACCACAGCCCCAGTCATAAGAGGGTGTTCACACTGGGTTGCAGTTTGTTTTTCACTTGAATTTTATAGGGTATGGGTCAGACTTAATGTGGAAAAAGTTCTGAAATTACTTATCTTGTTTTCATGTTTGTTTCACTGTAAACATTTGAGCATCAAGTTATATCTTCAGTATGGACCTTAAATTCCAGGGAGCATTAAAAACACTTTTTCTAGGTGTCAAATCAAACAAAATCTAAGCAAAGTATGATATATTTTAATTCTTTGCCTTGTTTTTCTTTGTTCTTATCTTCCTCTTGTTGTTTTGTTTTTCCGTTTCATTTTCCATTTTACCGCCCAGATGTGCCCGGACCCTCGGGATCCTCCAGCTCCTCTAAAGGCGCCAAGTCTTCGACAGCCTCCGCCTCCAAGAGGTCCATCCAGGACATGAAGGAAAAATCAGAGGCCTTCAAATCCCTGTTCACCTCCCACAGCTCCGCCAAGCGTACCAAAGAGCAGACATCCAACTGGGTCACCCACACCCCATATCACTTCTAAGTAACTATCACTCAGTGTAAAGACCGCCATTTTTAGATTGCTCCAGAAAATGTGACCCATTAAATACCAATTACTGATAAATCTAATTCTGCATACCCAGCTCCAGAAATGCACATTACCCACATGACCTTTAATAATATCACCAATGTATGGGCTCATTCCCAACTTGTCTCTTCAGTCCCAAGTAGCTCAGTGTTTACATGTTGTGAACATTTTGTTAATAGCTCCCCAAGCTGTTCAGGCGCTTTGTTTTGTAACCTAATTCCTCCCCCATGTATTCTCTTCCATCAGTGTGTTCTCAGTCACAGGTGCTTGGAGAATTGATGCTAGGGTGACTTCATCATTTCTGTCACTCTGCTGTCTCCTAGTGGACAGACCGCAGCTTTTTAAAGTGTGATCTCTAAATGGTTGAAACTATCACAGAAGTGATGTGAGTGGATATATACAGGCTTGATCTCACTCTTCAGTTGAGATGAAACATCCTACTGGGTTCTACCTGTCTTCAAAGACTATTGTCTATGAACACATAATGTGGGTTTCTTCATAAGTTCTACCAGAATGAGCTTGGCCCTCATTCCTTCTTTGTAGAATATATTTCACAAGTTTTGCAGAGAACTCTGAAGTTATTTTTTTTTTCAGTCTATCGGTTATTTATAGCAAGATGATAAGAAACTTGAGCATCACAAGCTTCATTATTTTCAGTTTCCTTTTCCAAACAAAGTGCTTCCAACTGTCTGTTTTTCTCTGGGTCTTTTTGGAAGACCTTTTGATGTGAAAACAAAATATGTTGGTTTCCAGTTTGTGATAGCAAAATGTGGTGAAATTGAATTATGTTCTTCTTCAGACAGTTGGAGTTTTTAAAGGAGATTAGAAATGTTTTGGTCTTCCTTTTTTTTTTTTTTTTTTTTTTTTTTAAATGTAATGAGAAGATGTCAAAATAAAATTTCTATTCAGTCAAGTTTGATTTTTCTTAAAACCAATTTCCTCACTCTGTATTACCGTATTGTGCTGCCTATATTATAAGTACAATGCACAAAAAGTTGCCTTTATTTTGTGTTTGGCCTGTAATATAAAGCTTGGTTACACAATGCTATAAAGTGAAAAGAAGAGCAATAATTACCTGTGGTGACAGCAGCAACAACTCCCAGTTGTGCACTTCACAGGAAAATTCACAGCAAAAACAAGCTATAAAAAGTTCTGATTACATACAGCAGCTGACGTGTGTTTACATGTTAACAGGTGTGAAATTGAAATCTGTTGTTAGGTTTAGTCTTTAGTGCGTTGATCAGGAGACACCCAGCTGTCAGCATCTGCTTGGTTACTGTTGCACATATGGTCTCGCTTGCGTGTCCTTTATTGTCTTCTAATGAAGGAGGGGGGTCAAAACAGCAGCCTCTGATCAAATAGGGGCAGTGATGCAGGAAGTGTTCAGAAGCAAAACAGAACTACAAAAAATTCTTTAAGGAAATACTCAATTGACAAATAAAAGTCCTCCAATTGAATATGTTCAATAATATCTTTTATATTTATTCATTTTTTCTCCAGAAGTTAAAACACATTTTAAATAGACTGAATTTGCATATTCATAGATTATACCCAGGTTGCTCCAAGCATCTTAGTGATCTTGCCCCAGTTCTTCTGTGGATTTAAGATGTCTCAGTGTCTTCAGTCTCTTCATGTGATCCTAGACTGACTCCACAGTGTTGAGATGAGTGCTTTGTGGGGACAAGACCATCTATGGACACACCTTCATATTCACTTAAAAGAGAGTGCATCCAAACGTTTGACTAGTACTGCATTTATATATATATATATATATATATATATGTTTTAGGAACACCACCTAGCTATGTTCAGTTTTTGTTCAAACTGTGCTAATTGTTTTGGAGGATGTAGTCCGTATACTGTTGAACTGCAGTGTGTTATGTTGACATGTGTTTCTATTATATTGTCCACCACATTCATATCAAGGAGGGAAGGCTAAACAACAGACACACCTTTGTATTCTGCAATACAGTTCAACAGCACCACAAATTGCTGCCTCCACCTAACAATAGTAAAATATATATGTATATATACATATACACATATACCCATGCTACATCAACAGTAATCTACATCTACAGTCAGTAAAACATTTGATACAGCCCAGAAAACAATTGTGCCACTAAAAACAGCATATATGGTGACTGAAGAAAAAAAGAAGAATAAAATTAGGTTAAAATATTTTTTTTTAATTGCTGACCAAAAAATTGTGCAGAAACTTAAATATCCCCTCTCCATTTGACATGGCATGAAATAAATTCAAACTTTCTGATTATTTCCAGGTTTATATGAAAATTGAGATTTTTGATGAAGTCTCAGACTTTTTGACCTCACTGTATGAGCTCCACATGTTTTGCGTTAAATCTTAATCTAATAGGTAACAGAACTACAGCTGCCAAGTGTAGTCCTATGTAGTGGAGTAAATTGTACATTGTTTCCTTCTGAAATGTAGTGGAGTGTAAGTGCTGTATAAAGTGGCATAAAATGGAAATACTCAAATAATATACAAGTAGCTCAAATTCGTACATAAGTATAGCATTTGAGTAAATATCCTGTGTTACATTCTACGACTGGATAGGCCCATATGCATACATGACTGTCTATATATGCTAAGATCAGCTAGATCCAAAGTAATACTGACCCTTTCTAAATCGAGAGCAGCCCTGTGGTAATGTGAGGACGCAGCCACTAGGCGGCAGCAGAGGCGTCCTTATACTACCTTCTGATTTTATAAACTCAAACTGTGGCCCAGTAAAAAAAAACTAAACAAACGGAACATACAAAGGGGAGTCTGCCTGCTTCTCATTAAATGTAAGTTACACCATAAATAATCCAATCACTGTGGCTGAAAATTTAAATAAACACTGCATCCTCTTGTCCTCATCCAGCTGCAGTCTGTGACATGTTTGTTTGTTTGTTGTTGATGTATAGGCTATCTTCCCGCACACGTTTACATCTCTGAATACAGTGGCATACAAAGAAATAATGCATCAATAACAAGAACAAAAAAAGCTTTTTTTTCTCTCTCTATTAGTTACCATAGAAACTGCGCAGGAGCAAAGGCAAAGTGGTTTTTTTTTTCTAACGGCCCTTTCGTTTGTTTTATATAGCCTATATATCAAGCACAGAAATGGCTTCATGAGGCCCGAGGACAGAATTTCTGATCTGAATGGATGTTTGCAAAGATATACTTTCCACAACTCAAAAGTGAAGCAACTATGGGATGTACAGTTAATGAGTGCATCTGTATGTCGAGGTTTGCATTCACCAAAACAGAAATGCACATTTGTAATAAATTGTAATAAGAGCTTGTATGAAATTCGTTCAACTGTCATTCGTTACGACCACACAGCGTAAATATTTGTAATTCAAATTGAGTTAGGAACAGACCTAACTGTTCGCTTTTGTTTGTGTTTTTCAAAAAACACAAACTCCTACATGCAGCTGTTCTTTTCGCAATTAAGACAATAGTTTTATAGACTTTGGAATGAAATGAATGTTTTCAGAAATATAAAAGTTTCAATGCACCGTTCACGCACCGTTGTTTCCGTCGTTTCCCCTCATTATCTGAAATTACATTGTTTGATGAGACTATTTTAAAGGCAGGTGTCAGGGCTGCAGATCAGAAAGGTGGGGTTATTTTTTTAGAAGGAGATATGTAAGCTACTTTCTCAACCACATAGCAAAGACTCTTTGATCTGTTCATTAGTTTAAGGTAAAGTATTTGGAGATCAGATAACAAGAGGCATTTTAGGCCTTAAAAAGCTTCAGTGGCTTTTGAAAGCAGATTCTTTTGGTCAGCCCGAGGCGATGTGGCTTTGGGGGTGGAATTACCTCATCTTGAAATTTCCCCACGTCTTTTTTCACCTTTTTTTTTTTTTAAAACTGTAACCTCTATGACATTGTTTCTTTTTTACTCAACAATAGCAGATAATTATGAGATTAACCATAGGCCTAAATTTTTGGCCTTGGTCTAATCCTATGAGTCATGTATTTAATAAGATATTTTCAAGTATATAATGGTTTTTAATACATTGCGTTCTTTTTGTCACCGTAATCCATTTGAACATCTGTGTTGCTTTGTTTAAAACAGAATAAATGCTTTGTTTTGCTTTTTTAATCGAGGAAGTATAGATGTATTGTTTTGATTTACCCCACTCAGGTGTATTACAAAGGATGGCGCATGCGCGCTGCGCGACCATCAGGTGAAGTCGCCAATGTAAAACCTCTCCTGGTTTCACTCATTCGTTGCGTCTCAGTGGGATTGCTGCGACTGGAGCCTTTCAGATGTCTGTGCTGGAGAGGATAGACTGGAGGGTGAGTTCACTCGTGTATTTTCCCTCTTACAGCTGATTTAATTTAACCCAACCTGCATCATGTTTATCGCTTTTGCTGCTGAGCGTATATTTGTTTTATTACTTTCCACGATAATCACCTGTTTGTAATCGCACGGCGCCGTGTGCGCTTTTGAATAACCTGTGATTAATGTCAATAAGGCCAAAGCTGTAGCCTATTCTCTCCAAATCTTCCAGGAGATTTGGTTTGAGGCTCCTGATTACAAACCAAATATGCTCGTTTAAGGTCGAAACTTAAAAAGGCTTTCATTAAAATAATAGTCCGGTTGGTTTTTTCCTCTTAAACCATTTCTACAAAAACACATAAAACACAGTAGAATATAGTATATTTCAACTTATTTATTTGTATTAAAACAGAATACTATCACAGAAAATAGTCCTGCAGGAAGAGCGGGATCATGTGGGAATGAAATGCTGTTAAAGTCATTATGTTCAGTGCTAAGTGATGCATAAGCTACTCTAATATAGCCTATGTAGCCTTTTTGCCGTAATATAGGTTAAACTATATAGCATAATATAGGTCATTTATGAATCTAAGTATTATTGTGACCTTTAAATGTGTGGGATTTGTTGGTGTTCAGTGTAAATTGAAAGCTAATTTTGTTGGCTATTTTAAAGGGATTTATTGTAAAAAGACACGTCAGCCTCTTTTCTTAAATATGGACACTATAGAAAACCAATTGAAAAATCACTGAGCAGAACTCCTCCATTGATTTGTGTGATATTTTTAATTTGTTCGGGTATGGATCCATTTAATCCATTTAATCTTTACACCTGACATCAGATGAGCCGGTTGTCACAGTGGTCGACTGTCATTAAAATGACAAGCTGAGCATCAGGATTGTTGAAAACATCACCGTGAGGCCATGCGTGACTAACTTCCTTTAGGTTTGCCCTGTGTCTATTCCAACGCAAAATAACATTTAATCAGCGCGCATTTCTCTTCTGCTTCGCATCACAACAAGCCAAGGACCAACATGCAAAAAAAAAAAAAAAAAAAAAAAACCCAAAAAACGATAATCCTCAGTGGCCCATGTCCTCTTGTTCCCATGCACAGCCGATCATCACAGCTTGGGTGGACGGACGCCACAGGCTGTTATCCTGAAAGACAAAGGTCTGTCCATTAATCTCAAAAATTATAATCTGACATTTAGTACTCGTCAAATTATACAAAACTAATTACTGAAATTACTCCAAATAGTCTAATGAACATAGAGTTGCCTATATTAATTTCTGTTTCGGAGGGAGAAATACACACTAAAAAAAAGAAACTAACATTAAAATAGCCTAATGGAGAGTTAGGTCGTTATAATTAAAACAAGAAGAAGAAAAACATCTTTTGTCTTCTTTTCGAGATTTGATGCATATCAAAGCTTCAAAGCAGCCTTGTTTTGGACATTGCAAGGCTCCACCAAAAATGTAAATGAAGTTAAGAAAGAGTTGTTTGTTGAGCTCCTTTGAGCTTTAGGGGTTTTTGAGAGACTGGTGCTGCTAAGCCCTCGGGCTTATTGCGGTTTGGAACAAGCAAACACCGCTGTGAAGCACCGACATTAAACTATCATGGTTGTATTCGAATGATTATTATTCTATTTGGGCATTCAGATCGGAGAAATGCATTATCTTGATAAAATGCTGATTTGCAGATCAAAATCGTCTTAATCCATTTTGAGTCGGTAAACACGAACAACACAAGGACTTACTCAAGTGACATGTAGGCTATAAAGATCACAGTAAGAGGAACTTACAATGCAGTTAAATGTAAGAATAAGAATCATTTTAAAACAATGATTATTGTAAAAAATAATGCTCAATGTGATTATGTGTAATTATAAAAGACTGAAATAATTGCAGAAATGCTAATTATTTAAAGTGTCATAGCTGGATTTTAACACCAGTTAAAATAGGGTAAATAAATAAATAATAATAGTACTACTACAACAACTACTACTACTACTATCACTACTACTTCTTCCACTACCACCAATAATAATAATAATAATAATAACGTGATTATATGTTATTAACCTAGCCTACTTTATAAACCTCATTACCTCCGACCAGTGAAAATAAAGGTAGCCTGTTTATTTATCACAATATTGTCGTCTAACTAATTATTGAGAATACTATCAAAATTCTACAATAGCTGGAACCTTGCAATGTGATTGGCCGAGAGGCATTCCACTGAGCGTCACAACTTCACCATGAGGCACTTGGTAACTATAGCGACCCCTCAACGCAACAATATTAATCCACGTTTTGCTGGTTCTGACACATAGCCTAGACCTACCGTCAGATCGAACTCGTCATCACAAAAAAGAAGTTCCTACATTTATTATGTTTTTGTTTGTTTTTACAGACCGGCATCATAACTATAAGTTGTTTCCTTAATAACTGGGGGGATTATTTCAGTGCGATAGGCATCGATCTCGGTGTGTTTATGAGGAATATAATCCTGAAATAGAGCCATACAGGCGTCCTCCTTTCAAATTCGAGGAGACAAAAACAAACACGGTAAAACAAACCATGGTGGTGAGAGACTTCCCTCGCTGTAAGCCACGATAAGCGGGATATAGAATATTCCCTTGGTGTAAATATCCGACACTGTACAGACGGACAGGATTCTGATTGGACCCTTGTCCCGCCAATCAGCAATATTTTCATTTTCCCCTTCCACACGCAGCTGCATCATCGTGCAGAGTGACGCCCACTCCCAGCGGCTGTGCAGATATAGTAACAGTGCCTATGATTGCACCAATAAGACTGAACGTCGCTGTTTTGTCCATAAGAGGGAGTCAAGTTTCTTATATGCACCGTTTTCGCCCACTTCCACAACAGAACCACAGAGCACATTGACCGGAGAGTGGGGGGATATTGCTTGACAACGATTATTTTCTGCCATAGCGGCTGTGGAGGCTCATATCTGTGGTCGGATAGTCAGTCGGTCGGTCAGTTCGTCCCTTCAGCCTTCACCCACAACTTCGCCTCTTCGCCGCAGCCGAAGAACAAGAGGGTTCATGAGCACCAGGAAGCTCTTATTTTTTTCATACCTGGATTAACTCAAAGCCTACGATATATACTTTTTCTTTTATTCTCTTTTGTGACGGGAGAGACTTTTACTCGGTCAAAATGTTGTGGAAATTAGCCGACAACGTGAAATATGAAGATGACTGTGAGGTGAGTAACGACAGACAGGCTTGAAAAAAAGTGCCTTTTGAGTGACACTGAACGAAAGTTTGCAAATCAACGACAAGAATGGCAATGGGTTGATTTTTCTTTCATATGCTAACGATAATGATAAGATAAGATATAGGAGGATAAAATAGAAATTTTTAAACAGCCAGTAGAACAGGCGACAGCAGGGGGACAAAAGCTGCTAGTCCATTAAAGAAAAAAAAAAAGTTGAAAGGCGCCTTCAACGGAGACGCATTTTCAGAATAAATGTAGGCTATATTTCTATAACAAAAACAACAGCAATATACCCAATACTAATAATGAGAATAATTTTTACAGCCTATCAAAATTCATTTCTTTCCGAAAAGTTGCTAATAATGTATCATGCTGCTTAATCTGGGCCAGTACTAACACTCAAAACATAACCATATTTAAAAATTAAGATACCTTTATTTCTCACGCTAAAGAAGAATAGTAGAAAAAAGTATATTAATATTAAATTAAAGTATAAAGATATATATAAATTGATGCTCTTCCCTAAATTATTTTTTTCAGTGGACACCGTGCTAGTGAATGACAGGCACTTAGTTCCCTTGAGGGACAAATGAAATGTTAGCACTACCTGCCATATTGTTGTCATCTCTCTCAGCTGCCCTGTCTCTTCCGTCCCTCAGGAAAGGCATGACGGCAACAGCAATGGGAACCCTCGGCTGCCTCACCTGCCAGCGGTCAGTCAGCACCTCTACAGCCCGTCTCCCGCCCTCTCACACTCGGCCAGTTCGGACTTCCAGCCCCCGTATTTCCCGCCTCCCTACCAACCCATCTCCTACCCACAGTCCAGTGACCCCTACTCCCACCTCGGCGACCCCTTCAACATCAACTCCATACACCAGTCGCAGTCGTCGAACCAGCAGCAGCCGTGGCCCGGCCGACAGGGCCAGGATGGGCTCGGCGCTCATGCGAGGGGCGGACTGGCAAGTCAGATCCTGGGCCTGGAGGGAGGCTCATCCGGGGTGCGGAGGGAAGGGTTCCGCCGGCCGGAACTGCTACCCCCACACGCGCACAGCCTCGAATCCTCGGTTATTGGTGATAACATGGGGATGCACGACATGGGGCACGGGCTGGAGGATGTTCAAGTGAGTGGATTTGATTGAGGTGATCACTCGAAAAGGGAAAGTTATGTGGAAGTCACAAAAGCTGAGGAGTGCGTGTGTGTATATGTGTTAACAGTTGCAGACAGTATACATTTAGAAAAGCCATACAATCATATAATAAAAGTAAATGTATTAGCTTTGTTGCATGGTACATTATTTTAATTGCTTTAAAAATAATCAAAAGTCACTAAGTACTCATTAAACATCACTAAGTACTCATTTAACATTCAAATTCACAATAGAAATTCTATGAATTATATTTTTTTGTTTGTCTGTTTTGCATGAAAGAGGCAGAAGAGAAGAAGAGAAATTTGGATAGATTTGGAATATTAAAACTTCTAGCTTCACCATGCAAAAAATAATTTCAGTTTGCTATATCTATCTTTGTTCAATGGTGCATATTTGCTTATTGCTACTTCTTTTCTTTTTTATCAGCATGTAGATGACCACAGTATTATTATGGCAGATCAGACAGTCATCAAAAAAGGTGAGTTTACTCCATGTTTATGACTATTTGAAAAACGAGTGCAAAAGAGCAGCAGTTCTGTTAATCCGAAAGAAAAGAAAAAAAAGTTTTGGGAAATCCTGCCTGGGGTACATGTGCCTTTTGTACAGCCAAAGACAGATGCAGCAATTTAATTTTACTGTGAGGACTGTATTTTTTTTCACTCTCTTCATACTTGGAAATGTCATAACAATTACCTCTATAGTGGCATGTCAAGGCGATCAGGGCGAGAGTACAGCAAAGGAGGAGTCTTCTGTTTGTGCTCACACTGCTTACAGTGATAATCCTCATAGCCATGAGATGCACTTATCTAAGCTTGATGTGATCTTTAGCCTATTCTGTTGGTGAAGGTGCTTTGAATGGATGCCCAGTGGGAAAGAAGCGATCCTTTTCAAAAACGGCAGGCTATATCTGACATGACATGAAAATTGAGCAATCTCACAAGCTCTGTGTTGACTGTGAGAGAAGAGGAAAGCTTTGGATCATTTTTAGGCTGGATAAGCTCGCAATTGCAGCTCTTTTCAGATTACGTTAACAGGAAATTATGAGTTGATCTTGAAGCAGTGTTTGGCTCTGCAGAACCAGCTTTCGGTGGGGTGTGGCATTAGCCTTGCATGTGAAGGACAGTTTAGTAATTTGTTGGGACATGAACTGTTTTGAGGGAGAACTTATCCCTGCTGTTTTGTCATCAGGGCTCCATTAAACAGACTTTGAGTTAGAGAAAGATCAACTTCAGCAATTTTACTCTACTGCTTAGCTTTGAGTTTTCATTTGAAACATAGATAAATAGATAGATAGATAGATAGATAGATAGATAGATAGATAGATAGATAGATAGATAGATAGATAGATAGATAGGATTATGTGAAAAAGCCATACCAGTATGATATATAATCATATATAAAAAATAAGTTGTATGTTTCAGTTTAAAATGTAAACAGCAGTTACTCATGATCATACTTGCAGCAGGGAGGATTCATTTGCTGACATTTTTGTGATATTATATATTGTTTTGTTTTTGTAATTTTAAAGCATACTGGCAAAAGTATGACAACATTATGGTGCATACTTATGAGCAGAAAGCCATGTGCACAGCACAATAAACCGACCGGTCTGCATTTGTTACGGAAATCAGTGATGGCTCATTATATTGTTCCCATGCTCAAGGGCACGTTATGGGCAATCTAGGTTTTCCACTTGTAAACAATGGCATGTCATTCCCAACCATGTGCCCCAGAGGAGCCTTAAAGCACTCATGTGACTCTGTGATTTCTGTCTCAGTATTAGGACTACGAGGTGGCAGGAACCTTGATCGCTTACAGAGGACTTATTATCAGGGGGGCATTCTTGCGGGTGAGGATGAAGTTAGCAATGTTTTGTAGTGTTGCTGTACTGTTTTGTTTGTCCGATGACTGTCAGTGCTTTTGTGGGTGGTTTTAAAATTTGGAAACTGTGAACTAAATTTTGTCAAACCTTTGGGGCAGCAAAACATTAAAAAAAAACAAAAAAACACACACAACTTTTAGGTACTTGAGGAGAATCTGTGGCTTAGACGAGAGGCAGTGTGTATGTGTGTACCTGTTTGTGGATGGTGTTTGGCATGAGGGCATTTTAGCTATTTAATCCATCAGGCATCAAGTGTTTGGAAAACCACACAATATTTCAAAAGTCTTCAATGGCTGATTCTTGTATATTTTTTGTGTGACAGACACTGGTTTTCTCAGTTGTGCAGAACTGCATACACACTCTTCCTTGTGATTACGTACAAGAAAACACAGATTCCCTGTTGCACAGAGAGGATTATGCTGATTAGAGTTTATGCACATACACAGGAGAGCTGCATATATAAACAAATGCTATTCCAAAATCAGATCCTTTTTTTCCCTTTGTTTCTTTGTTTCTCTCTTTAGCTCACACACATATTTTTCTGCACCCCTACAGGTCCCGTGACTCTACCCAAAGGCAATGCGCTGGGTCTTCCCTTCCAGAAAGAGTCCCTACTGGGTATGGTATCAAACCCTACAGAGGTGTTCTGCTCCGTACCGGGCCGTCTTTCCTTGCTGAGCTCCACTTCCAAGTACAAGGTCACCGTGGCCGAGGTCCAGAGACGTCTGTCGCCCCCAGAGTGCCTCAACGCATCGCTCTTGGGAGGAGTTTTACGCAGGTCAGAGTCAGACTCTTTCAACTTCCTCTCTTGTTATTATTTGTCTTCGACCTAACAAAGAAATACTTAAGCACTGATTCCAAAAAAAAAAAAAAAAATCAAGGGTAAATAAGATGAGCATAATTCATTTTGTTGGTTTTTATCAAGAGTTTTGTTTTCTGTGAGCTGTTGATGAGGTTGTGTGATTGTCTCAGCTATAAAAGATCATTAAGCTGAGGAGTTGTAGCTCTAGTGATCTGTAGACTAAAGCTCGGCAGCCCATGGGAAAGCGTTTTCTAAAAGCACAGCTTTGGCTCAGTTGCTCTGGCTCATCAGTTTTTTTTTTTTTCTTTTTTGTCTAAGGTTTGTGACTTTCTTTGTGTGGTCTGCAATTTTGGTTCTCTGCTTCCTCTGGGGATAGGTTACATCAACACAGTTAGTACCAATCTAAAGACTCTGTGGGTGTGTGTATTTGTGTGTTTGTCAGGCACTGCAGCATGGCTAGGTTTTCTCTGTGGCGGAGGCAGTTGACCTTATGGCACATATGTTAGTGAGGCAGTCTGTTGAGGGACTGTGAGGTTACAGTATGTCCTGACCGGAGCAGTTTGTGCTTGGAGTGCACGTTTGCCACTTCCCATGTGTCTGTGTTAATGCTGACATGTACACACACACACCCACGCACACACACACACACACATATATACATACACAATCACAGACATTTTTAAGTAGGTCATATAGCAATAGGAGCAGGATCGTTATCTGAGGGACGAGGGAGGGGGGAGAAGGGGATGAAAGAGTGGGGGGCACACATACACACATGCCTCCCTAAAGATGCTCCCTCTCTCACCCACCATGGAGAGGGAGAGCTTGCCTTGCCAGTCATGCGGAAAACTGAATTGGCCATGGCAAGTGCAGAGTTTAAGTGTTTGTGCAAACACGTGTATGAGTGATTTCTCTGCTATGCTTTTTGAGCGGAAGCATCAATTGTGTCAGTGTTTTTTAGGTCATGAGAGCCTGTTTGTGTGTGACTTTATAAAACATTTTTTTTTTATCAGTAGTCAAGGATGACACCTTTCATGGGAGTGAGACAAGTTATTTCTACTGTATGGGTTGCAGTCTGTGGATTTTAGTGAAAGTACAATAATCAAACCAATCTATTCTGTTTGTTCAAAGTCATTTGTTCCGACAAATTTAAACACATTATGGGAGAAAAAATAAATGAAATCTTGCGTAATCTGTGACATCATACACTCAATCTGTATTTTTTTGTGTTGTCCTTCTGCAGAGCCAAGTCAAAAAATGGAGGCCGCTCTCTGAGAGAAAAGTTGGATAAAATTGGGCTCAACCTGCCAGCAGGAAGGAGGAAGGCCGCCAATGTCACTCTACTTACCTCACTAGTAGAAGGTATGACATGTCACTCAGTAGTTCACAGCACCTCAAGTGTAATTGCTGTTTGTACTGGCTGGAATGTTGCTCGAATAGTACAAGAACGTGGGAACGTTATTGTCTTCCACCGAGTGCTTGTGTTTTAAGTACTGCACGTCTTATGGCATTCTCCAAACAACAGTCATTGTTGAAATATTCCCTTATATAAAGACAGTATGAATGGCTCAAAGTTTTTGTTCTTAACGAACTTGGACGAAATTCTCACGGCGATTCTGTCCATTTAGCCAAAATCAGAGTGACCGAGCTGATGTGTAACGCAAGCTGGCTCTCCCCATGTCTTGAGCTATCGACAAAGATCTGAGATAATCCTTTGCAACAGAGTCGCTCACAAAAACATCTCAGCACCAATTCTATATATGTTCCGATTATATTACGCTCTAAAAACACAACCGAGCTTCAACACTGTGCAAATTACTGCGGGCTGTGCGATCGATATATTTTGACCACTTTGACTGCTAAAACATCATCGTCAGTCAAACCTTAGCCGGACAGTGACGCTTCACCGCGATCACGGTATCACTTCGATCACATCTACCTGCCGCGGGCTAATGTAGAATATTTTTCCCTCTCTTGCTCCCTACATGACTAATTTTTTTTTATAAATGGGCTGATGATTGTGTGCAGGAGAATGACTGGAGGCCTGTGTTATTTAGAGACCTTCAAAGCTGAATTAAGCCTTGTTATCTTGTGTTCAGCTTGCCAGAAGGGCCAGCTGACCTTAAAGCTTGTGCTTCTGAATAGCTGCCCGCATCCTCAAGTGATGTGCGTGCCTATCAATAAGTGGTGCTGTTGGTGCTGTGGGCACTCTGCGCTAACATTTATCCACATAAGCCCATTATGACCGTGCAAGTCAAACCACCCTCAAGACGGAAATATATTCATCTCACTAGTACTTCTTCCCCCGAGCAAGAAGACTGAGCACAGCTGATTATTTTGTAGTTCAGATGCTTCACTTCATGTGCCTTGATGCTCGGGTATATCAGGTCCAAAACAGACCACTAGTGTAATGCTGTAAATTGATAAATTGTGGAGGCTGACCAACTTACCACTTGATCTTTGCCCAGTGTGTGAAATCACATGTTGTGATAGTGTCTGTGTAAATAATAAGAATCTTTATTTATTCGTACAAGTCTTGGTTCGAGACCAAGAGCCAATTTCACTTCATCACCAGTGTTGTCATAGTCTTTGGTTCACAGACGACTTTCTCTCACATCAGTGCTTTATTCCTCTTCTTTTAGGTGAAGCTGTTCATTTAGCGAGAGACTTTGGTTACGTGTGTGAGACAGAGTTCCCTGCGAAGGCAATTGCGGAATACCTTGGCAGGCCGCACGTAGAACGCAACGAGGTTAACTCTCGCAAGAACATGCTCCTCGCTGCCAAGTAAGAATCTCTTCTTTATGCATGCCTCTACTTTGCATAGAATTGCATGGATTACAGGAATTTTTTGCTCATTGACTTATCTGCAGTGTTATCCACGGAATTTGTTCTCAGGCCACAATGAATCAGTAGGTGTAGTTAATCTAAGTATTTTTCTCTGCCCTCCTAAATCAGTCTGTTTTTTTTTTTTTTATTGTCCTACCTTCAGGCAAATCTGCAAGGAGTTCACTGACCTGCTCACTCAGGATCGCTCACCTCTGGGAAACTCTCGGCCGGCGCCCATCCTGGAGCCTGGAATCCAAGGCTGCCTGACCCACTTCAGCCTCATCACTCATGGCTTTGGCTCTCCAGCCATCTGTGCCGCCATGACCTCGCTTCAGAACTACCTGAACGAGGCGCTCAAACAAGTGGACAAGATGTACCTGAGCTCTGGTAGCGACACCCAGGGATCCTCAGACAGTGGAAACAAATCTACCGACAAAATGGACAAGCACAGGAAATGAGAGCTCAAAGGAGAATCTCTATGAACTTGAGAGCACCCCCCCACCCCGAGTCCCTTAATCTTGCTGTCCTGTCTGCCCTTTTTGGACCTTTTCAGAATCAATATTTAGTATTGTCATTTCGAGAGCTGAATTTGCGCGTGAGTGTATGTGTGCTCGCGCTGTTAAATTTATATAAGATTTTTTAGAAGTTGAGGATTTCTAAAACCTTGTCACAACTGGGACTGCCAATCAGTCCGTTTTGGCACCTACGTATAAACGCCCACGGACCGGTCCTAACGGGAGCAGCCCCTGTGAATACACACCATATCATAGCACCCACTATGCAGCCCTATACAGTTGCCAATGTGCCGATGTTACAACCATGGGACCTGCACTCTGTTGACAAGAAGACGAAGAGAACAAAGTGCATACTGTTTTTTTTTTTTTTTTCTCCCTAGAGGACATCATTTCAAGATGAGTCGCTGTGGCTGTGAATTCCTCCCAGCTTCCCCCCTTCTGCTCCGTCTGGAGGCAAATCCACTGATTTCCTGTGTCTCAATGGACTTGCAAAGGACAATTTTTATATATGAGAAAGAGAGAGAAGAAAATCCACTTCATTTTCTTTACTTTTTTTGTGTGCTTGATTTGTACAACCACTTTAAAATGGCTACAGTGTTATTGTGCTTTGTTCATGAGAGATGATTTGAATCTTATGTAGGCCTGAATGAGAAAAGACAATTTTTTGTGTTCGGTCAAAAACCAGAGACTTTAAAGTCGGTATAATAGAAGCCTCTTCAGTGTTCATGTGGATTACAGACATAGCAATGCTTCCATTGTAAGTCTTTATTTTATACCTGGCAGTAAGAACATGTTATTTTCGTGACTATGTTAGGTATTCAACATCCTTAGTATTTAAAAACCCCAAGTTAACACCAATCTACCAACCAGTTCAGTCCTGCCAGAGTGTATGCATGTTGTGAGAATGTGTGTAAATGTACATATTTCTTTCTTTAAAAAAAATGTTTTTAATTAGACATTAAATTCCAAACATAGAATTTTATCCAGTGTCTTGTTCTGGATGTAAATATTTTCTAATTTATGTTGTAATTTAATGGGCTTGTGTAAATAATGGTATCATTCTGGTGTATGGTTTAACTTTTTATGATGATGTGTTAAACTTTTATAAATGGGTTAGTTTTTTATTGAGTAGAGGTTAGGAAGTGGGCATGATATACTTTTTTTGAAGATATGTTAAAAAAAACAAACAAAAAAAACAAAAAAAAACTGTTTTAAAGTTTCAGGAAAAATAAAAAATAAAATGAAAGACTCAAGTCTGATTTAGTGAGTCAGTGATGTTGCCTAGGCCACACACACACACACACACACACACACACACACACAAACACATATTTTGCTAATGGATAGCACTATTGTTCTGTAGCCCTCTCCTCAGCAGTATTTCACAGACGATGGTTAAGTCATGTGTTGGAAAATTGTCCTATTAATAAACAGCAAAGAAAAATCCCCAAACTAATGGGAACAGTAGCCATCATTATCTGCTCTCACTTAGCTTCACAAATAGACTGTGTGGCTCAGCGAAGGCATAGACCTCAAGAGCACATCATGTGATGAACAAACATAGCTGAGAGCAGACAAATGGCTTGTTTATGTTTAAACTTAGAAAACTATTGACACATACTGAATAGTTTGCACTAAAAGCCCCCGTCCTTCTTGAGCTTTCTGTTCCCTGACATTCCCTTTTCCACCGCCTGTGTTTGGAGCAGGTGTCGATCTGCTTTTGATTTCAAGGTGTATTCCTCCTGTGGAAATGCGGTGCTACGAGTTTCACACTGTGGATGATGATTCCTTTGATGTCTGTGAGAAAACGAAGCAATGCAAAACTGCAGATGGGATTTGCATGTGCAGCACAAGCTTGCTTAATCATGACTTGCCTTGCCTGTCCCTGCTGATTCATGCGGTCTGTCTGTTTACGTGTTTTAAGTGTCTGAGCCATAGTAACACCGAACCAGTGCTGACTGAAACAGCGGACGTATTGTTGGATTTACGAAAATAAAAAGTACAGCACAACAATATATTGTGTCAACACTTCTCCTCTTATGTGCTGCATTAACCATATGTCTTGCTTTGGAAGTCAGTGGGTGAAACCAGTGTTTCACAAAGGCCAGACGACATGTTACAGAGGCAGCAGCAGCAGCAGCAGTAGGAGCAGCAGCAGCAGCAGCAGCAGCAGCAGCAGCAGCAGTGTGCCATACCTAGCAGTTAAACAAGTATCAGCCTCTCCCCTCAGAACCTGTTTAACCAGACCTGTCAACCCGGTGGATCACTGCCCTCGCAGCGGTTGACTTTAACTGCCTTCAGTTACTCGTGTTAGCTTGTACGCTTGGCCTTGAGAGAGTAGATAATGGGAGGAGGAGGAGGGGGAGGAGGTGGTGGCAGAAAAAGAGAAGAAGTTATTGCTGGAGAAAGAGGAGGATTTCGAAAGCCTTTGATGACCAGTCGAACACAGTAGAGGCAACACCTCCCTGTGTCTGAGGCTTTGATTGGAGGTTATTCACCCTGCGCCCCCTCTCTCTCAATCTCTCCCTCAGTTTCTCTTTTATGCTGTCGCTCTGTCAGTTGTGTCACATCACAGGGCTTGTTTTGGCAGCCGTGAGCTATTAAACACACACATTCACTTTAGTCACCTTTAATTGTCAGAGTAGGAGATCTTCTCAGAGCAGGTTTGCAGAGCTAGAGTTCGTCAGAGGATTATCAGAGGGGTCCAATCTAAAATTGGATGCACCTGATTTTATGAACTCTCCCCTTTATGAAGGTAAACCATTTATACAAAGTACAATTCAAAATATAAAGGTGAAAAAACATGAATACCATTGACATTTAAACAGCCATAGCCTACCATCATGAAATTATCACTTTTTCAATCAGACCACAATGCACCTGTTTAATGTGTCATTCCCTGTCATAGGTTTTCCAAAACACAGGCAACATGGTAACTGGTCAAACATTTCTGTCTCAACTGTGAGACTGTGTGAGTAATTCACCTCTGACACACCTAATAAAGCTGGGAAAAGAAGGCGAGCAGAGACTTGTTGAACTTACCTGCTACCTCCACTTCTTCTTTTATGGAAAAAAAAAAAAGGAAAACTCATACAGGCCTACGTCTTTTATTTTCAGAGATTATATTTGACGTACTAATATAATCTTTTCATCTCATTAGGATGCCCAGGGCTACTTGTCAACTCCAGATTCACTGAACTGTAGTCGTATTCCATGCCAGCTCTGACTGACTGACCTTTCTATGTAGGTCACGGCAAGTCACATGATAAAGCTGTCAGGAAGGAGGAAAAATGTGCCAAAAAGGAAAAAACTTGATGCTACATTTTACTTTTTAAAATCTCAATAAATGTAATTGGATCGTTTCTTTTTTTTGTAGCTTTTTTTAATGTCTTTTAGTGCTAAAATGACAGTTTAGAGTGACTTTCATTTATGTATGTCCCTTACACATTCAGAGAAAGAGTTGTCAGTTTCTTACAATAATCTAAACATTGCGTTGACTCTTATGCACCCCTTACTGTTACAAATTTCACAGCGTTTTAACCAACAACTTCCCAGATACTTTAGCACTTTGCTTTTACCCCTTTCCACTTAGTCCAACCACTTCCCTTCAACAACTGCCTTTGAAATCTGTTGCACATTAAGGCTCATTTGCAGTCAGACTAATCGCTTGCTTGCAGTTCCCAACCACTGAAACCACTTTATGAGTTAAACCATAGTCTTAATATCCCATATCACAAGCAACAAGTCATCCCGACGACAGTAGATTCTCATGCGTAAATCAGGAGTCAAGGTCTAGTTCAGTAAACACAGGAAGCAGATGATCATTTGAATAGATAATGTGTGTCTCTCATTTGCAGAGAAAAGGAGTAATCAGGTCTTCAGATGATTAAGGCACCTCTTAGAAATAAGATCAAATGATGAAGAGATAGAATGACTGAAAAGAGTAAAAACAAAGACGTGACAGCAACATTATTGGTGCAAACCAATAAAAGCTTCAGCATGGACGGCGTCTTCATCAGTGCTGTACTGTAATGTCCTGCTCAAGAAGAGATGCGTTGACATAAAGCAGAGAAGTAAAATGAAGTAGAATCACTCTCTTCAGAGGAATTCATTTTGAGCAGGAAATTGGACCATAGTACTTACAGGGAAAATTGCTCATTTCTAACTAAAAACAAACCCCGTATTTGCTTTTAATTAATTTTTTCTGCACACATGCCGGCCATTGTCAGAATTTACTTGTTCATCAGCACGTTAATGAATCATGGACTGCTCCTCCCTGACGGGTGAAAAAAAAAAGTGGACGGTGACTCAATTTATATTGGAAGAGACATTAGATTACCTTTCTAGCCAGCAGTAAAACTTTATTTATACATTACTTATTACAATTTAGTCAAAAAGTCAAAGATCTACAATTAGCTAACAAACAGGGAAACTGGTTTCTGGAAGGAGAATGTTTTTTTATTTGATTTCAGCAAGAAAAATGAAAATGGGGTCCGTTTCTTGTTTTACTTGTCATTATATGATGATTTCAGGGCTACATCAGTTGATGATCCTTCAGGGTGGAAGATTATAAAAGAGTAAAATAGAGTTGCATGTGAGGCAGTGGGCTTTTTGTATCAGATTTTATCTGTCAAGCTTGGGACACAAGACAAAGTTTTTTGTTTTCAATGTAATGTTATATGTAAGAAGTTATGTCCTGCTTTCCTCACTGAAACACTAGCATCCAGTGTGTTCATGTGGCCGGGGCGCTTTTATGTAGATGATGCAATAAAACATACAGTGACTAACCAACTATACAGCATTTTTCAAAACAGAAGTTACAAAGTCCTTTCAGGAAGAAGAAAATGGGAAAGAGGGAATTAAAAGAGACAGCCAATATAAACAAATGGGCTTTGAGAGGCTTTTCAAAGATGTGTGCAAATTTTGCCTCTCTGGGATTTGTCCGTCTCACCTATAGGCCAACAGTTGGTGTTAAATGTACAACAACGAAATGGCCAAAGAGGAAGACATGCATTTTTTAAAAGTGGATAATGTGATTAATGTCCTACATGTCACTGCTTTACATTTCTGGATTGATATTACTTCTAGTGTTTACCTGTTGTTTTGGAAAACCTTTGAGTTGTGTCTACTCCCAGCGTGACTCGCTCCTGCCTGGCATTAAACAAACACACCTGGAGTTACAGTGAGTATACTCTGCTGGTATTTGCCTGCTGTGCCGTATGCAACAGCAAGTCAGAGAACATGTGATTTTGCCCAGAGGATACACTGCTGGTCTTACATGTGTTCACTGTGAAACGGTTGTTCTAGCATCCTGACAACCTTTCTTTTTTATCCCTGTGCAATTCAGTGATGCTCCCCAAAGTGGTCACCATCTTTTGTTTAGAAGAAAACCTTTTAGAGACCATAGAAAAGAAGTTAGAACAAACTCAAATGGAAAATCCTCCTGATTGTTCGATAACAGGCCACTTAGGCCAATAATTGCTGCCATTACAAAAGTAGCATAGTACAATAATTAGTAATACATCTGGTGACAGCATTTGAAAGTAGAATAACTGAGTCCACTTTGGTGCAGACAACTGCATCAGTGAAGTTGAATAAGACAAAACTGTTTCATTCATAAAATCAGTGGAATCGTTTAATGACTTTAAAAAGATCAACACTAATCAGAGCTGAGAGTTTTTCTCATCTCTGAGTGTGTGTGTGTGTGTGTAAATGTGTGTGTGTGTGTGTGTGTGTGTGTGTGTGGAGTGTTGGGCTTAGGGAGGGGTTAGCTGTGAGGGGGACGTAGTTCAATAATGAGAGCATTAAGCAACTATGGTAGGGGGTGAGCTGAGTGTGCGTGCGTGTATGTATGTGTGTGGAGGAGGAGCCTGGATAGAGGGGGTGGGGTGGGTGTGTGTGTGTGTGTGTGTGTGTGTGTGTTGGGGGGGGGGGGCTGCAGCCTAATCCCTGAGGAAAATGTGGAAGAAATTAATCTAAATTACAAGGATGAGGCTAGTCTGGAGTCTGGGTCTGGAAGGTCTACAGAGGGAAGGGAAGGAGGTTGAGAGGGGGGGAGACAGAGGGGAAACATCTATTACTCCTGTCCTTCGCTGCATTTCAGTCGCTATTTTCTTTTTCTTTTTTCTTCTCTTTTTTCCTTATCCTGTGGGAATGAGGTGGCCTGTCCTCCTTCCTCTTTGGCTTGCCACCCAGACACCCCTCCTTCCCTTGCTCACGCATAGGCCTCTTACCAATTAGTCAGCAGTGTAGCCACTGCCGGTGCGGACAGGACTATGGGGACCCCTCAATCCCTGCTCTCCTCCCTGTGCTCTCGTCTCACAGACAACAGATGTCTTGGTTTCTCAGGGAACATGCTGCTCTTCGCTGGCCTTTTGCAGCCTCTGCTACAAAATAAAGATCCTTCCCGTTCTCGACAAACCTGCCACATCCCAGAACTCTTAGCTAACTGGAAAAGGATTAGCCGTTGACGAGGCCTAGATACGCTCCAACACACAAACACACACACTCATACATACACACACACGCACACACACACACACACAAACAAACTCATTCACATAAAAACACACTACAACACTAGTTAGAGCTCCTTCTTCTTTCTTATTTACCCTGACACAAAAACAGATAAATTACACAGGATGGTTGCCGCCGCTCATCTATCTAATGAAAAGCATCTGGCGTCTCCCCTGCTAACCAACATACAAGCAAGTCGTGTTCACCTAGGCCTGAGTGCAGTAATGGGAACAAGCTGTTTGGTCAACAAACAGGCCTGTAAACACGAAATGTACTGTGTTTTACACACAGTGCTTTTTACTGGTTTACCAGAGTCAGAAATCCTGAGTATAGGGGTCCAACAAAACCAGATTACACACAGTACGTGGTACCGCTGGTCACTGAGGTGTTTGCTTCTCAAAAGGTTTCACACATTTACAGTTATTAAAGTCTGTCATAGATCAATAGAAAACAGATAACTCTTGAAAAGTAACATTTGTTGCTCATTGTTGTTACTGTTAATGGGATTATGGATTAGCAGGGATTATTGATCTGTCTGTGTCTCACTGTTCATCAGTTCTTGGTCTCATCGTTGGCCCACACATGGCTGATTCCCAAGCCCAGTGAATGGAGCCTGTGACTGCATGGCTGAAGAAGAGGTTAATGCCACATTACTGGCCACGTCACACTGGTGAAACATTAAAAAGAGTTTCTCAGAAAAACCACCTGCTGCCATTATAGTGCTGTTCTCACAACACATGATGAGATGACACCTGAATGTTAATTCATATCAATGAAATGCTTAAGTAAGTAGTGGAGAAAGCTTCTGTCTAAACATAAAGTTTTTAAGATCAACTTTTGGTTGGAAATCGCTCTCACTGTTTGGCTTCCCTCAGGAGATTCAGCAGAGGCGGTAAACCACTCAGATTCTAGCACATTACGACTCCTGATCAATTCATTTAGTAGATGACAGCCTTAACATCAGACAGACTCATTAATTATCTGTCATTTGCTGTGTGAAACAGCGCCTCTGCTCTTTATTTCCTGAAGCTTAGTTTTGCTGTTCATAAAAAGTGTATTCATTTTTTATGATGTTAGCGTTGGAGATCTTTGTTTGGTCCACATTTGCTATAAAATAACGCCTTAATATAATGTAAGTAAAAGAAAAACTCACCAGCTTCTCACTTTTTTTATTTTCCTTGAATATTGTGTACAAATTACAACTGTTTGGGAAGCACAATAGCAATCACATGACTAGGCTGTCCTGGCGCCAAAGTCGGCGCGCACATTGCACCGCTTCAGTCATGCCCTGTACATCAATCCCCCCATTAACATCTCATTCTACACAGAGCTCGTGGTGCATCATCACCTATAGTACGTTATCAGATGGACAGTCTTATATGTGGCTGTGCTGACACCTTGAAATTGCACACATTAACCTTAGCGAAAACTCCAGAGTGTACGGACGTGCTGCTGGTCATAAGGTGCCGGCTGTGGAAGTAGTGTGAATGTGATTCATTCGTTGCATCATTAAGAGGCACCATTCAATTGTTTTCTGGATCACATGACAGTGTTTGTTGTTTTCAGTACACAAAACATATTCCATTTTTTTCTGGTGACAACATGGTTTTCGACTCTCCATCTGGGAACATTTGCTAATCCCCATCCAATATGATGACGAAGACTTTGTATCACCTTGAAATGATAATAAGAAGAACTGGTCATAACCTACGTTTGTTTTTTTTGTTTTTTTTCCAATCAGCTGAATTTGACAAACACACAGTTAGCAGTTAAGATGAAAGATGCTTAGATGCTGCATAAAGCCGAGGGGAAATGTGTCTGTGTCTGATCAGTCATTTCATCCATTATTTATATAAAAACATGGATTAGTGCAGCTTGAATCGTTATAATAATACAATGTGCCTCACAAAACATGGAAAATATACAAAGACACAGACAAGAAAAATAAAAGAAAGATCTTAAAAACAGTTAAAAAAAAACAATATACAAGTAGTTAAAGATGCAGTGAGAGATTCTATAGGTCGTACCAACTTGGAAAAAGTTTTCTTTTGAAATCAATGCGGAGGCAGTTCCACATTTGGGGCCTTTCCAAATATTGACTAAATGCAGCATAACTGTAAGCCTTTCTATTTTAGATTATCAAGTCAGCTGAAAGCAGTGATCTATTAGGGTCATTAAATGTGAGTAGGTCATGGTTGTAATCTGGAGGAAGATCATTAAGCAATTAGGATACAATGAGAAGGACCTTGAAATCAATTCCGTTGCTCAGAGGCAGCCAATTTTAATTTATGAGTGATCTATGATCTGTCACAATAATAACATCTCTGGACAGTGAATACCTTGAAATTGCACATGCTGACCTCTGTCAAGGCTCAGCAGCTTATGATTCTTCGCAGAGGTCACTCAACAATCAAAGACCCCCACCGACAACTCCAGTCTTACTGTCTTTAGCTGTTCATGATGTGGGGTAACATTTAAAAGCTGGAGAGTGGGAGTCGTTACAACCAGGGAGACGGGGCGTTGAGCGTACATGTGCATGTGTTTGTGTGTTGTCCTCACTTCAGAGCAGGAATGCCCATAGGCAGGCACCAGCCTTTATGGTTCAGCTAAAGGTAAAGCTCATTACTTCGGCTGACAGTCCCTACCCAGCTGCATGGTTTAAGCTCTGGCCTGAGGCACTTTGACTTTCCACTAATAAAGATAGCAGAGCAGAAGAGTAACATGTAAAAATGAGGGATTCTGCAGAGAAAGGGGGACAGGATGAAGCAAGAAGAATTAAAAAAAAAAACACAAGTTAAAAACAAGTAAAGACGAAATGAAAGGCAGGAAGGCTGAGAGAGGGGAATAGACTTAACAATTGAAAACTGTTCCTTTTGTAAAAAAAAAAAAAAAAAAAAATTCTTCAAAACTCACACACAACTATTCAAGCTTGAAGAAAACATGTCTTTGGTAAGGTGCGTTTTAGAGGTAGGAAATAACCAAATGAAAAGATACATATCTGCCAGAGCGAGAGAAAATAGTAAACATGTGAAGCCAAAGCTGCTTTGAATGGATTTCTTTGACAGCAAATGCTTCCAGTATGGAGTGAATCATTGTAAAACCACATTCATTTCCTGCCTGTGTTTATCCAAAGAGGGATGAGATACAAAGCTGTCCAGACTTGTTTGCAGCGTGCAGGATAGTGAACAGAAAGCGAGATGCGCTCATCTCAGACGGGGAAAGGCCATACTTAGGGAACTTGCTGTAACACTTCTATGAATAGTAGTTTGACAGCCTCATGGCTACTGGATAAGAAATTAAAGGCTGTTAAAAAAAAAAAAATCCAGGCTTTATCTTTTAGAATTTTCAAATTTCATTAATAGCCAAAATTTAAAAAATACAAACAAAGGATTGTTCTAATGCATTTTTTTCCACTTCCTAATTGTGAATGAATGATTTAATCAAAGACTCTGAGTCGTTTTTCATCTTCTCTTTCTTCCCTCTGCTTATTCCTTCCTTCCCAGCAATTTATCCAGCCCATGTTTGGCATATGGCAGCCACAGACTTGCATGCCTCAATTATGTTGGATGCTATTGTGTTAAGAGGGAGGGCGAGAAAGGGAGTGATGATGTTTACAGTACCTTCCCATGGCATCCGGCCACAACGCTGCTTTTTCTCTTTTTTTTGCATAAAGAGGGAAGGTGGTGATGAAAGGTGTCAGTGTCCACTGTCAGATTGGCGCAGCTCCTCTTTAAACAACTGAAGGAGAGAAAGACAGAGACAGGAAGAAAGTGAAACGGCCAAGCTTTTTTTCTGCTGTGGTTTTTTAGAATTTCACTTTCTGATATTAGTCTGTGTGTGTGAAAAGGGAAAAAATGAATAAATAATTAGACATCTATCTCAAATCTGTAGATGAAGGAAGAGAGGAATCTGCTCATATCTGAATCTGGAGATGAATCACAGTGATATCTCCAGGCTGTATTTGTGTAAAGTGTACAGTATGTGTGCGTCTGTTACATCAGGTAAACACACAGTTGAAATCAACTCAAATGTTTGAAGTAGCCGAGCTGGTTGTTTTATATGTTTGAACAATGTTAGAAATGAACAAATCTGCTCATAACAAACACAATTATCCAAAAAGCACAACAAGCAATCAGTTCTTTATTCTGCTTGGTTATGGATGTAGTGCTCCTGTGTTAATGTACGGTAGCCATGTGTGTGTGTGTGTGTGTGTGTGTGTTTGTGTGTGTGTGTGTGTGTGTACACTAACATGCACCTGCTTATCCAGGGTATAAAAAAAAAAAAAAAAAAAAAAGAGAAGAAGCTAAATTTGCGTGACTGCCACAGACAACGGTTTTGCTGATGTAACCACTGCTGGATAAACGAAAGAAAAAAAAAAAAACGCACAAGGGAGAAGGAGAGTGAGAGAGATCCCAGATGTCAGTGATATGAGGGCGATAAAGCTCATATCTCAGCACGTTTACACTCAGAGAACTGCTGCTGTGTACTATCTGATTGTTTGGTGAGAAGCAGAGGTGTCACTCTTAGCGAGGCTCTCACTTAGAACCCTTCAGACTGGCAGATCGCTCCCAAATCTTTTTGGCCAAATCAATATGTACAGGTCACGGCTTTCATACACTTTCATGATATGCGCCATGGGTGTCGCACCTGGGATGATATGAAACCCCCAGTCATATTTTTTTCCAACATGGATCTCTTGTTTGCATTAACAGGAAGTAGCTCTTCCAAAGCAGAAAAAGACAAATAGGATGTTGGTGACATATTTCATCATTCTTATTTAAGCATGGACCTGTCGGAGTGTTGGTGAAATGCATTTTGAGATCGCAGGAGTTCATGAAACGCTGCTATCTGCACCATGTAGACCTGGTCTGACAGCACCTGTTTTGGGTGTGTATGTGTGTGTATGAGACATGACCTTCACAGTATATCGTACATTCACATCTTGAATGACATTTTTTTTTTTTTTTTTTTTTTTTTCAAACGCAATATGCTGAGCTACGATAGAGTTGTGGCACATAAATCAGGGCCTATTTATTTTATTCCCCACAGCAATAACATACAGACCAACCAAGAGGACAGATTAATAATGTGTGGTGTGTATGTGTCTGTCTTCATCTGTGCACGCATGAGTGAGTATGAATAAGAGCCTGAGTGTATAATTACACAAGATTGTGTGAGTGTGTAAGTCTGAATGTATGCATGTGAGTGAGTACGCTTATGAGTACGTGTGTGTGTGTGTGTGTGTGTGTGTGTTTAGTGCTTTGTCCAAACAGACAGACAGAAGTCTCCAGCAGGGAGAAAAATGTGCAGCTTGAAAATATCATTCTTGTTCTGACATGTCTCATCATTTTTTTGCTCCACACCAACCGCCTCACTTAAAGCACAGCTGTCTGCCTGACAGTAGCAGAAACTTCACGCCACCAGCTGATCAAAAAAAAACTTGAAAGATCGAGAAACGTTCCTTACAACATGATACAATCTTAATGCTGCTGTTTTTAATTTACTCCCACTTATGTTGAGTCAAAATCATTAATTATTCAAACGATGCTGAAAGCTTTATTTGAACAAAAATGCAAAATAAGGCAAAATGGATAATTGTGATTTAAAAAAATATGACAACAAAGGTTTATGCATGTGTGAAAGTAATAGCAATGAATATAACTCAAAGGAAAGAGACTGTTACCAGTCGTTGTTTTTCTGTTTTGAAAAACTTTTTTTTCCCTCACTTTGGCTGGTGCCAAGTCAAAATAAGTCAACAGATATACTTAGAAAGAAGCAAAATCCGTCAGTATCTGCTGATTTATTGCAGACGAAGGTAAATGTCCAAAGGGAAATAGGTAAATTAGCTCTCCAGAGAAGCTGAGCTTACAACATAAATCCATTTCCTCTGTTCACAGGTCATCGGTGCCGTAAGCTATACAACACAGTCCTCCTCTTCCCCTGTCCCGTCCTTTCTCCTTACATTACCTCTGAGGGGGGAACATATTCTTAACTGTCTAATCTCCATCTGATTCCAATTTCCTCCAACTGTCCCCTTGAAAGCAGTTTCCTTAAAGAATTTGATCTGTATCCCTGTAGAAAATCTTGTGCGTGGTCTTTACCTCTTTATTCTGATGCTTCATTTAAAGTGTGAGAGGTCAAATCTGAGGTGATATTATGGTGTTAAAACAATGATGTTAATAGCATAAGACTTGCATGTGCACTTGCAGTCGATAGGTATTAAAGTCTTGCTTGAGGACACTCGGGCACGGAGGATCTTATCGTGGAGCCTGTGGGCCTGCATCCTAAAGAAAGGAGGTCTAAGTTCTCCTCACTGTAGTGCCCTTCTCTTGCTAAAACAATGGCGCATTTAAGTCTGCCGCCTCGCCACACACATGTCCTTGCTGACCTGTGATCAGATCCTACCAGTACTTTCAAACATCCAATACGGTTAACAACTTTCCCGGTTTCTCCCACTGGCTCAGCTTTGAGTCCTGCCAGCCCTCCTCCTCTGTGTAATTATTGTTCTGGGGAGATGGGATGATAAAGACGTTGGTTCACCCATGGGCGAGGCTCAGGACAACCTTGTTTGTGAGGCTAGATGTCCTTACAGCGGGATCCCCTAAAAAAATTATACAGAAGGACGACTATACTCCCACATCATGATATTTTGGTGATGCCACTGTCACTGTAGAATTTAACTCATTGACCTGTTTTAGCATGGCTATAACTCAAGACTGACCTGTCACACATTCAGTTCCTCTCAGCATTTTGCAATGGAGCGGGCTTTCATAGACCACAAAATATAAATTTGTATGGTGATACTGTAAAGGAGAAAATTAGCCTTTCTGCAGCTTGCTACATTTTGCGGTCACATCGGTGTAGGATTAAACACAAAGCAACCCTGAGAGGCCAGTCAGAGTTCCTGTGGTCTCCTATTGGCCACGTGGCCCCAACTTGCCTCTTTGAGAAGATGCACATCTACAATGGCGGTTAGGATACAAAATGCAAAAACAAAGTCACAGTGTATATTGTTCTTGCCTGTATATTGTCATGTGTTTTTCGGTAAAATGTGATCCTGTGTCACTGATATGCTTATGTGTTATCAGTTTTTTTTTGGGGTGTATGTCTGCCCACACTGCAAATCAGTTTCCCTCAGCAATTATAAAGTAAAACAATCACACATGGATGAACATGTCATACTGTTAAAATGACGTGCAGAAGCATATCACTGAATATATGACACATTCACATTGTGTAACAGCAAAGTACGGCTATCCTATTCAACAGACACTGAAATGCATCAAAGAATGAAACATGTTTCATACCTTTATGTATTTATTTATTCACAGTTTTTTTTTTTGATTGGAGAACTGGAAAACACGTTTTTGCTTTCCAGTAAATCCTCATGTAACAAAAAGCATAATGTGAAATTAAATGGTGTCATGTGGCTGCTGTTATCACCAACTCACGCTCATGTCTTGTTAGATGATGAAAAATGAAATATCCCACAAATGACCTTGTAATTTATTTAATCCATGGCAAATTGTGTTTATGTTTAAATGGCCATTAGATGCAATCCACGCTTTAATCTGTGTTCACCCGCCTCTTGCCGTGTTCTCAACTGACATAAACTCCCATCTTATTGTTGAACATACCATGGTGGAGAAGGGAGAGGTTACAAGCCATAGTGTGTTGCCACTGCTGTTAAGCATGCATACACATGTACGTGACTACGCAAATGCTGGCATTCAAAACGTGGTTATAAAGTTGAGATGTGCTCAACACAAACACAAACACACACACATGTGCATAAACACGTATTTGTGCTGTATATACTCTAAACAGGAAAAGTAAAATTTTACCACACAGTTTGTAAAAAATATATATATCTGACTGGAGGCAATTTAAAGAGAGAATATGTAATGTTAAAAGACAAAAAGAAATAAACACTCTTGCATATTAAAATGTGAATTCACAACTAATAAAACCCTGCTGCTGCTGCTGCAGCCTGACTTGGTCTGGTGTGACCAGTAGCTTATGGTGGCTAATGTTAGCAAACTTTGTTGTTGTGTAACTGATATTACTGAGTCACTTAGCTGACTCCATGCCTCTTCTCTACTTGTGCTACTCTTACACCATGTTTTATCATGTCATATAAACAGAGAAAAATACATTACTTTATTTTATTTATTTGGTTTTTTTACAACTGTAGAGCAAGAAGTAAACATGTTCCTTATCAGGAGACACATTAGTGTCTGTGGTCCCAGTGCTCTCACTCTCAGTCGGACTGTCTAATGATGATGTGTTTAAAACTACTGAACAAACTGAACTTTTTATAGAAAAGAAAGTGAACCACTAACTCATCTGTTTTTCAAATGTAACTGCATTGCCAAGTTTTGGGCAGATTTTAGTTTGTCGTTTCCAACATTATAAGCACAATTTTAAGCTTTTTGTTGAAGATTTTGTCATATACTGTAGAGTGAATATAAAAATCCAAGATTGAATTTATTGTTATTATTATTATTATTACGGAAATTACAGATATTCTAATAATTTGATTTTAAAAAGTCTCCTTTTACTACTTTACGCATTTTATAAACTCATTTACTAACTCAGTAACTAATCAGGCTGATAGCGTACAGCCTGTGACAGTGACATCACATCACCTGTTGCCAATCAGCACCTGGCTGGCACACACACACACTGATGACAGCACCTCAGTGAAGCAACAGCTAACAGGGAGGTAAGGCTGGTAAGAGGCAGATGAATATTGGTGATCTCCCTTCGCTCAGTCTACTGTGTCACACTGAACAGAGCGGAAATACAGCAGAGCATGAGTGTGTGTGTGTCTGTGTGAGTGTGTCTGTGTGTGTGTTTAAACTTGCACATGTGCTCACATATGTGTGTCAGAGTGTGCAAGTGTGTGTGTGTGTGTGTGTGTGTGTGTGTGTGTAGGGAGAGGTGGGGGGGTGGGGGGGCACGCATGTACACACATAAACATCCTCCGGGCAATTGGAGTCATCCTGGGAATATTTATCTTTGCTGGTAACGCAAAGAGGCAGCCAACCTCTAATCTGGCCCTCAGCTATTTTCTCTGAAATCTCCGAAAGGGAGGAGAGGGGGAGAGATGAGAAGAAAGAGGAAGGAAGGGGGGAGACAAGCAGAGTCAGTGCGGAAGGGAAGAAATCTCTGAGAAGGTGGAGGATGGAAGGACAATAAATGGGAGAGACAGTGCTTGTCTGGTGCATGTGCATGTGTATTGAATGTGTGTGTTTCGTGACATCCTCGTACGTCAGTGTGTGTGTGTGTGTGTGTGTGTATAGAAAATGTAGGTGTCTGTGTTTATGTGCTTTTCTTTTGTGCATGTCTGTGTCCAGGCAGGTCGGGAGGGGTGGCCAGGGGCTGGGTGATGAGGCGTGTTAGGGACCTTGTGTTTGGTGCGTCTGTGAGGCAGAATGAGGTGGGGTGATGGAGGTAGGTGTGTGTATGTGTGTGCGTCTCTGTGTGTGTGGGTGTGTGTGTGTGTGTGTGTGGCAGTGGCAGTGGCCATGCCCCCCGGGCTGAGCTGGATCTCTCAGTGCGCGGCTGATTCAAAGTGAATGGCAGCGTGCTGTGTGGCTCCATTGTGGCCAAATGATTTCTGACACTCCTCGCCTTGTTCTCTGATGTCTGAGGAGACAAGATGACACACACACACACACACACACACACACACATGAACAGATACATGCTTACAAACACACACAGATGTGTACAGAAAACTGGAACATTTGACAAGATGTTCCACATTTTTGGCTCCAGTGTCTTCAGATGGAAAATTGTATGGAAAATTTGATGCTCAAGCTTCTTCCAAAGAAGGAACATGACAGTTGGTTGTTCTGTTTGCTTTCATTTACTTGTATCTATTTACTCTACATGTGTTTTACTTTAACATCCCTGACCCGAACTAGTACAGGCCTGAGGGAGAAGGACTGTCAGGGGACAGAGTTCACACACAAGGAACGAGACTTTCGTTGCACTGCTTCATCGCTTCATCTTTCTGTTTATACTCTTCATGTCTACATACAACATATGTGCATGTATGTACATGTGTATCATTTACTGCTTGATCACTACCGCTGTGACCACATTTCCACACATACACACACACACACACAACACAAACAATTTGCCTGGGCAGTCAGTGTGTGTCCATTTGGGTTTGTTTGGAGCTCTGTCATGTCACATGCTGTCTGCTCGGTGCTGCGCTCGTCCTTGCCTGAGGGTGGACACATCCAAGAAAAGCACTTGATTCGACTTGGGCCATGTTTTCTGGGACACCACCATGGCTCATCATTACTGAACTCTTTGGATCTCAGCTACAATAGGCCGGGGTTCTTTCCTCAGATTTGAATGTCCGGGGGAATGTCCAAGGGGTAACCAGTTGTACAAAACTCTAACATGGTAAGCAGACAGTATGAGGAATACTGTAGGAAAAAAGTGTGAAGTTACCATAGTGCGAGAACAGGTATGTACATAACATGAGACATGACATTAAGTCTTAAGTTAATCTCTAATGAGTTAACATAGATATATTGTATTAATAGGTACCTGGGAAGTAAAAAAAAAAAAAAAAGCCCCTGTAATTCAGGCTCATAATGTTTTTTTAGTAAATGTATAAAAAGTATTCTCTCTAATAGCTGAGTATTAAAGTCTCTCAAATTCCCATAAACCATTATCCTGACTCTAAGCTGAGTAAATAAACCAAGTGTACAGCCAAAGTAACATTTTCCATGTAACTGGAGCCCCATACAAAGACTTTATATCTGAGCGTAAAATTAAAAACAGTATCATACTAGGTGGTTTGAGTGATGGTTGATTTACGGTGCAACAGCAGGGATGAGCGTGCCAAGGCCTGCAGGCTGATTATTGTGTCATACTGCATTCACAACCTGGATGGGAGAGGAAGAACTGGTTGATGACTTAAAATATGAATGTTGCTGTTTTTAATGGGTAATTTAGAGGATTTCTATGGAGCACCGCCCCAAGTGACTCGCTCCCTTTCCGCCTGTGCCATCGTTACGTTCAATCATTCAGAGCTACAGCCCAAAATATTTTAGCCTTGAATATTTTTGCCCTGAAAAAGTAGGTGTAGACAGAATGTGTATCAAAGCGGAACTTGACTTGCAGCCTCCGAAGGAGGGGGGAGTTAAAAAAGCACTGAACAGTGCACATAAAGATGGAAGATACGCACATCCAGATGAACTCTCAGGTTTTAAAATCTAGCCTTGTTGGCTGCTGAGTATTAGATAGTATATCAAATTATGTTGATGCCCAAAAAAGGTTTACTGATGTGACTATATAGCAACCCAGGCTAGATAGCTATTACACCAATGATTAGCCTTGGGGAACTGATGTCCATGGCTGTCACTCCCTCTCTCGCTCTCTCCCTCTCTCGCTCTCTCCCTCGCTCTCGGACAAGGCCTCTCTTTCCGTGGCCGTGATGAGACCAGCTCAACAGGGGAACTTTTTTTGTTGAACTGATAAACCTGTACAGCTGGTTGACCCCTTGCTCCAGAGCTACAAACCTTCCTCAACTACCTATCTCCCTCCTTCATCACAAAATAAAATAACAAAGTGTTGTGCAGTTAAAGCAACAGTCAGAATCCCTGGAGAGCTGGAGCAGTCAAAAATGTATGCAGTTATGGCTGATGAGGCTAAGGGGGATTCATGCAAATCAGCTTGCTGTGTGCGTTATGTCACTGGCCATGGTACATTGAAAGAGCATTTCCTTGAAATAGCCTCAGTGCTTTTAATGTCATTTCAATCACAAGTGCCGTTAAGGATGTGCTTGAATCCACTGGACTGAATGACTTAGTATGTGTGGCTCAAGCCTGTGATGGAGCTGCTGTGATGAGCAGGGAAGATAGAAGTGTTCCATGTCTATGTTCCCTGCTATGACCACAAGCTAATTTTGGTTCTGCGCTGTACTAGCAATGCTAAACCAGAGGCAACAGAATATTTTGAAAACTCGTAAACTAAACGTGTGATATCGCTTCTTTGGTGTTTAGAGGCGTTGGAGAAGTGAACCTGTCCAGCTATCCAAGACAGGATGGGCGTCCCAGCTGAATTCAGTGAAGGTTCTGCTCGAAAATCGTGAAAGGAACTGGAACATCTATGACAGTTGGACTGCAGTTGAAACTTTCCAGGTTTTCTACATGATGGTGATGTTCAGGACTGTATTGTCACAGAGCAGCCATGTAAAAACCTGCAGAAAGATTCAATGGACCGTGGCACAAGCAACATTCTACAAAGATGTGTTGGAAACGCTGAAATCAATGCACTGATGAAATGACAGAGGAGCTCTACAAGGAAACAAAAGAAATTTGTGAATGCAACAATATCATAGAGAACCTGCTTCGTCCCAGGTGCAAACAAAAACAGATGGCTGACTAAACAGTTGAGTCTTTTTCTTTTTGCAAAAAAAAAAAAAAGAAAAAAAAAAGAAAGAGGGCACAATTCCTGCCATGTGCAGTGTTTACAAACTGCCTGACCCAGACATGTTTCCAAGCTTGAGTGCAGTCCTTCAAGCTACCTTAACAATACCTGTTAGTGGCTGCAGTTGTGAGAGATCATTCAGCACGCATGGCTTACAAACATGGCTAAGGCATGGCAAACATTGAGCCAGGATAGGCTCACTTCTTTGGCACTTCTTTCAGCCTCAGCACAACTGATCCTGAGCTGGCCATTGGCCATTCAGACCAAATGACCTAACAAAGTAGGTTTTATTTCGCCAACTGACGAACACTTTATTTTAATTTTCTTATTGTAGAAGGTTAAGCAGCACCCTAATCCTTCACGTTTGCACCCGAAATGCATCATAGTAACTGTACCTATACCATGAGTAGGACATTGTGGTACATGTAGATGATGTACTGTCCCCTGTAATGTGCTGTATATCCACTGCTTTGTGTAAAGCAGCTGCCTCATTACATGTTTGTTTTACCAGCAGTGTGAATGGGATTAGAGAGTGTGTGTGCAAGCTCCCTCAGTCATCAAACCCTTTTAAATTTATTCATTCAACCTGTTCACATACACCAGTCTGCTTACAGACCACATTCCCCAGTGTGAACGCATGTGTGTGTGTGTGTGTGTGCGTGTGCATGTACGTCTCAAAGACACACTGTGCGTGGATTGCGTTTTCCTCTGTGGATGAGAATTCGCACTGGTTTCCTTCGGTGTGTGTATCTGTGTGCCTGAGCAAGTTTGTGTGTACAGGTGTGCATTTGTTGACTCCATTCCCTCTGTTGAATATGAAAGAATTTTATACGGTTTGAACAGCAAACACAAACATTAACCGCATGTTGTTTTAGAGTGTTAGGTGGTAAAACACAATCATTCACCAGACTGGATTAATCACACATAAAAACAATCATGTATCTCTGTCAAAGTTGGCTGACAGGAGAACACTACATCACATACAAAAGTCATTATAAACACATTGAAGTTCATACTCAGTTAAGACAAAGGTCTTCTTTCTCTCCTATCTCAGCGAACTTTCTTGTTCTCTTTCTCAGCTCGCCAATGTTTCACTCCTACTTGAACCGAACTGTAACACATGTACTTGACAATCCTACTTTTACCCCATGTAACCAACATATTATGCAAGAGTGGATTATGTGTTGTGTTGCATCTAAGGGCAAATTACATACTTGTCTCTTTCAGTGAGTATCATCCAGACAAGCACTATACATGGCTGCCCTTCCCTCCAGCCCACTGTAACCCTTCTCTGCAAAACAGAAAGAAGAGGAACAGAGAGAGAGAGAGAGAGAGAGAGAAAGTTTATGTCACCATGATCAAAACTTAGAAAAATGTATTCTGACAAAATGCGGAATCAAACAGAGATCTCATAAAAGTAACAGATTGTTTAAGACTTAGTGAGAAACATGTGGCGCTTTAAGGGATAATATCCTCTCTGTGGCTGCTGATGTCATTGTCAAACTTGCTGTCCCTCCCGTCACACACGCCCGCATGCACACACACACACACACAAACACACACACACACACACACACACACACACACACACACACACACACACACACACACACACACACACACACACACACACACTCATCCACATCCCTCCAGCCTTCCGTCCTTACCTCTCTCTCCCTCCCGCTCTGTGCTGAGCGCCCCTGGCCCTGCAGACGAGCTCTGTGAGGATTAATTAACCAATTAGGAGAGGAGCCCCTCGGAGGCGTTCGAGGGTCCCCTCGTTGTCATTACATACACATACACACATACACGCACACACACACACACACGCTGAGGGAGAGACACAGACCTCAATTAGGCTGTGCTGTGATAGGCCTCGCTGACTGGAAGATGCAGCTCTAGCAGCGGTGTTCATCTCCCCCCTTGAGTGACTGACTAGGTGAGTAACCTTTTAATTGAATTATGATCATTATCCTGATGTCCACTGTTTCTGCCCCTGCTAACCCCTCCTCTTGTGTTTCTCATTTCCCCCGAGGTGCTGCTTGATGAAATTAAGGAGGAACCCTCTTCTGTCCTCAACTCATTTATCTCTTTCTCTCTGCAGAGATCAATGCTCATTCCATCGCTCTGAGCAACAGGCTAGAAAGCTTTGTGTCTGCAAAATTTACCTAAAGGAAACGTCCGCCTCATACTCAATCTATACATCCTAGTGGGCGTGGGCTAGCGAGACTGTGATGGAGTGATGACAGGGTGCAGGAGGGGAAATGTAGAAGAATGAAATAAATACCTGTATCTTAATATTTGTCCTAAAATGTGTCAGGCTTTGAAGGGTGATTTCTCTCCTGCCCTCCCTCACTAGACTGACAGGAGCAGGGATGCTGGTGGACTGTAGGCCATGCAGGGCTGTAGTACAGTATGCTGTGTGTCAGCGCTGACTGGCCTGATTAGGACAACACCACACAGACAGACACAGCAGGGGAGGGGAGGGCTGATGCTGCTGGATTCAAGACAAGACAGGCCCCCCGCTTCTCATCATTTCCTCATTTGTCTGCTCACTTGGCCAGCCATCACAGCCGATCTCCATGCCAGCACTTGACCTGAATAGGATGGGATGCAGATATGTTTGTTAAATGATGGCCTGACCTCTCGGCTGAGACACTTAACCTCTGCGGGAGAGCCGTGCTACAGTCTCAGTCTCATTGGTCTGTTAGTGTGTTGACCCTCACAGAACATTTACATGTGAAACAGGAGCCCTGGGGCCAGTCCATGAGGCTGGTCCATTACACTGGTTAATATTTTCATACATAATGTCCAGGCCCTCACATATATACAGTGGTCAGTCATGGTGTCATACTATTGTTGTTAAAGCTGCGCTGCTTAAAATAAATATTGTAAAATTAGATCACATTTCTTCCTACAATGTTAAGAAAAAAAAAAGACAATTTTAAAGTTTAAAAACTTTCATGTACACCAGGAAGTGAAGTAGCTGTCACTTTAGACAAATCTGGATTCCATAACACAGAATTATTCTCTATTGTCTCATGGGTTATTGTGTATTCACTGTGTGTACTAGGTATTTTTTTAATAAATGCATAAAAAATATAAGTCATAAATATCACCAATTTGGGGTCAAATTCACATTAGAAGTGAATTTTTTTTCCTAATTTGTCAAGCAAAATTTGGGACCTAAAAATTTTGTCACGGGTGAGAGAACGTTGAGAAAGCCGGCACCAACACACAATCATCACTGTATGGAACATTACAGACTGTGAGTGTTAGAAAACATAAGACCGCTATGTGCAGTCAGGTGATGTCATATTACAAGATTTCTGGGTGTTAATGTTTACATTTTTCAAATAGCTACCATGTGTTGCTATGTGGGACAGCCAGGTTGCCTCAGACTCGTGTCATCGATTGTGTTTACATTCACAAATTGTTCACTTTTCACGTTTTGTGATTTATGAATTGTACTTTACGGAACATGGAAGTGCAACACAGTTTTCTGTGACATTACTGACATATCAATGGAACGACAAAGACCGCAAGAAGGTCTCTTCTTTGTCGCTAAGTGATCCGACTCTATCTCCTTTCCATCTGTTAGTGATCTCCAATAGCTCCGTGTGCTGTGAACGAGCACAGGGGAGAAAAAAAAAAAGAAGGGGGGGGACGAGAGGAAAGGAAAGTAGAGGTTTTACTGCATCCTGGTACATCCTGCCTTAATGAGGCCCCCCTCTCTGTCTGCCCATCTGTCCCCAGCGGGATTGGCCGCACAGGGCCCCCATGTTAGTGAGGAGGATGTTTGCGTGTATGTGTGTGTTTGCATCTGTGTGTGTTTGTGCAGAGGAGATGTGTTCGGAAGTAACGGTAACAGTTAAAGCAAAAGGAACTGCATCCTCTGTGGATGGCAGTGACGCGCTTGACACTGCAGACAGCAGGTAACTTCATGTAACTGCATGGATCTGGACAATTTGTCCCTTATTTTGTCACTTCCTGTTTGTTTAGGTCTTGAAACAGCAGTTGTAGCAGCACATGTTTAGGATTCCCCCTCCATCTCATTTACCTCCTCAGTAGGAAGCGGACTGAGTCATCCATCCTTAACCCCCCTACCCCACCTCTGATGACCCCTCTCCGTGGTACAGTCTCATTAGCCTGAGCTGCAGCGGCTTGTTAACCCCACTAATCGAAATAGGAATGAGCATAAAAGAGCCCAAGAATTTACTGCCAGCTCCACACTTCAAAGGGACAGTGGGGGAGGGGTGGGGGGCATCATCCAGCAGACTGAGAGTGTGTATAGGTGTGTGTGTGCGCGCACTCAGAGGTGTGTGTGTGTGTGTGTTTTTTAAAGTTTGATGAGTTGGTTTTGCTAACACTTTGAAACAATTTGCTTCTCACCTTACATTATGCAGAGCGAGTTTCATGGTTGTCACAGAGAACAAAAACAAACTTTGCACATTGGCCTCAGCTAACATGACAATTTTCAGCCACAGATTAATTAAAAAAAAACTTGACACTCAAAGTTGAGGTTTTCTCAGCCCAACTACAAAGTGTGTGCACTGCAGTAGGCTGGATCCTGTGTCAAATTCCCACAGCTCTGCAAATAATGTATGTGTAACAGAGGCATGCTGCAGCGCGCCCTGCTCTCATCATCTCCAGTCTGGCTGCCAACACTGACAGACTCCTGTATAACTAATATCTCCACTTTACCACCACACCAGGGCAAGTCTGCTTTGCAGATTCTGCAACTGCTGAGATCAAGGAACTATGTTTTATTCAGCGATTTCAAAAGCATATGGAGTAGTAACGGTCACATGTAACTTTAATGTTGTGGTGTTTTACTTTAATCCTACATTTATCTTAAATTTAATCAAAGTAAATCACTGAACCAACCACTAAGGATCTTGAGATATCCTAATATATTAAGAATGCGCTCTCTCTTATGGCAGGAGAAATAAAAGTAGAAGAAAATAGAAAACAAACAAAAAGCAGGATGCTATAGCCTGCCAAAACAGCTGTTACAAGCATCCAAGCGGACTCTGGAGTCTCCTCAACCCACGGTGTTAAAAAGTTTGCAAAGCAGATTGAGGATTTTATGTAGACCTAATAAACTGAATCTGGTGACCATAATCAAGTAGGAAAATATTACTAACTCTGCCCGTAGAGCTGCAAGGATCCGTCAGCACAGCCCCCTTGCTCCAAATCTATTCACTCGGCCGGGCGTGGCAGTCAACACTTGGCAAACTCCAAAATCCCAGAGGTGCAGAAAGCTACTTTGTCAAGGGGAACATGTAATCCATTTATTTCAGTCACACATGTTTATCTTTTGGATCCTTTGTGTCACTTACACTGTGCTTGTTTGCTTTGTGTCATTTTCAGTGTCAGCACAAACTTCTCTTTTTATATTATTCAAACAAAGTGAGACACTGTGGTTTGGTTAGGTAGGCCCAGAGAGGGATTTGGCTCATCCCGATTCATGGTGCACCACAATAGCTGGTATGAAATCTGTTAATACCAGCCCACTCGCTACTATCTGAGCCCTCGAGTGCTTTTGGATATGAGACTCGGTGGGAGCACATACAGTAATATGCCAAAGCTGTTCTCAAAGGATGATTAGAAGTTTGTTTAGAAAGCCTGACTTTTTTTTTTTTTTTTTTGTGCAGGAGCTGATTGATAGAAATGCAACCGCAAATCAACACTGAGGTCAATCATGATCCACCGCTGAAGTCATCTCACTGTTGCAACATTATTAACAAACAGACAAAACCTGTAGAGTGGTGCTTCGTCTGTTTGTAAGCACCTACAGGTTTATGTCATACATTTAGCTATGCTCCTGTGTGTTACAATTACATCTGTCCTGTCAGGCCTGCATGCGAATGTGCTGCAACACAAGCTTTTCCGCTTGCAACCAGCTCATATGAGCCCCTCTGTCTCTGCCCTGTTTGTTTTCATCCTGGTACACAGCAGAACGACTGATTAAAATCTATTTGTTTGATGTTCAGTATGAGAAAGAGAACAATCGGTTGTTCTAGAGGGTGTTTAGCAGAAACGAGCTTTGAAGGTTTCTGTGCAAATTTGCCTTGTTGCAGGGAAAGAGAGAGAGAGAGAGAGAGACGGTAGAAGAAAACAGTTCGTCACTTGTGTGGTTTGGCTGGTACTGTTCAGTGGTTCTGTATGATGCTTCTAATTTTCACCACATGCTATTTACCAACTTATACAAGCTTCACAATAGAAGTGTAGTTTTGCAGCAGTAGAGGAGCTTTTGTGTTCTTGCAGAATTGTGGATTGTGGACTGAAACTACACTTTATTGAAGGGCATAGTGTGTTCTTCATTATGCACAAAACTGGAGAAAAATGTGTCGCCCATGCCCCCCCCCCCCCGGACTTGTTAATGAAAACCATTATGGAGTGTCTGTGTTGTGGCTGACGTTGTTCGGCCGACCCAAACGCATTCATTCAAAGAACAAAACAACAATGAATGAAGGTCTTAGTGTGTCCATCTACAAATGAACACATGTTCTTACACATGTTCTTCTTCTCCAGTAAATACCTCTTGCCACTAGCTTCTCTTGTAATCAGCTGTGAGAAAAGTGGAGTTCCATGCTCTTCACATCACACAAGGCGTTTTTTCTTTTTTTTTGCTTCCTGGCAGAGAACATACATGAAAAAAAAAAAAAAAAAAAAGAATAAAATGTCAACTAATGATTATACTTTTACAGTGAATTTAAATTGGTGTAAGATTAAATGTGACTGCAATATTCAACTTTAAATTTGAAATAATAGGGAAACAAACAAAAAAACAAAACAATGTGCTATATTGACATTTAAGAAATGAAACTTTTATAAAATGAGATTAGGCCTCACAGGCTCACAAGAGGCAGAACTGTGATTTTTAAGAGCATCACAAGCATTAAAGTCTGAGCTGACATCAGTATTATATCACTTGTCAACAAGGCAACATTATCTGGGCCAAACAGTTCAACCAAAATGGCTCTAGTTCTTCCAGCAGAGGACCAGAATGGATATTTTTAGAAGTCCATGTCTCTATCACAGGTCTTTAGAGGCAATCATGTGGCCGTAAACATTAAACCATGAAAGATGTTTTACATGTTTTTGTGAATGTTTGTGAGGACAGTGCGGTTAGGAGGGATCAAAAAGCAACTTTAGTGGTACAACGGATCGATTGATAGAGAGATTACGAGAAAGAGAGATGTTGATCATGACTACCATTGTGGGCTGATGGTTCTAACGCTGGAGGCAAAAAGGGGTTCACTGAAGGACAGTGAAATAAAACACGTCTAACCCAGACCTTACGCATATTTCAGAGCATATTGTAAGGGCTAGTGTAAGTGGTGCCATATTATATTCATTATCTCGTTTTGTTGTGTCAGCGTGAGCCTCCATTCCTTTGCTGCTTCCCTCTGTCTGACGGAAACCACACAAATATGTGTGGTTTGTGCGTGAATATCAGCCGGTGGCCGTTCCTTGTCAGGTAGGCTGCATTTGAATAATTTGAAGAGACAAGGAAGCAATAACCATCAGACAAAGCAGCTTGAGTAGGAAGTGACAGCCAGAGAAAAGATGAAGCAAGGAAAATGCTTTCACACCCATGTTTGAGTCTTGTGATGAGTTCAGTGTTGCTCTGATGAAAAAAAAAAAAAAAAAGGAAGCCTTGTTTTTAACACTTGTCATGTTTTGGTTTTGTGATGATTTGTGTGGATGACAATATAAACAACATATGATTAATCTATACAAAAGTAGACAGATGTTTTATCATTTTAAAAGGCTTGAAATCTGAGGCAGATCATGGATATATGTTCAAATGAGTTGAGTCCTTCAACAATGCACATATTAGGCCTGGATGAATAAAGCTGGACTTTCCATGGGCGATATATTAATGAGAGGGACAATTATAACAAAGCATAGAAAATTAACCCACTGAAGCCCTGAAAATCTTCCATCACGTCGTTTTCTTTTTCTTTCTTTCTCTTTTTTTTTGCTTGACTAAAAAAAAAAAAAAAAAAAAAGAAGGAAAAAAAAATCTGTCATTGCACTTGTCACTTTGTGGCATGTCAAGAGTGTAGAATGTATTCAAGCCTTTGGCAAAGTGTGACCTTTTAGGGAAGCCCAGGCGCAGTTTCCCTAATTAACCCGCCCTCCTCATGCATACAGACATTCATATCCACACACACCACGGTGCCTTCTTCATTAGACAGACACGGAGATCAACAGATTAATTTAATCTGCATAAATGCAAATGTCCTACTTGAGCGTCCAGAGCGTGCATGGAGATGGTTGGCGCAGACGACAGTTTACAGGCAACATTATTTACTTATACACTAGATTAATATAAAATTTGATTTAGTGTTTTTGTAAAAAAAAAAAAAAAAAAAAAAAATTATAATAATGCATGAATTTACTCTGATTGTAAGGATCAATTTTTCGAAGAAAAAAGAAACAAAAAGAAAAACTAATCAGACAAGATTAAAATTTTATGAATACATATTACAATAGCTTGACTTTTACTGCATTTGACATAAAATGTAAAGCAAAAAAATATCACTATAAACTCACTAATAAGATGCATATGAACCGTTGCCGTATATTAATGGGAAATCTCTTCTCACAGTCAAATATGGGACATTGCAGCCAGGCCCGTCATGGTTATTTGGGGACAATGGACACTCGGCAACAGTCTCATTAAGACATTAAAAATACACTCGTTATTAGTGCAAATTAACCTAATTCGGGAGGTCCATACATATAAAGCGCTTCAGCAGTCGGAGATCAAAGCAGTGACAAGTCTGTGACAGGGTCCAGGCGTGACAAACGGGACAGGGCTGCGTCTTCCTGCGTAAAATCAACCGTGAAAACATTCCGTTATTAGACATGCAAAATGACTAAACACATGTTTACTCTCATGGACTGCATCCACACAAAGACGACGATTTTTAGTGAAAGAAAACGTGATCGGAATGAATACATTCAGTGAATCTGTCAAACTGCGTTAGATTTCCTTGTGAAAAAGAAAAAAAAAAAGATGTGAGAAAAGAAGAAAAATTTAATATAGGATATAGGAGCAAAAAGGCTAAATTAAAATTTATTGTCCGGATATTATGTAACAACATGGTGGTAAATACTTGCTTGGCATTTTGAAAAGACATAAATTAACTGCATTCAGTGAATGGTGAAAATGTCACTGGCTGTATTAACTCACAGTCAGTTGTTCTTGGAGACCGCAAGAAAATGTAACACAGATTGAGATGTAAAAGGCCATAAAGTACTGGGTTCACTTCACTTCATAAGTCATTAAAATGTGCATTTAATTACCAAATAAATAAATAAATAAATATCCTACATGCCAATTTGTTGCTCTGACTTGCACTGAGGCTTTTAAATAAATGTTTAAGTGAGCCACAAGACAGCCACACAACACAGGAATAAGGTGTGAGGAGAGATATTTTCAAAGAAAAGAAAAAGAGGAAAAAGAAAAAAAATAGAAACACCCACAAAACATGTATTAAACAAACTATGGGTCGTTGACCCTATTTCATCAATATGTTTTCCTGTTAATCTAATAATAAGAATAATAGCTATTATTAATAATCATAAATACAATAATAATACAAGAAAACACATATACACACACACACACACACACACACACACACACACACACACACACACACACAAGCACACACAGAGCTGTGTTAAAGAGCTTTGGTGGCATTTAAAGTGGCTTTATGAAGCGCCTGAGTGGCAGTGATACCTAAAAGGCCTTCAGCAGCAGCCTCACAACTGCAGCTTCACTCCTTCATGTCCTGGTGTGTGCAGCGAGGCCATGCTGGCCTGCATTTAACAAGTTCCCCCTTCGCTTTTAAAAGACATGTTTAAACAAACACAGCTCTTTTCTACATCCCCCGCCAGCCTCCCTTTGAGCCCGGCACAGTGTGAAAAGGTGGAACTGGGCTTTGACGGTTTGTGTGCCGCAGTGGGGAGAACGAGCTACAGAGGGGTGAGAGAGGAAGGGAGGAGTGGTGTGTATACCGACTGACTGCGGGCTTGGCCTTTGGTAAATACATGGGATTTCACAGAAGGGCCAGTGGGTGAATGGGAGCTGCCCTCCTGGAGAATAGAGGTACCAGGCCTGTGCTCATTAGCCTCCGAGGCTGCAGGATAAAAGAAGGCAGGGCAGGCCCTGTTCCAGGTACAAAAGAGGGTCTTCATGAGTATGTGTATCCCTGCTGGGGTCCCAGTGAAATGGAAATGCAGCGCTTACCATGATCTGATGAATGGTCAGCTCCTCCCAGGCTGTATTGGCCCCCTTGTCCTGCTGTGATCACATTATTGTGGGGAATCAAGCCCTTGGGAGAGAAGAAGTTAGGCCCTCAACAACTGATCCTAGATCAGATTTACCTGTTAATAGTTGAGAAAGGGAATACGTTGTCCATGCCTCTGGACAACAGCAATGTTTGATACTCATCACTGGCTTAATCTTGAACAAAAATGCAAGCTCCATTCTCTGTGGTAAAAACATCATCTTTCTGATTAATTTGGGCACAAGTTGATTGTTGTTTCTGAATTTGGTCATTCCTCCTCCATCCTTCCCTCCCGCATCACATGCTAAGTGTGAAAAAAAGCATGAAAGTCCTGTGATCTCACATGACAACAACACAACCTGACATAACAAGCGATGTCTGGCACTTAAAGCAGTGGCAACAACAAGTCAATGCTGTTTTTTTTTTTTACAATTAATTTGGTTCACAGAGCCGATTGTATGCCTTTCGAAAAAAGCCAACACCAGGCCATGTACATTTAGAAACACAAACTACCCTAATTGAAGTTGTTTTGTCGTCATTTATCATTGGACTGAGACTTTAAGGAGTGTGAACAACCTCTCTGCACCCGACAAAACCCTTTTCGTACATCATGTTAAGCAAGACAGACGTGCCTGTGAGTTTCTTCTCTCTTTTCCTGCGGCACATTTAATTTACCCACTGCATGGAGGAGCTACAGGCTTTGTTTGCAGTGTCCCTGCCCTGAGACAGAGCAGCTCTCCTGGACTACACTAAACCGGCTTGGCAGCCGGCGTGTGTGTAGTGCCAGGCTTGAGGGAGGGTATGTATTTGTGTGTGGATTCGTGCACATGTATACCCATATCTAAGTTTTGCCTGTGCAGGGATGGAGGCGTTCAGATGTCTTGCATCATGGGCCTGCATGTACATGTGCTTGTGTCTAACACACATACACACACACACACACACACACACACACACACACACACAACACACACACACACACAGAGTCCAGCATTAAGGGAACACAAATCGGGCGAATGAATCCTCGTACCACCTCTTTTGGCACTCATCAGTTCGTGACTTGTGAAAAGCGCCAAAGTGAGGATTGTAAGTGAGCAGGACACTCGTCACAGGTCCGCCCATGAGACTCAGTGACACCTGTCATCACAGCTTACTCTGAAGACCTGCTACACACCACCTCCAGCCTCGCCTCGCCTTGCCTCTGCCGCCGACAAATGGGGGTGGTGGTGGTGGAGAGAAGTGTGGCGGAGGGGGTGGATTTATAGATCCCCTCTTTCTCTGTCCTCCATACTGGTAGCGAGGTTAGAGGGCACAGCACAGGCAGAGAGAGCAGGGTGGAAAGGAGGGAGAGGGATGGAGGGATGAGGAAAGTCTGCCCGGTTAGGGTTTGTCCTTCAGATGAGCATGCTTCTCTGCCCCTGTGGCTATAGCTCGCCTTCCCGCCTGACTGCATACTCGGGACAAAGAGGTTGTGTGTACGTGTGACATAGGATGCTCCAACTACTTAACAGTTCAGTTTTCACTTTGGTAATGAATCTATTTCCATGTTAAAATCCCCTTTAAAATGCATTTATGCAGATGAATAGAATTCTTAATGGGAAGTTTCACCATATTAGTTATTATTTCAGCGTGGAAATGTTTATTTCTCCTCCTCTGGCTTTATTGCTTGGTAGTTCATTATTGCATACTGAAAAACACAGGGCTGATTGTGGGCCCCTGCATGAGTTGCCGTACAAAAAGTAGCCGAGAAAGAAAAGAGGGAGAGAGAGAAAAAAAAGGGCTTGTTTGGTTCAGAAACCATTTAACAACTTCCCCTGGAAATTGAAAGAGGAAATAGTTTTGGGCTGGATTGCAGTAGGGGGGAATGAAGCCCATATGAGGACCAGATGAAGAGAGTAAGCAGCCAAGCAGGACTGACAGTGGGAGAGAGAGAGAGAGAGAGAGAAAGAGAGTGAGAGAGAGAGAGAGAGAGAGAGTGGGGGGGATAAAAGAAGGGAGGGATAGGGAGTCTTTTGATGTCCTTCATTTACATCTCACAACAAAACGTAGGAAAAACAAACTGAAATCACTGTAAAACAGTGACAGCGGGAGAGATAGAGAGAAAGCGCGTGCGAGAGGGAGAGACACACACACACAGCAAGAGAGAGAGTGAGGGGACTGGGTGTTTATGAGGTCATTTACCAAACTCGTGTTTTCAACATTTCCTCCCCACTTTAATTTTTCAGCTTTGTTCTAGTCTAATTATTTCCATCCACATGTGAGTGTGTGTGTGTGTTTGTGGATGTGTGCACATGCCTGTGTTTGTGTGCGTGTGTGTGTGTGTGTGTGTGTGTGGACCCATGTGCTTGTCACTGTAACTGTTCACATTGCAACATAGACAGAATGAAAACATGCCCACTTAACTTCCTTTCTTTTTACATTAACCCTTAAATGTTCCCATAACATGCTCTTACAAACTGCCAGCTCAGGGCATGCTGAGATTTTTGGAAATCCACTCCCACGACTGAAGGGAACAAAACACAGCAATATTAAGTGGGAAAGGTGATGACATCCCGGACATTAACTTTTTAGTGGGAGCCTCCTACATTTGACATTTGCGTGGCAGTTATGAAACACAATTTTACTCACCTGATTTCAAACAGGTGAGTCAAATGGGACAATAAGCAGAACAAGTAAGAAATATTGATGCTGTGAAAGATGTTGTGTTTCTTTAAAACACGGTTGACCTGCTAAAGTTGGCGATTGACTCCTTTCACTTTGCCTTCTGTTCGGACAGAGAGTGGGCCGCTAGCCGCCACGCAGACTAGTAAAGTGGAGCCTTTCGATCTCATGTCAATGCGTATTTTTGGCCAGCACACTCTCAGCACGGCACGCTGGTCAGCTAACATGCTAGTTAGCATGGTTATCATAGCCATAATGTGCTGTATGTAGCCCACTGACTGTATAAAATCAAGGTGTAGCTGTGGTTTTTCTGGTTTAGCAGAACCGCGCTGGGCAGGTGAAAGGCCTCTTTCAGTGGGTGTGTGCTCTGAAAAACGTCACAGAACGAAAAGGAAGCGTGTTCACCTGGGTGTCATGTTTACATCACTGCCAATCTGAGCCAGAGCTGATAAATACTGGTGACTACTGCAGAGTCATTTGACCCGGGACTGAATGCTGATTGTTCCCTTTCACACTGAAGACAAAAGACCTGTAGGCTAAATAAAGTTTCACAGAATAAAACCGAGTATTGTAGACTGCAAGAACCGAGACTCGTCACAAGAAAGTTGGTTTGTTCAACTGTCTAACACCATCTTCAGTATGTTCATTTTTACTTGACATACCCCTCTAGCGACCCAGTGTACGCTACCCTAAAAAGTACATCAATGTTAGTATTAGACTGTATAGTAATTAGACTGTGGCAGAGAACGTCAGTTGAGCAGGCGGCACTTCAGTGTGGTCAATGATGCATTCACGTTCACACTGCTAAACGAAAGTGGCAAAATGTGGCCCATACTATCTTCGAATGTAGTCTGAGTGATCCAATCTCAAATGCATCCTCAATGCGTCTTGGGTGCGTTCACACCTGTACTTACACCTGTCCACATGGGATTTGATCAGCTGAGTCGGATGTTAATGCCAGATCTGAACAGGGCCAAAATTTCATGCATGAGGACCGAGATTAATAAACCTCCAAACAATGCTCACTTTTTAAACAGCTGTAAATAGAATACTTGCCTTACCTCACGTGTTTCAGTTGCCTAACCATATCCAAAGCTTAACTATAATTTATTAGTCATAACCACAGTCTTTTAAATTATGTCAGATTATAAAACAGTCATAGGTCACATTAGAAAGCATTGACTGCATATTTTTTCTAATTTTGTTGGGGTGGTGGGAGGGGGTTATTGATGACCAACATGAACTTTCCTCATTAATACAGAGTAGTCAGGCCATCTGGTCACATTAAATTTTATTTTATGGTCCGTTCATTTTTGCAGATGCTTTTAACCTCCAAGTGCATCCCTCCAAAACTAAAAGCTAAAAACTAATACTATGTTCAACAGTTTTTGGGAATTTTTTGTTTTTAAGATATGAGACATCTGTAAGTCCTACCACGGGGTGCTGAGGGGATAGAGAAGTGGGTTTTAAGCCTGTGTTGGAAGATGAACAGTATTTCTGTTGTCCTTAAGTGGGGCATTGATTCCACCACTGTGACTCCAGGACAGATTCTGACAGACTGGATGATGACCACCTAACCTACTTCTACAATTAAGGCTACATCCATACTACAACATTTTAGTTTAACGCATCTCTTTTGCCACGCTCACGCCTGGCATCCACATTACTCCAGAGTTTACGCTGGCACATGCATGCCCAGTATACAGAGCGAAAACGGTCATGTAGACATCATCTAAACCTGGCTTTGTGGGTAGGTGGTATTAGCATATTGATAACAATTTCACTTAAAAGTAAGTTTTATTTGAGAGAAAAATTGTATAAATACAACATTTAACTAAACCTTAATGGAAATTGACTACTTAAATCAGAAACAGAAGCAAACCTCTAGATTGAAATTCTTAGCACATTAAAGAAAATGGCAGCTCACCAACTGAAATCTCAGGTGACTCATTATAACCGATTTTCCACAGAATGCATTTTAATATTAAATCCAGTAATTAAGCAGTCAAACACATCAATAGTTTGTTGTGTTAGTCATTTCATTCTTCATTACTGTCAGGAACCTCAAACAGAGAGTTACCACAGGTGTGTCCCCAGAACACAGTGCTCAGACCTGTCAGTGTTACGCAATCTAAATTACCGTACATTACGGTTCTCTAGTCAATTAATGATGCTATTTTACATTTCAGGTTGAAAGTTGTTACCACAGAGGAATTGGAACAGGAAGGTCTGTTTTCAGCATGATGGGAAATGGGACAGAGGGGTCCAGAGGGGATATACTGATGGTGATGATGATGAATCTGTTATGCCAGAGGCTCGTGACATGGGTGGAAGTCTTGGCTCTTAGTACTGGAGGGCGAGAATATGCTCGACCAGGTTTCTGTCTTTGTCTTGCTTGTCTTTTTTGCTTTGTCTCTTACTCTTTTGCTCTTTGCCAATTCATTGCTTCCATTCTTGAGTGTATAAAATGTTACACAGTTTCCACTCTCAACCAGACACTTCATGCCTGTGATGACATTTGTAAATCCCTAACCTGCATGGTTCTGGCTGAAAGCTCTGATCTCTCACTTGTTAATGGTGGAGCACATGGTCTTCAGGCATCACTGGTGCAGCGATAGCTTCCTGGCATCCTGGCTGCTCTTGGATCAGAGCATGACTAAACACGTGTTATGACATTCAGTGATATTTGCATATTCATTTGTGACATTAAGAATTCCTCTCTGCTGCCTCAGGTGCTCCCGAGTTCCTCGTGGAACACTATGAATCCAGTTCCTCATGTTACTTCTGAGTGAACCTGACTGGGCAGCGGAATTGATAGTATATCTTAACCCCTTTTAGATGTTTCTTGAAAGAAGGAAGAGGAGTTTTCAGGGCAGAGAGGCAGGGTGTAGGCACACGGAGTAAGCCTGGCTCTGACTCACTCTGGCAGTGGCTTTAATCAGGGTGGAAAAGCAGCAGTGTTCTCATGCAATGCAGAGTCAAGTACTCGCCCTAAGGTCTGCAGGGGGTCAACCATGGTGCATAGAGGGAGAGAGAGAGAGAGACAGACAGAGAGACAGAAAGAGAGAGACGGAGGGAGCAAGAGAGGGGTGAGAGAGAGAGAGACAGAGAGAGAGAGAAAGAAATCCATGTCCCCTGACAAGTAGACTGCCTAGAGGATATGGATTCCACACTTTCCATCACAAAAGACATTAATTACTGTATATCAGAGCCATAACATAATACCACTGTGTAATGTAAAATGATCTTCAGGTGTTAATGCTGAGAGGATAATTCCCAAAGTATTGGAAACATCCTCAGAAAAATACCAGATGACTCAGGCTTAAATTTAAAAAAAAAAAAAAAAAAAATGTTACATTCAGCAAAATTACAAATTTCCACTAGACCACCATAGAAACATATAATTCCCAGGTGTACTAAATTTAGCTCTTATCATTACCAAATATACAGTCTTGGTCCAGTCTCAATTGGTCGCAGCGGCAGGGTTAGGGGCATCACAATGAACTATATGACACTGTGTTGTTGATAAACAAAAGTGGTGGGAAGTGATCTGAAAACTGGCCGGTGGACAGAAAAAGGTTGAACCGAGGGTCATTTCACAGCAGCAGAGCGGAGTGATATATGAAGAGAGAGAGAGGGAGACAGAGGGGAGGAAAGAGACGGGAGAGTGGGCAGGAAAAGCGAGACACAGGACCTGAGCTGCAGTTTGTGGGGTTTCTGTGTTCTCAGGGCCTGTTTGGGAAGGCTGCGTTCAGGGTTACAGGTCTGGCCCCGAGCGCCAGCGCTGTCACTGGGAATTACAAACAGGCAAAGTGTGTAACCTGCCCTAACGCTGTGGCAGAGAGCCTGAGGGGGCACAGAGCTCATGCTGACTGGCTGGCTGGCTGGCTGGCCGGCCGGCTGCATGCAGGATTCTCTGCTTGGCGACTGCCTGCTCTCCTCTATTCACTGTGCCGCTCCGTGGAACAACAAACACTGATTAGTTGACGTTTTACAGCTTGTCTGTTGCATGGATCTCTCGCTGTTGTTGGTGAGTTACAAGCTAAGTAAAACTGTAATTATTGAATAATGTTGAATGAAGCAGAACAAGCACGACATCTCTCTTGGTGTAAAGACGATAAATGTACCCATAACAAAACCTCAGCGATCTAAAAGTAGAATACCACATGTGTAATTTCAAGAAGTTGTAAATTGCACCAAGTGCAGCCGTGAACTCACCAAACAAATATTTTTTTTTTTTTTTTTTAGGCTTAAACCTGCGAAATGAAGTGGAGAAGGAAGCAGCACATTAGTCTGGTAGATCCTGTTTAATAACATCATTTACAGGAGAGTTCTGTTCAAACGCATATCCCACAATGCCACTCAGATTTAAACAATTATAGGCTTTAACCTAGCCTGTGTTAGGGCTTCATGAAAAGGTTTGTGAAAACCGGCTCATCTGTGCTAATATTGACAGCTATCTCAGTGTCAAATTCATTCTGTCACCATGAGAAAAATCTGAAATGACAGAATCAAATAATGTATTCGGGACTAAAGAGGTACAGTGTTTTCAACACAGTACAGCGATGGCAGATCAAATGTGGAATGAAGAAAAACTTTAAAATGCACAAAGTGCCTTAACTGCTGCCTTACATCATGTTAACATAAAGACACCCATGGCATTTATCAAAGACGACCTGGTTCGCATGCCAAAGAGCGTGCTTTGATATCCAGCGTCACTAATTCAAGTATCCTTCAGTTTGTGGCTGTTGTAATTGTTATTAAAACAGAGCCCATGGCAAAATTCTGCCCCATTCATTAGAAAGTTTCATCAATTAACACTACCCACAGGGAGGTTTGGACACTGCTCTGAGCGACCGCCAAGGCGACAGTGTCCTCTCTTCCTGCTGATTAGTTCTCTGCTCCAGCTGCTTTTAGTCTAACATACGACACACTACTCGGATTACTTTATAGGAAATATACCCTCGCCACACAGAGAAAAATATCTTTGAAAATGCACTTTAAAAAAAATAAAAAAAGCACTGCATTTATCCTGAGAGCAGTGCCACACATTCAATATTCAACCAAGCACACTCACACATTTAATCACTTAGATGATGTGCAAGTTGCTGACCTGCTCATATGGAGCAGTTCTGGGGTTCAGTGTACATATTTTGGGAATCAAATAATCAAACAGAACGATGCACATAAAAATAATAATTAAAATATACATAAATAACATATATACCAACAGTAATATATATATTTTTTCCTTTAGTCTATATAACCTTAATTTAGATCCATTTTAATTTGTATTTGAATTTAAGTGTCTTATTATTCAGTCGTACCCTATCACTGTTACACATATACCCCCATCTCCTAATGTCTGCAGTGGTGCCCCATGAGCTAATAAATTAGAGAGAAAGAGAGCCCTCTGGTGTTAGTAGCTGCCATGAAGCTTTCAACCTGAGCCCTGCAACACCCAAATGAAGTATTTTCATATTTTGTCTATCACCTACAACCCACAATGTGTCTGTCAAAAATTCCCATCATGACTCTTGATAAATTTTGGTTAAGGAAAATAAATGAGATAAAGTGGGTGTCTGGTGTAATACATTTATCACGCCACTTTAAATTTCAGAAGCTTTCACGAGTAACTGCTGACAATGTTGACAGTAACAGCTTAGATACAAACAATAAATAGTTCATCCTTTTAATAAATACGGGGGAATTTAACAAGAATACTAATGATAAACACGTAATGAGACGACAACCAAAGCTGGTGTGGAATTCCAGGCCCACAGCAGGTTAAAACAGGGTCAGAAGATGAGGTCAGACGCTTTAGAAAGTACCTGCATAATCTTTCTTTCTTTGCCACACAGACACAAACACACCGGCCCTCTCTGCTGGCTTTGTGACCCTCTCTATTGTCATGTATACATGGTTGGGCAGGGCTGCTATATGCAGACAACATGCCAGGCTAAGTGTTGGGTGTGGTGAGGTCACAAAGATCACCATCTCCTTTAATTACCCAGGACGAGGCCAGCCACCGATATTTCAGTTCACCTGTGTGTGTGTGTGTGTGTGTGTGTGTGTGTGTGTGTGTGTGTGTGTGTGTGTGTGGGTGTGTGTGTGTGTTTCTGTGTGTTTCTGTGTGTTTGTGTGTGTGTGTGTGTGTGTGTGTGTGTGGGGTGAGGGGGGTGGGGGGGGTTGGGACAGAGGCCTTTAATACAATAGACAGTGTAGAGATCACGCTCTTTCCTGCATTCCACTAACAACAGGCCACAGGTAAACTTACTCCCAGCCTACTATAACACAGAGTTGTTTTCTGTTCCAAAAAAAAAGAAAAAAGAGAAAATCAGTCAGGGCCAAACAGGAGAACACAGACTGCGGACCCCTGCCTAAGGGACCTGCTTTCACCACGTCTTATACCACAATTGGTAACTTAATAGCTCTTCTTACCTAATACTTTCTCTTAGTGCTCAGAGGCAAAAGCACAGGCCTTTGGAACGTGACGGCATAACTCTCAGGTTTTGTGCTAATTATTATGTCTGTAGCGCTTCAGGTGGATATAACTAAACACAATGAAATGTTTTAATTACGGTGGTGTATTACAACTTTGAGTTGCACTATATACTGTATATATCTGAAGCTGTGAACTGAATGTTTACTGCAAATGAATGCCTTGAAAAAATATTTCAGGAAGCTGATAAAAAAAAAAAAAAAAACAGTAAAATTGATACTTGTCTTGATCATGAAATGTAGCAAAGAATATCACTCTGTCGTAGTGTGTCATCTCGTTTGAATGAAGTTGATTTCATGACATTTTATTGCTGTATTTAGCTCTCTCTTGCTCTCCTTCTCCCTCCTCTCCCCCCCCGAGGGCTTCACCTGCGGAACCTGCTCTGTCATTAAGCTATAGGAAGGGGATTTATGCACAGTAGAAACACAATAAAAAACTACACCCTCCAAGGCACTCCCATCCGCTGCATGGTCAGCAGCTGTGACACTTTGAGTGGATATGAGATTCATTTTGTGCAGGGAACATGTGCATCCCTTGCTGTCTGTAACACTTTGGACTTATGGGATGACGTGCATGCTGAAAAGAAAGGAATACTCTGCCTTTTATGTTATGCTAACTTCATGCAATACGCCCCCACCCTCCCCAACCCCCCCACCTCCATCCACCAGCAAACCAAACTAAACAAGAAATGACAGAACACAATTGAAATCAGCCACTTTCTTTGTCTTCATGCATGGCCTCTCATGAGCAAATACTCATCTGGTAAAGATTGCTTTGAAATTTAAATACATAATTTGAAAATTAAAAAAAGCAACGCACAAGAAAGACTACACTGTGCAAGAAAACAATAGGCTCCTATACACGGTTTGGATTGTCACTGTTTTAAGTTTGCTCTTGCGGCAGTCATATCTGTCCAAAACTGGTAGTGAAGTGGGGGCAGGAAAGAAGAGAGTTCACCCATTTTGTTTTAATCAGGGAGAGAGAAAGGCAGCAGAATATGAATAAAGACCAAAAGGGAGAAAATGACACATTTCTCCTTCTTTGGAGATTCTCTCATGATGCTCTGTTCTTTTGTCTTCTTTTTTTTAATGTCACATCTAATCAGCATTGTCGAACGAATGCACCGCGGCCAGATACAATCCCTTTCAGCTTTTGTTTACCATAAACAACTTGATAGGCATCACGGAGGAAAAAGCCCTGGGGCAGGAGAGTGTAGGGTTAACAAAGACCAAACCACTCCAAACATTGCTTAAATTACGACTAAATAACCTGTTCAATACCTGTATGACTAACATCCGGCGTACGTGTGGCTGTTGGGGTCATTCACTGTTAAGTATTTTAAGGGATATATGCTGCACATAAATCAGCTCTGAATTCTTGTCATGATTTCACAATTCCTGCGACTAGAGCAAGTCCAATTAAAACACTGAAATGCACCACTATTAAAAGTACTAAATAAATAAATTAGCAAATAAAATAAATCATAGGTTCAGCTGGGCTGTAGGCCATCGCGTGACAGGCCCGGGCGCTACAGGGAACTGACTGACAGGTTGACAGTGTGGATGCTCAGTGTAGGCAGGAGATATTAACCATAAGTTGGATCTCTGTGAGAATCCCAGCCTGAGCCGCCTTATCTCTCGGAGTGATTGGCAGCATGGCCCTGAAGCGAACCAGGAAGAACAGCGCAGGTCCGCACGACTCACTGAACAGACAACTCTGATTTATTGACTGAAGGGTAAGTGCCGTGGTGACCATTTAAATTTGTGAAGAGGCTTCGCAGATGCGCAGCATGTTTTATGTAAACACACGGTGAGTTTACTGGTCAAGAAGCTTCCTGACAGTCATGAGAGGACGATAAATATTAGGGATGTTTGCAAGGAGTTTTTTGGCAAGAATGAATGTACTTTTCTATTAGAAACTCTGGTACAGTTTACTACAAGGACTACTTGTCTCAAACCTTTTTACATGAGTAAGCATCTAACAAAGAGCTTCTTGGGACCTACTCCATTTAGCAAACATACCAGTGACATATATTGATGGATGACATTGTTACACAGGGGTAAGATGGCAGTATACTTGAGCCGTAGTAAACAAACTCATGTGTTTCTCATTGGAAATGTTACAGTAAGCAGTGTTTCTTCAAAGAAGACAAATGTCTCACCTGTGGTACCATGATAACTGATGTTATGGTTAGATCAGTCGATTAAAATCAACCAAATCTTCCCTAAAGAATAATCAAGTGTGAGAAAGCTAAAGGAAATTTAACATGCAATATACTAATGCAAGCTGCGGCAATTAGGTGTTTGTATACGCTGCCTGCATGTAAAAGTCAGAGGACAAAAAAAAGAATTTCCCACTTGCTGTTATTGAATTTAAGTTCTAGAGTTTAAGTGATTATAAGACAATAGGGGCTGTTTCACCAAACATTGCTTTCTTGAGGTCAAACCGAGGGAGTCTTTTGTAGTCACGAGTACAGTATGTTCATTCATGACTGAATCTGTTCATGCATGCAGTGCTAACACCGTTATGATTTGACTATATCTGTTTTAATTACAAAGACGGCAGGTTAGTGTAACAGCTGTTGACAGAGTTTAGTGGTAAGCTAAGCCAGATGATTCCCACTGAAAATGAGCTGGGCTGGTTAAAAGCCAAAACCTGAGCAGGGCGGTGAGGCTGAGGAAGGATGAAAACGATCTTTGCCCCAAGGGCCTGCTGCTGCCATCTATGACTTATTCACTCACAGCAATTAACCAGGCCTGGATTCAGCGGTGGGAGTCACATTCTTCAGTACAGAGAGGGAGAGCGAGAGGAAGAAGGAGAGAGAGAGAGAGAGAGAGAGAGGGAGAAAGAGAGAGAGCGCACAAAACATTGCAACATGTCAAAACTAGACAAGGAGAGCAGTTAAAAGAGGCAGTCAGAACCCTGTACACGCCTGGCTTCTTTTATCAGAGTGCAGCCACTGCTCATTTTCCACCACCAGGGTGAAGATTTATTACACAAGTATAAATACCGGATTCCATAACACTTCCATGGACTCAAAACATAAAAGCATGTTTTAAACTGTTGTTGCTTTAGTCAGTCATCATCATCATCATCATCATCATCATCATTATTTGAAATGGTACCTATATTTGATTTTGGAAATTGTAAGAGTCCTTTTCCATACATAAAAATGAAAGGATATAATTACATTTGCATCATTTTTGGCAAGAAGAAGAATCCAATCCATTCTGACCCCAGCCAAATCTAGTCTAAGGTTACATCCACACTAATACATTTTAGTTCTAAAACACATCATCTCTCTTTTGCTACGTTTATATACTACTGCCCTGATTCTTGGATTCTGGGATGGATAATATTCTCAGCACCACTCTAATATGTCGCTGTATTGACCACCTCATACTCATACACCTCATAGGTGTTTCTTTCAGTAACAGTTCCACTTTGTCATCAGTCCGAGTAAAGAGATCTCTGGTCTTACTTTTTGCCATTGTTGTGCCCTGTTCGTTGTACTTTCTGCAACTGAGCAACCAACAGCAGAGTAGACAATCTGCTTTCTGTTTACACCGGCACTTTTTAAAATGAAAACGTGTTGTGTGTGTGTGTGTGTGTGTGTGTGTGTGTGTGTGTGTGTGTGTGTTTGTGGACGTGGCCTAAGGTTAATTCTATATGGTCACTAGTCATCCTATTGTAGGAGTCACTAGCGGTGATGTCTGGCAGTTTTATCCATTTTCTTGATCAAAAGGTGAACTCTACAGTCAAGCAAGGGTATAGGCCAGTTAAAATGAACCTACGTGTCATCCAACCAGTTCAGCTGATCAGAATGGTCAGTGCTATAACAGTTATAACAGAGATAGGCAAGACACGACAATCGTCGTGTCTCACCTGGTTATATACATGTTATGTCCACAAAAATTGACCAGGTTTTTTTAATAAATAACATGCTCTCTAATTAATGACCTTTATCATTATCTTTTATGATTTACTGTTAAGAGTCAGTGCTCAGGTGAGTCACAGAAACAGAAGCAGAACACTAATTCCTAATCTGTGGCTCAGCCTGCATTATACATCAAACAATCCCGAATCAAGCACTAATACCCCAATGAACACTTGAACTCGCTGCAACTTTGCACCACCCCATACAAGCTGACAGATTTGGCTGCATGAGAAATAGCACAGCCAGTTTTGAAACAATAAAATCCTCCTCACACTTTTTCTGAAAGAACTGCACCCATCACCAATCATCTGCCTCACACCTCTCAGTTTTTTTCTTTGACAAGGTCAACATTCAGCCCTGCGGGCAGACAAGCAGTTCTATAGCTGCAGCGCTGTCAGTGAGGACCAACTGTGCAGGTGAGAATGTGGTGATTATTTAATTTTATTATCACCGTTTAACTGTAAATCAGATGAAGCTTGACAGAGACAGAGGGAATAAATGTCATCAATGTCCAAGCTACTGATACAGATATCTGTCCAGAAGCGATGAACCAGACTGCACAGGGAAGGATAATTAGTCTAAATGAATCATCAAAAGATGGTTTACTGACACAAGTTCATGTGCCGTGTTATTCATATTTTATTTTATTTTTTCTGCATGCAAAAATAACGTGGCTGTAATTTTAAACAATAAAGATGATAAATTCTACAATAAATGACAGCATGGAGTATATAATATTGTTAAGAGAAATACTGATGTTAATATTTAAAATATTAAGATTAAAGATTAAAGACTCAAAACATAAGGTCACCCAGAGGGATGATAATTACAAGAGGGTGATGTTTCAAACTAAACATTTTTTTTTTTAAATTGATGATGACATATCAGCGTGTTGACATGATCAGTGAGCCTCTGTTTTTCTTTTTTTTCCCGACGCTTTGATGAGCTCTTCGTGGTGTTGACACTGATGAATCTACCGGCAGATAACTGCAGGCCAGCTTTGAAATGTCATTCTGAGTTGAGTCTCTGGCACGCCTCATTTCTGTCTATCTCTCGCTCTCTCTCTCTCTCAGATGAAATACATGGAAATGTCAAAAAGAAGCGGATCTTGCGATGACGAAGTGTGTGCTCCGAATGGGTGCAAAACGAAGGAAAATGTGAATGAGCAAAACCGACTGAATAAGTGATGAGTTTGTGATGACTAACAGAGAGCTGCCCGGCTTACAAATACTGTGAAATACGACCAAAGAGATTGAAAGTGTGAACCTCAGAGACAGCTTGACAAACAAAAAAATTAATTGCCACTATTTTTATCCATTGAGCATCACCTCAGTGTGTAAGCTACTTCACCATGGGTCAGAGTTGAGTGTTTTTGTGTAAGTTTGTAAATGTGTGCTGTGGTCCACTAATTTCTGAGTTTCTTAAATGTAAATTTAAATCTATCTAATTTAATCTGTAAAGCTGTTGTCACTAACTGCACTGGGATATCAGGTTGAAATATACAAGAATTTCCTTTTTAAACACTTCTTTATCTTGCCATTGCTTGTTTTTCACTGAACCAAACAAAGCCAGCATATTTCTTCCCTCACGTCTGATTTGAGATGGCATGTCGACACTCTGGAATCAGGAGCTTGGCGTAACACAGTTCTACCTCATTCTGTGTTTCTATCTTTTACAGAGGATGGTGAGGCAGAATAAATATGCAACATTCCTGAATTAAACAGGAACTTCTTTGTCTTATATGGCTACACATCCAAGCTGACCGCACAGTATATGAGCTATGGAATTAATCCTTGGTGATCTTGTATTTTTACTTACATGCTTTTGTAACCTAAATTATAATACACATTTGGGTTATTTTAATTATATTTACCATATTAATTTGTTTTGCTGGAGTGTGCAATATTATTTGTGTTTATCATATTATTCATTAATATTACTTAATTGAGTCTGTAATATAATTTCATTATCAGTTACAGGACTTTACCATTTTATATATATTTTGTAGATGTAACATTCAAGTTGCGTAGTTACAACTCCCTTTACTGTGGCGCACTTTTGGTTCCCACCTGCCATTGTTCACAGGGGGCAGGTGTGAATGTAACTCTCTCTCTCTTTCTCTCTCTCTCTCTCTCTCTCTCTGTGTCACCAAAATCAAGTCTGAAAACGCGGTGGAATCATGGACTTTTAGATTTAATAACCTCTTGAAGTCAATCCCAAAGTCTGTCTACTAAATCATTTCTCAAATGTAGCAAGGATCATAGGCTTCAAGTCCAAGCCTGTAATGGTCATTTCCCATTAGGACAGAAATGGAAGATGGTATTATGCATGAAAGTTGGCATGTTGCCGATTAGTAAGGAACTCCTTTGTTGAGATTGTGATGGGAATCACTATGATGAATAATAACCCTCATCCCCAGGGCATTTTGCTTCAGTTGCTGTCTGCGTTTGTATTTAAAATCTAGATGAACTGTGAGCTGTCAGTGTATTGTTGGCAACTTCCAAGAGGATGCCGGTTGGGTCCCACCACCCATCCTGAGGGAGGCAACCCCACTGGATTTGTATCAAACTCACCAGGGTTCAGGTAAGGCCATTATTCTTTCTTTGGCATCTGTCAACCTAAGCCATTCTTTATAAATTTGGGGCCTGTAAGTGGCATAGCAAGCTATTATAGTACATACTATGCAGCTTCTAGTAGTTAGGCTACTCTGGTGCATGCAAAATGCTGAGTTGTATAAACAGAGCTGCACTTGTTGACCATAGAGAACATGAAGCCCTTGGCTAACAGGGTAGTGGAATGGAGCACTTGCTGCTTCTGTCAGGTCGGTGAGCTGAGGACTGACTGGAAAAGTGAAGGCCTGAGGTAAGGGTGTCAGGGTCTGCCATGACACCCTTACTGGTGCTTCAGTAAACCACCCCACAGGGTACAGCATGTCAGTGTTTTTCTCTTCCATTTTACGTTTTTAAATTTTTAATTTAATTTAATTTAATTTAATTTAATTTAATTTAATTTAATTTCTTTCGATCCTCAATGTTTCTCCCCGGTTTATATTTTTCTCATTCTCTACTTCTTAATCCCTGTACCGATATCTCCTCCATTTGTAAAACCTAAGGTTTACCAGGGTCGTGAAGCCTTTGCATCTTAGGGGTTTCTGGTCTTTAGGGCCCAACATGTGTCTAATTCAATTCAGAAGAGCCATGGGGGTCAAACCTCACAGCCTCCTGCTATATAATGAGAGGCCGATGTTGCCAGACAGAGAAACCAGACAGGCCTGTCTCTTTCTATCTCTATTAAATGTCATATTGCTAACTACACTGACCAAAGGGTATTGGACTTACTGTGTGTGTATGTGTATATATGTGTGTGTGTGTGTGTGTGTATGTGTGTGTGTGTGTGTGTGTGTGTGTGTGTGTGTGTGTGCGTGTGTGCGTGTGCGTGTGCGTGTGCGTGTGCGTGTGTGTGTGTGTGTGTGTGTGTGTGGGCTTGTTTTACTATAATCGTGGGCTCCACAACCCTGGAGCCTACTATACTCATTGGGTCCCACAGGTTTGTGGGGACCAAACTGCTGAACCCCACAAGTAGAAATGGCTGTTTAAGGGTTAAGACTTGGTTTTAGACTTGGTTTTTGTCTGTGAGGGGTCCCCATGAATAGAGTAAAACAAGGATATGTGTGTGCATGTGTGTGTGTGTGTGTGTGTGTGTGTTACTGCTGTTACTGGTTAGTTTATCAATTGTTTTCTTCATGGGTTTTGGTATGCGTGAAATTCTTTGTAATTCAAGTTCAATTTATTCCATCTCACCATATGTGTTTACTGTACACTTACTGTTGTATGAATATCCTCACAGCTTGTGCAGTTGCAATATTGGAAATTAGAAGCCCAACTGTGAAAAACATGACGAGTGTAACACTCTCATGGGAACCTTTTAGGGTATATGTGTGTTAATAGACACAAAATACACAGATACACAGGTACGGAGATATAAGTATTTGGTGATGAAGCAAAAGTTGCCTGCCTGCACACTGGAGTACATCTGAGATCGTATAACTAAAAGGAATTAATCTGACGCTCACTTGACTGAGAGCGATTGTTGGTGGCAATCAGTAAGAGTGCAACAGGTTACATTTTGAAAGGGAGTTAATTAAAGGTGTGAGACAGACACAGGACACAGAGAGGTGGTGCTGTCAGATGGCTGACAGGTAATTGCAGCATGATTTTTCAGGCACTTGGACATTTGAGAAGTGGAATTAAATGCAACTCATTAACACGCTACTTAAATAGGGATTCTTGTGGGAACAATCAGGAGGTGCTCAGACTAGTTCTGAGGTCGAACGTCTGTCATTCCCACTAACGTGGAGGAGGTGGTGCGTACATGTATTGTGCTGCTACATGTGGTATTACAGGTTGTGCTGGTGTGATGACCCTCTCAGTTGTTTTGTCACTTCCTGTCTTTTCTTCTATATCTGTTGTGAAATAAACATACTTTATTTTCTTATTTTTATCTTTTATTCTTTTCAAAACACTGTGTTAAAAAGACATCCTGTGAATCATCCAACTGTTTGTTTGGTTGTGAAAAGCAGATTAGACGATGATGTGCCTCTGTTCTTTTTTACAACTCATCCTGCAGCCAGCTGACAATAACAAAGAAACAATCTAGAGCCACAGTGGATGCAGCCTGAATGTTAGGGAAGCACAATTGGAACCAAACTCGCTGGCCTAAATCCCTGGACTGACTGACTGGGAAAATATTTGAGAGAAAAGTGAAGTCAGAAATAATGAAAAACCTCCATAATAGTGACTTTGAGCAAAGGTGCTTAATGCAAAATTATTCTTCTGCAACCGCTCGTCCAGTTTGTTGAAATAAATAATAAAGTAAATAAACTTTTATTCTGTGTTTTTACAAGTATCTAACAAAATCACACTGACATGCTCAGTCACACACACACACACACACAGATGAAGAAGAAGATGGACAGATAAGTAAAGCAGCAGTGACTGTCAATTAAGTCCTGCATTCCTGCTGTAAAAGCTGGTACAACAAAACAATGGAAACAATTTTGTACACATGCACTCACATACATGACGGCTAATACATCATGACACAGAAGACAAAGAGAAGACCAGCTCTATTAGGGTCTCAATCCATCTTCCAATTTCATTTTCAGATTTGAACACTTTTATTTTGGTTTCCATACAAAGCCAACAATTTTATTTTGTATTTTTTGAGTGTCAAAGAATATTAGTTGAATCATAGCAATGGTCACAACTGATTGTGACACTGATCAATCATTGGGCAAACATCCTGTGTGTGAATCAAGATGAGATCATCTACCAAAAGTATTTCAGCACCACCTTTGTTGGTAAAAAAATATTAATGTGGGTGTTTAGAGGCCTTTTAAGCAGCTTGGCCAGCATCAAAATGATCTCTGGATACCTGCGCACCCACAACAGGATCATGCCTTTCAACCAGATCTATAGCTTCATACTCTTCAACAGCCAATTTTCTAGCCCCCTTCTTTTTCCCACATATTCTCCACCTTCCACCTCAAGCCCTCAGGGGCTCTTCCACTTGCTGCTTTAGTATGAAAATTTGGCCTATGTGTTTCCAATAAATCTTCTAGAGTAATGATGCCTTAGCAAGGTGATTCATGAGCATGCTGACAGCTCAAATTGCCGGTGTGAATCTCTGGCACGGCATAAGTCGTCCCTGAGCCGCCCTCTCTGCCTCCAGGCATGCAGGGTGGAGAGGAGAGGGGAGGAGCCGGGGCAGGAGGAGCTGCAGGTTTAACCCTGTCACCTGCAGTCTGATACCCGACCTGCTGCACTGCACATAGGAGACAGGAAAATCATGTGTGTTCTCATGAGTGTGAGAGGCCAATGATAGGGGAAGAGGGTGTGTGTGTTTAAAGTTTAAATTTCAATGAAAAAGTATATTATATAGTTTTATCAGTGACGTGTTCATTAATGTCAGTTCAACCCTGCAGGCACGTAGTTGGCCACCAACGTCGTTAGAAGTTGATATTTTTGTTGGTTTTAAGTTGTGTTGTTAAATTACCAAAATCCAACGTCCTTCAAATAACTCATGCCAATGCCATCTTGACAAATAAAATATCGACATTCTAGTTGTGAGCAAAACGCATCAGCTAAATGTCATGATGTCAATTAGCCAACGGTGGGTTTTGACATCACCTTGATTTTCAGTAAAAACAAAATTGAACATCTGTCCAACATTAGAATCATTAGAGTCCAACATCTTTCTGATGTTACTTTGATGTCTGGTACTTGCTGGATAATATAAAACATTGTATTAAAGATGCAGAACAAAATTTTTATGTCAACAATGGAAAAAATTATTGTGTATAATGTGAAAGGTGTTCTTTGTACTAGCAAGCCCACAGAAAATTACCATCTGACTATAGTTCCCCTCAGCTCTTTGGAGTTTTATAGCAACTTTTGGCTCATTGCTTTAGTTTTACGGCCCATGGCTTTACTGTTTTAGTTTCTGTCTCACCTGATCTCATCAGTGTCGTTTCAAGCCATAAGCCACACCTGCTGCACAAAATAGCAGACACTGGCTAACCGGTGATGCTAGTCACACAGTGGAGCATTTAGCTGCCGAGGAGCCAGATATTGTTTCTCAGGAGTTAGTGGAGACCAAAACAGAGCTAAAAGAAGAGTTCATTTTGATTTACATATGTCATGTGACCGGAGTAGTAATAGTGCTTCATGTCTGTTTTATGGATAAATAGGCTTTTTTTTTGATAATGCATTCACTATAAAACTTCCAACAATGATACATTAAATGTTTTGTTTACAGCTTTTTCTGCTGTCTCCAAGTGGTCAGAGAATCAATTTATGCAGATGTAAAAAAAATACTATTTTTAGTTCATTTTTACACATTGCTAATGCAAGAACAAGTTTAATGTAACATTAATATGACCCTCCATAATGACATTTCATGGAGATTCTTGCAAACAAACAGAATTATGTTTCCATTTAGTGTTTTTTGCCAAAACTCTCTGTGTGTCCCCTTCATGGCTTTAATGTGTTGAATGCCCTTCTGTCCTCATAACAGATTTTTTAAATAATGTAGAAATTTGTTGTTTTCTAGCTAGCAGCCTTCTTTTTTCCTCTTCTCGGAACTGTTGATCACTGGATGACAATGAACAAGCTGAGAGGAATGTGTTGTATGTGCTACACAGGCAGAGCATGATTAGAAAGAAAAAAAAGAAGACATATTGGGACCTGATCATCTAAAAAAAGACATGCTTCCTAATGAAGTAGTGAAACCCTAGTGAAAAACGCAATAGGGTTCCAATCACATCCTGAAGCAGTCACTGTTTAATGTGCCTGCGCAAGAACACGCATATAGAAAAACCTGCTAACCTCCACTCACTGCACTCCCATGCAAACTCACAAGTTTTTAAGAAAACATTATCCTTTTTTCAATTTTGCTGGAAATTCACTTAACCTGAACTTTCTCACCTCCCCTGTGCTGTTTCTGAGGCTCCTTCTTCACCCTGCCCTGATGAAACAACACATCACAGAGAGATGGGGTTTCACGCTCCGCTGGCCTCAGCCTTTGTTTACATGTAATAAATTGATGTGAAAATCATAGTCAGATGAGCCCTGGCCATTTGGAAGCCATTAGGGCAAACACTTACAATGAGGTAGCTTTACAACCTCATAAGTGTCTCTTTGGTTGCACATTTAATGACCCCTGCTGTGTAAATCAGTCTTACGTTGTTAGCGGAAGGTTTCTGTGGGAAGAGAGGCAGGCACTGAGTGATATAATGTGTCAGAGGCCTAGCAGGAGTCTGGTCAAACTGTTAGGCCTCCAAAAGAGACACAGACTGGAGTAAAACTGCTTCTGTTGATTTTTTTTTTTTTTTTTTTGGGGGGGTGGGCAAAAATAATCCAGTGTGTGTAGTGAAAAACGAGAAGAGAAGAAGGAGAGGTCATGACATGTTGTGTTTATAGACTGGCTTAGTAACCGGTACTTACAGGAAGTTTCAATCAAACCTGGCGATTAAGTCATCACAGCTGCCGAACAAAATATACGAACTCCTTCAAGTTTATGTTTATAAATTGTTTGACAAAATGATGCTGCTGCCTAGTAATGTGAATTTAGCAGTATTTTTAAGGGATACACAAACAATCCCCTCAAAAGTTACTTTTATTAACGAGAGAATACGAATTTCAGCTACTTAAACAAGACATTGATGAAATTAAATTAGACTGAAATTCCTCAGTGGTCTTAATGCCTAAAAGGTCATCTGACAAATGTCATAACAGTTAATAGTTTGCGTAAAAAGCCCTTTGTAATGATTATTATCCTCTTTTCATAACTGGTTTTACTGATTCAGCCAAACATCACAGAAAACTGAAGAAGCTGCCATTGTAACAGAAGAACAAAAAGGCTCTTATTGCTAAATCCACTATTTCCCCTTCATATTTTTCCAATTACTGTTTGTTCAGAAGGATTTCAGCCTCATACTAAAACATGTTTCCAGTAAAATGCCTCTTCTACCTCCCCTGTGTCACCCCCCCACCCCCCTCTTTACCATTCAGTTTTCTCCTTGTTCCTGCGTCTGTTTCTGCGTATGCCACTCTTCCCATCTCCCTTGCTCTCTTTGACCCCCCCCCCCCCCCCCCAACTACCTAAAACAGCGTTAAGGACTTCAATCCCCCCAGGGGGTTCTTGTGGTCCAGTGTTCCCAGAGAGTAGCAGAGACTTAACGGGGACATGCTGGAACAAATGACAGAGACAGACTCTGCAGGCGAGCCATCAGATACGCAGATGGGCACAGATCAAGGAATCAAGGAAATTATGGAGATCTCCAGCACCACCACAGTGGTACAGCAACGTGGCTCTTGGATGTCATGCCACCATGACTGCCGCCACCCACATAATGCATGGATTTTTGTATGTCTGGCAAGGAAGCTCTCTGGAGTTATATCATGACATACATAAATGGCATGGGAGTGTATGGCTTTTGCTAAAAAACTCACTGTACTGAGAGCGGCTTGGAAGAACTAACAGCCAGGACTGAGTGTGTTAATGTGTTTAAGCTTTTAATGTGCAAATCAATAACTTTCTTATAACAGTGATGAAGTTCAAATTCAATCTTGTGTGACTCAGTAAGAATTAGGAACCAGATGACTCATTGTGTTCTCTGATTCTTTCCATATTTCAACATTGCCAATAAATCTTGAGCACGCACACATGTACAAGCTCAGAACTTTATTAAGCGTTTTTATAGACACTGGAACTGACTTATTCACCCTCTATAAAGCAGCATCTGCCCCGCATGACAGTCAATCTAGATGACATTCAACTGCTGCCAAGGTTTTCACTCATCTGCACTCTGTATCTGTCATTGATTCTGACTGCATGATGGCATAATCAAACTTATAAAAATAGCTGCAGAGTAAAGAGGAAACCACTAAAAATGCATACACACTTAGCGCAGTGTGTGTTCCTCTCCTTTCGATCCTTTAATCCGCAGGAACGTTAGAGGCAGCGAGGACGCACTGAGAAACAGCTAGGCACAGAGAGAGAGAGAGAGAGGAGAGAACCAGAGACACCACAGCCACCACAGGACTGTCAAAAAGCTGGGACTCTTGTCCAAAATTTAACCATCAGAGCTCCGCTCGGAGACTAAATGGGGTGACAGTTGAAAGGAAGCCGTAGTGGTGAAGTGTGAGTCATACGTAGCTCTTTGTTTCTGCCTCCCAGGAGGTGGGCAGACACATTGCACATTAGAGGAGAACAAGGCTTTTTCAGATTTTTGTTATTTGTTTCCCCATTTGGGAAAAAGTCTGGCAGTGTGCGGGGAGACTGAGACTCAACAGAACTGAGAGTGTTGGATAGGCAAGAGCGTGACAAACAAGGAACACATTTTTGTGTAGAAGCAGAGGCTCTTATCAAATCTTCCAAAACCAGAATACAAAAGCTTTGTTTGTTTGGTCACAAAAAAAGGGGTGAGACAATATTTGTTTTGTTAAAATCATGTTCTATTATGTCTAATTTGAAATGTAAGAATATTTACATTATTTTTCCACACCATAAATAATGCAATTCTATGCTTCCTATATGTTTATTGAATGGTTTTGGAATTTGCCAGCTTGTAACTATAATACCTAGTGATAATGTGCATATTAGGATCAGTAACAAAAATCTAACATATTCTGTAAACTATTACGGAACTTAAATACAACAGCTATTCATGTCCGTCAGGAGGATGTGACTATAAAGAAAATCCACAGAAAAACATCAATTAAGTCTATGAAAAGACATTCAAGTTAGATTTTTAATTAATTTCTCCCCACTTTCCTGCATCCATTTTCTTCCCTCAGGGTTCAGAGGGAAAGTCCGTGTTGGAACTGGACTCTGGGGTCAGATTCAGCCCCTCCCCTGCCTGAGGCCAAAAACATGACCTCTGACACCAGAGCTCTTCTTCTGGGCTAAACTCATTGTCGTGTTGGCTAATTAGATATCACCTGCCTGGCCACCATAAACATCTAAATGTCCGTGGGTCATTTTGCAAAACGGGATCCAGCAGACTCTATATTACAGAGTAGTGGGCATGTACAGTATTTGATCGGTTTGTTCCTGAGAAAACACATTGATTGAAAATTATTATTATAATATAATATAATATAATAATGATAATAATAATGATTCATATTTTCAATCTATAATAGCTGAGCAAGGGTAAAATGGCAAGACACATGACATATATTTCTTTGCAGGAGTCTGTAGAATATACTTAACCATTTCATGATGACCTGGTGGCACAACACGCTAAGAAACATAATGCACATAATGTACCGCTTTGAAGTTCCAGAGTCAGGGGTTTGAGTCCAACTAAGACCACCCATGCTGCAAAATGTGGTACTTAAAGTCCATTACATGGCATACAGTTATACAGTATTATAAGTTCTATCTTTTCAATAATTGTCCTATTGTACAACTACAAATTTTTAGATCATATCTAAATATAAACTACATGTTTGCATTGGTAAAAGACAAAATAAATGAAGGTCTTAACACTAGAGATTGTTTGTGAGTTTATCCAAAAAGTTTTTCCTGTACATAAATATATGTATTATTAATATGGAGTTGACTGATAGTCATTTCACTGAATTCAAAAGGGCAGATTCTCACATACTAACATTGAGAATGTGGTTTGAAACACTTCAGTTAAAAACACATGAACCCTCTTGGATTCTTCCCATCAAAAACTGCTTGTTTGTGATCACAGGAGGAACATGTGTACACATGATATGCATATTTGCAGGCATGCGAGCACATACAAACACAGATTTGCAAATGTATACATATATACCATACAGGAAAACATTAAAAGAACAAGAGAAGCTGGGAGAAAAGCAAGCGGAGCCACACACTGCATGGCACCCCCCGCTGGCACATCTCCCTGAAATTCCAGTAGTTGTGTCATTGTTTGACAAATTGGTCAACCTATAGTAAACACAGCTATCAACAGTTATCCTCCAAATGGAGCCTTCACACACCATGCAAAATCTTACATCCCATGTTGAATTATTATCTGTTTTTTTTTTTTATTTCGATTTCTGTTATTGTCTCTCTCCCTCTCCTTCTCTCTCCCTTGAATGGTCTCAATTTATTTATTTATTTATTTTTGTCAGAGCACACATCACAATAAGCGCTGACATAAAAGCTGCATTTTCAATTCATATCATTTTACCCATGATAATGAGCCACATTTCCACCACCAGACAGACCATCTGTGAATCTCTGATGAGTGTCTTCTGTGAGGGAATGGAGAGGACTGAAATGCTTTAAACTGACAGCATGGGCATCATTATGTCATGTAAACAAGCCTGGCATCAAAGGATCCAACATCACGCACCCTTGTGGTTCAGCCACGGTTTAAGCAAAGAGAGCAGGGCATTGACTACGCTATTTTCCTGCTCTTTGTGCCGTACAGGCCACACTGGAATATTTTCCATAGTGTGCTACAGCAGAGCTCACACGCTGCCAGCGATGTCAGAGCTAATGTTATTAGGACTTGTCTCGAGTGGGTACCAACATTTAAAGAACCACACTGATTAAAATGAATCATTTTTATTTGACTTTATTTATTTATTCATATTTATTCGGTGTCACACTTGAGTTGACATGTTTGATTGAACCGTGTTTCTCTGAGCAGCTGACGAGCCAGCTCACTGACGCCCAGCAAAGTAATTTACCACAGATAATTCCCTCAGTAATCAAACTTGTGAACCCTGACAGAACAAAATTACAACGATATTAACGAAGTAAATTTGCTGTCTCTTTTGATATGAATTTGTTCTTTAATGACCTGACAGGTCAGTAAAGTATAAGTAAAGTAAAGTAAAAAAAAAAAAAATCTAATGATATCAAATGTATCGTGGGAATTAGCCAGCTGATTATCATTTGCTTTCATATGTGGTCTGTCTTCACTGCTGTATGATGTGGAAACACTGTCACTATTGCTTTGATTATTAATTCTTGTGCATGAACAGTTTAATGCTATAATAATGCCTTTCAAGTAATGTTCACACACACACACACACACACAGTGCACTCTCCTTGTTACATCCTGAACATTAAAACTCCTTAGGGAGTATTATTAAGGTATCCCATCATTGCAGAGTATTATACACTGAAACTGCTCTAAATACAAAATAGAGCCCATGAGAACTATTCCCAACTTACAGGCCCAGGAGAAATCATTTTCTAACAAAGTCTTTAGTTTCACTTCTAGACTTCAGCCCCAGGAAACACACTACGCAACATGCTGCCAAGATTTTACAAGGCCCAGGGTGTGTTATCAGGCCCACTCATTCACGAGGAGCTCAGAAAATGTGGAAAGACTGAAAACTGGAATTAATATATTGTTAATGGCAGTGTTAGTCCACAGCAGGTAGGTGGGAGGACAGATACACACAAACAAAACTTTTCTATTAAAACATGGACGGAAGAAAAGGCTTACACATACTGGCAAATATCTGAGTATTAACACATCGTGCTGCACACACACAGAGAGAGAGAGAGAGAGAGAGAAACAGCAGCAGAGCCTTTTGATGTACTTCAATGAAAATCACACCAGTGAAAGATGAAAAACAACTCAGAGACGGTTGCTGGAGTGTAGCATTATTTTTGCTTCCAGAAACAGCGTGTGATCTCTCTGAGTGTAAATGTGACTTGGTTTGGCTGCAGGCCTCTAACACTCTCCTTACCTTCTTTACTCTGACAGGCTGCAGCTTCAGGGCATATTACAGTCTCCAGGTGAGGGCCAGATGGATCTAAGCATTGCTCACTCTCTCTTTCTCTCTCTCTCTCTCTCTCTCTCTCTCTCTCTCTCTCTCTCTCTCCCTCTCTCTCTCTCTGGCTTCAGGCTTGATTACAGTCACCAGGTATTGGCCCGGTGGAGACAAAACAAAGCAAGTGGAAGTACTGTGGACGGGAGATGGAACAATTTAACACAATTAACAGTGCTTTTTTTTCCCTTGTGTGTGTGTGTGTGTGTGTGTGTGTGTGTGTGTGTGTGTGTGTGTGTGTGTGTGTTTGTGCATGTGTATGTGTGTGTTTTTAAAAAAATCATAGAACCATTTCTTTGTTGCAATAAGTCATTTCCCCTTTTGATGAAAACTAATAACAAAGAACATACAACTGACAGGTGCATATGATGATAACTCCTACACATTGCTCATCAATTGCACTGTACAGTACTTAATTCACATAGCTCCGTTCTTAGACCTTTATCAGGTTCATTTCATTTCATTTTCATTAGCACCATGAAAGGCTCACCCCAGAGGAGTCCACCAATCAGAGGATGCCAGCAGCACCTCTAAGCATACCACAAATTCAGGTCAGTGAGCTCTTCCTGTTGTAAACAAACATTTAAAAAATGTCATATGGATTAACCAAGCAGGTATATTTACAAAACAAAAACTATGCAAGCTTTATAAACAGAAACAAGCTTTACCAAAACACTAAGTGATAGGTTTAAATAGATCTGCAGAAAACAGGCTGATCTCACTGTAGGACAATCAGTAAACAAAGATCATAAAAAGGCTTAATAACATTCAAATAACATAAAATCTACTCTTCTCCTACACACTTTGTCAACAAAGAAATAATACTACACACCTTCACAAACAAACACACGCTTTATAATTAAAACACATTATCCATAGACTTAGCCAGGTGCCAAAACCTCCCTCTTCAATAATGTGTAATATGTGTGTTTGTGGTAAACACTGAACCTTCAACTTTGTACACTCTGTTCTCGCTGTCAATTTCAGGAAAGCAGGAAGACAAACATGTTCAGGATTAAATAATTAAATAATTACCTACCACAACAGATACTACATGAGCAGGACTTTTTAAGTTTAAATGCAGTTGCAGCAAACTCCTGTAAGCTCTCTCCCAGAGTTTGTCTCTGCAGCTGGGGTTGATTTCGTGATTGCAGTGTGGAGGAAGTACGTAAACAAAAACAAGGCTGATCCTCTGTTTGTGATTTTGAGTCTGTCTCCATATACTGTAACTGTTGTGTCTGATTATTGCACTGAAGTGTTCCCTCACAATGCAGGTGTACCCTGTATCTCTGCCATCTTTTGAGTTAATGGTGAGCAGTGCCATCTAGTGGCCGGACTTAGCTGTTTGTGAAGCCATTAATAGTCAAATTCTATACCCACTGATGTGATATGAAAATGGTTATTTGCTTATTTCCTGCTCCACCTGCACCTGCAACTGCAAAGATAACGAATGTCAAAAGTGCGGTATGAATGGGTAACACATATCTGACCCATTTTGCACATGGAAGATGCATTGTGGTAAATTGGACAGCTGGTTCTGGGAGTGAAAAAAGGAGATGTGTCATAATGGTGGTAATCATTGCAATGATGATGATGATGATGATGATGATGATGATGTTGATGATGACAGTGACAAATACCACAAGGCTAGGAGATGATGAGACTGATGTAATAAAAATAATTGACCACTTGATGGCAGCATTGTTATGGTGTCTCAGTTCAAGAAGCGCATGAGTATGATTCTCTGCAAAGAAAAATCCTCTGTTCCAGCTCTTAGAGAAGTATTCATGTGAGACCAAACCCATGAAATAAAATGCACAAACAAGACTCATATTAGTATCTCTTGTACAGGGGCTTTTTACTGCGCAGTAGGTAGAAAAGGCAATTCAGTTTGTATCTGAATGCAGCTATTAAAAAATTAAAAGTTATGAATTTTGTCTCAAAGTTTTAAGCACTGGCTTTTACATACTTGTCTTTGCATAAATGATCACACTCACCCACACACACACACACACACACACACACACACACACACAGTTGATGTAGCATGGCTACTTTAACTCTTAAAAACGACTCACACATTAAAAGCTCCTAATTAAAGCAAACTTTTAGAAGTGTCAGGACAAATATTTTTATGGCTATTTTGTTGTGGCTGCTTTTCATTTTCAAAGCACCAACACCTGCGCCCAGATGGTTGGGTTTTTTTTTACCATCTGCGAGTGTAAAGTGTAAAAAGATGATCGATATCAGTGGCCACAACACTTCCCTACCTCCAGATGGCATGATCGTTAAGTTCTCTGAAGACTGTTGTCTGGAGTCCAATCCTTTTAGGTCCAAATGTTAAGAAGAAGAAGAGGAAAAAAAAAACAACATGTTGCCTAGGCAAGCTTATTACACTTCATTTTCTGTACACTTGTGAGAAAAGGAGAAGAGGTTGTGGGTATTCAACAGCCCCCTGGGATTGAGAATACATATCACTAGCCTATATTCCACAACCTATATTTGGCAATGTCTCCAGAGTAGTTTAGAGAACACAATTTTCAGATGGTGTGCACCATATGTCAAAATCTGTACGACACAAGGGAGGCCATTCATTGTGTTATACTGTGATGTTGGCTGTGACTCGCACATGAAGTTGTTTTTGATTTTTTTTTTTTGGGGGGGGGGTAGGGTTGAAAGGTTTATGTTGTTGTTGTGCAGTTTTAAGACACTGGTGGACTTAAGAGAGTAACACTACAGGTTAACTGCACCAAGAGTAATGATGTATTTGTGGAGCTTGGTCTGTGTGCTTGCGAGCCCCCCTTGCTAGTGTTTGCCCTGGACTCTACACGTGCCTGTACATGTCTCTTTAGTATTTTTCAGTTGTTAGGGAAGCACATCTGAAACAACAAAAAGTGGTGAAAGTAAATCCATATACCACAAAGCAATTTCAGAAGAATCACAGACTATTTCTATGAAACTACACCACTCCTGTTCTTAAGGACTGTTTTTACATTTGTCTCGGACAAGTGAAATCAATTGCTCATCTGGACGTAACAGGTTGGCTTTTGTGTCACAGCAGCAGAAATGTGGAAAGAAATAAATGACAACAAAATACCAAGTACCCTTTGAAAGACAACACATAGCTCTCATCTGTTAGCTTTACATTTTGAGGATTGCGATGTGGGGTTTTGACAAGTCAGGTGTTTCAAGTTTTTCTCTCCTGTCAAGATAGCAGCCAAATTCTCAGGGAGTACTGTCAGCTCCGCATTGTAACACAAGCCAGGGAGACTGGCAAATGAACAGGTGGGGTTGTCATATGTTTGTGAAGGAGTCTGCTAAATGTTCTCTCCAATTAACAGACAGCTCAGACATTTTCCTTTCAGCAATCCCCCCCCTCTCTCTCTTCATGCAGTTGTTGCTTGCTCCTTTTGGGAGAGACACATGACTTGTTACATGTCTCTCCAGCTCTGCTGAGAAATGGCAGATTGAAACACATCTAGCAACCAGAGCTGGAAGACTGATGGCAGGCTACCAGTGACTGTGCCGCCTGATGGAGAAACTGAAGCGCTTGCAAAATGTTCTGTAGCGATTGTTGTAATCCTGCTTTGAAATATTCAAATACTGCTCTCTCTGCAGAAGTCAGTGTTGTGATAACAGGTGACTTGAGAGGCAAGCAACTGGTTCCATGCAACAATTTGCCAATTAAGACTGTAGATTCCCACAGGAATGCATCATAGATACAGAATGCACAATGGGAGTAGTTCAACAATGGTGCCTCATGTAACTAGCTACATTTTGAGCTTTGAGAGGCTGTACGGCTGCTGTGCAATTAACCTGCTGTAAGTACTGCAGTGTACTGTGAGTACTGTGACAACATTAGTGAGGAGAGAGAAGAGTCTACTGGGTACTTAAACAGGTAGCTCACAGTGGCAACAGTACTCGAACAAAAGTAAGAGATAGTTAATTATCTTGCTTATGTGGACCATTAATGCTGTGGCAATATTTTGTGAAGATCAGAAGGAAAGAAAAGGCTACTACTTATAGTTAGCTGGCACATTGAGTTTGCACTGACAACACTTGATGAGGAGTTAACTGAGTAGTTTTTCAGTCTGCTGGGGCAACTTCAAGTCAAGTCTCAGGGCTTTCAGAGTAAGTTTCAAGTATTTTGGGGCAAGTTCAAGTGAAATCACAAGGCTTCATGAGCACAATTGATATCTATAGGGAGTTAAGTTTCACAGCAGTCAAGTCCAATTCTAGAAGCTCAAGCTGCAAGTATGCCAAGTCTGTGAATGTTTGGCTAGTAAAATGACACAGCATCTGTGTTTTTTACACCCCAGAGACCAAGTTAATAGTGGTAGTGGAGTAGTGGAGCAAATGCTTTCAAGACTGAGTCCCCATTTTTCTTGTATTGTGCACATGCACAAGGATGCCTATACTCATGCATGTGTCGGCATGACTCAGAAGTTGACATTGGTTTCATGTTATTCTGCTGACTGACAGCTGGTGGCAGGTAAGGAACAAAGAAACATGGTAATGCACCAATAAAGGCAGAGAAGAGGAAGATCTGCTCGTGAGGAAACATGGATATAACAAACATGTGATTTAAAATACGCAAAAAGTCAGATTTGTAAATGCATTGAAACCTTAAGGTTACACATAATATGTTTTGGTGAGACAAACACTCAATGTAAACATACGCTTTGTTATGTATAAAGGGGCTATTTGCAAGTTTTCTCTGCCATGGATCCCTGCTGGGAGCAGGTGGTGGTGATTGTAGCCTGACGAGCTTCAGCCATCGTTGCATTTACAAGACAAGAGGTTACAACACGCCCTCTGAGCAGCACTATGTCTTCAGGGCAGATAGGAGGCTACGATGAGTCGCTTTCAGAAAGTCACGAGACAGGCCGGGGCTACCTGTTTAGCATGCTAACTTCAGTAGAAGAAAAGATTTGATGGAGCAATGAAGATTGATGCTGAACTTGCAAGTCTCTTCTAGACTGGTAAGTAAACAGCTGTTAATGCTAGCACTGGCTCTGTAGCAATAGCAAAGCTTACAAATAGCTCCTTTAAAGAATAAATTAACACCAGGCTGAGAAGCAGTGTTGCGATGCCCTCTCCAGTTAAAAGTTTCAGTTGTGTTAGTAACCAAACCCAGAGGTGATGTCCTGGGAGCAAGGTTAAAAACAAGAATTTCGGGGGTTGTTAGAGTACTTTTTAAATATTCAAGGTGTCTAGGTATATATACAAGGCCTGCCTGGCACTGTTATATTAATTCTCTATCCCTCCAGCATTTTACCAGGTCAGAAGTTGAGACTAAAATGTTTTTAGTCAAGTGTTTATGGAGTAAGTCGCCAATGTGTCACTTAAAGATACCGTGTGGTACCACACACAGCTTTTTATATGCAGTATTTCTCACCAAAAATGCATTCTGTATGTATTCTTGAAGCTTAATATAAACGTTGAATGTTGAAAACAAGTCAGTTTTTAACCTCAAATTATGTTTTACTGCATTACTTGGCACATCACCACCACCATCTGTCAACAGAACCTACAGTATAGTAACTTAACTAATAGTTTCACTGGAATATTGTGAAGTCATTGTCAGAAAGTTTGTGTTGCACTCCTCCTGACCACCACATCGGACGTGATACGCACTGCTGACACTCCTCAGCGTGCATCACATGGATGTGTGTATACAACTGTGTCCTCTTGTGCATGCTAGTTGGGCATGACATAAAAAAATAAAACAAGGACCTATTCACCAGAACAAGGCACCACAGCAGCAAAAGTGGCCAAAAAGTCCACAGGGTACCTTTTTATTCTAACTTGATTCCAAGTCTCAAGTCCACAGCTACAGAGCTCATGGGGTTAGAGTTACTGTGCTGGAGAAAAAGTAATGTGGTCAGTAGCTGCATGCAAACAGTTAAACAGTTAATTATTATATTAAATGGTTTTCAACATTTCGAGTGAAAGAAAATAATCATTAGCACCACTGGCATTTTGCTGATTATATTTAGATTAAATTAAGTGAGATATAATAACTGGTTTTATGTGCAGTAGCATCAATCCTACATTAAACATCTTCAGTGTAATGGCACAAAGTTTACACCGGTAAAGGAATAAGACTTCCCCGAGTCTTTTTTTTCAAACCAGTGCTTCCACTGTGTGAATATTCAGTAGGTATATGCAGTGGATATATTATCTGTGTGGGCAGAGATGTAAATGTTAAGTTATGCAGGAGCCCCTGTAACTGGATGTTGTTGGAAATGTTGTGCTTCTCAGCTGGCTTGGTTTTAATCCAACTTCATATTACAGAGGCGTGCTTCCTCTCCTTCCTTCTTTACATTTTTGAAAGGAGCAAGGCAGTTATACATCTGGAAGGGGGGTGGACTATACCATGCTCTTTCCAGGAGAAACACCTGCCACGTTGTAAGTTGAGTGAAAGAACAGTGATGCTGGCTGGGTAAAGGGTGGGGCTCTTCAATGGGAAATTCTGTGGCCATAAGCATAATGCAGCAAGGGGGAAAAATAAAAATCTCATCCCCCGCACTCTTGCTCCCTCTTTTCTTTCTTTTGCTCTTTTGTCTCTCTCACACAACCTCACACACACAAACACATTTCAATCACAGAGAGACATGACAGCAGATCCATGTGAGCATTCTCAACCTCATAAATGGAAATGACTCATCTGCCATTCATCTATCCTTGGTGGCATTCCTCTTTCTTTCACTCAGGGGGAATGAACTCCATTTGGCTGGAGACCCAGTCTCTTGATATCTCTCAGTCCAAGAGCCTGGCAGCAGGAGAATATATTTTGTGTCTGTGATAAGGCACAAAACCATTCTTTGTTTGTTTATGACAGCTTTTTTTGTGTTTGACATTTATGTCCGATACAACGTCCCTAAACGGTTTCTTATTTTCTTTCCCATTTTTAACTGACAACACCGTACCCTTCTAATTGATATGTCCACTGAGAGAGATAGTTCGGGCCCTTGAAACAAATCCTCTAAGTGAAAAACGATAAAATTGCGCACATCCATTTTCTGCCCCACTCCTTATGCTGAATGTCTGTCTTGCTGTCTGATGGCAACCAGAGAACTCTTGTAGCCCATAGCTTATTCATGCACTCTAACACCTCAGAGAGCTGTACAAGAATAACAGATCAGATTCTCCTTGAGTCAGGTATAATGTAGCCTTACAGACTACTAGCTGCGGCTTTGAAAAGGGCCCTTTCGCTACTATCCAACATCCCCAATCCTCTTACCAAAAATGGGAATCAATTATCTGTCTGAAATCCCGTTGCCTCTGCCCCTACCTGGCTGCCAGATCCCATATGGTAATGTAGATAGCAGGGGATCATATTACTGAAAAGCTTAAGAAGTGAGAGATCCCCCTGGCTGATTCCATTGAGCTGTGTCCCCTGATGCTGTTCACTACTTCGGGAGGGTCGGCTCTGTGCCATTGTTCAGTGAATGGGGAAGTTAACCGACATCGCCTGGCCCTGATGGGGATTGCTATTTCAAATCTCTGCTAAACTGAGGATTGGGAATTCTGCTATCTGGTTTCTCCCCCTTTGTGATGTGATGAGCTCCATCTTTGGGTCTTCTTACACGAGTAATTTGATTGGGAAAATGAATGCGAGAGAATGAAAGAGAGAATGAGAAGGAGAGAGAGAGAGAAAGAGAGAGAGAGACAGAGAGAGAGAGAGAGAGAGAGAGAGTCCTCTGCACCAGTCCATTATGACAGTTTCTTAAGTAACAGAGTCCGCAATGTCTTTCATGGTGTGTTATTTTGGCACAGTTGCTCAGTTCTCACCAGAGACACCAGCTGATGTTGCCACTTAGACAGGGGACTACTGAGATTCCTCGCTTGTTGCTAAATGTGAGCAGGTTTGCAAGTCTGAAAACAAAAGTGATATTGAAGTGAAGAAGAACTGAGGCCCCTGAGTGAAGATGCATCAGTATACTCAAGTAAACTGCATGCAGTAGGAATTCTTAATGCACACTGTGTACACAAAGAGGAACTTGTCACTAGGCCAGAATGAACAGTTTAACTTAAAATGTAGCACTGTGTTTAAGAATGACACCAACAGGTATTTTTCATAATTTTCATGATTTAAGAGAATGTATCTTTTGTGAGTGTAATAGCGAAAAGTTATGAGGGCAAGTTTTGGCACAAAAAAACAAAAAAACCAAAGCAAGACTTTATTACAGTTTACAAATATCAAACACTTCAAATGGTTTTGTGTTCTGAAAACTCCTCATGAAATCCACAAAATTACAGCATTTGAAAAGAAAATGCTGTGACAAACACAACAAAGGAGAAACGATCATTTTCAACACTGTGTAACAAATCATAAATTTAAACCTCCACTAGTGGAGATAAAAAAAATAATAAAATATGTCTTTTAGTCGGTATGTTTACTGCTTCATATCTCTCTTGTCATTTATACCTGAGGTATAATATTCTCCCTGTTCAACAAAGCTTTCTGAGACAAATCCAACCTTGGCATCACTCAGAATGACACTGATATTGGACGATTGTGCACCTCACGATTTATGGCAAACGCAAAAACATTAATTGCAGGAAGTGGTTTGCCCTTATGTAGTGGGATGGACATAATAGTAGGTGACCGCCTCAGTGTCAACCATACTTTAAACTGAGTTCATTTGCTATAGCTGTGATCCCTACCCTTAATCACACCATCATTGCAGATATTGTAGAAAGCAAGGTTTTTATATTGCTGGCACTGACTTTAAAAACATTGCCAACAATTGTCAATTTGCAGAACTATTCATTATATACATTCTTGTCTTGCTATTGAGCTGCAGGAATGTTATAACAGGTTCAGGCCATGGCCTCACTCAGTGTGTGACAGGGAAAGATACATAAATGCAGCTGGAATAATGCAAAATACATGTCCCCAGAGACTGAAAATTAGTCTTCAAAGCATTTAGGTCCATGTCCATAATTTACGTTATAAAGACAATCCAAGGTATTTAACCTGTGTACTGTGCAGTTGATAATGGTGCTACAGTATACACAGGCTGAAAGCAAACAGCACCAATATGACATATTTTTCTGCAAACAAAAACTTTTGTTATCATATTAATTTAAAAGATGCAATAATAGAAAAAAAGCTCCACTCAGTGTGTGTCTGCCTTGAAACTTACATAATTCTGTAAAAATTTTGTCATGGTGGAGTCCGTTACCAGCGCTTATGAGTCTTTTCACACTTTTACCAAAGAAATTAAAGCGAAAAGTGCTTTCTGACGGGCAAGGCTCCATCTCAGAGATGGATAAATAACTGAGAGATTAAAAAGATACATAATAAGGCTGAGATGCAAAGAGAAGACCCTTCTGGCTATTTGTTAAAATATTAAGGAGGTTGTGAGAGAATCAGGGGAGAGATAGTAGCATAAAAGAGGGGAGACAGACAGAAAAGCCATTCTGAATTCAATGAGAAGACATTTCTGAGAATGGGCAAAGACAGTCTAAAGCAGCCTGATATCACATAATGTAAGCACATACACCGAACAATACTGAATTCTCTTAGTAGCCTGTATCTTTGGCAGAAAAGTGGTGCATTCAGAGAAGTTGTGATGTGCTGTAAATATAATCACACTGAGCATGTTTCATGTAATGGCCAATTGAAAAGCACTTGATGTGCTTTGACATTTGTTCTATGATACTTAGTGGAGATCCTATAGTAATTGAACCTCTTGCTTGAATTATGCTGCAAGAGAAGAGAAAAAGGAAGAGAAAGAGGAAGAGAAGATAAGAGAAGAGAGATATCTGGCAGGGAGAATGGCTTTGCGATTACATTAAAGATACGTCTGACACTTAGAACGCACACACACACACATTTGCACAAAGACATGTTTTGATCCACAGTTGAGGAAAGAGGACACGCCATCTTAGAACAAATGACTGGAAAAATAAAAATTATAATTGCAATGTGATACCACTAGTAGCTTTTTCAGGGCACTTTGAAATATTCAGAAGGTTGTGAAAGGATGAGGGCGGAGTAGATGGAAAGAGAAAAGGAGAGGTCATCTGCACAAATGCAGTAAGAAGTAATTGAGAGAACTGTATGATGATTTCTCTGGCGTGAACACAGGCAGTTCATGGTGCTATTATATTTGAATTGATGTTCAAATATATTGGTGAATTGAGTTCATTGACATTTATAAACATGCAGAGTCAACATGCGTAATAAGGATCATTAATGTCAATCTTGTAAGGGGCCCATTGAAACATGCAAATAAGAAACCTGAGTATATGACCGGTTATAGAAGCTCATTACAACTGTATATTTGTGATTATCGTTTTAATTTTTAATTTCTTCCCATAAAGAACAAGCCCATGGGTCATCTGTGCAAGCAGCTACAATGCTGCAGTTGATGACAGATTACATCACAGCGGCGTGATAGACTGCCTCGTCTGAAGGATCCTTCAAATGTGGCTGAGAAATGTGTGTACCCGCTGGATCCTTTGTGGCCTGACCTATCCCAAGATTCATTGCGTGCTGGAAATGAAAGCAAACAACACCCACAGAGAGCCCAAGGATTACACTTTAAAATTTAAATATTGGGTTTCAGCTCAGTTCATAAGCTACCTGTACAACTGTTAAAACGGTACAGGTTCTTGTGATGTTTTTGTGTTGTCAAGGTTGCCAGGCGATGCAACAGTAAGGGTGGGCACAACTGGTGACGCAAAGTGAAAATCCTCTGAAGACCAGACCGTCTCATTTCAGTTTTGCCTCCGCAGTCCGCGACAGCTATGAAGGGCCACACGTTTGTGGACCGCGCGCTCCAAAAGATGCGGCCCCTGAATCGGAACACAGTTTATGACCATTCCACAGCCTTGAGCGTGTGTTTATTTCTGTAACCATGACAACCAGGTCTTCTACCATCAAGGAAGTATTTATTTTAACACAAACCACAACCTTTCCCTAAAGCTAAACAAGAACTTTTTGTGCCGAAACCTAATCAAAACTGTGATCATTCCATAATTTTAACCACGTGTATAATTGTAACCACGACAACCAAGGTCCAGTATGCCTGCCACCAGAGACGCACTATTTCAGAAGTTAGGGACAAATGACCTATATTGTCACGGAGGTTGGAGGACTTGTTGAAGGGAGAAGAGAAGGAAAGGAAAGAAATTCTTACGAAATGGCTTCTTCTTCAGTGTGATTTGTGAATGATCAAGGTTTTCAGAGCACAAGGTGTGGATAAACAAGAAATGAAGAGAAGGGTAAAAAGATTTTTTTTAAAAAAGATGTCAGAGCGGGAAAAGGGGAAAACAAACTTAATTTAAGCTCCACTGAATGGATGAAAGAAGAAGAAAAACTAAAGCCAAAGGCGATTTGTGTTCATGTTATTAGATTTAACAGAGCAGAGGTGCATCTTCATACGTGCTTTCTGCATGTGGAATACTGAATCATGTTGTGTTGGTAAATATTTCCCTATGTCCTTTGTAATAGCAATAAAATGTGGAGAACACATAATGCTCTTACGAAACATACCCTACTTGATACTAACATGAGAGGCATATCAATTTATCTTTAGAGCTATAGAAAACATCTGAATTCAAAGTTTTAGATCTAAATATAGGTGTACTTGGTATCAATCATGCACATTTGAAGTTACAAAACATATTAAATGATTGTTAAAGGGTTTCAAAAGAGAAAACTATAGTAAGACTTTTGTGATGCATCTTCCCACACAGGTTGGCATGGTTGTCAGTGTCATTTACAAATGATGTAAAGATGGCCCAAAACAATCAGTGTTGCAATTAAGTGGCAGTAACATTGGATCTAAGTGTCTTTTACCTAATGAGAAGTTTTAATCACAGTTTGACTACAAAACTTACAGGAGAAATAATTGCAGGAACTCAGAAAATTAAAACTGTCAGCTCTGAGGTTATATACTTTTTGAAAGACACAGACAGCACATACTGTGGAAACAGAAACAGAATATTAGAAAACAAAATATGTTGTTGGTATTGTGACACATTGCTGTGCCTGCAGGATGACACCTGTCTTGATGTGGGTGGACATTAATGTTGCTGATATCAGCATCATCAACATCCTTAGTAATAAAGAAATTATGAAGTTCAACTCTGCAGAAGTAAATTACCATCAGTGGCCTATAACATCACTTTCTGTTTCTCAGTCTGCTCTTTATGCCACGCATTAAACTGTCTGCAACAATAATGACATCACTTATGTGCACTTATTATCTTTTGATTCGTTCCCCAGTGAATTAGTCAACCTTTCCTTACTGTGTTCAAATTTCATAAGCATCTGATATGTGTATCTGCTCAGACTGGGGGAAAAAGGGGTCAATTATGATTGTTTTGGGGAACAGCTGCGACTATGTTGGTAGACAATCTGATGGCCTATACTATGTTGTTTAAGCTGTGGCCACCTGGCAGCCATGGCATGCAGCAGTAAAGGGAAGAGTTCAAGCCAAAGGAATATGGCACCCAATCTCACATCTCGCTAAAATCATATGAAAGTAAAAGAATGAACTATAGCAGATAATGAGTCTGGTTCAGTGACAGAACAAAGAGCAGTGCCTAAAAATAAAAGGCAGCTCCATGAAGAATAAATGGCAAAAAAAAAAACATGATGAAAATGTGCAATATTCTTTTAATCTGCAAATGATTAAATATGATAATTTTTCAAGTTTCCTTTACCTTTACATAGATAAAAGTTATTGATGTCACCTCATACCATAGAAATGACACTGCCGACTGCCATAACACCTAATGCAAATGTGCAATGTCTCTCACACACATCATTACAGACATCTTCTGTCATACCAATATCTACGAGTTAAATTATGTAACGCATAATTCTTCACATGGTCATTGTAAATACTCAGCTTTCTACCATCTATGTCCTTCAGCAATTAAGGCTGACATGGAGAGCACACCTTTACAGTGAAGGTGCTGTAGCTATACAGTGAACAAAGATCATCTCATTTTAATAATTCATTCAATGAATAATGGAATATGCATAATCAGTTAATACAGTAGATATTCATGAGCTCTCTCACCTCAGTCTGCATGCCACATGACAGTGAGATGTGTTTTCTTATATCAGAGGTCCCTGTACAGAAATCACAAATGGACTATAAAAATGAAGCTCCTAGTGCGAGGTTGATGACTGGATAATATCTGCATTTTCCCCAGTCTTGTATCTGAACTAATGCACAAACACAGACATCATGTACCCACTGTAAGCCTCTCTCCATTTCTTAAATCTGGTTTCACAATATAGACCCTCTCCCATGATATGCAAATTTGCTGCATGTAGGAGGATTCACTTTGTGAGATTATTGAAATGTTTCACGGCCAGCTGGTTTGGTTGACTGCACATGTAAGCAGCAGAAAATCAGTCGCATTTAAATGCGGTTTCAAGGGAGCATGAGGCAGAATGATGATGGGCATATTTCTAAGATAAGAATTGATATGAGGAAAGCAAAATAAATGCGGCTGCAACGATGCAAAATATGTCTCTCCGCACTCTGTAAATTAGTGCTCAAAGCATAAAGTCCAGGTCTATAATTAATTCATGAAGACAGCGAAAAATATTTAACCTATGAATAAGTATATATCAAATATCATGCATGTACTTAACATGTAAGCAGGCCAACTTTATTCACAAATCGACACGGATGCACAAGTGCTTACGTTTCAATACTGCCTCTGGTGTAAGTGGCCCCAAAGGGACCTACAGATTTTGGCGGTATGTGTGTCTTTATGTGCATGTGAATTTATGTAGCCTATGTGTGCCTATATAGGAGGTGGACAAAATAATACAAACACCTAAAATTATACACAGCATCATACTACTTGCCTTCAGCAACACCTATGGCAGCTTCAGTTCGAGTGTGAAAAGCTGTCACACAAATTCTGAACTATTTGTTGCGATGCATTGGACTATTCTTCACAATGGAAAGTCTCCAGGTTAAAAGCAATGGACGAGGCACTTCACACTGGTGATCTCAGAGGCCCATAGACTATTGGCCATGCATGGCTTTAATAATGCTGACAACACATGGGAATGTGGGTGTTTTCACCTTGAACCATGAGAAAATAATGAGAGAATACAGCCGACACTTGTGTATGTGCGCTGAAAGCATACATTGTGGATTGATGGTATCCATTGGCTTTTTCTAAACCTGTTTGAATGTTGAATATAAAACTTCCTGACAGGCGAACTCTATTACTTTGTTTTCCTATTGCTTATTTTTGAGCTCTTTATAATGAGTTATTGCCGCTGGCCTTGGTGCAAGAAGCTTCCAAACTGCAGTTCTGTCATAAATACAATTTTTGTAGAACTCACTTTGATTGATTCACAGGAAAATAAAGATTCTACAATCAAATTTTCTGTTGGGTGTATAGTTGTGTGGGCTACGGCAACTATTGTGTCAATTGTCTCTTTTTGATGTTGTCATCTAAAAATGCTGAATAGGCAGTGCCTAAATGGTAAGTGAATCAGTCCCCAAGTTGTCTAGCTGAGTCATTGTGGTTATGGTAATTTAGCTTTTAAGTGTATGTTTATGTGGCAATTCTATTATTTGTCTGTCTGTATACATGTGCATTGGTCTTTGTCCGTGTCCATGTATATCTGTGCATGCCTGTTTATAACTAGAGCAAGTTGAGGTGTGTGTGCAGCAGTGGGGCCGGGCACTGCACTTGAAGAATCTGCCTTTGGGAGCAGCAGTCTCTCTGATGGATGGCCTACCCACCATACAATGTGCAGGCCCATGTAATACCACCAACCCAGCTGCTTCTAACCCATGTTCCACTGGGCTTCTGTGGCATAAAGCACATTCTCATCTGTAAGCCTGGAATGATTCCATATTTAAGTTTGGAAATGGATACTATCGTTACTGCTGCAGAGGCAGTAAAGGTAATAAAATTGCTGCTGAAATGCACAATTTTTAACCCTAATGAAACCCATGAACTTCTGACTTTAGTAAATGAAAGGGACAACAGAGAGAAAAAGTTCCCTTGTTAGAAGTATATGATGTTTTTTGCATCTGAAGCTGGTTGACAACAGAATCACTTAGTGTACATATGTGTACTCTCCATCCTAACCGTGACTAAAGATTTCTATGACTGTGGCAGTCAAGCATCCACCCACCTCCTCTCATTTCTCAGTTGATATTGTGGAATTGTACTGTGTGTGTTCCTGAAAACAAACATGCCTATAAGGCTTCTATATCTTTTGTGTTTGGGTTTCCTTTCTGAAACTACACGTTTGAGAAACACATCACCACACAATCACTACCACTACACAAATTCAAAAACAGCAACAATCAAACATTTTAAGCTTCAGTAAGGTAGTATTTGTTCTGTGGCATATTGTATTGGACTGCATTGTTAACTAGTAGACCTATATTGTAAGTCTATTACTTAACAATGTGAGAACTGAAAACCAGAGAATCTCGCCAACGGCACTGACTGCGAGGACGTGATCAGCCTTACAGACTGAAGTCTGAGAATAATTAGTTTGCAGCAAACAGGAGACCTGTTAATTACAGAAGTCATTAGCATCTTTGAATTTATCACCTAACTTCCTCACATCCCTCTGCTGTGGCATTTATCTATAGTATTTCACATTTTTACTTATGCAAATTTTCTTTTCTCTAATCAATACTTCTTTTATTTTTTTAGGTGTTATACTGAATTTACAGTTCTGCTCTCTGAGATATTCTCACATAATCCCCTGGCACTTTGGCCTGCAGACACAGCACTTATCACCATCCAGGTAGAAAAGTTAAGTAATGCGATTCAGCAAGATATCATTAAACCGAAAGCACGGCTCAGTCATCAAGGTTCCATCTAGGTGAAAATATTGGATGCAGCCAGTTTTACCTAAATTCTTTTTTTAGAGCACATATTTAAACACACTGCATTTTGTAGCCTGATAACTGAATGTGTCATTTCTATTCACAAGTGCTGGTTGTTCCAGTATCAATAATCAGACTTTTCGCACACATCTTTAGGATGTGCAGTACTTTTAATCTTGTTTATGGTTCAAATTTCATGTTTTGTTGGTTTTTTTTTTGTTGTTTATTTTTCAATTTGTAAGTCTGACTTTTGGAAAACAGCTTGTGACTACAACACTGATGCTGTTCAACTGACTCTTCCCTAAGTATCAGTTGTATCAGTGCAGTACTGTACTTGAGTCTGTCAAGCTGTGGTTGGAAGCAACTGCTGAAATCCAGTGTTGCTGGTCAAATATCTTTGGCTACGTTTTAACTAAACAACCTATGGATGGGATTTAAAACTGATGTAATAACAAAAAACATTAGTCACAGTACTCACAAATATCTGTCCACCGGGAATTAGCACATGTCAGTGAGTAAGAGATTATTTGCCATCTGGGATTTTATATAAACTATTGTAGGTATCATTTAGATACCTGAATGACTGACAGCAACACTGAATTTCACCTTCTGTTATTGTTAATATTGCGCAGAGAAGCATGTCACACAGCAAATAAGGTAAGCACAAACTGCAAGAAGAAGGCAAGAAGAGTGGCTGAAGAATTACAGGCTAAAGGTCACTGTGGTGATTGTGCTGATCTTGCACATCCATAGAGGTCGAGAGTGTTTGTTGCAGTGAATGTAAATAATTACCTGTTATGGAAGAGAAGAAATTAAACTATATTGGATGTACTGAGGATTTAGAAATGGCTTTTTTTTTTTTACGAAGAGAAAGACAATACTGAGACTTCTAAAGCTAAAATCAAATTACAGTGCTATTCTTTTTTGCTGTTAATTTTTATGAAGGCATAGTGTGACTGTGCTTGCACCCAGTATGTTGTTGGAATATTTGAATAGACATAGCACTTCATTTTTCATGATGAGCTGTCTGTGGTCAAGGGCAACAGTAGTGATAGAAGTATACCGCTCTCCACAGCATTATGTTAATCTAGTCTCCAGTGGGAAGGGTTTAATAAGTTGATGAATAAAGCCCTCAATCTTTCTATCCCTCTCATTCCCATTTTATGAATTGCAATGCTATTCTACTAATATGTTTTCATAGTTTTGACTCTGCACATCATATGACTTTCAAGGAGACAAAGATCAGTGTTTATTACACAGGTTCTGCTATGGTAAAGCTTGATGTAAAATATTCACAATCCAAGCCCTACGTAAGTGTCGTGCTGCGTCATTGAAAATGGGACCATATGAACATATACAGCTTTGAGAGGTGCTGCGGTTTTACCATTCTGTATTCTTTGTGCCTTTATGTAAGATTTAAAAGTTTATAACTGGGCAACTTACAAGACAGTTGGTATTTATCTTACTTGATGAACACCAATGTGTAGGTTTAAGTACAATACCAAGACATTCCATTTTGTACTACTTTAAGGTTCTGTAAACTAAAATTTAAACAATAATATAGCAGCAAACAACTATTTTCTATGCAAATATACAGCATAGTGGAGTAATGGTGTCCTGAGCAGAGGATGAAGTTACACCCCCTGTGTGTGTGCGTGCGTGCGTGTGTGTGTGTGTGTGTGTGTGTTGTAATCTCAGTTTCTGTTCTTTGTTTTGGTATCTGGTCTGGCAGCGAGTGCATGTTAGTGCTTGTGAGTCCCTCCTGTTAAACCGCTGGCCCTGTTTATGAACATAAGCATTCCACAATTCCCTCCATTGAAGAAACCACGTATTTGTCTAAAAAGACCTCCGACAAAATAAAGAGCTAAGACCAACGCAAAGGCAGACTGACCATGGGGACTAACGAGTCAACAACAAAAACACACAGACACGACTCGGGTAAAAGCTCAAGCTCATGGTCAAGTTGCTCCCCCTAGAGGCCTGGAGCACTTCCGTTGTGTTGTCTGAATATGCACATGCGGTGTTTTTTGTTGTTGTTGTTGTTGTTGTTGCATTTGTTTTGGGGGTTTGTGTGTTTTTGCTGTTGCCTCGTTTCCGTATTTGCAGCGTGTTTGCTGTTCATGTCTTTGTTTTGGCTTCCTGCAGCACGTTTTTTCATTTGCAGCGCGTTCCTGTTGGTTTTGTATTTTCATATGTGTTTTTTCGAATCTGCATCGTTTATGAATTTTGCAGCTTGTTTTTTGCTACTGGGAGTGTTTTGGGCCGTTGCAGCGCGTTTGCCCAAGTTGGCCACAGTATGGAGGTGATTGGAAAACATTTTAGTAATGAAACCCATTTAAATAGGACATATACTGTAGGTGATAACATGTGAATACCTATTGCTATTTAAACTTTGTCTATAACAAGTCAATATGATATTCCCTAGTTAGTTCCACCCATAACTAGAGATGATTGACAGTTGACAGCACATCTACTGGGTTAAGAATTTATAAGAAGAGAGGTCAGCATGCCACTTTTACTTTCACTTGAGGAAAATACAACCCTACATTTCACAGTGAGCTACCTGATGTTGCTAGGTGATACGTGAGGAGGCAAGTGTTATGTTGAAAACACTAATCATTGTCTGATTTTGTAATGTAGAGATTGTTAACTGCCTTACTGAAAATTAATTATTCTGAAGCTGCTGTACTTTGTTAGTTAATGAGGAAGAAAGAAAGAAAGAAAAAAAACTTTTAATGCTGCCTAATGAATTACAGCAACTTTATCATATTTTAAATTTGCTACAACCATATGTCTGATGAAAAAGTTTTTTTATTATGATGCTTTAAACTTGTCAGCCAGATGGTGGGAACAGAAAATGGACAAGACCAGACATTTGTTTGGTATTAAAAGGTCCATTTAATTTTCATTCTTTGATTCACTGCAGAGTAGCAAATTTGTTTGATGGTCATGTGCACTGCTAAATTACATGTGTTTCCCATATTCTGTTTGTGATAATTATGCTCAGTGACTTATAGCTCCCTTGAACCCACAGACAGGCACAGTTTCCCAGGAGCTGGTGGAGGAAGCATCTGTAGAAGTAAGTGAAACAAATATTGCTTGGAATCAGGTCAATGCTGTCATGAAGGTTGTCTCACTGAGTGGAAATTGAAATGTTTGATTTGTAAAGCATTTGAAAATGTTGGGAAGATGATACAGATGAATGCAGTGGGTGGAGGGCAAAGAGCTTTGTGCTTGAGCAGCATTAATGCAGAGGCACACAGATTTAAAGTGTGCAAGATTTTTTTTCTTCATGAAGGTGCTACATGGGCAGAACATTTTGTAGCACAAAGTTAAGTACTGACTGGATCTAAATTTAAAAAAAAATGTTCTTTTCAAACTTAAATCGAGACAGGTTTGAAAATGCATGCTGATATGCTCCAGTCACACTGACCTTATGCAGGCTTAGTGATTATGAATGAATGAATTCAATATGTATAGTTCATAATTTTACATATTTAATGTATTTTCCTTTATATAGAAGAACATGAAAGAGTGTATTTAGTGGTTGCATAGAAACGTGACGTGTGACTGAAAGTGCAGGGCATAACATCTGAAAAAAAGTCTGATAATATGACTGCTTCCTTTTTGTGTGTTTTCAGCTTGTCCTTAACAACTCATTTGAAATTTGACAGAAGTTAATTTTTAAACAGTTTACATGCCGATGACTGATGTTTGACTTTCCTAACCAACGTTAATGTATCTGTGTTGTCCTTCCTTTAATTTAATTCCCAGAACCTTCACTTTGTAGGGAGTGTGTGGCTCAAGTGCTAAAATATCTAATCAGAGCTTGACAAAGTGGGAGGGGGAGCGAGTGCAAAAAAGGAATGAAATCTAATTCATTAAAGTCACTGACCCAAATAGAATTAACCAGTGGCCCACAGTAACCAAGTATGCGTGAACCTTCAAATATTAGGAAGGTGCTCAGTGCTCTAAAGGTGGCATGAGGGGAAAAGGTTGAAACAACTCAACAGTTTTCTAGCTCATGAGTCAGAATAATAATTGTTTTATCCTTTTAACTTGACTTTGCAACTTCTGGGACACTGAAAACAATAACAGGCTCCAGAGTAATGCTGGTCAGTGATGGACCATCAAGGATGAAAAATTACAGTGAAACCGTCTCCTATAAATTCTCAATCTGCTGTTAAATGTGATATATAGCCGCGTGCGTTAACATACTGAACACTGATCAATGTGTGGAGCTAATGCGCTGTGAGACTATCAAAATATGCATGTGTGTAAAATGAGCAAAAACACAAACCAAATGATGCACAATCTACACATACACACAAACACACACAATGAGTGCCAAATACAATTAAATGACAAATGAACTGTAGAACATATTTGTACTAGGAAGCTGAAATAGCACTAAAGTAGATTAATTTTCATTTAATCAACTCATGAATTGCCTTAAAAAATATTATTCATTTATCTGTCATGGATAAGTTCCCTCATCAAGACTACTCAGTTAAAACACTGCGTCATGCTTTTCACCATGAAGAAATATATTATTATGGATATCGTGTAGAGAATGCAAACCATTTAGAACTTTTATACTGCTATTATTCTGCACATGATAACATTGTGTATCCGCCTTCCTCACCCCCCCACCCCCCCACGCCCCCCAACCGTTCCCTCTGCGTGTTAATTGATGACCTTGGTGTGTCTGTCTTCTTAGCCACTGACTGATCAGTGTAATCGGTGAAATCATTATTAGCGAGATCAGTAGCTCCTCTGCTCCTATTCACCGCTATTCATCACATCAAGACTTAATTGGATTGCTAATTGATGTGTAGAAACCCATGTAATTGCACTAAAAGGCACTTTCTGCTAGCCTGCCTTGCAGGAGGGGGGCGGAGTACACTCAAGCTGTCAGACGTATAGTCTATCCAACATGGTCACATGGTCAAACATGTGACATGTCTCTGCCATGTGAAACACGAGTGCGATCAGAGGGAGTAACAACGTTTACTATGTCACCGCAATGTGCCACACAACAGGAAAGGAGACAACACATCAATATAAACATGTACCGAAAAGTATATTTTCCTCCACCCTCTGACACTTAATAGCAGAAGGGCTCTACACTGTAGTCTGTGAGAATTATACCAGCTAACTGATGGCATGCAGTTTAAATTAACATGGTCGATCAACCACGTAATGGACCACAATGAGACGCCATTCAGACTGGAACTAAAGGATCCTTGATGTGGCAGCTAGATAAAACAGAAATCTAATCTCAATTAAGAACAAGTCCTCTTCATTAAAGTCATTACTGTGTTCTCATGGCCCCACTGAAACCATCCCAGACTCTGTGGGAAAAGAAAAAAAAAAATCTGTTTTCACTGTTTTCTTTTTGTTTCTGCCCTTCCTACTTTGTCAAAAGCAGATTGTAGTGTGTTTGTTCAGCTTGCTACAGGGAGTGATTTAGCATTCAGTTCTTTTTTTTTTTTTACCATTCCAATCCTTTTTCAAACATCTGGATGGTTTCATTTTTCGCTCTGTTCCCTTTGTGACATCTTATATCTCTTGCATAGGGATAGTTGCAATCATCTCTGGTTCATAGACTGTTAGAGGTTTCAGAAGTTTTCCAAATGAAAGAGAAATATTATATATTCTGTCATATGTTCCCTGTTGGCATTTAAATGTTTGTACACGTAGATGTTGGTACAGCAATGCTCCATGGGAAGTGTGTTTTATCTTATCTCAACATAAAGGGACATATGAAACTATTCTGGTTCTGTGATACATTATGTATGCTTTAGGCCAGCATGTGGTGGCATGTGAAGTCATACAGTATATTGACGACCAGCAGTGGCAGAGCTTCGAAGATGCCAGGTGACACGTGCCTGGCATTTACCTGGCACTTAAGCTCTAATCACCTGTCAGCTAATTGCTTTAGAAACTAGGCGTCTCTAGTCCTTTATTTCTTTCTTACAAATGGTGTTGCAGAATACACAAAGGTGAAATATTTCCTGGTGGCATTGCTATTGTGGAAACACATACTGAAGGGGAGAGAGAGATAGAGAGAGTGAGGCAGAGAGAGGGCAGAGATAAAACAAGGGAGAGAGACCGACTGACGACTAGACTGTGCAGATGTTACATAAATGTCAACATCGGCTTCCATCTCCAATCCAGCGAAAATCACATCATCAAATATTTGCTGTAGCCGTGGATTTCCCTCTGTGTGTCAGTTCTCACCCAGTCACTTCGTGTCAGTGTCAGACTTAACAAGGCAGGCAAACTGCGCAGAGCCAGCGGCCTGTCAGGTGCAGCATATCGACACCTCATGGGGCAAAAAAGTCAATCTGTGCTGACAAATGCTCACCACTGCACTGCCAGTCTGGTTGAACCCCAGGCATCTGAGATGGGAGGGAGGGGAAACCGCTAGTCTGCAAAGGGAAATTAGAAAAAGTGTCAGCCCCACTCTGAAATTGAGTCTGAGGAGGAATATGAGAAGGTGACCCCTTGCATGTGCGGTGTAGGCATTTTGTCTTGGCTTCTGTCTTCTTTTTTTTTTTGTATTTTGTCTGCCATGGGTTGCAGATCTGGGTGAATCTCAACCCACAGGCTAGCTCTTTGGTTGCATGATGCCATTCAGAATGTGTACAAGGTGGTGGATCACAGTCCTTTAGAGCACGCTTCACAAGGGGCATAGATTTGTACAAGGGTGTCACGGTAGAAACATCTGCCTGTGGTGTTCCTTCTATACTTTAACTGTGGCGCTTTCTGAGAGAGGACCATCTGGCTCAGTGCTGCCTTTTGGCTCCTGGGCACACAGGTGTAGTGTAGTTAGACAGCAGCCCACTGGTGGGTCTGTGATCGCATATATGGGCCCATGAGCACTTCATCCTTAATATCCTTTGCCTCCAGTTTTAACCAACAGTAAAGCCTGTTAGAGGGTGCAGCACATACAAAATTGAGGTTACCTGGATAAAACTCCAGCTCCATGAGTGTGTATGTACTCCTCCAGCTCCTTGTTCACGCTCCAGTGATTTCGAAGTCAGACCAGTGAAAGAAGGGCTTTGCGCTCATTTATGGGGCATGCTACTTCCTGATTTGGCAGTGAGTGGATTGATCTTTCTTGAGGTGCTAAGGAAGAGCCTTCCTCAGAATAAACCAAAAGCAAAGTCTGTTAGCGGGCTACACACATGCTCAGTACATCCAGGTAACATCCATTTGTCACAACCTTTTGGTTCAACATGGATGAAAACCGTACACTGTAGTTGGGTGTGCTTGCAGTTTGGCAGTAAGTGATTCAACTTAACCCAAGCCATATATCATTGTAACTGTCCAGTGAACAGTTAGCGATCGCAGCTAGCTGACAAGGATTAAGGACATTAGTCAGCAGTTTGTAGAAAAATGGGATACATACCAGTTTCAGCTGAACTGCCTGCACACGTTTACAAAGAGGTTTCTGAGTAAAAATGTTCATATTAAAACTGGTGTGAATACAAGTCAAAACAACGAAATAAGACCCAGGGTATGAAGAAATGTAGCCTATATTTTTTTCTGTGAGGTATGATGATTTGATGGAGTTCGATAACAACCGTGTTACTGGAGCAGATGCGGTGCCCGACAAGAGACTTTGAGAAGGAGGTCACCGCCGCCTTGTGGGAGATTGTTACTGAGGAGAACAGGGTGCTGTGACTTTGCATTCTTGATTTACATTAGTGCACACCTACGCATGCCATTCACTTTGGGACAAACCAACGCACACACAGAACATTCACGTTTACACAATGGGACTGTGTGTCCCCTCTCTCATCTCGTCCTTCTCTCTCTCTCTCTCTCTCTCTCTCCCTCTCTCTCTCTTGCACTCCCCTCCCTCATTTTCCTCCCTCATCCTGCTACATCCTCTTATTGCCTCTTTTGCTCAACCTTTGCTATCACTAATGTGACAGTGGCAGACAATAGTGTGTAGTGCATTTACAGGATTCCCACCTACTAATTAGAAAGAGCTCTCTGGGCCTTTGATCCTATGTCCCTGTGTTGTGGAAGGCTTCCTGGTCTTTGAAGGTAGCTGTGACGGAAAAGCTGCTTTCAACTACCCAGAATCCTTTGGCTCTGGCTGTGTGACCAGCTCGCTTAGCTCACCACAGGCCTCTTAGGGGAAAGAGCTGCCCCTGCAATCGTACACTGTGCCTGGCAGCAGTGACTGAGGGTGTATGAGCTAGATACTAAGGCAGGAAATCTTGTGGAGCAATGGCTCATTTTTAAAGGATGTGCCGATTACCCATGGCCCTTCACACAGGGAAGGTGTCGGAGGCCAAGTCTTCTGGTTTGATGTGAACATCATGACCCTCTTGTAATATAAAAGTGATGGGTCTAAGAATTCTTCACTAGGATTACAAGGCTTATCTTTTGTATAGTTCAAAGACCCTGCCCTCTCGCACCCGCACAGCCTGTGTCGCCAAGACAACGCAACAGGAGTTCTTGTGGGTTGTACCTGTGATTAATATGTTATGGGATTCTTGAGACGGGGCTTGGGCTTTAGACAGATTAATCACTTCATGAGATCAATATAAAAGTGGATGAATAATTAATGGATGAATATTTATTCATTCAGTATGAAGCTTGACTGCTAAGAGTCAAATACAAACCATTATGCAAAATAATATCTCTGGCATGAGTCAAAGTATGTCTGACTAAAAATGTCATGCAAAACACTTGAGTGTGCTCTAAGTCTGTAATGCTGAATAGTAGGGGAAAAAAAATATTGAAATATTGAATTCAGTTGGCTCCTCTTTCAATATTCCTCTTATCATGCAAGTGCTACACTTCCCCAGGTGCACTGAGTGGCACAATGCAGGATAAAAGGGAATAGAACTTATTATTTTTTCTCTATTTTTCAAAGGCACATTGTAAGCAGCACAAAAGGGGGCGAACTGCGCCATTTACAAATCAGTTAAGCCCTGAGGGAAATCTACTGGTGGATGACATTGAAGTTAAAAGTGCAGAGTGAGTTGGCTGCATTGCTCCACAGATCATACATCCGAGCAGTCTTCCTGTGCATGAATTTGACTGGGAGTAAATGCCCGTTCACAAAGGTGGTATAGCAGAAGAAGCTGTGGTGGGGCTGCTACCCTGTGATAGACATCTTTTCATTTGAATACAGCTAGGGAGACAGAGATATAGGGAATGCAAACATAATCCATGCCAGTGTAGAAGTAGCGCATCGATTCTGTCTGTAAGACTGTGTTTTATCCTCCGTCAAACAGCAGTTCTGCCCACTAAGCTCTTTTGAGATGATGGTGCTCACAATAGGGCTGCGTGCTCTGTCTGCTGCAAAATCAAAGCAGATTAAATTCAATGCTCAAGCTGACAAAAGTGAGTTTGTTAATGTGGAACGCTTATGAACCTATGTGTGCATGTGTGTACGGCCGTGTCTACAATAAGCATGTGCCATGGCGTGTGTTTATGTTTTGAGAGGTGAATGCAATAGTGTCAAATTTCCATGACAATGGAACATTGTGTTTTCTGCAGAGTTGCAGTGTGCAAGGCGGTATGACACCAAATCAGTTTTGTCATTGCACTGTTTTGCTTGATTCATCCATTTTTTCTGACTAAGTTTCACCTTGTGGGCTTGTGTCCTTTCCTCTCCTCTGAGCGCAACTTGAAAAAAAATTCAAAACACTAAGCAAAGCACGGTTTTCCTGTAAAACATATTATGTTGTTGTTTGCATGGTATAATTAAATTGCATTGTGTGAGACTGCAGTGGTGGGTTATGCTGTATTGTTCATCAGCATGTGAATGGAAACAAAAGACTTGTTCTTATGACACTTTGTGTTGTTTTTTCCCTTTAATATTTTAGTCATTGTATCACATGCAGTCACTGGATTGCGTAATATTTCATACTCCTCTTTACACCCCTGCATACTAAGTCAACTGTAGCAGTAGCCATGGCAATAATGATAGCACATAATTAGGGTCTTATATCCCTTAGCTTCTTCCATAATTGCAGTCTCCAAACCAGAAATCTCAATTTGCATGTTTCTCAATATGAGAGAAACTCATTAATTGTAGACAATAAGGATTAGGAGTATGCAAAGCTTAACTGTAATGCGGGAGCTAAAACTGAATAGGCCTTTCTGTTTGCCGTACCAGAGACATCCTCATCAGCTCCACCTCCTTGCGGTTAATTGTGAGGAGGAATGTCTGTGTGCAGATGTATCTTGGATGTCTCTATCCATAAAGTAGAATATGTTCAGTGTAGCCTTTCCAGACAGTGTATATTGTTCACTTCACCTATTTTGGTCATCTTTTAATTATTTTTATTTTTTTTACTTCTTTTGTTTGTTCTCCATATGAATGTAACTCAGAGGTGCACAAATACAACATATTATTCAAATGTGTAGCATAAGCTCTGTCTCTTATCTATCATTGCAAGACCAACAGTACAGTGATGTAAACTGACAACACGTATGCACCCACATGTGTAACCAGATCAGTTAGGTGTGGGGTGTGGGGGGTGGGGGGGGCATCCACAAAGATGGATGTCGCCTGTACCAAACAGTGTCCCAGAGGAGAAAACATTTATTATCCTGAGTTTTTCTTTCAGATCGTTTCTCAAATTAAATAAGTAGGGTGCTGCTGCAATACTGGCTGTAGAGTAAAATGGGTGAAAGATTAATCAGGGAAAACTCTATTACTACGACAGGAATTAATGTAAGAAGAAGTTGTGACATGATGAATGAATAAATGTAACATGGGAAAAAAAAAAGGACAAAAGTTGTATGAAAGAAAAAAAATGCAGAACCAAGTCTACCATGACAAAACTAGCCGGCAAATCCCAATGAGAGTGTCCCCATACTCCCGGGAGTTACTCCTTCTTCATTTATTTACAGCTGTCTGCAGTAGCACAAGCAGATAAACAACTGCAGCTCTCCTATGAAAGGCTGATGCCACAGCCAAGGCCTCACCTAATGATTATGAAATGCATGATCAAATACAGGTTATAGAACTCTATTACGTGTAAGTGCACCACACACACACACACACACACACACACACACACACACACACACACACACACACACACACACAGAAGGCAAAGCAATCCTAACTTCCCTAACGTCTAGCAGTTAATTTCCTCACTGAAAAATATGCACACTCAGCCTTCCAGAAAGCCTCTCACCTCTACAGATGGAAATAACACGTCCCTCTCTGAATTATACCAGCAACATCTGTCAGAGGCAAACTATTATTTTTTTTTTATTTTTTTTTTTTTGGTGGCTTTCCATCAGGAAATATCTACATTGGATATAAAATGTGACAAAGTGATTGCAGAGTTTGTTTATGGGCAGATTACAGGCATGGTTTTTTAAGACTTAACCTGCAGTCCACAAAACGGTGATGAGCTTCTGTGCTTACACCACAAGGACACAGCAGAAGAGGCAGCATCTGTATCGTACCCTCATGTTTGAACACAAAAACATTTTTGTAGTTACTTTTTGAGAGGAAGCCTATTACTCTAACCTTAGAACGTTCTCATAAGCCACAACACCACAGCTCAGTCCCTTGCATAGAAATACAAAAGCTTCAAACACATATTTATTCCATACCCCGGGGCTGCCTGCACTGTTCCTAAACAAATGGCTCTGTTCCCCTACAGACTACACTCCTATTATACGCTGCCAATTCAAGATCTGAAATTGTTATTCTGTGTATCCCAGAACTTAACATGGGAAACATGCACAATATTGGATTATGGTGATAATCTAGAAGCCTGTTTAGCATGCATTGAGGGCTATATTCAAGAGGGGGCCTGTAGATTGTTCAAACAGATGAACCGGCTTGTGTAAATGTGCCTTCGTTCCACTCTTCAAATTCTAAGATAGAAATCAGACAATATGGAAATCATGTTAAATTTGTTCTGTGTGAATCCATGGATGAAAGATTGTGTGGTACTGTCGGTGCAGAAGCTGACAGCAGCAGCTATGTAATTAGAAAATGACACATACACAGGAACACGTAGTTATCATAAAGTGTCTTTTATCAAAAAGACGTAGCACATCTGGTGATCTCATGTAGCTGCTGGGAGTAGAGAGGATCTCTGACTATTTATTAATCATTGACACTAATTATTGTGACTGTGCAGAATATGCAATACATATAGAACCATTTATTAGAGGTCAACATAAGCTGGAACTAAAAGATGAATGAATAAACCCAATAATTCAATAGATAAATCCACAAATCACTAAAACGAGTGGTAGGTTTGGCTCTTGTAACAAAGGTTCTTTGTCTCTATTATTTGCATATGTTGTGCAGAATGCCTACAGCTGGAGCTGTTCAGCTGTTTTGCCTTGTACCCTTCACACTTGACGAGCATCAAATGTAATGTACAAAAATATCTAGAACTGTCACCCTTACAATATGGCAAGCCCCAAAAAGATTACTGGATGATACTGTGGTGGCAAGGACAAAAAGGCCCTGACACTATAAATGTTTAGAGTGAATTGTGTGTATGCTATCGTATGCAGATACATTAATTAATGCTAAGTGCAAATCAAAAGCAGTTACTATCATACTTCCCCACAAAATGCATGTGCAAAAACTTTGATACGTTAATTTTGAATGAATTTAAATAATCTCTCTGTCGATGCCCTGCTTCTTATGGTTCAAAAAAAGATATTTGAATGAATACCGTTCAGAAAAAATGGAAGGGATGGATGGAGGACCATCCGAGTAGAAGAAAGTCAGTAGTCTAATTATGTGTTTTTTCTGTAATTTTTAAATACATTTTTAGGCCACTAATAGTTTTCTCAGGGTGAGACATCAATTAAAGCGTTCAAGCATGATGATGATAATTATGGGAACTAGTAAGACAGTGGAAATTATGACTGTAGGCGATTTTGGCCATGATTTAAATAATGTAAAAGGCTAAATTCAGTGGAGTTTTTAAGTGCAAAACTTGAGCCCTAAACTACAATAAATGATGTGGATTTAGTTGTATAAACCCGTTTTAATGAGCACAAACTGTTTACTGTGACGTCTAAATATCCTAAACCATTGTGGAGGGGAATTCACTGTCACACATTTGGCATTAACACATCAGCTTTTAGCACTTCTAAAAGAAATAATGTTCATGTTTCATATCTCCCTATTTGCCTAATGCATGTTTTTTTTTTCTTTACTTCATCAGCATCCATTTGCACGTTAAACACCGAGGTGTGTCAAAGTGGACTTGTGTTAAGGATTTGATGACTTAGTACTCAACTAGCCAAAAAAAAAAAAAAACACTTGCAAAAACCTTTAACACGAATGACTCACTGTGACTTCATTTGGACCTGAGCCTAATGACTTAATTCTCCTCAAGCCCAAAGCAGAAGGATCTTGTTTGGCAAGAGCAGCATATTGAGAGAACGAGCAGACACTGCTTACACTTGTGATGTTCTTTTAAATGGATGATTGTAACTTTATGGCAGGATTTCTTTTAGGCGTCTCAAGACTGTGGATCTGAGGGTCAGAGAAAAAAGGGAGATGAGCTTTAAACTGTTTAAAGACATTTTACTTAATGGGTATAAGATACATGGTGAGGATGTTAAACTATTTTTTTATTGTTTAAGTGACACTGGCTGTCAAGTTTTTGAAAACAGCCCCAACCATACAGCAAAAGATTGGATTTCTTTTTATTAAACCGACAGTAATATTATGAGTAAGACTTCGGTCTTTGGCATTTGTTTCCTGGGGCCAAAAAAAGCACAGTATTTTTGGTAGGGCCACACTAGAGTCCAGGCTTGTTTTTAGTGAAGGCCGGCTGGACACACCACCAAACCACCACTGCAGGATCTCAAAGTATGTCACAAAAGCAAAATGCAAAAATGCTGCATGTTATAGTGCTGTTCTAACTTTTAACCATATTTTTCTGTAAAAAAGCAATCAAAGCATCAAGTTGTGAGCACAGCAAGACTATACAGCTAAAGTGAAATTACCAACTTTGCAAAACCTCAAAAATGGTGGTACAAATCACAGGCGACACAGTCTGCAGCCTTTTTTTTTTTAGGGACAGGAGCTGTAAAGGATGACATGGAAAGAGGAGGTACCCAAGTATTCTGGTGTTACAGCTGAAAAAATGTGTGTACCCCTGAGAGACAGTAAAAAATGAAAAAGGAGGCGGAGGAGAAGTAGGAAGACTCAAAGTTGAAAAATATTTTAAAAAGAAGCATCCTTTAGGGCCCTTTAAACTCACCTTTGCGATTCTAGGTTTGTTTACCTCAATGTCTGTGCATGTCAAGCTATTCCAGAGCTGCAGGACTAGACAGTTGTGTAGTGAAGCAGTAAAAGAGGGCCATATTGATCATTCCTGTCTATGCTAGGGGACTACTGAGCTGAAAACATCCAATGGTTAGTGGATGAGTGCATCTTGGCTGAGCAGCATAGGTCACATGGCAATAACAATTTCTTGTGTTAGAAGCCTGAATACGTTCTCATTTTATTGTTTTCATGCGTTTCCAATAGCATATTGTGTTTGGATAAAGTTTATACAACATTGCCACAGAGAAACAGCAGGATTCATTGTACATTCAGTCCTGCTGAATGTGATGTATTCTCCTGTGTAACTTTGAAATAGGGTTTTGCACCATTTGGTAGCTATAGTTTGCCATGTCTTGATCCCATATGCCCAGGTCAGTCTACAGAGATTGCTGTGTGTTTGAGCAAAGAGGTGAATGAAGACAGTAAAAGGAGCAAGTCCAACTTAATAATACCAACAGTGTGTGCAGTGTACAATGTACGCATCTTTAAGTGTATTATAAGTTTTGTGATGCATCAAAGAAAATCCTTCAGATAGCACAAATACATTCATATTCATAACCTTGACAGAACTGGTGAAAAAAATCAGATTTTATTTCTTTTTTTGTTGTACTGAACATGAATGTTACTTTCTTAAGACACTTTACTGATGTAGTGTTATTGATCGAAGGTCTGAAGCAGAGCCACTGTATCCAATGTGATCATTTCTACCATGTGCAGAGCTGAGTGCATTGAGTTTGAAGAGCTGAAAAATACTATTTTGGCTTGTGTTAATATAAATAAAAACAGAGGTGTCACTTCACCATCTCATCATTTTATACCAATGCATTTATAGACTTGTTTCTTTTTATTGTTCTGTAATAATAAACTATTTGTATAGCACGTCTCATACATAATTGCAGCTCAAAGTGCTTTACATGAAGAAAAATAAAATCAAAAACATAGGTAATAGCAATGAACTTTGGTAATGCTGTTTACGTGAGTTCAGGGTTCCTTAGTAAAAGCCAACCACTATCAGAATCCATGGTAACCAAAAAAAAAAAAGAAAAAAAAAAAAAGATGACAACTGCTCCTGTTTTTAAATCTACATACTTAAACGGACACCTTTAGAAGCTCAGGAGTGAATGTTTGAAACTCCCTGGTTGGAGTACTGCTTTCATGGCCTCTGAGCAGCCATATAACTGTTAATTAAGTTTAGGTAAATGAACGTTTGAAACAAGGCAAAAACATAATAAAAAAAAACAAAAGACAGTTTGTAGACTGCTAGTTCATTAGAAGAAATGACAGCTGAAATAAAAATCTATTCTGTTAGGATGGGACAGGTCGGAAAATGTGTTTAACTGTCAGTAACTTTTACAAATTTGTTAGATTATGTGTGTCAATGTAGCTTAGCTGCAAAGTTAGCTTATATTGACAAGATTTGGGGATTTACCCACTGTCATTTTGAGTAAAGCCTCAGTTTATTTTAGAACCTATAAATCTGTCAACAGCAGCTGGTGTGAGTTGAACATTGTGTCGCAAACCCTCCCTATATTTGCAGTTAAACCAACATTGTTACATCCATGTTTGTGTTTGATCTGTAACCAAACATCGACAGGTTTTTTTTTTTATCTACACCCTTAATGCCTTGTGGCACCATTTTTGTTAGTACCATATTTATCATTGCAATTATTTGACTGTAGATTTTTCTGGATGTCATTTTACATTTTAATGAGTTTTTCTGTGATAAGCTTATTGCTAACCAAGCTGGTCATTGCACTAGCTGTCTGAGGCAAATGTGTTGCTAATTCCAGGTCAATAACAAAGTATTGTTCAGTTAATGTTTTTTCCGTCCACCCCCTCGTTCCCTCATTCACTACTCCCTATATAATAGTTTACACAATAGTGAGCAGTAAAAGATTTCTGACATTTGCCAATCACAATGTGTGACATCACTGACATGTGTAGAGCCACTCACTAACTTTGCATATCTAGAATGCGATGCTTTGCACTTTTGGATTGTTATCAGTAAGACCATGGACTTTTTTGTTCCTTTGTGGACTTTGAGGGCAGTGTGTGAATTTACACACCAGTTCTCTTGTTGGACCATCATGTGTCAGTGTACTCTCTATTATAAGAAATGTGTAAGTGTAAATTTGAGATAGTAAATTATATTTCTGTTTAGTGCTGAAGCACAAGCCACAGCTGTCAGAGGCTGGTGTGTTGCTGATACAACATTTCAGAAAGTTTTTATAGCCTATATTCAGGGGACTTGCTGCTTCTTTCTGGGACAATGCAACTGATATTTGGCCTGTGCTTTTGTAAATCCACACGTCCTTTAAGAAATAATTACAAAACCTCGGTCCTAAATCATTTTCACTGTAACATATTTGCTCTGATTTGTAAGCAGTATCAGTGAATCTGCTGTGTTATATCTAATATTTTTTTACTCTCACTTTTGATTCTACTATAGATTTCAAAAGTCAACTCCTGTCTTGAACCCTTATTATAAAAAAGTGTGTTTTGATCACTGCATAGCTCTGCACCTACACAGAAATGGGAGATGGGTAAAGTGTTTGTGCAGTTGAGAGATTATCAGTTTCTGTATTTAATAGGGCCAAGCTCAATAACTGCAGCGCTCAGACCCCAGGTCCCAGCCATTACATTTACACATCATGATACAGCTAGTGGGTGTAATCATAGCAGGCACCACACTGCCACACTTTAGTAAAGTGTTTATTGAGACTAAAGCAGGATGAAGCAAAGAAGCCACACTTCAGGATACTGTCCCACTATTTACAACCCCACCAATCTTCAGTCCTTTGGGGCAGTTGTGACAGCAAAGTGAATGGTAATAAATGAATAAAGTGTTCACTTACCCCTTCGTGGAGCCATATTTCGTAGGCTTTGATTTGGTGCGTCGGTGGCAGCTGTTCAGTGCAGGTGGCACAGTTAGCTGTAGCTGTGGTTGGGCTGTTGACCAGACAGTCCACCTGGGACATTATTGGTTATTGGCACAAAAGATGGACCCCAACAAAGAGCTGGTTTGGAGCCATTTTGAACATACTTAACCGAATACCCATCATACAGGAAACCTGCATGCCACTACATTTTTAAATTTTCCCCTCTGCTTTTGAGGCTTGAACCCAAATAGCATCCAGCTTTCAGCAAGATATTTATAGACTTAACTGCAATTTACACTATTCTGCATTTGAGTTATTCAAAACACTCCAAAACCTGCATTTTAATATGAATATTTTCAATTTTTACTCTGAAGCTACCGACTGATAGACGGTAATAAATTATGCAGTAATTGCTTTTTGCATGAGTCAGCATTGCCAATATTTGATGCCACTAGAGCTGTGTTCAACAGATTGGTTGAACAGGCTGATTCATGTAATTTGGGAAGCTTCGTCTCCATCTCACATCCTTACTAAGTGTTTTAAAAAAAAAAAAAAAAAAAAAGTCACTTTCACAAAGAGAAACATTTCTAACAAAAATGAGAGAACGGGAAAAGAGTTACGAAGGTGACTTCAGCTGTTGTCTGGCATTATAGCAGCAATGTTTTCCTAAATGATCTAGGAGTCAAGTAGGACTTATTCTCTCATAATAGTTCACAAATTGCTAATATTTGAGCAAGATAATGTAAAATTTCTGTCATGCGTTAGGTTTTTGCAAAGGCAAAAGACTTACTGAACAGGTGAAACTAAAGTCGAAACTAGGTTGGTGATCCAAACAAAGGCCATGAACAAAACTCAGGAACATCCAGAAGGGTAACACAAGCAGTAAGGAGGAACACCGGGGAAACCAGACAGACACACGAGGAGAGAAAAGGCAAAACTCAAAAGAGCTCAAGAGGAAAAAAACTGACAAAGATTTAAATACACCAGGAAGTCAAGGTGTATTTGCCCAGAAAATGGAAACAGTGAACAAAATAGATTATACATCAATCTTTAATTTATTTTTAAAGGCAAATGCAATCTTTACGCAAGTGAGAAAAATTTATCCTGAAGGCATTGTGACTGCTTCGGTTCTCTAGCTTCCAAGTACAGGGGCCTACATTGCTATTGATTTCTCGACTTGAGCTTCTTTCCGCTGCTTTATTTCCCCATGTCATATTTGCATAATGATTGACACAATTGAGTTTTCAATTTGTACTGATTTAATTGTATTTTGTCTGACCAAATGGAGAAAAAGAACGCAGCTGGAATACAGTGAGCCACAGTTTGAAAAATGAAAATGAAAAATGAGGTATTGTTTCTTTCAAAGACCAAAAAGAGACCAAATTTCACGTAAGTGTTGTGTACTGAGCCCCCACTTTTATTACTAATGATTTTCGCAAACAGAACCAATATATCATCCTCCAGACTTATTTTGAACAGATACTCAAGCTCCTTTTTGAATGCCGTGGGACTGACAAAGGCAGCAAAGGCAGTGACCTCCCTGTTATCTCCCCAGCCCACACGTCTTCTGTCTGGAGAGTATTCTCGCAATGGAAGATGACCGCAGTGGCTCTGAAAGAGGACACGGTGTTATTAGGAGTGGTAATACAACACTCTTGACATGCACATAATTGTCTTTGGCATAATGTGAAATCATCACAACCCAATGTCAGGGGTTCTCATTTCCGGCAAATCGAAAGTTGGGTTCAATTAGAAAAAGTAAAACTTTGATTAATTACAGTCTGTTAATATCGTTGGAGGGGGTGAAGTGGAGTAGTCGGCAGCTCTTGGAGCGGCCATCAATTTGCCGTCAAATGGAAGTTTTAAATTCAAAGATTTTTTTTTTTTTTTAACTTCATGTCCGCATCAGCAAAGGAATGTGTCTCCTCGTGCAGGGGAGTGTGTGATATTACTCTGTCACTCTAGGCTCCGGTTATCATTTCCTCTGAAGTGTCGGCTCTGGAAGAACATAATGGCCCTTGTCGCCACTCCTCAGCCTCCGATCCGCCTGATTATGCTCTCCTTCTCACCAGACAAATGCCAATCTGCTTTTTTTCTGATTCACAATTAACAAAATGCCCTTATTTAAACGGGAGGGCATCTCAGCCTAGTTGTGAATACCAAGATCACTCTGTCATAAAGGGAATGTCACTCCGCAATTGAATCTCAATCCGCTTCTGCGGGGAAGGACAGGAAGGCTTATCCTGATGGGAGGGCCTTCTCTTTAGGGCAAATACTGTTAGCTCCACCATTGATAATCTTAACTGCTTGAGCCAAGTTTAAATGGCCCATAAAATGTACTCACTAATTGATGCAGTGTAAAGGGCATACAGCACTGGCAGGGAGTCAGACAGAATGAGAATGGGCCAGTTTCATTTATACAACCGCATTTAGAGAGAGGGTGGCAAAGACTATGATTTTACATGATTAAATGTTGTTATACAGTGGGATTCTTAACTTACAACAATAATTAATTTGCACTATACTAAAGGCATCCCTGAGTGTATTTACTCAGTGGGTATGTTGTTTTTATAGTGCTCTGAGGCGGCTGGCTGAGCTGTTACGTGTTCCCCTGCTTCACTGCGTAACTGGATGCCCACTACGTTTTAATGCTGTTAAGCATGGTGTGGGCATACTTTTCTGATGGTCAAGTGCCTAAAATACTGGTACAGGTTGAATTTACAAAAAATATAATAAGAATAAAACAGGCGCTGTAACATTCATTCCCTGCAGGTGGCACAAGAGCTCACTTGGTTACCTACATTGCCTTTAGGTGGTGACACTGACATGATTCCATGTGCGGGTAGAAATTGCTGCTTTGACTTCACTTTCGCATAAATGGTATAAGTGGTGAAAACACTCAACACGGTGGTAACAACTGGATCTCGAACACTGATCTGAGAAGAGGTGCGGAAAGAGCAGCAACCACATGTATCTATAGAAATAAACAAAGCATCGCAAGTCAAATTCACAGTATGATGAAGTCACTGCTCACATCCTGATAGAAAGATGAAAGTCGCTCCCCTCGCTGTGACATGAAGCAGTTTACTGTGTGTGAATTTGCCCTTCTCCGCTGAGGTCAGCTGCACACCTGAGTGCACAAGAAAGACAGAGCGTCCTACTCTGAAGTAAATTAAAACAAGCAAATAATAACCTAATTAAAACAATATCCTGCTGATGAAAGAGTTCCCTGTAGTAGGCATGTTAAGAGGGTCATGGTTGCAATCCTTCACTCAATCAATCAATGAAACCGTGTGAGAAGCTCATTGATGGACTTCAGTTCACCACCAGTCACTTAGTAACCATAAAGAGATGTGGTGCAGCGCAACGACTCTTTTATGGAAGCATATTTTAAGTTTTCTTCAGAAGTACATTTGTGACCATTTTTCTCCAGAGTCTGGAGTCCAGGGGGATTTTAGTGGCTGAGTTTGCACTGAAACTGCATTAATGCGGAGAACCTTTTTCAAAACTTAACTCTTTTATCTGAGCTACAGTATAAGCTCTTTGACGATTAGAAATTTCCAATTATGTTTTGCTCACATTTAAAACCCTGGCAAAAGAAGGTCGAAGTTCTTTTCTCATTTTCATGTGTATTCATTTAATAAATTCTCCGACTAGATATTTTTCCCTTTGTGAGTCAGAATCAATCAAGGAAACTTAAAATGAATCTGACCAACCTACCCTGTGTCTCGTGATGCAAAGTGTCAAAGGCCCAAGAACGAATAAGCAGTGAATTGATATTATCATTTACCTGCTATCTGATATATATCATATCCAACAATACTAATTAGAATGAGCCTCAGAATTTATTCCATACACATCACGGTTCGCATTGAGAAATGGTGTTACCGAGACACAATGGGAAAGGTTCCATCATTTACAAGTGAAAAATGTAAACAGCTCACTTTCATCTCAGTTTGAATTATGCACTGAACCACAGAGAAACTGCTGTTGAGATGAGATTTCTTCCTTGGCTACAATACCACAAACTGTGCTTGTTTCAGTTGATATGGGCAGGCTACTGAAGGTCATCACTACTCATTTCCATTTTGATTCAGATACAAAAATAAAGACACTCATCCTGCAATTGAGCTCTTCATAGTTAAATCCATTTCTAATAGCCGCTTGGTTTAATAGATTTTGTCTTGGGTGATGATCATAAAAAACACAGTCTCCAAGGAGTTGCTCTTGGAGTTACCCCTGCATTGTTAGAGATGTGGCAGTTCTGAGCCAGAGCACATGAATTATTACTTGCTACATTTTTTGAAATAGTCATTACACACACGCACACACACATACACACACACACACACACACACACACACACACACACACACACACATATGTGCGACCTGCTCCCTTGTGCACACATGCCAAGTTGTAGATCATGCCAAGCTGCTGTCATGCCATGACACTACCACTACGGCTTGACAGGTTAGCCAAATAACGAATGAGAAAAAATGGCTGTGTTCATGGACAAGCATGCAAATTTGTTTGGTTCCTAAACAATTAGAATTTCATGTGTGCCAGCCAAATACAGCATGTTGTTCCAAATGGATATGTGGGTCCATTAATCATGTTTGGATAAACATTCATTTAGTCTCTGTATGAAGATAGCTTTTGGCATTGTTGCTTGTTATGTCTCCAATTCCGTATGCATAGCTCATACTGTACATAAGTGCCACAGGGAATGAAATAAATAAAAATAAGCATAAATATTGCTATTGTGCATGATAAGCAACGTTCATCCCTGAAGAACTTTAGCTTTCTCGCTGGTCTTTAAAGAAACACAGGGATTCCCAGGCAAAACTGCAGAAATTTAACTTCATCACTTCATTTCCTGGAGGCTGGAATAATAATTTATGTGTATGGTTATTTTGCTAACATAATTTTTCAGCAACACCTGGAATGTAGATAGTACTGTACTGTAAATGGTTATCTGGGTCATCAGTGTGAATGGTGTTGTATCTTTTCAGGATTGATAATTTAGAATTATACAAAAGATTATTTTAGTTGTTGTTTTGTTTGAAACTCTTTACTATTACATTTAATATTAAAGTTGCACTAATCAATATTTTTGTTTAAAAATGGATCAAATGGGACAGGTGAAATGTATTGGGCCAAGTGACAAACCGACAAACATTAATCACCCAACTCTGAGTATTCAAGAGATTCTTTTATTATATAGCAAATAAATTACTCTTGTCTCAGTGACCCATTTATCACTTTCAGCAAGTTTTTTGTAGTTTTCAAGTGAACTGTGGTGTCATCAGACCCTCTTGTTTTGAGGAAAAAGGATTGTGCCATACCTGTTCAGTACTAAAATACAGGCAGACAAAGTTAGCGATCTGCTGGTGAACATAGTGGAACATCTAGCAGCTAAATAGTCTGGCAGAGGACAGAACAGAGTTAATATTGGCCTAACATTTATCCTGTGGCCACTAGATGAATGCTAAATGTTGATCCATGTCTGTTTGATGAGTAAATAGGCTTTTTTTTTTGCAAACACATTGACCATAAAAACTTTATGATGTAATAAAATGTCAGATGTTGTGTTTTCAGCTTGTTCCGCTGCCCACAGAACAAGATGAACAAGCTATTACTTAATATTCTAATTCTGCTTCCTGTGGTATCTCCTTCTTGTTACTTCTGTCAAGGACGTTATGCTTTCACCCGCGTCTGTTTGGCGCAGGATTCCACCTGTGAATGTTTAATGGCTGCGTTCAACAAAGACATGAAAGATTATTGATATTGATATTATTTGTAACTTCGATGAAGATCAGATTGCATTTTATGACAATCAATGCTGAAAACAAAGGGTCTACATATATTTTCTTGCCAGACTATGACTTGGTACAATTTTGTAAAATCCAGGAAATAATCTGACTCTGACTCTGACAGACGTGTAGGATTGTTTGGCCTTGGGTGAGGTATGCTCTCAACTGAGTGCCATTCTAGATTGTGGAGTTTTCTTTAAAGGTGTAAGAACAGAGGGTGATGAATGTTGTATTGATTGCAAAACCTTGTGTTTAAACACTTTATTGGATGACACAGTAGAAACATTACAATTTAAGTGCATGTACAATTCTTCAGTGGGTAAAAATGGGCATTAAGATAATGTAATTTGTAATAGAAATTTACAGATATTATGTGTGTTGTGCACACTACAAAGATGAGGTTTCCCTCGGAACAAATTTTTGTCAGTTGTTATCACAACTGTGTTACAGAGAGAATCAGTGATCAGAAGTTCCTGGCTGATATGGCATTTACATGGAATTGAGTTGGTGTTTTTTAAGAAGAAAAACAATTCTTTATTTACATAACTGCGAAAGAAAGTAAAAAGGACTGCCTGCAAAGAGAGTATCATTGCTAGATTTCCATAACCCTCAAGACAGGCTTTGTGTAGTAAGACAAAGGTTGATTGATTACCTCTAAATTTGTGTCGTCACAGCAGTACAAGTATTCCAGGCGATATCGCAGGTAACCTTCACTAGGCTGGGAGCAGCAACAACACAAAAAAAGTTGTCAAGCAAGACAGAACTAATGAAGTGCCCTTTGCAAACAGATTCTCCAACAATCCTATTTGCAATTTGTTGAGCCTTTATTTACATTGTTTAGACATTTGAAATGCATTCATTGTTTCTTGTGAGATGATCACCGATCGCTGTTTTTCTTCAACATGGCATATCTTTATCTCAGCTCCATACATATAAAGTCATTGTATTCCATGTGACCCTGTCTTGACATCTAATTACAGCAGCATTGTGAATTTGCTTGCATTTTGTGTTTACATCTGTTTGCAATAATGCAATCTGAGGCAACAGTATAATTTATTTATTTTTTGGTCTTTCTAATATTAAATTAGACAAAGTTTTGGAAGTGAATGACTTTACAATTCAGCCTTTCAACGAACTTTTGTAAAGTATGCATACACAGTATGTAGTTTTCTCCAATCAGTGGTAGAAACAGAGACTGTCCTCCTGTTGTGCAGCAGGTTACTATGACCCTTAGTTATGTTTTGTTGTGGTTAACAAAATACAGGAATATGACAAAGGAGGTGGGTGAAGGTGGTGTTCGATTCCGATGTGAAACCAGCAGTTTATCTATAATCCATGGCTGTCCGACAAAGTTTAACACGTTGCTGTTATTGTAACCATGACAACACATTGTATAATGTTGAAGAAGTACTTATTTTAACCCAAATCACGATCTTTTCCTAAACCTAACTAAGCCATGACTGTCATTATAGTAACCATGGCAACAAAGGTAGTTACCCCGCTCTTGGTACAGTTCACGTGTTTATTAGGCTATTGTAACCATGACAACTGAAGGTTGGTACACCTGCCACCATTTCAGGAGACACTTCTATGGATCTTATCAGAGTGTTGAAAAAAATTACCCATATGGTTGTTCAGGTTTGAGGACTTATTGAATTTTGTCATATGTCATCTCGTTGAAGTTCAGAACAGAAACATGACTTTTTTTTAATCCTAGAAGCCACACATTTCTGTCAATATTTTAACTACTGATTGTGTCATCTTTAAGTTCTTTCAAATAGCTTTGCCATGTCTTGAAAGGCCCTATGGGTCATTAAAGAGTAGGTGAAGTATGGTTATTTGTTTTGGAGGCATCCAATTAGTGTACAGTACAGCAGGTTTCCAGCTCCTACAGTGTGCCAAATATACAGTGTGAGGGATTCAGCTTGATGTAATGTCTCTACCTTAATTGTCAATGCGAAGAACAGCAGACTGTTAAGCCAAGCAAAAAAAAAACCAAAAGGAACTACAAAGGATGGAAGGTGTCATACATGCTGGGGGTATGAGACAATTGCCAGAGTAACACTTTTCTTTTCTCTCCAACCCCTGAAGCTGTGGCACATTGAAAAAGTTCAGAAGGAATTCCATATCAAGCCAGAACCTTGTCAGTATCCTCTGAAGCTTTATGTGAAAAAAATCACATGCACACACAGAATTGTTGGCAAATCCTGCATCCCAAATGAGTCCAGCTAGTTCACACACTTGGCCTCTCAATTGCAAGGGATGAGGATGAAACAAATGTAAGTCGTTTAAGAGAGAAGTATTGGATTTTTGCTCCAGTGTTCATGGTAAATGCCCAACCTTTTTTTTTTTTTTCTCAGGTGTTTTACAGTTGTTTTCTCTATTTTTACAGTGAAAATAAAGGAAGCTAACAAAAAAATTGTTTACGTACAGTATATAGTTGGATTAGAGGTGGTGGTCATAGACCTGGAGGTTGGTAATAGTTCTCAGCTCAGTAGACTCTCATACAGTTTTGAGAAGAGCTCAAGGTCAGCTGAATGGATATGAAAGTATCAGAATTTAACCTCTATAAACATAAAGGGAAATGAAACAAAAGTATCGAACCCTTTAGCTTTAGAAGATGACAGTAGCTTTTGACAGCTTTAGAAGAATACAGTTTTCAATCACAAATAGAAGCCATTGGTACTAGACAGAAGTGTTTTGTGTGTGAGTCAACTTTGTAACAATATCACTGACATTATATGTCCTATTATATACAGGAAAAATGTGTTTGTTCACTTTCCTTCCTGGTAAAACCTTAGGATTTGGTGGCTGGCAATCCACCCCCACCCCCCGTATACTTTTTGAATGGAGAAAGTGTAAAACTGTTTTCTACAGTGACTGTTGAATTTATGGGTTAGATGTAGCTTCATCGTTGCACAGTGTCTGTTTGTCAGTTAGCGCTAAATTTGGTTGTTAGTCCACTGGCAGTCGTCTTTGAATTCTTCTGTGACGTGCTGTGCCCCCACAGATGAAATAAATTCATGACGACAGAAAACGAGTTCATTGAGTCTCCCGACTACTTAACTGCAGAAATGAACCAGGGAGAAAATATGTCACACAGCCAAAAATTACTGCTGTCACAGCTGATGAGCTCAAACAGACGGTTTGAAAAATGCTCCAACTTAGAAAACTGTCAGAGAAAAGGATTCTTACCGCTTTGAAGAACCCGACAGGAGAGTTTGAGTCTGTGATAGACAAGCTATACACAAATGTGAGTTTTACATATCACCATATTCCATTGTTCATGTTTATGTACGAGACAAAAGGCTTCAATGATGAGGACTCGCTTCAATTAACGGTATATCAGGGAAACTTTCCCAACTGGAGGAGTGAAAACTGATAAAGTCTATCATTGAAAAGAAAATGAATTGGGGTTGTCGTCAATCATGTTCGTTCTATATTTGGGCCAATACCGTTCATTGCTGTGTAAGGTTTTGTTTTATTGCTCGGTCTTGCCTATACATCCAGATGTTAGCTGATGTTGTCTTTAATGACGCTGAAATTCTCCGAAACATGCACAAAATCTCAATTGAAACTCTGTACTGATCAATCAAAAACAGTTGAATTTATAAATATATCTCACACACTCAGACAGCTGGACTACAGTGTATTACACTTGGTGTCAGCCATTTATCAATAGACTTTCTAAATAGGAATGTTATTTTATTAAAATCTCCTTGGTGTTGCACTATTGATTCATGATGTTTTGTTTCCTGTGTCTGTGTGGAGGTTGGTGGAATCTGGGGCAGACAGTGTGAACTGCTGCACGCTCCTTACTGGCTGGTGGAAATAAGCAGCTGGTGACTCCATGTGTATCAGAGGAGACACATGAGTGACTAGAACCTTCCATGCCAACTGAGGGAGATGGCAGCGGCTAAGATGGGAATCAGTCACTGCAAACTGGGCAGTGAAATGAAAAAACAAAATCAAACCAGGAATTTTAAGCACTTCCAGTGAGGGATTTCTTCAATGCACATGCAGCACAGATGATAGTGTAGCTTCAAAGTGACAGAGTAAAGTGAAGTAAGGTGTCTTCTGCGTAATATCGATTGGTGAGTTCATCAGGCCTAATAATGCTAAAACTATGAAAAAGGAACCCACAGAATGAGCCGTGATGAACTCCACGTCATGTTGGTCCAATCAGGTACGAAGTTGCCAAATGAGACGATGCAGTTCCTGTCTTGGTGGTAGAACTTGAACCAGTTTAGGAAGTATCAAAAATCCCAGCCCACTTTCCCAGTCAGTTTAGTTACAATAGATAAAAGATCCCAATATGTTGTTGTTGGACACTATTGAAATGCCATCCTTAACCTCCTAGGACCTGGCGTCCACATATGTGGACCTCACATTTTGGGTTCTCTAGACCACAATACTAACTTTTTCTCAACAAAGGCCTGGTGACCACATATGAGGATATTATACTGCCACTCAGTAATCGAAATTTAAAACTATTGTCCTCATATGTGGACATCATTTTTCTCAGGTCCCAATCAGCCTATATAGCAAAGAATAGAGCTCGGGTCTTAGGAGGTTAAAGGAAATGGAAGAGCAATTCACAGCTGTAAAACATTAGCACAGTTAAGGATGGTGGTAAGCCAGAAAGATCTCAGAAAAACAAACAATGAATTATGAAATGTATTAAATCTATTGGCAGGACGTTCAGCAGTTTTAAAAAAGTTAATTGATGTTTATTTCCCCATTGAGTCAAAAGGTACATGGATTTCTTATGTGATCTACAAAAGTAAATCTGCAAAAGTTGTATACCATGAATCAGTCTGTAGTATGGACTTTATAAGATGTATCTGTTGATTGTGGAATCAGAAGCAGCTTAGTGGACTGGTGACTGGATCAGGTGATGGGCTGAAATTTGATAGTAGCAGCTGGTGGGCAGGTGAAGAATGACAGAATGCCTCGCATCAGCTCAGATAAGAGGGAAAAGGGAGACAGTTTAAGTGTCAGCATGACACCTATCTCACTCTGTTTGTATCACACTCTGAAGCCAACCCCCTCAGGGGCCCTACCACTGGCACCATCTTCAATACTCAAAGAGCAGCTCAGTTACAGACACTGGCATGTGTTAATTCAGGGTAGCCTTTCTCCCCTTTAGAACGACTTCTACTCTGCCAGTCAAATTCTCCTGTGGGGTAAACCTGGCAAATGGCTAGTATTACAAATGTCAACACAAACCTCGTGATAGTGAGAACTCTCTGGAGTTATGCACATATTGCATGTAAGTTGTATACACAAAAATACAACACAGTTACATAAAGTATATGGAAAATAATCTCCAGCTCTGACCTTGAAAACTGCAACTTTGACATAAACAAACATAAACTCGCATAGACACAAATATGATCAAAAAAGCAACAACAACATCGACAATACACACATGACCAAGACAGATACAGTAGCAGCTAGACTGGCCACCCACATAAACATACATTTATATGTGTTGGTAGTGTGTATAAATGTCTAACCATGAGACTTTGTACTCAGACAGAAATGATAGGAGGTAGGCCATAGAGGGCTGTATGTGCACGTCATGGTCAGGAAATGTGGGCACCAAGCACATGTAGTGCATATACCACTATCTGTGAAACAAAATGAATTTTTCCTCAGCTGAATTGGAGAACTCAGAGCAAGAGTTTTTATTGGTGCTCATACTTACAGTATGTTAGGATTGTCTTGATTCATGTTTCACAATAGAGTTAATACGCAAAACTTTTAAATACATAAGAATCAAACCGCCTTGCTAAACTAGAGCCTTGAAACACAAATCTTTTCCTTACACAGAATGCAAAACTCTACTGTAAATGAGATCCTCAGCTCACAGAATACAGCCACCTCATATGAGCTTGATTTACACATCACTAAACCATTTAGCATATGTTTGGAAACATATCTCCTCACTTCAACAACATTCCCATGTTTGCACCAATACAATATAATTGTTAAACACTTCACCACTATGTAAGAGGCTGTTGTTAATGTGGTAAATTAGAGTTTTACTCTGCTGTACTCATGGTCTAATTACAGTACCTGTGAATGTTTATTGTATTTTCCATGGTTACATGATTGATCTCGACTTAAAGATGGGCAAAATATGTTTCATTTGTTGTGTTGTGGTAGATGGGAAGTAGAACATGCATTTTCTGTACTGAAGTCTAATTATTCATACAATCAGTAAATTGCTTTGAACAATCATTTTTCATAGCTTACATTGTCTATATTTATAATAATGTAGTTTATAGAGTGCATTCATACCGAGTGCTGCAAATCTGTTTCCTCTGTGATCAACATACAGGAAAAAATGGCCTCTTTTAAAATAAATTTGTATTAGTTATTTTTGACAGCGTTATTTCAGAATGAGCTGAAAAAATTATCCGTGGTGCATTACCTCATCTGATCAAATTCTTCTTCCTATGCAAGAGTTTGCATCTCAAAATGAGAGAGTAACCTTTTGAGATTGAAAGCATAAAACCCCCTGCTGAGAGTTAAAGAAAGAAAACCAACAGTCTGTCTTTATATGATGGTAAAGTGTACCAACATTACAAAACATGAGTAATTCAACCTACAGTCTGATTTGTTGCAGATTTAATTCATAATTATTGAGAGCTATTGAATACAGAGACCATAAAATAGGCATGATGAATCTGACCACAACTGCTAAAACTGTAAAATGGTAAAACATGACCCTAGGAGAATATACGTTGACTGTATGTGCTATGATGGTACACTGCAGAGGCATTAACAGCTGAGCCAGAGGCCTTGGCAGTTTTCCCACATAAAAAAAAAACCTTTTGGACTGCCTGCATAGAGAAGCAAGTTGTCTGAGCACTTTGAAAACTGCAGGATATTGTTCTCCCTTGGCAAAAGCCTATTTTCCACCAGAGACCTAGCATTCCTTGGTGAATAGTGAAAGTCTCTTCTTCGCAAAGCTGTTTGCTTATAGTATTCTGGCGAGAAAGTGGGTAAAGGTCATCTTGGATCATCTAACAGAAATGTTCTGAAGTAAAGAGAAAGAGGAAAAAAGGACAGACAGAGCGAGCGAGAGGTTCTGTATAATGTAGATCTTCATAGTTGCACAGGAAAAAAAAAAAAAAATCTTAAACCGAATAATGGACAATTCTACATTTCTCAGTTTTCACATTCCATTATCAAGGTCATGTGGGCATATTTTATTCCTTTTCACTGGCGCTCTTCGCCACACTGTATTTTATGTTGACCCATATCATTTCACATAGTTCTAATTGCCAACTGGCTTGGCATTAGAGATTCCTGAGGTCAGTTGGGGATCATGAGTGTAGGCGGTTCGGTATAACTAGTATCGCCATTACGGGTAGGGGGCTTGAGTTTTCCAGGATGCCTCAAAAGCTGCAAAGCTCTAAAACAGGGCCTGCATTAGTTAGAAATACTGTACATGTTTGTGTATATATATAGAACCTGTTTGGTTAAAATCTTTGACATTTGCTAACACACAATATGATTAAGAATTTTTAGGTGTTTATTTTGTATCATTCATATTCATATTGTTAGAACTATAAACATAAATTACACTACATCACAGGGCTGTAGTTGATGTACAGGGAGCCATTACTGTTGCCCTGCCTTGCATTTATTGATCATCAAATAAAAATATTGTGAATATAATTCTTGATTATACAGTAGAACCAAAATCTGTCAACAAAGTGTTTCTCATTCCTCTTCATCTCTGCTTGCAAATTAGGCATGCACTGAGATATGTACAGTTTTTTTTTACAGCATTTTATTATGTTTTAATGTGTGTGTGTGTGTGCCACTGTGTATGTCCTCGTGAGCATCTGCAAGCGCTTCATTTAGAAACACACAACCACAGTGTATCATGTACGGGAATGCATGATCCTATTGATTTGCCCACATTTGGTTTTGTTCCGCTCTCTGGTGTTTTTTGAGCATGTCTTGTGAGGTTTGTGCCGTTGCCATGACACTGCAACTGAGATAGTTCCGAACATTGCTGACAGTATCCACAACCACGCCATATTGGAAAAGACAGAGAATCATTCCCCTCTGTTCACTCTCTCAGCATGGCCTTCGTTCTTTCTTCAGAACCACTGGTTTCCTCAGGCAACCTCTTCATATAATAAAAGATGAAAGAATAGAGAAATTGCTTTTTTTTTTATATAACTGCAGGGGTGTTGAAAGACACTATTGTTTGTGTATGCAACTTGCAGTCACAATCTGTCAGCTCGGCAGAAAGTACAAAGGCAGGTGATTGTTCTTCTGTAGGTACTGTGATTTATACAAACTAAGGTTTGTAAAAGCAATCAAGCACATCTAAATGTCTACTTCTCTTCCCAACTAATAACACGCAGCTAGGAGAAGGGACACAGAAGAAGGGGGATGAGATGAACTGAGATGGTGAGAATGTGTCACCTCTCCAGTTTTTCACACTTTTCTGAAATAGGGGTGACAAACAGGCGAGTGCCATTTGTGAGCAGGCGGATTGTGACAGGATTTCTGACAGGTCTGGCAACTCTAATTAGAGGAGTGGAGCAGGCAGGCTGAGAGTGAGCAACACTTAAGCTAGAAGGGTCAATGGTTCAATGACACATTCACCAACATGCGTACAGTGCAGCACATATTACATTCACACAAAGAGCAGATGCACACACAGTACACGCCTCTATATCACACTATTATAGGGAGGGCAAAGGTCACATACAGTGCATGACTTCCAAGTCACTTACTGGAGCTCTATAGCAGCTCCTGAGAAAATAGCAAGACACCTAGAATATAGAAGTAGTCTCAGATCTTTTGCCTACTCTGGCATTTCATGCTTTTTTGAATAAAATTCTTTCAATGTGAATTTAAAAGTATTACCATAATGCTAGAATGAAGTAGTGTTGAAACTGCCAATTCAAAAAAAATAAAAACAAAAGAACAAAACCCATCATCTCACTCAAAGCAAATTTCCACATATTGTTTTAATCCTGTGGTTTTCCCTTTTTGATCCAACTATAATTAAATGTGAATTCACACTTTAAAAAAAGGCCAAAATGCAACATTAAGCTTCCCATCCGTGAAAATGTGTCAATTTACACTGTTTAGTCCTCGTGCTCTGCTTTGTAATTGTGTACAGTTGTACATGTATAATTTTCTGTCCTCTGAGTGCCCCGCTCTTCACCAATCTTATGATAGAGAAAACTACAGTGACAGTTACAAACTGTCCTTGCGGATTTACTAAAGCTGAAGCCGCTGCTGTGGCTAAGGGTTGCACTGGGTTTCCCCTCCCCTCCCATCCCCTCGCGTGTGCAGCAGTAGTGCACATGCACACATACAGATCCAGAGCCACATCACGTCCCCATCTACGGGGGGGATAGCAACTGGAAAAGGTTCACATGAGTCAACAGGCATGCATGACGCTGGAATTTGTACCTGAGGGACTGTGCTCAATCTGGGGGACGTAATACCCCGCCACACTCCCTCCTGCCCCTCAATCCCCCTCCCCACACACAACTGCTCACTCAGCTGGGCCTGCACCCCCGCCTGCCCTCACTCTCCAACAAACTGATATCCTTTAAAGGCTGCCGCGGGCAAGGCCAGTTTACATATATCCAACTCGACAGGCGAGCCAAGAGGAAACAAGACCAATGACCCGCATGGATCCATTCACATGCAAAGACTGGAGAAAATGAGAAACTATAAGTCTCTTTCTCTCTTTGTCACACAGTCTTTTTCCCTAATTCTTATTTTTTTTAACTTTTATTCTATTTATTTGTTTTTACATTTCCTAGTTTTGTTGATTTAGCATCACGTTGCATTTGTAAATCTACACTGTCTCCTCAATCCTCTTATTGGTGATAAACTTTATGAAATATCTTATTTACTTTTCCTGCACAGTTGTTTTAAAAATATGTTTTTGATTGATGTTGCATTATACAGTATTTGAGACTATTTTATTTGAACTTCCTGTACTATTTCTATACTGAGTTTTATTTTTAACTTACTTAGGTGTATGTAAAGACAAAAACAAATCAAAAAACAAAAGTAGACTGAGTATTATTCTTATGCTGAGCAGTTTACATTTTCTAATGGAAAATTACTTAGAAGCATTTTGTGATACTGACATACAATTCTGCCAAATACAAAGTAGACTCATAATTAACATAATATTCATGTCAGGTTTTTGAAAGCACAAATCCTCTGTGAGAGGACTTTTCCCAACCTTCCCATGCGTTGCTGAGGGTGTGACTCATGATTTTTACCCACTAGTGAAGCTAATAACAGAGTGAATAAAAGAGAAAAAACATTCACTCCTTTTCAACTTTAATTAACCTTAAGAAATAAAACATAAATAACATTGATGTGTAACACTGATAATGAAACAGTAGTTTTATATAACATGTGCCATTCTTACTTCTGTTATTGGAATTCAGGATTTGGAAGCTCGTGCATATGAACTTGGCTTTATTTGCTATTAACAATGTGAGTACAAAGCCTGCCAACATCTCGTTGAAAATGCAACAGGACAGTACAGAAAGGAAGTGGTCTGCGCATGAGAGGGTTACATCTGTCCCATATTCTGTCCAGTGTGTGTTGTAGGCTGAGATTTCCTTCATCAGCTATCTGTCACACTCACCAAACCCCTGACAATTCTAGCACCATGTTTATTTCTCCACAATGCTTACACAACATTTGAAGTAAGTGTTAGGTGAGAAAAGAATAAAAAAATATGTTTCAGTTACTTTGGGAAAATATGTCAGCGTTTTTATTTTACCTGATCTAATATATGAAAGACCACAACTGCTAGACAACACACACTGCATTTGAGTCTCTCCAAATCGTGCAGATGATACCCTAACAAGCTCTTTTATCCACCTACCAAATATGGACTTAATTCCACCAGCGCATCCGTATGTTTGTATATGATAATCTAACAGTGTAGCCCAGGGCTATCCTTTCAAGATGATATCTTAATTACGGAAGTTAAACCGCAGTCTTGATAGTCCTGATAGTGGCACAGACTATGCCAAAGATTGAGGAGAGTTGATTTGATAGACTTTATCTTTTGCTTTAATTAGGGGCAGATTTGGGCAGAGACTTTACAGGTTAATTACAGTCACATTCATTAAGATGCACGAATGTATTATAATTCTTGTTCAGGTTCATTATCTGCAGCGATATAGAGGAATTAATTGGATTTCACCTTTGGCTTTGTGACCTGTCTACAAGAGTTTTTATTTGGACTTGCAGCTCCAGACACTGCTGTCTGGTTGCAGTCGATCTCCCATTAATGTTTGTGCTTTGTCACTGCAGTAATTGGCAATACCTCCAGCACACAAACACCTATCTAATTAGGAGAGCTACCCACAGCTTGGAAAGACATCTGAGAGAATCTAAAATGTAATTCTGTACTCTTTTAAAGCTTAGAAAAATCATTAAGCCCTATTCATTTAATATATAAAACCTAGTTGCCTTAATGTGACATTTATAATCATAAGAGCAGGGCAGAGGCTATATTTTCATTACAATATATTACCAGTCTAATCGCTTGTAATTGAGTCTTGCCTGCAGGTGTAAATTGACGCTCTACAGGGTGCACACTATTGAAAGAATGAGTTTAAGCACAAAAAACTTTTTTTGTGTGTTGAGAAAATCACCCACACTATTTCTACTCCCCTTTGTTTGATGCGTCTAAATATGAAAATTCTTGAGTTAAATCACATTTCCATAATTTTCCTGACATCAAAAACACACTAGTACTTTGTAATCATTAAGTCTAAATTAGAAGAGGATACTCCACCAAAAATCTATCTTTTGAGCATCAAGTTTTTGATACCTGTAGGCTTGAAGCCAAGTAATCTGTGAAGCTTGTAGTACGGCTGCTTCAGTGGATTCCAGTAACGCATCATTGTAAACAACAACAACAACAACAAAAAAGATAATATGTTAAAACATAAATATCTATAGAAACCAGTGCTGCAGGGTAATCCACTTCTCCACCATAGATCCATATGTTCTGTGGTGAGACAGGAAGTATTTTCTATTTTCCAAGACAGGACTGCTACCTTATCCTTTCAGTACTCTTGAATCTGGAGCGTGGAGCGTGTGTATTCATTATGGTTAAGTGTCCAGGGGACACACGTGGCCTTGGGCTTCAATTATAAAAGGCTTATGTACTCAATTTTTTCTTAGGCTACTACCAAACTGCTTACTATGAGAACATGCATTCTGAGTAAAACTGTAGAGTTGAGGTTGAAGGAAAAGATGAAAGATCAAAGAATGAAGGCTACACAGCTCTCAATGACTTTAGTGGGTATTTTTTTCCTTTTCTCTGTCTTTTTGATATATGAAATAGAAATGTTTGGCATGTTTTAGTCAGTGTAAGTATATATGTGGTAAACTGTATGGGCAGTGTGGCTAAATAAACATGATCAATGATCATGGATGGATTATGAGAAAATTGGCCCCTGGGCACAGACAAGTAAAAGGCCACCCCATCCCTCCTTCATTGGAGCTAGACACCCACACAGAACACTTTTTTCTCTTTCTTACATTTGTTAGTTTTGCATTTACTTTTTGCTCATTCTGTTTTTTTTGCTGGTCAATTTACATCTCTATGTCCTCTTTTTTTGCATCGTTATGGCCATGTATTTTTAGTCATTTGGCATGTGTTGTTGTTTTTTGTCTCTCTGTAGTAATTTTGCATCACTAGTAGTCATATTGAATCCCTGTAGTTGTCGTTTTGCTTCTATTTTTTAAACTTGTTTTGTGTCAGTCTTAGTCTTTTTTGGCATCTCTTAAGTGTTTCTTTAAGCAATATTTTGCAGGTGAAGCCCAGGTTTCCCCCTGCCCTTTGGGGCCACAGGGCCTGTGCCTGATTGGCCTATGAATTCATCCATGTGAGTGATATGCTTTCAACAGAAGCAGGTTGAAAAACAGTGTGTGATAAAGTCAAAGATTTCCAAGCATGTGATTTTGAAGAGTCACATTCTGAGTTGTTGTGAATCAGCCATACTGCCTAACAAGCTAAACTGAGCTGAAAGATGCATAAACTTTCAGGCTGAGTTGTTGATTCTCAGTGGGAACAGCAGAACAGCAACACAATAACATGCATTGGCTTGCAATATATCTACATGATTTGTGACAGAAAATAAAAAGCTTCATGATTATATCCATATCATATGCATAATTTAATTTCCTAATCATTGGGAAAGTGAATGTGGACAGCAATTTCCATGTCATTCATTTTTGAAATATACAATAATGGTCAAAGACTGACATCCATGCTTCTATTTAGGCTGAACTGTTCTTATTTTCTCCAATATCTGTGATCTAATAAGCATCATTTTAGAGGCATATAAGACATTTTATGTACCCATGTATATTACTGTTGGAACTCAGTACATTCAAAGTTGTGGAGACCACATGCTCTTTGTGCTAAAGACAATAAAACTCACTTCCCCACAGTTCCTCACTGTTCACACCTGGGGACAACCCTCCACCAGGGACCTCACTGACCAGTCAGTGTTGGTCAGTGTGTGACATGTGACCCACAAGTGTGTCACCAGAAAAAAACAGATCTCTTTCTTTGTTCTCTCTCTTCTCTCCTTGGCTTGCTCAGGAGCAGCAGCTCCTCTTCCCTCACGGCCCTTCACGGAGCAACAAGGCTCCAGCCCAGGTCATGACAGCCACCGGGGACATTGAGCGCTCTGGCCGGCCTGCTCACAGCAGACCGCAGCACACAGGTTCTAATCCACCTAGCACAGCAAAGCACAGCACAGCTAAGCAACAGAAGTATTAACCTTTGTTAATGTACATGTTGGTTAATGTCTTGTTATTGTAATGTTTGCTTAGGTTGTGGTTAGTCACAGAGTTAATTGGGTACTTGTATGTTCACACACATACCCGTAGTATGTCTCGGCTCTAGAACCTGCATGCAGCTAACCTTCTCCCGCTAACCTGGTACCTTTAGACTACATGAGCTAGACTAACAAAGAAACTCACACCTTCCCACCCCCACACACCAAGTGGTTTCAGCGGCCATTTTGAGTAGTTACTTTGTTTACCGCCATCTTGTGTAGTCTTCTTTGTTCAGGCTATGTGGTCACAGCAACCATTTTAAATCAGCCATCTTGCCGTATAACTGCTGGTGTGTTTAATGTTGCACAAGTGTGAGTATTGCCATCCTCTACAGAGTAGAACTCCAATCCTTCAACTTTAACTTACTGTTGATATCGTAATTTGGATATAGTTATTAAGTTAATTATTAATCAGAGTTCCAGATTAATAGTAATAATTTGAGGTACTGCCTCTGGTAATATCAAAAAGCTTTTCCATTAAAAGCATGACGTGTGCAGAACAGTGAGAAAGAGAAAGGGAGTGGGTCTACAAATCTTCATCTGAATACTGTCCACACCAGGAAAACATTGCATTCTGCATTTGCATTCTCTCTCCTACTTTAGGAGTATTGTTTTCTTTTAATCACAAGTGTGTTTTTCATCTAAACTTAACTAAGAAGTTCTAGTTTCCTAAACTTAACCATCCAGGTAACACATTAGAAAATGCTCACATTAGCTGTTTTGCAGGCAAACAACCTCTAATTTTGTTTAGACCTGAGGTCCTTGTTAAATATGTTTAATATTCTCTATTTTGAGGAAAAGAGTGAGTGTTTTCTTCATAATTTAAGTATAAAGCTCTGTTGGATTTTTTTTTTATGGATTTTGACATGCCTGTCAGCCATGTGCCCTCAGTGTCAGAATGAAGCTGAATGAACTTTAAAGAACTTTGTCTCATCTCATTTAGTTTGAGCCACCACACCTGAGCACAGATGTAGAATACTGGACTTTACACTTTTTGTTCACACTTTTTTTTTTTGCTTGTTAAACACATGACAGTTTGAATTTTACTCTTACTCTGCAATGATTTACTCTGAGGAGGCAGGTTGAGATTACCAGTACTCAACACCCTGACAGGATTTGCTTTTTTGTGGGGTGAATGCAGTTAGCCTTTGTGTCAGAGAAACATCCCAAGGCAGCTAATACAAATTTATAAACTGCAAAGGTACGTGAGTGATAATTGTTAGGAGTGCCTTGTGATCATAAGGTTCAGAATTTAGGAACAACCTTTCAAACTTTATATTGATCTGTATGTTTGGCTGATGCTACAACAGTAATTTAACTGCATGACTAATGTGGCAATTTTATCAACAAAGCAAGAACTTCAACACAGAAAGCTCACGTCTAAGGAAGGCTGGTCAGAAAAACACAAAACAAACCAAAAAATATTAAACTGAGAAGAAAGCTACACTGAGTTGCATCCATTTTTTTCTGGCTCCAGAAACTAATTATCCATAATTGAATAACTATTTGGAATACTTATAAATGGAAAGTGAAATACAGCTAATTACAAATGAATATACACTTTTTAGTAATGATTAGTACTTCATGAAAACAAGGCCGGCCCAAGGCATACTTGGGCTCAATCCCATTTCACCCCTTGCCCCTACCACTTAGCCCTACCCCTCCGTTTTGCGTGATCACGTTTAGGCGTAGGGTGTCCCGATTTGTTGTATTAAATTCTCACTAAAATATACTATGCATTATAAACATACTGAATGTTAAATTTATATAATCCAATGGAATAGCTATGCTCACAACTGAGGTTAGATTTGTATGTGAACCAGCCTTTACTGAACTAGGATTGTTATTGAATCGAACCTGGAGGGAATAAAGTAAAACAAAAATGGTGTGAAGGCCCTGGGAGCAATGGTGTTGGAGTAGCAGCTGTAGTGAGGCCTAGATTGAGGATAGACGAGAGCCTTAGGTTTAGGGTAATTGGGAGGCTTTTGGATGCCTGGACCTACTACACGCCTTGTCCACAGGAGTCTTAGTTAGGGTAGATGAGAGGCTTCTCGACACCTGGTCCTACTACTCTACCTTGGCAGGCCTGTTTTGGGGAATTCCACACGGGGCTGGACACCATTGTTCCCAAGGCGTTGATAGGTTCCCTTTAGAAAATAAGTGTAGAACCCACCTCTTTTCCTCCAACAGATTCTTGTTGAGATAGAGGGGTAGGGTGAAGTGGAGGGGCTAACTGGGCCTTCAAACGAAGATTTTTCAAGGGCACACTTTAAACCGAGTGTCATGAGATATTTTCCCGAATGCCTTGGGAATCACCGGCAAGATGGCTGAGTCACCGACCCAAGCGACCAAAGAGACTCATGTAATTTTCTCCGTTAATAAAGATTTAAAAATTATGGCAACCATTGTTGTTTCAATTAATTATGGTCCTTTTCTTCATGAAAGCCACACAAAAAATCGCTAGTAGTATGCTGATGTCTCTGTATCTATGTTAGCTTTACATCTTTATTACTGATGCATGACAATCCCACATTTTGGCATATTTTAATGCTGCATTCCCACCCCATTTGATGGCATATGACATCCTAAATTTGACTCCAACGTCCAGCATCTGCTTAAGTGAAAGCCATCGGAGACTACTGATGACGTATTGCGTTTTTAAAGGGGTGTCCCATTTTATAGGGGTAAATTTCAAGGGCTACCCCTTGTAACTCAGTTCCAAGAGGCAGGGGACAAGGGATAAAGCTATTATACACATGTATGTACTGTACAGTCTGCTACAGTGCTGAAATATAACACTATAGCTTACTATAGGTATGTATTTTAACACAAAAAATTTTTCAACACAGAAATAATAAAAACATTTTAATCGACGCGCACCGCCCGTGGCAACCAGCACACACGCCCATACCTAGGGCACACAGCATCTATCTGTGCGCATGGTGTGCACTCTCATGCCAAGAGCCGCTGTTGCTGTTCGCTCTGAGATTTATTTGATTGTTATTTTTTGTTTATTGTATGTTGGTGTTTGGATTTTACAATTGCTCTACCTGGAGATGACGCACAGGTTCTCAGAGACCAGTTTGGCTGGACTGCACAGCAGCCGGCAGCCCTGTTCTTTGTCAACAATGAAGGTAATTATTGCTCACTATAGGCCTACTATTTACAAAATCAAAAACTAGTTTGTATTCACTAAATAAGGTTTGTGAGATGGCTGCTTCTGTGACTATCCCGCATCCTACCTGGAGTGGTCATGCTGATAGATGTTTTTCTACTTTCCAATTTTTTGCGGGTACACAGGCTAAACCCAGTGTGTAAAATTGCGATCACATCGCGATTTCTCTTTCTCTCTCTCTCCCTAATGTGATATGAGCCTTACTATATTATGACGTTTTCATTTTTCGTGCCTTACTATACTATGAAATTTTATGCTTTCCTATACTATGACGATTTTATGCCTCACTATGACATTATTATGCCGTAATATTGTATGTGCTTTTTATGCCTTACTATACTATGATGTTTTTAAGCCTTACTATAAAATTACTTTTCTATTCTTTACTATATACCGTTTTTATGCCTTACTGTAATATTACATCGTTTATGTCTTACTATACTAAGACGTGTTTATAATGATTTTATGCCTCATATACTATCATGTTTTTTATGTCTTACAATTCTATGATTTTTTATTATGTTGTTATACGTCACTATTCTGACAATTTTATGACATTTTTATGCATTACTATACTATGACGTCATTTTTTTGTATCACTATACTTTAATTTTTTTATGCCTCACTATAGTGTGACTTTTTTTCTGCCTCATTATACAATGATGTTTTTTATTGCTTACTATACTTTTACGTTTTTATGATGTTTTTGATGCCACATTATACTATGAGTGTTTATGATGTTTTAATGCCTCACTATACTACGTTTTTTATGTCTTAATATACTATGATGATTTTATAACGATTTTATCCCTCACTATAGTATGACTTTGACTATGTCCTTTTCATACTGTTTTCATGCCTTACTATACTGTGAAGTTTTAGATGTTTTTTTGCCTTACTATTCTATGTCGCTTTAATGCCTTTATACACTATGACGTTTTTGTGATGTTTTTTTACCTTGCTATACTATGACATTTTTTACGCCTTATCATTCTATGACATTTTTATCCCTTACTAACCTTTGACTTTTTTTATACCTTACTATACTATGACATTTTCATGATATTTTCATGTCTTACTATACTATGATGTTTTTATGCCTGTTTTTATGCCTAATTATACAATGATGTTTTTTTTCATTACTATAATATAACATTTTAATGATGTTTTTATGCCTTACTGTATTATGACGTTTTTATGTCTTACTATAGTATGACGTCTTCATGATGTTTTCATGCCTTACTATACTATGATGTTTTTATGCCTTATTATACTATGATGTTTTTTTGCTTACTATACTATAACATTTTTATGATGTTTTTATGCTATACTATACTGTAATGTTTTTTTTCGTTACTATACTATAACATTTTTGTGATATTTTTATGGCTTTGTATATTATGACATTTTTATGCCTTACTATACTATGATATTTTTATGCCTTACAATACCATGACATTTTCATTACTTTTTTATGCCTTACTATACTATGACATTTTCATGATGTTTTCATGCATTACTATACTATGATGTTTTTATGCCTTATTATACTATGATGTTTTTTTTCCTTACTATACTATAACATTTTTATGCCTTACTATACTATGTCGGTTTTTGTGCCTTACTATACTATGACATATTTTATGCCTTACCATACTATGACATTTTCATGACTTTTCATGCCTTACTATACTATGATGTTTTTATACCTTATTATACTATGATGTCTTTTCCTTACTATTCTATGTCGTTTTTATGATGTTTTTGATGCCACATTATACCATGAGTGTTGATGATGTTTTAATGCCTCACTATACTACAACGTTTTTTATGTCTTAATATACTATGATGATTTTTTAATGGTTTTATCCCTCACTATAGTATGACTTTGACTATGTCATGATCATACTATTTTCATGCCTTACTATACGGTGAAGTTTTTGATGTTTTTTTGCCTTACTATTCTATGTCGTTTTAATGCCTTAATACACTATGATGCTTTTGTGATGTTTTTTTACCTTGCTATACTATGACATTTTTTATGCCTTATCATTCTATGACATTTTTATCCCTTGCTATCCTTTGACTTTTTTTATACCTTACTATACTATGACGTTTTCATGACATTTTCATGTCTTACTATACTATGATGTTTTTATGCCTTACTATACTATGACATATTTTATGCCTTATCATACTATGACATTTTCATGATGTTTTCATGCCTTACTATTCTATGATGTTTTTATGCTTTACTATACTATGATGTTTTTTATGCCTTATCATACTATGACATTTTTATGACTTACTATCCTTTGACTTTTTTATACCTTACTATACTATGACATTTTCATGATGTTTTCATGCCTTACTATACTATGATGTTTTTATGCCTTATTATACTATTATGTTTTTTTGCTTACTATACTATAACATTTTTATGATGTTTTTATGCCATACTATACTATAATGTTTTTTTCGTTACTATACTATAATATTTTTGTGATATTTTTATGGCTTTGTATATTATGACATTTTTATGCCTTACTATACTACGACATTTTTATGCCTTACAATACCATGACATTTTCATTACTTTTTTATGTCTTACTATACTATGACATTTTCATGACGTTTTCATGCATTACTATACTATGATGTTTTTATGCCTTATTATACTATGATGTTTTTTTTTCTTTACTATTCTATGTCGTTTTTATGACGTTTTTATGCCTTACTATACTATGTTGGTTTTTGTGCCTTACTACTATGACATATTTTATGCCTTATCATACTATGACATTTTCATGACTTTTTCATGCCTTACTATACTATGATGTTTTTATACCTTATTATACTATTATGTTTTTTTCCTTACTATTCTATGTCGTTTTTATGACGTTTTTATGCCTTACTGTACTATGACATTTTCTAGATGTTTTCATGTCTTACTATTCTATGATGTTTTCATGCCTTACTATAATATGATGTTTTTTTTTCTTACTATACTATAACATTTTTATGATGTTTTTATGCCTTGCAGTACTATGATATTTTTTTCATAACTATATTATAACATTTTTATGATATTTTTATGCCTTACTACATTATGATGTTTTTATGCCTTACTATACTGTGACATATTTTATGCCCTATCATACTATGACATTTTCATGACGTTTTCACGCCTTACTATACTATGATGTTTTTATTCCTTCTTATACTATGATGTTTTTTTTCCCTACTATTCTATGTTGTTTTTATGACTTTTTTTTTACTATACTATGTCGGATTTTGTGCCTTGTCATACTATAACATTTTTATGCCTTACTATACTATGACAATTTTATACCCTACTGTACTATGATGTTTTTACGCCTTATTATACTATGTTTTTTTCCCTCATCATACTATAACATTTGTGTGATGTTTTTATGCCTTACTATATTATGACATTTTCTATGCCTTATCATACTATGACATTCTCATGACATTTTCATGCCTTACTATACTAAGATGTTTTTATACCTTGTTATACTATGTTTTTTTTCCTTACTAGTCTATGACGTTTTTATGCCTTACTATATTATGAAATTTTTTATGCCTTACTATAATATAACATTTTTTATGCCTTCTCATATTATGACATTTTTAGGCCTTACTATACTATGACATTTTCATGACGTTTTCATGCCTTACTGTACTATGATGTTTTTATACCTGACTATTCTATGTCGTTTTTATGATGTTTTTATACCTTACTATATTATGTCAGTTTTTGTGCCTTGTCATACTATGACATTTTCATGTCTTACTATTCTGTGAAGTTTGTATGATGTTTTTGTGTCTTACTATAATAAAGCATTTTTTTTTATTCCTTACTATACTATGATGTTTTTATTATGGTTTTATGCCTTACTATACTATGACATTTTAATGGCTTACAATCCTTTGACTTTTTTATGCCTTACCATACTATGACATTTTCATGACATTTTCATGCCTTACTATACTATGACATTTTTTATCCCTTATCATTCTATGACATTTGTATGCCTTACTATCCTTTGACTTTTTTTATTCCTCACTATAATATTATATTTTCATGACGTTTTCATGCCTTACTATACTATGACATTTTAATGGCGTACTATCCTTTGACTTTCTTATGCCTTAATTTACTATGATATTTTCATGATGTTTTGAATGCCTTACTATACTATGACATATTTTATGCCTTATCATACTATGACATATTTTATGCCTTATCATACTATGACATTTTCATGACATTTTCATGCCTTACTATACTAAGATGTTTTTATTATGGTTTTATGCCTTACTATACTATGACATTTTAATGGCTTACAATCCTTTGACTTTTTTATGCCTTACCATACTATGACATTTTCATGACATTTTCATGCCTTACTATACTAAGATGTTTTTATACCTTATTATACTATGTTTTTTTTCCTTACTATTCTATGTTATTTTTATGATGTTTTTATGCCTCTCTATACTATGTCTGTTTTTGTGCCTTGTCATACTATACTATTACATTTTAATGACTTACTGTCCTTTGACATTTTTTATGCCTTAATATTCTATGACATTTTCATTCCTTACTAACCTTTGACATTTTTATGCCTTATTATAATATTACATTTTTATGGCTTTTTATGACTTACTATACTATGACTTTTTATGCCTTACTATACTATGTTGTTTTTATGACTTTTTTTGCTACTATACTATGACGTTATTATGACTTTTTTGCTTTACTGTGCCATGACTTTTTACTCCTTGCTATACTATGTCGTTTTTTTTGACTTTTTATGCCTCACTTTAATATGCCTTTTTCTGCCTTACATTACTATGACTTTTTCTGCCTCATTATACTGTTATGTTTTTATGACTTTTTATGCCTTACTATACTATGACTTTTTATGATTTTTAATGCCTTACTATACAATGACGTTTTTATGACTTTTTCTAAATTACTATACTATGACTTTTTATGCCTTACTATACTATGACGTTTTTATGACTTTTTATGCCTTACTATACTGTGACGTTTATATGACTTTTTTCTGCCTTACTATACTATGACTTTTTATGCCTAACTATACTATGACGTTTTTATGACTTTTTATGCCTTACTATACTGTGATGTTTTTATGACTTTTTATGCCTTACTTTACTATGTTGTTTTTATGACTTTCTTTGCCTTACTATACTATGACTTTTTATGCCTTACTATACTATGACTTTTTTATTACTTTTTATGCCTTACTATACTGTGACTTTTTATGCCTCACTATACTATGACCTTTTTATTACTTTTTATGCACTTACTATACTATGACGTTTTTATTACTTTTTCTGCCTTACTATACTATGACTTTTTATGCCTTACTATAATATGACGTTTTTATGACTTTTTATGCCTTACTATACTATGACTTTTTCTGCCTTACTATACTGTGACATTTTTATGACTTTCTATGCCTTACTATACTATGACTTTTTATGCCTTACTATACTATGTCGTTTTTTTGACTTTTTATGCCTCACTTTACTATGCCTTTTTCTGCCTTACATTACTATGACTTTTTCTGCCTCATTATACTGTTATGTTTTTATGACTTTTTCTACCTTACTATACTATGACTTTTTATGCCTTACTATACAATGACGTTTTTATGACTTTTTCTAAATTACTATACTATGACTTTTTATGCCTTACTATAATATGACGTTTTTATGACTTTTTATGCCTTACTATACTATGACTTTTTATGCCTTACTATACTGTGACATTTTTATGACTTTCTATGCCTTACTATACTATGACTTTTTATGCCTTACTATACTATGTTGTTTTTATGACTTTTTTTGCTACTATACTATGACGTTATTATGACTTTTTTGCTTTACTATGCCATGACTTTTTATACCTTGCTATACTATGTCGTTTTTTTGACTTTTTATGCCTCACTTTACTATGCCTTTTTCTGCCTTACATTACTATGACTTTTTCTGCCTCATTATACTGTTATGTTTTTATGACTTTTTCTACCTTACTATACTATGACTTTTTATGCCTTACTATACAATGACGTTTTTATGACTTTTTCTAAATTACTATACTATGACTTTTTATGCCTTACTATAATATGACGTTTTTATGACTTTTTATGCCTTACTATACTATGACTTTTTCTGCCTTACTATACTGTGACATTTTTATGACTTTTTCTGCCTTACTATACTATGACTTTTTATACCTTACTATACTATGACTTTTTATGCCTTACTATACTATGACTTTTTATGCCTTACTTTACTTTTACTTTTTATGCCTTACTATACGATGTCGTTTTTATGACTTTTTGTGCATTACTATACTATGACATTTTTATGACTTTTTATGCCTTACTATACTATGAATTTTTATACCTTACTATACTATGACTTTTTATGCCTGACTATACTATGTCGTTTCAATGACTTTTTATGCCTTATTATACAATGAGCTTTTTTGCCTTACTATACTATGACGTTCTTATGACTTTTTATGCCTTACTATACTGTGATGTTTTTGTGACTTTTTATGACTTTCTATGCCTTACTATACTATGTCGTTTATATGACTTTTTATGCCTTACTATACAATGACCTTTTATGCCTTACTATACTATAACTTTTTATGCCTTACTTTACTATAACGTTTTTATGACATTTTTTAACTTACTATACTATGACTTTTTAATTACTTTTTCTGCCTTACTATACTATGACTTTTTATGCCTTACTACACTATGACTTTTTCTACCTTACTATACTATGTCGTTTTTATGACTTTTTATGACTTTTTTGCCTTACTATACTATGACTTTTTATGCCTTACTTTACTTTTACTTTTTATGCCTTACTATACTATGTCGTTTTTATGACTTTTTGTGCCTTACTATACTATGACATTTTTATGAGTTTTTATGCCTTACTATACTATGTCGTTTCAATGACTTTTTATGCCTTATTATACAATTACCTTTTTTGCCTTACTATACTATGATATTTTATTGAATTTTTATGCCTTACTATACTGTGATGTTTTTGTGACTTTTTCTGCCTTACTATACTATGTCGTTTATATGACTTTTTATGCCTTACTATACAATGACCTTTTATGCCTTACTATACTATAACTTTTTATGCCTTACTATACTATGACTTTTTAATTACTTTTTCTGCCTTACTATACTATGACTTTTTCTGCCTTACTATACTATGTCGTTTTTTTGACTTTTTAGGCCTTACTATACTATGACTTTTTATGCCTTACTTTACTTTTACTTTTTATGCCTTACTATACTATGTCGTTTTTATGACTTTTTGTGCCTTACTATACTATGACATTTTTATGAGTTTTTATGCCTTACTATACTATGTCGTTTCAATGACTTTTTATGCCTTATTATACAATTACCTTTTTTGCCTTACTATACTATGACATTTTATTGAATTTTCTGCCTTACTATACTGTGACGTTTTTATGACTTTTTCTGCCTTACTATACTATGTCGTTTTTATGACTTTTTATGCCTTACTATACTATGACTTTTTAAGCCTTACAGTACTGTCGTTTTAATTACTTTTTATGCCTTACTATACTGTGACGTTTTTATGACATTCTCTGCCTTACTATACTATGACTTTTTATGCCTTACTATACTGTGACGTTTTTATGACATTTTCTGCCTTACTATACTATGACTTTTTATGCCTTACTATACTGTGACGTTTTTATGACATTTTCTGCCTTACTATACTATGACTTTTTATGCCTTACTATACTGTGACGTTTTTATGACATTTTTTAACTTACTATACTATGACATTTTTATGACTTTTTATGCCTTACTATACTGTGACGTTTTTATGACTTTTTATGCCTTACTTTGCTATGACTTTTTCTGCTTTGCATTACTATGACTTTTTCTGCCTTACTTTACTATAACGTTTTTATGACTTTTTATGCCTTACTATACTAAGGTTTTTTATGCCTTACTATGCTATGACGTTTTCATGACTTTCTTTGCCTTACTATACTATGAGTTTTTATGCCTTACTATAATATGTCGTTTTTATGACTTTTTATGCCTTACTATACTGTGACGTTTTTATGACTTTTTCTGCCTTACTATACTATGTCGTTTTTATGACTTTTTATGCCTTACAATACTGTGGTTTTAATGACGTTTTATGCCTTACTATACTATGACGTTTTTATGACTTTCTATGCCTGACTATAATATGACTTTTTATGCCTTACTACACTATGACTTTTTATGCCTTACTGTGCTATGACGTTATTATGCCTTACTATACTATGACTTTTTATGCCTTACTTTACTCTGACTTTTTCTGCCTAACATTACTTTGACTTTTTCTGCCTCACTATACTATTACGTTTTTATGACTTTTTATGACTTTTTCTGCCTTACTATACTATGTCATTTTTATTACTTTTATGCCTTACTATACTATGACTTTTTCTGCCTTACTATACTGTGACATTTTTATGACTTTTTCTGCCTTACTATACTATGACTTTTTATACCTTACTATACTATGACTTTTTAATGACTTTTTATGCCTTACTATACTATGACTTTTTCTGCCTTACTATACTATGTCGTTTTTATGACTTTTTATGCCTTACTATACTGTGACTTTTTATGCCTTACGTTACTTTTACTTTTTATGCCTTACTATACTATGACTTTTTATGCCTTACTTTACTTTTACTTTCTATGCCTTACTATACTATGACTTTTTATGCCTTACTATACTATGACTTTTTATACCTTACTATACTTTGACTTTTTAATTACTTTTCATGCCTTACTATACTATGACTTTTTATTCCTTACTATACTATGTCGTTTTTATGAATTTTTTTGCCCAACTATACTATGTTGTTTTTATGAATTTCTATGCCTTACTATACTATGACTTTTTATGTCTTACTATACTATGACTTTTTATACCTTACTATACTTTGACTTTTTAATTACTTTTCTGCCTTACTATACTATGTCGTTTTTATGACTTTTTATGCCTTACTATACTATGACTTTTTATGCCTTACTTTACTTTTACTTTTTATGCCTTACTATACTATGACTTTTTATGCCTTACTTTACTTTTACTTTTTATGCCTTACTATACTATGACTTTTTATGCCTTACTATACTATGTCGTTTCAATGACTTTTTATGCCTTACTATACTATGACTTTTTTGCCTTACTATGCTATGATGGTTTTATGACTTTCTCTGCCTTACTATACAATGACTTTTTATGCCTTACTATACTATGACTTTTTTGCCTTACTATACTATGACGTTTTTATGACTTTTTATGCCTTACTATACTGTGATGTTTTTATGACTTTTTCTGCCTTACTATACCATGTCGTTTATATGACTTTTTATGCCTTACTATACTATGACGTTTTTATGACTTTCTATGCCTGACTATACTATGACTTTTTATGCCTTACTATACAATTACCTTTTTTGCCTTACTATACTATGACATTTTATTGAATTTTCTGCCTTACTATACTATGACTTTTTCTGCCTTACTATACTGTGACGTTTTTATGACTTTTTCTGCCTTACTATACTATGTCGTTTTTATGACTTTTTAATGCCTTACTATACTATGACGTTTTATGCCTTACAATACTGTCATTTTAATTACTTTTTATGCCTTACTATACTATGACGTTTTTATGACTTTCTTAGCCTGACTATAGTATGACTTTTTATGCCTTACTATACTATGACTTTTTCTGCCTTACTATACTATGACTTTTTATGCCTTACTATACTATGACGTTTTTATGACTTTTTATGCCTTGCTGTACTATGACTTTTTTCTGCCTTACAATACTGTGACGTTTTTATGACTTTTTTTGCCTTACTATACTATGACGTTCTTATGACTTTTTATGCCTTACTATACTGTGATGTTTTTGTGACTTTTTCTGCCTTACTATACTATGTCGTTTATATGACTTTTTATGCCTTACTATACAATGACCTTTTATGCCTTACTATACTATAACTTTTTATGCCTTACTATACTATGACTTTTTATGCCTTACTTTACTATGACTTTTTCTGCCTTACTATACTATGACTTTTTCTGCCTTGCTATACTATGTCGTTTATATGACTTTTTATGCCTAACTAAACTATGACTTTTTAAGCCTTACAATACTGTCGTTTTAATGATGTTTTATGCCTTACCATACTATGACGTTTTTATGACTTTTTATGCCTTACTATACTGTGACGTTTTTATGACTTTTTCTGCCTTACTATACTATGACATTTTATGCCTAACTATACTATGACGTTTTTATGACTTTTTATGCCTTACTATACTGTGATGTTTTTATGACTTTTTATGCCTTACTTTACTATGTTGTTTTTATGACTTTCTTTGCCTTACTATACTATGACTTTTTATGCCTTACTATACTATGACTTTTTTATTACTTTTTATGCACTTACTATACTATGACTTTTTAATTACTTTTTCTGCCTTACTATACTATGACTTTTTATGCCTTACTATAATATGACGTTTTTATGACTTTTTATGACTTTCTATGCCTTACTATACTATGACTTTTTCTGCCTTACTATACTGTGACTTTTTATGACTTTCTATGCCTTACTATACTATGACTTTTTATGCCTTACTATACTATGTCGTTTTTTTGACTTTTTATGCCTCACTTTACTATGCCTTTTTCTGCCTTACATTACTATGACTTTTTCTGCCTCATTATACTGTTATGTTTTTATGACTTTTTCTACCTTACTATACTATGACTTTTTATGCCTTACTATACAATGACGTTTTTATGACTTTTTCTAAATTACTATACTATGACTTTTTATGCCTTACTATACTATGACTTTTTATGACTTTTTATGCCTTACTATACTATGACTTTTTATGCCTTACTATACTGTGACATTTTTATGACTTTCTATGCCTTACTATACTATGACTTTTTATGCCTTACTATACTATGTTGTTTTTATGACTTTTTATGCTTACTATACTATGACGTTATTATGACTTTTTTGCTTTACTATGCCATGACTTTTTATACCTTGCTATACTATGTCGTTTTTTTGACTTTTTATGCCTCACTTTACTATGCCTTTTTCTGCCTTACATTACTATGACTTTTTCTGCCTCATTATACTGTTATGTTTTTATGACTTTTTCTACCTTACTATACTATGACTTTTTATGCCTTACTATACAATGACGTTTTTATGACTTTTTCTAAATTACTATACTATGACTTTTTATGCCTTACTATAATATGACGTTTTTATGACTTTTTATGCCTTACTATACTATGACTTTTTCTGCCTTACTATACTGTGACATTTTTATGACTTTTTCTGCCTTACTATACTATGACTTTTTATACCTTACTATACTATGACTTTTTATGCCTTACTATACTATGACTTTTTATGCCTTACTTTACTTTTACTTTTTATGCCTTACTATACGATGTCGTTTTTATGACTTTTTGTGCATTACTATACTATGACATTTTTATGACTTTTTATGCCTTACTATACTATGAATTTTTATACCTTACTATACTATGACTTTTTATGCCTGACTATACTATGTCGTTTCAATGACTTTTTATGCCTTATTATACAATGAGCTTTTTTGCCTTACTATACTATGACGTTCTTATGACTTTTTATGCCTTACTATACTGTGATGTTTTTGTGACTTTTTCTGCCTTACTATACTATGTCGTTTATATGACTTTTTATGCCTTACTATACAATGACCTTTTATGCCTTACTATACTATAACTTTTTATGCCTTACTATACTATGACTTTTTAATTACTTTTTCTGCCTTACTATACTATGACTTTTTAATTACTTTTTCTGCCTTACTATACTATGACTTTTTCTGCCTTACTATACTATGTCGTTATTTTGACTTTTTAGGCCTTACTATACTATGACTTTTTTATGCCTTACTTTACTTTTACTTTTTATGCCTTACTATACTATGTCGTTTTTATGACTTTTTATGACTTTCTATGCCTTACTATACTGTGACATTTTTATGAGTTTTTATGCCTTACTATACTATGTCGTTTCAATGACTTTTTATGACTTTTTATGCCTTATTATACAATTACCTTTTTTGCCTTACTATACTATGACATTTTATTGAATTTTCTGCCTTACTATACTGTGACGTTTTTATGACTTTTTATGCCTTACTATACTATGTCGTTTTTATGACTTTTTATGCCTTACTATACTATGACTTTTTAAGCCTTACAATACTGTGACGTTTTTATGACTTTTTAATTACTTTTTATGCCTTACTATACTGTGACGTTTTTATGACATTCTCTGCCTTACTATACTATGACTTTTTATGCCTTACTATACTGTGACGTTTTTATGACATTTTCTGCCTTACTATACTATGACTTTTTATGCCTTACTATACTGTGACGTTTTTATGACTTTTTATGCCTTACTTTGCTATGACTTTTTCTGCTTTGCATTACTATGACTTTTTCTGCCTTGCATTACTATGACTTTTTCTGCCTTACTATACTATGACGTTTTTATGACTTTTTATGCCTTACTATACTATGACTTTTCATGACTTTTTATGCCTTACTTTACTATGACTTTTAATGCCTTACTATACTATGACGGTTTTATGACTTTTTCTGCCTTACTATAATATGACTTTCTATGCCTTACTATACTATGAATTTTTCTGCCTTACTTTACTATAACGTTTTTATGACTTTTTATGCCTTACTATACTAAGGTTTTTTATGCCTTACTATGCTATGACGTTTTCATGACTTTCTTTGCCTTACTATACTATGAGTTTTTATGCCTTACTATAATATGTCGTTTTTATGACTTTTTATGCCTTACTATACTGTGACGTTTTTATGACTTTTTCTGCCTTACTATACTATGACTTTTTTGCCTTACTATACTATGTCGTTTTTATGACTTTTTATGCCTTACAATACTGTCGTTTTAATGACGTTTTATGCCTTACTATACTATGACGTTTTTATGACTTTCTATGCCTGACTATAATATGACTTTTTATGCCTTACTACACTATGACTTTTTATGCCTTACTGTGCTATGACGTTTTATGCCTTACTATACTATGACTTTTTATGCCTTACTTTACTCTGATTTTTTTTTCCTAACATTACTTTGACTTTTTCTGCCTTACTATACTATGACGTTTTTATGACTTTTTATGACTTTTTCTGCCTTACTATACTATGACATTTTTATGACTTTTTATGCCTTACTATACTATGACTTTTTATACCTTACTATACTATGACTTTTAATGACTTTTTATGCCTTACTATACTATGACTTTTTCTGCCTTACTATACTATGACATTTTTATGAGTTTTTATGCCTTACTATACTGTGACTTTTTATGCCTTACGTTACTTTTACTTTTTATGCCTTACTATACTATGACTTTTTATGCCTTACTTTTACTTTTACTTTCTATGCCTTACTATACTATGACTTTTTATGCCTTACTATACTATGACTTTTTATACCTTACTATACTTTGACTTTTTAATTACTTTTTATGCCTTACTATACTGTGACGTTTTTATGACATTCTCTGCCTTACTATACTATGACTTTTTATGCCTTACTATACTGTGACGTTTTTATGACATTTTCTGCCTTACTATACTATGACTTTTTATGCCTTACTATACTGTGACGTTTTTATGACTTTTTATGCCTTACTTTGCTATGACTTTTTCTGCTTTGCATTACTATGACTTTTTCTGCCTTGCATTACTATGACTTTTTCTGCCTCACTATACTGTTACGTTTTTATGACTTTTTATGCCTTACTATACTATGACTTTTCATGACTTTTTATGCCTTACTATACTATGACTTTTAATGCCTTACTATACTATGACGGTTTTATGACTTTTTCTGCCTTACTATAATATGACTTTCTATGCCTTACTATACTATGAATTTTTCTGCCTTACTTTACTATAACGTTTTTATGACTTTTTATGCCTTACTATACTAAGGTTTTTTATGCCTTACTATGCTATGACGTTTTCATGACTTTCTTTGCCTTACTATACTATGAGTTTTTATGCCTTACTATAATATGTCGTTTTTATGACTTTTTATGCCTTACTATACTGTGACGTTTTTATGACTTTTTCTGCCTTACTATACTATGTCGTTTTTATGCCTTACTATACTATGTCGTTTTTATGACTTTTTATGCCTTACAATACTGTCGTTTTAATGACGTTTTATGCCTTACTATACTATGACGTTTTTATGACTTTCTATGCCTGACTATAATATGACTTTTTATGCCTTACTACACTATGACTTTTTATGCCTTACTGTGCTATGACGTTATTATGCCTTACTATACTATGACTTTTTATGCCTTACTTTACTCTGATTTTTTTTTCCTAACATTACTTTGACTTTTTCTGCCTCACTATACTATTACGTTTTTATGACTTTTTATGACTTTTTCTGCCTTACTATACTATGTCATTTTTATTACTTTTATGCCTTACTATACTATGACTTTTTATACCTTACTATACTATGACTTTTTAATGACTTTTTATGCCTTACTATACTATGACTTTTTCTGCCTTACTATACTATGTCGTTTTTATGACTTTTTATGCCTTACTATACTGTGACTTTTTATGCCTTACGTTACTTTTACTTTTTATGCCTTACTATAATATGACTTTTTATGCCTTACTTTTACTTTTACTTTCTATGCCTTACTATACTATGACTTTTTATGCCTTACTATACTATGACTTTTTATACCTTACTATACTTTGACTTTTTAATTACTTTTCATGCCTTACTATACTATGACTTTTTATTCCTTACTATACTATGTCGTTTTTATGAATTTTTTTGCCCAACTATACTATGTTGTTTTTATGAATTTCTATGCCTTACTATACTATGACTTTTTATGTCTTACTATACTATGACTTTTTATACCTTACTATACTTTGACTTTTTAATTACTTTTCTGCCTTACTATACTATGTCGTTTTTATGACTTTTTATGCCTTACTATACTATGACTTTTTATGCCTTACTTTACTTTTACTTTTTATGCCTTACTATACTATGACTTTTTATGCCTTACTTTACTTTTACTTTTTATGCCTTACTATACTATGACTTTTTATGCCTTACTATACTATGTCGTTTCAATGACTTTTTATGCCTTATTATACAATGACCTTTTTTGCCTTACTATGCTATGATGGTTTTATGACTTTCTCTGCCTTACTATACAATGACTTTTTATGCCTTATTATACAATGACCTTTTTTGCCTTACTATACTATGACGTTTTTATGACTTTTTATGCCTTACTATACTGTGATGTTTTTATGACTTTTTCTGCCTTACTATACTATGACTTTTTATGCCTTACTATACAATTACCTTTTTTGCCTTACTATACTATGACGGTTTATTGAGTTTTTCTGCCTTACTATACAATGACTTTTTCTGCCTTACTATACTGTGACGTTTTTATGACTTTTTCTGCCTTACTATACTATGTCGTTTTTATGAATTTTAATGCCTTACTATACTATGACGTTTTAAGCCTTACAATACTGTCATTTTAATTACTTTTTATGCCTTACTATACTATGACGTTTTTATGACTTTCTTAGCCTGACTATAGTATGACTTTTTATGCCTTACTATACTATGACTTTTTCTGCCTTACTATACTATGACTTTTTATGCCTTACTATACTATGACGTTTTTATGACTTTTTATGCCTTGCTGTACTATGACTTTTTTCTGCCTTACAATACTGTGACGTTTTTATGACTTTTTCTGCCTTACTATATTATGTCGTTTTTATGCCTTACTATACTATGTCGTTTATATGACTTTTTATGCCTAACTAAACTATGACTTTTTAAGCCTTACAATACTGTCGTTTTAATGATGTTTTATGCCTTACCATACTATGACGTTTTTATGACTTTCTATGCCTGACTATACTATGACCTTTTATGCCTTACTATACTATGACTTTTTATGCCTTACTATACAATGTCGTTTTTATGACTTTTTATGACTTACTATGCTATGATGTTATTATGCCTTACTATACTATGACTTTTTATGCCTTACTATAATATGACCTTCTATGCCTTACTATACTATGAATTTTTCTGCCTTACTATACTGTGACGTTTTTATGACTTTTTATGCCTTACTATACTATGACTTTTTATGCCTTACCTTACTATGACTTTTTATGCCTTACTATACTATGTTTTTTATGACTTTTTGTGCCTTACTATACTATGACATTTTTATGACTTTTTATGCCTTACTATACTATGACGTTTTTATGACTTTTTCTGCCTCACTATACTATGCCGTTTTTTTATGCCTTCCTATACTATGTCGTTTTTATGACTTTTTATGCCTTACTATACTATGACTTTTAAGCCTTACAGTACTGTCGTTTTAATGACTTTTTATTCCTTACTATACTATGACGGTTTTATGACTTTCTATGCCTGACTATACTATGACTTTTTATGCCTTACTGTGCTATGACGTTATTATGCCTTACTATACTATGTCGTTTTTATGACTTTTTGTGCCTAACTATACTATGACTTTTTATGCCTTACTATGCTATGACGTTTCCATGACTTTCTTTGCCTTACTATACTATGACTTTTTATGCCTTACTGTGCTATGACGTTATTATGCCTTACTATACTATGTCGTTTTTATGACTTTTTGTGCCTAACTATACTATGACGTTTTCATGACTTTTTATGCATTATTATACTATGACTTTTTATGCCTTACTATACTCTGACTTTTTATGCCTTACTATACAATGACCTTTTTTGCCTTATTATACAATGACCTTTTTCGCCTTACTATACTATGACGTTTTTTTGACTTTTTATGCCTTACTATACTATGACTTTTTATGCCTTACTATATTATGTCGTTTTAATGACTTTTTATGCCTTATTATACAATTACCTTTTTTGCCTTATTATACAATGACCTTTTTTGCCTTACTATACTATGACGTTTGTTTGACTTTTTATGCCTTACTATACTATGACTTTTTATGCCTTACTATATTGTGTCGTTTTAATGACTTTTTTGCCTTATTATACAATGACCTTTTTTGCCTTACTATACTATGACGTTTTTTTGACTTTTTATGCCTTACTATACTATGTCGTTTTTATGACTTTTTATGCCTGACTATACTATGACTTTTTCTGCCTTACTATACTATGTCGTTTTCATGACTTTTTATGCCTTACTATACTATGACTTTTTATGCCTTACTATACTATGTCGTTTTTATGAATTTTTGTGCCTAACTATACTATGACTTTTTATGCCTTACTTTGCTATGACGTTTTTATGCCTTTTTATGCCTTACTCTGCTATGACGTTATTATGCCTTACTATACTATGTCGTTTTTATGACTTTTTGTGCCTAACTATACTATGACGTTTTTATGCCTTACTATATTGTGTCGTTTTAATGACTTTTTTGCCTTATTATACAATGACCTTTTTTGCCTTACTATACTATGACGTTTTTTTTGACTTTCTATGCCTTACTATACTATGACGTTTTTATGACTTTTTATGCCTTACTATACTTTTACTTTTTATGCCTTACTATACTATGTCGTTTTTATGACTTTTTCTGCCTTACTATACTATGACGTTTTTATGACTTTTTATGCCTTACTATACTATGACTTTTTATGCCTTACTATGCTATGACGTTTTCATGACTTTCTTTGCCTTACTATACTATGACTTTTTATGCCTTCCTATACTATGTCGTTTTTATGACTTTTTCTGCCTTACTATACTATGACTTTTTATGCCTTACTTTACTTTTACTTTTTATGCCTTACTATACTATGTCGTTTTTATGACTTTTTATGCCTTACTATGCTATGACGTTTTCATGACTTTCTATGCCTTACTATACTATGACTTTTTATGCCTTCCTATACTATGTCGTTTTTATGACTTTTTATGCCTGACTATACTATGACTTTTTCTGCCTTACTATACTATGTCGTTTTCATGACTTTTTATGCCTTACTATACTATGACTTTTAATGCCTTACTATACTATGACGTTTTTATGACTTTTTCTGCCTTACTTTACTTTCACTTTTTATGCCTTACTATACTATGTCGTTTTTATGACTTTTTGTGCCTAACTATACTATGACTTTTTATGCCTTACTTTACTATGACGTTTTTATGACTTTTTATGCTTTACTGTGCTATGACGTTATTATGCCTTACTATACTATGTCGTTTTTATGACTTTTTGTGCCTAACTATACTATGACGTTTTTATGACTGTTTATGCCTTACTATACGATGACTTTTTATGCCTTACTATACTATGACGTTTTTATGACTTTTTATGCCTTACTATACTATGACTTTTTATGCCTTACTTTACTATGACTTTTTCTGCCTTACATTACTATGACTTTTTCTGCCTCACTATACTATTACGTTTTTATGACTTTTTATGCCTTACTATACTATGACTTCTCATGACCTTTTCTGCCTTACTTTACTTTTACTTTTTATGCCTTACTATACTATGTCGTTTTTATGACTTTTTGTACCTTACTATACTATGACGTTTTTATGACTTTTTATGCCTTACTATACTATGACTTATTATGCCTTACTATACTATGTCGTTTATATGACTTTTTATGCCTTACTATACTATGACTTTTTATGCCTTAGTTTACTTTTACTTTTTATGCCTTACTATACTATGACATTTTTATGACTTTTTATGCCTTACTATACTATGTCGTTTTTATGACTTTTTATGCCTTACTATACTATGACTTTTTATGCCTTACTATATTATGTCGTTTTAATGACTTTTTATGCCTTATTATACAATGACCTTTTTTACCTTATTATACAATGACCTTTTTTGCCTTACTATACTATGACGTTTTTTTTGACTTTTTATGCCTTAGTATACTATGACTTTTTATGCCTTACTATATTATGTTGTTTTAATGACTTTTTATGCCTTATTATACAATGACCTTTTTTGCCTTATTATACAATGACCTTTTTTGCCTTACTATACTATGACGTTTTTTTGACTTTTTATGGCTTACTATACTATGACTTTTTATGCCTTACTATACTATTACGTTTTTATGACTTTTTATGCCTTACTATACTATGACTTCTCATGACTTTTTCTGCTTTACTTTACTTTTACTTTTTATGCCTTACTATACTATGTCGTTTTTATGACTTTTTGTACCTTACTATACTATGACGTTTTTATGACTTTTTATGCCTTACTATACTATGACTTATTATGCCTTACTATACTATGTCGTTTATATGACTTTTTATGCCTTACTATACTATGACTTTTTCTGCCTTACTTTACTTTTACTTTTTATGCCTTACTATACTATGACATTTTTATGACTTTTTATGCCTTACTATACTATGTCGTTTTTATGACTTTTTATGCCTTACTATACTATGACTTTTTATGCCTTACTATATTATGTCGTTTTAATGACTTTTTATGCCTTATTATACAATGACCTTTTTTACCTTATTATACAATGACCTTTTTTGCCTTACTATACTATGACGTTTTTTTTGACTTTTTATGCCTTAGTATACTATGACTTTTTATGCCTTACTATATTATGTTGTTTTAATGACTTTTTATGCCTTATTATACAATGACCTTTTTTTCCTTATTATACAATGACCTTTTTTGCCTTACTATACTATGACGTTTTTTTGACTTTTTATGCCTGACTATACTATGACTTTTTCTGCCTTACTATATTATGTCGTTTTAATGACTTTTTATGCCTTATTATACAATGACCTTTTTTGCCTTACTATACTATGACGTTTTTTTGACTTTTTATGCCTGACTATACTATGACTTTTTCTGCCTTACTATACTATGTCGTTTTTATGACTTTTTATGCCTTACTATACTATGACTTTCTATGCCTTACTATACTATGACGTTTTTATGACTTTTTCTGCCATTCTATACTATGACTTTTTATGCCTTACTTTACTTTTACTTTTTATGCCTTACTATACTATGACATTTTTATGACTTTTTATGCCTTACTATACTATGTCGTTTTTATGACTTTTTATGCCTTACTATACTATGACTTTTTATGCCTTACTATATTATGTCGTTTTAATGACTTTTTATGCCTTATTATACAATGACCTTTTTTGCCTTATTATACAATGACCTTTTTTGCCTTATTATACAATGACCTTTTTTGCCTTACTGTACTATGACGTTTTTTTGACTTTCTATGCCTTACTATACTATGACGTTTTTATGACTTTTTATGCCTTACTATACTTTTACTTTTTATGCCTTACTATACTATGTCGTTTTTATGACTTTTTCTGCCTTACTATACTATGACGTTTTTATGACTTTTTATGCCTTACTATACTATGACTTTTTATGCCTTACTTTTACTTTTAATTTTTATGCCTTACTATACTCTGTCGTTTTTATGACTTTTTCTGCCTTACTATACTATGACGTTTTTATGACTTTTTATGCCTTACTATACTATGACTTTTTATGCCTTACTATGCTATGACGTTTTCATGACTTTCTATGCCTTACTATACTATGACTTTTTATGCCTTCCTATACTATGTCGTTTTTATGACTTTTTATGCCTTACTATACTATCACTTTTTATGCCTTACTTTACTTTTACTTTTTATGCCTTACTATACTATGTCGTTTTAATGACTTTTTATGCCTTACTATACTATGACTTTTTATGCCTTACTTTACTTTTACTTTTTTGCCTTACTATACTATGACGTTTTTTTGACTTTTTATGCCTGACTATACTATGACTTTTTCTGCCTTACTATATTATGTCGTTTTAATGACTTTTTATGCCTTATTATACAATGACCTTTTTTGCCTTACTATACTATGACGTTTTTTTGACTTTTTATGCCTGACTATACTATGACTTTTTCTGCCTTACTATACTATGTCGTTTTTATGACTTTTTATGCCTTACTATACTATGACTTTCTATGCCTTACTATACTATGACGTTTTTATGACTTTTTCTGCCATTCTATACTATGACTTTTTATGCCTTACTTTACTTTTACTTTTTATGCCTTACTATATTATGTTGTTTTAATGACTTTTTATGCCTTATTATACAATGACCTTTTTTGCCTTATTATACAATGACCTTTTTTGCCTTATTATACAATGACCTTTTTTGCCTTACTGTACTATGACGTTTTTTTTGACTTTCTATGCCTTACTATACTATGACGTTTTTATGACTTTTTATGCCTTACTATACTTTTACTTTTTATGCCTTACTATACTATGTCGTTTTTATGACTTTTTCTGCCTTACTATACTATGACGTTTTTATGACTTTTTATGCCTTACTATACTATGACTTTTTATGCCTTACTTTTACTTTTAATTTTTATGCCTTACTATACTCTGTCGTTTTTATGACTTTTTCTGCCTTACTATACTATGACGTTTTTATGACTTTTTATGCCTTACTATACTATGACTTTTTATGCCTTACTATGCTATGACGTTTTCATGACTTTCTTTGCCTTACTATACTATGACTTTTTATGCCTTCCTATACTATGTCGTTTTTATGACTTTTTCTGCCTTACTATACTATGACTTTTTATGCCTTACTATACTTTTACTTTTTATGCCTTACTATACTATGTCGTTTTTATGACTTTTTCTGCCTTACTATACTATGACGTTTTTATGACTTTTTATGCCTTACTATACTATGACTTTTTATGCCTTACTTTACTTTTAATTTTTATGCCTTACTATACTCTGTCGTTTTTATGACTTTTTCTGCCTTACTATACTATGACGTTTTTATGACTTTTTATGCCTTACTATACTATGACTTTTTATGCCTTACTATGCTATGACGTTTTCATGACTTTCTTTGCCTTACTATACTATGACTTTTTATGCCTTCCTATACTATGTCGTTTTTATGACTTTTTCTGCCTTACTATACTATGACTTTTTATGCCTTACTTTACTTTTACTTTTTATGCCTTACTATACTATGTCGTTTTTATGACTTTTTCTGCCTTACTATACTATGACGTTTTTATGACTTTTTATGCCTTACTATACTATGACTTTTTATGCCTTACTATGCTATGACGTTTTCATGACTTTCTATGCCTTACTATACTATGACTTTTTATGCCTTCCTATACTATGTCGTTTTTATGACTTTTTATGCCTTACTATACTATCACTTTTTATGCCTTACTTTTACTTTTACTTTTTATGCCTTACTATATTATGTTGTTTTAATGACTTTTTATGCCTTACTATACTATGACTTTTTATGCCTTACTATACTATGACTTTTTCTGCCTTACTATACTATGACGTTTTTTTTGACTTTTTATGCCTGACTATACTATGACTTTTTCTGCCTTACTATATTATGTTGTTTTAATGACTTTTTATGCCTTATTATACAATGACCTTTTTTGCCTTACTATACTATGACGTTTTTTTTGACTTTTTATGCCTGACTATACTATGACTTTTTCTGCCTTACTATACTATGTCGTTTTTATGACTTTTTATGCCTTACTATACTATGACTTTCTATGCCTTACTATACTATGACGTTTTTATGACTTTTTCTGCCATTCTATACTATGACTTTTTATGCCTTACTTTTACTTTTACTTTTTATGCCTTACTATACTATGACATTTTTATGACTTTTTATGCCTTACTATACTATGTCGTTTTTATGACTTTTTATGCCTTACTATACTATGACTTTTTATGCCTTACTATATTATGTTGTTTTAATGACTTTTTATGCCTTATTATACAATGACCTTTTTTGCCTTATTATACAATGACCTTTTTTGCCTTATTATACAATGACCTTTTTTGCCTTACTGTACTATGACGTTTTTTTTGACTTTCTATGCCTTACTATACTATGACGTTTTTATGACTTTTTATGCCTTACTATACTTTTACTTTTTATGCCTTACTATACTATGTCGTTTTTATGACTTTTTCTGCCTTACTATACTATGACGTTTTTATGACTTTTTATGCCTTACTATACTATGACTTTTTATGCCTTACTTTACTTTTAATTTTTATGCCTTACTATACTCTGTCGTTTTTATGACTTTTTCTGCCTTACTATACTATGACGTTTTTATGACTTTTTATGCCTTACTATACTATGACTTTTTATGCCTTACTATGCTATGACGTTTTCATGACTTTCTTTGCCTTACTATACTATGACTTTTTATGCCTTCCTATACTATGTCGTTTTTATGACTTTTTCTGCCTTACTATACTATGACTTTTTATGCCTTACTTTTACTTTTACTTTTTATGCCTTACTATACTATGTCGTTTTTATGACTTTTTCTGCCTTACTATACTATGACGTTTTTATGACTTTTTATGCCTTACTATACTATGACTTTTTATGCCTTACTATGCTATGACGTTTTCATGACTTTCTATGCCTTACTATACTATGACTTTTTATGCCTTCCTATACTATGTCGTTTTTATGACTTTTTATGCCTTACTATACTATCACTTTTTATGCCTTACTTTACTTTTACTTTTTATGCCTTACTATACTATGTCGTTTTTATGACTTTTTAGGCCTTACTATACTATGACTTTCTATGCCTTACTATACTATGACGTGTTTATGACTTTTTATGCCTTATATTACTATGTCGTATTTATGACTTTTTATGCCTTACTATACTATGACTTTTTCATGACGTTTTCAAGCCTGACTATACTATGATCTTTTTTTCCTTACTATACTATGACGTTATTATGTTTTTATGCCTTATTATATCATGTCATTTTTATGCCTAACTATACTATAAATTTTTTATTATGTTTTTATGCCTTATTGTACTAATATATTTTTTCCCACTATACTATAACATTTTTATGATGTTTTTATGACTTACTATATTATGACGTTTTTATGCCTTACTATACTATGACGTTTTTATGCCTAACTATACTGTGGCGTTTTCATATGTTACTACAATATCATTTTTTATTCTTTACTATACTATGAATTGTTTGAATACCTTACTATACCATTGCTTTTTTATGCCTCACCATCCTTTGACCTTTTTATGCCTTACTGTACTATGACCCCTTTATGTCTTCCTATACTATAAGGACTTTTATGTCAATATATGATAAGTTTCCAATTTTCTAACAGGCTTCATAATTAATTTTTACATATATAGACCAAACTCTACTTACATATATGATTTTATTTCATATGTAAATATATTTAATTTATGGAGATTCAACACATATACATATATTACATTTGCATATGAGCATTTCTGAATTCAGATCTTATATGTTAATAAACCCTTTGGTTGACAGCATTATAAAAGTCAATCTCTTTGTTTTGGAGGGGTTGCAGGGTTGTTGCGTCCATACTAATGTAGAGACCAAACCTATGCCCTTGGCCAAATCAAATTCTGCTTAGGGCCCCATAAAGGCTTGGGCTGGCTCTGCATGAGAATAATAATAACAAAGCCATTCACAAGTCAGCCTATAAATTGAAAGAAATTAACTTTATATTCTCTGGAAGATAAGCTACGCATAAACAACTGAAAGAAATTTCTGTGAAAGCCTTAATAGAGAGACATCTGCACACTGGCTTTGAAATACACTATTTCTGATAGTGTCTGTCTTTATTCAGTGATCCAGTTCCATCATCATTCTTTTTGAAAATGCAAAGATCACTTGCCTTTATTCAAGGGTAGAAAATTATGACCTTAAACAACTCTTCAGACAAGGATGATTGAGTAATTAAAAGTAGATTAATCACCATATCCTTACTCCTTAATCATGAATTCACTGTCAGTGTGATGTATGAGCTTTGTAATGGGATTGGGTAGAAGAGGTCTCCTTACTGAGTTGCTTTAAACTCAGATATCAAGGCAGAAAAAAGCAAAAATGTGTAGCAAAAAGAGAGTGAAAAAAACAAAGACAGAAACTAATTCCATGGGCTCAACCACTGGGAGACTGCTGATTGAAAATGACCCAAGGAGCACCATCAAGATCTCCTACATCGAGAAAACTGCGAGCCAACCTCTGCTCTTAATTCAAGTGGCTCTCATGTGGTTAGCAGGGGTGAAATTCAATAGAGAGCATTTCATTTTGATCCAAAGAAACAAATGAAAAGACACTAATATATGGGTGTCAATCAATATGGCAGATTGAGAAAAGACAGGCCAAGAGCCTGTCTGAGCTGAAATAAATGCATTTACATTTTGCCATTGAAATGTTGCATGAATGTTCTGATAACACAACATAAGTAATGAGGACACAGTGCACAACACTGAGACAAATGAGACAATGCTTTTATCTGTTGTTTTCTTGGCTATTTGAATTAAATTTGTACATTCATAAAAACATCATGCATTAAAATTATGTCAATGTGTGTAAGACTCATTCATTTCATTCATTTTTTTATCACAGTGTTTAATTATGTTGCCATCAACCTTTCAGGCAACGAAAGAAGGAATCACACAAACACACAGGCATGCAGGCATATAAATACTGGGGCAAACTGGAAAATAAAATAAATAAATAAATAAAAACACTTTGTTTTACATCCTCTTAAAGCAACAGAAAAAACCCTAAAGCAGATATAAAATGCTCCTATTTTCTAGGTTATTGTTATTTTGTGTCATTTGTTTACTTTGTGTTACTTGTGTGCACACATTTAAGGAAATATTGGAGGAAAGAGAGCAGGGGGCCAATGGAGTATTGACAAGCACTGTCACTAACTATACAGCAAACAAAATAGGCATGACTGATGTGTTTTGAAATGGACACACCAAAGTCTGTAATTACATTACAATACAATAACCAGAACGTCTAGCCTTTGTGCCAGACAAAATCTTATTATTCCACAAGACAGACTCTTTGGCAAGTTTTTATTCAGTGTTGGCTGTGTTCCTCTGTATTCGCCTTTCCTTGAATAATGTAACTTATCATGGGAATTCAGATCTTGACTTAACCAATTTTTCAGCCCACGCAGCCTGTAATTTGCAATTCCTTGGCTCTGTAATGTAAAGCTGCTCTTCATATTAGGCAAAGTAAAAGAAAAAAAAGTAGTCTGTTTTCATGGTCATAAATAACTATGTAATGGGTTCACCTTTCTGTCAAAATCAATTCTCTCCTTGGGGATGCTATGGTGAAAAACACAACATTTAACAAAACTGCAGAAACAAACCACATAACACAATGAAAATAAAATATTTAAAAAAAGAAACATTACAGCAAATACATGTCAGGAAACAACATTTCACTAGCATTATAAAGTTACCTATCTTTGTTGATCTTGAATCTGATTGGATGTTGATGATGTCACTTCAGATAGCAAGAAGAAATAGCAAGTAAGTTGAGGTGTAGTCCCACTACCTTTATTCAATCTGCCCTCCACCATGTACTACTCCTCTTTGTGTGGTTATGAAATAAAGAAAAGATTAGACAGGTTTTATTTTGTCTTTTTTTAACAGTGCTATCAGGATTATACTGTAGCATCTTTAGGACCCAAAGGGGAAGCAGTATTGGGGAAAAAACAGGCTTACCTTGGAATTACACACAGAAGCAAAACCAATACACTTCTGTTTTGATTAATTTTGAATAAATCAGATATTGAATATCTCTATGCATATACACACCTCTGAATTCTGATCTGAGGAGTGTTGGGGATATTGAAGAATTAGAAGGAAATTGAATTGATACACCCTATACTATGTCTGTCTGCTCTTAGGTCACTTTGAAATGTTGTGAATTCATTCTAATCCAGTGCAACAGTCCCATTTAGTAATAATAACAGTAATGGCAGCTAAATCATAATGTCTCAAATTCCCTTTATGTGATGTATAACAACATATTGATGCAAGCAATGTTTTTTTGGCTTCATTGAAAACTCATACTCCACATATTTGTTCCCTTTATTTTCAGAACTATCATCTCAGGAAAACATCCCATAAATATTGAGTTTGTATAATCTGCACAGTACCACATATCTCACAAGGGTGGAGTGTATTCACAACCCTTCCCGATAAACTACTTTAAAGTATACTACTAGGATTTTAATGTATTCTGTTGTTGTAGTCTGACATACTGTAGCACCCCCTGGGCTATCTACATTAAATCTCAAAAGACCATTTCAGATAATGAGACTTTCACTTGTGATGCTTAAACTGATGTTTAAATGAACAGATTTGTGGCACCTAGGGAACAGCATAAAGAAGTTGTAAACACAACATTGGCATATTATCAACTTGTAAAGTTCATATGATAAACTTGTTAGCAAACAGCTATGTGTTGCACATCCAGCAAACATACCTTGAACAAACTCCTGAGGGGAATATCAGGCTATTTCGCTGCTAAATGCTCCACTCTGTTTATTGGCTAGGCTAGTTGGTAGTTGCTAACTTTGTCTGCCATTTGGTGCTGGGCAAGTAGCATACAATGGGTTTAGGGGAGCATCTATCCATCCATTATCCTTATTGGGTTGCGGGGGGGCTGGAGCCAATCCCAGCTAACATTGGGTGGGGGCAGGGAAAACCCTGGACAAATCACTAGTCTATCATAGGACTGACATATTGAGACAAACAACCACTCACGTTCACATTCAAACCTATGGCAAGCACACAGAGAACAAGCATACCCCAGGCCCAGGGTTTGAACCCAGTACCTTCTCACTCTGGGGCAACAATGCTAACCACTGTAGCACTGTGCCACCAGTTAGGAGAACTTTTTCTCTGAAAATCTAATAATAATAATAATTATAATAAAATAATAATTCACAATAATTATAACAAAATGATAATTAATTACAATAATATCAATTATAGCAACTACAGTACTCTTTGCTAATGCATCTATGTATTTAGCCTACTTGAATGCAAATAATACTTTTACCAAAAATTAGTATTTTTACATTGTATTATTGATACTTACTACAAAAAATGAACACGGTTATATCCTTCAGGTTTCAGGGGCCAATATATTTAACACTATGCAGAGAATGCCTATGCGTCCCACTAATTGTAATAGTGACTACATAAGGACACAGTCATACAGATGGTAATGTTATTCACAATGATTTTTGATTTTTTTTCATGATATCTTGATCCCAAATTATAAATTGGAAGTTCTTTTTTGCTCATATGCTTAATGTCTGAAACCATGTAAGTCTATGGAAAATCTGTGACACTGATGGCCACTGTAGATTAGATAAAGAACCAGACCATTACACATATTTTCCTTTGACTGGATACAGGAGATCAACATTTTCCACCAGTGAGGGTATGAGAAGGAGACGGTTGCCAGGTGACTGTGAAAGTGAAAAAGGTGACCCATTCTCAATGCTTAAGGACGCATCTCATCTACATTCAGAGTTGATAACCTCTGCTTTAATGACCCTGTGGGGGTCATTCAAATTAGAGACCCGCAGGAAGGTAAATTAGAATGAATCGAGATATAATCCCAAAACACTGCAGACTTCATCAACTGGAGGCCAGCAATATATCTCTTTTAAAGGTTCTTTATGTGAGAAGGAGGAAGCTTTCTAATGACAAACCTATTATCTGTCACTGTTCAAGGTTAAAGCCAATAGATCCATAGAAATCAGAATTGGAAAAGAGGGTATTTCTACATGAGCTTGGGCTTTTATCATATCTGAACCGTTATAGATGATCAGTGTCATTATGAATGATGAGGTCCCACTCTCGTTATTCAAAATGCTAGTAAGAGGTGAGAATGACTTTCATTTCCTCTCCAGATAGCATCTTTTCTTTAGCTTGCACATGTAGATGAGGTGGACAGAGACTCTTAGGTAATAGGTGACTTGCAGCGAAGTTCAGTATGTTCACCTACACTGTTTGAAATAAAGGCTTAAATAACCCATATAATGGCTGGACAAGGCTGGGGTCTGGCATGTAAATTAAAAAATATCTAGTAATTAGTTGATACTAGTGACACTATTGGGGACTATGTAAGAATTACTTATGATATTATGCATTCTGCTAGATACCATGTAAGTTTAAGTATAGATTAAATTCTTCTTTCCAAAATTCTACATATTATACAAGACAAAATGACTGATTTTAAAATCTGACAGAAAAATCACTTTTCTCATTTTGGGAAAAATAGTAAAATAAGTGCTGAACGTTGTCTGGTTGTGAAATAAGACAATTTGCTGCTGGGTTTTGTACTAGAACAACTCAAACAGGATAAGACATCTGAAGTCATCACCTTGGGCTCTTAGAAGTTGTGTCACGCTATCTTTTCACCATTTTCTAACAGTTCATAGTGTAAACAAAAAAATCAATTGATTGAAAAAAAGAACATGAAGTAAGCACATATTGTGGGGCTGGGAAACATAAAAAAAGGATCATCCTGTTATTCAGTACTTACTGCACAGGGCTCCTTTGTTTTGTTTAGAAGTGCGTCTAACAGCTCATTGCTAATTACGTCTCATTGCATCTCATCAGAACAATGCTGTTAAAGTAATGAGGCATGTTTTCACACATGTTGAAGTGATTAAGCGATCTGCGTGTCCATACTCATTTGACCACTGGTAATTTGACTGTATTCTGAGAACTGAGTTTGGGATTTTAAGTTTATAATCAACCACAGCCTGTTGTGTTCAACAGTAAGATTTTGGAGAGGCAGGTTGTCTCCTAGCATCAAATCTTTTGCACAATGAAGCCAAAGCAATCTTAAAACATACCAATCATTAAGTTCATATCTTACTTTGATTTCAAGGTTTAAACTGATGCAGTGCATTTCAAAAATATTTCCCCCACTCAGTGCTTTCTGCACTCAACTGTGATTTTTCAAAATGTATTCTCAGCTGTGTCTGACTAAGCATTATAATAGAAGCAGAGTTTTACAAATAGATTCTGTCAGGAGAGATCAGTTAGTTCTACTTAATGTGCTATACCATAGATTAGAAATGTCTTTTATTTAGCATGAAGATTTTCACAATTAATTAGTCCCTGCCCAGTGTATATAATCATAATCAGATTTTCTCTGCAAGGAGTTTGCAGCAGGCACATATGACATGGTCAGTATATGGTATATATTTAGTATTCAGGTAGTAAATACTGTACACGCATTGGACAAATGCATGTTATTCAAGTGCAAACAGGAAGATGGGTAATGAGATAAAATATCAGACATATCACTGGCACCATAGTGGACACAGACATGACAGACATACAGTATGACCCGATAGAAAACACACTAAATTTCCCAGTGAGCACAACACACTTTCAACCCAACTAAAAGCTACAGTAATACCTCATAGAATTTCTCAAGACTTAGAGTTGCCAGCTAAAATTATGCTCCCTATCAATTAGCCTGTGTTTTTCCAGTCTACCTGCTTATCACCAAGCCTTCTCCAGCACAGAGTTGGAAGCAAGAGGAACTATGGCTGAGACCTAATTGGATGCCTTTTGCAAGTGGGCACAGAGAAAGAAAATTAAATCAAGACTAATGAGCCCTGAACAACAAAAAGGGGAAGATAAATGGTTTGATGGCAGAAAGACAGGCAAGGTTGAGGAACTCAAATAACTTTCTGCCTTCCTTATTTTCCCTATTCAACAAGAACTCGCACCCAGAGGGTAGAGCAGACTTAAATGTCATCGCTTTCATTCCCTTTATTCTGCTTTAGAAATATAATTCTCTTGAGATCACAGGTAAGGAAAGAGGCATCAACATTTTCAGATGTGTCAATCACTTATTGTGACATTTAAGAAGACAAATTTTTGTTGAATAATAGCAAACAAATTTATATATTTATGTTTATTAAGCACTTTACTATTTACCCTTGTAATGGAAAGATCAGTCATGTATGAACATTGAATAATGGAATTGAATTTTGAGTAAAGTGGAACTTGAACCATGAATTTGTAATTTTCAAAGAATAAATAACAGTCAATCTTGTACAAATTAAAAGATGAATGTTTAAGAAATATAAGCCAATATATATATATACCAATATACAGGGGTTTTTCAAGCACTGCATTACTTGATCTGGTATGATTTGTACTTTTTGGTTGATCATGTTAGCAAGCATAAGATAAAAGTTGTTCCATTACTGACATTACTGGCAGTTTTCTAACTTCATGATTATTTGCTATAGTGCTACTGTTTTAGCACTTACCAGTATCCACTGTAATTACCATTTGAATCAACCTTTTATCCAAAAGTTTTGTCTCTCTTCATAGATTATTATATTCTCTCTTGAACTTTTTTGCTGGTCTGAAAGTAGCTGGTTTGACCATAAAGACTATGGTTTTGAAAAGCAGTAATAACAGTTCAGACCTCAAACCTTTTTCTATTTGTATATTTGAGAATGTGTTGTGGCAAGCTGTGTGTTCCTTTAATCATAAGTGACCTAACTTTTCATGCATTCACCAGCTCTATTAGCAACACAATGCAAGAGTGCTATTCAGTGCAGATAAATAACGAAATGACATAAGGTACAGTGAAATATAAGCTGTGTGATATATTTCCTCAGGAAAACATTAAATTACACCTTCATTTTTCTAATTCGAAGCAAAAAATAAAATGCAAAACGATGTGACAGCCATGAGGCCGCTCAAGAAAAGATTGCTGAAACATATTCGTGCGCCAACTTTTATAGACCTTTTATCATAACGATAATGACAACAAACACATTCAGCACATAGTCACTCTTGGTAATCAAGGACAATTCAGATGTTTGTCGCTGTTGTGTTTCACAGTGTCTTGTTTGTTCTGATAACAAATGAATCACATACACTAAACAATGGGCTGTGTTACATGCCGGTGAATGGTAATTGTCAATTATGCCAATCAAAATCCAATTGTCCAAGCACAAATCCTGCATTATTAAATTTATATCTAATGTTCTCACCCAGGCTTGCAGACCTATTATCAGATTACATGATCTTCCATCGCTACACTTCCTACCCCTTGTGGAAAGCGGAAAATGACAATTACATAGTTAAGACATTTTCATTAATTAGATCAAAGCAAAAGGCAGATCAAGAATGAGCAGTCTTTGTTATGACACAGATGATCCTGTCCAATCACTGTGCATTTTACAGAGGTCGGCTCGAGCAGCTTGGTAAACAGTTTTTAGGGATGCACGGCCATGCTTGTGTGCATTCAGCCCCAATGAAAACACTTTTTTTCCCCCCAGTTGGTACAGGCTTGCCAAAAGGAATGACTTTGATGTCAGTGACAATGTCAAAAGCTTGAATTAAATGATATCCACAAACATCTTTATTTATAAACAAGATAGCCAGCACTCAGACACTGACAAGGCACTGGGGCCAACAGGCTGTGGCCTAATCAGCCAAGCAGAAAAGTCATTCTTCTCCATTGTCTGCTGATTATGCGTCCACCCAGGACTCATGTTTCAAGATTCATCCAACTGCATGGAGAGAGCAACCAGGTTTATCCCATGAGACTGCATATCATAACCCCAGCTTTCTGACCATAGGTGAAGCCCCCCAGTCGGCTCCAATAAGCTGCCATGACTCCACTCCACAGTAGAACAGTGCTATTTATAAATGTACATGTCAGCTATTTGGAATCAGCTACCAACTTTCAAGACTATTAGGCCATCTAAAACTTCCCAGTGCATCCATCAATCATCAGTGACAGTGTATTGGCAAGATGACGGGAAACAAAACACCAGACATTTCAGCAAATGCCCAAAAACAACACAATTATGTGAACATTCAAGTGATAAAGCCCGCGTGGCAACAGAGAGAATGGTGACTGTTGTCTCCCAGGATGTTGTTGTCGAGCCGCAAGGTTTGTTGGGTGTTTGGGTGGTTGGATGGTTCAACAAAATATTAGACAAGAGACACCACTGTTCTCCTATGTTTCCCAATAAATGTTAGCGTCTTTAGCCATTACCACAGTTGTCCCATGATTTTAACCAAGTACTTATTTAAACCCAAACCACCATATTTCCCAATGCTGTTTTTTTGCCTAAACTTATTTAAACCTTTAAAATAGTGGCGTCATATCAGAAAACACTTTTGTTTTTGCAGCAGTGATGTGTAAATGGTTTTGTTAATTGATTATATGTGCCATTCTGGAGGCCATTTAATGATGTACTGTTATTTCATTTGTAGGAATTGTTGCATTGGCTGGGTGATGATGTTACAAAACTACATCTGTACTCCCTGAACCAAGGCTACCATGTGTAACATTTATTTCATTTCACACATCCAACACCATCTAACAGATTCTATAGGAGCTTGGACGTATTGGAGGTGTAGTTGCTACCCTGCCATAACACTGAGAAACATGTGTGCTTGTAATCAGAGCCCAGGCTACATGCTGCAAATCATACAGAGCCTGAGTTTAAATTTGTCTACAAAAAAGTAGCAAACTAATCTCTTTTGGGATCATCCTTTTGTTTTTGAAAGGAAATTACTTGCAACTGAACCAGCTGGTTGCACGGATGTACGCCTCTAACAATCCCAACAGTGTGTACTGTATGTCTATGTGGTTATGACTAACTACAGAAATAGCCTGTGTTGTTCAATACTGGCCATTTCCTCTCTGCCTCCAATAGCCTCCAATACCTTCACCCACCCAGTGGGAAGGCAGAATCATTAAATTAACACTCTTACGCTTACTTCAAAGATCCCTTCCATTATCTCAGCTAGACTTCTACTGTCCACTGTCAATTTAAGAATGGCTCATCAGGAAATAAACATGGTTAGTCTTATATTTATATTCCCTTGAGACTCAAAGCCTCAACAGATTAACAATGTAACTGAGCTCCTTATGACACTTTTAAATGTAAGCTCTTTGTCATGCAAATTGTTCATTCTAAATGATAATATTTCAGCTCAAAGACAAAAGAAACTGATCAGTATGTTTTAATTGAGACCTGACTGGGGACAATGGGCAGGCACTATACACACATGATTCCTGACTACATTTTACCTCTTTTCTATAACCCCCAATGACAAAACAAAGCGTATTTTCAACAGTTGACTGCTTAATAAATCCCTTGCCATTTGTTGGCCCTGACCTTCTCAGTATGTAATATGATGCCTTTGTGGCTGTTTTCAGAAAAACAAAACACTTAGTTGTCTTGTTTCTGATCACATCAATTCAGTCTACTGAGGAAACCCACTACCCCAGCGATGGGGCATAGTGCACAAGAGAATACTATGCAAGGATTTTGGATAATCCTCTCATTTGTTACTGTTTTATAGTATTTGTAGAAGCAAAGGGAATCTGGGGATAGGGTATGTTTTTCATATAAAGACATACAGTCAGTGCCAGGAGTATTTTGTAGGTCTGTGTTGATTAACCATAGCCTGGTTCAATACCTCTGAATCCCAGTTTGTTCAGTTGTTCAGTGGAGACATATTGTCATAACACTAACTTGTTATGTAGCAATATGAAAGAAAAATTATGACAGAAAACTGGCAACAAACATTTATCAGTTTGATGCAGCTGCACAGGTTACTCTGAGATCTACATATTTCTGTGAAAACATGAAAGCATCTGCTAGGGATAATGATGTCAGCTAGACAGATGTCACTCACTACTGATTGATTAGGACATACCAGTATGTGCAAATTTAATTTCATTGCATTTCTTCATAGCATAAAATGAGCCTGTTAAAGGGTGAAGCTTGTGAACCACAAAGTGAAAGTAACACACAAACACACATATGCACGCACGCACACATGCACACACGCACACACACACACACACACACGCACAAAGCCCCTCCTCTCCTTAGCTGTGTACCTATTCTATGGTACCTGTATAGCTCAGCACAGTTCATTCCCTCTGTCATTACTTCACCTCAGTTTGCTTTTGGTTATCCTTGGCATGTCGATATAAGGTAATTGGATAAAGTGGATTGAAATTAATGCACTTCAACAAAACAATCTGCAGGCATGCAAGTGCCGTCCTCAAGGATTAATAGTGTTATTACAGTTGAGACGCCACACAATCAACAACTACGTATTAACTCTACTTTTCACTCAGCTTGCAGTATCACTGCTGATATTTCCTAAGCATCACACTTTAGTCGAAATATTCCCTTGTTCATCGTGGTGAGAATAATTAAGTGAACCCTTTGGAATTATCCTCATTTATGTATAAATTTGTCTTCAAATATTGTCAGATCTTCATCTAAGTTACCATAATCAATAAACACAATTTATTGCAACCAGTAACACATAAACCAATGTAGCCTATTGTTCTTGTGAATGCATCATTACAATATTCACAGTGTAGCCTGGAAAAAGTATGTGAATCCCCAGGCTAATGAAATGAGTAAACCTCGAGTCCAGTCAATGAAACAAGTTTGGACATGTGGGTTAGAGCTACTAAAAAACACTCAAACATTTTTCTATTCACAAGAAGTATCTGCCAATGTGAAACATGCCTCGCAAAAGAGAGGTATCAGAAGACTTACGATCAATAACGGCTGATTTGCATAAAGCTGGAAAGGGTTACGAAGTCATCTCAAAGTGCTTAAATATTCATCAGTCCACAGTCATTCAAACTCTCTATAAATGGAGATGATTTAATTCTGTAGCTACTCTCCTTAGAAGTGGGCATCCAGCTAAGATGACTCCAAAATGCTCAGTAACATATAATCTCTGAGCAACAATGAAAGGCTTAAAGGAACCATTTGAGCTGGTTAACATCTCTGTTCATGAGTTTACCGTAACCAGATCATGGTGGATGGTTGCATGGAACCTGGTGTCCTGCATCACCACAGAGGAAGCTGCTTCTTTCCAAAAAGAACATCACATATATGCCTAAAGTTTGCCACAAACATGAAAACATCATCCCAAAGGTTAGGTAAGGTGGAAGGAGCATCACAATTTGGGGCTTTACTGCCTCTGTGCCGGGACAGCTCAACATTGTGAAGGGGAAAATGAATTCCCAAGTTTATCAAGGTATCTTACAGGATAACTTCAGGGTGGGTGTACACCTGCTGAAGCTCAGTAAATATTGGGTGATGCACCAGGACAATGATCCTAAACATCAAAGTAAATCCACTGCAGAATGACTACAGCTACTGGAAGGGCTAGTTTGAGGTTACTGTTTCCAAAAGGATGTTCGACCATTATTAAATCCAGTAGTTTTTCCACGAGTACTGTGAATGTTTAATGGGTGTGCTCAATACAGACACGAAAGATTATAATTGTTTGTGTGATATTGGAGTAAGCACATTTCATTTGTCTACATTTGTGTCTTAGATGATGATCAGATCACATTTTATGACCAATCAGTGCAGAAAACCAAGTCATGGTTATGGTTTGTTCAGTTATTGTACTGCTTACTTTATTCTACTGATATTGTAGAATTCCCAACGTTGTTGACAATAAAGTACTATTAAATAATAAGTATTAATAAACTATTCTATTCTAGATACATAATACATATTGTATTACTCACAAACGCAGTAACTTCTTAGGTGCATACTGTGATGGTCATTTTGTTAGAGTGCAAATGATAAATGGCACACACTGGACTGTGGTGAGCACAGTTCATTCATCTGTCACTTTAAATAAGCATTTTGAACACCAGGATTGACTTCTCATTTAAATGCTGAGAATGCTACTGTTTACTATGTATTTTATTTGATGTTGCAGGGTAAACCCACACTTTATGTGCCACTACTGATAAAAAGCATTGATATGGTATGTTTGCATAAAAACATGCATACGTAAGTGTATGCATGTTAATGGGTATATACATAAGGATCTGATGTTTGTGTGTGATAAACATTTATCTATATGTATGAACCACGAGTCACTGTTACATGAGAAGTGTGGTGTATCATTAATCTGAGTTCAGTGCTTATTCCAGGACATACAGTTATGTGATGAACAGCCAATTACAAGATATTAACTTTTCATGTTTGTGGCGCCCCCTAGAAGTTGATTAGCACCAAATTTCATCGGTACCCTCGGAGAGATATATGGAACAAGGGACTAAAGTTTCATGTCAATAGACGTTTCATGTCAATAGACGTTATATATATAACATATGCAACATTTCACGTTTGAACCACTAGCTACAGGAAGTTGTTCTATTGTACCTTGCGCAATTTTTGCGGAAATGCAAAGCCTTTAATAATTTTTTGTCATCATCATCATCCATAGATTCTATTTGTAAAGTTTTGTACCAATCAGACTCAATGTCTAGGAGAAGTTCAAAAAAGTAGGTTTTGCGTTTATTGCAATTTTGCGAAAGAATTTTAAAATGAAATGGCCTTGGCCTATACCATGAGATTCAGCTAATTTCACCAAATAAAGATATATAAGGGTTTTGAATGTGCAATATACAGTGTGAGAGTTAGATGCCAAAACGCTTTGTCATTGATTATAGCGCTGCCTATGGTGGTGCGTGCAGGGTTCTGTACCAACCTTCCACATTTTATCCTATTATCTCTTTAAGCTGTAGTATGACTTTTACTAATGAAAAAATAAAAATAATAAAAATCTGAGCAAAAACAATAGTCGGGTTTGAACCCCTAAAAAGAGAAAAAGCCCACACCTGCACCCATTTCACTGACAGATTCATTTTTGTCAGATTTTTCAGATGCAGCACAGAGGAATGATCTGACAAGGGAGACATTTTCTTCAAAAATAAACAAAACAGTCTTTTTTCAGCATGAACAAGAGAAGAGTTAACTATCCATCATCACACTGTGATGATATTTAGGGAACTTAACGCTGCCTTTATCATCATAAGATATATATAATATGCTATAAATATGATTAGTTAATTAGTCAGTGCAGTTCCTATTGGTAGCTTTTTAGCAGAGCAAAAATGGGGCATAGAGTATTGCTATTGTGGTGGAACATTGTGGATCCCACTTGAGTGATTTTCTCAGATTGTCAGACAACTTCTACCTTTTGTACAGTGTTTACTTGAACAGCCACAAGAGGTCACAAATATGTAGGCGCCTTAAGAAGACCAACAAACAACCAATGCTGTAATTTTTTGTGACCTGATACTGAGGTGACCTGATACTGAGGCTTCACTGTTTCTACCTTCAAATGCAGTTTTTGTCAATATGAATGTCAATGACAGCATTAACTGAAAACACGTACAATCAGTGGGGAAATGTTCCTTAAATGGCCACCTAACAGGTTGGGTCTCAAAACGATGTAAGTGTCACAATGGATCATTAATACTCATTTTACAAATATTTTGTTTTGTGGATTTACAACACAGTAAGTATGTGGCTGAGCAGTGTTTCTTGCAGGGGTGCTTTACCTTGAAAACATTCCAAAACTAATGAGCCATGGCTATTCCCCAATCTTTGAACATCTTGAGCAAGCATCCAACTGCAGCCATTGCTTCTACCACAGCTGGAGAGGAGGGGTTCATTATAATTTGCCATTTAAATACAGTGGGGAGAAGGAGAAAGTCCTAATTGCTTTGTGAGATTACCCCTCTGAAGCAGACTGGGAGAAGACAGATCACTGGGCTGATAGGGACCAAAGGTGTAATGACAGGTGCTGTTGACTGAGCTAGGCAAGTCCCCTATCCCATTCACATTATCAGCCCATCAAGATAGGAAAGCAATTTCCCAGCCTTTCATTTCATAAGCTATGCATATCAATGCTCCATTAATCAAATGATAAAGTTCCCAAAAAGCGTCCCTGAAACACATCCTTTTCCTGCCCTTTCAGGTACTGTATACTATCAGGATTATCTAAAGGAACTCACCTCTATTGGACTGAACTGATAATTCAGATGTAACATTCTTGATACAGCCAAACAGAGAGCTTTCCCTTTTTTCTGGGAGAATTGATTTTTACATAGAAAAATGAATACATGAAGGCATAATGAATATCATTTTTGACATCTTTCAGTGAATCCTGATTTTGTGTAATCTGCATATAGGTTTGTTTGGTAGCAAAAAAGGCTCATGGATTATTCAGTCATTTTCAATTCACTCCAAATGATCAATCGCTTGAGAGTGAACAGTGAAAAAGCACAAGATGAAGATTGACAGATTATAAAATCACCACATTATGAAAAATCTTCACATTTTTTATTCTTCACTGACTAAAAAATGTTTGAGGCAGGGTAAAGGTGCTTTAGTTGAAACAGAAGATGGAATGGTGTCCCTCATCTATTTCACGGCTGGATAGTATGACAGGTAACTAGTGAATGGTATGATTGATTGCCACTTTGTTAAACAAAGCAATTAGGCAGGAGACTAGAGGAGTTGTTGCTGTGGAACGCAGAATGGCTTAAATAACAGCAACCACTGGAAAGACCTGAAACAGGCGCTAATTAAAATGGATGATAGAGGAATGTGTCGCAAAGATTCTGACACCATATAATACATATATACTAAATGCACCAAAAGTACACATACAGTATTTATAGACATAAAAAGCTGTTTTATATGTGCTTTTGGGGTGTGTCAAGCATTTGTACCTCAGTACACACTATTTAAAACATATCCTAATTTACCAAAAACAACATCTGGAATACAAGAATCAGAACTTTCGCTTATGGTGTCAAAGCTTCCTTATTCTCACCACAGCCCATGTGAGAAATATTTTTGAATGAGCTCTGTAATTTTCTCTATTTTCAGTAAAGTGTAAGGGACTGGAGTGAAGCCAAATAAGTGGGCAGGGACACAGAGGGGGTAAACAAAAGAATCAAGACGTGACTAGTACCCCTCTGAAGTGGACAAACAACACCTTTTCTGTTCTTATCAACAATGACACGAACACAAGCCACGGCAATTAAAGAGCACAAGCAATCGCCATACCCTTCAATCAGGACATGCCAACCATGCTAACAAGAGTTCGATTTGCCAGTGAATTGGCTCACACCCTAATAGAATCACCAAGTAACTCAACACTGTTGATGTGCTTCCATCAACCTGGTCAAAGGACACACTGACCTGGTGGAAATTGATCTAGCTTTTTGCTTTTCTTTTGTTGGTTATCCTTGTCTTCCTAGATGATAAAAAGCACATGGTGGTACACAGCAGAGAGAAACATACCACGGCCTACTGTACATTTTTTTTTTTCATTCAGCACTTTGAGTGAAAGTGAGCTGCTCTGTAATTTTTTGGGGGAATGCACATAAAAAAAAATTCCATTCAAAAAGCAAAGAATGATCAACAAGTGTAATGGGAGGTTTATTTTGTGATTAATATCTGTTCATTTTAACTTAGAATTTAAAACCTCCAAGACAGAATAGGTTGCAGCCTGACCAAACATATTTGGTCCTTATCCTCTCATACCACCCATAGGAGGACCTGAAGGCCCATACTGGACCTGGTTACAATGATGAACAGGTGGTTACGCTTATGGAACGGCCATGGTTTGGTTAGGTATGGGCACAAAAACTACCTTGTTAGGGTTTAGGGGAAAAAATTAAGTTTGGCTTAAAATAAGCATAAAAGTTAGACAACCTTCGTCACCATACTTCCAGTAATGCAGTTAAGGATGTGGAACAGTCATAGTTAAAAGAACGACTATTGATATTCAAACTGGAAATGTCCTATGTTTTGTCAACCCATCCATCCGCCTCAAGCTTTGTCACTCTATATAGTACTTCACTTAGTAGCCAAAGTGGCTCATGAACTGGACTTATTTAACTATTATTGTTTTTATTATTTTAATTTTATTTTTTTTTATTATTAGGCTATTATTATTACTAATGAGCAACTGGACAGCTATCTATCTATCCATCTATCTATCTATCTATCTATCTATCTATCTATCTATCTATCTATCTATCTATCTATCTATCTATCTATCCATCTATCCATCTATCTATCTATCTATCTATCTATCTATCTATCTATCAAACTTCCTCCTTTGCTTCCATCATAATTCCTAAAACTGCGAGAAGCCATTAAACAATGAAACTCAAAATTAGCTGTTGGCACGGATGACCTTTGGGATTGTTTTTTTCTTTACAGGACTGTCTCTGCAGAGGCTGCACAAGTTGCTTGATGACAGAAACATTTTTATGAATATTCTTGAATCTTGTTTGAGTACTATATCAGTGATAGCAGGTTTATGGTGTATATCTATATTGCTGAGGGTCTTTATCATTGGGAAGTTTGAAGCAGATCAAGTCATCACCTTGCCCTCCAGTACACTCACACACATACACACACATACACAGAGAGGGAGAGTACTACTCCATTAGACATGTGATAGGCTAACTGTGAGAACCTGCACGTTTGTCCCCTGACATTACTTAGACGCAGAGCACAACACTAGATAGACCTTGTTAGCTCCCCTTGCCTGAAGGTATTGATTTGATTTCACCTTTGGGGGTTTCCCCCTCCTCTGTGCACACCCAGCTAGCCTTGTGCTGAGGGGGCTCTTGTAGTAAGTGATGTAGAAATTGCATAATGGAGGGAGTTTAATGAAGGCTCCCAATTGGGTTCTGAGGCTAACAATACTTAATTAAACAGACAGGGTTAGGGTGTCCACAGAGACAATGGAAATACAGGCAGATAAAAATGACAAACTTCAAGAGGTTCATGTTGAGATGATCGGATCTGATTTGCACAAGTTCGGGAAGAATGAGAATTAATGTGCTGCTATTAAGACTGCAGGCCGTTATATAACTGAAGACAAGAATTTATCCACATTACATTTCATGCTGGTGAGTGATTCGCGACACAAACAAAGCATAATTTGTGAGCACTGTATCCGTGCCTACACATAGTACAGAAATATTTGTACAGTTGACAGATTCTTCAAAATTTTTGAAAATCCCCATTCATTCCCCATTCACACACCAGTTTTTATTTATTATTTCTATGACAGGAAATGTTCAGTATTTATACTTGTAATTGGTCTTTCATATTGACTTTTTTGAAGTTGTAGGAGGCAGAGATTACAGGCTTAGCAAGGTCTCAAACCTTTCCAGAAGTGCAGGGGATTATGAGGCAAAGATTCCGTCTTGTCTTAAATAAAAATCACCTCCCTTCTTCCTATTTTTTTTTACATCTGCAGGGTAAAACTGGCCGACTTTTCAGCACAGCTTTACTGAGTTTAGTGAATAACACGTATCACAAAGTGGATGAAATGTGAAAATCACTCTTGCAAACCTCAAACAAGTGTTAAAATAATTTACTGGAGGTCAAAAATAATATTGCCTTAGCCTTATGACTCATCTCAAACCAAATTACTGATAAACTGTCAAATAGTTGAAACAGCTAAATTATTTTGACCTCTCTTTTAAGTACTGTAACAATACATACAGTATATCCAGTTTCAAATCAACACATTTGGCTAATCATTTATTAATGTACATTGTATAAACACAACCATCAGTTTAATAAAATATTCTTCAGTTTTTACAAAGAACATATTTTTCAAAAATAAAATAAGTTAAAAAGGGATTTAGGTTTGACCCCAATGAAACACTGGGTGCTGTGAATTAAAGGCATTCATGTAATTTAATATAATTAAACTTGTAATTCAAACACTACTGTCTCTTGGTCAGCAATCATTTAGTGGCCTAAAAACTCTAAAATAAAATATGATTATGTGATAATGTGACTGGGATTATGTAAAAACGTGACCAGGTTACACTTATTATACAAAGACATTGAATGAATGTGATAAATGGTGTTACAGCTAATGTTGGATACATTTTTCTACTTTGAAACTTTCTACTTTGAAACCTAATAAAAATTCCTCATGCCTTAAGTATTTCTTAAGGGTTTCTTTAACTGAAGAGACTACTGAATTTTGCAACATTCCTTAGGGTGTTAAAGGACCTTTTTGTAAGTCTTGCTATTGCTCAGAGCCAACATTAGCATTAACAATTCATTTTACAATGCAAGAGCTTATAATACGCCCTCTGAGCAGCACTACCTCTTAAGGGCTGACTGGAGACTCCAGTGACTCGGTATCGGAAAGTGAAGAGATAGGCCAATCGGGCTAGAGCTCACTTGCTAACTCCATTCGAAGCAAAAAGTGATAGAAACAGAAGTAAAACAAGTTAGCAAGCAAATGAATAAATATTGTGGAAATACCTGTTTCCATTTCATTTAACAAAAAAGGGCAAGTTTTACTTTCAATATGTGCAACCACATCATCACACATGTGCATGCGCAAACGCCCAAAAAATGCTATTCTCCTCTCTGCTTGACAGCCACAAAAATGACACATACATATAGATACAATGGTTGGTAGTCCAGCTAGCTTCTAGACACAATAGCTTGATGTCACCACAGGGAAGTAAATCGCATGATGGACACAAACAGGCAATAGGAAATATCAGCTCTGCTTGTCTTGCTTGCCCTGGTGGCATGCCACTGGTAAACAGCTGTTAATGCTAACGTTGGCTATGTAGCAATTGCAAAACTTACAAATAGTTTCTTTAAATAATATGTAACTCAGTAAGCCTGAAGAGTTTTTCAAATTAAATTAAATTATAATACAGCCAATAAAATAATCATACAGTCTCTTGTGTTGTTTTAGCCAAATCAGTTTATTTGAATTGAGTGAGTCCATTTACTGTAGAAGACGGTGATGCCATAAAGCTGATAAGTACTTATGTACAGTGCCATAAAAATGCCAGAAAACAGGAATTGTACTGTCGGAGTACATGAGCAGGATGAGCAGAAGTACTGTGCTCTTCATGCAGCTGGGCTTGCCCACTCAAAATCAGAGAGTTGTGGAGAACAGCTGCCATTCACTTCATGTTTCACTGCAGGGGCAAAGAAAGCAGCAATCATTTTAGATATTGATATAGTTTGTTTATTATGTTTTAATGAGGGACAGGGGTGTATTGGAAATAACAAATGAAAACTCTTATTCTATCCATTCCATTACATTACATTATTACATCAATCCTATGCTATATATAGAGTCAAACATTAAAGCTTCACTGACTAAATGTCACTGTAAAAAGAATATAATTCAACAAAACAATCTGTAAAATTCAGTGGTGCACATTACAACAGACCTGGTCAGTGCACAAATCACCCCGATTCCCACAAACAATATTCTGTGGAAAACTGCGCCGAGAAATTCAGTTATTTAAAATCAAACCCTCATTAAATGCTGTACCTCATGGATTTGGAGTGCCACATGAGGGGCACAAATGTCATGAAGAGACTCATATTAAAAGGGAAGCTTTTTTGTATTGCAATGCCTCTGACATGGTAACCTTCTACTGCTCACCACCCACAGCCTGAAGCCCAAAGCCAGTGATTCAGACTTGGCTGTTTCATCAGTCACCATGTCCAAAAGCACCATTGTAAGGGGGCCCACACTGTCACAGAAAATATTGTGTGGAAGGAGAAAAGAGGAAGAGGGCAGGAATACCATTGTGCCCTTAATGCATTTCTTTGATAAGACAAGAAAAACAGAGAGGAAAAAAGAAAAACTCCACAAACGCATCCATGTCCCCGTAGGAGCTGCTTAAAATACAAAACAAGAGGAAGAAAATGAGTTGAAAAGGGGTGATGAGGAAGAAAATGCATAACCCAGGGTCAGAGACAGAAGACAGAGGTTTGTCCTCAAAGTCATTAATTGCCTGTGTGGATGACTGCAGCCTTCAAACACACACCTCCCCTTCTTTCTCCACTTGTCCCTCTTGTTCTCACCCCTCCGCTGAATGCAGTTAGCCAAAGGTTTAGCTGGAATCTAAAACTATTACAGCTGCGCAGCCTCAGTGAGTAGCCAGACTAAAGAGAAGTGACAACACTGTCTCAGGGGAAGGTTGACAACAGAGGACAAAGGGAGTTAGCGAGAGAGAGAGAGAGAGAGAGAGAGAGAGAGAGAGAGAGAGGGTGGGAGGAAGAGAGGATAGCAAGAAAGCAGATGGAATATAGCAGAAGGAAGCGGGGATTAAAGCAACATGAGATAGAGAAGATTGTACAAGATGATCACAGCAAAAAACATAGATGCAGGAGGGGTTGGGGGTTCAGCTCCAAAGAGACCTTGAGCAGACGAGACAAATGCCAAAGGGATGGTCATTTATTGTGTTCCTGCCCTGTGGTCATACAAGACGTTTAGGATACTTAACCACTCTCCCTGACAATGTTTCAGGCCAATAGTTTATGATCCCCACTACTTACTGAGGTTAACAACCTAAATCCAAATGCCACAGTGATGGTGAACCCTGCTTCGGGCATATCACCCTTAAAAAAATAAAATAAAATAAGTTAAAAAAAAATCATGTCACTCAAATCAACAAGTCCTCCAAATAACCTTTAGAATGAAACTTGGAAGCGTTTTCCTGATATGAGCAGAAGTTGGTTTAGGGACTGGATTAAAATATTATAAGTATATTGTTAAGGTTAGCAAAGCATCATGGACAAAAATCTCACTCAAAGACATAAAAGGTGAGTTGTTTACAGGTAGTTCAGTTGTGAGAATTCACTGATATGTTTTAAGATTGTATTTTATGCTTGTACAGTGTACAGACTAAATATAACCAGATTTATTCATTCAATTATGATCAGTATTTATTCTTCTGCACTGACCGCTGCATCTCACTCGTATTTTCACCAGCAAAATGTCTCCAGTCAGATGATGATGAATGGGTTTGTCATAACGTCTATCTAATCAGATCTTTTCTTTGAGCTGAGGCACCTCCATGAGTTGTAATATATTTTTAACCCAACAAGTCCTCCAAATTAAAAACAACAAAACATGTTTTCTGTCCATACCTGTTATAATGATGAATAGAAGCACTTTCCAATCTGATGCCCCCATTGACAGGACGTCATCTATCAGTGCCTTCAAATACTGTTACAAATCCCTGTTGAAGATAAAATCAGTTTGAAGAAAATGTTGTGGTTAAGGTTTGGTTAGGTTAAAACAGTAACAACAACAGCTAAGGTTAGGGGAGCTTCATTGTCATGGTTACAGTTAAGGTTTGGGGATGATAGTGGTCATGATTAAAGAAGCTAACGTTGACTCAGTTTTGAAACGGGAAAAGAACAGAAATCTCCTGTGGTAATAGCTGACTTCCTCTGTTGCTCCCATCATAATCACTATAACCTCCAGACGCCTTTATCATCCGAACGTAAACAGACGGGAAACAAATTAAAGGATAAACCTGAAAAATGAGTGGAGAAATGTGATGACAATTCCCCCCTTGAAGGGCCACGAGGGATCACTGAATGGTTTGATGAGTATGAAAATGATGTGACTTATATGCTATGGCCTTCGCAGTCACCAGATCTCAGCCCAATTGAAAACCTTTGGGAGGTTTTGGACTGACTCTCGACCACCATCATCAAACCACCAAATGAGGGAATAGCTTTTAGAAGAATGGCGTTCATCCTTCCAGTAGTGTTCCAACCACTTGTAGAATTAATGCCAAGGCACAGTGAAGCTGTTCCAGTGTCCCGGGGTGGCCGAACACCTTACTAAGACACTTTATATTGGTTTTTCCTTTAATTTGTCAGCTTCCTGTATGTTGTAACCATTGATAATTGCTTTTGATACACACATCATACTGGCTGTGTTCAAAATGAATCCCTATTTGCATGAAGTAATGTGTCAAAATTTCCACAATGGAACAAAGTGTCTGTAACTCTTCTTTTTTCTTTATTTCTAAGGATCCCACAATTACTTTAATAGATGTTGAAATAACAGTCATGGCACACTACACTTGGTGTTGATGATCCAAAATGTTAATCATTCATAAGTGTTTGACATCCCAATGTACAGCTCACTATAGAGGGAACTATTGAGTGTTTATTATGTAAAAAATAGATAAATGCAGAAGCGGTTTTGGAGCTGTCCTCAGGAATAGTCAAGCAGTACCAACAGAAGTGACAGATTAACAAATATTAGATTGTATCATGTTGTAAGCAAGAATTGGTATTGAGCATTTTACATGGTTTACATGCTGCTACTGTTGCTTATATACCACTACTAACAGTGGCCTATAATCTCTATTGCCTCTCCAAGTCATACAAGTCGTAACCATTGGTGCTGTACTGGTATTGTAACAGTACATATATTTTTCTGCTTCTTGCTTCTTGCTTTAACACAATAAGTTAACAGTGTTTGACTGTAGCTGGACAGAATTTTGCTTGGGCATAAGAATACAGTTTTCATAATGATACTGAGTAGGAATGATTAAACAGTCGAACGTTACATGTCAGCAGGAATATATAATTTTCCACTTAGCATCACTTTTTGTTTCTATAAATATTACTACATCAATAGTGAGTACATGAGTACATAGAGTTCTTCTATAAGAAACACTCTTTGTGTTTGTCATCAAGCTGAATGAGACACCAGATGACTGAGATTACACAAGCAGAAATATTATTTTATGTTCTATACTGCTCTATTAATGCATATCAAACCCATCAGACAGAGTGACCTGTGTACAGCGACACACTCTCCTCCACTCCCACACAAACAAGTGTACACACACAAACCACACATACACACACTCCCTCACAATTTACTAGCCCTGCACAGTAGCAGAGGGCTGATTACCATTGTCAGAGGACTGCAGACTCAACACTTTGTCACTTCCACAGTTTGTGCAGCTCTGTTGGGCATTATGGATAGTGTTCATACTGAACTCTTCCTACCTGCCATAATGGTATAAACTAAGAACAGCTCTCATCCTTAAAGAAATGAAAGATTGCCCATGCTCAGTAACAGCATATAATTGTTTTCCCAAGCGCCTTATTACTGCAGGAATGTGCATTTAGACAATGTGTACATGAGGCCTGTTCTCATACATTCAGAAAAAGGCTGCACTCATCACCACTTGTGATAATTGCTCTTGTTATAGTCACAAGGATACAACTGTGACATGAGGATGTACTTTTGCTGTTTACATGCATGTCCGATTACATTTAAATGACCTTGCCCTGTACAAAGTAATTGCAGCAAAGATTAATGTAGCCCACTGAAAGACATACACAGTCCCAGGATGGATGACTTGAGTCCTATCAATCACTCTTGAAAGCTGCGTGAAGGAGGAAGAGGTGTGAGATTGGCAGACAGTTAACCATGAAATTCACTTTCACTGACGTTTAGAGGGTTGCAATTTTCCGGAGGGATTGAGTTGAATCCCTTACACTCACATGTCACATACAGTATGTATGAGTGAGAGGGCACGGGAAGACTTTTCTCTCTCGTAATCCCACTTTACAAGTATTAATCAAGTACTGACTTCAACTTGGTATGATGACAAGTTTTACTAAAATGAAGTAATGTAATATTTGATTGCACTGTATAACAGCATTGGCATGCTCACCAAAAAAAATGTGTTATTTCATATTTGTGGTGATTAGTAGAGGGCTTTGCAAAGTGAAAAATGCAAGTTCTGCCAAAAGTACATTATACCTCTGCACTATTTGACTTGTCAAATAGAAACATACTGTACTGCTTACACTGCTAATGAGTAACATGTCTCATTGGCTGAAGGCGAAGTTCAAGGCAGAAGAAACACATTGCACAGTGGTGATAACAAGCCTTACAAAAGTCCATATCAGTATTCTTTTATTTTTTCTTTTATTCCAATTAGTGTCCAAACAGGATATGTTTCCCACTGCATGTTAATGACTTGTGACAACCACTGCCTGAATCCCTAGGCCTCTCTCATCTGCCGAGAGGTTGGGCCATTTGCTGGTGTAGTATAGGGATATGTTCAGTAAATTATATGGATTTTCGCAGATGTTGACTGTGAGGGCTCGAGGGGTCCTGGTTCATCAGCCTGGCCAGCGGTCGGAGAGAGGGGGAGAGGATCGGGTCAGTGGCAGTCTCCAAGTAAACAAGAAATGTATCAGACAGAGAGAATGAACACAAACTACCATGACAGTGTATGAGTGGAGTGCATGCAGTCAGTTATGGAGTTGGAGAGAGAGACAGGGAGATGAATAAAGAGAGAGAGAGAGAGAGAGAGAGAGAGAGAGAGAGAGAGGGAAGGGGATGATGGTAATAGTACTGCTCTTTTACCCAATTCTGGATTCCCTGCAGCATGAATTAACATTTTATATTCAGAGCAGAATGTGAGTCGCTCTGGCTCTGCTGAGGGCTCAGTGAACTCTCATAAACTTGGCAAGCTCTGTAGGCTTCTACACTGGCATTTATAATTAGCCATCCACATCCACACACAGCCTGTAGGACACTGACTATGTATTTTATTATTATTATTATCAAGACAATAGAATCCATCACTTTCACTGCTAACTGAACATAGTTAGTTTTTTTTCCATACAAAAATATGGCTGTGATGTAGGTACGTGTATATGAAAGAGGAATGTCAATCAGGAGTGGTGCAGCAGTCTCTGTTCTGTCAAACTACACAATGTAGTTGTTCATAAATCTTTTTGAAGCTTTCATAGCTCCATTCAAATTAACATAAACTTCTTCTACACTTACAGCCAACAGCTACTCAGTAATGAGTCACACAGCATATCAAACTATATCACCTAAAATTACAGTGCAAGAAGCGACTATTTTTATGGAATTGATTATCCCCACAGTTGATTTTGATGGGTTTTTTTCATTATACTGTTATACTGGAATAAACTTTACATTTCAAGCACAGCAAATGTGTCTGGAAAAAAACAATTACTTCTCAAAGTTATTCATGTTATTCCTTGTGGTTGGTAGGCAATGAGTTTCATATAGAAGGTGCCTTTCATGCATTTCTTCTGTATATAGCCTCAATACTGAGGTACTGTGTTACCTTATCCAGAGCATTGCGTCTTTTGACTGAGAGTTAATTGATACATTATGTTGGTAGCAGCGTGCATGTGGATCTGCGTGCACGTGTGAATACACAGTACACGAACACATGCCCTCTTCCGTTTGTTGAAGTGCCTAAGGTCAAGTTTGCAGCGGTTTTGTTCTGCAAAGAGGAGGGGCACAGAGGCAATGAAAGGGTGTTCACCCTGACAGCATCTTTGCGGTGAAGGACTTAATGACGCGCTCAATATCGCAAACAATGTCGTTAGGAACAAACAAGTCCTGCCTCCTCCATCACTGATGGGGAAGATAATTGTTGCCCAATTTGCATAAGAAATGTTGTCGAACCGATTGGGGTCTTGAGCAAATAAGCATGTACATAATACCACTGATGCGTAATTAAAGGTGAAGAGTTACTGATGATTAACCACTGACCTTCATAAATGTCAATCAAAATGTTATCTTCTGATCAGAGGGCAAAGGGAATGGAAGTGATTGGAGCAGAGTAGAGAAACAACAGACTACCTCATCCCTGTACTTTCTCGCTATATTTCCCACTATTACCATATTTAAATGGTTCATATTATTATTACTCAGTATGTAAATATATCAGGGTCTCATCAAGGTCCAGTGAATTCCAGTAACGAACTACAAATTCATTGGAATAGTAAACATTGGGATGTGTATTTTTGGTGTAACAATAAGTAATGCAATTGTACAACATTATCACTATTAGGTCTTGGGGTTTGAGGGCGAGCACAGGTTTGATCAAATTACCAGTAAACACCCCCCCCCCCCCACACACACACACACACACACACACACACACACACACCCCACCCAACCCCCAGGTTTTAACTCTGTTCAATTTCATGAACTCACCTTAATTGATTCAGGACTGCCTCTCTCCAGCTGGCGTCAATCCATCACCAGTACTGCCCGTGTGGAATGTAATACAGCCACCAGTTAGGCAGGCTGCATACCTGCTTCTGTTTGCTCTCCTCCGCTCCCCTCCCCGTGTCAGTCCCTGTTTGAAAGACAGATTATATTGGCCTCCTCTCAACACACAGAACCACCACCCCTCAGCCGTATCATAACAAGCTGTAAATGAACTCAAATGCTGCCGTCAACTGAAGAGCAAACTGGCAATGAACATGAGCATGTTCCTGCTCTTTTTTTTATTTTTTTTCCTCTATTTTTCAACCATGGCCGAGTTGTTGGATTTACTGATTTAATAAAACTACCGTAATTCTTCCTTCTCTATATCCAGTCACATATTTATGATACCGTGAATTATTCCACCAAATATTGTGCCAGTAAGGCCAGACTTATGGGGACATCATCTTGCATCACCACAGATGTATCAGTGTAATGAAAAATGGCCACACGAGGTATTGCTGTATGGCTCTGCCACTTGGATAAACTGTCAGAGAGTCACACAGTGCAGCGCAGAGAGAGCAAGAAGCTGTCTTTGCATATTGCTGAACATACTCATACATCAGTCAATGCTGCCATATTTCCCTCTTCAGCCTCTCAAAGACAGCAACAGGCCCTCGATCACAATAAATGCCTATAGCAGGTGTTTTCTGCTTCTGGTCTGGCCACTTAAAACAAATCAAGTCAAGCAGAATAGTGGTGTTTCTGATTAAGTCACTGTCAAAATTCTAGACATTAGGAGTTCAAAGAGAAATATATCCTTTTATAGAGGAATTTCAAAGAAGTATTTCTGTTGCAATGAAATCCCAGGGGCAAGGAGCTCTCCATAGATCCTCTCTGTCAGTGCTTTACATTTTATCTCATGGCAAAAGCTGCCCTGGTGCCACCTGAAAACTGCTTAACTAATATGTGTTTTTTCCTACAGGAAATTAGCCATTGTAGCCTTGTAGCCTAAAGGGTATTGTCAATAATTTATAGAAGAAAGATCATTTAATTTGTGGAAACAATCCCTGAGAGCCAGCCCAAGCCATTTTAGAGGTCCTTACTGAATGTGTGTGTGTGTGTGTGTGTGTGTGTGTGTGTGTGTGTGTGTGTGTGTGTGTGTGTGTGTGTCAAATAAATTAATAGGTCTCTTTTGATCCGTGTGGCGTCTTTAACAACTCAAATTGAAAATGTGCCTTTAAAAAAAGGTGATGGAAACCTTTTCTTTCCCTGTGCCTTGTTTTGTCTTGCTGTTTTTGTAAGACTAGGCAGTAGTTTCATAATGTTGTTTAAATGGCAATAAATAACAAAAAATCCCATTCCTAATATAAATGCCTGTTTGAAAAACTCATTTTTTCACCTACTAACTATACTGACTGCACTTAGTATTGTCACTTGACCTGTACACTGGAAAATTTGCCTAATCTTGGCAGTGAGTAACCTATGAAGGCTGGAGTGCTATTATTGGGCAATTTGTTCAGGTAGCACTCGTGCTCATCTCATGACAGCCTTGGATACTGTGCCTCAAGGATGTTTCTTTAATTAGCCTACACTTGTGGATTTTCACTTAAACACTTTTACACTGCATTTGTGACTCAACCAAAAGTCAAGCCGTAGGAATCATTAGGATTTACCGCAGTTTTTCATTTTTTCATTGCTGTATGTTGTTTGTGTCTCTGTCGGGAAAGCACTTTAGCTAGTGTTGTATCACTAACTATCATTAATGTAGATTTTTGAAGAGAAAAACTCTGCTTCTTCTAGGCCATGAATGTAATGTCATGAATGTAATCAAGTGGAATGTGGAGATGACACACCATACAAACTGTACATGACGTCCCAAATCTTCCCATAAGCTGTTTGACATACAGATGATCTGCAGCTACATGACCAACAGAATGACCAGACAGATGAAAGATCACTGCTCACTCTGAACCATTTCAGCCTCTTATTTCCTGGCTGTGGCATTTCTTGCAGCTTTTACTCCTAATTCACTCCATCATAATGCTAGACATGTCAATCAGAGCTCTGAGACAGAACACTCATCTCCCAAGGAGATTATATGTCATCAGAGGATAGAGGAACTTGCAAATCCCCCTTTCCTTTCACTGCTCCTGTTAAGGGCTTGAGGAGTAGCCTATCTCCTCCTCGGTGATTAAAGTGGGAGATTGAGTGTATTTGCGCAGCACACAGAGAGGCTCATTACAATGCACTAGCATGTTGTTGGAAATAGCCCTGGCCAGGAGCTGTAATCCAGAATGTGCTTAATGAGGGGCCACCCAGCCTCTTCATGGGCCCAAGGAGTCAGTCAGACCTGGAGGGGAGAAGAAGAAGGAGGGGGAGAGACAGAAACAGCTTTCTCCACCAACATATCAATCTTCACAAGTGATTGAAAAATTATAATAATAGAGCTCACCGCTGATATTTCGCCCCCTCTGTCCTGCGCTGCCTTTGCTTTAATGAGATTCATGTCAGATGGCTGTTCAAAAGAGAAAATGAGAAAGTATTGAGAGTGTTACAGGAGTGTGCCAGCAACTTATAAACAAAGACGATGGATGAGAAGGTCTGATGAGATGTTATGTCGATTAAGTGAATACTGAAGAGACAATTGGAATCAGTCCATCTGTATCCGACAATATAGATATGGCATTTTATTTATATGTGTGTGTGGCAGACACTGCACATTTTGTCAGTCAAAGTACTTTTATTTTAAAAATACACTTTTCTTTCAAAAGAAAAAATAGTGCCACTTTTCTTTGCCACAGTGGAATTCACTGCATTACATAGCAGTCATGACTTCATTACAAACCAAATTCCATCAATCCATCAAAGTAGTGGCAGTAACAGTAATGCAAAGGCTCCAAACAAAAAATAGTTTACAAGGATAGACATCTATAAAGGGGACGTTTTAGCCGTGAATGAAGCCACAGCTGCTCCAAGTGCAAAGGAAAGTCACGATTTAATGGGAGAAAGTGTCCATAATGAGGGAGCTGTTTGTAAGAACGACACATGTTTTATATACCTTGAGGCAGGAAGTGTGTTGTGAGCTCAACTGTCTTCAAACTCAGTCATATTTCTGCCTCCAAATTTCATTTAACCTGATGACATCTATTTCTGTGATTATTGTTAAATTTTCATTTTCTTTCACGTGCACTGTTGTTGCTACCACTTCCATTCTATACAGAAGCTAACTTTATTTTGATAGGACTGGCCTGGCCCATTAGACATTTGCCCACAATATTCAACATGCCACAAATCATTGTCTTAATTATTAATAAGCCAATTTCAAGAAAATGGGGGCTTGCGGCGTGCACATTGGTTTGCAGAGAGACACAGCCTAACACAATAATACATCTAATGCAATTATTCTTGTTGGGATCGGAAATAAGTAGTGGCAGCCTTATAGTTTAATGTTGCTTGAAATATTGGAAACAGTAGAAAGGTAATGGGCCATACATGTACATTTAACAAGGTATACCAATCCATGGTGGTGAAGCGACATTAGTAATGATTCATTATTGATTGCTGATTCCTAAACTATAACCTGTATTATACATAATTAATTGGAGTACTCAACCCTGGTATTATGGATAAATGTAATATATTACTAACCCTCCCAAAAATTTTAAGTATAAATCCAGTTAACTTACCGCTCAGATCATAAATAAAATGAATCACTTCTATGCAACATTACATTGTCATTAATTCCAAATATTTGCAACTGAACATTTGTGTCTCATCTATTTGTGAAAATAAATAAATAAATACTGTTTTCAGTATAACAGTAATGGATAAGCACAATAATATTGTCAGAAAACAAAATGGGTCTAATTTGAAGAGATTCCACGTACAAGTGAGTCCCCAGCTTCCAATGTTATATATGAAACTGTCCATGGAACAATAGCCTGATACATAATTGAGAGAAAATTAGTTTTTCTCTCCCTTGTTTTCTTGATACATCTCCCCACAGGAGGGCTTGCAACATATCTCTCAATCCCCTGTTTTTTAGGGGTCTTTTCAATTAATTTACTTAATATATTTTTCATCCCCTGGCTTCTATCTAGTCAAAAGAACTGCCTCCTTGTTGCCGGGAGACCAGCTGTATTATCACAGTCATTCATCCTTGCTGCACTCTCTTGGGTCAGTATGTGACTGGAGTACTGTGCACGTAGCTTGTTGTGTAGTGACATACACGCTTGTCCTTTTCAAGTCCCATATTAACTAAACAATTACTCAGAGCAGTTAGTTTAAAACTAAAACAGGAAAAGTGAGTGTAGAAAAGCCATTTGCAGCTTAGTTCTGAAAAGATTGGAATATAAATATTAGTGGTGATGCATGTGTTTCAAGTCATTATCACATTCATTTTGAAACAATAGCATTCTGTAATCACCATTAATTAACAGCAAAACCATCAACACAGAATCTGGCAGTGTTTGCTGGCCCCCTCTCTACATTTTACAGGGTTGGATTTTGTGGGGAAATCTGGATTCACCTCCTCCGGCATAATACACACCACATACTGCTTTGTGTGCCTCCTGTTCTTCCTGTTCCTCTCAAAGCTTTCAAATTTTCTTGCAGTGGCAGATGGTGTAATATGTAAAAAGCCTTTGAGAAAAACCACCTCCAACATATGTATTCTCCCCTGTTACACATGGGAGAAAACTATCATACCTGGAAGGAAGTGAAAGTAAGGGCTGAAAGTCTGAATCTCCTGCAGATGTGCATTCACCATCCACACGTACGTACATGTATACTTTTGCATTTGTGACTCATGCTTTTATGTGATGATCCTCTTTTTGCCTTTGCACAGTGCAGATGAAACTCTGTAAGCTACAGAAAATAATTCACTATAGAAATAATTCATTTATGTAATGTATTTACACTTTGTATAGTAGCAGACGTGCAAATCAAGATGTAAAAAAAAAAAATACAATAACACACATTGTGTAAACCCTGGCATTTGTGTTTGTTTCTAATGTCTCCTGTGGCTGTTGTGTGTTGTAGGAGCAGAGGCTGACTAAAGCTCATGCTCATCACTCACCAACAATCAGCCGTGTGTGCATTTGGCACATCCACAAAACAGTGATGTTTCAGATTCTGAGAGACACTCACCAGGCTTGCACACATGGTGTAATTATGCCACTGTGAATGTGTGAGATGCTGTGCCTCATCTCATGCCAACAGCTGTGAGAGGCATGGAGGGGCCTTAAGCCACAAGTGTCAGAGGACACAGGGTTTTATTTTTCTCCACCCTTTGGCATAATGCACAATTTTGGTATTCTATTTACATTAGTTATGGGCTACAAAAGGCATCAGGAGTAATTTGACAGTAATGATTGTTAAAAACAATCATATGGTTTGATGTAGTCTTTGTATTGTCCTGTATTTCTGACTCTTTTCACACGTAAGGAGTTACTCTATTAAAAATCATAATTTGTGTCATAGTATTTGAGATGAGCTGCGTTTTCTCTGTATTTACTTTGGACTGTGTCTTGTAGCGTCACCCATGATCATTTTCACATAAAAACAACATTATCCAGCAAATTGATTGCTGGCGAGAGGATCTAACCAAGGTTTCAGCTAATATATTTTTATAAAAAAGGATCAATCAGCAGCATCCTACCACAGCTCATGCCTTATTAATCACTTCATCGATGCTTGTGGGAAGCGGCACAATGTGAAATCTTGTTTGTTGACATAATAAAAATTGGAAGGCTCGAAAACTTGTTGCCACACACGGTAAATCTCAAAAAATGCTGTAACATAGCACAACATCCCATCAACCAGAAACTTCATCCCTTATGACCTCTTTGGAGACCCATTTCACAGTATAACAGAGTGCTTTTCAAAAATTGACTGAAATTAGCTCTGCGCCACAGAACCATAAAAACACAGAGCGGGAGTGAGACATGGAGTGGCTGGTGGCTGGTTGCCAGGTGAAGCTCTCCAGAGAGGACCATGGGTATGATGGCAGAGAGATCCAGCCAAGGGGTTTTGTTGTGATAAATCAGATTCACAACCCTATTTTTACTCATCTATAAATCTCATTGGGGAAAAAAAAGCAAAGGAGCCAGAGAGGCATGAAGGCTTCGCGTAAGCAGGAAATGAGCAAGTTACTTCCCGGTGCTGCGTCGGTTGAACACGGTCTAATGACTATTATTTATTTCTGCTGTCGTCCTGGTCCTAGATTCTCATCTGCGGCAGATCTGTCTACCAAAATGAGAAGCTCATTAGGGAAGGGAGAGAGCGAGAGAAAGAAAAACAGAGAGAGGGAGAGAAAGGGAGGGACGAGAGATGTGAGGCAATTACCATGCTTTGTTAATTGCACTTATTTGCACTTATCATGGCAATTACAGGCTGCTGTGAATACAAATACATAAATGGTGATTCTGAGTGCTGGAGGTACATTTCTGGGGCGCTGTTATGGTATGAGATGAATTTGGCAGTATTTCATATAACAGTGGTTGTAATGCAATTACTCAAAGGATTTAATCTTGGCCATACCTTGGATGTCACACTGCAATGAATTCCTGCTCTGCAGCAGATGATCCATCAGTGCACCATAAAGAAATCCATTTACATTATAAAGCAACAGCTTCACTTTCAGTTTATGAGAACAGTAGTAAACTAATGACGTATTGTCAGTGTATAAGTGGTCAGTCATCTACACAGGCCATAATTAGAAGTAATATTGACAAGGCTCAGGGTGTTTTCGGCTGAAAATCACAGGCCACAGTTAGACTTGATAGCACACAGACAGACATGTTTGACTGTAGTCATACATCTCTCCAGCAAGACGTATGTGCCTCCCCACACTAGACATGTACTAATAGGAGCATTTTAAATTAATGAAATGATGTGGAGGATACTTGCTAATGAACCAAGCAGTTTATGGTAATGATTGGTACTTGTCCATAATTAAACTAACCCCTCTGCTTTGACAAGCATATTATTGATTGCCTATGCTAAGAGGTCCACTCTGAGTCAAGGTTCATTATTTCAGTTTTATTAATTTTTTTTTCTTGCAAGCATTTACTTTTTCCTCTTTAGACATAGAAAAGACTAATGATCTGTTTATATGTTTTATCAGCGCACAGAGAGAATGATCTCACTCACACTTGCAGCTGGCTTTAATAAAAATTAATGATGTACAAACACTTATAATTAATTGTGTGGCATATCTACTTTCCCGCACTACCAGCTTACTCAGCAAAAGGGCAAAGACTGTATATGCAGGCTGTGTATATAATGAAAATGCCTAGTTGAATTTACACTGGATTTAAGAGTAAACTCCAGGGGCATGGGTGATTTTGATCCTGAGCAAGGAATGAAAAAAAAAAAGGGACAGAGAAGGTTGTCAGAGAAGTTTCTCTTTAAAAAAGTAAAAATCTATCATGATTATTACCTAATGAGAGAATTAAAATAAACATGGATTAGTTTGTAAATTTTGTTTATGTGTTGTATCCTCATGAACCAAAGATTACACTATTTATTAAATGTAATAATTTATTTAAAATGAATTATTTGAAACAAATTTTTATATATCAGAATCAAATAATATTTCTATAGAGCATTTGTACATTAATGGGTGTCAGAGGCTTGACCTCTTATATACAGCTGAGTAACATCTGTGTGTCCACAGTACATGCAGTCAATCAGTATTATCCTAGTGAAAAAAAACAAGCAAAAGAAACAAACTGTTGCTCTTTAAGATAAGTGAAGCTTATAGAATCAACTTTTCTTCAGTGTCTATATGACAACTTAGCCAAGAATGACTTTGTATCAGAATACTGGAATCGCTGGAACTGGAGCCATGTCTGGAGTTTCTTACATCTGTGGTACAAATATCACTGTAGTTAGTCAACAGCCCCGACTCAATGACCGGAAAAGCCACAGGATACCAGTCACTGTGAACTGAACATCAATACACATGATGGCACCAGCATCCAAGCCTCCAAGACTTGGAGGAGATGAAAAAGTTTCAACTTGTCTTCTAATGTTACAACTAATAGTGTTTCATTTCCACAGCCACTGAGACAGAAGCACACAGAGTTATTTTCTTCTTCATTTCACTAAATAAACAAGCTTTGAAGCCACAGCTCAACATTTTTGGGAATATTCGCTAGATGAAAAAATTGACATTAAATATAAGACCACAGCCAGCAGCAAGTTAGCTTAGCATAAAGACTAGAAACAGCTAGCCTGGCTCTGCCCAAGGGTATCAATCTGCCTAACATCACCTGTAAAGCTCACAAATGAACATGCCATATCTTGGTTGTTTAAATTATACAAAACCTGAAGTTTAAGAGTGATAATTTGCCATTTTCTTTAGCACAATGAACCAGCACATGAAATCCCATATAACTGTGAATTGCACACCCAGAGGCAACCTGCTACTGTTAAATCTGCATTTGTAAATTGGGTATTACTCCGACTCAGACGATGATTCTATTGTCAGACATATACTCCAGACACCAGTGAGACCTTGATGCATGCTGAGGCAAGACTTCCCTTAAGAGCTGAAGCAAAATTCCTGCCATACTATTTCTTTGCCGAGCAGAAACAATGGATGGTTAGTTAGATTGGTCTCTTAAACCCGCCATTCCATCAGCCAAAGCTCAAGTGCTGAGTGCCGCAAACTCTGCAGGACCTATCACCACAGCTGTCTACGCCAGGAAGACGGCTAAGCATCATCTTGTTCGAGGGCTGCGGGGGAAACACCGTCAGCCCTCAGACAGCCAACATTCGACTGGGCATTTACCCTTTCACTGAAGTAGTATTTTCAAGGTGCTGCCAGAACTCTGTCATCTGTGCACAAGACAGTGATATGAATGGCATCTCTCAGGGCTCTTCAGCCACTTCCAGGCCTGAGTGTTGAGAGCATGATGCTGTCCTGGGAAAGCCTTGCATGGTAAAGAGTTCTTGTCTTAACAAAGCAAAAAGGTTTGCAAGTGGCAAAATGTGCTTTCTGATGAGCCTCCTGATGACATCTATGGCCTCTAGCCATGGATGTCATTTTATAGGAAGACTGGGAAATATTCCACAACAAGTCATTTCAAATAAACCACTCTGGCTAACAGTTAATTGCATCAGTTGTCCGCAACAGTCTCATCACCCTTCAAACACCGCACGGAAATAAACAATTTGCAGTGGTTTGTTCAGACTGATTTATTGATTATTTATTTAATTAATTAATATTATTATGGGCTCACGTGGATATTCTATGTGAGAGCTAATGTAGCTAAAAAAAACCCTCAGTAATGTAGTTCATCAAATTAAAAAAATAAAAAAGGGCCTGCATAGCAACAGCTGGGGGTTCAAATCCTGAGCACATGTTTAGGGCATTTATTCATTAATTTATCTTTGCATTTAAATGTTAATCAGAGTAACATCCCCCCCACCCCGACCCCCACCCCCCACCCCCCATACACTGTGCATGTCAGAATTTGACTGGGTTAATGAAATGGGTTACAAGTATATGGAGTGTATTATGCATGTTAATAGTATTCCATTAAGAACACATTGCTCTTGTGAAGACTGTAATTGTAGTAGCAGTGAGCAGCCCCAAGCAGATGTCTCCACCAAAGTTGAAAGGGACATTGCACCCTTGGGTCCACCTGTTGGTCATCCACAGCCAGCTGTATGAGGGAAAGTAGGCTGTTGAAACTGGCCTCGTTTTCACCAGAGTCTGCATCGTTTTGTTGACATCAGCATCACTTTGAGGTGCTGTACAGATGTTGTCGAGGAGGACTGCCGAGGCTGTAACATCATTCTTCGCTGAGCTTTCCTGAGTGGGCAACTTGGTTGAGCCATTTTTCACGATGAATGTATAATAAAAAGCCCTCTGTAAATCTGGAGCTGCAGTTTATGAAAACATTACTTGAGAAACAGAAAACGATGCTTATCACTGCCTATTAATAAACTGACGCAGACACAGTGTCTGTTAGAAAGATATTTAACATGTAACCCATAAATGTGGGATTTGTTTAGAAATTTCTGTGACACACTTCTCCTGTACTGTCCTCCAGGTGCTGATAAAAACTTTACTAAGAAACGGAGGTAAACAGCAACGCTAAGAGAAGTGGTGGTGCCAACCCTGTCGCTGTGGATGACGTCATGTTTTATGAACCTACTCAATATGTCCACATTGACGGGTGACACTGTACCGCACTGTGTCCATGAATGTGAAAATACAATATCATCCATCAATAGATTGATACTATGATATTTTCTATTGGTTGACAAACACATCTTCATTCTTTGATGGAACTAGAATTGATTGCATCGATTGAAATTACACTGACATTTCCATCAACAGCACTAACTACACTGATTAGTCAGAAAATGCAATCACAACAACTTTCTGTATTCTCCAGCTGATGACTGTCTGATGGAAACTTAATGAACAGCCAAACAAAGTGGGCTGTGAAGATAGGACTCAGTTCGATGGTTCATTTTGCAGATAGCTTGAAAATTCGAAGGTCATCAGTGCTGTACAAGGTTACAATTGTTTTGAAAAATATAGCATTGAGTTTTGTTTAGTTTTTTCTAAGAAATTTAGATGCATATTAAAACTGTATAATGTAATGTATTATAAACTGGCACACTTACTCACTCACTCACTCAAATTCTATTAATAATAAAGCGCATATTTCAATCATCCTGTGTGATACGAATCTAATAATAATTTACCATTAACCATATGGTAAGGAAGGTCCAATGCTTCTATTCTTTAGCAATAGTAATTGTTAGCAACACTATCTCTCGAGCAGGTGCTTATAATCAATTTACTGTCTTAATAGATATGAATCAATAATGAACTATATTCACAGATAATACCACATCAGATAGTTTTAAAGATGGTCTTAGTAATTGGGAATCAGTTTGATTGGATTTCTGTCCAGCTGTATGAAAAAAACTAACAAAAAACATTTTCACAGTTTTCATCTCAGTGTGCAGCTGGCTCTGCAGCTTGATCTGGCTCTATATACAGTAAGTCAAACAAGGTCACAATAGCAGCAAAAAACAAGATTTACAATACACATTTGATCCATAGAGCCCCTCCTCTTTTTTTTTTCTTTTTTTTTGGAAAAATGACTTAAAAGCCTTGAGCAGAAAAGCTTGTCAAGTGAAAGCCAAGAAATAGGAGTTGGCAGCATTTGTTCTTGGCTGAAACTGAGGCCACAAATACCATAAACACACTTCATGTACAATATGTCCTGGCGACAAACCACTTGGTATTTTATAGGTCAAATAGCATTTTTAATCGGCATTAGGTGCCTCTGGAAAAAAAAAATGGTACAGACAAGATTACTTGAGCCTCAGACAATCCAACTCCATCCATTCTTGGACAATTGCTCTTTACATACATTTGTGACGCTTGTTCTGGCAGTGTTAAATAATTGTTGCCGTGAGGTTGATCCAATTCACTTGAAATTCTGGAAGCTGAAGTGTGTGGTGTTGTTGTGTTTGATGAAGATGCCTTAGATGCAGACAAATGACTGAGTGCCAAATGTCAGATATAGTGTGCACTTACCCTGTTTATTTTATTCAGCTATGCACAAAAATACAAATCCTCCCACATCTGAAGATGACGTCGGGCCTATTTGATGTATGTGCAATGACGTCCTCATTATTTTTCAAACAAAGAACAGAATAGATCAAAAAGTTGAGAGGGGGGGGGGGGGGGGGGTTGTAAGGACACATGAGACTGAGTAATAACCTTGCCAATGGCATTCATTGTCTCTATCTGTGTGTGTGTGTGTGTGTGTGTGTTTGACTGTGTGCACGCTTTGAATGTATGTGTGTGTTGGGCCAAGCGCTTAGTGTGCGTGGGCAGGGACTGGCCACAGCTGAGACAGCTTGTATACACCCCAGCGTCTGCCTGGCCCCATGCAGACACACTTTACACACACACACACACACACACACACACACACACACACACACACACACACACACACACACACACTTGAACATGCACACACAAACACATTAAAGCATGTACATTTTCATCAAATGGCTCCATGTGGAGAGGAGCTGCAACCCTCGCACCATGGGGTCTGTCCTGTTGCCTTCACATCACTTAGCAAACTGCTTGATTGTGAACTCTTTGGTAATAGTAATTAAATTTGTCAAGGGTGTGGGAGGAAAAGAGCAGCAATTTAGAGGAAAACATGCCAGACTGTGTGAGCTTGTGTGTTCTGCATTAAACAAACATCAAAGCAAATTCACAAAATAAAAAAATCTTTCGAGAAAATCCTCAATGTGAAATGGGAAAAACAAACTTCAAAAAAAAAAAAAAAAAAAAAAAATTTTAAATAAGAATCACCTTCCATCATTTCGCTGCTGTGTAAATGTTTCTTGTCACGCTGGAGTGGCTCCCACATCAGATACAGAGCAACACTGAAAATGTAAGATAATAATTTTATTACTTCCACATCACAATCCCATAGACTTGAAGTAAATAGAACCCAGTATATTGCTGTAAATATTACATGAGCCAGGTCATTGAGAAAGTAATTGGCTTTTAGAGTTGGCTGATACTGCTCCACTGTCTCCGCTGAGATTTATAATGTTGACTTACTGTACAAGACAGAGAGGGTAATCACTGAGACAGTTTGTCCTAAAGCTCCATCTGTCTCTCACCCTCCGACATTGGGCAAGGAGCGCAATTGTTTTAGGGCAAAACAGGTGTCAACCTAAATCAGCTTGGAATGCTTCATGGATAAAAAGGCCGAACAGGGAAGGGGGGGGGGAAATGGAAGGTTTAATCTACTGAAATTAGATCCAGTGAGAATCTAATGCTTCATTCTGAATGCATTTTGTTGTATTTCCTTTTCATCTTTTTCTAATTCATCTTCCTCTCTCGACAAGTCTCTCTCACTTGCTCTCTCCAGGTTTTAGCTGAAATTAAATTGATTTGCATAATGAAAGGAGATCAAATTTACTGTACAGAAGTAAAATAGAAATAAAAAGGACTGTCCTCTGAGGGTGGATGGGGTATGAGCCACAAGAGGAAGGGAGAGGTGAAAGAAAGAAACAATAAAATGCAATTATACAGCTTCAATAAACCCATAATTCTAGCACATACAAAAATACCCAGATAGGCGGTTCACATTATTTCATTCGACAAAGCTATAAAGGCTCATTCAAAGTCGCAGCGAGCCTTACAACGACACAAACTGTCTAATCGCTGGTGCTAAAAAAAAAAGAAAAAAAAAAGGGAAATTAGAATGTTGCCAACCGCGGTGACAGCCTCAACTTTCTAGGTGTTATTACTAATTACATTTCTATTATCATGGAAATGCTTGGCAACTTTCAAAGAAAGGAATCTTATCTAATTATTCCGTTATTTGTTATATCTCTGTTCTGGGTCCCATTCTGAGGTGCGGGATCGCTTTTGGTTCGATACATTCGGGCCTCAGATCTCCCAAATGTTGACATAAATATAACAGATGGGCGGAAAGGGAGATGAATAATATCCATTAGTAAACTCAGTCAAGGTAGTTTAATTAGTTTTGCTGTAAACTATGTTTTCAGAATTTAATCACATGCATTTTTTGGTTAATTAATTTTTTTTTTTTTTTTTTTTTTTCCCTCATCTCTTTATAGAACAAGCCATGCATTCTTGTCAAATCAGTGGTGTTTTGATGAGCTTTCGTAACGGCTCACACTCTACATAAATATATCAGACTCCTGGTTTGTTTCTCCATGGTGTGAGAAATCCACCTCAACTCAACTCTGAGAAGAAAAACAGGAAAGTGTCTCAGAGGATTGATAGAGACCTGCTGCAGTTCCTCTCCATTAGGAACCATCTTCTTCACTGCCATGCATTTAGTAATGTATGAAGGCTAAGTCTTCATGTTTGCCTCATCTCCACATTGCTGAAATGTCAGAAGTAAAGAGGAGTTCTGAAAAAAAGCAAAAGAAAAAACAAACAACTTACATCCTTGAAAAAAAATCCTTATAGCATAGCAGACCCTTTGAAGCAGCAATGCAATGTATTTGACTTTACAGTAGAAATTCATGACTGAATGAAGACAAGCAAGTCTTCAAATTCAAAGTTTCTTTAAGAGTTTAATATCAAAAACTCAACTAAATCTGCTCCATCAGAACAGTGTAAATTTGGTTTATATCTCAGAACAAAGGATTTTAAAGCGTCTGCATGTTTGATTGGTTTTCTCGCTTATCCCACTTTTATCTGACTTGCAAATGTATTTACGATTATCTGGAACTGCAAATAAACAAGAAGCACATAAACCTTAAATCTGCTCCTGGGACATCATCTGCCACGCCCCCCATCTCCCTTTCAGTTGGTATGTTTACATGGAGCCTTATCATCAGTTTAAAATCATCAGTTTAAATGCCCAAATGGAATAAAAGTGCTCCTAACACCTCAATCGGAATAAACAAGCTAAAACCAACTGAAATTTCAGTTTAAACCTTTTCATAAATAGAAAAAAAAATATTGACCATGTAGAATGATTTAACTTGTTTATTTTCTGGCTGTGTTTTTTTCTGTGCATGCCCGCCATCTTAAAAGGATTAGGAGAGATAAGATTGCCGGTAAGGAAGGCTAATGCTTGATGTCTTCTTCACTTTTGCATGTAAAAATTAGAAACGTATTCTAATCAGTAAACCTGAAGTCTTTAATCAGAATGAAAAAATATGCATGTAACCAGTGCTATTGTATGCCTCACCTGTTGTCACTCCCTGAGTGGCTCTCTCTCCCTCTCTCTACATGTGTGTGTGTGGTTGATGCGTGAGTGGAGACAGGTGTGTTGGAGTCGGAGCAGAACCTCACCAGCTGCAACCAGCTGAGCCCTGCCGCCTCCACTCTGCCAGATCGTAGACTCTGCTGTTGGTCCTTGTTGCTACACTTGGAGTCAAATTTGTCACAGTTTTGCTCTTCAGTCATTTCTTGTTGCCCCTTTCACCAATATTCAACCTGTTCTTCCGTCTTCCTTGTAGTCCTTTCTGTTCTGACAGGAGCTCCTGTCTCCTGCCCCTCATCTGGTCAGCCCTGCTTCTCTCAGCCTCCCTCAGCCATCAGCCCGAGCTTCATCTTGCTTACTCATCATCTTTCCCTTGCAATACATTATCTTTTTCTGTATACCTTTCTCCACATCTGTGTCTGTACATGGGTGATCATGTGTTCTGTAGCCACTCACAACAACCTCTGTAAAAACCAACCTCTGTGTTGGTGGTTTGGTACCTGTATATTGGGGGTATAGTTTTTATGTTCCGGCTTCACTTTCTGCTTCAACCATAAACATCAATACTCCAGAAAGTACCACTCCACCTTGTACTGTGAGTGTTGACAGTGTATCACAGGGCCAACACATTTAGTATAGACAGCCAAACACATTCCAGTGTCCAACCTTTCTAACCTGCATGTCTTTGAGCTGTGTCACATGGAAAAACAGGCAAACCCTTCATCGTGAGCACTGAGCTCTTGTGCTGCCCTTTAGTATATTACTATTTATTTTCATTAAACATGATCGCTTCTTTTTCTAATTAAAGGCCATGTCCATTGTTCAGTCACTGGAATGAGCACACCTAGATTAGGTTGTCTCTTATTAATGCAGGCACATGTGATTTCTAATCAAAGAGCAAAGCTAAGGCAGAATGAGCCTCTCAAGTCTATTGTTGAAGTAGCCCCTTTAGAGACTCAAGCCCTTTTTACAGAGGTGACCTTATAACATCTTCTGCTCATGAATAGCAATGGATCACAGCAGCACTGATGACATTTATATTTACAAAGTCATGGCGCATTTTTGTCAACACTACGCTGATTCAAGTGAGACACAAAAGTGTGTGAGATACCCTTTACATTAGTTTTCCTTTATCTTCGCAGCATCTGTCGTGCCAAATGCCTTTTTATGGTCAATTTTACCACGAGTGTGAAAACATATCGCTGACGAGCATATTGAACCGGCAGTACGAGCCTGTTTATCGCCATTCAGTTACCATTTACTGGAGTTTATCTTGCACCGTTATTGTACACTGAATGCCAAGTGATTGGTCATTTTTGTGTGGTGGTTCATGTCTGTAGGGCCACTGTAAATGTTTGAATGGTCAATCAAAAGGGAAAGTGAGCGCATGAAAACCCATTTAGCATTCACACACAAAAATAAATCATAGCCCAAAAATTGAGTCCAAACAACAAGATCTATAGAATGATGCCACAAAAAAAAAAAAAAAAAGGCACAGGCATCAAAGACAAAAATTTGAGAAACAACAACAGCACAGCTCCACCCTTGCCCTTGACAAGTTTGGTACTTTGTCAACCCTGAGCTGAATTACGATCTCTATTTAGAGGACAATTGATCCAACCGGGGCAAGAAATTGTGGGGGATAGTGGAAGAACACCTCTGCATGCAGTGATATATGCTGTGTGTCTTTCTACTATTACATAGAGGCTAATACAGTATGACTTGAGGCCTGAGAGACTCTCCCTGTGGGGAAACGAAGCTCAGGCCTGAAACACCTCCCAGTAGAGAGATCAACTGCCTGGACACCCATTAATTAATCCATAAATCTCAAAAGAATATTACTGATGAAGTGTTACACGTTCAATAAAGACAACATTTGACAGGTAGCTACGGGCCTATACAGTAAGTCTCCTTGGCTTAGCCTTTTAGAGGTGCTGGTTAAATGGCTAGATTAAATAATATTAGTATGCACCCTATGTTGCAGGCACCTGATCAAAACCTGCTGTATGGGGCTTGAAGGGCAAAACAAAGGTAGCCTTTTGTTGTGGGGGGGGTATGACGACATCAAACATGATCGTCTTCACATTTCTGAATGTGGCATTTCATGTCATTTAATATTTTTTAAAGGTTGATAGCTCAAGGGAGCTCATATTGAGTGACAAGATATTTTTTTTTTTTTTTTTTTTTTAAACATTCATGGTAGATGTGATGACGGTTGATGTCAGTTCAGGTGGAGTGATGTTCTTAGGGAGGGAGGCCTCATCTAACAGCTCCACTGGAGCCTTAGACAATGCAAGGCCACAGAAATAGGGTCTCAAGGGCATCTACAAAGAGAGATGAGAGTGGATCAATCCACCTTTCAACTGTAAACTTGGTAGTTACATTGTCGGCTCTTTTGTCTCACAAAGCGAACTATTTTGCTGATTTGCCAGAAATGAGAAAAAAAAAGGTGTGAAGAGAGAGGACAGATTTCTCATGCACCAAAATGCCAGTATTAATATCATTATTCTCTGACCAAGGCATCAATTCGAAATTTTATCCCGAGTCGATTATATTGTCATCACAGCATGGCATCTAAAACCTCTCATTTAATTCCCCTCTAGCCAGTAGTAGCTTCATAATTAAATTAAAATCACATTTGAATCATTTGTGACCAACACAATGTGACAGATGTTTTCATTTGCTTCATTTTTTCTCATCCAATCAAAATAATGTAGGTTATGCAGGTTGTGTGTCTCTACATGCCCAGGACTGCAGATCAAAGGTAGCATGTAACAGAATCTTGTCATTAGTTCCTAAAAAAACGTATGATATAAAATAGTACCAGCAATCGTGATGTGTGGCAAAAGGAGAGCAGTGTAATGTTTGTTTTTTTCCTTGTCATTCTGCAGAGAGAAGTGTGTGTGATTTTCTGCCTCATATTTGTGCATGTTAGCAATAAATAAAAGTACTAAACTTTGTGTCCCTCATGCATCTAAAGCTGTGAAATAATCCACTTCACAGCACCCACACAGGATGCATGTCCAGGGACTGCGCAGCACTAATGTTCTCCACATTGTGTAGTGAGGCCTCCGTGAGATGTCCTCCTTTATTTAAAGTGACAGAGATGCTGTAAGGCAGACTCAAAAGCAGTAACACAGCGACAGCGTCAAATCAATTGTCTGCTACACTGTCTATGTGCAATGAGTTATAGAGGAGCCACCGCTGACCTCTAAAGCAGGTGTACACACTTTGAATTGACTGCTACAATTGAACAAAGAAACAAACACAGGGACAGAGATGGTCTCTCGGCCCATGAACAGTAACCTTAATGAAGGAAACAGCAGCTTTAAATACCCGGTGATCAAAACCACCAGGACATAAGCAAGTGTCAGACAAAACAAACAACTAAAGCAGTTGACTGCATTAAATTTTTCACTGACATTTGAGCTGTGCAACTACTCTAAAACACTACATTCAGACAAGAAACAATTTTACTTGGCTTGAAGGAAAAAAGAAATCAAAACTAGAAAATAAAAAAAAAACCAAATTAATGCTTCATCCCTCCCACAAATCCCACTTGGTAAAATCCAAATTGACAACACCTGGTGGAGCACAGGGCCGTTATGTGCACCTGTTAATGAGCAGCAGCACACCCAACCAAGAAAACAAAAAAACACATTGTTAAATGAAGGAAAATGAACTGAGCTGGACCACATCTGCTAAATATATACTGTATATGAACAAACACCAGACAAGGTGAAGGGGTGATTCTCCTTCACATTCTCCTTCTCTGAAATTCAGTAAAGCAATCTGATTAAACAACATCAACAAAAATCAACTTTTAGTGAGAGTTACTGCAGTGACAGAGGTTTGTGGAGGTTTTGCATCATCATAAACCTGTGTAATCGCCATGACACTAACGAATTAAACTTCTTTCAGCTCCCTAAATATCAACCGTTCTCAGAGGCTAAATATATATTACACACACTCGCATCACTTCACCACTCTATGTTGTACTGTCAATTTCGTTTGCAGCAGTAGCTGCTGCACAATGAGGAATCTTTTAACAGTGGCATGAAGATCAGTTGAACTGGACATCAAGGAAAATTATAAAACAGGAAGATTGGGTATCCATGCAGGAATTCCTTACCTGGTTCATCTGGTGTGCTCATAACATGTGACTGTTGTAGATGTTGGTTTCTTGGGATCAGTTGTGTCACACAAGTTCTTTATCACTGCCTTGGAGAAATAAGCCTTGCATTATTAATATGTGAAAGAAATGTAATTCAGCTTTGAAGATTCGTGACCACAAGAAGGGTTAAAAGACAGTTTAATACTTACATGTCCAGCAGAAACAGGGTCCTCTCATGCCGCTGATGGTTAATCCAACACCTGCAGAAAATATCTGGTTCTTTGACTTGCTATGTGCAACTTATTTCCCCTGTCTATTGGTTACTCTGGCTCTTTGCCATGTTGGGGAACTTCTGTGCTGAAAGAGACTGTACAGTGCAGTCTTATGTGGGGGAGTTGCAGCAGCCAGCAGATGAAACTTGCATAGGGCTGTTTCTTTCAAGTGCACTTGCAACTCTTGGCAATATCAAATAGTAATGCATGTTGGACCATTTTTAAAAAAAAACATTTGATCCTTGTTTAGCCTCTTTGCTTAGACTACTTTATACACTAAATCAGAGGCATCCTCCATGTCACCGCCTTGCAAAAAGCAAAATCATCTGTCTAACTTGAATTTTTACGGATCACTTTTAAATCCTGGTTAGGTCTGCCCACGGGCTATGCTGCACACATTTTGTCCTTCTGTGAGCCACTTCACAGCCTGTGATCCTCCAGCAGGGCCCTTCCGGCTGATCCATCATTCAGAATTAAAGGAAGGGGTAACTGGGCTTTTACCATCAGGGCCCCTGTGATTTGGAACAACCTGCCTGAGGAGGTCAGGCAACAACAGAATCAATATCATCTTAACATCTTAAACCTTATTTTTGTAGTTGTGTTTTTATTTAATGGTGGCAGTGTCACCATCAAATAAAAACACACCGGTTCCTGTTTTCTGACCCCACTGGTGCCTTTCTCTGTGGAGTTTGCATGTTATTCACATTTCTGTGTAGGTTTCCTCCTACAGTCCAAAGCCTTGCAGTTTGGGTGAAGAGGAAACTCTAAGCTGTTTTTATGTGTTAGCCCTGTTGGAAAATGGATGCGTGTTGTTATTTGATGCCTTTGCCCTTTTTTTTTATGCTTATCTCATCTTAATTTGTTTTTTATGCTTAACCTCACAAAGCTGTTTTCGTTAGATTTTCAAGCACCTCAATTCCTGAGTTTTAGTAGTACTAAAGAAATAAATGTTACTATTGTTTTTGATTTAATTTTGCATAAAATAAATTGAATAATCCTCACAGGCCCAAGTAATGTACTGTCACGAAAATAACAACAATGAAAGTCACTGTCATTGTCATTATCCGAGCTTCGAATGAAGTGCTCGTCCGGGCATGGGTGTCACGTTGTGAATAAAACCGACACTAATGCGATTCTCTACCTGAGTGAAATTTTTGTAGAGTCAATGGGTATCTAACTATAATAGTCATCTCACTTTATTAATTCAGCTTCTCAGAGTGCTGCATGCATTGTGTTGTGGTGAAGCCGGGTTTTCTTATGCAGGTGTATCTTAGCTAAATGGATTTGTTGTTACCCTGGTGAAGGTGAAAGTTTTTGTTTTGCTTGTGGGTCTCTGAAAACTAAATAACTAATGCTATTCAGCTATTAGGCTATAGATGATTGATATTTTCTGCAGTGCAAATTCATACCCCCCCCCACCCCCACCCCCACCATGTTTAATCAATTGTCATTATGCAGCCAAGTCCAGAGAGAAAGAGGATATTTAATGTGCATACAGCTATCCCCCCTAGAGAACTGTCAATCACAAAACGCCTATCTGCATAACTAATGACGGGCCTCATGTTGCCCTTGGAGTTCGGGGGTGGGGGTGGGGGGTGGGGGATGTTCTGATTAACCTCAACACATTTATATGTTCACATGTGCAGGCCATCACTAAGCAATGACATTTTCTCTGACAATGATGGAAGATGAATGAAAGTTCATTTACAGGGAAAACAGGACTGAAGGGGAGCTTTCTTCCTCTTTAACCTCTGCTTTCACAGCATTAGTCACACGACCCGTGGCCATGCCAGTGACATTGTCTTGTGCAGAGTTCCTTTAAAGGTGGACACATATTGACCCCTCCCTGAATGAGTGTCACCGTGGAGCTCACGCTGACCTACATTTGTGTATATCCATCCAGACAATGACATTTGCTTGTCAGTTAGCAAATGCTTTTAGGCTAAAGGCTATGATTAATAATGGATGGCCAAATCACTCCACGGCAAAGTTACAGACGTAAATACACACACTGAAGCAGCATAGCTCAATACACTAGAACAGAGTATGCTGCATACTGATAAAGGCAGCGATGTAAAATGGGATTGTGAAATCAATTTAAGTTTTAACTTTAACATAGCTTAATTAGTCATTACTACATTTTTCCAGACTATTCATTCATATCCTGGGGGAATTACACTTTTAACATGGTCATTTATATAATTAATGACAATAAGTAAAAGCCTGAAAAGCTGCAATTGCAACACCATGAAGTCTAGCTGTGCTGCTAATTGTGGCACCACTATGCTTGTGTAGACACCCCCCCACCCCCACCCCCCAAAAAAAAAAGAAAAAAGAAAAAAGAAAAAAAAAAAGTGTGACAGCTGTGATACTTTCGATTTTTTTTCAAGTTGCCGCTGTTTGAGACCCATGAAAAAACACCAAAAGTCTGGGGGAAGCTTCTGTTTTGTTTAGCAGTGATGGACGATTTATGCTTGAAACACAGTTCAATGTCAGCTCTCAGCAAACAATCAGTGGATACAGCAGACCTACGAGTGACAGTAAAAAGAGAAGCTGACATTTTCTTTGAAACCCGGTTATAAAAGCAATTGAATATGAATCCCAGCCAGTGTCTGACTGGTCATTTTAGCTGCAGATCGTGAAAGATGAAAGCAGCTTCATATGCCTCAGTATCCTCTGGTGACTACGACAATTACTGTAGTTTGGCAGAAGGCAGCCAGGAGGGAGCCATGCTGAGAGGAGAGTCTTTGTTTGGCTCTGGCCTGTCATATGGTCTGTTTGTTTCCATCTAGGGCTATTCACTGAATCTAGCCCTGGTGTAAACACAAACTAGCTCCACGATTATTCATAATTCAGAAGACATATCCGGCAAACAAGTGGCAAACAATAATTAGTAACATGGGTGCTCTATTTACTTTATCTTTGTGATCTCATTTCCTGAGTGATTCACTGAGTAAAGCAGTTTATTGCAAACAGCCAGATGTAGGTTTTTACCAAAAAAATTAAATATTTATTTGTTTTTAATCTTTTTTTTTCTTAATTTTCCATACATTTGCAAGTTAAGGTCAACATTGAATAGGTTGTGGATAACAGGTAGATCTGACCAGTCCATTCATCATGTGTCACCTTTTTAAACCTCTCCCTCTCAATTAGACACAACCATCCTGTTGTTGCCAGTGCACCCCCCTCACCCCCCACCACCCACCCACCACCCCCCAAAAGGAAACAACAAAATATCAAAAGCAGAAATCAAAACATCTCAGGATATAAAATGAATTGAACATATTGTACACATTCACACACGAATCTGGAGTGAACCCCCCCACCACCCCCCGCGGGACAAAGCTGGCCACCACCCAATTCCACGAAACAGTCATTTTGTTTAGTCGTAAATCACTGTTGCGGTTTGTGCCTTATTGCCTTACAATTGGCTGTGGAGAGGATAAGAAAAGAAATTGTTAACACACAATTGTCCTCGGTTTGTGACCTCCGAAACCCCCATTTTTTTTTTTTTATAAATCGCTAAAATACAGCAAAAGTATGTCCGTCTCAACCGTTCAGAGAGACCTGGCAGCTCTTCTGCAGTTCTTTCTCTCCATCTATTCCTTCTTTTTATTTGACTTTTGCTTTTTATCTATCTGTCTTAAGTTGGTTATTTTACAAAAGTGGTCATAGAAAATAAATACAAATATTTTCCAGAATGTAATTTTTTTTTTCATGACCCAGACGTCACCAGCATTGTGACGAGTCCTCTGCCCCTGCAGTCCTTTCTTTCTTCAATGTCGTCTCTCATTCCTTTCTAAAATGTCCTCCTCTCTTCCCTTTTCCCTTAGCACTTCAGCAGAGTTCATTGTTGCAGTTACCATGATCATAATGTCGTAAATAAATAAATAAATACATAAAAACAAATAAATACATACATAAATATTTCCTCCTTAAATAAATACATGTTTGTCAGACAGTTTACCTTGGCATGGTTTAACCCTATAATATCTAATCTTGCTTCTCTGAACTCTCGTCTTGTGGCTTAAAATAAGGATTTTAACCACTTCACAACTGCCTAAATGGCAATTTAGGCTTTCATTCCTCTCTCTCATATCATTGCCAGAGCTTTCATGTCGAAGTCTGAAAACCAATCAGAAGAGTGTACAAAAAAGAGTTCAAACTTTGACACTGGTAACTTTCTTTCAAAGAGATAAAGAGGCAGTGCTCTGTTTTAAGGAGTACACAGTGCTGGCTCTGATGATCTCAGTGATCTCAGAGTGCCAGAGGGTGAGAAGAGGAGGCAGAAAAGGAGGAGGAGGAAGAAGAAGAAGAAGAGGGAGTTTAAATGTCTCTCTGCAGAGGAGAAGCTGTGCTAGGACCCTTCCTCCTCAGGGTTTCCTGGAGCGTAGTAACCCGCCAGTTGCCTGAAACGTGGTCCCCAGTCGCTGAGGTAGGAGAAATCCTGCTCCGAGGTGGTAGACAGCGTGTGGATGGAGCTGAGCGAGAGCGCCGGTGAACTGGTGCCCTCAAAGGCGTACGTCTGGAAGGAGTCGTACGGCGGGACTGAGAGGTCAGCGTCAGCCTGCTCCACCTTCTTTCGGATGTAGCCTTTGAATAAGGAGAAGTCTGCCGCCGCTGCAGCAGCTCCCTCTGCGCCCCCACCCACTCGATTTGCCTGTATCCACTGTGGCAGTGAGCGGATGTCCGGGCCAGAGTCACAGCTCTTGGCCTCCGGGAAGTCATACAGGTTCCTCAGGGCGCTCATGTCGTATGCCTGAGTGTCCTGCTCCCCTCCGCCCTCGTCATTGTACTTGATGACGTTATCCCTCATGTCCTCCTCGTCCTCTGCCATCCTCTGGCCCTTCCGGTGGCGTTTCAGGGTCAGGATCAGTAAGACAAGGACTGATGGAGACACAGAACAAGACAGGCAAAGAGAGAAAGACAAAGATTGTATTTCCACATCAATGTTTAGCATATACGGGTTAATGATCTTATAAATAAAACATTGCTATTCTTAGGTGTCGGGACATGTTGCACCTTCATGTTTTTGCACAAAACAACTTAAAGGTTAAGTATGAATTTGTCAGATCAACCTGAACAGTGGGATGAGATAAAAGCCAGGGGAGAGACAGGTTCCTATTTAAGGGATTTTATAAACTGTCATTATAGCAAGTGTTTTGAAATCTGCGGCTTTAACTCTCTTGCTGCACAGCAGACAAGGATTAAGAGTTGGCAGGCTGAGTTTAAAGAGCTTGCATGCAAAAATGGTATTTCTCTTCATCTTGCTAAGAATAATGACGTACCAAACCCAGATTTAGGGCATTCAGTACTAGCAACTGTACTAAAGAAGATAATTGTACCAGATGTATACATATGGTGCTGCACATCAAACATGCACTGTGCATGATGGATTTGCAAGCACTTTCCATGGGAAAGTTTCTAACTACTCCCATTGTAACTTTGATTTCACCTCTCAGGGCAAAGGCACAGCAGGGGAAGATAATATATTATCAAGTTTTACATCACAAATGCATGAGCATTGATTTTTCACAATCCCGATTGCCTTGCCCAGAAATATGATTCAAAAGGCCTAATGGAGACCAATCTGTATATCAATACTCATCCAAGTTGAATGAAACCAAGACTCTGTGGTTCCATCACTACTTAAAACCAGAGGCAGCCACCTTGCAAAAAAAAAAAAGAAAAAAGAAATGCCTCGGAAAATCAAGTCTGGATTAAAACAGGGAAAAACAATTGAGATGGATCACGTTATAGACTAATGAGAGAAGAGGAAAACAAAGGCTGTATGCACAGTTAAATCAATGAGGCTTTAATTCCAGCTTAGTTATTTTAATTACTGCCTACATTTCTGATTAGACAAGTCTCACTTAGCTCAGACACCCAGCCCCCCCCACTCTGACTTCATCATCCCTCCTCTGGGCTGCACCCTTCTCCCTGAAACTTTCACCAGATTTGTGTGGTGGAGGTTTCAGGTGACCAGATCTCCTGCCAATTGTCATTTTCAGTGATTATAGAAACATATTACATGCAGTTATGAATTAATTATGCACACTGGGGAGAATAAGAAAGATAATGAACAGCTCCGTTTACAATAGTCTAATGGACAAACAGCCTCTTGATCAACTAATTAATATGCAAAGAACGCCTTGAAGGAGCGCATGGTGAATAGTCTCAAATACAAATATGTGTCGAACTTGAGGAGAATAACTGATATTACAAAACTGCAGAAATTTAATTTTAATGATCTCATGTAGCAAATCACATGTTGCGTATTAGGTGAAATGTTCAATTGTTTGCTCTCCCACTTCGCAAAATCATTTCAATTAGCAAAGAGCTAGCCGTTGCTTTTTAAAATGGTTATGAGTACTCGTCACACATGCAGAGAAATACTGAATATTGGTTAGTCAGGCTTATTATGAGTGAATTTCTGCAATGAAAAAATGGATGGAGAGGTGAAAATATTTGTCCGTAGCTACTGAGTTTGGATTGGCAGCAGGATGTGCTTCCTGTGGACGTTCAGCGATGGCCTGTGTTACCGTCCCTTTTTCCTTGAGTAATTACGATACAGGAATACCAGTGAAGGGACATTTAGATAGATTTTTAACCAGTAGGCACCATGCATCTTCTGGAACAGATAGCTTGTTGCCTAAAACAAATGCTTACAAGCCCACAGAGACAAGACTATCAATTGTAATGCAGGCCTGTGCTGCATGGGATGGCGCAGATTGTTTGATGCTCTGAACCCACCAGTACACCCATCCATACATTGTGAAAATGAGATAGGCCCACATCGTTTCACGGTCCAACTAGATCGATGGTGGGTCTTTATGTGCTGTATACAGGAAATTTACACGTTAAAGCACATACATTAGTATGTATAAAAACAGCCCATGGGGCAAATACAGTATACTTTTTCAACATGACCTTGGAACTCAGGATGTGACTATAAAACACCATGTTTCACCTTTTATCCTTTTCCCCTACTGTTTTGTTTCTCGTAAACAGTAAAAAAAAAAAATAGAAAAAAACCATCAATTTCAAGCATATAATCTGTACAAATGACTTGTTGCTGCGCCTGGTAATTTTCTTCATATGGTGTAAATGGCCTAAAAAATAACTTGTGGAGTGAGAACACCCCATGTGTTCCTTTCCTAAAAACCCTAAAGAGCCTTGCTGATCTTGAATGGGGAGTTTATGCAGTATCTCTGACTGGATAATGTACAGTCGTTCTTCTCTTACATTGTTTGCTGGGCTCCACTGGGAAAGCGGTGTCTGTAACCATTGTGTTTATTCTTCTCCGCCATGAATGGGGCGAACTAATTGCCCCTGGGTTGAGGAAACAGTCATGGTTTGTGGTAAATTGCAGCACACACTGCTTTGCATACTAAACAGTCGCTAAGACACTTACTCTAAATCTACACTAATCAGGAGAGTAATAGGAGATAGCAAACTTTATGTTCGCTCATAGGTGCAGATCAACGACTTCTCCAGTAAACTGTATCGATGGAGTATGTGGCGGATCAGTGTGAAGCTAAGACGATCAGATAATCTCACTTCTGACATCTTTACTCACTGATAACATGTGAGTGTCACTACCTATTAGGTACACAGATGCCTTAACTGTAAGCCCTTGAAAACCTATTTAACTTGGAGATTAGCACACCTCAGGCGATGTTAATACTGTACCATGTACAGATCTTACCTTTGTAGGAAGTGTACGTGGCTGTGTATATCTGCCTACTATACATACAAAGCTGGTCCCCGTTTGCACAGATGTTGCGATAAGCGTTCCTGACAAGACGGTTAATTTACCCTTGGGCTGTGCTGGTTGCCCCCACCCAGGAGTTCATCACAAGCAGATGGGAGGTAATTGGAATGGATGCATGCAGATGCTGCGACGCAGTGGAATGGATTCATCACATCAGGCCTATAAATGAACTGATGGAGGGACTGTTTGTTTGTAAGGTAATTAGGCAGAAATTTGTTTTCATTTTTCTCATCATCCAACAATTGATGTAATAGAGGTGGTCCAGCCTCTGGAGAGAGAGAGTGCTGGTTGGCTGGTTAGGTAGTCGGTGTGTGTGTGTGTGTGTGTGTGTGTGTGTGAGAGAGAGAGAGAGAAGATGTGGTGCACACAGTGATGGTGCACACAGAGAGAATGGATTGCATTGCACTTAATCGGTGAAGAATGATTTATCTAAGCGTGTGGATGCGTGCTTAACATGCATGAGTAGACACACATTAAAATCTGTGCGTGTGTGGGCATGTGCATGGTAAGTGAAGGGAGGAACAGGTAAGTATTGGGCAATGTGCAGTCGATAAAATGAGATTGCTGCCACAAGCCGTGCTCCTGTGTGTTATTCACACCACACGATAGTTGTGAAAACACTGCTCATCCCACCTGAATCCAGCACCTGCAGCCCTGAGACTTTACTGTTCACATGATGACTGGCAGAGGCCGAGCACTCCCAGTTAGCCTGTCCTTGAGTGCTTTGATGAGGAGTGTTCAGTCCATTTCATACCAATCTGTATCAGTCACTCAAAGTGGCATGGGCTTATCACCAATTTGAGTCGCTGACAAGACTGGAATCAACATGGCATCGTTTCATTAGTGTAATCAAAATGGCACAAAACATGAAATAATACCAAAATGCTTGAAGCATGTTACTCTGTATAATGTATCTTTTCACATTTCATCATATATTTCATTGGAAAACAAATCTTTGTACCGTGAAGCTCTATTTTTCTGCACAGAGTCTTGCTTTTGACAAGTTTAAAGGCCAAAGAATTGTTTTCTACACAGACCTTTGAGAGGATGTCATCTACACCAGGATACCAAAACCACAATACGCTGTAACCCAACCCCAGTCTTTTTGTAGCCAGGCAGAGGTTGCCTCAGATTTGTACATAACATTTTTTGTTGAGGCTTTTAAAACCTCGATGAATAAATGATGCTCTGCTTTTGAAGTTCACTCCAGTAGATGGTTTGGTTAATGGAGACAGACTTTTAACAACTCTCATTAGAAAAGCTCTTAAAAGAAACAGATAGCAAATGCTAGTCACAGATAAAGCTGCCTACTGTCACGTCATCCATCACTCACTGCCTGCACGATGTGTAACGTGTAGAGGCACGAGCGGGGGAGACAAAAGACCGTGACAGCCATGTCGTTTCTCGCTGTCACTGAGGAGTGGGACGCTAAGATGTGCAGAGGGGGGGAGAGTGAGAAGCTAACTCATAAAATTTTTAAACATGACAATACCAAACCTCTTTGGTCCCTGAGAGGGTGAGCGTGTGCATGCATGTTTATGCTGTGTGCATGTGTGTATACGTGTCTGTGTATTAAAATCAAAGAATGTCTGGAAAGCTCATCTATTTTAAGCCTGCTGTTCCTGAGGGATACAAGTGCTGAAGCAGCTCTTTTGCCTGTTTGCTCTCTCTAACCCCCCGCCACTTTACTCCCATTCATTCCCTCTCTGTCTGTGTTCAGAGGATCAAAGTAGCTTGGTACCATTCATAAACCCAGGCATCATATGTGCTTCTGTTTAAACAAAAGCTTTCTCCTCATAAATTCAAGCGACAAAATATCCAATAGGAAAGCCACTCTTGAAGGAGAGATGAAAAATTGATCGTTTTCATGTCATTCGTCTTAGTTTCTCTTCCCACTGCATGTGCAATTTCATTCGTGAAATATAGATACCTTCTAAAAGTGGTCAATCCATTAAAAGACACATGCTTGGTTGTATGATTTCATGAGCAGAAGATGTGGAGTCATATCTTTAGGTGCAGCCCTCAGACTTGCCTCTTTAATGGTACATCCCGCTATTGAACTTCATGCCCCTGCTGGTCCTGCTGAAGTAGTTGAACTTAGCAATGACCCCAGAGAAGCAATATTAATGAATTGTGCTTATCCATCCATCATACATCCATCATACATCCATCCATTTATCCTTCATCCATCCATTTATCCTTCATCCATCTATCCATCCATCCATACATACATCCATCCATACATCCATACAACCGTCTGCTTACCTATAAGGATGAGCATGCAGACGAGTAGTGCTATAAGTGCCCCAGGGCTGAGAGCAGCACTCATTACATAGGCTGTGGCATTGCAAGACTGGATGGCTCCATCTGTGTGGTAAAAGACAAAAAAAAAAAAAAAAATAGCATTTGCTGTACAGATTCAACAGATTCCATCAGTGGACAAGGATTAAGCATAGTTTTATCAAGAAAAAAAAAAGTTTTATCTTGCCAATGTTACATTTTCAATCAAATGAAATCACTTTTGAGGGCCGCTTGTCTGCAGATTCGTGGCCTTGTGTTATTTTGTTTTCCACATACAGAAGCTGATAAGAACTGTTTGCTGACCAAAACAATGGCATGTAGCTGACCTTTCAGCAGTGCTGCTGCCGATGCAGGAGGTGACAGTGACGATAATGTTAGTAATGGTGTGCTGCTCCTACAGTAGTTCTCACCTGTGTCGCAGCCGCAGACATGAATGGTCAGGGTGCCTGTGGAGCTGAGAGAGGGAGGCCCGCTGTCAACCACCAGGATAGGCAGGAAGTACACATTCTGCTCATGGCGGTTGAATCCTGACCGCTGGGTCCGGATGCCAGCTGTGTTGTCTGGGTGGGCGGTGTGAGTGTTTTGGGCAGTGGGAGGGTCAGAGAGACAAGGTAAAACAGAGAATTACACATGAGTGACTTAATATTTGAAGAATAAAACATTTTTTCTTGCTTACTCATGGGTGGTTTTTACCACACTGCACTAAAATTGATGAGACCCCATCCAGTGACTTTCTATGATTAAACTTCTTGTTTTTTCTGCTTTGAACAGCACTGACAGAAGAAGCAGAAAAAGGACAAGTGTTGGTCATGCAAGCCTGTTTAACATTACTAAAATGAAAAGACAAATCTTGGTTTGTCGATGTAAGAATGTTGCCATCTGATTCAAAAATAACAATGAAAATAGCTTCTTCAGGAAACGTTCAAGAGCTCAAGTGATGAAGCAAAAGACAGACAGGAAAGGGCCATTCTTATTATACAAAGGCTCCAAAGAAACGGTGTCAGGACTGTCAAGTTTAATTTGGGGTTAAATGGATTTCACTGGGAGAGTGAAGTGCTGTTGTGCAGTTTATTTTCTAAAGCAAACAAAACGCAAGAGAGAAAATGAGTGAGGGAGCCACTGTTTCAAATTAAACTTTACTAGTGTATATATAAGCTCTCTGCCAGAGACACAGATAAATGTAACGTAGAATACAGGAGGAGGCTTTGACAAATAGAGTGGAGAGGATACCAAGCAATCCATCTCCCAGAACATATATCACCGTTATCCATGTCGCCCTACAGCTCTGCTGGCACGTGTAGAACAATCTTCATATTACCGTTTATGTACGGGAACGTTACGCCCCTGAGTTCGTCATTTTGACTTTTACACGGCCTTCTCTTCCATGGCTGTCTGCTTTAAGAAAAGATTCTCTCCAGACATATGAATACTTATAGTATGAGGCCTCTGGAGGAGTTTTGAATCAGAACCAACACACACACACACACACACACACACACACACACACACACACACACACACACACACACACACACACACACACACACACACACACACACAAAGAAGGTTTGATCAGAACAACAGCATATTGTATGTATGTAAGTATTACTTCTCTTGGTTATGACATCACTTTAGCTTTGCTCAACATACTTTATTGATACATCCCGCATGACCCCTAACACTAACAAAAAAAAAAAAAAAAAAAACAACAAGAAAAGACAAATGAATAAAGACAAATGAATGATTGACACAAGTAAAAATAATTCACGAAATGTAAATTTCTGACTTCTACAGCTTCACATCACATGAGAATTCTTTTTAAGCAGGATCAGGGACGTTTTCCAAGTGACATTTTAGCAACATGGGAAAAAATGTCTTTTCATCATTGTGTGTCAAGGCTTGGAGACAGAACGCAATGTGAGGCCATGATGAGGAAAAGAAGAAGTGACAGATTGAAAGTGACAGGTTGACAAATGTGTCCATGAAGAGAGACACCAGAGTGGAAAAAAAGAGGGGTGGGAGGATAAAAAGTATGTGTGGGGTTTTGTTTGTCTTTCAGAAAAGTATATATACAGGATCTGCAGTAGTGTTTGTGTTCATAAATACATATAGTTAAACAAATGTGTGTATTTGTGTGTGTGTGCATAGGTTACTTTTGGGGACAAATTTCAGATTTTTGGGTCAGTGGTTAGGGTTTGGATTCAGGTAATGGGTGTGTGTGCGCGTGTGTGTGCATGTGTGTGTGCGTGTGTGTTGGGGAAATCCCTTATCCCCTACATACACAATATTTCACTATTCCATTTACAAGCACATCTACACACACACACAGAAGTAGAGGTGAAAAAATAAATAAGTAAAAAGAAAAGCAGACACTGACAGTCTGCATGATGTTGGGCTGTGTGTGTGTGTGTGTGTTTGTGCATGTGTGTGTGCATATGTTTGCATGTGTGTGTGTATTTACAGTATGCGTGGTGGAGAGAAAGAGAGAACCACACTACTTTGTTCCCATCCGTGTGTGTGTGTGTGTGTGTGTGTGTGTGTACTCTATGTGTTTGTGCATTACACAAAGCTTGTGTTATGCGTGTATCCATAAACATGCATGTGAGTGGGACTTCAGCAGACCTCGCTGCCTCCACACAGTGACATTTCCCTAGCTCAGGCTGCTCCCCTGACATTTTCCTGGTGTCAAATCAATCTTGATTTAGCCAGATGTCACATTCGCTTAGGTACACATCTCTAAACGTGGAATCCGGAAGCAAGTTTGCAAAAACACAGACAAGCATGGAAAAAGACTCATCTTCCCAACAGAGCAAAGTCATCACTAGGGAGCAACAGTGATTTTAATGTTTCCTTACATTGTGCAAACACAGAAAAAAGTTGTGTTTTTAGAGTTTTCAAAGTAACAGTGGAAATTATGTCATTTATTTCAAAGATATTGACATTAATATGAAATGCTATTACTGTGGTGGCACAGCGTTGCAGTTCGTACAGTAAAGCAAACTTCTTCAGATTGACTGTAAAAATCTTTTGCATGTACAGTGTCACACACGCAGTGGTGTTTAATACTTTCTAATAATATTACTCTGCTTAGAGTACCAGAACAGGTGGTGTTTATCTAAAATAACAGAATTACATTTTTCTGTCACCTCCCGCAATTGTCAAAACCTTCTGGCAGCTGGCTCTATGAATTGTCTTAAATTACAAAACGCCAATGCCATCTGGAACCTGAATGAGATAAATAAGACATTCAAACTACTGGTGCGAGTTTTGACAGACTATTTTTGAAGTCTTTGGAGCCGCAGTCTTTTAAACTAACTCAATATTGCCTTAAGGTCAACATTTGCAGAAAACCCATAAGCATTTAACCAAACTCTCACTCTGCCAATCACTCTGGAAAATGTTGAGAATTGACCTTAAATGCCTCCATCTTTATCATGGAGTGCACCTGTGCACAAAATTTCACAATTGTTAACAAACTTTCTTATGGACTCTTATACTTATACCCTGAAAATCAAATTATGCTGATAATACTATAAGCACAGCCACTTAAATCTTCTTCTTCACCCATAAGCCCAATATAGGAACTTTGGCCTCTCACCTTTGACATCCCACAGGGTGAAGTGTCGATTGCTGGAGTCCTCAGGGGCCAGGGTGAAGTAGAAGCGATGACCAGATTGCGGCTCGTCCCTATCCACCACACTGATGGTGTGAATCAGCTAAGGAGAGGGAAAAGAAACCAAAGTGGAAGAGGAAATGAAAGGACAAGAAAAAAGAGAAACAGAGGTTAGATTTCTTACTCAGATCCACTCAATGGGAACAAGAAAATGAAAAGCACTTTACACTTTACATTTCAAATGCCTCTTTCATAAGGAAGGGAGAGAGGTGGAGTGAATGTACTTCGATGAAACAGACGCTGAAGGTTTCCTGTGAAAATGCAGTTCAAAGGCGGTACAGTCACAAAGAGATAAAAAACTTCTTTCTCCAGAAAGTTGACACAGCAATACAAAAAATGTCTTAATGTTAGAAATGCAAAACCATTACAAAATGCCTCACTGAAACGCTTTTTTTTTTCTTCCAAAAAAGGACAGAGATACTCTGCTATGCTGCCATATTTGCTTTGAGAAGGAGCAAAGTCAAAATGCAAATTTTCAAGGGGAACAGAGAGAAAGACACAGAGACTGGGTGAGGGTGTAGTCCTCCCATCTAATGCAATAATAGTGATCCACATTCAAAGATAACAGTCAACTGTGATCCAATTCTGAGAACTCTGTGTGGACACAATAAGGTGAGATAGGATTCACTGCGAGCTGAACAGACATCAAACAGCCCCTGGAGATCCTTTCACCCTAACACAAGCTTCTCAGTGACAATTCATACTCCCCTCATCCTATTACTCTGCAGCCAGCATCAAACCACAAGCTGATAAATGATATTTTCACATCACACCCGTCGTCTCTGTCTCCTCTGCTGGCGCACAACGTATGAGTCCACACATTTCTGATTATTTTGATTTCATCCAGCTTTGTTTGCTGCATACACTCGAAAAAATGAAAGCAAAAAAATTGACTCTGCAGTGTAGATGAATAAAGCATAAAAAGATGCAGAAAATATACAGTGCAGAACAAATAAGTTTTAAAAGTAGCTTAAAGCTCCAGTATGTAACTTTTTAGATGAAAATGTCTTAATATGGAGGTGCAGTCAAAAGATTCTGTGACCCAGACTCATTGAACAGGCTGGTAGCAGTGCAGAGATATTCCCTTCTAAAGTTTCTGAGCGAGCCTACCACTCCTCTCACTCTGAGGCTTCAAACTAGGAGCGGGAAGACATCACTAATGGCTGACTCACAGGCTAGCAAGCTCCCGATTCCTGCTTTAATTGAGAGCGAACACAACGAGGATGTGGGTGACGGGTTGGAGGGAGCGGGGCAAAGGAGAAAGCAGAAAGACCCCTTGTGATACTATGCTACGTTTTATTGCAGTGTCTTTATGTGTCTTACAACTGTCATCATGTAAACTTTGTAGGCTGGAAAAGAGTTTTAATTTCAAGTAATTTTAAAAAGTAAAATTATTCTATTTCTGCTGTAGGTGTGAGAAGAAAAGATTTATATTTTGCTAAGAGATATTTTACCAATAGCTTGAGATTTTGCTTGTCCGTCTTTGCTTGATTTTCTTTTGTTCGGTTTAAATAACAGCTCTATTCCTGTTGATAATATATTTGGAATTTTTTTTTTTTTTTTTTACAACTACTGTTTGCAAGAGCTGATGCTGCCCACCTAAAGCACTGTTGAAATAATAACATCTGCATTGGTGAGAGTATTTCTTGGCATAAAATATGACTCTTCCATGGTTTTGCTATTTTGGTTGAGGCTTCTCAAATTGTCAATCTAAACACTTTTTTGGCAACTGTACATGACACAGAGAATCCTAACAAATACAGTTATTATCACAGAGATGGTCTTATTGTCCTAAAATTATAAAATGCCATCAAAATAATAAATTAGCACATACTCTGTAATTATGTTTGATTATGTATTTTAGGCTTACCAGCACCTCTAAAACTCTTATTCATTTAATCTCTACAAAAGCCAAAGGGTAAAAAAACTAAATTTGGCATTTCGCAGGGGGTTATATGATTGTTTTGGCTCTGAGCAGTTACCAGGCAACCAGTTTGAAATTACCAAGAAACTGAAAATTGTTCTTACTTCATTTTTTGTACGGATTTAACAATTTAGACATGTAAATTGATGAGCTTTAAGAGTGACTGTGTCGTTTTGTAACTGTTGGCCAGAGCGAGTCTATTTTTCCACCTGTTTCCAGTCTTTGAGCTAAGCTAAGCTAAGCTAACTGGCTTCTGGCTGTAGCCTTAGTATACTGAACGGACACATATGAGGGTGCTATTGATCTTCTCATCTAACTCTCCACCAGAAAGCGAGTGAGCATATTTCCCAAAATGTCAAACTATTGTTTTAAGGTCAACCTTGAAATATGAAGAAAAGCATTACAAATTAATGACTAACAGCAGTGCGCAGCATTACAATACATCTTAACAAGTATGAATAGCTGTGTATGCTTATGTTCTCTCAAGGAAAACGGCTGAGTTTGTGCAGAGATGCCTGAGGTAGTTCGGATGATCAGTCTCCTTTTCTCCCCAAAACATCAGCTGTTTACACGTACACTATCTGCTGCTGTTCTATTGTCTATCACATAATGCAGCAGACACGTAGCACAGATGGCAAATGTCATTTTTTACATTGAGACAATGATTGTTTTTTTTCTGGTTCACAGAAAAAGCAGAGAGCTGCAACACCACTCTATGGAAGCTCAGTTTCTCTATTTTTTGTTTTAACAATTTACGTAGGTATTTGTTTAGCAACAGTCCATCCCACTCCTGCCTGCTTTACTCCCACAATATACACAGTCCGCTATTTCTCTATTCTTATTCTACACAAAGGGCTTTCAGTCTTGACAACAGAAATTTCCTCTGAATATAAAATATAATCCTTAATAACCACCTCAAATGACCACTCTTCAATGAGTTGCATGAGGAGAACTCAGAGTGCATTAAACTGAGAGGTTTTTCCGCCACAAAAATAATACTTCCTAAAACATGACTACGTAAATAAAATAGTTGAGAAGCGAGACTGAGGCTGACAATGTCTCTTAAATCCACTAATGCCTTTTCTCATTTTTGTAGAACCTTATAAGACCTCCAAAATCAAAATCTCGCTTTCTCTCTGTCTCTCACACACACACACACACACACACACACACACACACACACACACACACACACACACACACACACACACACACACACACACACACACACACAGGTGAACTGCTCAGAGGCACTGTTAGAAATCAGCAGAGACACACATGACAAACAACCCCCCAGAACTACTATTAAGCGAGGCATTTCTCAGAATGATTAAAGCAGGGTATCCGACGGCTGTAATTCCTTTGTCTGGACTCACAAAAGCTCACGGTACCAGATAAGATCGAGGGAAATATATCAAACTATTACTCAGCTGTTACAGTAGCAGTCTCCTCTTTAACGGACAGGATACTTATAAAATGTTAATCATGGCTTTGTTTACTGGACTGAACTCTTCTTCTGTCTATCTTTTCTCCTCCACCTCTCCGCCTCTTCAGTCTGCTCTCTCTATTCATCATTTCCCTTTTCTCTGATACTTCGTCCTCGATAGTATCTTCTTCTCGTTCTTGTCCTTTCCAGAAAAATGTGTCCCTCATTCATCATTTTGCTGCGAATTGATTATTCAAACAATAATACTGTAGATATACTCCACACCTTTTCTCACACATAAAGACATCTGCTTTATTGTGCGATATTTAAGCTCATGTTGTCTTGTCTGTGCGAGACAGCCTCATTCATTTATAGCGTTGCATAAAACTCTGAATTATGAGCCAGAGCGTCGGCTATGCATTACTGTGACTAAGCTACTGCCAAGCACACTTCCGGGCCACAATTGTACCTTCACAATAAACCGCTCCTCAGCATTGACGTTGCATCACAGACACAGAACAGGCTTAGTCATACCCTCAGCTCAGGGAGCCTGTTTGGGATAATATGGCTTACTTTGTAATTACAAAATGCTATGGCATGATTTCAGGGTAAATCACATGCTTCTTCCTTAGTGCACTGCAAAATCTGTGCTCAAGAAACAGAGAAATATATGGAAATGAACCAGGTATTACAGGTTACATTACAGTGACTAAAAAAAGAAAAAAATATCATTGCATGACATCTCAAATCTTACCCATGGTACAAATTGAGGCTTAAATTCTTACATATCTGAATAGGATAGACTAAAGTTGATGATATCCCCGGATGTAACCTTATTAAGTACATTATATTGCAGCAGCAAAATAAGTTCACTGATCATATGTCTTTTAACAAAGCAGAGCCATTGCTCATTTTAACTATATATGCGAAACGCTGATGACTTCTGTTGGCAAAAGTGGATATTTTACAATACTTATGCTTGGCAACTACAATACGATTAAAGGTACTCTATATTTAAAGTTAGGTAAATAAAAGCACTGGGCTAAAGGCAAATAGCATGCATCAAAACACCCATTTGTATTGTTTTCACCTGCAGTTGCAGGCACAGGATACAACACTGTCCTGTTTCCTAGCATCAAAGGGCACCAATCCTCCAAAAAGAGTAATTTTATCACATTTGCTACCCGACTACAGTTCCTTGACGTACTCTCTGAACCAGTGTGTACTATAGATGTCCAAAGTGATGGCCTGTGTGTGTTCCCCATCATGGTAAGGTCTAGATAAACATCTCGCTAACCTTCTGTTAAAACCTGCCAGACTACCGCACGACTCACATGACTTACTGTACCATGCAATTTTAAGTTTAAGACTTATCTAAGACTTATTTATAATTTGTTGCTAATAAAAGGGGTTGTAGGTTTTTATTTATAACTGAGCATCAGATTTCACTTGTTGATATTCCCACCACACACAGTAATGTACATGATAAAGCCATACCATGATTTAACTATGTTCCCCACAGCAACTGTGTTCACATACTTTCGTTTACTTTATCATACAGAATGACTGTGGGCAACATGCAGACGCACAGAACTGTAGTTACATCCAAGTAACATTTTTGCACCATGCCTCATGACTGAATAGGACACTGCTGCTGTACAATCGCTATGATTTCATTTATGAATATATACGGAGCAATGATCCCAGTGAACAGAAGGTCTGCATTGTAAAATGGATTTGCTAGATGTGTGTTAATGGGGCTAACAACTCTTTCATTCAGAGAAATACATTTGGTTCTTTGTGGGGATCAGCTTTTCTCCACTGCATCCACCTTTTTTATTTCATGCTCTCACACAAAAACACATTGAGATGAAGCACAGACCATTCAATACACAGTGATCTGTGAAAGAAGGCAACCAAGTGTGCTTAATACCAGGCCTCATCTTATCTTCTCATCATTCTTCTCATCACCCTTTTAGGTAAATTTCAGTCTGAAGGTAAAAGAATAATGAGCAAAGAGAAGATGGTGTCACCATAAGTATTGTATTGTCAATTGAGGGATGCATCTACTCATTTCTCTGAAAAAATATGGACAGCAGTGAGTATGTAGTAAGTGAGCCATGATCTGGGTTCTTTGACTGTGCCCTCAGCAGGGGGGACTCTCAGCATCTCGGGGTGAGTGCAGACTGCTGAGGGAGAGAGAGTGAATCGAGAGAGGGAAATGAGGGAGGAGGAGAGCGAGCGTGTGGGAGTTTATCGAGCAGCTAGCGAAGCTCCCTCAAGCACAATCACCTAATTAGATTTCTATCTAGCGGTCCCCTTTCCTGACCCCCTTAAATCTCTTGCATCTCTGGAAAGCTAGAAGGGGAGACGTTCCCAAAAGTACAGCCCATCTGCACCAGAGGTATCTGAAAGGTCAAGGTTGTGATAGGGAGGCGGCTTCTAATTTGCAGCAGAAATCAACCATTTCACGATGGCAGTGGGGAGCTAATAAATAAATAAATAAACAAATATACAACTACTTAAAATGAGCCAAGAGAAATTCATCTCTGAAGCCTGGAATGTACTATTAGATTCAGAGTTGTACTTTCAAACTTTTTCATTATTTTTAAGGGTAAAAAGTATCCTTATGGTGTCCAGTGGAGAATCCAAATATTTCAATACATTTCTGTGAACTTGATTCAATTTTCAGGATGTCAGCATGGACGATCAGGGGCCACGGCGTCAAAGAAATAAATCTAAGATAAGACTAGACACCAAGATATTTTGGAAAACAATATATATTTATTCCAATAATTATCTAAAGCTTAAATGGTAGGTCCACATTAGGTACAGTGAATGTTTTATAAGATTTCCAATTTCAAATATTCAAAATATTCAAATATGTAGTGACTACACATTGTTTTTGTATTTCAATCATTAGTATAAATAGCTAGTCAAGCTGGCTAGCTATAGAGGCTAAATAGACAAAATATACACACCAGGTTAAAGCATCTGTGTTAAAATATATGAGCTTTTGTGGCGGTGAAGGTAGTCAGGGTTCACACTGAACGTGTGAGAGACTGTCCTCACCAGAAAAACCACATCATTGGGACGGGTGACCTCTTTCTATCATGCAAATTATAAACATAATATATTTCCCCAACCTTAACTTGAGTAGTTTTTGTTGTCTAAATTCAACCATCAGATCATTCGTACATTATTCTATAATCAAGACCAGAAGGGAACTTTTTCGATTGCACTGACAAGGACTTGGACCAGAAGGATTGCATCAAATGCTGCATATATCAAGAGTTTAATGCAGCTAGACATTTATGTTTTAAACATTGAAATGACAAAATCATTTTTGCAGGAAACTGTGAATATTCCAGTCTGTCTAGTCTGCTAGTTTGTCTGAATCAATGTTAACATTTTAAAGACAAAAAGGAATAGGCATTTGGTGAGTAGAATAGATGACTCACTCACTCTCCTACTCATGAAATGCTGCCTGCCAAAACTGTGAGTCTGTCTGGGTTTTTTCCCTCGTCTGTGTTGGTTCTCTTCTCCTTTCACTGGCTTCTGTCGTACATCTAATGAGTGCCAGTGTGTGTTAGTTTTACTATCCTTTCTCTATGTGCATGAAGTGACTAAGTGTTGCGCTCACGTGTATGTGATGTGAGTGTTTGTGTTTCAGACAGGCTTAACATTTAGCTATTTCAAACGGACTCTCCCAGGGGTTGGAGGTTGGCGGTGTTGTGGCTAAACTGAGGTGATCTGTCGCAGTGACCCACTCAGACAGCTGTGAGACAGCACGGCGGAGCTGACAGGCCTTCGTTTCCCCAGGCCACACTTAGTATTTGGCTTTCCACCCGGCCTTTTTTCTGCACACATGGCACTATATGATATCTGTCCCTCTGCATTCAGTCAGATAAATACCACAAGGTGGGCGAGGAATGGGCTGAAAGGCTAAGACTGTGCTCACGTGTCATTCAGTGAGGTGCAGCTGGATTGGGCAAATGGATAAATCGAGATATTAATGCAGAGTGGTAGAAATCAAGAGGATTTAAAGCTTGTGAACTATAATGACAATAACATCACTAAGCTAAGATTTGTATTGTTTGTGTCTGATCCAATACTTGGCTGAATGGTCATACTGCAGATCAATTGCATCTCATCTTAAAACCTTTAAGGCCCATTTAGAAATTGGGTGTTTTTAGCAAAGTGATCTATATAGCTATAAATTGCTCCACTGGTTCTGAGAATCCACTTTCTATAAATTTACAAGCAATAAGATAATTTAGAGAAAAAAATGTATGTTTTCATTTCACGGATTTAGATACCACTATTATCCAGAGTAACTTGCAATGAAACAGCAAAGTATAATATGATTATTTTAGGACTAAGGAATGCATTAGATCTATGAGTTCAAATGTGTGTGTGCGTGTGATGCACCAGTATGTGAGAGTTTGAGGCCCAAGGCAAAAAACCACTAAGACACACCTCTCTGCCTTGCTGTATGCAGTCAACGCTAATGAGACAAGAACTTGCTTCTAGTTGAATCCTAAGTACATTTAAAAGACATGAAAAGATCAGAACTGACCTGAAGAAGCATCATGGAATAATAATTGTCAATAACTAGAGTCTGGATTGCAGTTCTGAGAGCAATCACTGACTGAGTCAGAGAATGGACTGAATTGTGCTTTCCAGAATCAAAGGGGCATTGTGTATTGTAGTCATTGCCATAGCAATTGAGCGATGATATTAAGATAAACTGCAGTCTATAATGACTCAGGAAGTAATTTTCCAAAAGGCGAAGTTATAAAAATCAGATATCAAGTTGCTGTGAATCTAGACATTGAATTGAAGGATAAGTTACCTCTTTGACCAATGAGAGAAATATTTTCAGTTGAAAATGCTCTTAATTCATTAAAATTAAAACCTGAAATTTCTGAGGACAAAAACATATTTTCTCAGCTTTTTTTTTACAGAACAGCCACAAAGACAAAATCCATCAGAATATTTTCTAAAGATATGATATATCACTGCTGCTTACCAACACACACACCATTATGTTTTCATTTCATTTTGGTGGCTGCCATTTTTTTGTTTTCATTTTTAGCTCTTTTAAGTGGAATAGAGGCATGGAACAGGAAATGGCAGCAAAACAGCAATGCTGCATTTACAGAGGAAAAAGCAGAAGCACATCACAAACATCTTTGCTTGGGTGAAAAATTTTAGTTTCAGCCTTTCTTCCATCTTACTACACCTTACTGATCGCAGTGTGTCAACCATTCCACCTCAAGCACATTTAGAAATTTTGGCTTCATTACAAATTGTTAGCATTTCCACCTGGGTATTTTCACGCACAAATCAAAACTGCACATAAAAAGAGGTGGATAAAAATAAATTGACTGCACAAATGAACCTGTAAATGATGCTCTAGAAATGGATTAAAAATGCATTTCTTTTTGTCATGGCTGTGCACATGTGTTCCATATGATAGTTCTCCCTTATTTTGTCTTACTGTCCAGTCACTTGTTTTACTTTCACTTTACATCTCTGGACATCGACCTGCATAACACCCCCAAAGGCTCTGTAAGTAAAAGGTGACAAGCTATTTAACACTTTGTGTCATGGCCCTGGCTTGAACTGTGTCCCCAAGCAAAAGCTGCTTAGCCCGTGTCACCCATTTTTTTATTTTTTTTATTTACTTCTCAGCCAACCCCTCCCTCTCCCTCCACACACATTCTGCTTCTAAACACAAACAAAATAGGTTGTGTTGCCAACTCTCAAATGGGATCAAACCCAACCGCAGTTAAAAGGCTTAGGTTAATCTGATTTTCTCTGTGGTTCCACCGAAAGCTGGACCTGAGCCAGGGAGCTGACACTCCATGAACGAGACTGGGTTATAACACAGCACACAACAGGAGACAATGGAACGTTCCTCATTAGCTTAAAAAAAACGAGGGTTGATCTGACATATTAAGAGTGTGGCAGTGAATGCTATGTGTGAGCTGCGAGTGTGTGGGTGTGTGCATACATGTCTTTTTCATTGTATATGTCTCTGCAGAAACATCCATGTATGACTGTGCTTATGATATAATTTATGGTAAAAAAAAAAGAACTCGCAAATACATTCTGTTGAAAAGGCTAGACAGGCAGATGTAGGTATAGAAATAAATAAGATATGTCAATATATAATTAATACATACGTTAGTGTGGTTTTTTTCTGTTGTGTACTTGGCTTAATTGTATTTTAATGCTTTTGCAGCCTTGTTTTTGAAACTTGCATTCCAATAAAGCAGCTTTTATGAAAGAGGTCGAGAGATGGACGACTTTCTGAGCTGTATTTTCACAATAATTGTCACTTCAGTCAAAAATAAAACTCTCAAAAAACCAAACTGAAAAACAACACATTGTACAGTACATGCCTTACTGTTCCAATGACAGCTTGACTGAACGATTTAGGTGTAAAATAAATTACTGTTTACTTATAATTAGCCACAATCAAGTCCTGCTATCAATCATGTGATATGCATGATGCCCCGCATAGGCATGATGCCTATGATAGAAGGCCCGCCGCACTGGCCTTCTTTATAGGACACCAAACAAAGCAGCAAAAAACCCTTTTCTAAATTCAGATTTCCTTTTCACAGAGGCCAGATGAAGTGAGCAAAGTGCACATTTTCTGGGTCCGGAGGCATATGCATGCAAAAGAGTGCAGCTCGCCAGTGTTTGACGTCTATTCCAGGTGAAAGAAAAATGGACTTAATTATGCCTATTTCTGAGAGTCGCTGGCCTGTCTGAGTTTCCAGATTGATTAACAACATTATGGGTAGCTGAAACAAAACTGAGGCCGATTTTACACGCGAACATCTGATTGGTGATGTGCATACCTCTGAACTACTCCTGTGGCAGCTTATTTTACTGATTAAATGAGTGCATCTTGGGAAGCAGGAGACATCAAAGTACTTTAACATATCAGGCAAAAGCCCTCTTCAATAGAACCCTATAGTCTTGACCGCTGAGTTTATATTCTAAGGTAAAACAGCCTCGCTACAAATGTGAGGAATTTGTTGTGATGTGATGAAATCTTACAAATGTGGGGAACATAATAGCAAGCTTCTACAATATGTTTATTTTTATATGCGGCTGTCAAATTGTCAGTTCCAGGCAGATAAAGACCCAAAAACGCTGTTGTAGTCTTCGATGTACTGTCTTCATCATGAGCTTTCTCACTTCCACAGATCAACAAGACAACTTATGCTTTCAGATAAGAAGACAATGACATAAGATTTAACATGACATTGTTGACTATTATTAGTTCTGTTCCACGCAGACACCTTGTGAAAACAGTTCTGTACAGACTGGGAACATTGACAGTAATTGGTTGTACAAGTGCTTGTGAAATGTTCATTGAAGACATTCTTTCATAGTGTTGTGACGTTGGCTTTATCCTCTGCTTTATCCTGAATTCAGATTCTGTTTTACACCAGGCCTGTATTTAAGTTAGATGATTGTACAGATTGCACAGTTTATGAGGACTACTCAAATATATTGTTGGTTATAATTAATTAAGTTGTGCAAAGCCTTGTAACTCTGTAAATTAATAATGAAGCCTAAAAACATGCTATACCTCTCTGCAATGTCATATTTGCATATGGATGCATGTGCTTACTGGTGTGTGTGTGTGTGTGTGTGTGTGTGTGTGTGTGTGTGTGTGTGTGTGTGTGTGTGTGATTGTTGTTCCCGACAGTGGCACTGTGCTGCAGAAGCAGGATGAGGAGAAAATGTCCATTAACTTATCAATGGCAAAAATTCATAAAGGCCTAGTGACATCATCTACTTTGCTCCACCTTCCTCCACCTCATGTCATTCCAAACACCAACACAAAGCTGTTGTGTTGGTGTTTTTTTTGACAAGCCACAAATAAAAAAACAGGGCAAGTGCTATCCTGAATATCAGATGTGGCCAAATTGCTCTGATCAGACAGTTGCCAAGCAACTCAATTACCCCTCAAGAGACCAAGGGTTTTAGACGGAGGCTGGGTGCCAGCCACCTCTGATTTCCTTAGTATTTCCTAGAGTATTGTGGACAAAAATCTCACTTATTGACAGGAACAAATTTAGCAGCATCACGCTGACTTCTGGTTTCAAAACAATTTTAGTTCAATGCTGTTTATCTTGTCATTACCTACACTTTTATTGTTTCCCCATTCAATGGAAGAAAAAATTACATTCAAGTAATTCATTAGTCAATTTCTTCACTAAGTCACGTCTCTGTCTGAGTTGAAAGGCCAGCAGTAGAAAGGCTCTCCTCTCACCATTAATCAAAAACTAATCACAGAATGCTACAAATACCAACTGGTCATCAAGCTAATCCTCAGACCCAAAACATTTTCTTCACATCCCTCCATTTTTCAAAGGCAAAGATGCAGTGACTGACAACAAGTGGTGGAAACTAGTTTTTAAAATATTATTCTGAAAATAACATGGAGGAGAAAATTGCTTCCCCCGTGCCCCCCCATGGTTACCCTCGAGACCGAAAATGAGCGTTGGAAAGCCTTTGACCCAAGGCTAACACATTTTCATTCAATCTCTGCAGTCGACTCAGACCGTGGTCAACGCAACAACACACAAAAAGAGAGTCTATAGAGAGGAGACAAAAAGTGAGATACAACAATTCAAGAACAGATAAGAAATAATAAAAAAAAAAAAAAGAATGGAAATGAACAGATTTTGTCAGATGTTCCTGTCATTGGTTGACCCCTTCAAGACAGACACGTAAATACAGAACAAATGAATGGATGGAAGGAGACAAACTGATAGACGATACAATGCCATATTCACGTGTGTACTTTTGAATGCCTTTCTTTGGGTTTTAATTTAAGTTTGAAATATGTCACTACATATTTTCTCTAATGAGGGCATTAAAAAAACTTTTCTTTTACATTGCTGGGAGCCAGCAATGATCTTTTTGCTGGAAGACTAATCATCTCTGTGTGATTATGAGCTGAAGGTTAATGTGGGCTCTCACAGATGGGAGAGGGAACGAGGTGGGAGTGAGAGAGATCAGACCAGACAAGGTTCTAGAGAGGCGGACGGCGTTGCAGAGGCACAGGGGGGCAATAAGTGGTTAAGAGTCTGTGGATCAAGGGGAGGAGAGGCCTGAGCCTCATTACACATGTAAATGCAGCTTCCAGCATGGAGGCCCCACTTTAAAGCCTTGCTTTTTTAATTATTCCTTTGCTCTGCACATGATAATTGGGTCTAACTTAGCCCAGGGCCTGTTGCCTATGTAAGGAGAATAAAACACCCTAATGACTTTGTCCATTTTTAATGGTGATCAGTGGAATGAGCTGGATTGGTGCTACCCTTTGTCCCGATTATTTTAAACATACTCCCACTGTTTGATTGGTCCTGGGTAATGATGCACGTAAAAATCATTCTAGGATTTTGTTCTGCCCTCTCAGAGTTCACCTGTTTGACATTTAGGAATTAATGATATCCTGTACTAACTGCTGTCTCACTTTTTGTGTGATATTGTTAAACAGGTACAAAACCACCATCAGTACACCAGCATTTCTCTGTCTGTAGACTTTGTAAGAATTGATAATTGATGTCTTCTATGAAGAAGTTAAATGACATGAAAAAACCCTCTGGTAGGCAAAAGAATCATTTATTCAAACAAACACAATTCTGACAGACAGAAATTCTGTAAAACATTGATCCTACTGACTTTTTATCTGCATCCAGAGTGAAAAACACTGAGAAAAAGAGAGAAAATATATTATTTGGAAAATAGTTTCCTTCTGGCACTAACACTCTGGCAAATTGTGCCTTTGCCCAAAAGTGGAGTTATTAATTGGCTTTGGTATAAAGTGTCAGGATCGTTAGATCATGGTGTGCAACCGAAATTTATCCAAACCAAAATTATTGAAATAATGAGGCAGTTCTAGGAGGACAGGAAATAGGCTGGTGAGTATGAGTGGCACAGAAAATCAATCCAGAAATATCTGTGATAAAATTTTCTAAACTTCATGTGGAGGTTGATTATAACCACTTTCTGGATCCTTGATGGATATATGACCATCTGTTCTTATTGTATGACCTACATGCTAGCACCTGAGAAAGCAGATGGTATTCAAAGTTCCAGATAAAGCTGTTAAGTGAACCTTGACTTTAGAAATTTCTATTATCACATGTTTCCAAGATCAAGAATGGACCTCCATTCTCAGGATAGAGAGATGGTGATTTCCTCTTTTGTATGATGGTACTGATGGATTGGCACAAAGTGTTACAACATTAACTTGCGATAGTGACAGTGAGGTATATTCTTCTCATATTGCTCACAGTTTAATCTTAAAACTTCTGCCACTTTGCCATTTTATAACTTTTCCTTTAAAATGATGATACATGTTGACTGTGTTTAAAAAGCTAAGACTCAATTTCATTGTTTCCTTTGTTACACGATGGGATGTTATGTATCTTTCACTTCTTTTCTTAGCCTATTTAATATTGTAGGTGAGTCTCTTGCAATATATTTAGAATAGCTGTCTTTCAGGATCCTTAATGCTGTATGTATCACCCGGTGAACTTGATGTTAATGTCTAAATCAAGAACAATGCAGGTGGAAGGAAGACACTACACTTTCCATGTCCATCCATACAGACTCTGTATGAAGCAGAAGGTTTAAGCACAGACCTGAAACAAACAAGAATGATACTGGTCTCAGTATCAGACGCCTTTATTAATGTTGATCTTCTGCCTAAAAACATTTGAGTGAAGGCAGAAGTCAGAATTGAGAACTTTGTCTTTGCTTCTTGTTTTCCTCTTTTAGCGACTCACTAAAGATTCACCTGCTTTAAAGGATAGGTTCACATTTCATACTGAACAAATGACACCTTTGGAAAATACCCACTTGATGTGAATACTACACTCTAGATAAACAGAATGAGGACTGTGGATGTTGTCCCCCATCACCAATGCACTGGTGGTGCATTAGGAAGGGATCTTTCACTGCCCAGTATGAACAGGGGGAATGATTATAAATAGCAAGAACTGTTTCGATGTACATACATTTTTATAGACTTGAAAAATTGTGAACATTTTTGTTTAGACAAAAATAAAAATTAAGAATATCAACATTATTTACATTTCTTTCTGTATATTCTTACTTTGAGAATACTTCATGTAATGTGTGAATTGATATGAAATTAGCTATGCATGTTGTACACTTGTTTGTAAGTGTGTGAATTTGGTGTGTTTGTGTGTTGAGTGTATCTACTTCTTACAGTAATTCTGTTATCAATGTGTATATTGCAAGACAAAATCACTGTTTGAATAAACAATCTACGACTGAGTTCACTTCATCAGTAATTACCTTTGAGTTTTCTACCTGAATAAATGTGCTGCGTTCAATACTGTCTAGGCTGCACGCTGTTTTTGTACTGGCCTTTCAGACAGATTTACCCACAAGTAATATGTTCTTTGTAGCATTGTGACAAATATATATATTTTTTTTATGGTGAATGAAATATGGTGATGCTTTGATACAACACTGTTGTGTTCAAAATGCCTTAACTTCTGCCTAGGTACTAACATTCATCTTTAACTTGCTGTTCAGCAAACAGCAATCATATATTAGTTTTGACCACCTAATTGTGACGCATTAAATTGGGGGAGGACATACATATGACATCATCTGATTTTGAATTAAGAAAAGCTTACCTGGCCTGGTTTGGCATCTTCACATATGGAGGCTTCGTACGGTGTGGCCAGTTCAGGAGGGTTGTCATTTACATCCAGAATCCGAATACTCACAGCCGAGTGGGACGCCATGGTATGGTTATCTACAGGAGAGACAAGGAAAATACATATCAACAACATATGTCCAATTCAATGCAGTGTAAAGAACTGTGACAGATGTACAGTATGCATCTTATATAATAATGTTCTGGCTGGCAACAAATTATGAAGCGCCTGACTGGGAAGACTGAAACAAAACAGTATAGTTTATCTAGAGTATAGTGGTTGGATATAGTGAGGGTAAGACCACCACACATAAATTCATGGCAAATGAATGAAGGTTCTGATCCTGATTGGAGTGTTTCTATGGTAACAAACTGTACACTGAGGGCTTTTCAGTTTTCCAGTCGTACACCTAAGGCACATCCAACAGTACAGCTATGCTTTCGCTTTAATCAGTACGGCTGTCCACACAGGCCTCAAATGGCCCGTGTTTCATTTGCACTTTACTCACGCAACTGCAAACCAAATCGTATTTTTATATTTCAAGCCCATTTTCTTCCGACCTACTACAGGGATTGTGTATTAGGCTGTGTGCTGAGCCAAAATGCAACTGACCACCCAGCAGTCCTTTGACTGAACAGATCCAGTGTGGAAGTTGAAAGAGGTCTGCAGCTGCTTTTACATACTGCTGACCTGCTGATTTTGCCATAAGAGGCAGGTATACATGCAGGTGTAATACTCCATGGGCAAGACTGTTCAAGATATTCTTGTCTGCCTTCAGTATGAATGAGATGAGGCATTTGTATAGCACATTATCACAGAGGTCATCCAATGTGCTTAGCAGAAATAAAAGAAGCATAAAAAATTGAAGTAAAAAGCATAGTAAGAAACCAACAATATAAAAACACAGATTATAAAACAGGTAATATCTAACAAGAATGTGAGAGTAAATGATTAAATGAAGGCACTGGAAGATAGAGCAGTTTTTAGCTTCTTCTTTAAAGCAAGTTATGGCCATTTGGTGCTGGTTCAGTGGGCAGCATAGTGGCGGAAAACCATTTCACCCTGTTTAGTTTTAACTCTGTGCAACACTAGTTGACCAGCTATTGCAGATCTTAGAGAAATAAATTTAGGGTTGAGACTATTAAGTGACTTGTAGACAATTAGTAAAACCCCAGAAGCAGCATTCTGAATAAGCTTTAGCTGTCTAACGGTCTTATTTGGTAAACCAATGAGGAGAGCATTGCAATAGTCAACTCTGGAGGATATAAAGGTATGAAATTCTCTCAGTCTTGTTTAGACACAAAGTCTCTGACCCTCTCTATGTTTTTGAGATGCCAAAATGCAGATTTAGTTATACCTTTGATGTGGTCGCTGAAACTAAGATCCCCATCCATGATTACACCAGGATTTTTAACATGGATTGAAGTCTTTAATGCCAGAGACTCCAGGTAGGCACTAAGTTGCAACCTTCCTTCATTTCTCCCAAATAGAACAATTTTGGTCTTTTCTTCATTCAGCTGAACGAAGTTTTGTTGGATCCAGCCATTCACTTTTTCAAGGCACAGACACAGAGGACGACTCATATTAATGCAGTTCTTCACGAGGAAACAGGCAGTTGGTTTGACACTGTTGCTAAGTACTGAAGGGTTTTAATCTAATGCCTGCTCAAATTGCACCCATTACCTGAATGACACTTTTTGGCACCAGTGAGGGACGTGAAAATGGTAGCAAAGATTCCATTTTTGTCTCTAGGTACCCACAATCTGATAATGACATGACAGTATACAGCTGTTTAATAGGCTGAGTGCAAGAAGCGCACCTCAGCGCGATGATAATGACAAATAAATGCTTTTGACAAAATTGCAAATGTAGGCCTGTAATTTTATTCCTCATGCCTTTTTCCTCTACATACAACACGAGGAATAACACTACAATGCACTCTCAAGACGTTTTTTCTTAATGGGCCCAAATGTAAACGTGGGAGAAGATTATATAATTAGTACAATCAAAACCCACTTCAAATTAGCTCGACTTCTCCTTGAATCTTAATTCCCATCCATTTTACTCATAAAACACTATGTACTGTACAGAAGGGAGCCTAAGGCCCCAAGTGTGTGTGCACGCGCGCGCGCGTGTGTGTGTGTGTGTGTGTGTGTGTGTGTGTGTGTGTGTGTGTGTGTGTGTGTGTGTGTGTGTGTGTGTGTGTGTGTGTGTGTGTGTTATAGAGTTAGGGAGGGAAATAGAAAGAGAGAGAGAGAGAACATTATCTCAGTGTTAAATGAGTGATCTAGTTGCTTGAAGTGTTGGTCTGGATATCCTGGTTAATTAGAGTACACAGCTTATGAATAAATGAGTATACACAGCTGTCACCACCCAGTTCACGAATCTGAGTGGCACCCTACAGAAAATGTAATAACACGCAGCCACTGACAATTACCCAGTGATGGAAAACACATAAATCCGTTCAGTGAAAAGAACACCACCGAATGAATTTAAATTGTTGTAATTATGTAAATATAGCAGATAGTTAAGTGCAATTAAGTGACCTCACTCTTAAGAATGAGTACCTTCACACTGTGGAATTACTGACGCATGTATATGTAAAAACCAAATTAATACTGTGGAATGATCCAGGCTGGGGTTTGAAATTTTAATGAACAGTTACTTATAAGTAGCAATGACTTACTACTGCCAGCGGAGAAATGGTGGAGTTAAATCTAACTGCAAGAGGTTCAAGGCAATATTAACTTTGAGAGCTAAACAAATTCATGCAAAAATCATATTTTGATCTGCTATTCCATCACATTGGTATGAATACATTTGGGCAACTACAGCACAACAACTACTTGGTCAAGTTTAGGAAAATATCATGGGTATGGTTAAGGTTAAGGAAAGAGCACCGTCATAGTTAAAATACACAACTATTGACTTTTTAATTCTTCCTAAATACAATTGCAAAAAGCTGCTTATTGAAAAAATCTACAACTTGGTCATTTCCCTACTCTACCTTGGTCTTCTAATGGTCCTTGGAGAGACTCTCAGGCTTTTTTCTATAATCGTACTCACAATAATTTGGGGTCTCATTAATGACTTTTCGTCTAATTTGTCCTAAAAGCAATTTTTAAATTTACTGTCCCATAACAAAGATATTAGGACTTAAGGAGCTGACGTATGTGCTTAAATTGATCAATCTTCTATGATTTTGTTCCGTTTATGAGAGTGACAGGTGACAGAAATGTTGACAGCTGACATACAGGTGGGCCACAGTGTCAATAGACGAAAATGACAGGCAAAATTCAAAATGATAATCAGCAGACTATAGTGAGCGAATTCTCAAGCTCTCTCTCCCTCGCTCACCATGCAGTTCTGCCCAACAGTGGCACAGCAGCTAATAAGAATGCTGGTCTCAACTAATAGCATAATCCTCACATCAATGCTGGGTTTTAATTGACTGCTTTTTGCCGGAGCAGCAAGAACATAAATGCACAGTGAGCTCCGCCAGTGCTAGATATCTCCTCTCTTCTTCCTCTTCTTCTAATTTCGTCTTCACATTATGCTGCTGTCCCCGCTGTGCCAGAATGAAAACCAGCAATCATCAGATGTTACTCATTTTACATTTCAATTCCCAGAATTGAAAACAGATGAAACAATGTGAGTATGCCCCACCCCTACCCACCCAAACTCTCTCCATGGGGAAAAAAAGAGTTATTCAGTGAGACAGGTTCATTCATCTGGACTAAGTGGTGCTGTTCTAAATCTGTCTTCAGATAGAGAAGGAGAATAAAAGGATTTCAACAGATTATTGGCATGCTCTGCATCTGTGCGGCACACACCAGCTGTTGCGAATCTTTCAGAATAACTATGGTAGATCTCTCAGGCACTGAATTATACTGACATAACTTCAGGGGAGACAGAGAGAGGATGTGAGAGTGTGTATGCATGTCGTTGCGCACATGCTCGGGCCTGCATGCGTGTGCGTGGGTGTGTGTCAGGAGTGTCATGCTGCTCGTGACCAAATGGTTCATCTTCTTTGCTGGAGGAAACAGTTCGGTTTAAAATGTCACTTTTGGCAGGAAGGGGGAAAATGAGAATACAGATGTACTCTGTAGTGTCTGCTTCTGGTCTCTTTACTAAGCCAGAGGCCCAACCGTGAAGGCACAGAGGCTGCAAAGTATTACGGCCATTTGTCTTCAATTGCATAGACTCACAGTGTCTGACCAAAATCTATTCATTACAATTAAATTTGGAACTAACAGCTGTAAATGCCCTCCCATGCTAACAGTACAAAATATTTGAAGGTGTTCTGAACATACTGAATTATTTAAAACATTCTGTAAAATGAGCAAATTATGTCGTACATGCTTAATGAAAAATTAACATTTCACAATTCAAGAATTACTTTTTTTTTTTTCTAACAATTACCCTTCCCTTCAAAGTCAAAAATGTTCACAAAAACTCACAGCTTCAAGTGCTGATTTATGGATTTATCCGTGGCTGCCCTCAAACAAGTTAACAGTGAGAAAAAAAGACTTCAACATACACTGAGAGCCACTTTCCCCATACAATATTCAGCCAACGAATGAGGAAAACAATTTTTACCACTATCAAGATTAAACAGGTTTAGCAAACTGGGAATACACATATTGTATATCTGATATACCAAGGATAATCAAAACATGCTTCTAAATGCATAGGTTTTCTCTGGGCCTGTGCCAGCTGCTTTTCATTCATTCCCATCACAAAAAAATACAAACAAAAGAAAAAACTTTCTATCACAAAATTTATGTAAACAACAATCTTGCTAAAGCTTTAACACCAAACCAATACACAAAATCGCAATTAGACTTTCCATCTAAAAACAAACAATTTGGTTTCAGTTCAACCCATGTTACCCACGATTCATCGTACACGACTTGTAAACCAAGAAACAAATTAGAGCGACCCAGACATGCTCACTTTTACAAAAATACGAGACACACTACTTGCTCCTTTTATAAATATCATAAAAGCATCTAGTATAAAAAAGAACTTTACCAGCATTGACATCAGTTCTTTCTAAGAAAAATGTTTCTTGATGAATTCTTCTACTCCCTTATCCAGATGTATATTGCCAGGGAAAATTTGACAATCTACAATCTGACATGATTAAGTTGTGTGTCAATGCTATAACTAGAGTCGCTATAATCCTAAAACAATTACCTCTTGAATGAATTTAAGAGAGAGTTAGTGGAACTATTAGCTCTCTTAATCTCTTTGCTGTCTTTCTGAGATATCCACACGGTCTTGATATGAGTCGTTAGTGAGGCGCTGTTTTGTTCACTGATGCCTAGACACATATTGTGATGTAATATGTGACTGTCTTTGTCAATATCACTCCTGTAGAAGTGGGTTATTCTGTCAAGAGTTGTCCTTTTCAGAAAGAAAATATTCAACATGCTTTGTTTGAAAACTGAGAAATAAACTGGCGGTGATCCTAACGTCATGGTGTTTCTGCCAACAGACCTCTGCTGGTGACTGCCTTCATCATTCAATCAGTGTTTGTTTGGTCTTGGCAATAAGGTGCAATCTGAATTTTGAAAATTCTTCACTTTCTCTTGAGGAATCATATGATGCTTTTATTTCCCGCTGACTCCACTTCTTTGCTAAATGAAGGCCTACTTGTCTGGATGCAGGTGGAGGTACTTTCTCTGCAAAGGCTGATATTAACATTAGCTCCTAAGAAAATCTGCTCATTCTTTGCCACCACTTCTTTCATCAGTTCTCTGTTGTTTATGGATAGAAGTTAAATGAGAAATCTGTCCAGTGTTAATGAAACCAGCTAAATATTTGTTCTGATTTTGACATGTTAGCTAGATGCCAACTATTTCCATCTAGTACCACAGGACTAACAACGTCAAATGAAGACACAGTTTGACTGGTGAAGTTCATTCATTCCTATTAACTGCCCCCCTTAGCTAATAGCAATCCTCTTGACCAGCCACTGACAGTTTTATACTGTCATACACTGGAGAGATACATAATTCCCTCTAGTTTCACAAATAAGTCAAATAAATGATAAGAGTAATCAGAGCAATAGTGTGATTATAAACATGCTGCTGTTGTGTTTCATTAAAATTCACTGAATGGGATTTGAATCATCAATGAGGAGGCAAACAAAAGGTTCACTTTATATTCATCCCAGAGAACACGACTGCTCTGTAAAACACATCGATACACAATAAACAAAACTTAGATAGCCTTGATGACAATGGCATGTCTATGGAACCATTCGTATTTACAAAAATTTGAGACTGTTACAATGAAACAGAGCAACTCTGTGTGGCTTTGAACGCCTTAAGTTCCCTACAAGCACTCCATATAGTCTGCGTGCCCGCTGTTTGACAAATTAATTATGTCAGCCTACCAAGTGTAAGAAAACAAAAACACATCGAACAACCGTGTGCGTATTCGGGATCTCCCCCTCCCTCCACAACTACACAGACAAAACGGATATGTGAGTGATGATATAATGGGACAGAAAAGCAGAACCCATCAGCCAGGTCATAACCTCTGGTACATGATTAAACAATGTTATGTTTCCCCACCCTTGTTGACACACTGGATGTGCTTTGCATTATAACAGCATCTACTGCGTTCTTTTAATCGGAGTACTTCAAACCCTCTGTGGTGCATAATTTGTAAAAATAACAGATAAGGCTTCCTCATTTTGACTCCCAGTTTAAAGTGAAACACATATTGTACTCTGCAAATGGGACTTTTTCTTTTTGCTTTGCTCTTTAGTGTGCATTTGTTTGCCAGACAGCAAGTAAGAAAAGTTAGGCTGTAGAAAATGTCTCTTGCCTGCAACAGTGCAAGAGATAAAGACTTTCCAGCTACTTCGGTATCTTTGTGCCCTTAGGGTGATGCTCCTTTTTTTCCACCTACCTGTCTGGGTAAAAAAGCAGTTTTGCGAGGTGATATCATACTCGCTATCAGTTCTTGAAAATTATATGTCACTCTAACTTACCCTGATATGTTTCTACGGAGAAGACTGTCAGGAAGTACGAGTACCCCGGCTAGTGACAGCGCAGTTAAATGCTACTCCTGTACTCAGGAGGTTCTGTGTTCTCTGCAAGGGAGACAAGTACTATACAGATGAGAGGTTGTGTCCTCTTTTGCAGTGACAATGTCTGCAGGAAGAGATGCTAGCAGTTGCTACTCCTAATTGGTTGAATTTTGAAGAAGTATTGTCAAGTGCATGTGTGTGTGTGTGTGTGTGTGTGTATTCGTGTTTGATTGGTGGGGTATCATTACAGTGCAGTTTGCGCATACTTGCACTTGAACTAAAAGCTCTTTACTTAGCCCAAAGATGTAAGTGCGGTAATTGACATTTAGTGTATTTCTAGCAGTTTTGTAGCGAGGGGTTAATCCTGGGGCACAGACATGAAGCATTGTCAGAAAGCTTTTGTCATTTGTCCAGTACTGATGCAGTGGCAATACAATAGTTCAAAGGTCAGTAATGGACTTGGGGAATAATTAAGGGCTGTGCCACCAAATTCTAGTTTTAACAATGTCCTCAGACAAGTTGACCTTGTGGCTCTTCAGCCTTAATGAGCACAGGCACCCGACAAAAAAGAGGAACAAAATCATTATGGAGAAAATGAAGTCCTGTCTTAAAATACTCCAGCTAGCCTCTTCACAAGTATACGCCTCCCACCCTAACCAACCCCCCCACCCGCCCCACATCCGTTCCCAGCTCTCTTGTGGCCTTTATTTCTTCATCTGCCTCCTGTCTGTTTGTCTACAGCTCTCTGGACTCTGTGAGCTAACAGGTGATAAAGAAGAAACATTCTGGATGTGGATTCTGATGGTGTTGACCACTGACTCTGTCTGTGCGGATGTTTCATTGGAAGGCAATGTGAGAGGCTTTATCTATCAAGTCCAGGCATGTGTTTATGACTGATATTGGAAGGGGTAGGACCGCTTTAAATGTTCAATTAACATTAAAATGTGCCTATGACATAATGCCAAGCACAAAGAGGCTGAGCACAAAAGCGCCCAAATTGCCCTGGGAATTACAGCTTGAAAAAAAAAAGTCTAATTTTGTCTTAATGTTTGTGTTGGATGTAACTGCTTACTATTCAGTTTAGGCTGTATTGATTATCACAGTAATACACAGTATAGCCCCTCAGACTGGGGGCTATATGAGAGAGGAACAAATATGAAGACATTCTAAAAATCAGCTTAGTTTAAATGCATAGTGTTCTTCTTCCCTTTTGTGCGCAATGGTGGATACCAGTTAGATGCAGAATGCAATCTCCTCTGCTTTCACTGCAATCACAAAATCACTTCATCTGTATAAGATTGAAAAAGTGGGGACCACCAGAGCCTCCTCCTTTTTCAAGCTTACTTGTAATGGTATCATAATAACTTCCCAGTTTCTCCAAGTTATTACATTCTTCTTGTTTTTTGCTAAGACAACAGGAACCAATGAGATGCAAAAATGTAAGCTTTTCCTTCACTTTCAGTGTTTTGTGAGCTCTAAGAAAAGTGACAAAATTAGGACTATATTTTCTCCCTGATATCAGAAAAATGACAGGGCCTTGACGGCTATCGCTCAGGACTATGATGTTCTTGATGGGCTGGCAGAACAAATGAAAACCGGTTCAGTGTGATGCGAGAACCACAAACAAATCTAGGCTGAACAAAAGTCTGATTCTGTAAAACTGCTCATATCAGTAATGCTTGTTACCTTTGAGTAAAAAAGGGCAATATTTTCAGTTATGACAGATACATAAAAATCTTTTTTTTCCATCCACAAGTCAAAGAGGCATCAATTTCAGTTCATCACAATACAAAATATTGTACATTTAACCTACTTAGAGTTACTAATGTTGGCATTTTTATGAGTTATTAAACAACTTTCATCCCATGACACTTCCTGTATCTTCAAATCAAATCCTACATTCATTTCTACCACTGTACATTACTTTTCTATTTTCTGTCTTTCTCAAAGCTAAAAACCACAACACTCTGTCACCGTAAATGTGCCAAAAGCTTTAGTAGCTAATGATCGCAGCAGTTTGAGGTTGTCTGTCACCCCTTATCACCCCTGGTGGGAGTCGGCAAATGTTCGACAGCTAATTCAACTTGTAGAGCCTCCATCACTGGCAGGCACCAGATGCAGACAAAGCATGCCAATCATTAGAGCAATTTTACTGTAACTTTCTTGTTTTAAAAACGGAGCCTGTAAATTGCAAGTGGTTTCCTTCTCAGCAATTTTCTTCTGTGACATAAAAAACAGCAGTAGATGGCTGTAATTGTAAAAATTATAAAAAATTATTAGCTACTATATTGGTGTTCTCATGAAAGCATGTTTCTTCAAGGCTTTGCTTTGACATGGTAAGAACCACAAGCCTTGCGTAAAGTGAAAAAATCAAAACAACAATTGTGTTTTGAATCAGATTGTACACACCAGGGTTAATTACCCATGCTTGTTGAAATTGAATGTATAGATTGTTTTCAGTAACTTTCAGAAATTTCAGCGGGGTGAAAAAGTCACTAGATGATAAATAATATCACATTCTTCCCAGCAGTATGATGATGTAGTGTGACAACAATGTACCTGCTTCTACAGCCTTCACAGTGATATTGTGCCAGCCTGCGGTCTCTCGGTCCAATATCTTGCCCAGTGTGATTGCTCCCGAATTTGGATCAATATGGAAGATCATCTCCTGGTCTGTGGTCCGATCGATGGAGAACCTGTAACAACAGATGTGGAAAAGTAAGATGTATCGCAGATGTCGAGAAAGAGGGACAGTGAGTGAGATGTTGGCAAGAGAGTCTGTGGTTAAACAGGAATTTCAATTTTTAAGTAATGTAGGGTATTTGTAGTTTTTTTTTTTTTTTATGAGCTTAACAAGGACGTGGAGAGTTAACTTCAGGCTACAGCAAAGAATAACAGCTTATACAGAGGGGACCACGGTTTAAGTAATTATATTTTCAAGGCATTTACTGGAGACTTGTCACAGGTCCTGCGACTCTAATAGCACCGTGTCCCTTGACTGAAGGCAGCTATATACTGACTTTTTCTGCCTTTTCAGAGTAAGAAAACAAACATTAAATTTTCATTGTGCACTCTAGAAAAACCACAAATGCATCTTTCCTTCTTTGGGGTACTTGGTGCTCTCAAAAGAATGGTGAGTCAACAAAAATCTGCTGAAAGGTTTCTTTGTTCTTAGCTCCTCTCCCTCATCACACACTCACAGCTGGCTGGCTTACTCATACCCACATAGACCATAAAAAAGCACCACGGGCATTATCGGCTCTCTCAGCTTCTCTGACAAACATGCCAGCAAGCATTCTCTCAGGTCTCATGAGAATGATGGTCACATGTTGTAGATATAAAATATAATGTCAAGAGAACCATAATGCTAAATTGATGTGGTATAGAGAAAAGCATGTGGATAAAATAGGATTCTGATCATGCATTCTTTATATAATAGTGTGGGTGGTGCATTTGTCTGTTCTTTTTTGCATGCATTTGATACTGAATGTCAATAAATAAAACAGATTCTGATTATTAACCATTTCTTCAAATGTTTATGAGTCATTGTGTGACTAGATTTAAATAAAAGTGCCCTCAGGATAACCTGTGTAAAATGAGATTTTGCCCGTTCACATGAAAATCAAACTAAGACAAACATATTGCCTCCATGTATGTGTATGTGCATCCCATTTAGGGCAGTGACTGGATTTGTACACCTACCTCTGATGTCTCCAGTATAACCATTAAAATTGGATTTGTCTCTTCTTTACCAAAGGTCAAATTGTGCTGCACAATTTCTAGTTTTATAGTTTCTTTTTTTCTTAGAAATTAACATCAGTCTTCATCTTAATCGTGGAGCATGTTAAATAAAAAATAAAAATGAAAATGAACCTTCAGTTTCCAGTATGACAGCCTTTGTGGAATGGGAGTGGGGGGCATCATTACCATGTTTTTAGTCTCTTACCAATCTTTTGCTCATGAACACAAAGTCTCCCACGGTCAAAATCAAAAACCCCCTTCTTTCAAACATTATCCATCTGTGGCAAAAATACAAACTTGGCTACTCTTCCACATCGACATCATGTAAGCAAAGCAGTTTTTACTGTGTGGCTATAATCTCTTGTTCTGTATTCAAGAGCATCTTTTGAGGTGCAGCTACATGTAAGCTATCTCTCACTTGTTTGATTCACCTTGTTGAATCATATTTCAGCCTTTGTTTGTTTTAGTTGTTATATGTTGTTTGTTTTAGTTGTTATATGATGATAACCTTTCAAAAAAAGGTTATCTTTGGTGATCAGATCTACACTAAAGCGCTAAAAGCTAATCACTCTGGGTGCATGCTTATGTTGAGTTTAAAGAGGGTGTGTTGTGTAATGTCAGAGGCCATGAGCTCGCTATCTTGTGGGTGGCTACTGGTCAACCTCTCACCCTCCCTTTCACCCACTCACCCATTCAGTTACTCAAACACATGCATGCAAACATATTCATATATGCTCACGCATCTCACACACACACACACACACACACATACACGCTTGCAGCCACGGGCTGCCAAAACACTGGTGAACGACAGCGCTGCCATTGTGTTGTACTTTATTACACCTGGAACTCTGAGCTCATGCATTTTTAATAGAGGTAATTTGCACAGGCCCCTGCATGTGTCGGAGTATACTCTGTCAGGGAGACTGTCTTAGCCCTTATCTATATTCCCTTCTTGCACCGCAATTGCTCTTCTGAGGACATATAAAGCACAGACCTTAGTATAGAAGATTACCAGATGATACTGTTTTTATCACACACTGTGATCTTAAAAAAAAAAAAAGAGAGAGAGGCTGTACGGCTTCATCTATTGTACAAGTCTTAATGTTCACTGTTTGCTCTGGCTTTCACTCCATCTTCAAGAGGAATTGCTAAAAGAAAAGATTTTGCTCTCAAGCCTATCAGCTACCTATGTATTTACTTGCAGTTAGTGAGATATAGTTTTGAAAGTTGCGTTTTTCATAGTGCAAATTTTGTTCCGATAAAAATCTGTCTAGAGTTTTAAAGTAATATACAGTAGATGCAGTGAGTGCATGATGGCAGGCTTGTGTGCTGGCTCCCCATGCTGCAGTGCTACAGTGTCCTGTCCAAGCCACATAAAAAAACTGAGGTACTCATTGTCATTCAAAACTTTGCTTTGTGATGTTGTTATTCATATTAGGCAGTAAGGCTATCTGTGTTATTGCCAGTGTTTTGGTTGATATACTTTATCAGGCTGTTGCAAAAAGCGGCTGTGTACCTACAGTATCTAAGTACTGTTTTAATCCCACCTCTGTAGTTTCATCTATTTTTCATCTATGCCACATTTTTAACACAGCCCAGAGGTTTTTATTTAATATCATTTCCGAATCGCATCACACAAACATAAATACAAACTCAGTACTGTTGAGTCAGAAACAATTCTCTTCTTTAAAGCTCCAGTCCACTCAATCCATTACATTTTAAGTAGTGGTGGTTTGAATACCAATGTGAATCATAATCGTGTTAACATATGGTCCAGTGTTATCAGTATGGAGAATATACACCGACCAGGGTTTGGGATAATCAAAACCACCAGAGACCTGAGTCTCATATACATTCTACCATTTTTAAGGTATGAAGCATTTTTTTTATTCGGTGCTCCCTTACCTGACAGGTTTATTCTTCACATCTGGATCTCTAGCAGTAACGATGCCAACCAGCGCTCCTACTTTGGCATCCTCCTGCACTTCCATGACAGCGCCCTCTGCTGGTTGAAAGATGGGTGGCTCATCTATGTCCGACACGCTGACCCGGACAATGGTCTGGTCCCGAAAGGAGCCCAGGTCCACGAAGCGAGGGTCCACGTGCTTATTTATAGCCTCCACCACAACGTTGTGTGTGCGCTTGCTCTCAAAGTCCAGAGGCTGGAAGACCAAAAAGATTCTAAATAAACAGTTTCAGGCCATCCAGCATTTAAAGTGGCATCATGCCCAGTAGTGATACTGACGGCCAGAAGCTATATTACAATAATACTAATGAATGAGTATTAACTGCTGCAATATAGATTCCAGCCATCAGTGCATGCAGTGAGCCAGCGCATTGATGTGCATGTTTCCGTGTACGCACAAGCTGATGGTTTCTTTCACGTTATTGTGATGCCAGTAGCACCAGCAGAATGGTTAAGAGTGCCACATTGTTGGCAGTGCATTGAACCAAAACATTGCTGCTGGCTGAATGTCACATGGGTCATTTTGCCATTAGGCCCCATTTACAACAGTGACGTGTCACTTAGGAGAAACACTTCTGACATCTGTGTTTCTCAATGAAAAGATGTGACTGCTAGGATTTAGTTTTTTTTTCCCACCTTTTTTTGTCACAGATTGCAAGGTGGAAAAAAAACTGAAAACAGTTCAACTGTTGAAGAGACACAATAGTGACAGCACCTGTCAAACCCCAGCGGGCAACCAACGATCATCAATCATCAAAGACCAATCATCTCTCTTTCTCCCACTCTTCTATGGACCTTGGGTTTCTCTGTCTGAGACGAGCTGTTCAGCCTACTAAGATGAAAATCTAAAAGTAGCTGCAAGGAGCAGACGGTATAACTTATACTAATCAACTAAGGCCCAGTCACTTGTTGATTTTCTAACAAAATCCCAATCAGTGTGTGTGCGACAAGGCTTGAAATGCTCTTTATAGATGTAGCAAAAAGTAAGTACAAAAAATAAAAAATACACAAAAAATTCTTAAAGGAAATGTGGCTAATGGCTGGCAAAGGACTCAGATTTTTGGTGACCATTTTCCAGCACAAAGCAGCCATTGCTTGATCTTCGTTATAAGGGTGCTTACAAAATTGTGTTCACATATTTATTGCACACATATAAAAAAAAAAAACACTTAGCTGGTTCATTTAACACGTTACTGTGGAAAACAAAGACTGAATCACCACACACTGTGTTTTGCTATGAAAAGTGGTTATTGACTTCACTTCTTTAACGGTAAAAATCAACATTGGTTTAACGGACAACAATAACACCAGCACAGAATTCCCCTAGATTAAGTGTACCTTCTTGATGGAGACAATAGCCTCCTGTGTCTCCACATCGGTATTGACCTTGAAGAGCTCCCCTCCCTCTTTGATCAGATAGCTCATGTCTGTGTTCTCTCCCATGTCTGCATCCGTTGCAATGACACGTCCAACTGGTGTCCCCATAGCCGCCCCCTCTGACACGGAAAACTGATACATCTCTGGTATATGGAGGAGGTGGCCGGAGGTGGAAAACATATATGGACAGATAAAACACGGAGAGTCAGGTTTAGTAAAGCAACAAGAGGGATGAAATGACAAACAACAGTGTAGGTGGAGGTGTAGAAAGCACCTCAACAGAAGAAAGATGAGCGACAAAGGTTACAGGGAGACGAAGAGAGAAAAACACCAGTGGAGTAAGGAAGGGGAAAGATAGATGGATGGCGGTAGGTGGAAAAAAGGAGGATGGGAAGTGAGGATATTGGTATAAGAGATGGATAGGGACAAGAAACAGAAAAGTGGGATTAGGAAGGGAATGAGATCGTAACAAAGATAAAGAAATAAAGAGAGGAAGAGATGGGAAATGGAAAAATGATGTTTGGATGGTATTATAATGAAAGAACAGCAACATGTAGACCTCAGGCAGTTACTGTCAGTGTGATCGTAACATAAAAACAGTGTAAAAATACTCACATTATTATATTTCCCACATCTGAGGAGGACGTCACAATGTTTTGTCATCTTGTGCTATAATAATACTTACTGTAGGCACTAGCCGTATCTTTTACCAACTGACACATTGAATTTGCATTATAATATATCGTTGTTAAGTCAATTTGATCAATTTATTTAAAATATTAAATTAAGTTGAAATAATTTTAATATATTTTTAATGGATTGTCAATGTATTAAAGCTGGGGTAGGCAGTAAATGTTCTGGCATTAATGCGCAAAAATTCCATGATCACCTTTCAACATATTGTAATTCAAGTGGTCTTAGAAAATCTGGCCTGCGGCGGAAGACTCTGACCAATGACAGGTCTTTTAAGAGAGAGAGAGTTCCTATTGGCTGTTCTACAAATCCAATGTGAGTGCACATCCCCTCAGATTGATATGTGTCAATATCTTCTCCCGGACAGGCAACAGTGTGATAAATTCATTGTCCTATAATGTCTAAATGTGTTGGCTGGTAGTGGCTGGTTGTGCAGGTAGATTTAATGGCCAAAGGCTCATGGCTGTGGTTTTGGCTGTGTTGTGTGTGTTGCGTGTGTTGTGTGTATGTATAACAGGACTTTTTTTTTTTTTTTTTCTAGATTTTTGCCTTCCCCAGATTTAATATAATAATGCCAAATAGTTTGCATAAACAAGTATGGGATAACATTTACTTGTGATGACAGATATTGTAAATCCTAAATTTGAAGTTACATTTAAAATGACAGAAAAAGACTGGAGGAAATGCATGAGGCCTGCCAGAGTTCATTATGCACACAATAAAAAGATAAAAGTAAAAAGATAAACTTTATTGTTCCCCAGGGGGACATTATAAAAATAAAAAAATCAAAGTCCTTACTTATACAGTGTGTCGTCTTCCTTTGCATCTTATTTATGAGTCTGCCTTCCAAACTCTATCTATTCCCCATAGCACACAGTGGAGATACTATAATCCTGCAGGGTTTATCCCTCTGACTGGGTAAATATGACTTACTGAGATGAAAAAAGGATTTATACAGAAATAAGAAAAGGTGTGTGGAGACATATCAAATACAATCAACCAGACTGTCAGATGTTGTTCCTCCAGCTGTAACAAAAGTAATAGTGTTAGGGTTTAACTCCAAAAAAGTGGACAAAATAAATAGTTGAAATGAAAGCAAGAAGGAAAAGCATTATTTTATTCAAAAATCTAATAATTATTTAGTTAGGACTAGCATTTAGCAGGATAATGTGTCTGTAATTGAGAAGAACATCACATTAGATGTTCACTTTAAAAAAGGAGGGAAACCTGAAGTAAACTCACTATTTATTGTGCTATATGCTGTTTTGTTAGTGTAGTATGTCAAAAAATAAGACTCTTCAGCTGTTTGCTTTAAAGAAGGCTATAATTCATCTGACTTAAGTGCGTTTTTGTGGTGAGGTGAGACAGACTGTATTTTTAGTTATAGCATGTTTCAACTCTATCTGTCGAGCATGTCTGCACTAAAAAACCCACAAACCAACTCACCATCATAAATCCATAAAATTACAATGATGGAACAATGAACCATATTGACTCAATCATTTCTTGAGCCTTGCTTAAAAAGAATGATCAAATGTGCAGTGGAACGTATCAATTCTCCACATTTGATGGACTACGCTGTTATTAGCTACGGGTTTGATTGGCCCATAAATTTAAGTTCGGTGATTTCTTTTGGACTACATGCAGGCCATTAAGTATGGCCACTGACGCTGCCATTGCTTGCTGGTGTCAGCAGCCTGCAGGTTGCAAACTATACAGTGTCGATATTTTTCGTCTCTCTATCAATTCTCACTTTTGCACTTTTCTCTCTGTTCTTTCCTCCCTCTCCTTTTGTGTCTCACCATCTCTTTCTCTGTGTAAAGAAAGAGAATGTGTGGGAAACACTCACTCTGTGGGAAGCGCGGTGGGTTGTCATTAACATCTGTGATCACTATGGTCACCGTGGTGGAGCCGGAGAGACCGCCCATTTGTCCTGCCATGTCTGTTGCCTTGACGACCAGCTCATAACGATCCTGTGTTTCACGGTCCAAATCCGCCACTGCTGTCATGATGATCCCTAATGATTGAGGGATGGAGGAGAGATTGAGGGATAGCCACAGAGAGAGGGAAAGAGAGCAAGAGAGTGGGGAAGAAGTGAGGCCAACAGAAAGGTTACGTTAGTGGTTAGCACTTATGCAATAACTAACTATATTTTCCCTCAGTTTGAATATCGACTTCTGCTAAGCATAGTATTATGGAGGCACAAGTGCAGCACATTCCATTTCACCTCCTCAGACAGGCTGGATGGAGGAGATTGTGTCATATTTGCGTCTCTGCCTATATACCATTTTTATGGCTCAGCTGTATTAAAATGAATAATATATACAGGCAGAATGAAGGCATGCCTGAGCCACCCTGAACAGCATTACAACTCTTCCATGGTGGGTAAAACTGCACTCCAACTTAAGAGGTGGATTTCCAAAGAGAAAGCGAGGGACACAGAGAAAGTGATATAATGTAGAGAGAGACTTAGGAAACACGCAGAAGGGGGCAAAAAAAAATGGAATGACTTCATTTGCTCCACAGTGCACATGCTGTTGAATTTTAACTGAGTCAGTGGTCAGATAAAAATAAAGCAATAGACTGAGTGAAGGCGCACTTAGACTAGGTCTTCCAGAACAACAAACTATTATAAAGTATTAAAGTGCAATTACCGATTTTGAACTGAATATCAGCAGAACAACAATGAATTGACATCATCTTGGTCGCCATGGCAAACATTTGTAGAAACGGATCTGGTCAACTTACTGTGACCAAATACAGACAACCTGACCAATGCTAGTAAAAGGATATATAAGATATGATTTCTAGATCATATGACATTTTCTTTGTAAAGTTTACATACAAACTAAATTTGGTTGCTTAAAGAGCCAGTACTGTGGTCTCTCTTTTTATTCTATATGTCTCTCCCACAATCTCATGAGCACATAGTCCTTCTTAGTTTAAAAGAGACATTCTCTTTATTGGCCCAGTAGCAGAAGCATCCGTAGCTGGCTGGTTTAGTGTGCAGTAGTAATATAATTCCACTTTACCCCTTGGGATTTTCCACATCAGAATCTATTGATGCATTTCCTGGGCTTGGTGTGCTGTCTCACTCCCAAAGGTTTGCACTGTGTTGGGTACACAACTCACTGATTCCAGTCACATTTAGCCCTGGGCCATGTTCTATGAGTAGCCAAAATACAGTACATGCAGCACTGGAGTTAAGGAGGGAGGCAGATGACATACCCCTCTTTCATCCACCAAAAGCCAGGAGGGATGCATTTAAATTAGGGCTGTCAAGAGTAAAGCCACAGTCCGTAACTAGTATACAACACCATTGCTGCGACATCATGGTAGAGCCTGTAAGTAGATGACTCTACATAGTTTTTATTTCATGAATGCAGTCAGTTAAGTGTATGCGCTCCGTATTCCAATGCATATCACGTAGTCTTAACATTAACCAATTTAACCGGGTAATGGGGCCGTGTACACCAACTGTGAAATAGTTTCTCAGTATGGTAATGCATTACATTAGTATAAAATAAATGATGATGTTCCAATCATTTTTTTTTTACTCACATCAATTGCATTTCTGTTTTCATCTGGCTAGGCGATGGAAATCTAACTCTACTGTGCATTTAAGAAACCAGCTGTCCTGCAGTTTGGGCCTTCATGCCTAGTGTGACAATTGCAAAGAGGTAGTTTTGCCAGGCTAAGGTGTTAGCTTGCTTTCTGCGCCTATCAGGGGTTCATTCCCTCTGCTACTGTGTGCACTGTCAGCAACCAATGATCTACACATATTGCTGCACTTCGCTGCACTCTGACCCCGTGCACAAATCTATGGTTAACATGCAGCGCAGCCACCTGAGGTGTGGAAAAAACCAGGAGATCTCTTTATCTACATTCTCAACATCTGCATTCATATACAGAACCTGTGTTGGGTTGTATTTATTTATTTTTGTTTTGACTTCCTTGTTCCTTTGGCAATCAAGATATGGAAGCCTCCATTGTTGCCGATTTTGTTTTAAAAAGAGGCAGAAGAGTAAGTAAGGGGCTCTGTGTTAGCACAGACCAAAAATCCAATCATCAACGAGGAACAACGCGCACTTGACTCAACTGCAGACTCCTGTTTCGCACGATTTGAGAGGCGAAAGCTTCAATAATAAAATTCTGGAGGTTTGAGGCGGTGCATGCAAGAACACACACACCAGCAGAAAATGCATCCAGAGGCTCTGAGGCAAAGTCAGCAGTACGTCATGCCACTGTAAACTGAACTGCATATGGCATGTCAGGGACATTGTTATGAATGCTATTTATTCTTTTGTAGTATTTGTTATAATTCTGTATATTCTGAATTCTGTATTCTGAAACCTAAGGCAATTGTAGGTCCCATATATGTCAGTCTGAATTTATCTATTTCTAAATTCTGACAGTAATAGAATAATAGAGTAATCAGTAGTGGAACAGCAAAATAGAAATGCAAATGTGTGTTAGTAGGTTTTGTTATTTAAATTTGAATACTATTTTCATAGCTCTCTATGTAACAATATCATGATATACTTTTAAATGAAAAAATCCCCATATAGAGTACATGATTCAGTCTTTGTAAAATCATCCCTTTGCCTCGGATACTCAAAAACACCTACACCTCGGGTCAAAGCGACAGAAAAAAACACAGCGACTTGCTGTTCAGTTTGTTGTCAGGGTGAGTGAGAGTGATATTAATGAGGCAGATTTCACAGCTGTTCTGTCTCCTCTTCATTTTGACCTTCTTGACTCGCACCTATTAGGCTGGCCTGTCTGCCTAGAAAATGGGGAAGGGGGGGCGAGTACAGTGGTGGTCGGTAGACATAAACTGGAATAAACCATCCAGTCTCCTGGCTAGTCCCACCAAGGCAGAGCCATTTATCATCCAGGCACCCAGGCTGACCAAATCAAAGTGGAGGAAACCAAAAAAGGAATCATTAAAACTTTAGTGCATTTCCCTTGGGGGGGCATTAGAAGGCAACACCGATGCTAAGCTACTCCTGAAAGACGGAGGGTCAGGCCATATCACTCCTATAAGCTCCAGACTAGGAGGGAAATAGGGACTTTTCCATTATATAACTGGAGGGAAATTCTTCATAGGGTAAATATGGATCTGGTGGAACTATACCTCTGCCATTCTGATATAGTGGTGGGTGATTACTTAAACAAATGTGCTATTCTAAGATCCTCAATATTAGTGAGGTAAATTGATACCAGCAGAGTAGACTAAATAAAAAAAAACAGGTAGGAATAAAATACATGTAATTCATGACTAATAAGAATATTTGGTTTTCTCATATTGAATGTCAAGGCACTAAATGCTGCTGCTGTTGCTGTTACTAACTTATCATATAAAATAATATCTTCAAATATGTAATTGAGGGTTGCACTAAACACTCGAGCCAAGCAATTAATGCCATATGGTATTTTGAGCACTTGCTAAGAGTAGGCAGTAGTTATTGGCTAAAACTCTGTAAAGCTGCTTGTGTTTGGCCAATTGATTTTCTGATTTTGGCCACAAATTTTGATTGATCTGGGAATTATGGTCTCTGAGCTTGAGATTGCTTAAGAAAAAACAAGGAGCACTAAAAAAAATCTGGTGAGGGATAAAGTGCAGGGGGCCCTGAATGTGTGGTCTTTATCGCTCTTACCTGTGTGTCTATCAACTTTGAAAAATTTTTCTCCATCCAGAACGCTGTACACCACTCTGGCACTGCTGCCGTATGTAGGGTCGTCAGCATCTGATGCAGTAACCTTCATAACGGACGTTCCTGTTGAAAAGAGATAACAAAATGTCAAAGAGAGAGAGAGAGAGAGAGAAAAAAAACACTTCTGAGCAGGGAGGCCACTGGGGAAACTTTGTGCTGGAATCCAAAAATGTGAGTTTAAATCAGACTCAAAGAAGAAAAGTTATATAGTATATACTATATAAGGAAGGGCAGATGTGTTGATGTACATGGTTTCTTTTTAAGTGAGTGTGTGTAAGTGTAAAACCCTGGAACTTCTATCTTTGACAAATGTGACTTTCAGACCTTAACAGTGAGGACACTGTAGGACACACTGGCCTTCGAAGAACCATTTGAGGGCCTCGCCTTTTTGTTATGGTTCAAATGAAAATGTGGTTTACAGTAAGGTTAGGGTAAAGCATGGAATTAGGCCTATGGTTGTGATGGTTGAGGTTGTGGGCTAGGGAATGAATCATATCAATAAGCGGGACCCACGAGTATAGTAACAGTAATCTGTTTTTTGAGTTTGTGTACACACCAGTAGGTGCGTTCATGCGTGCTTGTCTGTGATTATACTTGGGAGAGGGAGGTTAATGCATTTGGGTATCACTGCACCAGGTAACTACATCATCTCTATGCACATAATTTTCCAAGCAAATTTTTTGATGTTTCAAATTATCTTTTCACTATACCAACACTCGGAGTTGTTTTGCCTCTCATCGGCACAGAAGTTGCTCTGAAAGATGAAAGGGAACATGCAGTCATAACATTATATCCTCAAAGACAGTTAGAAGCTTAAGAAATCTGTAGCAAACAATTACTTGTGATTACTGGCACTTAGGCAGAGAATAGAGTCATTTCCACATGAAACCTTAAAATTGGCATTTGTGGAGCACAGTGTTTAAGTCATTATTTCTCACCCTGTGTAGCATTTTTGTCAACAGTGTGCATACACAAGCCTCTGGCGGCAAATACGCAGGCACATCTCTACATTTAGTCACACATTTTAGTTAAAGCTTTGCCTAAAGCTCATAAAACTTTAAGGTGTTTCATTTTTAGGTTAAGAAACAACCACATACTTGCCTTTGAGCATGTGAGCATATTTCTTTTCTTGCCATAAATAATTTCACTTACAGGCAAAAGGAGATAAAAAGGAAGACATTCCTGGGCGCCATAGGTCCTCAAGGACAAGGAGTCAGTCTTTGTCTCCATCACTCTGGACGATGCTATGGGTAATTACTGACAGCTGGTGTTGTCCACCAAAGGTCACCGCTGTAGCCTTTCTCAGAGCCCTGTCATGCTACTGTCCAGCCACATAATGGCCGTATGCTAATGATGCTAATTAGTGGGAAGTGTCAGAGCACTGTTTGTTTCCTGTCATCCAACAGAGCTCCTAAGGGGGAAAGAAGGAGGGAGAGGCCAGTGGATTATCATTAAAGTCACCCGGCCATTAAATCAGACAGCTCAGATCACCACCCTGCCCCTGTCACCTATAGCCATCTTTTGTTCTCCAGGTATGTAGCCAAGGAGCTGGTCTGTTTTCATGCTAAAATATAGCTAGCATACGATGCAGCACTCTACCTGGTCTATGACACTACTAACAAAAATTAGGGTGTGCTTTTCTGCAGCTTTTGTGAGCAGCACGAGAATATGATAGATTAGCTCCAAGGTAAATTATTATAAGAAAACAATTGTGAAAAGGGATAAGTCCAGACACACAAAAAGTGGACGTGCGAATGGTTGGACCAGTGTGTGCATCACCAACAAATCACAAATTCTGGTACTGTCAACAACCTTGTTTGGTTCTCAGATAAATCCTGATATATTGCAGCTCCCAGTGGATTCAAAGCACTGCATATTAACTAGGATGCAATGAGCTTTTAATTCATATATAGTCCATCAATTCATCCAAATATGCAAAAGTATACCGGCCTGATCCTTAGCAGATCAAGATGGGCTACATCCCAGTTTGAGGGATGAGTAAGTTATCATTCTTATTGTATTAAAATCATAAGTCTGTATAGAGTCTGGGCATTTTCATTACTGGCAACAGGCAGTGGTTTGTTAATTCTGCCTACCTGGTTGGCTCCACTGCTGTGGATCCAACACAGCCATGGGATTATTCCCTTATCTTAATTTTCCCCAGGTAACAATCAGTTCGACGCTCAGCTGTTTCTGGGTACTGCCTGGCAGCAACGTCAGATGGCTTGGAAGAACTATATAAATGCAAATGCTTCTTTATTGTGTTTATATTAAAAAGAAAAGTGAGGCAGTGAGTTTGGCACTTAGGTTCTTATTAAAGCTCTAGCTTGCATCAGTGTTTTCAATGTGAGAAGTCATTACTTACATTATCTGTTGGCGTGGTTGGCGATGACTTAAGAAGATTCTACTTTTGATGGACTTGTGGGAATTCAATAAAAATTATTGACTTTTGCAGATTGGAATGTAATGCATATAGCAGTAATAGGAGAAGTATGTCTAATGGGGAGAAGCTCCAGATATTCATTATCTAAAGAGTTGTTTTTCTCTCAGCCAACTAAAAACCTGAAGCACAAATTGCTCTCAGATGAGGCAGCATGTACTGCTGCAATAATAATTTTAATGACCACAATATACAGGTTTGTCTCTCTTTATTCCCCCTCATGGACACATTTGTTTGGGCTGAATTTGTTTGGTTTGGTTATACAACAAACCTTTCAGCATAATATTCTTCACATATCAATGCAATAATAAAATGAATGAAATCGAATGACACAGTTAATTATACCTCATGTTATTGCTTCAGTTTTTTCTAACCTAAGAAGTAGATTAACACTTAGAAAGAAATTATTTTGCTGACACCCAGTGGTTGATGTTTTCATCTTGCTACATTAGTGTAGAAAAGTGTGTATTTACTATAACACACACTGACACTGCTCAGACCATACCCATTCAGAAATATGGCTAGGTTAAAAGTGCAACTGTCAACCGGAAGAGATGAGTGAAACAATACTTTTCAGCTTGGTGTTAATTTAGTTTAGAAACATGTGTGACCTTACTTTTGCCAGTAGTTGGAGCCAAGTTTTGACACTTGTTTAACAAATATCTAGTTACCTTACTTAATCATACTTTCAGCCCTTCCACTTAGGGTCCAACTAATGCATGCAGCCTGCAGATATTTATGTTGCGGGTCTCACCATCAAAACAATATTAAAAGAGGAAAAATCAGCATTATGCTAATTTTAATATTCTGAATTTCAAATATAACACAACTGATCTTCAGTATAATAATTACATGATGCGACAGCAAATTATAATTTTGCTGTTTCCCTAGCATTCATCAGAGCATTCATTAGAGCAACTCTGTTTAGCAATGTTTCTTGCAGTCACTTGCCTCACCATGGAGGACTAGACAGGGTTACACCATCTCATTGCTGTGCAACTATAATGAGGATATGGCATTGTTATTCCTTGTAAATCCTCCAGCAGAGCCAACTGCCTGGGACATTATTGCGGCTGAATGGCAACTGTTTATTACATATTATTTTTATATATTCATATTATTCATATATTTTTCATAGTTATAATTCTATTATTATAAAATGATAACTCCCAACATGTACATGAGATTGATGGCAAATTAAGTGAATAAGTTGTTAGTTATAATAATTGTTATTATGGATAAAATAGGAATATTGTTATTATTGTTGAATGGTTGCAATAGTTACTCTAGCTTAGAAATTATTCTGTTCTACTTTTGTTTCTCCCTGGAACATATGGTAGTTTTCATGGAGGGAAGAACATGAAGGAAGCAACAGTTGTTCCAAAATAATAACATAGTAAAGCAGTCTATGTTGCAAATGGTATTTAAGCAGTGCACAATATCCCTTGAAGAACAATGTAAATAATATTCAGATGAAAACTAACCCTGGGACCATCTCTGGTGAAATGGAGTAAGGAGCTGGGAAGTTGTTTTGGGGGGTGGAGGATTCAGTGGAGGGTGGGTGACGATGGCTATATAGTTAGATTTATGCATGAGTTTGGTTTAATGGTATCAACACAGGCTGTCGGAATGGCTTCCCACACCATTTCAGCACTCTGGGAGAGATGGTTCAATTACTGTGAGGGGAGCTGGAGGAGAGTGCCACGTGTGAGACACTAGACTGACAGCTATTTAAGAGGCAGCCTCGTAAAAGAGATTTGTGCCTATCTCAGCTGGTGCTGTACTGGTGTGAGCTTCAGTGGAGGGGTCTAACGGCTGCAGCACTGAGCCCCTTTCCCACTCCGACCCGCCTTAATCTGCAGGACTGAGTGCTCCCCGCCCGCATTATGGATCATTTAGTAAAGCCATAAAAGCTGAGGTGTTTTCACATGAAAAGTTATTTCTTCACTACTTCTACTGTGATTCATTCCTCTCTCATCCACATAAATGCCCCGGGAGAGAGAGAGGGCGAGAAAGGAGGGTGAGAGAGGATGTAGTATAAAGGGAAGAAAAATCTGCCATGTCATAAAAGCCAATGGTCTGCTTACATTGATCCTTTCCGTGATCTCTACAAGGATTTAGGGATATTTTTCATCTCTCCTGGCAGATATTGTAAATCTAATCTTTGTTAGCCTTTGAACTCGTGCTTTTTTTATAGATCTTATCATTATTTGTTTTGTAGACAGTGTTGTGGGCCAGTGTAGCCTGTCAACTTTAAATCTCAACCTCTCATTACTTTCAAGCATTTGTCTCTAGACAAATTATTACAAAAAAGTTGTCTGTCAAATCTCAGCCTAGAAAAACAAACATTAAGATACAGAAACTTTTCAATACTGTTAAAAAAAATCATTCAAGTTTGTCAAAATATATTTATATATTATTATTAGATTTGAATACCCCCATACCTACAGGCAAGGTATCAACCTTATTGTTTTAGACAGTTTATTTCTTGAACAATGTCAAAATGTGCAAGAAACAATGTCCACACTTCTGACTGACAAAATGAGAGCCAAAATCAATTTCTATATCATTCTGCTGTTGTCGTTCACATGCCTCTTCACACACTGAATCACTCACTCTCTCTCTCTCTCCCTCTCCCTCTGTGTCCCCATACATTCATACTGATGACCACACACACACACACACACACAGATCAGCCAAAATCAATTATGTCAAGCACTGTGGTCGAGCGCATAATGGTAGATGTTACTGGTCATATACATAAAGGTGCTTGGCAGAGAATATTGATTGTAAGTTACTCCTGCCTTGTTGCATTGCTCTCTCCTGCGATCTGGCTGCTCCAAATGTCTCATCTACGGTTAGCATGACAGCCCCCGGCTGTCCTAATGGTGACTGCAGCAATTTGCAGCCTCCTGGGCAACCACTCTGGACCGAAGCAACAAGAAGGGTGATTATTACTTTAATCCCCTTGTGGAGTTCTCACATTACAAAAGGAGTGGGGGGATTTATCTCTGGTGCTGAGTGTGTGAGAGAGTAAGAGACATAGGGAGAGAGAGAAAAAGAAAGTGAGAGAGATCAAGAGAAAGTTATGCACAAAGGTACCACTACCTACAGTAAATGCTTTATATTATTGCATTATAAATGAATTCCTACAAAGGTCTCTCAGTTCTCTGTTTTAAGCTATGGTTTCCTGCGTAGGTGCGGGGTCAGTTGCCAAAACAATGCTTGGATAAGTCCTTTGGATTTCACGAAAAAGTTCAAATTCAATTGATTGAAATAAATGTTTATACCATTATTAAGCAAGGCTTTCTGCTTTATTCTGCCTATTGCTTTCCTCAGTGTCAGTTACCACAAACACCCTTCAAACGCCAGATAGTTTGTGCATTTTGTGTGTGATGTTATACTTCTATACACAGTGATCGGTAGGATAGGGCAGTGACCTTAAAGAAGACACTTAAAAAGTACATTCCACAATGTTTCGCCGATGTTGCTCTCTGGGCTTTCAGTCTTGACACTCTCACTCCAGGTGTTTTATGAAACACCTCTCGACTAGATATCTTTTCTAGTAGCAAATCTGCCCATACTGATACTCCACAGCATGTTTATTTGTTAGGAACTGTGCGGTAGTCATGACATCTTGAAACTCTGCATGTTTGAAACCTGAAATCAATGCAGTTCCCAGTCAAACAAACAATTGCTCAACAGTAAAAACAAAGTTACAATAACTTTTCAAAATGCACAGGATATTGTGGCGTTTGCAGAGATAGCTTGAGGTATGGATAAATGCAAGATAATAAATAAAATAAAGAGTAAATAAAAAGTAAATAAAAGTACAGGACATTGTTTTAACACGTAACTCTGTTGTTGGCCTTTGTGGTTTGTCAGTTTCTACAACCTGGCTTTATATATTAGATGTGTCTTTGATAGAGAACAGGATAAATGTCGGCCTCAGGAAACTGTTTTCTGTTGTTCTTTGTGTTTGGTAATTCTACACTACATCAGCTTGTGTCATTAGAGGATAAGAGCTGAGGATAGTGGTCAGCTTAATGTCCATTATCGGACTGTTATTTGCCTGCCACTGTGGCTTGTCAGTTAGTGTTACCTGAGGTTTAGAGGCTATGGCACAAACGTCGTGTCGTGCCACATCTCTGCCACTCAGAGGTCCTGAGGTCCTCTCTAATGGAACCACATCAATCACAGGATTAGCTCTGTGGAAACTTTTCACCCTGTTGTGATTCCGCCATCAAGTGCTGCCCCTCCTAGTCACATTTCCACCCGATTCTCTCGCTGTCACCCGACCTTTGAGTGGTAGGAAAGGATGTCTGCCTCAGTGACTAAATGGTTTGAAACCCAACAAACTGTGCTACTTTGTCAGTCAGCTCGCATAAAGACTGAAAAAGAAAAACAAAAGACGGATATCTTAGTATGCATGTTGTAACACGGTGTAATACTGATTTCAAATTGGAAAAGGTCTGTCTTTATTACTTCAATATTAGCTGGGCGTGTGGAGCATAAGCATTAGCTTGGGGTACCACTGTGCCACTGCTATAAAGTGTGAGTAGTATTTGTTCTAGATATCGTGTCTAAACGTTCAATCTATCCAATGCTTAATTGGATGAGATGCCAACCCATATGAATATGTAGCATTGTTGAAAACTGGTAGCATACCAGTTTGACATTACTTTAGCCTCTGGGTTTTTAAAACTTTTGAAGCCTAGCTCAAAGCTACATGAATATTTAAACACTGACTATGGCTGGGGAAAACCAAAGGGAAAAGAAGTGAAATCCAATTCAAATATTAATGATGAGGTTCTCCAAAAAATATATATTGGCCCAAAATGTCATTCCACATTAGCCACCTGGTGTTAACATATAAGCAAAATGAAAAAGCTGTTGTTGATATAGAAAAGTAATCCAGTGCCCAAATTCTTGCTAACATCTCTTAGTACCATGAGACACACTGCCTGAGGGAACAGAACAATCGGAAAGAAATATTTTCCCATCTCTGTTTAAATCCACAGTCACAGTTATTTAACATAGAGTCTCAATGGGGATGTTCATTACATTTCATATACGCTCTGAATCTTAACATGTACTTATCAATTCATCTGTAAGTTAACAAGACTGTCACAACGCATATTATAAAAATATTTTCTTATATCAGTGAAGTGGGTTTGCAAACTTGTGAGCACCATTTTAAAGACAAATCTCGCCTGTCTCAATCACTTCTCTGGTATCTGTAAGCCTCGCTGCAAGCAAATATTCAAGCCCACTATTACTATGGGAAAAGCAGCACTACGAGGAAAAATAATCCCATATTTGATAAGTAAAAAGAAAAACATGGAACAAAAAGCTAACTTCGAATACAAAACTAAATAATTAGAAAATACCAGTGAAAGTAATGCAACAGAGAAAACTAAGAAACAAACAAAACAAACTTCAACTAAAAGATATAAGAAAATGCGATTCCTAACAGACCTAACAGATCTGATCTGAAGATTTTCAACAATAAGAAATCCGAGAAATACATAGCAAATTCAATTAAAATAAAAAAGGAACAAGAAAAAAAGAAAACTATCAGTTATCAGCAGGGAAACACAGTTTCCCCAGAAAATAAGTAGTGATTTTCAAAGGTTTTACACCAACTTACACTGAATAAAAATACGGCTCAAATGAAGAAGAAATCTGCTCTGCTTACTTGCTGCATCTTACTGAAGAACAAACCAACATGTCACCACTTGAATTCTCAACTGCACATAACAATTTGCCCACTATCCCAACAGTAGGACCTGATGACTCCCTCACTGATTTCTACAAACACTTCCTTGAGAATTGTGGTTCTGCATTTCAAGAGGCTGACTTCAAATATAAAACTGAACTCTACTGAGACTCCTGTCAGTGTGACAATCAAACTTCTCTCCCAGCCATCCATTAATCTTTCAATTTCACTGAGAGAGATAACCAGCGTTGTGCATATTCACACTTCACAAGAGCTAGTTCAGTTTACACAGGTTTAAATGACTATTTACGTTCATATATCACAGTTTTGAATTTTTAACTAAGTTCAAGGTCCAAAAACATGAGCTAATTCACTCTCGTTTCTTCCTGTATTTTTAAATTAGCTGCCCTGAGCTATTTTTTTTTTTTTTTTTTTACAGTAGAAACTCATCCTACCTATCCAGTCAGTCGTCATTCTTTACTGCATAATACTATAGAATCAATCAATCAGTAAATGTTTTACCACTTAAACAATGTGTCGTAAAGCGGGACAAGTCCAAACAGTTTACAAATGCAGTTCAGCTCTATATACAATTTTTATTATGCAGAAACTGAAAACGAGACGAGATCGAAAGCTAATATATGGCCAATGTTGTAGGCTGTTGGTTTTCTACGTAGTGTCAGCTGGTTTCAGCTCTATATCTGTTTGATCCTCTCCTACTCACTGTGCTCATATAAACGGTATTTTAATACAGCTGAATTTCCAAAAAAGGTTTTCTTATTTATATATTTTTCTGTGTCTGTCATTCAGACAACGGAATGGAAAATAAGACATACGATTTTAATTGTCCATACAGTCTTTTATGCCTACACTTAAGTTACCTGTTATGTTGTGTTATTAAAATAAAAACTTCCAGCATTTGAGGTTATCTAATTCTTTACATGCTAACACATTATATAACTTTAAGTGGTCTCAGTGAATGTTACTGTAACTTTTAGGATGACACATGGCTTTTTGCCATGAATTAGAGGTATTGTATAATGGAAGGGGTGTTTTAAGTAGATCGACCTGTACCTCTAACTTTACCTCGCAAATGGACACAAGGCAACATTAGCTTTTAACATTGCTGGTGATTTACATTAATGATAGGTCCATCTGAGAAAGATAACCTCTTGGATTGTAAGTGAGCATCCATTAATCAAGACCTGCAGACAGCACAGGTTTGGCTTTAGAATAAAATCTTTATCTCATTTATACTTGAAAAATGTACTGAAATATGTAATGAATTAAAACAAGACAAGACAGCTACAGCTGCATTATTATTATATCAGATAAACAGTTCTGGTTTCAATCACATTTACACCAATCCGCCACAACATCAAAACAAGTTAGTGGTTTTAATGTTGTGGTTAATAAGTGTAAGGCGTAAGGTACACACATATACGGTCATTGCATGTTCGTACCACTTTTACAGTGCAGCTAACTTAACTTTTTTAGAATAGTAGAATCGAGAAGTTTTGGGTTCACTTCTGGGGAGCTATTATGGTGTCCATTTTTAGCTACAGTTACTGGTTTGATCAGTCAGACATTTAGTCCAACCCACTGTTAAAGGCATCGCAGAATAGGGTATTGCATTACCATAAAAGTGAATAATCTTTACCTTTATTAAATTAATCTTTAATTTATGTTTTCACCCATTGTCTGTTTATTTGTCAGCAGGATTATGCAAAAAGTACTGAATATATTTACACCGAACATGATGGATCATGAACTCATTCAAGTTTGAGGCAGATCCAGAGCATTTACTACGAGTTTAAATTTTTCCCTGGTCTATGTTGTTTGACATTGGCTCTGGCGAAAGGTCTGTGCTTTTTGAGTGCCCTTCTAGTTCACTGAGTGAAACTCTGCAGCATGCCTTCAGAATGAGGTTGAAAATTCAGTATTTTGAGAAGGGCAAGTGTGATGCTGCCACCATGCACTACAGAGTTCAGTTTTGAAAGATTACTGTTCAAGATTACTGATCCTTTTGCAGAGGAGAAAAGATGGGGAAATGATGAATTCACTGTTCTGCTGTAAAAGTGCTTAGCACCACCAGAGGGAATAACAAAAGGCAGATGAAGGATTCATTGCTCCAATGCACGACTGTGTGAGTGAAATTTATGCATCTTCTATAAATGCCTTTCTTTGACCAGACAACAATCATATGAATCCATTCTCTCATCATGCGCGCACTGGGAGTGGGGCGGGGAAACAACAGGACAGGTGGCCAGTACAACCTACACTGGCAACTGAGAGAACATACAAAACAAGTCGTCAGTTGGCCTCGCACAAGTTTTAACCCTGAGCCCTTTTGATGTGTGGTAACAGTACTAAACACCGACCTACTACCTTGCTGTTTGGTGCACTCCTATCACTGTACAATGTGCTGAAAAAGTTTTAATAACTATAGTAGTTACACAACAGACTCAAGAACAGTTCAGATACATCAAATAGATTAAACAATTGACCCAACAGTTGGCTCATTTTTCAAAACATCGAGTTTAGTTTTTTTTTTAATTTGCTCAGAAATACTAGCTAAAAATACACCCTCCTGTTGGTGGTGATAAGTGATGCAGAGAACTGTCATTTATCATTAAAGGTCTTTACCCTGAGGCCGCACTGTTGTCGAAGTTCGGATGAACTAAACTACATGTTACAGACTTTGGAATCTGTATACTATAAAGTAGAACTCCAGTGTACATTTGAATTCATTCAGTTAAGCACATCAGCAACATATTCTAGTCAGCTACCTGTTTCTCTTTGGTTACATTCAGTACAGGTTGTCCTCTACCTAGACACTGTATTAAATCCATCTTTCACAGTCTTATCATCACGAGTCAGAGGACACAGCGATCGTTCTGCCGGGCAACTCCATCCTTGTTCCCTCTTCTGTCTAAGCGTAAAGACATGCATGGTTCCCAAAGCAACATTCAATCACCCATGCACTACAAATATGATTTAAGGCTGCAATTTCATTAGCTGCGCATTTTCCACAGGACAACACAGAGCTCGGGCCCTCACACTTCATCATCATCTTTGCCACTCCTGTTTTATTTGCCCTCTCCTCTCCTTTTTAGACTGTGTACACAAGTGTTATTTTTGGCACGAGATGCTAAGCAGACAGACAGACGGACAGATAAGAGGCCTCTGCAAAAAAAAAAAGGAAAAAAAAGAAAAAAAAGAAAAAAAGAAGTGGGAGGCAGTGGTGGAGGCTGTAAAGCTATGACAAAGACGTGCACTGGGAGACATGACAGAAGTGATAAGTAAAAATGAATACGCCTCAGGCAGCGGACTACTGATTACTTCTTACTATTATGGCCTCACGTTTTCCACGGCAGTTCGCTGCATGGCTGGCCATAAAACACCACAGTGAGCATATCACTTGTGTGGCTAATGCTTGCAACCTGCTTCCATCACAGCATAAAACACAACCTTGGATTAGATCAAAGGAGCTGTGTCCGAATTACATAAAAAGTACTGATTCTTAATCAGGCCTTGAGTATATGGTGTGTTCCGAAAGAAAAAGACGAAATTAAGTATACAGCATTAAAGGTGTCAGCACGCTTATATGATCAACATCATTTTTGTGGTGTTAATGAACATTACAATGTGCAGAATAAATAGAGGAGCTACTCACATCTGGAACAAATTAAAACAAATTCAGGATGGTATTTTGACACAACTAGGGACATATCACAAAAACAAACAAATAAACAAACTAACTATTAAACCTTTGGAGAAACATTTAGTCTTAAAAGGTAAGGCTGGCGTTTTTTATATCAGTATTATAGCAGCGGGATAGTGTGTGTGGGTTTGACCCAAAATTAACAACAGTGTTTATGTATATAATAATAATAATTACGAAACATATCACTCAGTGTAATGGTGCAGTTCACTGATGTGTTCATAATAGTTTGTTGACAACAACAGAGGTCTATGGCAAAGAGAAATAAGCTATCAGGCTTTGGTTACACAGACAGGGCTTGTTAGTAGGGTCAATTCTGTTCTGTCTGATCTGTTGACAATAAGAAAGACATAGAATATGACAAGCTTTATCCTCTGATACCAAATTCAACTTGTGATATTCCACCTATATGCTAGCGAGAGACATGTGGCTGTCAAGCTGGTCTGTCCGGCACCTTTTTTGTTTTTTTGTTTTTTTCTTTTCACTCCCTTCAGTTATTGTCATTGTGCTTGTGACCTTATCACTGACATGCCAAAAAGATAATGCTTGCCTTAGCTGACGTGCAACAGGAGAACAGCGGAAAGAAAAGACACAGGGAGAGGACAGGAGAACGCCTGACTAAGCAGTAGCTGTTACCTCATTAGGGCTAGTGTTCCACAACAATGTTTAAAACATGAACTGCACACTCATTTAGTGCGTAATTTGACTGAGGTGCAACAGGGTCGAACAAGGGGTGGGGGCAGCCAATGTGGAAAGGTCTTGATCATTTAGATTGCATTAACTGACATTAACTAAGCGTGAGCTCTATGACTCCATCGCTCTCTTTCTTGAGGAGATAATAGCTCTCGCTTCCCAAGGTTTTGCATCTTTTTCTAAAACTCTGCCTTATTCCTATTCTCTTTATCTTTCTCCTGTTTTTGCTATATTTCAATTGCTCTGTCCCTCACACTCCCTCTGCCTCTTGCTCTCATTCTCTCTCTCTCTCTCTCAGACACACACACACACACACACACACACACACACACACACACACAGACACATGCACACACACACTCCATTCAGTTTTTTTGAGAGCACTGTAGGCAGAGATGCCCATGGTTTGGATCAGGCTGAGGAAGCAGGAATTAATTCTAATCAGGCTTGAACAGGGGAGAGCTATTCCATTTTTCACCACTCCTGGAGTCAGTCAAACAAGAAGCACCCCCACCTCTGCTACATATGCATAGACACACACACACACACAGACACACAAATGCACACACCCGCATCACACACAACAGTCTGGGCACACATGGTATTGTGATATCGCTTGACAGCTACACAGAATTTTGTTTATTAAACATCAGCTGCGTCTTTGACATTAATACCATGCAAACGAAGCCCCTGACACCCTCATTCACCTGTCTTTTCCATTTTGCTGAGAATTTTGAGCAGCCATGGGACGCTGCTAATACTCTCGCTCACAATAAAAACATGTTTGTCAAGATTAAATGCATTGTGGTTTTAATGTGAAAAGCCTGTATGAAAATGTGGTGTACTCTCACGATTATCTACTCTTCTGAAGTGCCTCTCCTCTGCTCCTCTTTCCTCCATATTGCCCCTTTATCATCTGCCTCAAAATAGTGTGTCAGAACACAGCCACTAAGCTCATCTGGGAGAATCGCAATTCGTCTACCTCTCTTTTCTTTATATGCCTGCGCCGTCTCCTTCATTTTCCATCTCATTGCTACCTACGGGTCAGAGCTCTGACACAGTCCACGTGGGGATCCTCCTCAAATGTCCATTTCACCATTGTACTTCTTTGTCATCCACGGTGAATTCACTGACTCCACATCTATTTTCATCTAGCATCTCCTATCTACTTTTCTTATTTCCATCTCCACTATGGGGGAGAATTTTAGCATATTGCGCTTTTTTGGCAGTTTCTACTTTCCCCCCCGAGCCCAGTACAAAGCATTATGTTATAGCCCATACCTATGCATCATGGAAATAGCTGTAATATAACTGGTAATTCTGTACATTATGTGCACCTTTGGGCTATCCTGAGCTCAAAGCCTCAAACAGTTATTAAGATGTAACCCTGTCTGATTGCACTAAATGTTTCTTGCCTTACCTATGGGTGACAGCTCTGCCACGCTGCCGATATAGGGGCCCTCCAAGAACTTGGGCTCACTGTCGTTTATGTCCTGGACCTTGATGACAAACTCTGACTCTGGTTCAAGAGGGTCATTGGAGAGCCGGTCCCGAGCCTGAGCCCTAAGCGTGTAAAAAGCCTTCTCTTCACGGTCTAGTCTCTCTGTAGCATGGATGTCTCCTGTTAGCTCATCGATGATGAAGATGGTGCCTGCCCCTTCTCCAGAGATAGTGTACTTGATGTTGCCCTCACCTTCGTCCGAGTCTGTATGGATCTGTAAATTGAAACAAAATGAATAAAATCAAAAAATTAACCTTTTTGCTAATTAAAAGTACCACCGTATCAACCACAGCCCAAGACAATATTTGTAATGGATATTATATTCAAAAAATTATATATTTGCAACATCAGATATTGTTTTGGAATGTAAAAAGTATCACCGTGACATCAGTTCCTCCAGAGACTGTTGCATTATGGGTTGTTTGTAGCCTTAATACTGCTAGGCTAGCTCATTTATAGTGTTTGTCAGTCCAAAAAGTGTTTATGATAGCTAGTTTAATCTACAGGAGTTTTCTGATCGCTTGTGTGGCATATTTTGTGGCCACTGAGGAAATGAATTTCTGATGAGTGAAAATGAGTCGAAAGCATTAACATGTCTTTACTGCATAAACTGACCTGGGACTGAATCATCTTTCAAACAGCCATGAATTACTGCTGTCACATGAAGTCACAATGAGGCATTCGTAAAGTCAGTATGAAAAATGCTGACAGCCAGAGAAAATCATCCTGATTGCTTCAGGAGCCTGACACGACAATGTGCGAATACAAATGTGGGATTTGCGTTCGGCTTTCATTAAATTATTTCCTGTTTCACTTTTTTATGAGAGGAAACGTTTCATTAATGAATAAATTGTAAATCGTATCTTCGAACAGTATCTTTTGGGAACCTTTCCCTCCAGGATTAGTGTGTATTTGGGATTTTGATTGGGGCCAACAGTGTGAGTACATTTGAAAGCAGGCAAAGAAACACTGACCAATAGATGGGGCTTTAAATGTGCAGACCAAAACTGGTCACAGTATCACCTTGTAAGGGTAACAAACCAGGAATCAGAGGACGGCTGGAGAAAGATCACGATTCCATTCACATGATTCCAAAGGTTATCGTTGAACCAAGACAGAGGTTATCATCTTCCCGTTATATACAACCACTTGTTATCACAGGGCCAACATCCACACTTAGATCACATTCACTAATAACTAGTAGGTGGACCTTTCAGTCGAGACTATTTGTCACAAATTTTGCATCAAAGTTTCTATCTAGTTTGTGAATATTAATGGTCTGTGTGAAAAATGACACTCATTCTTAAGCCCTGTCCAAAAGATATAAGTACCTTTCTTCCACCTATTACTTATCTTTTTCCCCACATAGCAATAGCAGCCTAATGCCTTCTCTGAGCTCCCTATAGACCAGCCATCACCATCACTGTGAAAAAAAAGACACCACAGTTCGAGTGATGATTTACACCTTTTCTGCACATTGTGCCCTTCACAGGATGTGACGCCCAAATTAGGAGATCAAAGTCATTTCAAAGATTGTTAAAGGTAGAGACATAGTGGTGCCGGTGCTGAAAAGTGAACTTAAAAGAGCCCTTATAAATCAGAGCTATATTTCGCCCCTAATGTGATTAGAAGACATTCCAGAGGCAGTCATAGGAGTAGCACTGGTCCCCCATCCCAACCTCCCCTTTGGCTCTTTAGTGAGCACTAGACCTCTCTCTCTCTCTCTCTCTCTCTCTCTCTCTCTCTCTCTCTCACCTTCTATCTGAAATTATAATTCAGAGCTGTCTATGCAGTGTAACTGTGGTTCAATCTACTGAGCAGACCAGGGGAGAGGGGAAATCGCCCTGGCCTCCCTGGTTAATATTTTATTAAGGCTTAATTAAATACAGGCTCCTATCACCCTTGCGGGGGTTTTCATTAAGTATTTGTCGTAAAACCATGGAATAATGCAAGCCTGTGCCTTGATATTGCTTCCCTCATCCATTTTCCCCTCCGTTTTTATCTATATGCTTTTGCCTTTTCTCACCATTCTGAATCATCCTGAAGACAAATACAGGAAAGAGTCAGAGAAAATATACTGCTGGATACTTTGGCGGTATCAATATTTCAGTTATAATAAAAGACGTTTCATTGGTCCAAACTGTGAGAATTATCCAATAAAAGTGTGCATACTCATGCTCCACTGGATATGTTTCCCCAAGACACTCTCTCTCACCCTCTCTCTGTAATTCCCAATCAGATTCTGCAGACAAGAATGTGTGTGAATGTGTCTTGTCGTCATGTGTTAATTAAACTGTACAAACGCTGGCACCATGCAAGCAAGTTCCTACCTGCTTCCTACCAGTTTGCACACACACACATGCACACACGTACACATAGATAGTGAGTTCATCATTCTGCTAGGATGATGCTATTTCTCCCCCCTCAGGCTGGATATACCCATCCGTCTGTCAGTCTATCTGCACTGGAGTGATTCAAGTTGGCAGCTTGAAAAACACATACACTACGCTTAGCTAAGTTGTTCTCTGCAAACTAAAGGTCAGAGCCAGGACGTCACTCGCTTAGCAAAGAATAACCAGGAGCGCAAACGTGCTCTTAACAAATTTTCATGAGAAGATGATTGGAGAAAACACAAACTCTATTACTATTTTAAAGCATAACCAAGAATCATAGCTGCTCCACTGGTCAAGTTTTCTGAGCTCACAGTGTTTCAGATTAGGTAGCTGTGTCGCTGGATCACTACAGTAATATGATGATGGTAAAATATAGTATCTCCCCCTTTTGGGCATGATCACTGATAGTCTTTGGGTTGGTCAATAGTATTGAAAGAAGCGTATAAATACCAAAAATATACATGTACACAAACACCATAAATGTTAAACTGATAAAAAAATATACAGCTTTCAATGATCACACTGCTCCCCACCCTGCAGCCCGGAGAGGTGGTAATCTAAAGTTTGCAGTTTCCTCACTGACAGGTAACGGCAGCTTCGTTCAGCTTGAGTTCAGTTGCAAACAACAGATTTTGGTAGTGACCCATTTTCACAGCAGAGATAAAGTATCAAAATGCATACAGGACTTCAGGAGGCCACTCTAATAGCATAAGTCACTTCCATCCGTAAGGACACAGCAAGTACAAATAAGAGTGTTTGGGACATACTGAGCACATGAGTGGACAGCAGCAGAGAGGTGGATTTTTACTGCGTTTGCAGTTTGAGATATTTTTTATAGCTATTATGGTACTTTCTTCAATAGTGAAAATGGACCACAATTGGAATCCATTTTTACAGGCTGACCACAACCACTGATCCCAGTTAATGAAGAAAAAAAACCTTTTTACATCCACTTTTCAAGGCTGCAGGGAGAGAGTTTTTACTCAGAATGTAGTATGAGTATTAGTGTACGACTTATTCAAGTATGCACCTGCAATGTAGTTAAATTTAATGGCACAAGCACACATTTTCTTACAAATATACAAAGGAGGATGCAGGCAAAATAGATCAGTCAAGTATGGATTCTCTGCAAAGTGTGAAAAACATGATAAACAGTGTGTACTATAAGTTTTAAATACTGTACTACAGCCTTGCCATTTCTCATTACAGTTACTTAAACTCTAAACCAATCTATGCTTGACATTATCCAGCACATTTTGAGAAGGATTTTTTTAGGTCTGCTACCCTGAGAGAGACGGGTGGTAAAATACTGTATGAGGTGAAAGGGACAGGTGCACACTAGTCTTGTAAAAACATTAAACAACAGTTAATTTTTGTCGTTTGGCTCGTTTGTTTGGACCTCTAATCAACACGGTCAGCAGTTGGAGTTGCAGCAGAGGGTGTGAACATGCAGCTCATGGAGGCAATTATAGTACTTTAAATACAAAACTGCTAATAGCTAAATCAGCACATATTAATAAGGTTTTAAAGGTTAAAGAATATATGCTAAAAAAAGCAGCGAAAATGTTTCAGTTGCAGGTTTAAGCTTTTTTCCTAAAGTTTAGTACAGATACTTAGCACAATACTCATGTGGCCAGGCGTATGTTGAAAGAGTTTTTTAGTTGCAGTTATTGCTGAAGCTTCATAAGAGCTTCCGCTCAACTATGGAAACAGAACAAGAATGTGGATTTGCTTCATGGCCATTATGGACAGAATGATTACAGTGACGAAAAACCTTCTCAACATACATATGGCGTAGGAATATAGCAGTTTAGCAAATTGTTATAAGACTGGTTAGGAAAAAAATGTACCTACTCTTTGAACTTACGCGGATTTGTCACAGTAGCTTAGCAGTTATTATTATTCAGTGTCTGTCTTAAGTTAAACAAGTAAGTAGTAGTTAGAAATGCCTTAGGGTTTACAGTGGAGGGTGACTCAGGGGAGAGTGAGGTTGTTGATGCCCTGTCAGGTTCACCTTTGGGTCATAACAAAGTGTCTGGCTGTCACTGTAGGCTAACCTGCTGAAGGGGATGACATATGACTCAGAAGCGGTGACGGAAAGTCTCCTTCTTATTTGGTAGTCAGCTCTTTTGAGTTTGTGAATTAAAAGTGTGTTAAAGCACAAACTCCATCCAAATAAATGCGACAGAGCGGTTTGAAATAATTGGGTGTTGGAAATACTGACTTTTAGAAATTTATAACATCTGAGGAACCCATAAGTTGCACATGTTTCTAATGACAAGCTTAACAGTAGAACAGAATAGAATAGCGAGACATTTGTGGAGCAGGATTTTACATTCGCAGTGGAGATAGCAGAACGTGGGCTGCACTGAATCCTTGGTTTATTGAGGGTTTCAAAGCAGGAGCAAATTGGCTGTCTTATATTTAAGTCTGTGTAATCAGGAGTAGGACTGCCACATTTCACTGCAGCTTGTCAAGCTCTCTGATCTTAACAGCTTCAAAGTGTTAACAAGGTGACTGTATCAGAGACAGCCTAGGTGGAGACAGCTACGGGGAAGGAAGGGTACAGACCATGGGAAACTGAGCCAGAGACAAGAGGGGAGACTATATGGCAGCATAGTGGAGGGGAAAAAGAAAGAGAAAGTCAGAGAGTCTGGAGAAATTAAAAATGGGGTGAGGGGCTGTTCGGGTTGGGATGTTTGGACAGAAGATAGAGGATGGACGTTCAAAGATAGGAGAGTGCCATACTGTAACATGGTAAAAATATAATTTCAAAATAATTTCAAAAGATGAAACAGAGTAAACAAAAGGTTTTCTTGTCCTCATAAACAGGAAACGTGGCTCCCTAAGACACCATGTCCTAACAGCTCCACAGTTTGTGGTTTTTCTTTTTTTTTTTTCAATCCCTCAGATCTTAAGCTGTTTTGTTCCTCTTTGATGACAGCCTTGTGATGTTGTTACAATTGGACCTAGATCTGACTAATTATAGCTTGGATCATAACAACAAGGAGAATTGCTTTAACAGGCATGGTACATGCATTTTTCTTTTGTCTGATTGACTGGCCAAACACTTTTTCCTCTCATTCTTAAGCACACACATTATGCCACCCAACATTACTCAGGTATCGCATTCAACTTACGAAACTCTTAAATACTTAACAGATTCAATTTTGTAATGATTTTCTACTATTCCCCCCTTTTATTTATTTCATTTCTTTTAACAACCTGGTTTTCACTAAAATTTTAGAAAACAAGAAAGTAAAATGAAAAATAAATTCATTATTTTACAAATCACTGTGGGTTTTACTGTATGTTCAACAGCACACCAAACCTGCTGCAGCCAAACTCAGACATACGCCATAAATCAAACTAATGTTCTTCAGAAGAAAACAGACAATTTGGTGAACAAAAAAGATGAGGCCATCTGTTTCATTTGGCTTCAAGTTGAATGCAGAGAGTTAAAAAGGGACAAAGAAGCATCTTGCACTTGGACTACACCGGCACTTTTCTCACTGTTCATGCTGAGACGGTGTAAGGAAAGCCATGCCAGATACATCCATAAAGATCAGAGAGTTGGATGGATACAAAAACACTGTGAAAGTACACAAAACTATCCTCTTTTTGTTGAGGGAAAATAAAAGCACGGGCACCTGTTACATACACAGTTCAACTCTCTCTCTCTCTCACACACACAAACACACACACACACACACACACACACACACACACACACACACACACACACACACACACACACACACACAATGGATTCATTTCTGACAGCTTTTGTCATAATGGAGGAGAGAGAAACATGACCGAGGAGAGGAAGAATGTGTGATTTTTTCCTCCTTTACTACCTTTAACAACAGCCATTTAGGATTATCTAGGCTCAGCAGCAATTCTGTCTCGCACAAAAGTTCACTTCCAGTGTTTTCCCCGTTCTGTTCCTTTCATTACAACACTTTTTTTTTAAAAAGCAGTTGGCAAGAAAAAAATATAGTTGTTGGATCATTTAAGTCCACAAGGATTCATTATCTAAATGTACCGACCAAAGCTGCCAGTTTAATGTCATTTGAGTGACCATTTTATTGGTAAATCTGATTTCATTAGCAGAGTAGTGGGAGCCACAGTGTGAGACAGGGCAAGCTTGGCAAGTTTGCTGAGTTGGGGTAAAGTAATATGAAAAGAAAAAAAAAAAAGCTTGTTGCAATTATCCAGTACAGAGGAACACTGCTTGGCTTTAATCCTCTGCTGCTCAAATTAAAGTGTTGATACCAAAAATCCAGCAGAGTCTATCTGCGTGTGAGTGTGTGAGAAAGAGTTACACACACACACACACACACACACACACACACACACACACACACACACACACACACACACACACACACACACACACACACACACACACACCATTAATAGCACTGATAGCACTGGCCTGTGTCCTAGTCACATGAAGTGCAATAACTTTAGATAATTTTATTAATAAAATCATCTCTCTTCTCCCTCCTGCTGTGTCACTCCCTCAAGCTCCCTTCAACTCTTTTATATCAGTTCACTGGCTTCTCTGGCCCCCTGTCCTGTAATGAATCACAAGTGAGTGCATGAAGCCTTCTTAATTCTAAGTCTCCCTTTGCAGTTTTCCCTCCTCTTTCATTCCTTATCTTGTGTATCACTGCTTTCTCTGTGTCTATCTCTCTGTCTCCCAGCAGACAGACAGCGCTGGCTGTTGGCTTTGTTGTTGGTCCTGCCAGCAGGAATGCAGCACAATCACAATGGCAGCTACATAATGGCCAAAGGATAATTATTCTATAACACCCAGCCCTGCCGCGTGCCGAGAACATCTACATTTATTTGTAAGAAGAGAGCGATCAATATATGCAGATGCGATATTAGCTGGTAAATTGCCATGTCTAAATGATTAGGAACAAGGCGATCACATGATTGATGTGTGTGACTCATCGCCGAGTCTCATGCTGTCTGCATTAATATTCTGTCTTTTTATATCACGTCCTATGTAAGGCAATCGAATCGTACATGCCGTCCACTCTCATCAACTCACTGAGGTTCATTCGAGAAACAGCTGATGAATGGGATGAGAAGAAGAAGAAAATGGGGGGGGGGGTGTATCCCCAAATCCACTTGTAAGACAGAGATGATTCGCTAAAACAGATTTGATTTGACATATACTTATTGTCTTTCATTACATTAGAAAAATAGTGCTCCATGAGCACATCTCCGGTGTCAAAACATTGTCCTCAGCATCAAAGAGAAGGGCATAGCTGAGGCTGTAATCACTGATCAATTCTTTGTTACCAAATACTTGCAGGAACTAAGGAGGCAGAGGAGCTAAAGAAACTCAAAAGTCGAAAGACTTTCCACCACATCTAAAAAAAAAAAAAAAAAAACACTGACGATTGGACAAATTGGGTCTGATAATGGATTATAAAAATAACGGCAATGTTTGAGACACGCATTTCACGTACACCAGCACAACAACACAGACATGGTGTAATTTACCGGACGCAAAGAAACCATGTGGAAAAGGAGTGTGAAAACTCCAAAGCGCCTGCCTCCTTGTTGCCTATGAATGAAGCTGTAGCAGCCCGGAGGCTCGTGTTTGACCAGCGAGAAACTTTCTGCCCTGATAAGTATAAACATGCATAGTAAAAAAGGCAGCTAATGACGTGGTGGAGGTTTAAAGGTCACAATAAGTGCTTATCACCTCTTTTTTATGTTAATTTATCTTCAAGTAAAGCTGATACAAAAAACAAAAAAAAAAACCTCTCAAATTTACATGTAGATGTGGACCAGTTTCAGACAGTCTGCTCCAAACTTTCTTTGAGATAAGAATTCTTTGAAATCTTAAAGTCTAAACTTAGGGAAGCTGCTTCACAACAAGCTGTTCCAGTGGTTCACATTTGGAAAGGTTTTCATGTGCAGTGTGAAGCACCCAGTTTGTGAAAAGCCGAAACAGAGTGGATCAGAGAACAATGAGGCTCCTGTTGTTAAGTAAAAATAAAGATAGAAACGTAGCAGTGAAACAAAGGTCAGAACCACAGTGACTCCCGTGTTGCCCAGGAGCTACAAAGCTTCTGTCGGCTGAAAGTGGACTCCCTTTTAAAGATGAAAGATTTGCTTGAGTTGCATGAGGTCACGTGTGTGCCATGCCTGCCAGAGCAAATGCGTGCAGCACAACGTTAGTGAAAAATGGAAATTTAGAGCTTTAAATTTTTAATGCTCAATGTCTTTGCAGTAGGAAATAGTTTCACTGCTTGTTTACAGATGATAGAGGATCTTTCAGAGCTAACTCTTTGCAGAAAACCACTCGGGCCTGATTTTTATCTCTCCTCGTTCTTAAACCCATCATGTCATGGTCTTGACCTCAAGGGCTCTGTTATTTCATGCAGGTGAAAAGCTGGCAGAGGAATAGAAGAAACTAAAATGCAATTATTGTTGAATACAAGTAAGTTTTTATCAGTTGTGACAGCATGACTGGTATTGTTTTCACCTTTTGATTCAGTGTGTGTTTGTGTTTGTAGGTGTCTGTGGTCCTGGAGATCCCTAATGTAGCAGGAACTACCACAGAGGCGGTTTTAACGTTTATATGTCCGTGGACGCATTTTGTGACAACACTGGAACATTGTGGGGGGCTGTCCGTTTAAGCAATCATATAAATGAACAGAGTGTCCTGCAACATTCTCATGCACTTCTATATACAATAAAACATGACTAACTCAGTGTAACCTATGGTATCACTTCAGTAGATAAAAATATAAGCAGTAGACAATCATAATGGGGACCTATTTCATTGTAGTACAAAGTGCAGCCTAACTGGAGAAGTTTTATTGTTATCTCAAATGACTTTATACTTGTCTCTACTATGTTTAAAAAGCATTCTAACAAGAATTTGTGTAACTCCTCAAACAGTAAACTCATCTATAAACAGATGTCTGCCTTTGGAAGCCCATTTGTGTTGCTGTATAACTACTGTATATTTGGCTGCTGTGCATTTACTCAAGGATTTGAACAGTTTTCACCACTGATCTGATTGGGACTTTAATTCTGCTCATTATAAAATGTTTCCTGCTATGCGGAGCTGTTGCTTGCAGACATCTGCACTCATTTTACTACAGCTGGGAAATTTGCCATACAAAATCCCTTTGAACATTGTCTAGAGTAATGGCGGCGTTAGACTTGACTTCGTCTTGACTGAAGCTCAACTACATCAGAGGCAGTTTTTTTTCTTTTCAAAAGCAGTTCAAGGAATCAACATCTATTCATAAAAAGGTCTTACCTTTCCGACATATAGCGGCTCCGTGCCTGTGTACTCCTCCACCACAAAGAACTGGTTCCAAACCCATCCTCTCTTAACTCTTTCAAGTGACGAGGGTCCTTGGTCCTGTCTATTCCCTCTTGAGGTTGAACCACTAGTCCTCGAGGCCTCACACCAGTGGAAACTACAGCAGCTAAGAAGACCTAATGCTGCCAAAAGTGTACAAGCTCCTGTTGTCCAATAAGGAGCCATTACGATTTAAAAATGAAGAAAACAAAAAAAAAAAGAAGAAGATATCCAACCTGGGTCTACATGTAATATAAAAGATACATGCAGACAGGAAGAGTTTTTCAATCGTAGCTTTACACCGAATAAAACTCCACCAGGGCAAACTTAAAAGGTCTTGGTGTGAGAACCTGAAAGTTAATCCATGGGATCGCGAATCAATCTGAAGTTATCTGCTGAATACAAGGCAGGTCATAGAGCATATTGGATTTCTACCACCTGCAGAGTACCTGTTTGTATTGTAACATGGCCGGTCATTCTGATTCTCTTATAGTATCTGTCCCACCTTATAGAGTTTCTGATATTTTTTCAAAGTATGTCCTAGCGTGACAAAAATAAAGACTCAGTCAAGTGTTTTTCAAGCTGAATTTTTGAACGAAACACAACAGATTTCTCTGATCAGTGAGGGAACCAGGTGGAAACAGGGATACAGTGGCATTGAGGAACACGCCTCTGAAGAGTGATGATGGTTTCCATCCATTTCTCTCTATGTCGTTTGCTTTCAGTGCTTCTGATTTCACATCTGGCCATGTCACTTCAACAGGTTGGTGTGCGTTTTAGGTGGTTTAATACAAAAAGTTATTCTATGAACTGTTTTTGCAAAGAAAACTGTTCTGTAGTCCAGCTCCTTAAAAAAGTTGTGACTGGTTTTGGCTCCTGAAGCAGAATCCTTGAACTGAGAAAAGGCCAACTGATTTTACTGTTGGTGAATTTGTTTGATCTGCAACGGCTTTTCCAACCAGAACAATCCAGTGGTTTGGAAAGTTCATTCTTCAAAGGTCCCACCGTTTTTCTTTGGCCATCATGACAACTCCATCAGGGATTCAAAGGCAGGAAAAGGACAAACCTGTAAAACAGAAATTTGCTGTTATCATAATTGCAGTTTGGGCTGTATCTGGAAATGTTTTCTACTTGATACTTTTAAAGGTCATCTGAGCATCAAAGTCAATCAGGGTTTAGAATGACAACACTGACATTTTTAAAATATTTTTTTTAGCTTCTTTTTAAAATTTTTTACAGTAGAAATAGTTTATGTTCTGTCATTTTTTATTTATTCCATATACCATGAATTCTGCAAATAAAGAAAAAAAAACATTCTAACACCAACTTTTTGTTCATCTTGCCTTTCTTCTACCTCTGTGTGTTCTGAGCCACAAAACTTATAATGTGTTGGTTTTGAAAGGATTATCCGGAGGAAACTGTTATCCAGCAGTGCTTCTTGTGTTCAGCAAGAATCTTAACAATGTGCTGTGAGCTGGAGAGCGATGGAAAAACAGTGAAGAGAGGACAGGAAACCAGGTGTGTGGAAAATAGGAAGGAGAGATGAGAAAAAGAGAGACAGAGAGAGAGGAAGAGAGAAAGAGAGAGGGAGAGAGAGGTCATTGTTCATCACACAGCAGACCCAAAGCATCTGTCTGCCTTTCGTCCGACTGATGGAGCGGCCCTAACCTCAGCCAGCTGATTAATTGCATGAGGGAGCACTAATTGGATAAAAGTATTAATCAATTAATTCTATCCAATGAGGCAACAAGCCCCTAATACTTCAGACAAACATTGGAGAGTAGTAGGGGGAGCAGATACGGTCCTTGGCTGTTGTGAAACATGCACAGAGGCTAGACAGAAAGACAGAGTTGACAGGGCAGAGACAGAGGGAGAGGGAGGGGGCGAAATGAGAAAGAGCGAGACAAAAAAAAAAAAAAACACAAAGAACTGAAAAATGAAATAATGAGTGATAGACTAAAAGAGGGAATGGGACAGACTGTTGTGGTTAGCTGTGGGTGTGATTAATGGTCTCCTTGAAACATTCAGAACACAAGTCGTATGACAAAAAAAAAAGGAGAAACAATAACATTTACTATGTCTCTGGCCTTACAACCTCAAGAAAGGAGGAGTTGCAACACCAGTCGAAGAAAAGTTCTGAAGGCCAGCAGGTGGTTTAACCTATTGTATTTCTGCCGGCTGGGAGAGGACTTCTAATCTCAGTCTGCTCCTGCCCGCTAGCAAGCTTGGAGCTTCCGGAAATAATTCCTTCTCAGACTGTTGGTCAAGGCAATGTCCGTGGTATTGGAAACCAACTGCACTGGGGTTTCCAATCTCCAGAGCAAACAGTTCAAGAACAACTTAAACAGCTTAGAGCACTTGGTTGTTGGTTGATAATGGTTATTGATGGAGGAACTACACGGGGATTTCCACAAACATGTATAATATATTGGTGATGTTATCGTACATACAGTTGTGAGATGCAGGGGCTGATGTGCTACACCAAACTAAGTAGCCACGAATGTAATCACGTATGATGTGACAGCCAATTAATAGTGATCTTGTATGGTGCTCTAATATTACACAAGTTGGGGGACATGAGGGAGACTACAGCCACGCTAGCAGCTGTGAGGATGCAGTTAAGCACAGCAGTGCTTTCAGCTACATGATATCAGTGACAATGCTAACACACAGATGTTAGGCTGATATAATGCTTACCATTTTCACCATCTTACTTCAATGTGTTACCATGGTAACAGTATAATTGGCACGAACTCTCAAAGTACAACTGAGGCTGATGGGAATGTCATTACTTAAGCAGTAATGACATAAAGTATTAGATCTACTGAAATTTTGACCTGATGATGGCACTAGATGCAAAGTCAGAGGATCACTTAAGTATATAGAATTCATCCTGAGGTTTCATGGCAATCCATGTAATAATTGTTGAAATATTACTAACACTATAAGCATAAGATATTATTAAAAAACAAAAATGTCATGATGGAGCTATAGGTCAGAGGATCACCAAAGTCACTCGATTTCATCCTCTGTGGACCATGAATGGTTTCCATTAATTTGATGACAATCCATTCAATTGTTACATACCCTGTATCATATATATATATATTTTAGTCTGGACCAAAGTGGTGGACACACAGACCAAAAGACAGCTGGTGTGTGTGCCTAGAAAAAGAACAGTCAAAATTTTGCAAAAGCTGAGATATCTATGAACTAAGGCTTTTTGGTCAGGCTCCAAAAACACAATAACATCTTTCATTAGACCCTTTTTTAATTGTATACCATGCCACAAGTTTTGACTTTGACTTGGTGAAGTGCCATTTTTACTGCTGCAAAAACTCTGCACAGTTTTTTTTTTTGCACAGTAATGTTTGGTTCAGTGTTGCATAGACTTAACACATTTATTGGACTCTAAAACTAGCTTATGATCATATCTGACCCTAGGAACTATAAACTGAAAATTGTACTTTCAATGTGATCCAATCAACAATGAGCCTGCCAGCCACCCTTGAGGGCAGAAAAAGGCAGGTCTGACCCCTAATCCCACACACTTTCCTTCAGTACTAAACATAACAACTCTGAACTCCACAGAGACAGTTCAGAAGTCAAGAATAACTTCGTCTCTCAGCACAGAGAGACTCTCCCTTTTGTGCCCTGGACTGATTGGCACGGCAGACCAACACCAGTGGTGCAATGTGTGCCTCAGCACTGAGCAGTCCGCTGCTTGCGTCCATAACAGTAGGAGTGTGCTTGTTGGCAGTAATAGGCCTATTTTCCAGGATTCTCCTCAGATGGAGCTTTGCTCTGACAGCAGTGAGACAGAATGTGACTGGGCTCTTCTGACTCTGCCCTGTGCCCATCTTTAAGATCCACCACTTGCCCCCACAGAGGATGATGGCCAATCCATGCTGCCTGGCAGTGGGAATGACACACTATTATCATTCTCTGCTGAGGCAGAGCTGTGCCCCTCTGCAGCCAGACCAACCCCACTGGGATGTTAAAGAGCAAGTTCCAACATTTCTGTGTCTCCAGTTCCATACTCACTGTAAGCCAAGGTTGTGGCTGTCGGTCTGCAAAAAGTCACACAGATTATCACCTGCCTTCTGTGTGGCCTCCCACCGGAGATGCAAAGAGCTCCTGGGGTTAGTAATCTCTTGCAGATATGAACAACGTCCTGTTCCCCCACCACCTGCTCAGGTGTGAGAAGTGTCTAGGTCAGAGCGTGTGGCTCTTTCTGTAGTTCCCCTCAGCAGTAGAGGAGCACCAGGTACTGATGGTAGCACTAGGCAACTGCCGTCCAAGCTCAAAGAGTTTCTTTCACAATGTAATGCAGCATCATCTGGCAACACACTGCACTTGCCAATCAGTGCAGATTCAGGGCTGCTGTGCAGTGTCTGTTAATCTAGTCTCCCTTATTTCATTATCTCACTGCTACCTGTAGCAATCTGCCCACGCCAATGCAGCCACTTGGGGGGGTTTTAACACAACACTATTTCAGGTTTGAACAAATGGGTTTCTGCTGAGCTGCCTGGTGGTTGCAGATCAATGTTTATCAAGAAACACACATGACGTTGTAATAGTTTGTGTAATTGTGAGGCAATATCAAAATAATGCATCACTTCTTGCAAACAAGTACAGTTTTTCCGTGTTCATAAACATTAGATCAGAATACAACACAGATTCAAACTAAAGGTTTTTTTTAATTTTTTTATTTATCACATGTACTTTTAGTGAGATAAAAAAGTCTCATGTTCTAATGACAGTCAATCAAAATTTAAAAAGAGAAAACTTTGCTTTACTTAAACTGATCAAAAATATTTCTTTTCAAGTTTCCAATTAGATATGTTTGAGCTGTGGAGTGATAACTTCAAAGAAATAAAAACATACTGTTTATTCATCTGTGCCTCAAAGGCAAACAGCATTGGGAGGATAGAATTAATTCGTTTTTGCCTATCTACACTTTCCCTGTTCCCTTACAGTAGATGACTTAACAGTGCGGCAGGCATTTTGAATATGTTTAATTAGAGAGCATTTGTATCAAATATTTTTCTGCATGCAACAACAGCACAGAAGTTGCTCTGCAAACTGAAAACATTTGCTGAGTACCAACTGCTTGGTATCTAAAAACAAAATCCACACTCCTCTAACAAATTTCTGTCTCCTTCTGTTCTGCCTCCCCACTTAGGGAATTCCATTAAGTGTGTACACATTTACTCATAATTAGGTCTAAAAGTAGAGAGAAAGACAGAGACACAAAATGAGAGATTTACTGTATGTTAGTGTGTTCTGGTTTCACTGAAAGATTGCGATCACGACGGTGAAGTCAAAAGTCTTGCTGCAAATTAGTGGCATGTCAATTACTGCCCTCTCTTTTCTAACAGTGGCCAACAAAACTTGCTGTTGATGATAACAACATTGCTGACATATCTGTCTCTCCCTGTGTATCTCTCTCTTTCCGCTGCGTCTTTCCACCCCCTCCTCTACTCATTCTCCAATCCCGAGCTGTTGGCAAGCACTGTGCAGCCATTCGTGACCTATTAGAGTGCTGGATTGATTCTAGAGCATGGCTGCAGCCTCTCATCAGTGGGCATGCCCAGAGCAGGCCCTTTGACAGCTGGCAGCGGACAGACGACAGCCAGGCAAGACTGATCACTGTGAACTGATAGGCAGGGGGCCAATGGCCGGCAGACAGCCCTGTAATGTAGCAGTGTGTGTGTGTGTGTGTGTGTGTATGTAAGTGTGTGTTACAATGCATTTGACTAGAGACATACAGTGGCATCAGTCGCTCAAATAAGTGGCCTTTTGACCTCTATTTCACAATAATACTGAATGAATAAACCAATTAATAGCAATAATATATTAAATAAAATAATAATTTAAAATACAAATAATTTGTTTTCTAGTGCTGTATAGAGAGAGCTGCATAAAGCAGTACTTAAATTAATACATTTGAAAACACATTATTATTACTATTAGAATGATATTATCCCATTATACAACATTTATGTTGTAACTGTTGTCCTTAAATTTTTTTTTTTCAATGCATATAGATGTAAGGGAATTGTCATTGTTTGCATACTGTTGATTACTGGGTCTCATCCCATTACAGCTTCACATCTTGAAGCTTATAGTTGCTTATGGTTAATAAGGTTGACTGTTGATTGTATTTAGCTGTAATAGGCTAATTGTTGACAGTACGGTTAATGTACAAATGAAGTTTCGTGTTAGCTGTTATACGTTGTTTACAGGGACAATGATGTGGCAAACAAGTGGGTTATGACTGAAGTATGATGAAAATATCTCAGGTTTTAAGTACACATGCTTTTAGGGACTGAGAAACTAATTCTACATTTATGTGCGTTTTAATCATAGCAACATAAGTGAACAGTGTTATTTTATGTGGTGATGAATTAAATATTGTGTTCAATGTTTAAACCATACATCTTATCAGTTGTTGAGGGTTGGGGGCAGTACAAGACAGAGGGGGTAGGGGGTGAATGCTGTATATGAAAAAGCTTCCCTTTAATGAGGAAAAAATGACCCATATACTGGAAAGATTATACTTAAAGCAATATAAAAAATGTATCAAATGAATAAATAAACATGTACATATGAAATACAATACAAACAACAGAAAGTATTTGAACAATTGAGAAAGGAATGTTTTATCCATTGATGTAATTTTCCTGCAGCTATCACAGGTTTCAGCATTAAGGATTAGTTGTTGAAATGTACCATGAGGATGTTGACAAGTCAAGTGATTGGTCAGTCTATTTGGATTTGTCTCCAAAACAAGTTTTCGCCCACTTTTTTCCCCCACTGTGATAAGCTTGTTATCTTTGCCTCTCTGCTCTGCCATTAGCTTGCTCTCCTCTCTATTGTGCCCTCCCTGACCAATCAGATTAGATGGCACTTCAGAGAGTTGTGTGGAGTGCATATATGAGTACTGTGAATTACTGATTGGAAAATACAAGGCTGCTTCTTTTTTTCACAGAAATACTTTTTTAACTTGGGTTGAAAATGATGATTCAGTCATGGTAATAATTTGCACCATTTGTCAGTGATTTCAAAGTGAAGCATTTGAAGCTGGCTCATTTATAAAGTACTGTCATTTGCTGCAAACACACACTGCATGGTTGTGACAAATCCGGCAAAACAGGTAGCGACATCTCATTAGATCCCTTAATGTAGTGCAAGGACAGATAAATAGAGAGTCCTACCAGCAACATGTATTTTGTTGTAACTGAGATATTGTTAGATTTACAAAGAAACTTCAATCAGCACGTTACAGGAAGTATATATAAATGCAATAAGACACCAGACTAAAAAAATCCATCAAGCCATCAATTAATGGCTCGGAAATCAATTAAATTTTGTACAGACATTTATGGTCCCAAAAGAATGAAGACCTCTAACTTTGGTGATCCCAACACTTTTCTCTTACCCACCCATAAGGTTGACAGTTTTGCTTTTGTGTTTGTAAGTATCTCAAAAACAATTGAATGGATTTTCATGACATTTAGTACAGACATTCAAGGACCCCAGAGAATGGATCCTAATGACTTTGGTGATACCGTGACTTTTCATCTTGCACTTTATGGAAGCAAATCATTGCCATACTAATTTCAATTATGTCACCAACTAAATACCAAATGTTGAAATTTAATATACTTGAAATGTAAATACCACTAAATTTATTGCAATGAAATATTTCACAATGAAAAGAATCTTTCTGAATTTATGGTGTTGTTTTACTTTGTGAAATTCTCATTAGTTAGTTTCAAGCTGTGCAATTTCAAAAACTCTTCAATTAAATATGTAGTTTAGAAAATTCACTTTGTCAGTTTCAGAAGTTAGCATCACCCTGGTCCCTTCGACAAAAAGCCAATGGGATTTTTGAACTGTTTTTGGATTATAGCAGAAAATAAGATAAACACCAAGATAATCTAGTAGAAGTAAAGCAGTAGAAGTAAAAAAGCTACTGTTAGGCTATAAACAAACTAGACCATGATTCAGTGTGACCACTAAGTGCCCTTACCTCTTCTACAAAAGCCTTTCCTTTTATAAAGTTAGTAATAGTTTGCAAGAGTATGAGTATAAACACAACGAGGCTGTAAAGGCGGTGTAGTGAGTTGATCAGTTTTTGTGTTCGGCGTGATGATGTTTAACGTCTCTGAAAACTGCTCCAGTCTCATTAAGCCACTTGTTAGCAACCGGAGCAAAATTCCAACTTCCTCCCATATTTTAGTTTATGAACAAATACCTACAAAATTGATGCAAAGCCATCAGTACCAGTATGTTAGCATCATCACTGTAAGCATGTCATCATGCTATCATTAGCATTTCGCTCAAAGCCCCGCTTTGGCTAAGTATAGCCTCACAGATCCACTAGCATGGTTGCAGACTCTTAGTCCTTGTCCAATTTAGTTTCCATAAGCAGCAAATATTAAAGTATTAAAGTAGTTTTGGCTAAGAGTGATCTTGATAGACACTTCACAGACACTAACAGTAAGAAAAAAAAAGGTGTAAAATGTATCCCAACATAAATTATCAGAGGTGAACGTTTCCAAAGTAGCCATTAGAATCCACTCACTGCTGAAGAAACCATAGGTCATTTACTGTATGTACAGTATAGTGTGGTTCAATGTTTCAAGGCTTTAAAGCTGTGTATAGTGATGCTGCCACGTGTCTACTGAGTTTCACTGGCAACCGAATCCATTTCAACTTATAACATTTACTTGAATTACAAGTATTGCAACAAAAGCACTGAGTCTGTAATCTGCTCTTTTCATCAGATGAAGGTAGAGGTCTGAGTCGTAACATGACAGTCATCAATAGATCAGGTGTATTATTCCAACAGTGCAGCGCAGCTCGGAATTATAAGCTAGAACCAAATTTTTAGAAATGCAATGTTTTGAGGAAGAGAAATATAAAATTCCTCATGGGATTGAATTTGCGCATTACTTGAAAAAAGTCATGCTTTAATTCATTATTCATGTTTTCACAGACATTAGTGTGTGTGTTGGAGCTGGTCCAAAATTCAGGATTCTCCTACTGGGCTGAAACTTTTTTTCTTCCTGGGGGGCTGGTATAATCAAAAAAAAATGAATGCCTGCAAAAACACACACACACACACACACACACACACACACATTGACATACTCACTCAGAGACACAAACATACAGAGACACAAAAACTTACACTTTTTCACACAAACATTTGCACAGACAATGTATTCGAACTTAAGAATAAACAATTTGTTAATGTATTCAAGCACCACACACACAAAGACACTTTCTCACTGTCCCTCCATTCCACCAATCCTAGCGTTAGTTCTCTTACTCACTCTTCATCTCTCACCTTCCTTCACCGCCTTATTCTATATTCCATGCATCTCTTTGCCTCTGTCTTTGTCTCTCTCTGTCTCTGTGTCTTACTCACTGTCAACAAGTTCTGAAACCTATTGCTTTTCTGCTTTCCGCTCTCTCCTCTTTCTCTGTGTCACTTCGTTTTGCTGTCTTTCCTTTTAGCTTTTACTCACCCCTTTTCCTCAGTTACTCTGCCTTTACACCTTTTCTATCTTCCCTTATGCTGTCTGCCCATCTGCACCATCTTCCTCACTCATTTCTCCTTTGCACTCCCCTGTCAGTTTTATTTGTTCTTTTATTGCCATTTTTCCCATTGTCTCTTTAACAGTCTCAGCATCACTGCCTGTGTAGGTTTATAGTTTTTCTAACTGATTTTATCTCTTTCTCTTTTAACTCCTTCATCTTTTCCAGTTCCATCCTTTACTACCTTAAAACCAACTTTTCAAGACATTGTTGTATATGTTGCTACCATCTTCAAATTAATGGTGGCCATATTTTAAACACAAAAGCACGCACATTTCATTAACCTCCTCTCATGTTTTCTGCACACTCTTATGCATTTAAGCTCACACTAACATTTCTCTCTGCACCCACACACACTCAAACATTCAGTGTGACATCTCAGTTGAGCCTAGTATCATTAGGGACTATCGCTGCATCTCTCTCTAATAACAACTTCTCATTTCAGGGTCCACAGTGACAAAAAAAAAAAAAATGGCACAAGTGATTACTATCTCAGGCAAGGAGTTTATATTCGTAAGTTAATAGCCTTAGGTTAACACATGGCCACATTTACTCCCCCTGGGCCTGCTTGCTCGCAACAGTATATCTCTGCCTTGGATTGATTTGTGCACTGATTTTGCATTTACTCATAACTGGCCCTGTGCACACACATGAGCATGCCCAGCTTAACACACACACACACACACACACACACACACACACACACACACACACACACACACACACACACACACACACACACACGCACACACACACACACACACCACACACACACACACACACACACACACACACACACACTGTAGATAGCGAAACATACCCGGCTCCATCTTCCATTGCCAGAATCTCCCCATCAGATGGATGAAAGCTGCCATCAAAGCTGGGCCCAGGAGGAGTTCAGACAGTCTGCTTATTTGAGTGAACCCAAAACCACAGTCCAATCCCCTCCGCCATGCTTATTAAATAGCCTATTTTATCATTTCCAATCCCAATTTGTCACAGTCACTTGGCTCAGCGGCCCCGTGCCATGTCACAGAGGGGTGAAAAAAAAAGAACCAGAGGCACAACAGAAAACATGTCTCTGTCTGTAAAGTGTTTATGTAGCAAATGGTAAAGTTTTAATGGGCCGTTTGCTATGAGACTAGCAAAAAATAAAAAAATAAATAAAAGGAGACAACAAACAACAGTTTGCTTTGGAGTACAGTAGAGTTGCCATGAAAACAAGTGTACTGGCTCATGGAAGTTGTGTAAATACACAGGAATGAACAGAAATGATGAGCCTACTACTCAGGCGAGCGTACAGTAATGACAAAGATGTTGTCTATAGCTATACATAGACTGGACTGGCATGGTGGGTTTTTTTGTTTTCGCTATTAAATTCAACTTCAAAGTTACCTGTTATATTGTATACTGTACATAATGTCAGCATGTGCTTTGAAAAATACATTGATAAAGTAATGTTATGTTCAAAGTGCAATGCGATGTTGATGCAAATCATCCACAGCTTCAAAGCACAATGCATTTCTCATGCCCTAATTGTCCAAACAGCAATCTCATCTGACCACAACATATAATCCTCCCATCATGCACAAACATCTAACACATTTTATCTATCTGATTTAATCGATCCCACTGTAGTTTAACAAGGATCTAGACTCCTTTTCTGTTTTGCTGCCAAACATCTTGTACTCCAGCAGCATGCGAGCTGGACCTTGCTATTGTTTGCGTCTCTCTCTCCCCTCGACTGGACTCTATATTCTGAATCCAAAACCCCATGTTGTATTGGCAAGTCAATGATATGCAGCTGAGCGTGACTGGGGAGAACAAAATCTGCATTGACACAGGGAACTGTCTAGAGAATGGGTGCTGCCTTGCATTAGGCTGCTGTGTTTGCTTATGGGTTATAATGAGAGGTGACATATTGTCAGTGCCTTGCTAAAGCTGGTCTCCTAATTACACTAATTGCTGCTTTTCCACCCCCGTCCCTCGCTCCCTCCCTTTCTCTTCAAATCTCTGCCCTCCCCTCCTTCTCCTCCTCCCTTGTTCCCTCTCTCTCATGCCAGTTCTGCTGCTACTCTTCAAAACTCAAAAGCTTCCACCCACATACCAAGATGCGCCTGCACCCACTCTCATTTCTCTTGCACTCTCTTTATAGCCATTAATTTTTCTTACATTTCTTTTTCAAGAACTACTCCTGTTCCATCCATCCACTCTGTCTCTGCCTGTCTGTCTTTTTTCGTTCTGTCTCTTTCTCTCTTTTCTCCCATTTGGACTATTTTTTGCACCCATACATGTCACAATGTCCAATACTGCTGCACAAGCCCCCATGCCTGGCCTGCCAGCTACACAATTACTAAATCGCTCATCTCACGGGTGGTTGGCGCTCTGTATCCCCAGCTTTGGCCGGGAGAAAGTGAGAGAGAGGGAGAAGACTCAGAGTGAGAGAGAGAGAGGTAGTATATGAATGAAACAAACAAAAAGAAAAGGGCAGTGGGATCTGAAGGGGTAGACTGAACTAAGTGCCTGAGTTGGCTCAGGCATGCTCCTCTGTGACTCTGTGTGTGTGTGTGTGTGTGTCTGTTTGTGTGTTTGTGTGTGTGTGTGTGTGTGTTTTTCTGGCTACAGGTGTGCATGCGTGCAAAGGCAGTATTATGTGTGTCAGTGCATGTGTACATGCATACATGTAGGCATGTGTGTGTCTCTGTAAAAGACAGGTGATGGCCAAGGTAGTTGACAGCTGTCGGCGCACATGGGCCCAGGATGGTAGACGAGCGCTGGTGTCTGTCAACACACTGCTCTGACTCTGCCCTGAGTTGCAGGCTGACTATATGTAGGACCCTCTTAGGACAACCAGAGACCACTGGTGCTTTTCAGAGTTACTTCTTGCCGATGCAAATGCAAAACCTGGAGAGTTGGATTGACTGCCATAATGTCAACAAGTTGAATATGTAGCAGAACAAGTAAGACAGGTTTGTTTGCTCTTTTTATGAGAGGAGGCTTGATGCATCATGGATGAGGAGACTGGCCTTGAGCAAAAGGATTTACATCATACACTGAGCATTTTAGAGCAATGGAGTTGTACAATATTGCACGCTAGCCTTTGGTTCACATGGCAGATAGCCCTGATAACAACTCCCTAGGTGCTATGGGCACCAGTCTGCTGTGCAACCTGTTTTTTGTCTTTATTATACTGTAGACAAAACACGGTATATCCATGCAACAACCATCCACGTTCATAAAAACATAGAAACAGGCATGTAGGTATAGAGAGTAAATTCAGTATTGCGCTCTGTTATCTGATATGCTCTTTTTGACAATTTGTCATTCCGTGTCTGCTCTCCAAGCAATATTATCTACATTTATCACCTGCACGCACATGATATATTCAGCAGTGTGGCTGGCTGGCTGTTTGATTTTTATATGATAATCATACCATGCAAAAACACACACCTGGCTGTTTGATTTTCTCACACCACAAACTAACAGGCTTTCTGTTTCGCAGAGCCAAGCCCATCTCTGTTTATTTTTGACAGTTTTATCAATCTCCGATACATCAGAGCCTTCCCTCAGTAAAAGCACATCCACGCTAGCTAACCTGAAACACCTTGCAGTGCAATCCCTAAGTCCCATAACACCCCTCTCCCCTCGCTTTTTTCCCTTTGGATCTACACTGGCGTCTCTGGAATCCAGTTAACGGAAATCCGTTGTTGCGTCAGAGAACTTGAGACCACTGATAATCGTTCTACTCACAGATAATAACAAATTGAAACCCGATAAGAAATGGAGAACAGTGCACTTGTATACCTATATGTATTTTACTATCACATTTCCCAAAGGCTGTAGAGTAGAGCTGAAAGAACACAAGTAACAATAGAAAGGGACTTCTTTCAAATACTGAACAAAAGTCGTCGCTGTGTTCATGTAGGCATTTTTAGCTCAAATATTCTCACTACATCACATTGGCATTGTAACCTTCTCTTGTTAAAGCATCTGTGTTTTACACACTATCTGTGCTGCCTTGAGTTCATGTTAGGAAGAAAAAAAATATAGTTTTAAAAACAAGACACTTATATATGTATTTCCAAGTGTATCATGTTTTGACACTTAAATGAATTTTTGCACTGCGTTTTGAACCGGCAAAAATAAAAGCATATATTTAAGAGCCTGATGGATGTTTACTACGTCTGTTTTTTTTCTTTCCATAAAGTTGCTAATGTTTGTTTTCATTAATGAAAAAATCTCATTCTGAAGTAATCTCTTAATCCATCTCATAATTTCTGTTTATCCCTCACCTTTTCTGTCTCCTGTGTATGTGTCTGCAAGTGTAAATCTGTGTGTTTACTCTCTCCCTCCCTTTGATCACACTTCAGCTGCTTTGTTCATAATCACGTTACATATGATCTCTAATCCTTTAATATATTCAGAGGAAATAAACATTTCAACAGGACTTCAGAGGCAGTAACATGTTTTTTTTACTTTCCTCTTTATCACTGTGAGAATCCAGAGAAGCAATATGTTGTGACAACAGCCAATCTCAAACCTCAAAGCAAGAAGCAAATATGTACAAAGTGAAAACCAGGCAAACACAGTACACCCAGTACCCCTCTCATATGTACTGAGGCTTCCTCTGCTAGGAAAGCAAAAATAATCATGTGTGTTAGAAATACATGTGTGAAAGTCTGGCTATTACAGACAATTACTGACAATAATTGATCGTGCATGGTGAAAAAAATAGGTGCGAAAACACAATCTCAGATCCTAAACTCTTGAATCTCCCAATGATGTTTCTTTTCGACCCCCCATCTGTCTGTCCTCCCCTCATCCCCATATAATATGTCCCTACTTTTCCCCTCAGTGTAGTTCATTTTTTCCTGCTGGAATGCTTTCACTGTGGCCATACATCCTCACTCTGTGTGCTATGTGGCGCACTCAGCCATAAGATTCCCATTAGGCCAGATTGTGGTCAGAAAGGATCAAACCTGACTGTGTGTTTCTTCTCACTCTCCACTGTCTGTGATGGTTGAGTGTTTGTTTGTGTGTGAAGGCCATGGAGCAGTGCTACCGTGCTAGACCAAAATATTAGTTATTGCTGTGGATGTTGCCAGCTTCCTCTTCACGTAAAGGTAGACAACATATCCACACGTGCGCATTTACACACAGTGCATGCAGTTCATGTAGGATGATATCTGTGTTGTTGCATCTGAAGAATGCAATAGGAAATGACATCCCTGTTTTCACGTTAAGGGAAATGAACATGTTACTTGCTGAAAGGTCAATCCTCCAAGCCAGGGGACAAGGTTGCATAACTGCAGTAATTATTATGTAGCTGCTCAGGAATTAGAGGGAACTTCATGTCAAATGTCAACAGCTATGACACAGCCTGTTTCAATCCACATCTACTGGTTTGCAAATGTCAGTGCTGAGGAAGTTACTTGAGAACAGCAATTGCTATAACTTGTACTCAGTTTGTCAAGTTATTCACTTTCTAAAAGGCATACAGGTCTTTCCCTGTCATTCATACATATATTTTTCTTTCAATTTGTCTAAAATGTAATGAAAAGGAATTTGACTGGAAGACTATAGAGCAGTATTTCCTCTTGTATGCAGCCTGACACATCTTGCACTTACATGTGTGCTCAGCAAAGTGTGAGTCATCCCCACAGATATCGAGGCTCTAATGTCACCAGCGAGAGTTTTGACAGAACACTTTGTTTAGTTTTGCTGCTGTCGACAGGTGTTTCTGAAATGTACAATACTTAAATTGTTGTTAATTATGTATCTTAATTTCAACATGACATAAACATCAAGTATCCTTGCTTATGAAACGCTTGCATGCTTCTTTGAGGGCAATTATTATACTACCATGGGCATTTCTCCTATTCCCCCTCTTATGCATACAGTAACTGTTGCTCAGCACCTGTGAAGCATTTATGAACGTGCACATACCCATTAAACAAAATAGCTTTACTTCACAGATTTTGACACCTGTTTTGACTGTGTGTTGTGTCATTATTCTGTTAAGATTTTTATTCATAATGCGACAACACATTTTTCACAAAATCACAAAAAAACAAAACATAACATGTCAGACTACTGTGTTCAGTGTTGCGTATGGACATGAGCGTGTGCTTTTTGTGAACGCTGAACTGTATGAATCCGTTTACAAATGATGAATGTGACGCTCATGTTTTTCGACAGTTTGACGGCACGCCTACTACTGCTGAAGTCAGTTTGTTTGAGCATTTGAAGCAGTTTTATGAACAAACAAGTGAAGACTTGGACGGATTATACTTATATAGGGATTTTTAGATGTAACTCATGTCTGTGATTCTTCAGTGTTATACAATAATTCATTTAGTTTGGGAGTGGCAAAGAATAGGGGCTGGTGATGGACTGGTCGAAGGTGTTGTAGTATTGCAGGCTATTAAAGTTAAAACTGTTTAATGATTTATGCTAGTGGATATTTAGGTGCTAAGGGTGAGTTGTTGTTTAAACATCTGCCTCAGGGAAATTATTTACAATCACTGATAAAGATCACCCTATGGGCATGTGTAGATGGCAACCGGAGGTAACAGAGGTAGATAAGTGGTAATTTATGTGTATACATTAACTGTCTTCCTTTGAGCGTGCTGAGCTTTTGGTTACATTTAAGGTCGGAGTCAGACGGGAAGGAGAAAGCCAGCAGAGCCAATCAGAAGACGACAAAATGCCCATGCGCATTTCTTTGTTTGTACTTGTATAAATACACTGGATCAGGGAAAGTTAGTTTGTCAGACTGTGGACTGACCAACACTTGTTATTGGTTAGGAAAAGGCACATCTGATCCAGAATTCTATAATTGTTCATTGCTTGCTGAAAAGATATACTAAACAATTTGAACTAAATTCTTTGGTGTGGACATTCACTGGTCTTTTGAGTATTTTGAACACTGCACTCACCCCGTTGGGGTGAGTGCAGTGTTCAGCTCCTTCAAAGGAGGTTCTATTGAAAAAGAATAGCGGCCTATTTATCAAAAAAAAAAAACGGAACAAATGAACGTGAACTTGTCAATTTTCATCCGTATGACCTGAACTTTGAACTAGTTCTTTTAAAGTGTGAATTGGCACAACACTGACTGCGTTAATGGAAAAAGTAATTTACAGTAACACCTTACCCCCAATACCAGTAATAATGTTCAACTGCAAGCTCAAATCGTAGACCCTATATCGTAGATCATAATCAGACAAAGAAAAACTTTTTCCCTCTCTGTATTTGAAGCAGATAATAGTGAAAATCTCCTGCACCTGCTTGGCATTAGCATTGCAGCAACCACAACAAACTTAAAGAATTTTAAGAACATGGAATTGGTGGATTTCCATACAAATCCAGTTGAAATCTTTCAAAAGTCCTAGAGAAGCAAGGCAATTAATTAAATTCTGCTCAGAGCTGGAACAATTATGGTGGATGCACCTGCAAACCATATTTAGGCATCGGTGTGTTTTTTAAAATAGGGAATCTGAATGAAGTTGGCTGCATCCTAAAGAGACGCAGCTTAAGCTGTTTTGGAGTCCTGGAAGCAATGAATATAGAGCGCACAGAATCAGCCAACGGCAACTGATTTCACATAATAGCCACTTCACAGGACACACCTCCTCATCATCTCAGTTAGAGCCTTTTCCAAAATCAATAGTTGGCTGAACATTCACTTCTTCATAGTTACAAACATGGGGGCACAAATGCCTCTCTCCCTCTCTTTGCCTCTCTGCCCCTCTCTTTGCCTCTCTGCAGCATCTACAGACATGTGAATACACACACAGACACACACACACACACACACACACACACACACACACACACACACACACACACACAAAAGTGTCCTGAATTTTACAACAGCTTTTCTGAAGCCCTATAAATGTTTTAAGTTGTTCCTCAATTTCTAACAACCCTCTAAGAAAATGATGAGATCCATGAAAAGATATAAGGACAAACACTGATGCACACAGTCACACACTCGCTACTTATCCACCCTGTTGTAGATAAACAGAGCAAACGTTCTTGGATAAATACATAGATCACACCCCAAAACTGAACTCTGCTGGAGAGGGTCATTACGGAGCCCATTTGTTTTCTGTAGCGAAGCTCTTCTGGGTTAGGGGAACCTGAGCTGACAGTTTAAGGGGCGAGAAGTCAAATAAAACAAATTGCTCAGCTTCAGATACAAGCGAATTTGCTCTCCATGCCCAGCAGCAAAACAAATGGGCTGGTTTGGAGAAGGTTTCTTTCCTTTTAGGTTTATAATGCTATTGTTCACACAACTGGGCACTGCGGACGGCGTTTCGATGTGTAAGATGCCTGCATGGCTTTTCATAATTTATATTCCAAGTTGGAAGTAATTCATTAAAAGGAAGGCACACGATGGAAAACACCACATGCAATATGCCCTCACTACCTTTGATCCTTGACCTCTGGATTAGTCCACATCCCAGACATAACAAGACAGAGAACCATACAGGGTGACATGTAATGACATATGCAAATCCACTGATTATACTTCTCCGACTTGTCAGATTATTGCCAGTAAGTAATGATCCTACTGTCAGAGGGAAGCCTTTGTTTTAAGGATTAAGGAGCTCTTAATTTCACTGGTAACAAATTGAACAGCTTCATACTTTGATGTTCAATTTGGATATTTAGGTAGGAATCAACATTATTTATATATTTTTTCAGGTTCGGATGAGTACAAATCCTCATTGTGCGCATAATCAACAAGTAAATAATAGATGACTAGAAATGAATAAACCCTCAAGTGCAATATAACTTACTCTCTCTTTTGTTTAAAGAAAAAAAGTCTCTCTAAGCCCAAAGAGCTTCTGTTTCAGCAATCTTTTTTTGACTGATCCTAACCCCCACTCCCACGCCTACCGTATCTACTAGCAAAGTAATCCCGCTGGCTGGGTGTATTTTCTCTGTCGGACACTGTCCACTGTATGATTGACAGGCTCATTACGCTATCCCCATTACGATATTGCCTAATCAATCTATCCATTGTATTCTCCTTGAGGCACAAAAAGGCAATCTTTTGCATGAAAATATACCAGGCCTGTGCATGAAGGAGATGAGGGGAGTGCATGAATGTTAGAGTTCAATTTGCAGCTAAGCAAAGAAGTGCCGTTTACTGGCGAACTAATCAATATTAATGTCAAGATGAGCTCTGTGTAACTTTACTTCTTTGGCTTATCCGACCTGGAACTACAGAGCAAGGCCAAGATCGCCATAATGGTAATATTACTAAATGGATGGACTATCTATAGAGACACTAAATGGAGGTGGGACTGTAAGATGCGCTAAAAAAAAAAAAAAAAAATAGATCACTGAAGACCTTCATATCCTTTCTCTCAGCCCTCAAGTACCTGGCTGGTGTACAGCACTAATATTGAACTACAGGATCAAAAAGGAGAAGTTCACCAAGAAAATGACAACCGCCCACGTTTGCTGCAAGGCCCTGCACTCCACTGCGAGGTAAATCACACCTTTGAAGTCAGCTCGCTTACTCCCTGCTGAGGTTCCTGCACGGCTATCAACACACTATTGAAAGAGTGAGTTCCCAGTATTATGATCACTACCATTAGGGCAACATTGAATTTATTATTGCCATCATAAAGACAATAATGTCCATCAGAAGTAAATCAGAATCACGGCATGTGGCCAGGAGTGGACCGGCAGGAGGAGGGTGGCTGTGCTGGTGGGGGTGGGGTGGAGGGGGGGTTAAATTGAGCCGAGTTAGCTTTTTAGACTTCATCAGCCAGTGAAAATATAAAAATTCACTTGAGTGTACAATTGGATGCAAAGAGAGAATTGCTCCATAGAATGAAGTTTTTTTTGTTTTTTTTCAAATGTCCACATAACATTCTGCAACCTTCAGAAAATACAACAACTAGACAGCCAGTCACATAATGAGATACTGTATTACTTCTAGTATACTCATGTGTTTGTGTTTTTGTGAAAGAACAGGCAGCAATATAAGTTGTAACATAGATACAACACAGATAAAGAATGGATGCATGGCAGCTCGTGTGAGGATTAACATTATTTAGGAGTGTAAAAATGGTTAAATTACATAGTAATATACTTGTCTTATTTAATAATGGGCTTGCAAATAGAAATAAATCTAGTACAATTTGCACACTAATACCCTGAAAAATATGAAAAAAAATTAAGATGTTAAAATATTGCTAAGAAATATAAAATGTAACGGTCAAATTCTACACTTGGCATTGAATTAGTCGTCCATTCACAACCTCTTTAAAATGGAGCTTACACACTCAAACTGCTCGCTGTGGAATATAATAACTGGCTCAGCGTTTTATTTAGCTATTAATTGCTTTGATTACCCAACCAGCAATGGTAGCCCCCTGTTCTAAATCCTTGAAATAAAGAAACACCATATGAGAAACATGCAGTAACTAAATAAACAGTAATGACAGGGATTCCTGTATGTTGACTTCATTTATAAATATGAGAGGCTTAAGTGTAATGTGGGAGGCTATGACATTGAGATATAACTAGTTACACTGCATATTGGCAATGTACAGTCACAAGCGAATAACATGTCTGGTTAGAGGAATGACTTGTTCATCTACATGTTCTGTAAAATATCTACAATAGAAGCTTAATCGATGCTGAGCAGTCTGTTCTCGCTTGTTGGCTCTAGAGAATAGCACCAAATGCTTGTTAATGCAAACAAACTCTGTTAATTGAAGAGCATTTCGAATATAAATCCACATATCTTTTTTTTTAATTTTCAAGGCCAAACTCTAAAATTGTTAAATGCTTAAAATGTGAAACATCGTAATAATTACAGATCTACTGACTCTGCTGTTTACACAACAAGGTAATGAGAAGTCCTCTAAGGTACAGCCCCCTCTTTCTGATGAAGGTCAGGTAAGATGAAGAAATCCCTTACTAGCTTCTTTAAGCCTCTGGTGAACTTCTAATGGATAGCTTCCGTTTAGGAGGGGGAAAAAAAAAAAAATTATTGCCTGCAAGTATAACCCCAGGTGACTTACAGCACTTCTTTTAGCATCTGAACTGCATTGAAGCTTATTTTATACCAGTTCAATGTGTGTTTGTGACTGTCTGAAACATAAAATGAGCCTGCACCCACATATAATGGGCACCCAGCATTGTCAGGAAACGGTGTGAAAAATTGGTACCTAGGGCTCGCCTGGTAATAGTATATTTCTGAACAGTTTTTCAAGACTTCCAGCTGTGTTCTCGACGAGAGTGAAATTTCCTATACTGTGCACAAGCAGCGGAGCAAACCTCCAAGCCTTTGCATTCGGTGCTGGATAAACTCAGCAGCATATTACTAATAATCTGAAGTTAGCATTTCAAACTTTTATGTGGAATTTCCAGAACTGGTTTAAGGGGAGTAGGCTTTGAACCCAGTGCTCTGTTTAGTATTTCTAAGGGTTTTTAGAAATACTCAAACCACTGTGAATGACCTTTAAGATGTCATTTAGGTTTGGTGTTTGTCCTCATTACAGAAACTTTTGTGACTGTCTAAGATCAACACATTCAGCAGAAAATGGCGACTGTGTTAGGGGAATTTTTTTCTTTTTTTTTTAAACTTCAGCTCCTCAATGCCTTTACAAATGCAATTAATGAATGCCAACTTGAGTGGGGAGGTGAACAGAGACAAAGAGAGAGGCAGAAATGGAGTGAGAAAGAAATTTTGAGACAGACAGAGATCTTAGGGCTGCAAAGTGTGAGAAGCTAATGAGACTTGAATTAAGAAGAGTGTACTGGAAAAGTATAGCCTACGCCATACTCCCACGTCAAGGAGAGGACAATTATAGTGTGCATCCGTGTCAGCTTTCAAACTCCACTTCCTTTCATTTTTCTTAATTACCAGGCAAATATTCTCTCCTCTTCTGCTTCATTAGCTACTTTGTTGAGCGTTGAGTGATGTCAAAGAGATGATGGAGGGACAGAGCAGTGAAGCGAGAGGGGGAAAATGATATCACCAAGAGCCCTTGTCTTTAGTCTGTGATTAGGTCCCTTAAGAAGGCCTTCTGAGTGCTGCCAGCCTCTATAACTCAACCAACAACTCTGACAACCAAATGACTATAGATTATGGTTTTGATGGGTGACCCACTCCTGTCTGGCAAAGTTAAAGGGATGCTCGAGCATTATGAATTTTAGTGGGTTATCTCTCTTCAGCAGGCGCCTCTCCCATTGTGGGAAAAAATGTCTTTATATTGGTACTCAGCCATTGTTTTGGATGAGGAATATAAACAGCACAAACAAAGCTAGATATAAGACGAACGCAGGGACAACGCGCACTCGACACACACAAACACACGCGCACACACACAGACACACATTAGGAAACAAAAGATATGGTCAGCAATCAACCGGACTCGTATCAAAACACTTGCATCAGGAAGGAAAATGACTGTTTTAGTTCATCAGTGCTACCTGTCTAAAAATACAAAGCTTTATCTTTTCCGAAAACCCGCAGGGATTCTGACTATTTTCTCCAATTTAGAAAAATCTTGTTAAGTCAGCCGCCCCTGGAATCTGTTCACTTATGTCTGCCTCTCTTTCTCCCGCTCTTCTTCAATGTCTTTGAGACTTTCTTTGTCTGTCTCTTCTCTCTCTTTCCACCCTCTGTCTCTTTCTCTCTCTCCAGTGCCTCCCCAAACGGTGCAGCGAAATTGTTATTCCCAAGTCATTATCTTATTTGTGCGTCTCCACTCAGCTGTAAATCCTCTAGGTATTCCTCTCTATTCTCTATTAACTCTACTGCAGTCAAGCTTCAGCTGCCAATCACAAAACATTGCTGAGGGAGAAATGAGGAATAAAGACAAAGACAAGGAGAGAGGAAGTGGGCTAGAGACAGAGACATGGGGACACAGAAATGTGGTCAAAAAATAGCAGAGAAACAGTGAGACAGAGAGGATAACTCACTGAAGGGAGGAAGAAAAAAAAAAATGAGACAAAAAAGGAAGGAGAATAAGAGATACAGAAAAGCGAATGAGTCTTTCAGGGATAATAGGGGCTATAGGGCTAAGCAAGAGTCCAAATGAGGGGTCAGGGACTCAAGTTTGCAGGCTGCTATGGAAACGACTAGAAAGGGAGATAACTCCATTCCTTTTCATTTTCCATATTTCTGCCATAAAGATAAGACTCAGCGTGGTGGAAATGCATAACAATATTCTATACTAATCGGAGTCTGGGTAAACATTGACATTAGAGTGTCTGAGAGAAAGAGGGAGACTTAAAGTCTAAAACCATGTGTAGGCGGGTATTATGCACCAGAGACATGATAGGTACTGAAGTGTGCTTTTGGAAATCAACATTTCATTTAATTTACATAAAATATTACAGAGGTTTGTATGTGTGTGAGGAGCTACTATATGAAGATTCTACCCTAACTAATGAGGGGACTTAGGGAAGGACATGGAGTGTTTAGGAATACATGTTAAATATATATGCACTATAAGCAAACATAGGATGTTAAAGCTTTAAAAAAATATTTATGTAATTACAAGTCACATACACACAATCAGACAAAATACCACAACAACTGAAAGTACATTTTAACAGCTAGCTGTTAAAGCTGTTATGGACTGCCTCATGTTGATAAGTGCCATCTGAGCACACAAATACTGCAGCACATTGACCCATACAGTGCAATTTAATCCAGGGCTTTCGCATTAAGGTGTAACATGTTCTTAGTTGTTTTTTTTTTACATACATATACATAGGTGGGTGAAAAAAATACATATCCTCAAAATTGTTATATTGAATCAACACATCTTACACGTACTCCCAAAAAATTATAATGCATTAAATTGCATTTGACTATATCGATATTAGATCAAGCTGCTGTATCACAGTTGAAGATGGTATAGTAAAACACATCCAGGTGTGTGTGTAGTGACCATGTCAGTATCGGAGAGAACGTCGAAAAGAAAAAAATAGTGAAAGAGTTGTTCAATTATGGCTCAATGACAAGAAAACAAAAATAATCTCACAACTCATTCAGCTATTTCTACACTTGAAGACATTAGAGCTAACTAAACCGGTGAGACAACATTTCTGCAGGCTCCTCAGAAGTACCGTAGAAGCCAAACCCAGAGAATCTCTGCCCTCACTGCCAACAGGATTACTAAATTTAGGAAACCGATTAGCACCGTTGAGAGCAGAGGATTTTGAGAACTAATGACCTACATAGAAGCAGAGTATATGGTCCTCTTTTGGAAAAAAATATCACCTTGCCACTTAGGAATTCACTCTGCATGTTGTTTTAGTTTGGGATGCTTTAGAATAGGCAGATACCAATAACACGAGACACCCAGACCTCGCTTACTATTGAATCAAATATTCCTCTGTGTAATATGACAATTCTGTTATTCAAATCTAAGGGTGTTGTTTCTTTTTAGGAACAGAAAGTGTGGCTCCGAAAACCGTGCTCTGGTTTCCACTGCATTTAAATTCTGCACAGAAAACAGCATGTGCATCATGTGCTGACTTAAATTAGTGGTTTGTGCATCAGGAAAACAAGTGTCATATGTAATGTTCCTACAACACTGGTGAACATCTGCCTGGTATGCCTGAATACAAACGGAGGGTGAGTATATTAACACTTGAGAGATGAATTCAAACTTGCAGGCGTCCTCAGGTCGTGAGTTTCATCTAGAAGATGAGTTTTATACAAATCTAACTTCAACTATAACAGCTTTAATCTCTAATAATATATTGATGTTCTTCCTCATTTAAATGTGATTATTCCATCTGTATTGTTCCATGTGATGTAAACATCAGATGGCTGTGCTCAGTTTGAGGGATTCTTGCCTACATGATGGGGTCATACTGTGTGTACTGGCAGTTGAGAGGGTTCTTTGAGAGAGAGAGAGAGAGACTGCAGCAGGTGGGACATGAACATGGACGACCGAATGAGGAGGATAGCGATGATCAAAGTGAAGATGAAGTTGAAGATGATGAGGGTAAAATTGATGGAATAGATGAAAGACAAAGGGAGGGCAATGCTTCCAGGTTAAACTAAAACTTATAGTAGGTCACGATAGAGAAGAGAGCAAAGATAAGACTGAAAAATATGTGAAGTAACTGTCTCAATGATTACAGAGTGTGAAAAAGCTTCCTGCGTTTGTGTGCATGAGTGTGTGTGTCTGTGTGTGATGCAGTTGAACAGCGGTTGCTCGTGGGCTCTGTGCTTCCCTCATGGCCGCTCACAACAGAAGATCAGCATCAGGGGTCAGTGGACATCGAGCTGCAGAAGCAGCAGCAGCACTCTGGCCAGGGCACAACACTATACTGATACTTTAATGTATTTTTATGTATGGGAAATCACCAGGATGTTGTATGTTACAGTACTGTACGCTGGAAACAAGGCTGGAAGATAAAGCATACAAGAATGCATTCTATTTGCTAAACGAATGCCAATCAACAACATTTCTTATTACATTCCTGCTGTAACCAAGAACAGTTCTATAAATGGATTAAGCGAATCAATGACTGGAGTTGCCAAATTTTCCTTTTCTTGAATAGAACTGAAATCATTTTTGGTGCCAAAGAAAGAAGAGTGAAAGTCGATGCTCAGTTGATAGATTTACAACAACCATGTCAAGACAAGAAAAAAAACAGACTATTATCACCTCAAAATACGGTCATAATTTGAGAAGTCATGCCCAAACAAGATTCAGAAAAACTAATCCATACCTCTGTCTCTGCTACTTTAGACTTCTGTAATGGACTTTTTCTCTATATAAGCTCTCAGACAGCTACAGCTGGATCAGAACACTGCTGCTCCAGTGTTTGCAAGGACAAAGAAAGCTGAGCACATCACTCCAGTTCTCAAACGTCTGAACTGGCCTCCAGCCTGTTCTTATTTTTTAAGAACCAAAATGCATCTTCCATCTTTTACATATCAGTCCACTTGTCCTCGCAGGTTAAGCTTGTTTCCAGTTAAATCCAATCATGGTGAAGCTGAATTTACCCAATATGAAATGATTTGAGGGAAAGAATCATTACTTTTAAATGAAGGCTGAAGTCTTATTTGTTTATATGGAAGGCTAAAAGGGACTATATTAAAATGATAATGTAAACTTGAAATATAATTTTCCACATGTATATGTTGAAAATGCAATAATCCAATTTGCATTCTCATTTTCACATACTCGTATGGGCGTTCAATGAGCATATTAAAATGAAAATGAAAAAAGCTGCTTGAGGTTTAATTTCCGAAATCGTACCCAGCTGTATGGTGGACAATATTCAAATGTTAATTCAAATTTGAAAATTAAAATGTAATATAAACAATGTAACCTGATTTTGTATTTATGCAAGCTGCAATATTCAAGTCACAATTCAAATTAAGATGCAATTTTCTATCCATTTGAAAATGAAAATAAAAACAGCATTTGACATTTCATTTTCAAAGACTTAACCTGCTCGACATTGGAGAATATTCAAATGCAATAAGCAAAACAGTGCCCCAAGTCTATCACATTTGCATGTCACCACACTCTTTTGTTGTCAAAATGAGAATGAAAATGCTCTACAAATAAAACTGACTTTTATACATTTGTAAAGCCTAATTTACATTTTGTGGGTAGCTTCATCTTTGCCTTCGCTGAACATATATGATATTGTCTTTTTAAAAAGCTTAAGTTTGGTTGTATGTGATTAGTCCTTCACAAGGGTCTTTCAAATGTTAACAGTTTGTTTTATTAAAGACTTACAGGTACTCAGCATTTCAGTACTTCACTGTTTACAACACAACACATAAGCCTGTTAGATTTATTATTAAAGTTCTTAGGTTTGGTATTTTTCTTTTAAAGATAATTCCTTAGGTAAATGCCATCGGTGTTTGCTTTCTGTGTTTAATAATGAGAAGGATTGGCTAAGTTGAAAAGCAGAAGGATGCAAAATGACACTTTAAAATAATACTTTAATTTTCTCATTTATCCCGTAGCTTTTGGTAACCTACCTTGGCCCCAAAAGTAAGCTCTGTGAACCATAAGGGTGGCTGCTCAGATCTCCACCACTAGTAGCCCACTTAGGCCCCATTAGCAAACTACACTGGTAGAAATGCAGTACATGGAGCCTGTATGAGTTATTCAAATTAAGCCCTTAGTGTGGCCAGCATGGAAACGTTGACTGTGATATGACTCTTTGTTCTTTGAGTTTTAACCTTCGCAAATAAAGGCACTAAACATTCAAATACACACTGATGCAGGTATGCTGACATACACACACAAACACACAAACATTAATCTCTTCCCTCCTGCCGTCTGATGTGACACACTGAGTCCAGTCCAAACTGCTCTCCCTGTGTGAGGGGCTGGTACTTCTTGTTTGTTCTCCTCTTCTATCTCAGATTGGTAAACACAACTGGTGCCTGTGCTCTGCATGGGAATCAGCCGGGGCGCCTGCTCAGCCCTGTCTGCTTGGATTAATCCTTAACAGGTCAAGGTCAGACACATTACAACAATGCCAGCCCGGTAATAAGCATGTCTGAAGATTTCGTGAGCTCTAATTTAATTCCTAGAGCGTTATGTGAAGCGGGTGAGGGACAGAAAAAGGGAGAGAGAGAGAGGGTGAGGGCAAAGAGGGAGCGAGCGAGAGGGAAAGACAAGAGGTGAAACAACTCAGTAGCTGAATTAATGGCAGGCTAAGGCAGGACCTCGCCACTGCACCGCTAACAGTTTTCCTCTCTAACCTCCTCCGCATATCTGAATGTGGCAATCAGCTTCATTGGAGAATTAACAAGAGCATTAGAGTGGAGGACACAAGCAATCAGTGTCCTCTAAGTCTGCCGTGCCGCCTTGCCAAAATAAAGCATTAGGGCTCGTCTGATCCTACTTCAGAGAAAACACATTTCACAGACAGCAAAGATACAAACAGTGGGAGCAAAGCTTCAAGAAAAATTATTTTTAAACAGAGCATGATGTTGATTTAACACAAGTAGACAAGACCATGCATTTTCCGCTAGTCTTATGGGACCTCTGCTCTGCCTTGTTTCTTGTTGTTACTATGAATGGTAATGGCCTTATATATCCTGGAAGGCCAGGGTTGTTAGCAGAGATCGCTGCTGGAAATTGAAAATCTCTTGTCAGGTTTCAGGAGTTTTTTGGGACAGAGGGAGGGTGGGAGGGTACAACTGCATCGATAAGTGAAAGCAGATTGGTCTGGCATCAAAAATAAATTAGTTTTGTAGTCTTATTCGCATAAGGAGGTGTCTATTTAGAGAAAGGCAACCCATACAGCCTTTACCCCACATTATATAGCCCATGACCTTTAATCAAATGCTTATAATTAAACTTTCATATCCATGCTGTCATTTAAAACAAGGATTTAAAAAAAAAAAAGCTGCTTGCTGCTTTGTTAAAGAAGTGACAGAGACATCTACAGTCTTGAGACAAATAAAATGTCTGATTCAAACCGTGTTCAGCTGGGGACAGTAAGGCCCTGAAGGTGTTCAGTCAAAATGTTAGTGTGTGGGTTGTCTTTCCTATCCAAGGCTGCAAGAGCAAGTGGCTGAATATGACCTCACAGTGAGCACAAATACACAGACGTTACTCTACCCAGTGATGAGGGACAGACAGTAGTAGGGTACAGAGCAAGTGCAGAAATGTTAATAAATCACTCACACACACTTCACACACAGATTACATTTGTGTTATATTGATGGTATAAAGCTTACATAAGTGCTGTAATCAATTAATGTTGATTCAAAGGAAAGATAATTGATGAGGATTCAGGCAAAATCCATTACACACCAATGATGTGAGTAATACATGCCCTCACCTCAAGCTCCAAGGGCAGATTTTCACCTCTTGCTGATGATATGGAACAAAAAGTAAGTGTAACCAACAGGCTTAGAGAATCTAATGACACGTCCTTCAGTCCTTCAGGCTATGTTCACAACACAACAGCTTCACAAATGTGTTTTTCTTTATCATATATATATATATATATATATATATATATATATAATAGAGTTTGTGTACTTTTAATAATGAATGAAATATATTTTATCAAATTTAAAAAACTTGAGAGCAACTTTCAATGTGACAGAGATTTGAAGATGGAGATGGTCTGAAGGAATCATTTGAGTGTTCTCTTATCTGCTCTTCCTATGGTTAAGATATTATCAGCTTTAGGCAAATGAAAATTCTTCATTAATGCCAGAGAAAAATTGCCTTCATGTCTAAAAGAGATCAACACACAGTTTGTTTGTAGGGGACAGGATGCAAACCCTCGTCTCTGGTGTCTGAGTCAGCCACATTCTATGCCCATTCACTCCCCCTCGCCTTGTTTCCAAGTCTAACAATGTCCATTGTTACTAAACATATTTCATTTTAACAAACAAACAATGCAGACTTTTTCCTTAAGAGATAAATCATTTTTTTCACATATCTACAAAAAGTGGCCTTTTGTGTAACCACAGGTCATTTTAAGCATTTGACTGCTCAGTGCTATTTTTTTTTTTCTGATGAGCGACAATCCCAAATGGCAATGCTTATGCTGTGATTCAGCCAGGCAAATAATTCAGCATGTGTCGCGTGTTTAATTTGTGTGAAAGTGCAGCTAATTGAAAAGAAAAACAACACAACTAAAGAAACAAAAAACCACCCCAACAAACAATCAATAGATCCATACTCGTAATGATGTGTCTGAGCACAGTATGTACTGCTCCCGCGGGGGCCACCCGGCCGTTTCCTTTTAAGGCCTCACAAGCACCACAGTGCCACACATTTATCATAGAGCAACGGGAGGTTATGGACCCTGGGAGAAAAGAGCATTGTGGATCACACACACAGGCTCACTTTATATATGCGACACAAGCAGATGCATGATGAACACACACACAAATATGTGCATGTACACATTCTTTTTCATGCTCATACGCAGACACAAACACAGCTGTAAGGCTGCACTAACAACAACAACAACAAAAAAAACAAATAGTCACAGCTGCTGGCCATATAATGACATCCCGTTGGGTTACTGTGACAGTAATAGCCCTCCAAACAGCAGTGGGATATTATGGCTAGTCACACAATACTATAAAGCAGAGGAATTTTCTTCAACGGGACCCGGACACAAGGTGTACACTTGGAGGACTGTTTGCATTATTAAGGAGGTATAGCTCAAGTAAGGCTAATAAATGGATTTATCTCTTTATATGCTAAATTTACACTGGATACGCTGAGCTCAAGGAGTTGCTTTGTGTTTCATCACATCAGGATCAGTGCCCATATTTATCAAGCATTCAACTATCTCTCCTGGGAATTGCACTGAAATTTATCTACAATGAAAAATACTCTTACTAGTAGCATTTGGTTATTTATGAAGCTGCCCATGATCAATCTCAGCATGGAATAAAACTTTTCTTTTGAGAATGAATGATATAACGGTATTTGACACTTATTCCATACTTCATTCATTCATGTCCAACATGTTTCTGATCATCTGTGGTAACACTACAGTGTTTTTTGTGCTAGCAATTGCATCTTTCACTTCTTTTGGATTGAAATATATTGCATTCTCTTAATTTTCTGCTTCTTCTTCGGGGATGACAGCATAATGGTTTACATAATGGTTATAACAAAGATAAACAAAAATTTAAAGACAAGGGCAAAGAAAAAAAATCTAAGTTGATGTTTAGAGAAACAATTTTCTAAACTTAATGTTGACAAATAAAAAGCAGGGCTGCAGTTAAAATCCCCAACACACAAGGTTTAAACAACTTACAGCTCTGATACTATTCCCCTTTCTCCAGACGAGAAAAGATGGCAAAGCTATATTTTTAACTTCTAAAATGGATGTGTGTTTTTTTTTTCCATGCACAGAAACTGATCCCTTTACATAAATCCATTTTGAGAGCGCATTCAGCACTTACACCTTGTGAAAAGTGCCAGCAGCTTGAGTAATAGCTTGGCACATCTTTCTTATGACACAGAACAGGCGTTATAAAAGCTACTTGATAGGTATGGTAATTGCTGCCAGCCCAAAGACTTGAAGACGCCAGCCTTGATTCTTTAGAAGGTGTAGAGATAAATAAGCCTCTTTTAATGAGAATCTAAGTCATGCTGAGCTTATGCACTCTTGCTCAAGCAACGTAACCCATCCCCAGTAGGGATTACACCTTGTGTAGTTCTTCAGTTAAACACCACCATTCATCTGAAGAGGTGTCTGAAGTGTGAGTGACAGTGGTTACATTGTTGCTTATGGTTCACACCATATTGGGACTCATGGCTTTAGGCTCACCTGACTGCCTTGCACAAGGGAACCACCCAAATTACCCCAAGTGTGCTCAGGTTTGTGTTAATTCAATATAATTTCAGAATATCACTGAAAAGCCCTGTATGCTGTGTTGATATTTTAGGTCATAAATGAGGGTAATTAATAATTTGTTATTACTTTACTATGTTAAACTTGTATCTCATTCTCATTTATCTACTTTAGTAATTATTAATGCTTTGTCTTTAATTTATCAATTTATCTTCTCCTTGGGTTTGTTTTTCAGCTCTTGTAAATGAAGGGTAGAGAGGACTTGTGCTTGCACTTAATACGACTTACTAAGCAGAGCCATAACACAGTTTGCTGCCTGATGATGACAACCACAAATCACTGCACAGGCCACCAAAACATGGGCGCAATTATACATAAATACACAAACATACACACATATACATACACAAACACAACCAGCATATTGAGTCAATATGCTCCTCTTCCATATTCTCTATTGCTTTAGACACTTCTTCACTGCTGCCATTTATACAAGTCAGAAAATCAAAGGCGCACGAGTCAGACTGGGCAGAGCAGATGATAAAAGAGCACAGAGAGATGTGGAAAATGAGGAGACGCAGAGCATTTCCTCTTAATTTGGAAACAAAGGAAGAGCGGAATAACACAGCAAGTGACACTTACTAAAAGACAAAGAAAGGAAGAGACGGAGAGAGACAGAACAGAAAAAAAGACACAAGCACAAGAGGGAGAAGGGAAGATCCAGAAGCATTGGCTGAGTGATCATTTGTGTCTTATCCTTTACCCCAATGGCACAGGACTCAATCAAATTCTCATAATTCTTGACCATGCATTAGCTTTGCAAGCAGGGACTCCCTCAATTAAATGCCCACCCGCACATAATTAACGACTGTTTTGTCCACAGATCAATAAAGGGCCTGTTCATTAAAAGTCCCTTTGCTTCCTCAAAGATCCCCTTGCTTAGTTCACTATTGCATCTGAGGAGGTGGCAGCGCCTGGCAGAATTTCCATTCCGGTTTCAAGTCTGTGGGTTTTCTTTTTTTCTTTCTTTTTTCAGCTGGTGCAAGATAGAGAAGGAAGTCAGAGAAGGACTGAAAGCTCGCAGAATGTGAGGAAAGCTTTTGAAACACAAAGAAAGGACTTATGGGAACTTATTAGTTTGAATGTAAGAATCACAGAAGCGACCCTAGCTGTTCTCTGTACAACGCTATCTTGTAGGAGCACGTAATACAGAGGAAACAACATGTACTATAAACCGGAAAACATGCTAAGAACAATGGCTGCCTGAATATATTGTGGCAGAGTTTGTTGAAAGGTCAACAGGCTTGATTCACACTGAATTTCCCCTCAAAAGACTTCAATTCTATTAAATTTATTGTTGAAGAAGAAATGTGGCATCAAGTCTAAAGGGAAACCTCTTCACATCTACATGCGCCAACCGTATCTATACACCATGTTCTAATCAGTCACAATCAATGTCTGCATCAACTTCCCAGCTTACAACCATCATCAGTGTTTACAGATGCAAAAACAAAAGGCCTGTCTGTTACTTCTTAAAAGATAAAAGATCAATAAACACAACAGGAGCTGAATTTTACATGGAGCACGCCTGACTGCCAACCACCTGCCATAGCTAACGCACCAAATGATTAAACCAGCGCTTGCTTCAATCTCTAGGATATCTCTGGGATCTCTAGGATTGGATTTGCTGAAAGTAATGATCAATGCGCACAATGCTGTTGCCTCTCACCTCTGCCATCTGCCATGGAATCACAGCATCTCTGGAGATGGATAACAGGGTTTGAACACACAGCAGTCTCATATTTGGGTGTGTTTTTATTGTGTTTATAAGATTATCCATCTGAAGAAGTATCTTTGAATTACAGTATGAAATCATCCTGTTTCTTTGCACTTTTGTAGCTAGAAAAAAAAAGTTGACCATTTATATCTTTGGTGGTAACCATGTTACCTACAGTTCTTATTTTTGTTTGATTTCAACCTCACTATGACATTGTCCCCAAGGTCTTTGCTATGTACTGACAGCAAATGGGATGGCCAGGTAGGCTTCATAAAGGACATATGACACAAGGTATTTACCTGTACATGCTTTTAGGCTGTTCAGGCCAGGTTTCTGTTTCCCTATATGACCTTTATATTATATAATTTCTCAAGCTGTGTGTGGCACTTGACCAGACTTGAATAAAAAAATACTCTACATAAACACAGACTGAATGTGCTGATAAACAGGCAGTCTAACCCTGATCAAATATTGTGTTATATGGATTCACTGATTATAACTAAGGGCCTTTACTAGAAAATTTTAAATTGTTAAAAGGCAGCAACTAATGTTAAAGGTTTGTCCCTGAATGTGTAACATAAAGTTACCTGTGTCACAAGCCAAGATATAAGTGTATAGTGATAACAATGTACACTATACTGTATGTGGTTGTGAAGTGAACATACAGTATCCCTCGTCATATTACACTGTAGCGGGTATGAAGGCATTGTCCCTGCTGATTCATCAGTCTTCTGCAATTCTGCTGCAAAACTAGAAGGCACTCAAAAGCACACACTGTACATCTGCCAAGTCGGCATCCTCCTCTGTACTGTATGTGTTATTTTATCAATAACAGAAATATGCTAAGAATCTTTAATTTTCACTACTTTTACTTTATAATAATAGGTAGGATAATTTTTTTCAATTAAATGCAGGAGTTGATGGAAAAATGTATAAAAATATTGTAATGTTAAGAAATCCTTTAAAGATCTAAATTGGGATCTGCACTAAAACTAATCATTCCTTGGCCCATGGGCTGGACCTCCCACCAAATGTGATTGAAATCCGTGGTCTAGTTTTCGAGAGGTAATGAAAAAGACACTGAATCAAACTGGCAACCATTTTTTTCTTAAAGCACAGTGTTCGCTACATATTTCCTTCATCTGTTTGTATGTGAGGACCCAATTTTTCAGAGCCAATTTAGAATCATTCCACCCTTGGTCAGTCTTGCTGTAGATGGACTCCCTCGTGTAACATCTGGTGGTCTCTAGGCACTGCGCATCCCTCTATTCACTCACTTGCTCATAAGCTGGTGTAAAATTGCCCCTTTGAATCTTCTCCACAGCGGATTCCTCATTCAGTGAGGCAGCCTCTCCCCATGCACAGTCGAAATCTTTCTTTATTTTGTGTAATACGCTAAACACAGCCACATAAGTTCTCTCTGTCTGTTTCTTTGGACTGATGAATGTGGCAGAATGCTCTGAATTCCCCAGCTCCCAACGCTATGATGTGTGCCAGTCTTCTGCATTATGAGACATATGGAGGCATATGAGTACACAAGGATGAGCAAACAAACTCAGAAAGTTTAACCCACTCTCTGACACACACACACAGTTACAGATACAGGATACAAGTGGATGTGCAAACACACTTATGGGAGAAACCTATATGGTTGGACATCCTCACACACAGATGTGCTGTAAATATTCATACATTTTTAGAGCTTGCATATAACAAATTTTACTAAATTGTGAGAATTTGAGATTCGGAAAAGCTGCTAAAAACCCTCCAACGCAGACATGCAGACTCAACAGTTATATTTTCATTTGAAGAAGTTAATCCAAATCTTTAGTTGTTAAACCTCTGGGGCTGAAGCAACATACTCTAAAGAGCAATTCCCATCTCCCATCATTCTAGAGCCCCCAAGCAAAACTGTTCCTCAGGACTAAATTTGAATATGAACTTATTGTTCCAAGACTAACAATAGTACTGATTAAAACAGAAATGTAGAATGTAAAACAACACATAAGTTTATAATAGTTCAAGGGTTCAGTCATTGTGCACAAGAACACTGCATCTACAGTATTAGAGCCATATCTGTGAGACCAATAGAGGATCAAAATAACAATGTTTTGGCCTTGTTTGTTGATGCATTATTGATAATACTGCAGTTGTTAAAAATGGACAAAAATAAATAAAGAATAACACAGAGGGATGAAAGAGAGGCACTACAAGACAACAGCATCCCTCGCCACATGGTGTGATCTACTGCTGACTGTCATCTGGCCTGCGAACCGGACCACAAAGGTCACTGCTGTTGGTGTTATTGTTCAGGTTATTGTCATCAAAGCATAACTTTGTGTTTCTAGTGTGTGATGGGCTGTGTGGTGTTGTATGTACCAGTTTCTGTGTGTGTGTGTGGGTAAGTGTGCAAGTGTGGAGTAAGTCTGGTTTTGATCAGTGCTAAAGGATTTAAAGATAGTAATACCTTATCCTGGCTTGGTACCAATGACATACTTTTCACTACTCTACCTCTTTGAACTGCAGATCCTCTGTGGGGTGAAAACAAAATAAAAACACAGCAAATCACATGTAACATCCTCTTTTTGTATTTCTCAGGATCTAGCTTTGAAGTCTACTGTAGCTGTTGCGTTTTTGATGACAAATGTTGCTGCTAAACCGTGTATAAACACATGAAATGCATTTTCCTCCTGTAGCATTCTATATCCCTGCAAGGTATTAATGTTAAGTTTGGATAAATTTGGCAGGATATGCATGCATAATGGCAGAATGACGTATAAAACACTATATTTTGGTTAAATAGCATAGCATAAATACTGGGAGCAGGGTGAAACATCTGGCACAGCTGTGTCCAAAGGTTAAAATGAAAACTGCCTACAAGCACCTCTTAAGCTCACAAATTTAAACATTCTAATTAGTTTAATCTGTGCAATACAAACAAAAGGTTGTACTGGTTGCCTGGCAACCTCACTGTAATGATAAGACCACAGGACCATGCTGCACCTGGCTAAGAAATAGTCCAGCATGTAATTCCCTGTAAAATCACTATTTGTTGTTTTTTGTACAGGGAGGTGCTAGCAGGTGGAAAGTCAGGTTAGTTGCTTTCCCCTAAGCTTAGCTAATTATTACCTGGCTGTACATTTATATCTAACAGACAGATATGAGTATGGCATTGATCTTCTTTCATCTAACTATCCAAGAAAACATGTAAGCGTATCTCCCAAAATGTCAAACTATTCCTGGAATGGAGATAAATAAGATACAAAACTCTTTACTGGAATAATAATTTTTATAGTAGTAACTGTATTTCACATAAAAAAAGATGTGAACAAATGAAATTACTATCTTATGGTGGTATATCAGCCAGTTGGAGACACCTGATCGTAATAGAGAAAATTAAATCACCTCAAGTGCCGCGGTGTCCCAGCCGCAACCTTGTGCCCTGTCGAAGTGTTCTTGAGCCTGACACTGAACCTCTACCGTACCTGCTCACTCATCACTCTACATGGCAGCAGTACCAGCTGCCTCAGGTTAAGGTAAATGAGGAATGACTGTGGTGTTAAATGTTCACAGAGATAACCTACTTCTACATAAACATAAAACATGCATAACATAAATAAAAGATAAATCAAAGAATTATATGATCACAATAATTACTAATAAGTAAACTTTTAAGTAGGAAAGCTCATATAACTGTTCCAAGTACAGCAGCAGTAAAGCATTATCTTTAATCAAATGTGGATACACTGATGAATACCAACTTATAATATGTCCATTAGGATGTGTGGGATCTTTAAACGCCTTAATCAAATGCAGAGGCTATCACCTTAATGAGATAAGACTTTAGCTCAGAGAGCATGATTTACCATACGGCCAGTACTGATTCCCGCAGGACACCTACAGGCTATTTTAGATTCCTACAGGGCATCTATGGGCTATGAAACACTGCTCTCTCTCTCTCTCTCTCTCTCTATCTCTCTCTCTCTCTCTCTCTCTCTCTCTCTCTCTCACACACACGTGCACGCACGCACGCACGCACGCACACACGCGCACACACACACACACACACGCACGTACGCACGTACGCACACACACACAAAACGACAGTGGCAGCAAAACACCACCTCCGGATGTATCAGATTATACCATGCAGTACATTCAATTACATCTGATGGCAGATGGTGTAAACAAAATCAAACACACATAATCTCGAAGATTGGATCCTTCAGTTAGATATTAACCCTGATATCCAAAGACCTGACACAGGACTAGACACATTAAGAAAAGGAGCGGTCTGTGAGGGCTCTAAGCTGACTGACTCAGCAGTTTTTTGGATGTGGGGTAATCCAGAGCACTGGGAATACACATACTGTGGTGAAACACTAATGAGGACAGAATATTGAGCGAATCACACATAGACAGGATACACTGTGTGTCTCTCTCTCTCTCTCTCTGTTTAATCGACTCGGCTTTAACTAACTGACTTATTTTATTATGGTAATCAAGTGTTGATTACCCCAAATGTGATGCAGCTGTTGTGCTCTGCATACAAATATGTAGCAAATTTAAGAGATTGATTGGTAATAATGGATCACATTAATGTATTTATTCAGCACGAGATTTTGCTGTGATTATATGCTACCCAGACTTGCCTACAGTGTTAATACTATCTCTTCTATGTTTTACAGGGCAATTATTTTACTTATTAGGACTTTCTCAATGCAAACTAGCTTTTATGGCCTGTCAATCAATTACCATATGTAATACTAGAATTAAAGTTTTATCACAGTTATCAACATTAATTGTACAGATTGACAATAAAATTACATAGCTTGTATTTTTCTCTCTGTGTCGTACAAAAAAGATGTGTAGGATTATCTTTTCCAGGCTATCACAAGAAGGAAAGTAGATACATAATAGCTACGCAAATTAAACAGTCTGCTGGTCAGTTTACTAATGGCTGTCTTAACACATTTTAAAATGATTAAAATGGAGAGGATAAGCAGACCTTATTACCTCATAGCCCACGGCATATGCAAATAACAGACTCACCATCCCTTAGTCAGATGACCTTGCTGCCACTCCACACAAATGATGGCTCTCAGGTACTTCAGGTTGACTTTACTATGCCATTCAACATTAGTCTCTCTCTAGCTTCGTGGCTCCTCTCCAAATTCTGAAAAATAAAACAGACCCTGGAGTGAGCTTCATTGTTTTTTTCCCCAAGTTTAAACAAATAAATTCTCCAGTTAGATTTGTAATGGGAGGGTTAGGGGCAGGTGGGGAGGTGGAAACAAGGAGGAGAGAAAGGGGGAGGCAATTTGCTAATGGAACATAGAGAAAAATGGTGTGTGGACCCAGGTTGAAAAAGGATGAAAGAAGAGGCGAAAAAAAAAAAAAAAAAACCTCGGTCTATCTGGAGAGAGCAGGCGGGAGCAACAGGGCAAGTGCTAAAGTGGTTTTAAAAAACACCATCATTAACTGTCATCTTCATCTCAGGTGCAAGGCTGGAGAGTGAGGGTCAGAAGTGGGAAGGAGGGGGGGGAGGAAGAAGAGGAGGTGCTGTATTTGCCCAGGAGATCATTCAATAGTCTACAATCTTCATTTAATTACCTGCCTTACGTCTCCAAATCACATCCTCCCACAAACCCTTCCCTCCCCTACCTTTAGCGTAAAATGCAGGGGGTCCCCAGGGATTGTGGTGCAGCTATTTAACTAACTTAATTACAGTCTAACTGGAATCTAATCACACAAACTTTATCCTTATGATGGCGTTACAAAAAAGCCATCTGAAGAAACCTGCTTGCCCTGTAAGTGTGTGTCCAGATTATAAACCAAAGACTCTGTCAGCAAGATGAAGCTCCAGGATTTAGGCTTCTTAATTCAGTGGGAACATTATTTACAATCTTGCTCAACTGGCTGGAATGGAGGTCATCTGAGCTGCGTAGATGTTTGGATGACGGAAATACGAGTACATACACGTATCATTTCAAGACTTCAAAAGGAATGAACACCTATTCTTTGGTCTGTAAAGTCTGCTGTATGCTGCAGCTGTAACACTTTTAAGGACATATTCCCGAGGAGACTTAAACAAGTTGTGCTGCATAGATAATAACCAATCTAATATCACAAATGCATTCATTTCTAAGTGTTTAAGTGTTCGTCAAGTCATTAAACAATTTATTAGTCTAAGAAAGCTGGAAGGTTTCTGTGCTACAGCTGGAATGTCATGTATGCTCTTTAAATCACTTAAAATGGCAATGTAGTCAGTATATAATATGTATTAGCAATGCATTTCTGTTGAGGCTAATATGTGTTGATTCTACAGTGCTCTATGTTCTCAGATTTTTAAACCTATATGGTTGTTTCAGGAGATTATATTTCACCATACATAAGAAAACACACTTACACACAAGCAGCAGAGGCTCCGTGCATGTGAAACAGAGCAATGATCCAGTAGCGCTGCTGTTTACACGATCATTAAAGACAACTGCAGGCGATATCACACGCCTGGTTAACCATGTCCTTCTAATAGCCTGTCATGTTATCTGAGAATACAGGTGATTTTGATCAAGTGGATAAGTGGCCTGGGTCGAAGAAACAACCAAACAGCGTACAGGCACAGACACCACATTTTGACTTATAATGACACAATCAAGCAAATCTGAGAAGAATATTTTCCCTGCTGTAATGTTTGTCCGTTTAAGACAACAGCACTCTGTGTAAAGAAGTAAAGAAAAACAATATTTGAACAGGAGATGATAACAGAGGAATAAAGAAAACGGTAACATCCTGCCACTTTTCTCATCTGCTGGGAAGTCAGTATACAAGTGGAGATAACATGAAAATCAATAAAATAATTGATTGGATGTTGTACTAAATGATTAAATGTTTAAACAAGTAAGCCGGGATTGCCTGTGACATGGAGTTTTGACATTTAGGCATGAAGTCAAATTGTTTGTAGTGGAAAACAAAAGGATTCTCCTGGAGATTATTGCTGAGCGGCTGTAAAGGGCCTGGAGGAGATGCCGAAGCTCTGAGATTATCTTGATCAAACATTGACATGGTGCGGATTCTGAACTGGGCCTGCAATGGTTTCATTGTTTTGTTTTGTTTTGTTTTCTGTCCTTCCACTCATTCTTTTTTTATTCATCTCATTTTTGCTTTTGCTGTGCTGCTGAAGTGGCTTTCATCATTTCAGAGCATATTAAGTTATCATTTACCTGTCTCTGCAATGGCAATTTGTTATAGTTTTGTCCCTGACTTCAAACCAATAACAAAGCAGTCACCAAGTCAGCGTGATGTCTTTAATAGTCTTTCATTCTCGTGGTGGCATTTGTCTTTTTCTAATCATTTTATTGTTATTCATTTGGCTGTCCTGTAGTTTTGAACACCTCATTTTTTAGGACTCTTCAGGAAATTATACGAACATCAGCATGCACATATTCACTAGTGTTTGTCACTTTGTGAACACAATGACTTTTTCCATAGAGATTTATACCTATATTAACCACAATCACTCTATCCCTAACCGTAATCCTTACCCTAAACCTTGACTTGAACTTAACTCCATCCTTAAGCAAAACCATTCGCCGGTATTTATTGGTTTATTTGAGTTTCCTCATGCAGATTCACAAGTATTCACTTATTGACCCTGATCTGAGCCCATAAATGGTCTCAAATGTAGCTTTTTTAAATAAGATGGCTAAACACAAGGAATCTCATCTTTCACATCTTACATCTTTATCCCCCCTTAGGACTTTTACTTTCACTGAATTAATCATGCGGGCCCCCCTGAGAGCGAAGGACATGGTCCTCTGTGAAGCAGCCAGCACAAATCCCATACAGCCTTTCCACCTCCCAGTGTGTGTATTTTTTGCTGCATACTGTGGCTCTGAGGGAGTTTTACACCAATTCCCAGAGGGCAGGAGTCTATTTATACAGGATCCTAAAACAGGGTAGTCATATCCCACCCCCACCCCCCCTCACAGCAGCAGCTTTAGGTGACAATGCTGACACACAGCCACATGATAGTCCAATCTAATCTTTTAATCGCTTCGGTAACTTCATGTCTCCGGGTGAGTTGGGGCAAGCTAGCAGTGGGGATGGGATATCGTCTGCAGAGATATGATATGATCCTTGAACACATAACAAAAAAGCACACACAAACTCACATACAGACTTACACACACTGTCCCACTCCACCCCACCCCCAGAGTACTATTGCGAAGACTCATGTATCTGCGGGTATTAACAGATCAGCGCAGAGCAGCAGCCACCCTGCTTTAAAGTCTTTTCCTGAGGTAGTGCTTCAGAAGCCTGCTGCAGAGGAGGATAAACGCGCAGCAATCCCCCAGGCCCAGCGCCTTCTCAGCTCCACTCAGCTCTCTCTTTGCTGGCCCCTCCTTCTCCTCCATTCCTCCCTTATCCCCACTTTCCTTCCATCCCTCATTATTTCTATCCCCCTTCTTTTCCTCAGCATCTCATGCTTTCTGTCCTACTATCTGTCGCCTCCTCCCCTCCGGCCCTTCATATAATTCCCCTTTCCATGCCTCCTTATCCTGCTCCCCTCCCATTTTGTGTCCATCCCTTTCTCCATCTTTCGCCCTCATCTTGCTGTCTTTCTCCAGACTTCAGTAATGAACGAGGCTTGAGGCCCATCTTTGCCAGCTAGAGAGTAAGGAACTTACACATTGTAACCTTAGTTCAATGAACAAAAGCTGAGCCTTGTAATAGGACTCCTGGACTCTTAGTGTCTTCATGTCCCGAAAGGCCAAACTCTTCCAATTCCTCATCCACCAAGTCTTAAGTGACTAGTAGATCATCAGGGGAACTGGTTCAAGGGCAATGAGCTTACAACACCCACTCCTTTGCAGACATGACTAGTTTTGTGACTTCAAGTTTAGTATAAAATAATGTATACAAACATAAACTTTACAAACTCATTATTTCAATGATCCAAATAGAAGAATTTTGATACTTAATGACAAACTAAGCGTCATTGGAGCTGTTGTTCTAACCAAAAAACAACGTATAACGTTAACAATGTTTTTCTGAATGGCATTTGAACTATGATTGTCTGGACTACCAAAATTACTATTAGCAATTAAAATTAGGGGAAATGCACCCAAGCATATTGGGAGATCAAATGAGTTGTGGGTGCAGAGTCAAGACAACAATGCTATTAAATATTTATTGTCTATTAGTTTGTAGTAGTTGAATGGTGTCATTACATCATGAGTGATTGACTTTAACAGAAATTGTAAACTATGAAAAAAAGCTTCTGACTAAACTGAATTGTCGGTGCATTAAAACAATACTCAAATATCATCATGTGTCATGAATAGTGGATGAGATTTGAAAACTGTATCCAATTTTCTCTTTGTCGAAACTGTTTGGAAATAAGAGATTTATTCAGGAAATTGACAGTTTCCTCATCCCCTATGTTATTTTATTGTCAGTCAGTCCCTGGGGCATCCTAAAGACACTGCAATCCAAAAGCACTGTGGGACTGCTGCAGTCAATATAGTGAATTGACACTCTGCCAAGACATGGAGACAGACTGAGTTCAATACATGTAGTTAAAAAAAAAAAGAAAAAGAAATGATCATCTACCTGAAGCAAGTGTATTTCTTTTTAAGACAAATAAATGCAATAATACATTCATCTGTTCATACAATGGGTTAAGATTTTTATGTTATTCAAGAAACAACAAAACAAGAGTGACAGACACAGGAAAAGCTAAAAATGAGTGGAAGTCTAACTTGCCGGTGGTAATCCCTGGTACAGACTAGACAGACAGAGATGGTTAAATAAAGTGACACAGACACATACAAGCAAATATCTTGCCATTCAAGTCGACAGAATGACAGATGAACATGCAGACAGACTGACAGGCAGACCAGGGAGGGGTAAGTAGGCTGAATCCAAATTAAGCTGATCAGAGCTCACTGTGAGTTAATCTAGTTATGTGGATAAAGGACTTCCCTATGGCTAAAAACACATCAAGTTATGATTCAGTGACTGTGTGTGTGTGTGTGTGTGTGTGCGTGCGTGCGTGCGTGTGCATGTGTGTAAATGTGGGAGAAGGAGAGCATATGTGGCTGTGTGTTTCTTAGTGTGCACCGTTTCTATCTGTTTATCCAAATTTAAATACATCCGCAGACTCACGAGCCTCGAAAGCTTTCTCAACAACTAACAGTTGCAATCTGTGTTTTGTGCTCTACTCATTCACACTTTCAAACAGACACCAACTTCAGCAAGTGACTCACACGTCCAGAGATGTATTGATTTGTGAGGCAAAACTATGCTAATGACAGACAGACTGTCAAATCTGACAAGCCTGACAGAGCCTTCAGTGATGTGTTTTGTTTGTGTTCAAGCATGAATGTTGTGTGCATTGTGCGAGTGTGTTTATTTGTGACTTCTTGTGCGTTTACATGAAAAAATGTTAGACTGGCTGCCAGTATGTTGACGCGATATGTGTTTGTTGTAGGGGGAAGGGGGGAGAGCTAAACTGAGTGTGGTTGGGAAAGTGAAATTTTTGAAGAGCATATCACGCTAAATGAATCTACACTGGAAACTTTAGAGACTCACAAGACTTCATAAGCACCCCCCACCCCGCCTCCCCACCACCCACCCCCCCGCCCCCCTCGTGTGTATACCACTTCAAACAGAAGTTAGAAAGCAAAACAAATATCTAAGTCAATCAGCCACCTTTTCTTCTTCTCTCTCATCCAGCCTCATCCTCCAAAAGACATCAAGGGTAAATGATTGCAGGGATGGTTATCAACCACCAGAAATTCAGTAATACCAATGCATTTGATGAAATTAGGTCTCAAAGAAGAAAAAGACTGAGGAAAAAAAAAATGAATACAAATTCAATCAGTGCTGTGTACTCTGCCTGCATATCAAAGAGAATGAGGAAAGGGGAGGGGCCGAGGTAGCAGGCCAAGAGATTTAAGTTTGGAATAAGCTTCAACTTCAAACACCTCCTGATTTTCATAAAATGCTTTCAACACACTGTTGAGCTGAAGTATGCATGCAATGAAAAAGCATTATTTACTACTGAGAAAAGGAAAAGGGGAACTCTTCAGTGAGTCAAAAAGACAGAGAGAGAAGGGGCAATTTCCCCTGCCTTTCTCAGTTGGCACAAGGCTCCCCTGTGCAGAGCAGAGAAATAAAACATGGGCTGAGGAACATGACAGCATCCGGTAGAAGTGAGAGAATATGCCTTTAAGATAACACGATCAAGGAAAGGAAAAGGTTCTCTCAGCTGCTCTGGGTCATTCTTATCTGTTTATGGAGCCAGACTGAAGTGAAGCCCTGTTAAATTGGTCTATCTAATACAGTGAGGCTGACGACTGAAAATCTTTAGTGCTGATATTTAAGCCTCATGGATGAGACAAGTCTTACAAAATAAGTAAGCTATAGTGCAACCCCAAGGCTATGCTACATGTTCAGAGATTTAAAACAAAGTGGAGCCAAATTCTTTCAGACAAAGAGCAGAATAAATTGAAAAGCACAGAAATCTGACTTTAAATTTGGTCAAGAATGAACTGTCAATTATCTTTAAAATGAATTCTAAAGCACAAGACAGTATACATTTTTTGACTGCTTTCTATTTTGTATGCCTCAGCTGAGGTTTTGGGAAATGCCTCAATGTTGCAGGTTTCTGTCTGTAAACAACTGTAGAGTCTATATGATGTTGTTCACACTGATATTCTTCCACCTGTACAGTATGTCTGACTTTAATTTTTTTTTGTCTTTTTTTAGTGCAGCACCTTTTAAACCTTGCCTCTACCAAGCATCTACCATAAAACACTTTTGCTGTTCTTATTTTTCAAAAGCATGCTCCTCTAGTCTCTGCATGCAAGCATGCGAGCATTACCCTGTTGCTTCCAGAGAAGACCTTATTAAGATGTTTCAGACGCCTCCGAAAATGGCAGCCTCGAAGAGAGAAACAGGAACAATAGATCTCTGTCTTCTTCTGTACTAGTTACCTTTTAACAAATGAAGGTCAAAATCTAATAAGAACTGTACAATTTATATGCGACACATACATAGGTCTGAGCAGATGTGATTTAGTTGACAACAAGCAACTGTCTTGAATGCATGGACTTTACGTGTCTTGCCAGATCTTTAGAGAACAGTGACAGTGACATTACAGTAGGTGTTAGAAATACAGCGGAAAAATCATGTATTCAAAGTAAAAACACATAGATGTACACCTTTGTATGCTTGTCTCCTTTCATCTTCATATAGTTAAAACTTTTATATCTCTTTATAGGGAAGTTAAGACATGACTCTCTGTAATTGATGGCAGCTGCACAGAAACAAATCTTGTTTTTAAATATCCCTCTTGAGAATGAGACCCCAGTGCTGTAGTTGTAGAGCATGCCGGCAGTACAAAGTAAATTTCTACAAGCGCTGCTTCTGTTAAGACAATGTGACTCATGAATCACGAGGGAGTAATAAGATAGCACGAGTGAATGTCTCACTGACCCTCTATTAATCCTTGCTTTTGTCTGTTTGCTCTTCGTCTTGTCATCCACAGTCTACTTTCATCATCACCGATCTCTCTTCGCTTACCTCTGAACATCACTACTGTACCTGCCCGTGACTAAACTTCTTAAATTCCTTGCCAACGCTTGACGACAAAAAGCACTTCTGCTTCAAATATAATAGAATCTCACATTGTCAACGAACAACAATGTGTACGTAGAACAAGAGGAACAGAAATGGTCAGCCATCATTGTGAAGATGACCTTTACAAGACTTACTGTGCATCCGTTGAGAGAAATTATTAGTGACAAAGAACCCATTTTCCCCAGGACCAATAATTAACCATGCTTTCATCCGTAATAATAATCCACACTTTTATGATGGGGGAAGTGGGATTGCTGAATTTAATTGTCTAACTGAAACAATTGTGCACACTAAGCACATCTGCACATACTGTACAGAACAGAGCTGCAGTGTGAAAATGAGGGATGACATTAAGATTCAGATTAACATTTAGATTAACCTATCTGTGTGAGAGGGAATTGGTCTAAAGAAATGTCACCAAAAAAAAGAAGGTGATCTATGTGATGGTTTTAGACAGATATGAGGCTAAGTGACACCTCAAAGTGATGCTTTTATGAGAACAGTGGCATTTGGGGAAATGACCATCAGTGTAACTGTGTAACAGCCAAACCTGACAGCACTGAGACTTCCTGATGTCAATTATTGTTTCTGCTCCGGAGCTTTGAAACAGTTTGACTGACTGCACAGAAATGAATGAGAATTGTTTTAGAACAACATGAAGGATAATGCTTTTCCCTTACTTTTGAATGTTTTATACTTTGTCTGTGTTACTAAGTTTTCATGACTGTCTCTGCAGTCAGAGAGATAGAGGGAGGTTGCCCTACACCCCTTATCTTTGATTTCACACCAGGGTATAGCTCCAATCCAGATAGACCCGGATGATTGTGTAGATATCGAGGCACATTTTCTCATCTGAGACTGATAGTCGTACTGTAGCACAAAACATGGCCATTCAGTTGTTTGTTGCAATTGGTGCAGATTACGCTTTAGAACAATATACAATATATTAAAGCCACTATGGTAAGAAGAACATCTGAACAGATTAAAACTGAATTTGTTTTTTTTACGAGAAATAAGTTGATGCGTCATTCTGAACACAAAAGGGCATGTAGAGCTGAACAAGCTGTTTCATGACAATAAAAATTAAATAAATAAAAAAGCTAACTTGTTGTATAGAGTAGTATTAGGAGACCTGCTCAAAAAGGCCACCCTCCTTGGGTGAAGGGCAAGTTGTGTGTTGTGTTCAGTGCTGATGAGAAAACAACTATGGTGTAATTCAGGGGCTGATGGTGTGGAAAAAAAAATCACACCTTGAAAGCTCCTGTGAGTGGCTGTCGAACAGAAGACGTGTCAGAAATATGCTTCCAGTTTGATTGTCTGAGGGCTCCCTCTCTTTGCCCCTCTCCTCTCTTTGTCTCGCTGTCTGTCTTCCTCAGCCTTCTGAAAATTGAAGACTGTGGAAAGAATAGCCCACAAACTGCTTTACAAAAATGGTGGAATGACAATGGGGCTGTTAAAACCACTTGGCCATCCTAATGCTCATCCTATCGACGTTATTGATTTCCCATTCTGCTAGCAACCCTCCAGGCGAGGCAGATCCTCTTCCTTCCACAGGGCTTGTGGAAGGAAGAGGATCTGTCTGGCCTCTTGGTGATGGTCAGCAAAGTCAGTTTTAAATAGATACATAAATCAGCACACATATCCTGCAGTAGACACACACACATGTCCCATCCAGCACCAAAATAGCTCCATGTTCAAAAGCAGAAGTGACCAAAGTCCAAACTTCAGACTCCTCTCACATCAAGCACTGCCAGTCAGAGAGGAGAGAGGCTTTCAGACAGCACAGCGAGTATCTTGTCTTTTAGCCTGTCTGCTCGGCCTCTTTTCTACTTCACTTATTCTCCCATGGCAGCCAGAGGCTCTGACCTTGTGTAATGTCCTCCAACTAGCTGGCCACACAGACAAATCTTCCCACTTAATGAGAGAATGTCACTTGTTAGCCAGCACCATTAGCTGCAGCCCCTGTCTCTGATCTACCTGCTACCATGTTGCTCCCTAATGCATACGGTGTTACACTGACAACTCAAAAAATGCAACAGCTACAGGAAAATGGTAATACACAGCTGCAAAACATATTCCCAGGGTCTTTGTGGATTCCACTTCCATTCTAGTAAAAAGATGCAAAACTTCTTCACATTAATGTTAATTTTTCACTGTCAAACCTCAAAATAAGGGGCGTCGTGTAGCGTAGTGGTTTAAGCAGGCGCCCCATGTGTAGAGGCTACAGTCCTCGCTGCAGTTGGCCCCGGTTCGTATCCCGCATCGGACGGCCTTTCGCTGCATGTCATTCCCCCTCTCTCTGTTTCCTGTCACTCTCCACTGTGCTGTCCATTAAAGGCATAAAAGCCCAAAAAAATATATACTTTAAACCTCAAAATAAGGCAGAAGGGTGGTGAAGAGGGGAGCCTGGGAGGGAAATAAAGGCCATCCAGGGAAGACTGAAGAATTCCCAGATCATGAGACCAGTGATGTGTAGGTACAGTAAAAGGAGGGAACATGGCAGTTTTGAGCAGGTAAAAGTATTGAGTATTGATCATGGTTTCGAGAAAAAGAGACTGAAGGGCAAGGTTTTTTTGAAGCAATGACACATTGTACAAGAGCGTTTACAAAAAGGCAAACAAGATATTGAGAGAAAATACTTGAGCATTGTTACCATTTATCAGAAGGATTTTCAGGCTGAATTTAAAGACAATTGTTTTATTATGATTTGCCACAGACCTCAAGTTCTCTGTTTTTTTTATTTTATTATTACTTAAATCAGATTTGTTTGCTTTGTTTGAGGTTAAACGTAATAGCGCGCACCATGCCTAATGTTAGATATTATGCTTTATAGGTACTGTAATAAGATTCATTGACTACCCAAATCCAATTTAATGCAAAGTATACTGTGAAGAAAATCATGAATACTGTAATCATATGTGCCACGAATACGTACAAAAACAATTTTAAAAACTGAAGTTGTCAACAATAAAAGAAAAGATTAATATTCAGGATGTTGGTGTTGTCGTAATCATTTGTCAAACTGCCTTAATTACATCATGGTACAGTGAGGAAATACACACAGATACCTAGATATTGATGGTATGAAAAATCATTTCTGTGTTGGCAGGATATTGTCCTCTCTAAAAGTACAACGCCGGCTACAAGGGCCCCTGCTTACTGTTATCATTGTGCTCCATTACCACATTACTTTTGTCAGAACTGGCACATGGAAAAATTAATATGAGAATAAGCAGCATGCTGAGCACAGGCCTGACTAATCACAGCCTGCCAGCATCTGAAAGTTGCTCTGCCTGTCTCTCCAGTCAGACTTCAGCACAGTGGAATGGAAGCAGCAGAAAGCAGACACAGGCGCTGCTTCAGTGTCAAAGTGTCGACTCTCCAGGAAAAGCTCCCTGATATTAAAAAGCGTCTGACCTTAGTCATGAGGCTTTTATCTCTACAATGTGATAAAGACAGACCTGGAGTTTTTTTTTTTTTAAACCCAAACATCAAATTCTCCAGCCATTTGACAGAAAAAAAAAACAGTGCTCTGAATGACCCTGTCGGAACTACCATTCATCGACCCTTCCAAATCGAGCCATTGTTCAGCTGGAAAACTCCACAAGTGGCTGCAGCTCCTGTGGCCGCCACATTATGAAGAAGATGATAGATGTATTGTAAGAGGGTCTTTCAGACTTTCCTGTCTGTTCGACCATGTTCTAATGGAGTGGCACCCATTAGTGCGCACAGTCTTGACTGGAGAATCTATAAAACAAGGGAGTCAAACATGCTGGAGGAGCAGGGCCCAAAGTAGTCCTCAGCAAACAGAAACCATTGTTAACAACATGTTGAGGGCGCACTTCCCCACAGCTGACACAATGCAGACACCTTGACTCACAAGCTCTCCTATCTTCAGTACTTTCTGAGGGAGGACAAAGACCCCTCTTTCACACAATAAAGCAACATTTAACATAGGATAACCAGCTGTTTATAGTTGGTGGTAGGTTTTGGGAAATTATCCTTTGCATTCTGAGTGAAGTCTGTCCTTTATTTAATTCATGAGAATATATTTGTGCAACATGAATAAATGATGTAACAACAAAGTAAAGTTATGGAGGTTTTCCAGCGATCGCACCACCTTAGAATTTGATTAAATTAATTAATAAGGTGTGATATGGCAGATGTTGTTATTTGATGTTCATTCAAAGAACCAGATTGACACAACAAAGCCAAATAGAATTATCAGTTCCGGACTGAAAAGATGTACATATATTCTTTGTCATATAAACACTAATATACCACAATGTTTCACTAGGTTCAGTTCGATGTTCATGCAGGTTTTTAGCAGGTGAATTATATCGACCATCTCTTGCTTGGTAAGAGTTGGTTTGATCTAATAGTTCCAGAAATACACAGGCTTTCTACGGTTCTCTCTCTCTCGCTCCCTTTCACTCGCTCAAATACACACAAGCACACACCGAAGAGAAAGGTCAAGGTCAAGATGTGTCTTACTCATACTCTGCAAACTCACAGAGATGCTCAAAAATGAACCATTTTGCATGGACACAGTGTTAAAAAGTAAAGGTCATACAACTTACTAATAGACTCAGTTATTAAATGCAATTTTTCTCAAGGCTGACAGAATTTTTGAAGTGGAGGATTGGACTTAATGAAGAAACCACTTGCAAGAAAATAAAGGCCGCAGCGAGAGGGGGACAAACTGTCAACTGAAAGATCACCAGGTTGCACCCATTCATTGCATTGCATTGTTTTTTTTTTTCTCTCTAGTGCAACACTCTGAAAAATTGCTGTGTCCCAGGAGAGGTGACCTGCTTATGTAGTGTGCTTCCCCTTTAACCTAGCTGTAAGCCATTCTCACCTGTCAGATCACTGCCTGGATGTGTTTGTTTGTGTGTGTGTGTGTGTGTGTGTGTGTGTTGTGTGTGTGTGTGAGAGAGAGACAGAGAGAGAGAGAGACAGAGAGAGTACAGTTGCAAGTATGTTTGCACAAGTTATCGTTAGTGTATACTGGTGTGTGTGTATGTGTCAGGGTTTGTGTGCGCATGTGGAATTTTTTTATTTTCTATATAAGAGGAAAAAGCATTTTTCTCAACGCTTGTCAACACCCCGAAGCCATTCAAATGAAGCTTCAGATTTTTATCTTCCTATGTTTCATTATCACACACACACACAAACACACACGGTGAAGAGTTGGATAGCACATTTATGTCTGCAGTTACTGCATTAATGAATATTGTTTCCTGAAATGTTAGTCACTACTGTTGTTGTACAGTTGTACAGCATATGTGTGACAATGTGCTCCATGCTTGAGCAGGGGTGCGTGTGTGTTCATACACCCAGCCCAATGTTATTTACACAGTCTAGCTCTCAAACATTCAATCACTGGCAGAAAATTGAATGTTCTTTATCTTCTACAGCTTAGGCCAGGTGCAGTTTGTATTAAGAAACGCCCTAAGCCATCATCTCCTTTCTATTTTTCTACCTTTACGCTTCTGTTTTAGCCCAGTGTAATCATCACTGTAATTGATATTTACCATAGTGGGACTCATACAGACAGGTGACAAATTAAAAGAAAAACCAACATAAAGTGTCTTACTGAGGTGTCTTACCATGTGCTGCCAGAACAGCTTCGCGCCACATATGCGCTCAACCATTTGTCAAGGATACGGTGAAGGATAACTCATCTGACCATATCACTTTCATTCCACATCTCTACAGACCAGTGTCTATGGTTTTTCCCTACGGTTTTTCCACCACTGAATTCTCAAATATACATCCATCTTTGTAATGAGGGGTTTATGCACTGCAGGCCTGCTTTAATATCCCTCTCTATATTATTGTCGACGGACTGTTCTTGCTGACACAGTCCTATCACGACCTGCATTGACATTAGCTGTGTCTCAATTCAGGGGCTGCATCCCTTCGAAGGATGCATTTGAAGATTGATTGCGTCAAAGCAGCGCAACAAGGCCCATTCGAAGGCTACTTCAAATGCAGCCAAGAAATGAGTCTCATGTTTCCCAGGCAACAAAGGATCCAATGGGTGGATCATTCATGGCCCAAACTATCCCAAGATTCCTTGTGCACAGGTGATGAATCACTATCATTAACAAGGTAGACTCTCCAAATATAATAGCAGCCGAGGATATATAAAATTTAAAAAAAATCAAAATAAATCCTCAATAGACTAGAATGTCTCATTTTTGGTTTGGCTTTTTGGCTGATGATGGTTAAAGGCCACGCCTTTGTAGACTTCATCCTTCGAAGGATGCGGCCCCTGCATTGAGACACACCTATTCTCTTGCTCTTCTGTTTTTCTTACATATCGCACTACTGCACAAGCATCACGGTCTTCAAATGTGCGATGTCAACAACAATGTCTGACCCTATTTACTGATGTCTTTCCCTAAATGCAAATCTAAATGCGGATGTCACTTTAGTTACTATTCCTATTGAAACGGTAATCTGTTGAGCAGTCTTTGTGACTAATCAATCCCGCCATCTTTTTTCTCTTGCCATCTTGATACAAAATCAACTGTGCCTGCTCAGAATTTTCATATACATGCCACCGAGTGTGACCGGATGTTAATTGTTTAACTGTACCATGTACTACCTGTATCTGTTTCTCCACTCCACATTTACTCAGCTTTTTTCCGTCTGTATAGTTGTGGTGATGTTGGGACAGAGACTATTTATGGGCATTGTTCTGGCATAATAAAATTGTGCTTAGCCTACAGGTATGCACAACAACAATAGAGGCCATGCAAACTGGCAATATGCAATCAGTTATGAATAACATGTCTGAGATTTTCTTTTAACTATAATTTAACAAGGAGACATTGTCAGATGCAGCAGAAAACTCAGGGACAAAGTTGCGGATGAGGTGTCATTTGATAGTGATATGGAGCTCTACAGCATTACCAGATTCTTCTAATACTGAGCATTAGCAGCCAGGACTTAATGTGCTCTTTAAGGGCTTTTATTGGGAAAAAAAAAAAAAGATTCATCAATATGTATTTGCAACTTCATTCAGGTCTAACTATCAGGAGGTTGTGTAGGCTACAAAACCCTACAAATTATTTGTAAAAATTTTTCAGAGAAACAACTTCATATGAAATTAAAAAAAAAAAAAAAAGATCACAAAATGTTCAGTGTCAACATTGTGTAATATCCGTTTATGTCATACAGTATGGTAAAAGATTGGTTAAATAAAATCTTTGTTAAAGTTAGGGAAAGAACGCAGTTGTGTTTAAAAAAAAAGTCATCATTAAGCGTTGTCTGAGATGGGATGTGATCTTCTCACAGTCTGTCACGTGGAGGGCTCCTTCACTACACCAGCCTTTACACCCTCACTTCTCACTTGGCTGCATAAAAGGCACACTACTCTCTGCATTGGCAGGGAGCACTGGTATCGGTCATAAATTGTGTGCTGCAGAACCTAAATGGACTGCTTAATTCCTGTTCAGTTAGTAATGAGAAATGTATCTATTTTTGTGTTGCTCAAAATCTGAATATAACATTCACACTTTTATTTATTTTGAAGTGCAAGCAGTTACATAAGGTAGAATTAAGAAGATATTCATTTCTAAGTTTTTTTGTGGTGGGTGGTTGCTTTAAATACTGACAGCATCACTCACATATGTCCCTGTATTGACAATTTATTTATTATTTTATGAATACTAATGAGTAGAAACAGCATTTCACTGGATTGTACCAGTAAATCCTATGGAATCAAAGTAAATATCTGATAATTGCATGTGTGAGCAAACCATTTGTGACCAAATCCTTGTTGTCAATATTTGCTTGAAGAAAAAGCAAAGCTGTACCTGCAATATTCACCAGATATGAATTAAGAAAATCTGAGAAATTGCATTTATAGAAAAGCCACTGCATATTTTTTCATTAGGAAAAACGAAATAGCCTTTTAAAATGAGAAACTCACAAACCTCATTAAAAATTACAGGGGGTAGGAAAGGAGACTGTTTTGTTTTGGCTAGTTCTTATTTTGAAAGCTAATTAGCTAAATGTATTCACACCATTCCCTTGAATGTGTCATGCATTTAGAAATAGTTTTTTTTTTTTTTTTTTTTTAAATCATTTTGATCATTATTTTTGTTCAAAGGCTAGAACTAAATGTTTGTTCTTTTCACCTTGAGTCTTTAGTGTCTCTGCCACTTAAAAACACCACAGGACTATGCGCTGAAGGTCACGCAGTTGTCAAAACACACTGTGTATTTAGACACCGGTAAACACTGCAGCATTTTTGTGGTCATTTGTCAAGAGCAGTTGTAGAGAATAACATCAAACAGCAAAAACACTCTCAAGTTTATGCAAATTAACCACATGAGAATTAGGCAAGTGTTTATATTTTGAATTCAGCTAGATACATAAAGAAATTATCACAAGTGTGAACCCACATGCATGCACGCTGAAGCACACATGCTTGTGTGAGCATACACACACACACACACACAAAAAAACAAACTGTGTACAGTGATTGTTTGAGGCCCATGGCGATTTTAAACTAACGGAACGCTTTTTCATTGTCAGTCTGACACTGTAAGCTGGATCATCATGTCATTTGGTGATTAGGCCTTTGTGGACTAGCTGTTTCAGAAGCAGAGGCCTATACCCATACATCCAGGGAACAGACCCCCCCTTCGCCTCGCCTTGCCTTGTCTTGCCAGTTAAAGCCCAAGTCTCTCCCTCCTCATTCTTTTCAGGCTTGGCCAAGAGACTGTTTAGAAACAGTGTGTAGAAGTGTTCTGTTATCCCTGCATACCGCCTTGTGGGTCTGAAGATGCATAATTTTCTCACAACAAGGGTTCCCATGATAGCTCTCTGCTTTGAGTAGCTATTAATGCCCTTTCTTGCTCAGTGGTTTGTCAAATGCATTAATCTGAGGCTTGGCAAAGGATGGAAAGAGGCAGAGGAGTCAAGTCAAGTCAAGTCAATCTTATTTATATAGCACCAAATCATAACAAGTCTACACAGTCTAGACCGTACTCTTTACAATATTATTTACGGAGACCCAACATTCGCCAATGAGCAATCACTTGTTGACAATTGCAAGGAAAAACTCGCTTTTTTTTTGGAAGAAACACTGAGGAGAATCGAGCTGTGGGGGGGCAGAGCAGAGACTTGAGCACCTGGTCACCACCATTGCAATCCTTTCTGTCTTGTTCTGTCTAAACACTGACCTCTAGTCAACAAAGCCAAAATTGCTTGAATACTCAGTCTAAATTCTCTGTAAGATCATGGCAATTTGTTGTCTGGAATTGTCAAACCATCATAAGAAACATTATCTGAATCTGCCTGAAAAACAACCAGACTCCTTTCAACTTTGATTGGTAAACTGATTGCTTTTCCATTTCTTTTTCTCAGCCTTTTGTGTTGCAGTGTTGGCTGCATATCTAGAGCCTTTCAACACTTTCAAAGTTTAAATTAAAGGCCTTTTTCTTCTGTCGATGCCCTGTTAAAGCTGCGGCATGTTCAATACAGCATATTCATTACAGGCAACATAGCTGATCCAGTGACATGGTCAATATCAAGAGACACTGCAGATTTGATGAAAAATTGAATATCCCTTGCTGTCTTCCCAAAATGCATTGGAAAATGAATAAACAAGAATTAAAAAAATAATAGAACTTAAATAAAGAACTCACAAGTGCTAAATTGTCATGCTCTAAGTAATTAGGACTATCACAGGTAACATCTACCATGCAAACACACTGCATGTACTTACTTCCTGTTCTCTGCTTCTGTTTGATTCAATAACATGTGCCTTGACTATTGATTGCAATGTCAATTTATGTGGAAACAAGCTAATGATTATCTAATTAGCAAATTCAGGAAATCTGACTTAGATTAGCAACATACCAAGATCAAAGAAAATGCTACCCATTACTGAGGAGTTTGCAGTGACAACAGGAAGGGTCTGCCCATGGGATGTGTTGAGCTGAAGGAGATAAATACGCAACCCAAGAACTCAACATCTCTGTAAGTAATTACAAGAGACTTCAGGGGCTCCTTGTCTCTGGGAAATGAGTTGTGTATCTTGTTGGAACACAGTAAAACAGTCTCTGGATTCATTAGATTCCATATCTAAACAGAGAATAAATAAAAGAATATTAATGTAGTAGTGCCATAGTTATGCTTTCCACTGATTTTATACAATTACTCAAGGAAAGCCAGACATGCACAAACAAGGCGGTAATGACCTGTTACATTGAGGTAGAAGTTATCGAGGGAAAATTTATCTTAAAGGTGTTCGCTAGTAAGTGTTTTTTCCATTCAGTTACAAGATGAGTAGGGAATTAATTCAAAGAAGATGGCCTCTCTTATGAGTTTGTTTTTGTCTCATGAAACCGCAGAACCCGTTTACTGTACATTAATATGATGCAGATATTTTTTGCTATTGTGCACAAGCACATTTAATGAGACATAAGTTCAAATAATATTTGTGCAAACAATATTTGTACTGTTCTCAGCAATGAAGATTTTTTTCTCAGGCTTTTCTATGATTTTAATTCATCCTAAAGCTGGTGGAATTTAATGCTTGGCTTCAATACCTTGTCACCTAGTGGCTCAGGGACTGAATGGAGCCTTACTACTAAACCTCCTGCATAGCAATGACACAGAGAGGCCACCAGTGAGGTCTCACTGATTTCCCAAACACCAGTTTAGCATCCACTCTGAGGTCTAACTGATCCTTCAGTGCCAGGCAAGCTCTTTCCCAGACATGTTTATGCATAGACATACAATACTGTAGCCTTCTCACATCTCATCCATGTAGTTTTATTCATACACTGCAGTTTTTTGTTTTTTTTTTAATGTCAGGAGATTGAGTTCTTTGATTCAAAGACAGAAGGAGTGGTGTACAGAGGGGTCATTTAAAACCACTCCACACCACACAATGCATGTACTGTATCTGCACATTAAAGGTTTCAGAAGTGTCAACATCTGCATTTCATAGAAAGAAAGAAAGAAAGAAAGAAAGAAAGAAAGAAAGAAAGAAAGAAAGAAAGAAAGAATACTGAAGCGAGGGAGACTGATATTGCAGCTACTGTGTTGACAGCTTTCAAGCAAAAGCCAGTGGAGTAAGAAGAGGAGCCATTCTCTCTCTTCCTCTTCACCCCTCCTTCCTTTCCTTTCCGATCTGACCCTCGCCATCACCCCCACAGCTCCCCTCTACCCTCAACTCCCACCTTTACCTGAGCCTCACATTTCCCAGGGGGCATTAAACTCACTGGCCCTGTTTGATTTAGGCAGGTCGGGTGTCAGTGTTCGCTACAAGCCCATGGTGAACCATGAATAATGGATCTGCCATGGGTCTGAGTCCCCTTGGGACTCCCAGCTGCCCCCTCCCCCCACTCCTGCTGTGACTGGAATAGTCAATGTCCCATTAACAACCAATGATTCATAAACATTCTCACTGCCAGTGTACAAGAAACAGGAAATGTGAACGAGAGATCGTTAATAGGAGACAAATAATGGAGCCCAATATATGCATTTCACTCATGGTCGTACACAGGGTTTTATAAATACCAATGTCCAAAATCTGAGTTTGTCAGACGGGTTGCTGGGCTTGAAAAAAAATGTTTCACTGATCTACATATGGCATTTTAAGACCCTTTTAGGGAAAAAAATTACAATACCTATAAAACCATGTCAGTGGAAATTATAAAAATGTGTTTCAAACAGTGCAGAAACGTAAGCAAAATGTACTTTATACAATAATATATTTATAAAATAATAATATAATATGGTAACATAAATATGTCAAGTTTGTGTTCTTGTTAAATTAAGCCTATAGCTTCCACTGTAATGACCAAAGAACATACATCTCTGTGGTAATAAGTACATTGTATGAATGTGATCAGGTCAGTTAGTTTTTGTTTGTGTCGAACAGCACAGGGACATAATGCGAATCCTATCCTAGGCACTGCAAAAACTGAGCTCTCAAAAACAAAAAAATAAAAGCCATAAAATGGTCGAAATATTACACTCAAAATTAACTTCCAACGGAACAGGAAAGTAAAAAATAAATTATGTAATTTCACTTTTTTTCCTACTCTTCCTCTCTCATCCCCATCCCCATCACCTTCTGTCTTTCTTTTTCTCTTAGTCACCTTATCTTGTCCTATATCTCCTCCCTTCCCAAAGCTGAAGTTTGAATATGCAATCTTTTCATTTTCGTCCGTGTCAGTGAACAAAGTAAACACAGGGATGAGGATGAAAATATATAGGGGGTACCTCATTGTAACATGCATTTCAACCCCTTACACAAAATTAATTGAAAGAAAAGCGTTTCAGGTCTCACTGAAAGTTTATCAGTCTCACATTGGGTGGATGGAATTAATGTTCGCTAGCTAGGTAGCAAATTCATTCAACTGAAACTAGCTAGCCAACATCATGATGGACAGCTACTGTTTAACATGTGTGACTGCACAGGAGCTATTCGTTGATGTGTTGATGTCTGAGGATGAATGGTATTGAAATATAAGCAATCCCCTAGTGAAATCCTCCAGTTTCCTGTATCATGCTCCGGCTGTTTCAGCTGCCTGTGTGGTTTGTTGACATATAAGAACCACTATAAAGATTTTGCATTAAAGACAAGATCATTCACTGCCACCCACCACCACACAAGTAATGATGCCAGTGATCAGATGAGAAATTCAGTCTTCTTTGGCAGCACCAAAGTAGAGTTGTTATTATTAGGCTATTATTTCATGTTGTTTTATTATATACACTTCAGAGAAAATACCATGGTGTGTACTGAAGTGACATCAATGGTGGGTACAGCCATGATTTCACTCACATGTTTGTATTCATCAATAAAATGAGACAGTGACTAGAAGAGTTCGCATTAAGGCCATTAGACATTTGGCTTTGTTGGAGGAGGCAAAAAGGAAACTTATTTTTCTCATATGGTAAACATCTGGATACTGGCCTTCAAAAAATAACCGACAGAACAACCAACAGTTGGTGTGCTAATTTACAAAGTCCGTTTCTTAAAGCTTTCTGATGTTGACTTCTTATGATGCCCTAGAAGTAATGAAAAAAGTGGCTGCATGAAGGATTTCAAGACTTCCAGCTTCACTGTTATCCAGGTCATAAAACTCAAAGTCCCGCCTTGGGCTTCAAAAGCCCCTGTAGCTTGTTTACATAATCTTTGGTTGATCCTGTTCGTCAAAGTTATGCAATTTCCTGGACAAATTTGTTTGGGATCTTTGTTGAAGGACAGTTTCATTTGCACAAATGTAGGGTTGATACATCTGCTGAAATGAGAGCACTATAGTGGCTTCCTGTCTTTTTGTTCACAACATGCTTGTTTACACTTCCTCCTTTTTCCTCTTTTTTTCCTTTTTCCCTGAGGTGCAACCTTGAAAAAAAAACTGCAGTAGCTCCCCATTGATATATCTATTTGAAGGGCAAGTAAGACCTTTCCAAATAGCCCTTGCTTACTTGAGCCTGCCAGTGTGCACATTATTGCACTTTTGCATCTAATGGAAAATCTGTGTCATTTACAGTGTTAGTGCATCTCCTTTTACAATAAAATCAATGAATTAATAATGAAATAAAGCATATTCCCATGATTCTGGTGTTACAGCAGCAGCCATCTGCAACTATTCAACCTGGAACATAAACTTTGATGAGGGTGAATGTGTTTGAAGAAAGGAAGAATACAACTGAGATAAAGTTGAATGCATGTTTGTAAGGCACTATATATTATTTTATAAATGTACACAATACTTAATATAGCTTGTATTGCTCTGTGTAGGGTTAACAACAATTTGTTTTGCAAGGCCATGGGTTATGAAGTACTTTACACAAAAACTAGAATTACCGCCTCGCAGTTGTAATGAAATATGGCCACAATCTTCCCTTCAGCATTGCATAATGGCCATAAGTGTTTTTCCAGAACATTATAATGTTACAGTGAAGCTGAACTTTAGCCATTTGAACATAAAATGTCGTCACAATTTTATCCTATAGACATTTGTGTTAAATTGATTGTCATAATTATGAATTCATGTGTTATGGCCAAAAATATGTTTTTTGTAACATCACAGTGACCTTGACCTTTGACCTTAAAACACCAAATCCTAATCAGTTCATCGTTGGGTTCAAGTGAATGTTTGTGCCAAATTTGAAGAAATTCCCTCAAGACGTTACTGAGATATCATATTCATGAGAACTGGATGGATGGACAAACTGAAAAACATAAAAAAAAGGGCATAAAAATACAAAAAAATAAAAATCCATAAAGAAATAATTTGTTGATCTAAATCTTCAACAACAATACAAAGCTCCTAAGATACCAACATTGCTTAAACAGTCATATGCTGTAAATGCACCATGTACTGAGATACACTGTCATAATGCTGCACAAACACTTCCAGTCAGATCCAAACTTTCCCACCAGATTATCTTCAAAATCAACACGATCAATCTCATCATGGACAGGGATGTTTACTGTGGTGGTTTGAAACTGTCTTCCGCTAATCTGCTGCAGCTAGACCTGCCTGCAGGTGACATTTACAGTACAATCCACTTTGTCATTTCACCTTCAACTCCCTTATTCTCTTCTTCATCAGCCCCCCTTTTCTCCCCCGTTCCCCCTCCACCTCTTATATTTTGAAACATGACCAGAACAAACCTGGGGACAGTGTGTCCATCATACTGCTACTGATAACTTACTTTTCTTCATAGCTGCTAAACTGGGGGAACAGAAATCCATATTTCTAATTTCCAGATAGGTGATGTGATTTTAACCACCAGTTGTGGTGAGCAATTGGAGGCCATTTTATTGTCACATTTAATATGCACCTGAATCCAGTACAATCAAGTGTGTGCGGCCCAGACTGACAAGAGAGAAGTTCAGACATGCTAGGTAGGAAAATGTGTTCATGGGGATTCACAGTCATCCACATACACACACAAACACACATATTCACAAAGGAACAGGTCACAGAGCCTACCTCAAGTGTCATCAGTGTGTTATTACCACTACAGACAAACAAAAATGACACCAAGTAACTCTGAGGTTCTATCTTGCTACCAGTGGTGAGCATATTCAAAGGACTGTGACAGGTGAATGCACGGTTCTCATTCACACTGACAACCCCAGTCACTGTGGACACCACAACCTTTCAGACATCATAAAGACCCAGGTGCATACACATACACACACCCATACACACACACACACACAAACACACACACACACACACACACACACACACACACACACACACACACACAGTCAACAGTGTTTCATTGAATTTGCATCAAAAATTCTCACTCTCTGTGCAAACAAAAAACAAACAAACGCACAAACACATACAGAGTCGAGAATCCATTCCTGATTCTTTATATAAAGCCTGCAATGCCACATAATCCCTCATAAGTGTGCAGGTAGGAGGGCAAAGACTCATATAGCTGGAACCTGACTGTCAAATCACATCCCGACCAGTGACAGTACAATAGAAGTGTACTGGGGATAATAGGCAAAAATAATGCCTCTTCACCTGAGAGTTCTGAGCTTGGGAGCCATTCAGACAAATATGCTCTTTGAAGTCCATGTAAGTCAGAGTAGGTGGCCAGTACTATTTTGAATTCAGTCGATTCAAGAGGGGTGTATCATTTCTAATTCAAATCAATGTTGAAACAAAGAGCATGTGTTTTCCTGTTAGGCCAAATGCATGGTAGACAACATTTCAGTGAAAGGCATCTCATATTTCCCAACCATAATTACCATTGTAAAGGTAGTACAGTTCACACAGTTGAAAAGGAGCCAAAAACATGAATTAAGACACAATAAAACACAATACATGGTGCAACCTATGCTAGCACAACATAGAGGGAACTGGAAGACAAAACCGTTTCCTCCATTAAAAATTACAACTTGATGTGAGCTGTCTGCTTTCAATTTCAGTCAAGTGCTTTGTCCATTCATGATCAGATGTGCAAGGAGCTTTCAGAGCCAAGGAGGAGATTCAGCTGGGAGTGTTGTGTTCAGTTGTTGTGTCTCAGCTCTTATGAACACGCATCAAATGAAAACAGATCCGCAAGTTGCAACATCCATTCACAGTGTTTTGCTAATAAAGGTTTTATCGATATTCTGGCAGGAACAGCATCAACATTACATGTAAACTGGGAAGTTGTGACAGACAGGTTAAATATGTCAGCTGCCAGCTCTACTGTTTGTTTACCATATCTCATTGTTGTTGAATGCTGGATTGAAACAGACATGCAGTGTGCCTGAATTGGAAAAAACAGGACAGGGTTATTCAGTCTTGAGACTTCTGAAGTAAAATAAATACTTATCTGGTTGACAGACTTTGTAAACCTGAAAGGAATGACTCAAACCAAAAAGAAAATTGTGAGAGTCACTAGTGGAGTAGAGGTAGATTGTTGGATGGATAGGTGAAATACAGGAAGGCTCTATGGTTGAATTATTTTTTTCAAATGATGATTGAACTGCAGACTTGATACACAAAGATAAAGAAGCAAACTGGACCGCTAATAGATTGAATGGCTAGTTGGTAATCTTGCTTTTCTTCTCCTGCTTCTTCAATCTCATAATTGGCTGGATAAGCAAACTGACTGGCTGAGAAAGTGACTGGCTAGGTGTAAAATTAGCAGCCATAAGATTGTGAGGCATATTAACTATGACCTGTCATGAGAAATGAAGGCCAGACAGTTTATGTTTTAGTGCCAAATGTCCTTATCGATACAAGCTAAAGCAGCTCCGAACATAATTGTCCGGTTTATCAGTTCTATTACAGTCCTCCTAGAGGCATCAAGCTAGGGCAATAAATAAACACAGGTACTGCAGAGTTACAGTGTAATACCCCATCTCACTTGATAGATCTCTAATAAACAGTGCATCCCTCACAAAAAAGAATTAGGCTATCTATTTCAATGTCTTCTAGAGTGCAACGTCTCCCATATCAAAGCAATTACCAGGTGACTCTGATGCATCCCACTGTCAAAGTCATCATTTATACCCCCAGTTGTTTGAGGTGAGTTTTACTGTTATATTTTGCATTTTTTGTTATCAATGACAAGACTTTACCTCTACTTGAAAAAGCTAAAATTACATCAATAATTAAAGGCAAAGTAATTCAGATAGCAAAGGAGTAATGTGAAATGAAATGTTTGTTAGGCAATTTTCTTCACTGAAATATTGGTAATTCTGTGAATAACTGAACATTTTCACTCAAAAAATTACTTCTGAGGCTGCAAAAATATAACAAAAACTAGTTACAACAAATAATGTAATAATTATAAAGTTGTCTTTATAAAAAAAATATGTTTACGCCAATAAACTAACAGAGACACAAACTGCCAAAACTGAAGGCAAAATGATTCACCTGCTTGTTTTCAGTTTTGTTTTCCCCCTTACGGGACAACAATATAAAGAGTGTTATTATGCAGTGTAGTACAAAACAATTCAACAGCACTCTTTAGAATATGGAAGAGTAAATGAAATAGCAAAATAAAGGTCCACTTTACCAATTTTCAGCCTGAATTGTTTTCTAGTAATGTGGGAACTATGTGAAAAAAACAACATAAAATTATCCGCTGTGTCTGAGCCTCCAGAGCTTGATATCACCACCACTTTCTCAAGACCCATTGTACGAAATATACAAATATCTGGCTTAATGTTCAGTCTGTATGGTTTACATTTTTTGTTGCCCCATCTCAAAAAAACATATGTTGATATTATTCTGCCATCTTCTTAGCAAACATAGCTTTTAGGCAAAAGCTGTGAGTGACCTTCCAGAGCATGACGACAAAACAACTACAATAAAACTTGGGAATATACTACCAGTTAAATTAGTTTACAACAGATACAACACCTGTTCTTGGTAGATTTTAAGTATTTGGAAAAACAAGCATTCCCTAAATTACTCTGCTAAGTAGTTGCTGTTAGCAGCTAATGTTATGGTAGCTAGTTTCATCGACCACATAACCACTGAAAATACTTATTTTTGCACAGTTCATAAACAATCACAGCATTAGGTTATAGATGAACTTATGATGGCTGCAGCTAACTGCTGGCTAGGTGTTGGAGGACTCAGCTAGCTTGCTGACATAAGCACTTGGGACTGAAGCTATGTGAAAATGCGGAGCTTAAAACTTTTATGTTTTGAGTTTGAGACTGTCTGTATTGAACTTACTCTTTAATTCGACGCTGTGTTTTCATATCCAACAATGTTACAATCTAAGAATTTTTATGTGGTTTATGTGGTTGATAAGATAGCTAGCCTAATGTTGGTCAGTAATTGTAGCTAGTTCACAGAGCTCAAAGTTTTAACAGACTCATCCCAAGTCCACAGAGTATTAAAATTATTTATTCAACAATACTACTGCAATATTATAATTTTTCCATCTTCACATAAGCTTGCTGTAATTTTTTACATGTTTTAACACAAATGAATTCATGCTAAAACAATAGCCACACAAAACCACAGCTTTGCTTGCTGGTTTGGATAACAGCTTAGAACAGTCATAATTGGACTGTGAGCAGAAAGATTGTATTTCTGTCAATATTTCTCTGGGGCAGCCACTAATCAGAAGGTCGGCGGTTCAATCCCTAGCAGTGTCAAAGTGTCCTTGAGCAAGATACTGAATCCCAAATTGCCCCTGATGGCTGTTCCATCAGTGTCTGAGGGGGTGTGATATATGATTGTGTGTGTGAATGTGGGATGTATTGTAAAGCACTCTGAGTGGTCTCTAAGACTAGAAAAGCACTATATAAGTGCAGTCCATTTACCATATGAGGATGTTCACTAAAGGCCGGTAACGTGATATACTGTACCTTCACACCAATGATGGTGAAATTTAAGTAGCCCTACGATTTGTTTTATATTTGAAAAAGCAGATTGGTATTTTTATTGTTACTTGTGTTTTGCAGTGTTATTTTTTTTTTTTTTTTTTTTTTTTTTTTTTTTCAATTTGCTACTAAGCCTATCAAGAGTTTGACAATAGTAAACTGGCTACTGCTAGTACACAGATGATTTTTGCCAAGGTCCCTCTTTTCTGCTGCAATAAAGAAAAACATTGCAGAGGATGAACCTATTTTGACATTGAGTGTCATTGTAGGGGTGACTTGTAAGTTACAGAGAAAATAGCTTAGAAACTGAGAACAAAGTGATTGAAAAGAGAGGAGATGATGAAGTGAAGAGGACCACAGCAGCGATTAATATCATTTGCCGGTAAATCCAGGTTTTGCTGGTTTTCCAATCATAGCTGAAGCTCAGAGCCAAAGCGGCGCTGCGAACTGGGACGGCTTCACAATCCCCTAGCTCAGAAGTATTGTTATGTCTCTTGGGTATTATCTTACAAAGCCCATTATGCTGCAGAAACAAAGAGGAGACACAGGCCCAGAACTGTTGTAACTCTAGTGTGCACGCAAACATACACACACAACACACACTGCCACATGCACGCATAGTAGTTTAATCTTTGCAAAGATATGTATTATCAGTACAAATCCCAGCGTGTCCCCGGATTACTGATATGTGTGCATGCAGCTGTGCACCATTAAAAACAGATGTGACATTTTCATATCATAAATTCTCTGAGACAGATAATGTGATACAGCAAATTCTGTAATGTGTAAACAATACATAAAAACACCCAAACACTTACACCACACAACCCACTGAAGCTTGTAATTTCTTGTGGATGTTCAGTGAATTAAACTGGTACAGTCATAATCACTGATGCTGTCAGAGGCATATGCACTTGCTCATTCAGATGTGAGCGTGGTCTCCCAAAATTGTGTTAAATGAGGACTCGTCTTGTAATAAAAATACATGCACTGTGCAAAAAATTGGAGATTGTACTGCTGTTCTGCAATTAAGATTTAACTGCAAGCACCACAGTGGTAAGATTGTGTCACTCAGTTCTTTAATTTCCAGCCGACAACCATTCAGTTCAAGAGGCCAATAACTCCATTATTTAATTATTCTACTGCATGATTTTCAGGTAACTGGTGTTTTCAAATCACCTTATATAAATGCAGCTGAAGTGCCAAGCACTGTATATGGAGTAAAGACTACTGAGGCTGTATTGTAAGGAAGTATATCCCTGCTCAAAATGGCACAACCACAGTGGCTGCTCAAAGATATTTCAAAGTCAGACTGCCATGAATCTTCATCTAAAAGCTCAACTTATCTATGTTTTAGAGTCTAGTCAACACTTCGCTGTGAAAAGAGCCTCAGCTCACTGGAGAGGGAACTTTCCAAACCGTCTTGGCAGATCTGCTTTGTAACCTTACTAACTTTGTTGGCTGAGCCTCTGAGAGATTTAAGGTTTTTGCAGGATTGCAAATCTGGGAAGGAACATACTCTTGAGGGTGTCATGCAGTACATGATCCAATCTGATACTGACATCGTTGCCTGTGTCTTTTACTCCTCTCTGCTTTGTTTTTACAGCATCTAAGAATAGAAATACCAGTACACAGTTTGGGTGACTATGACCTTGAAGCTCACAAAGTCTTCAAGATTTTCTATTTCATTTTTCAGCAACTTTATAGTTCCACAGTTGCATCGAGTAGTCAACCTGGAACCAGCAGATTTAGCTACCAAACATCACCAGACACCCACCCCCACTTGTTCATCATTATGACTAAAGCATGTACATTTTTAACTGTCCTTATATAGTCTTTCTTTATTTGCAAGTTTTCAGAAAGTAGACAATTATGCAAGGTAAGAGTAGGAGAAAAAAATGCTTCCAGAGCAGCTGGTTTTGTTGTTTAAACTTCTCTAGTGTTATAGCTACATTAGAATTCGAAATGTTCTTTCAATTGAAAATTGGGTTTTTAGCATACTTTTTCTAATACTGCAGGAAGTCCCAAAGCAAGCATTAATGGGGAAATTAGGAATATATTAAACAGTCAAACAAACCCACATAAAAAATACACACTCTCCATTTTTCTCATGTCATCATTTTCTTTCATCACCTCTCTTTCTTCTTTATTTTTTCTGTGAAGAATCCAGTTAGTGTAATGAAGAAATTTGATTTTTGTCAGTTTATTTCCCTATTTCATGCCCTCTTATATTGGATCTACATACTTCCCTCTTTCCATCTTTGCTGCCTAGTAAAACAGATGAATAAATATTTCTGTCCTTTAAAAATAGTCAAATAATTAACTTTAAAGTCATTTCTTATCAAAGAACTAATTCTTAAGCCTCACAGCTGAACTGCACATCAATACGCAGCCATTTACATGTTATGTACACTAGGCTGTCTGAGGATTAGTGACAGGAGAGCCATCTTATAGTGTAGTGTATATCTTAATGACTGATTTAATCCAGCATTATAACACTAGTGATACTGTCAGCAGAAGAAAAGTGACCGGACTGTAACAGGTTGCTTATTCCATAAACCTTACAGTAGACATGTTATTTAAATCATTTTAGACTTGTAAAATTGGCTGAACAGATATGGTATATGACAAACACAACATCTGGCAGCATGACACAGCAGCTGTCACTGTCGTACCATCTCCTCCTATATCAACTACTGATATATCAGACCATTTGACGTTTGCTTACACATAATATTAATAATAGAATTTTAAGCATAAAATTTGTCATATTATCATCATAACTTGATCATTTGTCTAAACATTAATAAAATGAGTACACTGGTTTAGCTTGTATTTGGGATACTAGGAAATCTGTAAAATGACAGTTGATGGTACCAGATGACCAATCTGTGTGGTCACACCCTGAAAAATACTAACTACATACCACCTTTACTGAAAAGTATCAGATTCTGACCACATTTAAACTGCCACTTTGAAGCAGGGTAATTATACACGGAAACATGGAAATTCATGACTATTAGTTAAATGAATACTGTAATCTTGCAAAAATGTGCTAAACTAGAAATGGTTGCTACAGTTACAGCTCTAAACCCCTGATAATCTCAAAAAGATTTCTTGGCTATGTTCTGCTTTGTGGAGAGCTTTTTTTTTCCTAGAGAGCAAAGCTACATGTACACACACAAAGCTGGTATGACTTGTACATTTTTAGTGTCTGGAAGGTTGGAGAGCAGATGAAACTTGCAGTGGTTACATGGAATAAGAAATTATGAGCTACAGTCTTTCACCAGGGCTTAAATTGGACAGTGGAATAAACCTTAATATGTCATCACGATGACTCAACATGGCACCTCAGTGGTCATTAAGTAGACAAATGGTCTGGGCTCAGCAGAGCTAAGGATGTTGGAAATGTTGGAAATGTTGGAAATGTTGCGTATAGTTGCAAGAGACTGAACAAACCAAGAGAAAGAAGCAGTAACGTCCTTTGTCCATATATTTTCTAAAGAGGTTAGACTGTTCAGTTTGTGTTGCCCGAGCCTATCCCAGCACGTATTAGCATGTTCACATGGTGAGGACGTGCACACTCCACACAGAAAGAACTAGGCCACATGGCATAATGAAACTTATCTTGATGTCACTGTGAACTACAGACACAGACAGAGGGAAAAGATGGAGACCTGCAGAAGAATCATGAAGCAAGTCAAAGATAATGTGGAGAGCGATGAAGAGAACAAGAAAAGGATGGGGAATGAGAGAAAGAATGCAGAGACAGACAGATGTACAGGAGACAATAGACAACAGGAAAGGCAATTGTCTAATCTCTGCTGTGTCATTATACAACAGGTAACTATGGACAAAATTTCCAAATGCGAGGGCTGAACATTTTTTCTCAAAGCCCTTGACTGAGGAAAAGGCAAAAGGAGCGTACACAACTTATCCAATTACACTGACCTGAATGCAGAAACTGTCAAAATGCCCCACATTACACATCCGTTTTCATTAATTGAATTTAATTTTGGTGACATTTCAGCCAGCTCGTGCCGTATTGATTTTGACTGTCACTTGAGACACCAGACGTTCACAGCACAATTAGAGCACCAAGATACCACTGAGTAAGTGATACTTGAGTCTTATGCAAGTTTCTCATTGTCTGCTTCCAAGAGAGCCATGAGGATTATGTCAAAGTTACATGACTTTTTAACAATACAGCTTTTTTCATACCATCTTGGCTACTTGTCTGGGGGTTACTATTAAATTCTGTTCCATTATGAGGTATTGTGGCGAGTGTGCTTTTCCTATTGAAAGGAAAAATTAGCTATAACTCAAAATTATCAGCAATTTGTCTGAGATGTTAAGCTGAGGGCTTTGTTGTCCAGCACCAACCGCTCAATTGGTGGGTCCCTGATCATAATCTGTGATGCAGGGTGATTAAAGAAGCAGACTGACATCAGTGTATGTTGGTACCATGATACAGAAACCTGAAGGGCAACTGCAGAGCAAGGTCTACAAATGATGACCATTGAGATTCTCTTGCATATTTATACCCTCTAAAGGCAGTAATAGTATTAATTTGAAGCAAAATTACAGTTGAAACTAGTTGGCCATGCATGCTGAAGTTCCCAAATTTTAAGCAGGAAATGTTCTCACAAGGGAAGAAACTTTTGAACCTTTCAGCATACGGGCAAGCTGCATTACTCTCAATGTGAACGATGTGTCTGTGTGTGAATGTGTGAGTGCATGCTCATGCACTTATCTCTGTGCATGTTGATGTGTGTGTGTGTGTATCTGTGTGTGTATGTGTGTGTGTGTGTGTGTGTGTGTGTGTGTACGTTTTTTTTTTTTTTGCACAAATGTGTGTAAACATGCTTTACCCAGCAAAAGCTAATACCATTAGTAAGACTGTACAACTATCCCCAAGAGTGTGTTCTCAATACATAATTCAGCAAACACATGAAAACTTAAAAATTTGGATCCTTTTTGCTGTTTGCGCGTGTGTGCTAGTGGGTGGCAGTAAGAGGAAAAGAAAATCAAGAAGTATTTTATAAAACCATCATACCATGCACTCATATCTAAACTATTCAATCATCCACCCCTCTCCCACAGAAGAAAATTCCACTGTGCAATCAAACTTGTAATTTTTGAATCAAATCATACTTTATAAGGGGCTCATTTTCTCATGCCTGACAAAAAGCTCAGTATCACTTTAACCACAATTATTTAAAGAAGTCTTTTCCATCATGCCTCCGCAAGGTGCCAACAGCATCACACTGGAAAACAACTTAGTCCCAGTCCAGAGGAGTCCCTAAAAGGGCTGTAATAGGAGTTATTTCTTTGCCTGGAGGAAGTGATATCCATGCAGACAGCAGACACATTTCTGAAAGCTGCCACTTACCACACACCTGCTGTTCTCCGTCAGTCCAGATAAAATGTACAATATAGCTATTATAAATAATAACATGTAAGTACAAGTGTTAGTATAACATTGTTACTCTTTGAGTTTTACGTTATGCAAATACATATTATAATGTTGCCAGTACTATTCATCACCTCCCGAGTTTAAGGCTACAAAGCAGAAAGGGGAAAGAGCTTCTGTTGTCGTCTATAAAACAATTGACAGGTTTGGTATGTTATGACATGTTTGCTGTGTTATACAACAATACCTTTTTTTTTTTTTTTTTTTACATAGACATCAACTTGCCACATGTTTGCTCATTTTTTTTCATTGATGCTTATTAGATTTGATAGATACTGTACCGTCTGACAAACCAGACAAAAAAATTATTCCTGTTTTTGCAGTCGGTTCCGTATTGCACACCAAATGTCATTATGCTAGAGCTATTCATCAGCCACAAGATTAAAATCCTGCCAGAGAGAGATGAGAAAGAGCGAGAGAGACAGAGGAGGACAAAGACAAAGAAAAGTAGCCAAAGCCTGTATTAGTCACTTACAGGAGCCAACTGTCTGTTGCTATGCTGTATTACCAGACACTGAATGAAAAGCTTTGGAGGGTAATTTTGAGAAATACACAAATTGTGTATTGATGTTTCCTCATGAATCCATTGTCTTATCCGTTTAGGCCTACTGTGGGTCACAAGGTGCTGGAGCCTGTCCCAGCATAGATTGTACAGAAGGCAGTAAAATACCTTTGACACAGACTATCACATCCACATTTATGGAGAAACTGCGGCCTCCAGTTAGTCAGCCTAACATGCATGAATTCAAACTACAGCAGGTAACTGGAATATCCCTCTTGCTCCGAGCATCAATTCTAACTACTGAGCCACAGTGCTTTTTGTGTCGTGTGTTTACTGGTTGAATTTAGAAAAACAGCTAAAATAGGAAAGAATATATACACAAACTACAGAAAATAAAAAATGTTATTCATTATTTATAATAAGTTTTTAGTCACAAAGGTAACAGATCTGGCATTCAGCTTTGAACTTTCAAAGTTAAGTCATTAAAGAGCCTTGTTTTAATAAACATAGTCTAGTTTGCAGGCAAATGAAACTGCAGAGAGATAGGTCTTTTCTATTACGGCTGTACCTGAGTCACTCTGCTAGTCTTTGAAAGTGACAGCCCATCATAAATCTCATTTCAGGGACACTCGATGTCAATGAGCATCTTCAGTCTGCAAAAATGTCACCTTATACTGCCAGTAGATAATCGGAGATGAGACAAGAGCTGAAAAAACATGAGCTTCCCCTGTCAAACAGAATGAAACTCATATTTACTGGCATTACAGTCACTTGCCAAGCAGGGAATAAAATTAACTACTTCTGAATGTAGACTGTTTACTTATTAAAATGACCCCAAAGCTTCCTCTCACACTGGGTTGCAAGCATAAATCTTAGGAGAGCAAACAAAACAATATGATAATAACTTATTCTTCTTCACATCACCTCTAATCCCTTGTTCATTTCAATCTCCTTGCATACAAAAAAAAAAAAAATCCCCTCATATCTGCGCGCATGTACGTGTGTGGTGATTCACCACGTTTGTGTGTCTCAATACACATCAAATATTTCAGCCTCAAAAATGTGGATGAGTTTCCCTACCTTGGCAGGCTTCATCCCTCCAAAGCCGACACTGATGCAGAAATACACCACCGCATAAGCTCTGCCGGTGGGGTTATGCCAAACTCCGAGGAAGAGTCTTTGTGAACCGTGACATCCAGGTGAAGAACTGCCTGTTTACAAATCAGTTGTTCTTCCCACTCCAGTGCAAGAGGCACAAACCTAGACCAGCAGACTAGCTACAGAAGGCAGATTGACTACCTGGATCCCATCACCAGAGATGGAATCCTGCCTGCAGGAAATCATGCACATTAGGTAGAAAGACAAGAGGAACAAACAACAGCACACTAGGAGAAATGAACATGAAGCACCTTTCTTCAACCATCAACAATGTACCATACGTCAAGTGCAATACGTAAAACTCCGCAATCAGGATGGCTCGTTTTATTTTCAGCAATAAAGATAAAGATAAGATTATGATTTAAAAACACCATAATTCACAAAATTCACATAATTATGTTCGTCCTCTGATCCTTAATCAGTGACATAAGGATGTTCATGTACCATGCTGAGAATGATGCTATCAAGACCCTAAATGTCAAGTGTAATAAAATGTTATCATGTTTATTTTTAACCTAAATGTAATTTATTTTCTTTCATTTCGGTGCATTGCTTAAAATTATTTCCATCTCTCAGCAATTGCACTGGTCTGCTTAAAAAGCTCTTCTTCAATTCACTGCCCAAAGCCCCACTGATTAGCTCATCTACTGTACATTTGAATGCATGTATTCAGATTTTGTTTGAACTCTCCATTAATAATATTACTCCTTTGGCTTCAAATGGATGAAGATATTCCATATCAAGAGATTTTACTGCATCATAAGGACTCAATAGATGTCTGAATCTTGTTAGTGTCCATGTTCTGCTCGTGTTGTTTAGTTCTTGTTGTTGTTTTGGTGGTGATGGGAATTACAGTATTATAGTGCCTGTAACCTTTAAAAATGTTAATCTAGCGAGTGCAATGCAATTTCTTTTTTTTTTAGTTTATAAAATAATGATCAATAAGAGAAAACATTGGAGCTGCTTTCAAAAGTAAATATAAAATCATCTAATACAGAAGGTGAACATAAAATTAATTTAACAGAAACCACATGGTTATGACTGAGCTGTTAAATGGAATGACAAATAACAGAATTTGCCACTGATCTAACTTTTATTATGGATGTTTAGACTTTGTGATTTTTCACAAAGTATAAAATGACTACACATAAATGGTTTATGTTAGTTTTATATGTTCAAAGACATTTTAAATATTACATTTAATTTCAAGAATATAGATCCCAATTATCTGAGATGCAAAGAGCAATTATAACTGTCATGTCTGTATGCTAGTGTTAAATATACGGCTAGAGCCAGCAGGTATCTTCCAACCAGCACTTCTAAATTTTACTAATTGACACATTATTAGTTCCAACACATAACTCCCTGTGAAACCTCACCATGTCTTTTTTAGAATTCAGTTTGACAGACATTGTTTGAAATTAGATATAAGGTGGAGATATATGACTTGTACATTTTTTTAATTTAGAGGTGCTGGTAGCTGTATTTTTGAGTTTTGGACAGACGTTACCCCCTGCTTCCACGCGTTACGCAAAGCTAGGTTAAGCTTAGCTTGTCGCCTGCTGACTGTTTAGCAAACAAACATGAGAGTGGTATAAATCTTCTCCCGACAAGAACGCAAACACAGGCTTACTTCTGAAAATGTCCAACGATTCTTTGTAATTTGAATGACTTATGTTGTTTCTTCCTGTTAAAAGAGAGTTTTTCCTCTCCAGTGTCGCCAAGTGCTGCTCATTGTGGTAACTGTTGGGTTTCTCTCTATAATATTGTTAGGTCTTGACCTTACCCTGTAGTGTCGCTGTGTTGATGTGATTTGGCGCTATACAAATAAAACTGAATTGAATTGAATAAAACATGATGATGATGATGATGATGATGATGATACTGTGAGCCGCATAGCAGACTCCGGGTAAGCCTCACAGCAATTTAATCTCTAAAACAGCTGCAACAATGGCAACAAACTGTATTAGTAGTATGTTTCATCACTGGCAAAAGCATCAAAAACTAGCTGAGTTTCCTCAGCAAAGCCACAGTACTCTAAAAATTGTTTGATCAAAGTGTTGCCTGTAACCCTCCCCTTGAAATCAGGTGCAAACAGGGCTGGAAAATCAACCATGGAGCCTGTTCACAGCCCTCAGCTCTCTGTCTCCTCCTACCCAGCGATTCCATCACAGAGCTTAAGAGTTAATATGGTTGATGCAGTCCCTGCCCGGAGGGGGTAATGAAGTGACTAAGGGCTGACCGTCCCTGACCGGCGTCAAGACAGCAGGTGTGAGCAGTCGGGAGCACGACTGTGTTTGTGTGTGGAGGTGTGTGTGTATACAAAGCTCGCTGAGAATGAACCAGGCATCTAACCACAGGTCCAGATCAGTTAGTTGGTCTAATCGGCCCCCTCTGTTGGCTATAAAGATCCTCCGGTTTAGCCCCGTATATGTCATCTTCACTGCCATCTATCAGCCTCTTTCTCTCCCTCTCATTTTCTTTTTCTTGCCCTCTCTCTCTCTCCTTCTTTGCGTCCCACTTTCCCTCTGTTTATCCTAGCCATCTCGCCTTTAACACTACATTTATGCTCCAGCTTGGTAAACGGTAATCAATGTCTCACAACGGTGGACTGCTTCATCTAAACGATTTTTCAGGAGGGCTATGTATGTGTGTGTGTGTGTGTGTGTGTGTTTGTGTGTGTGTGTGTGTGTGTATGTCTGTGACAGAGAGAGAGAGAGAAAGAGGGGAAAAAGCAGAGTGAAAGAGTGAGAGATAGAACTTTTACTCTATGTGCATACATCAGTAATAAAGTTTGTATGTAAGTAAACTTCTCTTTTTGTGTATCTATGTGTGTGTGTGTGTGTGTGTGTATGTCTGTGTGTGTGTGTGTGTGTGTGTGTGTGTGTGTGTGTGTGTGTGTATGTCTGTGTGTCTGTGTGTGTGTATGTTGAAAATGTGTGAAAATGCCTGCCTGGAATTGGCACTAACTCCAGAAGCTCACAGTAATACATTCACTTTTGGTACATAAATCACAATCAGCCCATTCTGCCATCTGGGTTACTGCTACATGGCCCTTGTAATGTACACGCTGGTTAGACCACCAGCTGAATAAATGAAGAGTCCTGGATACAAAGCAGATACGTTTCTGTAATGGACAGTAAGATGCCAAATTTATTCCTTTCCACTTTTTTTCTTTGCAGAGAAAAGGTTTTGTATTCAGTATCTACCAACCAGCTAAGAGAGGTGTGTTTTGTGTGTGCGCATGTATGTGTGTCCTTGCATATCCGTCAATCTGCTGATCTAAAAACAAGTTTATAAAGCTATGTAACAAAATCCACAATACCTACTGTGCGATGATAGGCAAGCATATACATGAGATGGGTTTGGTAAATAAATAAGTAATTTGATATAATTACAATAATACCGACCACCACAATCAGAGGCATTTGTACACAGACATGTGACTAGATATGGAACATTTATCTCAGCATGGCAGAATAGTCTAGATTGCATTATGATCAATGTTTAAAATAATGACAGAATACTTGATACTACTTAATTGTTCAGGAAGGATTTTCACACCATCTCTTTAGATATTGTTCCCTTTTTTTTCTTTTTTTTTTTTATAAATCATCCTGAGCTATCACTCTTTATAATCATAAAAATAAGAGAGGAGGATTTAATGCTATAGAGAACTGTAAAGGATTAATTATGCCTTACATTTGCCTTAGGTTTTGCTGATCTCCACACCAACCAATTTTCATCCAATATTGTGACCTGCAAAATCAATTTCCCAAAAACAGGGTCAAAACAGGTCATGGTCCTCGCCCAGAGGTCCTGCCTCTTTGACCGATTCCAGTACAGATCAGCATCTAATTGGAAAATTAAAGTCATTGATTGGCTATTGGGACAAGAGGCATTTCTCTCACTTTCCCAAACACCAATTAGCCCAGGATAAATGATAAACTGAGGCATGCCAGCAGTCTCACAAACACACACAGCCACCACGTACACACATACACATGCAAGCACATGAGCGTGCATGTACGCGCCAATACACACACGGTCAACAACGCAGACACCCCAAAGGAGTAAACTTGAGCATTTCTAACCTCAGCCAAGGTCACACAGTAATATCCAAGCTTAAAGTGTACTGTAACCCCACGGTCACAAATCATATTCTGCAATATGAAGCGCACATACACACACACATACACACAAGTCCTCCTGTTGGGAATAGGTTGTATTTCATACAGATACCACAGAGATGAAAGGTCTGCCTCCCAACAAAACAAATATTAAGTTGGGATAGAAAGAATTTGATCAGTCTTGTAGTTGTGATGTAAGTGTGGCAGTGCAGAGTCTCTGAGAATACCGGAAGCTAAATCACAGCACAATGAAGCTTTTTCTCTATAATAAGAGCAGGAGCTACCATTTGTCTCATCAGTGACTGTTTGATGAGCTAAACAAATGTCAAATGATGTTCAAATAAATCTAAATGTCACATCTACAAATAATTTACGGTGGTTGAGATACATAAATCAACTTAAAAGAACGGCAAAGCACAATGAAAGGCTGTTGAGAAAGCGAGAGAGGCAGAATTCAAAGAAACAGTAACTGGTGAGAAACTGCATGTTGCACAAAATTTGGACCTTTTCCAGCAAAAATGTGTTAAGCAAACAGGATAGAAATTGCTGTTGATGCTAATTTGATCTGTGAATATCCATTCGATCCACGTGAAGATTAAAAATAATTAAAATATGAAATATATGCAACTAAACCTAAAGGAATTTGTGTTAATATGAATATGCAAAGCAGAGATCCACATTATTAACAAAAGAGAAAGAAAGAACCGACCGTTATTTGTACCTATTTTTCTCTGTAACGACTCTTTAATCTAAAACAACTATATCTGTTAAGGATTATCACAAAGCCTTATATACGGGAACCCAATGTAGCATCGTTTCCTGATAAAAAACAGTTTTGATGGTAGTGTGCTTTTAAGTCTGCATTCAGTCTTTCAGCAGCATGGCTTTAGTGCACAGTGGCACACATCCAACTTCCAAATGCATCCTGTTGGCGCATCAAGTGGCTGCAGTCCTCCGAAACGCATCCCACTGTGCAGGAGGTGCGTTCAACCACTTTACACCCGTGTCGTTTCATTTATGAAACTGCTGCTACCATGAGGCCGGGCTGAAATTTTTAATTACACATATTTCTACTCTTGATTACAGGCAGCTACAAATTCTTTACAACGGAGAATTGGAATTTGCACATCCAGGCCACACGGAATGCATGCGCACACTACTAGTGCTGCCCAATCTTACTGTGGGGGGATTTGACTAAAATTCTGCTACAATAAATTTATGTGACGCAATTATCGACGTGAAGCCGTGTCACGGCGCGTGTAACCCGTCGTACACAATTCCCTACTTCACTGTAAAATCGTTACAATTAGCCTGTTTACTCTCTAAATCATTTCAAATGGTCGGATTCACGCCTGCTCTCCTGCGCAGCGCTCATTACCGACTGCACTAAACCCGCCGTTAATTGTGTTCCAAGTGGCAACAAGTTAAGTGGTGATGCTCAGCCTTGGAGTAAACATGAAAAGGGTTCAGTAAAAATGCAAAAGCCACCATCCGGTCCCCTCATGCACATGACACGCATGCACACAAATACAAGCACACAAAAATCACTGTGTGTGCATTAATGCAATTTCCCCTCTATTGCAGTACACACAGAACTCCCACAGCGCGATGTCGGAGGGGAAGTCCAGTGGAGTTGTATGTTGTAAGACGAAGCCACTGCAACAGTGAACTTTCTCATTCAATTAAAACATCCCACTCCCCTCTAAAGTCCTACCTTTGTTATCCAGTGTCGGGAACAAATGCCTTTGCCGTGACAAGTTGCAGAGGGAGGCGATGACGAGTGTTTAACTTGCCGCTTTCTCCCGGAATGAAAGGTATAGGATCCCCTGTGTGATGGAAATCTGAGGGACAGACTCTCTGTGCGCCCTGTCTGCCACCGCGCTGCGCGTCTGGAGTCTCCGTTAAGATAAGTGCAGGCAGAAGAGACGGTGAAGCACGCCGCTCTCGGCACGGCGCGGTATGGAAAGCCCCTGGTGGTGATGGAGGGAACCTACAAATGAAGAGGTGGAGAGGAGGGAGGGGGAAAGAGAGAGAGAGAGAGAGAGAGAGAGAGAGAGAAAGTTATGATTGCCTCAAGTCTCTGCCTGATGATTTTGACATAAAGGCGTGAGGTTTGTGCGTTTATCCATTATCACAACCATTAGAATGCACAGACAGAAAGTTGTCTGCATTCATTGTTGGGTTCTGATAGAGAACAAAAAGATAAACTGAATCCACACCTTTAAAAGCTAAGCTAAGACGCTGTTACAGTCAGCTGTCTGCCTTGTTTTCAAATTCTATTTCGTTACTCCCTTGTATTCTTCCATAATGCAACTTTATTTCTCAGTGGAAAGTCAGTACATAAGTGGAGATTGTGATTTTCTGTGCAGCCTTGTGCAGGAAATCACTGTTTCTCATCAGTGCAGAGTGAGTCAAAAAAGGACCACCATGGCTTTCACCTGCACTGGAGAGATTCATTACCATTTTTTAGTACCTGCATGATCGGTCAAAAACAACAGTATACTGAAATTAAGAAATACTTGAGCACAATGGATTGTAATGAAGTCCGGAGTTGGTTGAATTTTCTTTTGGCATTTGAGAAGATGAAAATGTCATGTATGTCAGCTTCCTTGAAGTGGTCCACCTACTAATCAGAGCATATGTGTGTGTGTTTGCCCGGAAAAAATATTCATTGGTGGACAAGGGACAAGTGTGTGATAGAGGGAGAGAGACTGAGACAAAGAGAGGAAGAGAGATTACACACAAGCAGCTGGAGTCTCTCAGAGGCTCAGTCAGCAAGGTTAGGGAGGTTAGGAAGCTGATGTACCAACAAGGATTTTAAAAGCCAGTGTGCAGAGGCTGTTCGCAGAGAGCTGAGCTGCTGAATAGAGGCAGAGAGACCCAGAGAGAGAAAGAGGAGGCGGCAGGGGGAGTCAGAGAGGGGCACAGAGAGAGGGAAGTGAGAAAGAAAAATATAGAATATTTGTTCTCATCTTAATCACAGGTAAGGACATCAGGACTGGAAGGTCACAAATAGTTCCACCCACAGGCAACAAAATTACATGTAGAAACTGCACAAAATGGACAAAGGATTTCATTTTGTAAGCATTAATATTAGGCTACCTTTTTATAAGAATTCATGGCATCACTTTGCCATTTAGCAGCAATTTGGAACCCTCAGCATAATGTTCATCATATTGCTATTGTATGGTCAGTTTTATTCTGTTTCTCGTTGTTGAAGCATTTTTGAGACTTTTTCTTTTCCCGTAACGTGATTACTAAACAAAGTATTGAATTTATTTGATGTACGCAGTTAAACAAAGCTTTTGTCTTGCAATCATCTTTTTTCTTTGTAGCTCAACCTTTACAACCACGCTTCAGTATACTTGCTGTCCCTGGTCATTTTACATAGCCAGCTCCTGGGGGAGGAAGTGCTGACTAAGGGCATGTCTCTTGAATATTACATTTTTCCTCAGCGGCGAGGTGTTGAAACACTGCCCGTGCCTATCGCTCAAGCCCATAATGGGAACCGGAGACCAGCAGCTACAAACATAAATATCTGTGGATATAGTACTGTAAGACACAACCAGCAACAGATCAATACAGGGCAGTGTGGAGGAGAGAGAGCAGGGGGAAGAAAGGGAGAGATGAGAGACCATAGGTACAAGGTCCAGAGATGGTAACAGTAACAGTGTTACCAGTATTTCACCAGCACTACACTCTTTCTCCGATGTGCAAATTGATTATAATGGAAAGCACCAATCCAAAATTGCTCAAGCAACTGCTGCTTCATACTGTCTGTATTGAAGCCAAGCCAGCTGGTTTAAGGCAATTCTTATTCAAACCCCTACAAAATAATATAACTTGGCATGATTATATGTACAGCACAGAGGAGCTACTTGCATATCATAACTGTCACACTGTGTTGTACTGGCAGGTCGGTTAAGATGTTGTGAGTAGATGTTAATGGCCCTTTGCCCAAATCAGTGCCATGGACAACTCCTCATTTCCAAATGGAAGACTGTAGGGAAAAAGCTGCTTTAAAGCTGATCCCAAATCAGCATCTAAGACATCTCCTCAGGCCCATAGACTGCACAGTCTATGCTAATTTCCAAACTGCGGGCTGTAAGAGAAGGCGAGAGAGACCTGCTTTAAAGCTGATCCCAAATCAGCATGATGGACAGCTCCTCATTCCTACAGACTGCACAGTCTATGCTAATTTCCAAACTGCAGGCTGTAAGAGACTGAGAGGGAGATCTGCTTCAAAGCTGATCCCAAATCAGCACCATGGACAACGCCTCATATTCAAATGGAAGACTATAAGAAAGAGCTGCTTTAAAGGCGATGCCAAATCAGAACCATGGACAGCTCCTCATTTGCAAATGTTAAACCATTACATAGAGCTGTTTCAAAGCTGATCCCATGTCAGCACCATGGACTGCATCAGTTATTCATATAACCTCACTCCACCAAACAGAATTTCTTCTCTTATGATGGCATGGGAAGCCATGTATAGAGTTGTAATAGACAAGAGTGACTTCTTTATCCACCCTAGTGTGGTTCCTGTGGGCGGCCACAGTTCTACACAAGTAAGTCTAGAAGCGATATATTAACATTTACATCATAAATCTCAAATTCTCCTTTTTAACTCTCTGTTTAAAAATGACAAAAAGAAGCTGAGTACATTATAGTACACGTTTTTGGGCAGGTGTGGTCAGCGTCAGGGAGCCCCAGTAAAATGTCTTTTTATATAAAACCTAAAGAAGAAGCCAATGCGTGGTTAGAGGGCAAGTTATTTAAAAAAATGCATAGATACAGCTTAATGGAAGAAATACAATAACAAATATACAAAATATATATGGCCAAGGACTATTAGGATGTTTACAGCAAAAAGTTAAACAAAGCTTGCCAAGATTCAGAAATGAGCAATATTGCTTCCTTACAGCACAACACTACACACCAACTCCATCACTTTTTTTTAATTTAATAAAGATCTGTCTGTGCTGTGTGTCAAATTAGGGGGGCTTTGACTCATTGAAGGTTCACTCGAGCCATTGCAGGGCCATTTCAATTAAATTTAATTCAATCCAATAAACTTTATTTATCCCTGCAGGCAAGTTTTCATGGTGGATAAAAAATACATTAAAACAACACACACACATTATGAATATAAAGAGTAACCGGTTCGCAAAACACTCACCTTAACAGAAACAGAATTCTAACTAACATCTACCTACTTACATCAGCTCAAAGAAAACTTAACATTTACATTTAATTATTTTCAATCAAGTCTTAAAAATGTACAAGCACAATCTGCAGTAAACGTCAAGATTCTGAGGTAGATAAGACATTCAGTCACACACTGGCAACCAAAGAAATTTAACCCTAGAGGACAAATAAAAACAGGGCTGCAATTATCAAGCATTAGTAAATACCTCAGATATCATGATAGATTAAAAGAAGACAGTGAAGCTCATACAAAGTGGAGAAAAGGCAATCTAGAGCTTCAGTGCAGCTGTTCTGTCTCACTCTACTCTTCATCAGATTCTATCAGATCTATCTATAGTTGTACTGGAGTATTTTCTTAGCTGTGTCAAAGTGAGCTGCAGGCCCCAGGTTAAAATCAACACACCTGCCAGACATACCCTTCTCACTTTTGAGAGATCAGAGAAGTGCAACCAGAGGCCCAAATCAATAGTGCAGCACCTGTGTTTTACTATGTGTATTTCAAGCCACTATCCTCTACCTGCAGTCACATTGCATCCACCATGGATTTAAACATGGTGGTTTGGTGCATGGCAGTTCTGGGTTAAGAGAAATTTTTCCTATTGGTGTCTATTCACAAAACACTTAAACACAACTTTTCACAACTGGCTGTATCTGTTCCTCATTTACCAGTTTTCTGCAATTTCATTTGCGATTTCTTGCAATCTAATGACCTCTATTTCTCAAAACCTTCATAAAGGTCAAGCTCAGATTAGTAAATCAACCATATCCTATATCAATAATGTTATGTCAATAAAAACAAGTTCAGGTATCAGTTTATATCCCTGTCACAGTTACGATAAACATAAATTGCCAATTTATACTCCCAAATAAAAAGCATATAACACACACTTTTATAAATGAGTGTTTGATAGCAACATTGACAAACAAGGAAAAGCCAGTACAGCGCAACAAAGTGGTGAAAAATACACCTCATAAGTATTAAAAGTTGAATCATAATGATGTTTAAAAAATGATTTTAAATGTGCCATATCCACACAACAGTGATACTTCCATGTGTGTGCCTATGTATATACAATGGTGTGAAATTTCTTTCCTGTTTAATGTGACTTTAAAGTAAGATTTAGAACATTATCGCCTATGTATCAATAAAATCAATAACAAAACAATTGACATCAAGCAACACTGTCCCAATGTTTAGCTCCGGCTACAGGCTAGCCCAGTTATCTTGCCATTTGACAGACATCTGAGTTTATCAGCTCCTATCTCTCTGTTCATCTTCTGCAGCATGTGGCTAGAAAAGATTTCAGATATCACTGAGACTCCCGTTGCCCACAGCTGGATCACAGTCCCCCAGCAGGGGTTGTAAAGTGCCACGACTTGATAATCTGCGCTGATTTGATGTTATCTTCTTGCAGGCAGTAGGATCTCCTTCAAAGAAAACCCTGTCAGTTGAAACTATCTGCAGACTGTACGTCACTGCGGCTCTTTTACACCCATTCATTCGCCGAAACAACACTGAAGCTATGCTTTGGAGCCCAGCGAGAGAAAATGAGAGAATCTGGCTAACAATCAAGAATTTGCAGAGTCAACGTGAATATGAGGCGCGAACTATGATTCTCCTCATCAGGCTTAATATTAGTGTGCCACACACTGTGGAGCAGCAACCAGACTGAGTCAATGCTAAGCAGTCCAGGAGACCTAAAAATAGTCTCTCATATTTACCACATTAATCTTTCTCTACACCCCTCGGAGACATTATACTGGGGGGTAAAATCCAGTTATTTTCCCGAAGAGAGTTTCTTTAGTCATATAATATTACCGAGGCATTGCATTACATTGTGTATGTGTGTGTGAAGGGGAGGGCTTGTTCACAACGCAGAGGCAATTTATTGCACACCAGTCTATTTCACTGAGATCTTAAGAATGTGTGAGGAGGAAATATCAGTGTTTTGTGTTCATATCACAATTCTACTGTAGATCCACAGCTCATAAATGGAGTGAGAGCAATATTATACCACACTCTTATATTATTCTTGTGCATACAGTTAGGTATTTATATATCGTGGACACATATAGCCTAAGTAGATTCATATTTGATTTCAGTTGCTCCTGCTTCTTCCATGTACTTTTGTGTGAATACTGCTATTCTGCAGGAAGTTGGAGGGCTCTTTGCAAACTTGTGAACACACGATTCAACAACAATAATAAGCCTGAATGTGAAAAATGTTACTGTAATGTATTCATCTCAAAGTAACTGTTAAATAGCGTTATTTTTCTTTCAGATAGTTTCCTCAAAAATATATATACTTTAGTAACTAATCAAGGCCTCAGCAATAAAAGTATATATATATATATATATATACTGTATATAATTGGTAGCTGTGGAAGTGTCAGTGTTTCCAAATGTGTGGGAGAGAAAATGAGACTGTCATATTGTTTCTTATGACTTGTGTCTGATGATGTGAGCATATTAAGAGAACCCAAGGGGGCAGTTGACCTTAAACTTGTATCATTTTGGTTTTCTGAAATCTAATCCGCAAAAGAAAACTTCTTCAGTCTTGATGCTGCTCTGTGCTGTGGGTCTACAGGGTGTAGTGGTGGGAGGGTGGGGTGGTGTGCTGATCACCCAGGGCCTCAAGTTGACAAAGTGCCAGAACAAAACTTTCCCTTGTGTTGTTCAAGTGTAGGCTATATGACTAAGCATAATAAGCAGTAACATATGAAAGCAATGTTAAACACAGCACTGGCAATTTCCCACAGCAGGCTACAGCATTACCCTGAGTATTTTAGTCTGTCATTGCTTTCATTCTACATTTATGCAAAATTTTGAGTTATCAAGTATATACTATTTTGGGTTTGTTTGGAAAAATATAATTTCTCCACCAAGAAAAAAAAAAAGTTCCTTGTTGCTAAGCAACATTGTTTTGCGTCCTGTGCAGCCAGTGTTGTGTCTGACAGTTAATTCTGGCTTATTGTCAAAATGTATCTGACCGCACTTAAGATCATCCAGCTCCAACTCTGATAACTCTGACTGCACAGAAATACTAACGTCAGAAGTAGTTCTAAAAGGCTCATGCTCTTCCTCTGCCTTTGACTAACCCTCTGTTTTAGATGTATTCATTCTTTAAACGTCATATCACAGCTACATCAAAAAGGGAAAAAAAATACATCCAAAACCTTGTCCTCCACTGTGGGTAATGTCAAACAAGTTCTCTTGGAAGAGGCAGAAATGATTAGCATCCACAAGTGTGAGGAACTTTGTTCCATACATTTAAACAAAACAAATCCTTTAGTAGTAACTGCTTATTCCATGCAGTAGTAGTTATAGACATTAATGTAATGTCTCTCATTCAATCAAAACTCATGGTCGGAACAAAATATGGTATAATATATACATTTCTGGTGATTCTTGTGCTGGCCAAACACAGGTTTTCATGAGGGAAAAGCTAAATTATGACAGCTAATTACTGCTATCAGGGTAGTAGCCTAAAGCCATAATTATAATTTTGAATTTACCACTAAATAAACGGGTGGAGGTGTGGCTGATTTGTAGATGGATAGCTTAATTGTGTTTGTAAAATATGGAAAAACAATGATGTGGGTTGGGAAGGACAACGGACCCCTTCCCTCTGGCTTTAAACTCCTCCCTGCTGACCAATGTGGTGAGAAGGCCTCTGCCGCGTGTCTTAACAGTGGAGCTGTTTAATGTGACACAAGGTCACGGGGAGCTCTGATTGACATGCACGGCTACTGCCTTTGTCACAGAGGGGTCTGTCTTGGCAGCACCTCCCTCTCTACGCACCTCAAACATTCATCAGTCATTCACGAGTCTGCTGCCACACGACAGCCTGACACAAGCAGGCAACCTGATAGATTGACCAGAGGAGAGATGGAGAGATTTTTTAAAATGTACCCAACTGACTAAACGGCCGTGCTGCACAGGGTGTTCCCATGAGGTACGGACATAACAACTACATGGAAGAGAGAGGAATGTGTTTTTGCACATGTTTTTGTGCAAGCTACAGTTCTTACATTTTAGCTTTACAACTTTAAGTGTGGACATGTCAGTTTACTGACCTTGACTAGGATTAAAAGGTCAGAAACTTAATTCACAAAATGAAATTATAGCTTCCTACTTAATGCCCTTAGTGGAACTGAGCAAAATCAGTTCTTTTTGGCAAGTCTGAGTCTCCATTGCTGATACGTTTGCCACCAATCCAATACAATTTTTATTTTAGTAAAGAAAAGCACTGAAAAATGGTTGATTGTTTCCGGTCCTTCTCTTTTGTCTTTTCAGGAGCAAACCTTACACAAGGTAATCCACAGACCTGATTGTGAAAAGTTCTCATTGATAAATACAGTCTTCTAAAGTCTTCTTTGTTAATGGTGAGGTCTATTAACAGCAAAGTCTACGGATTACCATGCATAACAGGGAGGTTATTGTGTGATGAATCATTGCTGATGAGTTTTTTCAGTGTAATTCTTTGATGCTTTTTGGGTACCACAGCCCATGGAAGATTCACTGTGGGGTAATGTCAAAACCCTGTCAAAATACAGAAACCATCTGGGAAATCCGTTTTTTTGTTTTGTTTTTTTTTAAATGTTCTACTGGCAACAGTAATTTATCTCTATAGTCAAGATCAATGCCTTCAACCACTTTTTTTTCTAACATAAACATTGCATATGCAGCGCATCAGCATCAAATGTATTTTAAATACATACTGGACAGTGTATATAAAATTCCCTACCTTTGAGCCTTTATGTGGTGTTGAGGCGTTAAAGGCGCTGGCCACCTCCTATCTCTTATAGTGAAATGTGGCATAAAAAGTCATTATACAAACTGAGCCATTACCTCTTTTTCCAAGGCTTTAGAACATTTGCATGAAATCACATATATGAGAGAGAAAATGATGGCAAGGCAGTTTTTACATTTCACTTCCAACGAGTCATGCTTCAGTATTATATGGCAATTACAGACATGGTTCACCTCTATTGGCTTAGCCATAAACTCTAATTCTCACAGAGTAGTGATTAATTTGATTTTCTGAAGCTTTAAGGGGAGCTTGGCTCCATAACATATTTAAATTTTTATGGGGCAAGAAAAGAAAATCAACTTCAAAAGCAGCAAAAATTCATACTGACTAATACCAGTGGACATTTTCTTTTCCAGCAAGCAATTTGTCAATTATGTTCAGCACAACAAACTTAACTCATCAAATAAAAATCCGTATGCTGCCATATACTGTAAGATGCACAAATAACCCCATGTGAGCTCATGACAACACTGTAGGTTGTTTTGTGTGCAGAATAGCTAAAAGCTAAGTGTGCTATTAAAGTTGTTTGTGGCGCCATTACAGGCCTGTCTCTAAAACTGGCATGTTATGACATTAATGTTGATGGTGGTAATTCTGAATCTGCTGACTGCGTAGGATCTGAGGTGGATCAATACAGACTGCATGTATGTAAATGCAGTCATTAAATCTTACTCCAGTTAGGTGTCTGGGTTCAAGAAATACGCAACAACTATAGTGAAAGAAACATGAGAGACAAATAATTCCCCTAAGTGAGGAAGAAGGAAAGTGTCCCTTTTAGTTTCAGGGGACTTCAGTGTCATTCTTTGATCTAGACATAAGGAATATTTTTGCATGACTCTGCAGAGGTGATTAAGTGAAGTTAAGCATATGACAACATCTGCCTCTGTTGAATGCAAATTTTTACTGTTGTCCCACTCACACTATCCACAGTAACTGCAAGAGCATGGTGTTGCATTCTTATTAACTAAGTCCTCATCTGTATGATGGAAACAGGGACAGAACGCATGAGCACATTTAATCAGAAAGCCCTGTAGTATCCCCGAAGCCTAAACATTAGTTACCTATGCAGCTTGCATAGTAATATTCCCATTCGGTTAATGGGTTTGACCTCAGGTACAGTATTTTCTTCTCTGTTTCATAGTCTGATAGTCAGTGTTTGAAGTTATAAAAAGCGAGGACACTTGCAGAAGCGGTTATGTTGACTACACTACACTATCTGACCTCAATTACTTTCTCCACAGATAAGATAAGACCTCTATGATTATTCTACTCTTTTTTTAAACACAGTGGCGGGAATTAGAAGTCAAGTTTATTTGGTCTAATAGACCTTGTTTATATTTCTCTGTATATTTTAGCCTGAAACTAGCTTTTTTTTTTATGCTCAGATGCATGCAGTGAACATACACATAATTGTCATGTCTTACTGTCACAGAATGACAGTGACCAAAACCAACAATGAGCCCACTAACAAGTACACATTGTTGCAGTGGGTGAAATGTGCCCTCATTAGAACAAACTACTGGAATACTGTAGTCTATTCTGAGTGGAACCCACATACACTGTCCTGCTGCTGTACACACTCACCACTAACAAATACGTGTACTAAAATAGTCCCCAACAAACATGAGTTTTCTAAAAGTTGCAATGCCGAGCTGCTTTAGGAAAAATGCAGAATAATGCAAGCCCTATACTTTAATTAATGCAGTCTAAAACAAACTTGTTATCAAGTGATTACACCAGTGAAACAGCCATTGAGCTTCAGGTGATTCTGACAAAACAGTGAAAGAAGAGTTTATGAATATTTACTGTGTTGGTCAGGGTTCATATTAGACCTGGTGTCAGGTTTATAAAAATGGTCAGGTAGCTTGGGGTTATATCATAGTGTGTAAAATTAAAGCAAATAAGAAAATGAAGCCCTGCTGAATATTTACAGTATTCTCACCTGACAGTTGAGAACCTACATTGAACTTTCCAAATAGTGTTTTCATCACCCATTTTAAATTTCAGTGCTTGTCAGCTGAATAAATAAAGATTCAGAATTAGAAGCCCAGAACATGCAGCCACTGTGCAATTTTGAAAATAGAGGACAGCTTCTGTGAACGGTTAAGATGTTTTTTTTAAGCAGACACTTTGTGCTTCGCCTGTGCCATTCCACGGCTCTCCAGTCGCTCTCAGCACCACTGCACCCTGAAGAACATACAAGCTTTTCATCTCCCTTCACGTCACAACTCCATGCTTGATCACCCCTTGTCTTTGTAAATAGAAGATAGATAAAGACATTCATCTTGATCAAGCACATAAATGGTTTACAGTAGACATGCACACTCCCCCACAAACTCCCTGTACAACAGCAAGGTGCAAAGCAGGTTTCTGAAGCTGAATGACATACATACTGTATAAGTATTGTCTTTCATGAAGCGCGAATACAAAACATACATTTTATCTTGAAGTATAAATTTGTACCTGAATATTTATAACTTTTTTCCCCTCTGGCAGAAAGCATTCTTATCACACTTCCAAGAGAATTTATGTTAGAAAACTTCCCCTCATTGTGATGCCCACTGAAGAGAACATTTCTCACAATAAACAACAGTCAGCCATCATCAAAGCAGACAGATCTCAGCACACATGTACAAATGGCTGGGGAAAAGTGATGAAAATTCAGCATCTACATGCTCCGCAATGGTTATTAATTCCCTTTAGCCAGACTCATATTTTTCAAGAAAATTAATTCTACTGACTGATTTGCTTTTGTAATAACCTAATAGTATGCCACTACCATGCTCACTCGCCTGGAACTGATAGGGAGAAGAAATATCGATTGAGAGAGGTCCTCACTGTGTGGCTACAGATTTAATGGAGAGATTTAAATGTATTCTTTTTTTTATTATTCGTACAAACTTCTCTATAATTAGAAATATAATAACAGAATTCTTTTAAATTAAAGAATAAACAACATCAGATGGATTTTTGTAACCCAGAGCAAGGAATAAAGCCTCAAAACAAGTCAAAACAATGTGCCAGTAAATGCAAGGTTAAGGAGGAACACAGTGTTATTATGTCAAAAGTGCTTTTTGTTGAAATAATGGCGCTCTTCTGAGGGACTGATCTGAAGAAAAGTGCAATGAAACAGCATTGGCCTTTTCAGGTGAGCTATGTGCATGACATTTCTCTCCTCTGTGCTGTGTGTAGACTGCTTGAAACGTGATGCCCATACGTTCTCAACAGAACTGGAATGGCACTATATTTTACTCAGTTTGTGAGATGGAGAGGACATTTTAAAAACAAGCACTTTCTGGTTTGTCATTCACACACGCCCACACGCTCTGTTTTCTCCAGTCTCTACTCCATCTGACAACGTTAGATCTATTGTCCGATCTCTGAATAAAGCCCCATGCATTAAAGAAAGTTGCAGGGCAGTTTATTTATTTATTTACAGCCATTTGCTTGTTTTTTTCAATAGGATATAATATGTCCCTGTCAGAAGTTCTTTTGGTTTTAGTTTTTTTTAAAAGAACAAAAGGAGAACGGAGGGGCTAGAGGGAGGAGCAGAAACTGTTGGAGAGGTGGAGGAAAAAGAGATGCAGTGGCCTGCAGTGGTATGTACCACTGTTTGCACTGTATGTGATGCTGTCCTGTTGTATGTCATATTCTATGTACATACAGTGGGCAGTTTGTGTCAGCACTGCTCTGTAAGCATTTTGGAACTCAACAACAGACATGGCCATATAGGCTGTAAAAAAAATAACTGATTGCAGATTTGTCCAATATGGACATAATTCTTCAGCATACTGGGGTTTATCTGCTTAACATGGTGGAACATTTAGCAGCTAAAGAGCCAGATATTCCCTCTAAGAAGATGGCGAAGATGAAGCCAGAGGGAATAAGAGTGAATATTGCTATTAACATTGCCTGAAATTTGATTCCAAATGAATGTTAATGTTGCTCCATGTCTGGTGGCAAACCACTCTACTGTTAGTCATCCAGAGCAATCCTGCTCATATTAAAAAAAGAAATCACAAACCTAACTCCAGCTTCTTTCCCTTGCTGACTTACTGAAGGGGATGATGACTCCCCAAAACGTGTTTGTCAAACACTCGGTCCCAAGCACATCAGAAACACAGGTGATGTGGCTGCATACATCTGATTGTAAAGCAAATGCTCCAGGGTTACTCAGACTTTGCCCCCCCCCCCATCAGAACGTCAACAGAACATGTGTAAGCCTTGAATTGTCGTTATTACACCCCAGCTACCTAACATGGTTTTACCCTTCACGGATCTCAGACTCTGAACAGTTGAGTTTTTTAAGTGCTTCGCCTTCAACTCTAATGTCTACACTGTGTTTGCACCTACAACACTCCACCCCACAATCAGAGATGGTTTCTCAGTGCACATCACCAAAAAGCTTCCCCAGTAATAAAACGGCAGAAAGTTTTATATTGGAGGTTACATAAGGTGAGTGTTTGTAATCTTTGTAATAAAGACAAATAAATTGTCCACGCTGAAACAACAGAGGAAGCACAGGAGTTGGTTAACAATCACATTTGTTTTTTCCTTTTTTTTTTTTTTTGGAAACCACCCGGCATTGCAGAATTATGCACATGTACAGGATCAACAAAAAATAGTTTTGGTGCTGCTAGCTTCGGGAGCTGTGCAGTTGATTTTTTTTTAGAGTTCAGCAGTTAGTGAGTATCTAGAGGGTAGATTTACAACTCTTTCCTTTGATTTAGTGTTTGAGTTATTTCTAAGTCCTCAGTCCTGTGCATGCACAAGACACACTTACACACACTTACACTTACACACACACACACACTCACACACACACACACACTTACACACACTTACACACACACACACACCCCTGACATTATCAGGCCTACACAGAGAATGTGTTTACTCCCAAAACTCCACTCGCTTCCTCAGCTCAAATATTTAGACTGAGAGTCTCAAACTCTTTCCTTTAAATTGAAGTAATTGGTTGGCGTTTGAATTCGAATTTCACAGGCAGTAGATTGCTATGCTGTGCAGTGAAGCTCAGAGAGGGACTGTATAGACTTACAAATGGGTAGTGTGTGCGCACATACATACATGTGTCCAACTTTATTAGTATTCTATCAGTAGAGCCATATGAACGTGTCGTCTCTCTTTTCAAGTCACCCTACCCTCTCTTCTCTGCTGCTCTCTCCCCTTTCGATGCAAAGGTCCTGAGTGTGCCCTGTGGGCAGCTATTAATGAGGAACTATGCTATGAGTCTTATTAAACCTTAATGACATCCAGGCACCTGCCTGGATGTCAACACCAGTTGGGCTCAGCCAATCATCAACACAGAGAATCACTAATTCAGTGTAAAAAAAAAAAAAAAAAGGACTCCTGTCAGGATGGATTCCTCTGTGATCTTCGATCTGAGGGTTCACTGTGAAACGGGTAATTTTAAAGTCATATAATATGTTGAGGTTAGCAGGCACATGCTGTTGTCAAGTTTACCTTCTCAGAAGAGCATTGTCTGATGTACAGATGGAGAGCAGAGTCACAGATTGCACAGAGGGATATAGTGAATGGATTTAATAGGATCTTTGATTTGACAAAGCTACATTCAGCTGTTTCAACAGCAGAGAAAAGAAGAGCTGGACAGCACTTAGAAAGTCATAGGCCACTGCAGGTGAGAAATAATGTAGAGCACTACTCACTACACTTTGCTTGTGGAAGGTTTGACCATGTGTCACTCATGCTTAAGTTCTTCATGAAGCAAACCCAGGTGAGTTTGAAGCATTTTCTCCCAAATATTTCTCATTTCCAATAGCCTGTGGCCCGGCAAACCTTCTTCCTCTCGAGCTAAACTATACCTTAAACTGCAGAGGAATTCGTCCTCCTCTGTCCAGTTCATTTTCTAATCCTTGGTGGGACAGATTCTATAATAGAATTGAAGTGTGCCCGTTCTTCTTAACTGTTCTTGTATTTAGTTTGCCACTGAATGTGGCTGACATCAAATAATCTAATCTCACCAGGCTGTTGCTGTACCGTCATACCTCTTCTTCCATTTTCCCCTGGTCCCTGTGTCTGACCGATGATGTATGCCCAACGTCAGGTTGTAAACTCTGACCTATTAGCAGTGATGAATGGTCACAAAGCCCTCTGTCTCCCCCTGTTTGCTGCAGCTGAGGTGTGCTGCTGCTCAGTTATTTCAGACTGTGTGTGCTGTTCTGAGAGAGATAAACAGAGAAAGGGGACCTACCTAAACATGCAATTCATGGCTTTTTATAGGAAGAAAAAATAACCATTGTGGTTGGGTATCAGTAGTGAGATAATTTTGAGGACTGATAGAACTTACTAAAAGAAAAAAATCATGATTCATGAATCATGATACCCAGTCAGCCCAGCTCACTAATTTTCTCTTATGTTGGCATGCGATATGTTTTAGTATTCCAATGCAGTGGCTTGTACTTTCATCTTCAGAAAAAACTACAGGAGAGTGACCTAATAAGTGTTTACCTCATTTGATTTCTTGAATTTGACAATCAAGGCAACGCAAAGTTTATTTGTTTAGCACCTTACGAACAGAAAGGACAATCTAAAGTGCTTTATATCAGGAAGAAAATTGACAAAAACAACATCTAAGTGTTGTAGTACAGTTTACAGAGAAGAAACAAACAGACCTAAATTTAATTAAAAAAAAGCACTGGCACAGAGAAAAGTTTTAGTCTTGTTTTATGAGAGTTGGAGCAGATGTCAGATACTGTTTGTTCTGAGATGAGGTCCATAGAAACTAAAAGAAGAATCACTAGGGTTTGTTTCAACAGCTGGAACACTGGGCAAACCAGTCGCACTCAATTTAAGTGATCTGAGGAGTCAACACAGATCACAGATTTGTAGATATTTCGGCTTTTAACCATTTATTAAACCAGTAATAGTCATTAAAAACATATGTAGGCAATACATTGGTGTGAAAACTCCATTCTGCTTTCTCTAAAGACAGACTTCAGCCAGTGGGAAACCCTTTGTTAAGTAACTAACAGTAGCTGAATGTTTTTTTCCACAGATGTATGAATAAATAAATTTCGCCTAACTACAATACAGGGGCTCAAAATTCCTGCAAGGGGCAAAGGCAAGATATTAGAGGTGTATCTTTTATGTTGGTTTACCTGCAGAGCTGAATCTACCATGGTAAGTATCAGATGTGTTGTATAGTACTTTGATTTTCTAGAACCTCAGGCCATGCATGGAATTATCCTAGCCGCAGGGTTCAAAACTGTTCACATATTTTCTGACTTTTTATGTGTTAGTCAGATGGACACAGTTGGATATCTGAGGGCTTTTTCATCAAAATGGGTCTATCTATGCAAAGAAAGGCTCTTTTTCAGACTCAGCAGAAGAGTACATTCTGCTTCAAATGCCAGATGGTGAAGAGGATTGTCCCTGTCTAGGGTCCCTGCATACGAGAGATTCACGCCAGGTTTCCACACCACAGCAGGAGTGAAGAGACCTGGCATGACTCTGTGCATGCCCAGAGATAGATGAACCAGAATAAAAGCTGTCATGTTGGGATATTTCACCCCAGAGGTTGTTTGTCAGGTGGCCAGGTGCCCTGGCCAATCCAGGGTATAACTCTCAGATTAGCACCCTGAGAGGAGTCGAGCAGAGCAGAGGGGTGTCTCTCAAAAGATCAGTCGAGGCTTTAGAGAATTTTCTTTAGGATCCTTTCCTATCCAAGACTGTATATGTGTGTATGTTCATGTGTGTGTGTGTGTGTGTTCGCTTCTGTGTGCTGGTTTTGACGAGTTTCCTAAAGTACAAATGACAGCATTAAAAAATGCATTCTAATTAAATAATAATTGTATTCTCTTTCAGCAGTGTTTACTGTGCCAGGGATCTGCTCCAGTCATCAACCTCCACTAACATCAACAAATAAGTTTACTGCAGTGATTTTTTAAATTGTGTCATGTGACATAAACCCTTGAAACATTGAGACCGGTGTCTGTTATGTTCATTTCACTGTTTTAACGATTTCAATCAAATTGTTTGGTAACATTCTGTTCCTTTGTGTGATGCCAACTCACAGGTACAGGATGTGGCCAAATTTGTTCATTAATCCCATGTAAGGAACACTCCTGTGGGTTACTTGGCACAATCACAAAACATTTTTTTACCCTGGTTACTCCCTTCATGTGGCAGCATTAACTCTTGTGTTACTAACAATCAATAAAAAAATTTTCTTGTTGTTATTGCAATTTGTCTGCAACTGTGCACAAATTAAATAGGGTCTCATAACTCCCCCTTGACATTCAGACAACATTGCAAAATGAAAAAAACACTATAGTGTACAGTGCAAAGTTCTTATTAAATGCATTAGTATTAAATGTATAATAAGTTTAAATTAAAGAAAAAGAACCTTCATTTGTTTTATTTAGCACTTTAGGTTAATATTGTACACCCTTCATTTATAACAAAAATAAACCATTGGAAGAGGTATTTACTGATTCTGACAAATCAGACAGTAAGAATTACATTTTGAAAGATGTAATCTGGAGGAGTTACACTGTTAACTTAAAAGTAACCACAGCCGAACGCTGCGTGTGTGTATTTGCAAGTTATTACTGTAAACTTTTGACCTTGAATACTGTTGTGAAAATGTATGAGATGAGCTAAAGTCATTTTAATGGGACCCACCCCAACATCTAGCTCCAGTCCCAGTTGACCAACCAGTGACCTAACTTACATCGTTTTACTGTGAGAGCAAGCATGATCGATATGTGAGCAGCAAGTGATACATTGCTGCCGATATTCATACGTGTGGGCTGCAACGCTGTGCTGCAAAATCATATTTCAGGGATAAAAACAAGACTGGGATTTATACTTAGTATCTAGTGTCATGTCAACCTCAGGGGGGCATTTTGACAGGGGCACGCACAATGATACATCTGTGACCTTTCTGTTTCTCAGATAAAAATGAATGAATGCCGCATCCTACACAGACATGATAAAAAAAATAGGACAAGACAAAATGCTCATCTCATTTGTAAACCTTGATTTGGTTATTTAAGATTCCTAAAGTGAGGACAAAAGGTGGCTGTGGCCACAAAATGAAACTTGTCAAGACTATTTTGGTGAGCTTTCATTCTAAATATCTTATGGATCAATTTCACAAAATTTAACTTACAGCTCAATACAAAAACATTTTAGGTCTAGCATTAATTCATTTTGAAAACAGCATTGCAGAAAGGATCAAATCCATTGTCCCTATTACTGTAATTTGAACAAAGGCAATGTATATTGTATGCTAGGATACAAAAACCAAAAAACACATCTACAAATACATGTTCTTTGCTACTGAACTCAAATATTTTTAAATTTAATACATGATCAAGAAGCAGTTTTTTTTTCACCTTAGACATCATCCACATATGTCTCTTCTTAGTTCAATTATATTTTCCTATGTTTCTGCTCTTCATCTTTGGAGCCACTTGACATGCATTAGGTCAGCAATATGTAGTCATTGCATGTAGAACTGGGTCGAAAATGTCCCATCTCAGTATCTCCCACTTCAAACTGCCAAGTCTTCCCTAAAGGTTTTTTTCTTTAGAGTTATATTTCAGTGAGTCACCCAACACATTGCACACCTTATCTCTTCCCTTACCTATTCATGGACAAAATTCACACAATGCACCCTCCTCCTGTCTACATGACATATATTATGTTGTATTCTCGGTGGCTTATGCAGCAATGAATTGTTTAACTCAGTGTGTCAGAGTGCTACAATAGGTTCTGGCTAGATTCCATTCCCTCGCCAACAACCACAGAAGGCCAGGTAGCTAAGGTGTATTGTGTTTGTGTGTGACTGTTTCCAACTCTATGCTGTGTATAAATCAGTCAGTGCCAGTTAATAAGCTACTGCCAGCAGAAGACTGGACACATGAATCTCTGGCCATGCAAAAATCTGAAGCAGCAGCAATGTAGCCATAGCTAAGATGGAGAAATTTTTTCTTTTTGTGATGTGTGGTCTGTAGAGCAAGTATGGATGGATGGATGTATAGATAGATGGATGGATGTATAGATAGATGTATAGATGTATAGATAGATGTATAGATAGATAGATAGATAGATAGATAGATAGATAGATAGATAGATAGATAGATAGATAGATAGATAGATAGATAGATAGATAGATAGATAGATAGATAGATAGATAGGTTTCACCAATGGCCACACCATCATTGCACCTAAATTACAGTAAACAAGTAATGAAACATTATTTGTATTTGATCCCCATCAACAGTTGGTCAAAAATGCACCTAAATAAAATCAGTGTAATGATCTGGGTAGACATAAATAGCTGAAATACAACAGGAGGTTTCAATTTGTTTATATTTCTGGAAGTCTGCACATTGGAAGTGTCATGCTACTTTGACAACATAATAAAAGTAAAAGTCTAAATGTGATAATTATAAGCCATAATTATAAGCAATCAGAAGTTTAAAGGAGTATGTTTTTTTCTGTGATCTCTAAACAGTTTTTGCGTGACTACAGCGTGTGCATGATTTCTGATCAGATCAGGAGGAAAAAAAAAAAAATCACTATAACAGTTGGAACTTAAGAAATACCTAAGCCTGGTAAACAGTGGAGAAATACCATAAATAGTACCCCTCCTCCTCTTCTATAATGGAGCCTATTAAACTTGAGCCTGTATTAAATTATTCATAGGTCCTGTGAGAAGCCATAGGCTACTCCATCAGTCAGCCATCCCGTACTAGATTAGGCAGTTGAATTTAAATACATCAGACTGTGGTGTGGCCTTTCATCAGTCAGATGTCTGATACTGGCTATGTTTAATTACAGCTGTGGCAAGTAACCACGTGCCACAGCGTCACGAGGGTGCAGGTTACAGGGCACTTGGCCATGTCACCGGTTAACTGTCAACTAGGAATCCATTTATAACTGCAGCACTCTGATACATGCTCTTCTAGTTTCCAGGTTCTACATATGAATTAAAAATACCAGTGATTACAGGAGCTTTACACTCATCCAAGTGGATGATGAGTTAAGAGTTATTTTCCCCCGCCCTTAAGGGTCTTATCATGATGAAATAGATTTGAGGAAATTATTTCACTTCTAGACTATTTCTTGGTTGAGAGCAGTGACTTCCTGGACTCTCCACTAGTTGACTGAAAATGATGGTGATGAGAAGACTCCAGGAAGTCACTGTTCCCAGCCAAGAAATAGTAAGACACAATACCAACAAAACACCCCAAAAGCTTTATATTTACCGTACAAGAGAGGTATCGATCCTCTCATCTAATTCAACAAGAAAGCAAAAAAGAATATTTCTCAAAATGTCAACAATTCTTTTAACATGACCTGATGATATCGTAAAAGAAATTCCAATCTGCTACAAGTGCTGTAAAGATCGGATTTTTGAGTTTATATTAGCTATTTTGATAAAAGTTCATAATATTTCAAAGGGAAAAGAAGAAATAAGCAATCACTATAAGTAGCAAGTGTTTCTGTCTGTTAAGCCATTAATCTGACTGATAAATGGCATCACTGGCATAGCTCTTGGGAGTGAATCCATTTTCTCTACTGCCCTCTCAACAGTAACAAAAAAAAAAAAAAAAACTGTCAGTCACTTAGCAAACTCACTGGACCCAATCATAATAATTGTTGGCAATTATTTTAATGTTCTAATAGTGGAGAGAGAGAGAGGGACAGGCCCTGAAGCCTTTTGACAGATTTTCTTTGAAAAGCAAGCGTAGGTGGTTTGTATTGTTCAATGCTCAGTTCAATGTGCTTTGATTAACCACAGTATAACTGCATCATACAAACCTTTGTTCAAAGTATTTCCTTTTAAAATATCAAGTTGTCATTGTGAACACCAGCTGTGTTCAGTGGCATGCATCATGCATGATAAAAATGACATACAACATAAGACAAGATAAAATGATATGATGCTTGATGTTGCATAAACCTGGTGCATGCCTGGTGCATAAACCACAAAACCTCTAAACCTGAAGCAAATATCAGGTTTGTAAACATTTCAAAAATCATTATACTGCACAACTGCAGCTATGTGACACGGAAAAAGGTATGACATTAAATAAGAAAAGGTAAAAGGTAATTCTAAAAAAACATTCTATGAATAAAATGTTCATTATGGATAAAAAAAATTGAAACATCACTATTTATTTCCAAAAAGCCTTAATAAACACTGATGCATCCTTAATGTGCGCCAAAAATTAGTTCAAACATATCACACAGCTGTTCAAAATATAATTTGGACATCCTGAAAGACTCAGCCCAAGTGGGTCTGGCTCGTAATATTTTTGGCCGCAACCATCATACTACTATTGTGTGTATAAGAACGCAAGACGGTGCATTATATCATTCATGTGGAAAATACATGTTTTTGTGCTTCTTAGACGGTACCACATAAGGCTATGCACTGCTGATCGGGACTAAAACAGGGAGATGCACTTAAGTAGTCAAGTAAAATGCAACATTGTCACCACATTGTCACTTTTACTAGTCGTAGGAAAAAGATGGCAGTTTGCAATATTATTCAATATTTTCACCTGTTATTCAGAGAGGAATCAATGAGGGATTACAAGACATAAGAAATCACTCTTACCAGAGAAGTAGCCTACTACTATGAGGAGAATCTACTAACATAGAGGAATATATTAGGTTAATATTTTGCAGTACAACAGTACAACATCAGAAATAACATACATGGGTATATGCTAAAACCCTGAACAGAGTTTCCTTTATATATTAAATTATGCTACAGTATATACATGTATTCTGAAATATATCAACTGTGCATGGAAATGCCGCAAGGACTGGTACAACACAAATCAAAAGACAGTCCGGGGTAGTTCATGCAGACAGCGCTGACAGGCACCCCGCCAGCTGGGGACAACTGGGCATAAATCATTGCACAATTTGAATATGTGAGACTGAAGGTGCTCTGTAGCTGTATCACAGCACTGGGTGGGATGTGTTATCTCAAAAGGAGTTCAGTTTTGTCCTCATGTTCCTTTCAAATAGTGCTAAAGCTCAGCCCCACGGCAGAGCAAACTCTTATTCACTTGTAGACTGATTCATTGTTGATGTGCAGTTCAATGTAGTTGTCGGACTGGTCTGCTCTCCCTTCTTCCCCCGATTCTTTTATCCAACAACAGGGGAGAGAGGTGAGTTCTAGCAGACAACGTGGCCCAGAGTTGAATCTAAGGTGATGAACAATAACAAGAGTAAAGGTGACACCACTTTTTTCTGAGGCTACCCAGAGATAGACAAACTGTGGCCCGTCTGTGAGGCAACTTCAAATCCAGGACTCCATGGCATTGTGACATGCTCTGGGGAAAAGAGACTAGCTGGTGGAGGAAAGAGAAACCCACAACCACCTGGGTTTTGGTGACCTATTCAGTGCGTCAAGACGAGTGACCTTTCAAGGTAGGGATCATCAGACTCAAGCTGGAGCCAATTATTGTGCATACTTCATTTTCACTTTTCATGCTGTCCATACAGATACTGCCATTACACTGTAATGTAAAATTAAGGCTCCACAATATGAGTTTTTACCATTCTCTACAAAACACAGCCTGAGTTTTAAAAATCTGAAACATATCTAGTATCAAACATTGCTCTCTTGTGGTTAGTACTGTTCTGAATATGCTTCCAGTAATAAAAAACAAAGAGAAAGTTGGAAGAAAATGCAAATAATCACATTCCACCATCGCAATGTAATTAAAAAACAACAACACAGGGTTAAAATAAAGCAGATTTGACAAGCAAATTCTAAGAATCCAATTTACAACTGGGTTTACTGTTTGTTACTTGTATTGTTATCGTATTGTTAATCTAAGCTTATAATTTCTCTATTCAAAAAACAGTTGACTTCCAACAATGTAGTCTTTTTATAACATAAAAATGAACACAAAGAACATAATGAGTATAATGAATAAGTGTGCCAACAAAACACTAGGATAGTCTTGAAAGTAAAGAAGAAATCAAAGATTTCTCAACATGCCTTACTGTGCCTCTGATCCTTATTTCCACCTTGGTATGTTGAATTATTTCTTGTGGACATAAAACCATGAAGCCATCATCAAAGGCCAATGTGGACCTGGTATTCAGCTTGAGGGTTGAAAGGGGTCCTTTAACAGGAGTATGTGGTGGTACAGGACCAATATTTCTAATATCTTCTCTATGTGAAAAGGTGGTGCGCTGACCTGCCTATTGAGAGGGGATTCAGGGGTGAAGGGAACTTAGCAATAAGCCCTATAAGAGGTAGGTGGGAATGTGTATGTTGGCTTGACGATAAGATCTTCTACCAAGCAATTGGAAGTTTGTATGACCATATCTCTACCTTAAGAAGAAACAGATGTGGTCACATTTCTTTAACCAACACATTACCTCAGTTTATCTTTCGCAAGAAGGTCCTATCAGTAACTTTAAGCACGCCTCTCCAAACACTAGGGAAGCTATTAGTCGGGGAAACACCAACACATAATTATTTACCAAGACAATTATCCCTGAAAAGCACTATGTGTTAGTGTGTGTGTGTTTGTGTGTCAGACACCAGGTCAGAGAAAGACTGAGAAGGAAAACACAGACAGTGGGAGAGGTGGAGAAACATAGCTTTTAAAAGAGAGTGAGAGCCAATGAGGCCACACTGTTGTCTAATACAAAACCATTGGTCTTTTATCTGGGTCTCAATTATTCAACAAGAAAGCAGCCTCTCCCTCTGAGAAGAGAGTAGATATTGGACTCTACATTACCCTTCGACAGGGGAATAGTGGGACTGCAGTTCATTCCACCTGAGAGGCTGTTCTGGGACCAGGCACCGGCTGTGCCCCTAATGACATCATCCATTTCTCAGGGCCCCCTGGAACACGATTATGGTGATTTACAATTTATTTACATCTGTTGTTGAGTTGAATTCCTTTGTACTCTGTTCAGCTGTTCAGAGCTCTGTGATCCACTTCTCTGGGTTAGCCAACAGTGACTCAGTAAAGACCATATTAAAATGTGTCTGGTGCAGTTGAACACTATCTAATCTCATAAAGAACCACCCCCCCCCCCATCTGTACTGTACACATATGTACTCTATAATGGACAAATATGATTATTACATTATTGAATCACATCTGTCACTGTAAATGAGCTATACTACAGTAAAGAAGTTAATGTAAACTACAAAAATGTAATTAAATATATCGAGTCAGACAGATGTTACATGTATCATCCTTCTGTGGATGCAATATGATCTGCAAAATGATGAAAGCAAATAATTCTGTAGTCGAGTGTATAAATAATGATGTTGAAAGTAAACTTGTCAGACATATAGTATTCGAAACAAAGAGCTATACCTTTTTTCTATGATTTACAGTATGATCGCCACATATGGCGCATGCATTAAAGTGTAAAGGATTTGGCCGTTCACAAATAAAGTTAGATTGGATCCAGGTTTGTAACAAGGTTGCTTTACACCTATTTGCATTTGCCCAGTTAGGTTGGTTCATTTGAGCTGGTGTTAAGTCAATCAAACTGATGCAGACTAAAACACTGGAACACAACTGTTTGAGGTCATTTCAAAACCTGCAGTTTATTGGCTCTGGTTTGAATTAGACGATGACTTGGTAAACCTGTTTATGTTTTCTCTTTGGTTTGGTTTCTTTTCACAAGGAAAAAGATTCAAAGGAACAAAACAAATGTATCATTAAAACTCATGTGAGAAGCTGTGTCTGGGGCAGAAGTGAGACAGTATACACAGGAAATAGGTACCGAGGAAGTTATGATCTGCCAAAATATCCAGAAGGCAACGTACTCAGGTTGGACTTTGATTCACTCTCTGGCTCCCTGCTAGAAACTGTCGATTTTGCTCATCCACATCCAAGTGTGCAAAGTGCACCTGGATACAGGATACATTTCGTTTAAACTGGCAGCGTATACCCTATAGTTGGTTCAGCTCGAGGTAAGACCACTTCCTCTGAAGAGTTTTCATGCAGTTGTTTTGATTTCACAGTGTGAAAGTAAAATGGACTAATCAACAGATTTTACAATACTAAATGTGCGATTTTAGTAGGAATTCAGAAACTAACCTTGTGGCAGTGAACTGTCAAGGAAGTGATCTTACAAGTTTGTGACAGCTGAAAGTTTCCCTTATCAATCAGACAGTGAAAAGGAGTTAAAACAGAGGTGTGATGTGCCTGTATCTTTCCTCCCTTTTTTCATCCTTTTTCTACTTGCTCATCATTATTCACGAAATGAGGTTGAATTGGAGTCTCTCCTGATAATGCTCATAACCATTTATTTCTCCATGAGCTCTTTGTGACACCAGAGAACATAATTATGCACATAAGGTGCAGTGAAGTGCAGCATGACTTCATGTTGTGCCGAAATTTGATTTTCCCGCAAGGGTCCATGCTCCATAAATGATGAACAATGACAGTCAGCAAAAAACTGTCCAAACAATGAATTACCTGTCAGTCTGTATGACTTCATGCTTACAGCTCTTGGTTGATTTGTAAAAAGAAAGTGTGAACACAAACCAGGTCAGACTACAAACTACAAGGCAGCAATGTGTGAAAGCGACCTTGCACACCTATGACCAATTTATTTTTTAATTTAGATTATTCCTCTCCAAATCAGTCAGCAAACATGAGTCTATCCTGTCACCAACAGAGTTATATGCGTGATAATACTCGCACAGCACTGTCAGTCTGATTATTCATACCTTAACTTGGCACCTGTGTATCAACACACAAAGAGATTAAACTATGAACATACAAGAAACATCTGACTGACTATATCTACTAACTTACATTCAAATTGACAGCAGATGGCCAATTTTCTAAGACTCCTCTCTGGTAGGCAATTTCAATATAGTGGATTGCACATTACATTATATGAGGTCTGGCTGCAGTAGGGATTATTTATATCATGTTGTTGCCAGCTGTTAAATTCACCTTGGTTGACCTTTGCTGTACAGATGACACACCTCATGAACATGCTGAGTAAAATAAAACATGCCTATATTCTCCTTCACACACACACAGTACTTGCAGTCTCACTTTATGCACACACACACGCATATCACTAAGGCTGCCAACATAATCTAGTCCATCTCCACTATCTGTAATATATTATACTACTGTGAGTGATGAGCACAAGGAGAACCTGACTATGACTGCTGCAGAACCAATTTAAAATTTCCAATTGCCAAGAAGGGCTACGCCAAGGGAGGAAGGGTCGGTGAGGCTACATGCTACAATGGAGGTTTATCAATGAATACAGACTTAATTTGAGGATGAACCTCATTCTGTGAACTTGAGTCCCTTCCCTTATCGCCTGGAACGGAACCGATTGGTTAAACAGGCATGGTGACTATGCATTTGATGACAACACAACACTGTTGTTCACAGCAAGAACTGATGGGGGGGGGGGGGTTGCAAAGATAGAGGCTCATTTCATTTTCTCCAAAGACACTCCAAAGACATACATGTGAGACACCTGTGATGAATGCTCCCAAACAGATGCTAGATATAAGATATTATCATTAGTTCAGTGGAGGCATCACACTGAGAAACTTGGCTTATTGTCTCAGCATTCATGAAAATGATTTATGAAAGGAAATGATACCCTTGGAATATAAAAAAAATGTAATTAAAAAATTTTGTCTTTCCCAGGGCTCAAAGCAAGGAAAATTTCTTTGCCTGAAATTTGAGGTATATGGTGGTATAAAACACCTTCACCTAACATACAGCGAGCAAGCAACTTCTAGAGGATGGAGTGCAAAAAATTGTCCATATATACTATGAGCGATGTTAGCAATGAGATGTGAGAGGAGAGGATGAGATGTCTTATTTTCCCTTTACCCTACTATGAAAATGAGTTGGTTTTAATCATTTCCTGAACTAGAATGACTATTTTGTATGTGTACACTGTTATATTTCATATAGGCTCATTATATAGGCTATAATAAAGAGTGATATTGACTAACTGTCAGTTATTGTCTAAAACATGACATCCCTTCTCATTCTAGCAAGCAGTTTCAGTTATATTAGCTGTAACTGAGATCCAAATTGTGACTAGCCATTTGAGAACAGAGCTATATTGGAGCGGCAGTTCTTGTAATCAGCGGATGCCTTGATGCAAGCTGATTATTTAAAATAAAATATAATTATTTAACTCAAAAAACACCACAGCAACCATCAAACTGGCTTCATAAATTCTTAGCTTTCCTGAGAAGGGTGCCTGAGCGTACCCATGCTGTCTCTAGTAATCAAGTTCTCACCTACATATGTATCCTGCATGTCTGTGTGTGCAAGTGTGTGTGTGTGTGTGTGTGTGTGTGTGTGTGACATGAGCACTTGTGTGTGCTGTGTGTCTGTACATGTCGCATAAAATTGAGTTTGTGTGAACATCCCTGCTGCACACTTCAAAGAGCAGCAGTGGTGAAGCTCAGCAGGGAAGTGACTCAGGCCCCAAAGAGACCATGGGAAGAAATCAAACAGGCAGCCATTTTTTGAGGCCAGCCAGCTTGACAGAGGTTGTGCTTCTCAGCCTCCATCTCTCCCCCTCTCACCCCTTACGCCTTTCCAGCCGTCTTTAAAGCTATAGCATCAGTCCCAAATTGAAGATTGTAGATTATCTTTGAAACCTGCCCTGCAGCTGAAGCACGTTACATGCAATAAAACTTTATACCATAGGGATAAGACCATTCATGGCTGAAATCATAAAAATGATGTCCAGCATTAATGCCCATGTGAATGTCTGGAACTGCAGGTAAGGCATGGATTACCAGGAGCTGGATGGCGCGATGGTTCCCATAAGAGATGCAGCAGGCCTGGACTTAAAATCCTTTTCAAATGGCTTTAAGTGGGAAGATCCTTATGAGCTTAAAGGAACAGTTCAACATTTTGAAAAATTTGCTTATTTAATTTTTCTTGCTGAGAGTTAAATAAGAAGATTTGTATGGATAAAACAACAAACTTGACAAGCCTACCACATTATTTAAGTTGCATTCATGGGAGCATTTTGGCTTCCCTTCAAAATATAGTGTGATAGTGTAATAATGACAGAAGACGGTTGGTTAACAAAACCGTTACAGTATGTTGGCACTGTGCCACAAGAAAGCCATATGACAATGACAACACACCAAACATGGCCAAACATTGGAGGCAACATCACCCTGGTGTGTCCATGACAGGACCCGGAGCCAAGATACAACTAACAACAACCGCTCACCATGGCATTTAAGTAGCCCCTTGCTGCAGAATCAGACCAGGCTAAAGCTGATATCAAATCTATTGGGAAGTGTATAGCTGTAGACATTAGGCCATTCATCATTGTTGAAAACAAAGGGTTTAAAAATATGGTAAAAGTGAATCCCCTCACACAACACATTATGCAAGGCATCATCTATTGCCCTCACCACAGGATGGACTTCCAGGGCAAGGGAAAGCTAAGTGACAGTGACTGCTCACTACATCACAGCCAAGTGGGAGATGCAAAGACCAGTGTTACAGACACGCCCCCCCTATATGAGAGGCACACAGGCACAAATCAGGCGCAAATAACATTTTCAATTAAATATTGGATATCTTGAACGTTGCTTTTATTTAATACCATGAGCAAAAATCATTGCGTTAGGTATTCCTTAATTTCTGTAAGTTATATTTGTCACACTTTTTTCTTTTTTTTCTTTTTTTTGGTAACTCGAAAAAAGATCCGATTCGTCATATGGTCCAAACACATTTATAATCACCGAATTGGAATTCAGCAAACTTCCAACCAAAATTCAATGCCATTTGGTGAGTTATTTGTTTATGCTGCCACGGTCAATCTAATCTTGTCAAACCGCACACACAGTTTTGATGAAGCAGATTCATTTATTTTTTCAGTGTTACCATAACGTTTATTCATGTATAACTGTTGCATGTGATTGTTCCAGTTTACAGAGAAATACTTTTGTTCTTGTGTTTTGAACAGTGGTTAGCCATGCATGTGTTTGTTATGATGGACCAAAGGCAGGGTTGAAGAGATGAATATATGAAACTACTTTTTCAGGGGCTTTGTTCCTCAGGGTATGTGTGCCTGCAGATGCAGATGCTTGTATGTATCTACTGACAATGTTAATGATAGCATAATGGAAGATGATAGCATTGGTGATTAGGGACAAAGCTTCAGCATCTGAACAGGGATGTTCGAGGTAAGTCTGATAAAGATGTACCTTACAGCATCATTGGGGAACAGAGAGATCAGGGGCCACCTCTGAATAACACTTCATTTCTATTTCCTGTAGATATTGGAGTTTTAGCGGACACTCTCTCACTCTGACAGAGTGACTTCTGATGATTGAGCAGATAAGAGTTAAGTTCCCTGCTCAAGGACACTTTGACAGGAGTCGTTGTTGTTCATGGACAGCATTTATTGTTGGGGTCAATCCGGTGACAGGATCATCTCTTTAACCATCAGGCCAGAGGCAGCTCTGATAGACATGCGGTGTTCTGGAGACGAGAGGTGAGTTTCTGTCAACTCAGCACACTTCCTCTTAGACCTGGACGGGTGCAGCTCTCCAACTGATGCCAAATGTGAAGCGATAACCTCTCCACACTTGTCAAAGTGACTGCTGCTTTAATGCTAACAGGAATAGTACTTTTACTTCGTCGATGTATGAAATCTGGCTGCAATGTTTTCCTCAATGTTTACAAGAACATACAGAACTGAATATTTTACAGTATCTTATGTTTGGCGGCAGTCACAATTTCTATTTAGTCAATGTGTGAAATCAAAAGCATGACAAAACCAATTAATGTGTTGCCGAATTTCATTTGATGTGAAAATCTAATTGAATGCACTCATCAAAATGGTGGACCAGTCTGACTGGCAAACTATTAACACAACCCCATGCCCTCAATATTTCTCGACATGCGATTCTTGGATTTTCGAGCGAGTCATTGAAATGCATGGGCATGGCTCTCCAGGAGGTATTTCATTTGCAGAGGTAAATCATTTCTTTCCTTTAATGTCTGTGGAACAGACTGAGTGGTGCCTTTGATCATTGCCACTGTGAACATGACAAAATCGCTGCTGTAAATGAGCTGAAATGAATTTCTGAAACACCAACTTTTACCCATTAAAATACCCAGAACTTTATCTTGCTTTATTGACTATGGTTATCGTTATTACTAATGACAAAAAAAAATCCTTCAGTCCATTGCGTAACCTTAAAGGAGTAAAATGATTTAGACTTCAGGAACATCATGGTAGTTTTGAATTTCTATTGTAAAAAACTTAGGAAAATTACTTATGTATAAATCAAAAAAAAAAATATTCCGCATGGCATGGACACATATACTTGCTTTGTAAAGGTATGGAAAGATCAATAAATCATCTCATCAAAGATTATATTTATCCTTTGTGTTTTTTTCCTCCGTTTTCCACTGAAAAAAGCAGACAACAGCCAAATTATGAGGTAGGGAGAAACTATCTCTGTCAAGCAGATACAATTAGTATCAATAAGATATGGGCTATCTACCTGCAACAATGGAGCTGCCATTACACCTAATGCTGTCTGCCTGTCATTGGCCTGGCAGAGACAAGCAGGAGGGAGTGGAACACTGTGATCTGGTGAATAACAGATAAAAGCCTGGGCAATCATGGCAGGCCCACAACATTAAAACCTTTTATAGATTTCTGCATGCTGCCATTTTCTGATGAGAGGGACATTTTCAATGGGTCATGATTGCTACTGTCAGAGGATCATGGCTTGCTGGTAGATGGAGGGTTTGAGGGCTACTGCAGATGGAGGGAAAAGAAAAAAAAGACCCCAGTTTTGATCATCACCTTATTTCTGCTTGATATTCATTGTCTCCCTCTATGTCTCCGTTTTGTGTGTCTGTGTGTGTGAGTGACTAGTGTGGGATAAAAGGGGTGAGGCATCCAAACCTATTAACACTAAAAGTGTGGGTCAAAAACACGAAATTATTTCAGAGAAGCCATACCAGAATGTTGATTTGAATCATGACGTAGTGTCTTTAGAAAATAAGCATATTATGGAGAGAATAAAAAGATGACCCGGGGTTACTTATATCTTATTTCTGCAGCAGCACATCGATGTGACATCATAGACTGTAGGTCAGAAAAGTATATGTAAACTTTTGTTTGTCTGTGGAAAACTGAGTGAATATTTATTAATTCTTGCTAAATACATAATAAAATCATGTAATTTATAGTATAATATATTTGTAATGTGTGGCTGATTATACATACTTTCTGCTGTGTGAGATTCTATGTACAGCTATACAGTCTAATGCAATCCAATGCAATAGACAAAAAATTGTACCACTGTTAAGTTCAATTTTTCTTTTTGTTTTTGTTGTGAGTTGTATCAAAGAGGTGTCGTTTCAATTCTACAGTGAGTTTTGTGGTGCTGTTGCACTGAGTTGCTTAAGACTGATGTTCTTTTTTAACTTCACCTCCACCACATCCATCAGTGTAATATACAGTATGATTAATTAGTTAGTATTTGGATAAATAATTGACATACAGCATAAAAGAAAATACTAACATCATCTATGTCAGGTTTGCCATGTACACTCCAGTGGGTCTGACATTCGCTTTAAAGGCATGCTTTGCAAGATCAAAGGTCCTGCTCTCAGCTCCACTTGGCATTCACAGTCACACTGTGTGAGCAGCACAGACAGCTAAGACACCACACTGGCAACATGAACTAGACTTCTATCTTTAGTCCTGTCTCCATCCATTATCCAAGGGAAAAAAAATTGCTCTATCCTGTTTGAGACCACAGAGTATGCATACGCTGTGCATATTACCACTGTGCATAGTTCAGTATTATTGCAGACAAACGCTGAATCTCGATTAAGTTGGATGTGGATTTTTGTGATAGAAAAACTGAGTGTGGAGCTCTGACAGTCCCGACAACAAGCAGAATATGAAATTAAGTTCTGTCTTTAATCAAATACATGCCAGCTTTCATTTCAACATGCAATATCCATTTTGGAAGAAAATTATACCTGAGCTTCATTTAATTTAATATTTCAAAAGGAGTAATGATTACATCCTTAAAATCGTAATTACTTTAAAATCAAAGCTTTTTTAAATGAATGATTATTTCAATTTCTATTTCTAATGCTCTCTTTTGTCATGTCCAAAACTAATTTGTCAGAGTTAGTGTCATGTTTACTTATGTAGTAGTTATCTAATTTGGAATCTTCACATGATGACATGTGTGGCCAAGCAATTCATCAAATGCCACAAATTAAATTGCTTACTTCTTTCCTCAAAACAAAGTTCTATGCTGTATTTAGTTATTCCAATTCAGTTGTTTTTCAGTGAAAAAAGCCAAGCTGTCGAGAAATAGAGGGTATATTCAAATATGTGCCAGTCCCCTGAAATTCCTCCACCATTCTTTAATTTTCTGAGTGTCATTCAATGTTTCATGACAGACACAGAAAACAGCCACTTCCACATCATGTGGCTGACCACTTCTCCATTATCCCCTTAAGCCTCGGGTCCACCAGTTACTGTTTACATGAACTGGAAACTGTAAAAGCTGAAGATCGCATGCATGAGAAGGCCACATTATAGAAAAAAAAACATAATCACTCCTCTTCTCGCTGTCTTTCTCCCTCTCTTCCAGCAGTTATTTCCTCACTACTTTCTTTCATCCTCACTCAACATCCCAACTAGCTTCACTTAGCATTATGCCAAAACCACCGAGTACAGCCCTGTAATTCCATATGATTTCCCAGTATGCATAACCCCCTTTTCCCAGGCAACATTCCAGAGAAGCATCCCAAGAGTGCTATAAGGAAAAGAGTCTGTAATCCAACACAGGTTCATGAAATCCTCTGATCTGACACTTCATAATCACAAGGGGGTCTCATTATCTCTGCAGAGAGGTGGCACAATAGCTGTCCATCCCCCGACAACTTTCCTCCCTGATGCCAAGTCGGCCCTTATCAAAGCCCACGAGGGCTAGAGAAGCTGAGGGTGCTCACCCTCAGATTCACGGGAAAGGTGCAAAGGTCAGGGGATCCCACAGGCCAAGTTCCTCTTATCACACTCTGCCTAGAGAGGGAAAACTACACCGAAAAGCAGTTCAGCCTGGCACGATGGGTAATTAGTTTGTGAGAATCCTTATTGACACAGTATGTTTTCCATTTAAGTTTTCTAAACTGAAATCCTATAAACACAAAGCTATATAGCTTTATAATGCCCTTTATTTTCTGTTGTATTTCATTTGTTTTATTTTTTAGATGGATAGCTCAATACCAATTAGTTTAAAAAATGTAAAAAAAAAGATAGGCTACAAAACACAATTGATATGTATTTATTAAGAATGGAGGAATTTTAGATTTGCAAAAACTCAAACACTGTATCATGCAACCCTCCTCACAAGCAGATGAATACTGTTAGTTTTTGTTTCTTTGTTTGCTTTCTGCCCCAATAAAAGTTTAAAACCTGGGACAAGAGTAAATACGACAGTCATGAAAGCCCTTTCCGTAATCCTCTTTGCTCACACTAGGGACTCTATTGGAGCAGTGTCTTGCAACATCTGGCTACAGCTTAACCTTCCCCTTCAGCACCCATGAGCCCAGGGGCACAGAGCACACCATACACACACGCACATACACATGCCTCCAGGGTGTGATGCATGCTGACTACAAAGTGATTTTACACTGTGACCGTGTGCCGTGCCATGTGGTGTGTGTTGATGGTACTCTGTCTGTGTAGTGATGCCAGTAGTCACACACCAGGCCGTCAAAGGCAGTGCTGTGTGCCGCCTGATAGTCCAGCAACCTCACATCCCCAGCGTTCGTCCTGTTCACTCCAGTCCAGGAAGCAGAACACAGCCACTGCTGCACCAGTGCCCACTGGCAGCGACTCCTGAGGGGATCACATAGCCAGGAGTTCAGGGGTGAAAAAATGGCTAATGCTTCAGCTGAACGTCCTGTGTCAAGATTTTTCTTTCAACACTGTGCCACTGTGACCACTGGAAATGCTTTGAACAGGTAGCCTTGATATTTATTTTATATTCCCTTTTCATGTTGGCTTGATGGCTGTTTCAGGGTGTCATACCATCCAGACGGAGATATGAGCTTCATATTTTTGCTTGCTTGTTTTTTCTGTTTCAGAGTTTCATGCTTCACCTTTTCATCCAGGTTGCGGCATCATCATCAAAAAAGCTTTCCAGCACCAGAACGTTTTCAGTACCAGGTGTGCAGGAGGAATCTTATACTGAAAATGGAAAAGGTCTCCCTCATGTAAAAATGCCTTGGGGTAAGAAAAAAAAATACCTGCATTCCTTCTATTCATTGACCTTCTATTCAGTTTCAGAAGCAGCAAAAATTGAAGACAATAACTAAAAGAAAAGGGTTACTTTTGAACAAAATGTACCAGAATACCAATCCATATTCCACCTAGGCCGTTGTTGCTTTTTGTGTAATGTTTTAAATAGCCATAATTTCAGTCCACAGTCCAGAGCAGCAGACGAGGGTGAAGAATTATATAATTGGTTGTTTTATGCAGCTCGCCCTCTGCTCCTTCGCACTGCTGGCACATGTATTTCATCCAGTGGTGCTTTTAAATAATCAATACACCCCATGGTCTGATGCATTTAATACACCTTGAAAAGTAAATGACACATAGGGCTTGTTTTGAGAGGTTGAACATACTGGGGAACAGAGGAGAAGATACATTAGCTCACCTTGAAATGGCCACAGAGACGTTGGATCAGACACACAAGGAATGGGGGCAAATTGGAAAACATTACATTTAGATAATTATGTGCTGTAAGGAGCCAAATATTTCTGAGATGCTAAAAAAAACACAATAGAATTATCATCAAGTGGAGCGTAGCTACCATCACACTGTACTGAGGAGATCTGTGTTATTTTCATAGTCATTGGGATTCAGAGTGCACATTGAAGCTATAACCAGGTGGGCCTCTGCCTAAGGCTGTTGCTAACATATCTTGTGAAGTAATCATTGGGTATCAGCAGGATATTTTGCTCCCTTTGACCCCCAACACCTCACATACAATGCAGGCAGCTGATTTATGTCATGTGCGAGAGAAATGGCGCAAATTATTTCGAAAGGCCTTCCAGACTTTTTGCACAAAGGGCTTAAGTTACTTTATAAATTGGGCAGTGGAATTTAAATCATGCCAATGGTTGAATAAAATGGATCAAACTGTAAACCTTGTGCTGGCTGTCTGTGAATGTGAGACGACTATGTTTTTGTCACTTTCAAATCCACATTTTCTGCACCAACGGCAACAAAAACATATTCTCAAACTACTTTCGTAATTTAAAAAAACTAGGATTTTTTTCTTTTTCTTAGTTTTTTCGACTCAATGAGAATATTGTGAATACATAAGACCGTGATTAAGAGTCAAGTTGAACTTGGCACCTTGCACTGTCACATCTTTTATTTGCTATAAAACAGGGACAAAGCCTATGTTATATCAATGGTATATTTGCAATTTCCTTTAAAAGTCAGAGCCTGTAGAGGTTTTCCCAAGGGGCAATTGTTTCAATACTTCATACTGACTGGTGGGAGTAGAATAATGTGTCCTACACTGAGTAATGTTGAACCAAAACTACAAGCAAACACTTCTGCACCCAGTCATTTTTCATAGTGTGGCTTAAAAAGGTTTCATCTGCTCCTGGACAGCCTGATGTCGGCTGGAGTTTAATCGTCCCAAAGCGGGCACAGCAGGACAGAACCAACAGAGACAAATGTCTCAGTTTAGTATGATCACTGGCAGATCTGGAGCATTTTCTATTTGTATGAGCCTTATGGAGCCTCATCTGCCTCCTCTTGCTCTCTCACTCTTGCTCTCCCTGCTTGGCACTGCATTATTTAGTGTACCAACTGAAGATTTATATGTAGTAAACAGCGGATATTAGCCTTTGGCTTGAGAAGACCAGATGGCCGATCAATATCTCTCAAATCACTGATGGTGAATGAAGGAGGGATCTATTATTTAAAAATGAGGCAGCAATTGAGTAAAATATGGTATGCATGAGCACACACCTTGTTACTTTCGTCTCAACCTTACTTTCCGTTACTTCCACCTCTGCTTCGATGACTAACATGATATGGGATCTGTTTTTCTCTCTTTAGCTGCCTCTGTCTCTCTCTGCTTCTGTCTCAGTCTCGCTCCACCATGCCTCTTGGCTACAATTTGCCAATCTACGAAAGATAGACTTTGTCCCTCCATAAGATGTAAGAACCCCTGAATACATTGAACATGTGATTCAATCAAATCAAAAAAGCAAACTGAGTCTGGCAAAATGCTGAATAACAGCCTGCCAACTGGCTCCAGGAGGGTGGATGGATTGGTGGTGGAGGGTGGGAATGAGTGTGGAGAGGGGGAGCAGTTTGGGGATTCCCTTGCCTCTGTCACAATGCTGCAATGCCATCCATCAAGTCTATTTTTATGGGACTAAAGAGCTAAACCACAAGCCTGCGGGGAGGACATTAAGGGCCTGACAATGCGAGCTGAGGCAATTGATCTATTTAAAACAGCAGTGGCAAAGCAGTGGTGCAGTGCAAGATTTGTGGCGTTTTCATTTACTTCTGCGTTTTTCACCTCTTGATTAAATCTGGATGGCCTGTGGGTAAACACTGTTAGTAGATCCTATTTACTTCCTCAAAGGACCAAAATGTGAAAGAGTACAAGGAAAACTGTCACTAATGGCTGCCAAAACCTTGTTTGTCCACCTTTTTCTGCTTTTATAGGCCTTATTAGGGTAAGGTTACTCTCCCAAAGGATGTGAATGCTAACCACATTCATTCACCATTTACTTTTACTGTTACGCCCATGGTTGTTATCTGGGGCATTAATTCAGTAGTATATTATCACTAAGTTTGTATTTTGTTTAACTATTGTCCTGTTTTTCTTTTGGGGGGGGGGGTTTATCTTTCAATGTTTATTAATGCTTATTCATGTCTCTGTGTGTTTTACTGCCCCGCTTTAAAAAGGTAGGTAGTTAACCTCAGGGGGTTTGTCCTTGAAATTGTGCAAATAGATAAGCAGATGTTTATGAGATATTTTATGTTGCCAGAGCAGTCCGGCTCTTTTTCCATTCAAATACAAATTACTTATGAATGCTCTATAACAATCATAGCTGTGTATTGCTGATGAAAGGTTGAGTGGATCATTGTGGGTACAAGGACATAAAGCTGATCTTGAATATACACACAGCACATAATGAGTGTTCTGAATAAACAGCGTTCATATTTTTTGTGAATGTTCAACATAACAAATCAGTTTATAAATGATGAATGTGAATGTGAGCGGCATTTACTCCAGCTAGAGTGAACGCCACTCACATTTTACGACAGTTTTACGGCACGCCGCATAATGTCTCCATAGACATGGCCCAGCTCGACTGGTGCTAGCAGTACACACGGTACAGACGCATCTATTACTAACTACTACTACATACTACTAATGTCTGTCATTCTTCAATGGTATACAATAATTCATTCAGTTGGAAGTGGCAATAATTTGTGGCTGGTGATGGATGGGTAGAAGGAGGTTCTTTTGAAAAAGAATATCAGCCTTTTTTCATTTAAAAAAAAAAAAGAACAAACGATCGTGAACTACTTCATGTTTGGTACTGTGAACTTATTCAAAAATAATTTTAAAAAAAGAACTAAAAAATCGATACCATACTAATCGATACTAAAAATTTGTATTGGATTAGATACTCATTTGCAACAGTATCGATACCAACAGTGCCGTCTTCGCCTCCTCCAGTTGACACACAACTTCATACAGCACCACTGCAGACAGGCAGGCACACAGCCCCTTCCCACAGTAGCAGCTGAATACATAAACGCTAGTTGACGTTCACAACATTGAGCCAGAGTAAAACTAAATTAACATGGCAAGCACTGCTGCTGAAGGGCCTTCACAACCTTTTTTAGTTGAAACTGAAAAAAGCAAAAGTGCCGTTTGGAATTATTTTGCATTATTATTTTACCTTGCCAGCACCACACTTTAACGTTAGCCGTTTAACTATTAACAATTAGCCGATAGCCATATTAGCAGTTTGTTAAGTTATCATTAAGCTAGAGGCTAGCAGCTATGGCTAATAATAAAACAACTAATGTTAATGTGGGAGCTAGGCACCCAACGTTATCAGTCCTGCCCTACATTAATATAAAGTGTTCATTTAACAGGATAACATAATTATTTGTGTCTGAAAAGTGTAATATATATTGAACCTGAGAAAAGTCGACCAACAACTAGACAGAAACAGTGGCAGCCTACCCTACCAACTCTATTTGATCAGCAACGAAAATATGGTGCCAAGTCACCAGAAGCACAGAAAATAAACAGTGCTGTAGCTGAATACATTTGCATGTCATAGATATATATATTTTTGCACTACATAAAAATAGTGTTGTCATTGATGTTATGTGGTATCGAAAATGGTATCAAGTATTTCCCTGGGTTTCGGTATCAAATTTTAAATTCTAGTATCCTGACAACCCTAACTGGCACAGCACTGATGAGCGGTTTTAGCTACAACAGCATGTAGAGCACCAAATACTATGTTATTGTGCATCACATTATTTTTTGCAGTGAGGCTATTGAACAATAGATATTAACACATTCATCATAAGCAAAAAGCATTTCCAAGACAGTAATGGTGCAGTAACATGAGCAGCATGGATACCATTTTGTCATGTGTTCTCGTCATGTGTCCACAGCATCCTTTCATTATTTCAATACAACAGTGTCAGAATGTCAGCACAGCATAAGGCACCTCTAAAAAAAGTCTAGCAAAAGTTCACGTGCACCAAATGAAAAATAAAAAATGAAATGGGAGCAGCAGGCCAACACTGTGTAATAAAGAGAGCTATAAACTGGTACCTGCAAACAGTCTTCCTGATTCAAAAACACAGTCCTGCAGTGATCAGTAAATCCATTCAGTTCAAGAATTCAGCTGTTTCATCAAAGAATGATGAAAATGTGAATATCTTAATGTGTTCTGACCGGCAATATGGCCAAAAATATTATCACTTTTTTTCTTTTTTTTTTTTCATATTAATTGATACTGGTAATTAACAATATACACCTGATAGCATTGATGCAGCCTGTTTGGTACACCTCAAGGATACACAGTGCGTCATCATGAGTACCGCTGAATGTAAACATGGTTTATTTACAAGAAAACTCCACAGGGTACCTATAATTTGAATGGCATATAAGTGACATATTCAGTTGAGGAATGAATCCTGTGTAAATCACAAGGTTGTTTATTTATTTTTTAATCAATAATTTCAAACTCTCCTAAACCAACGTGTTATAACATTCATGTTAATTAGGCTCATGTTCTGCTGTGCGGCTCATGTAAGGCTCTGTCGTGTAGCTAGACGTGTCAGCAGTGGTGGCAAATTGTGTAAAGCTGCTTTTCCACTTTTTCTTTGTATTCTGCATAAAGCTGAGGCAGCACTGTTTTGAAGACTGTTTCCATGCTGGGACTTTATAGCCGGAGTCAACTACTTTCATTAGTTTTTCAAACCTGTTTTTTTCAGCATTTTAACTGACATCATACCTTTTTCTATGAAATTTGAAACTGCAAACTCTATCTCCTTGCTTCTTTTTGAACTCTTGTAATATTGGGTAATGACTGAGAAGGCAGATATGAGCAGCTGCTGTAGGGGTCGGAATTAACGTTACCACAAGAGCTTTGTTTGTGGGCTGCTAGTGGTTGCAGTTCGGTACAACACACTTTGGCTTTCTGTATACTGGAACGGTAACGTTACCATTTCAAATAGTGAAACCCAGAAGGCACCAGGCATCAATATAACATCAGAAAGACGTTGGACACTAACGTCGGACAGACATTAAATTTAATCAATATTGGGTTGACGTCAAAACCCAACGTTGGCTAACTGACACTGACATTTCACAGGCGTTGGGTTTTGAATGTTGCTATTTTATATGTCAAGATGGCGATGGCATGAGACATTTGGTGGATGTTTTGTTGTTAAGTAACCAAAACCTAACTTAAACCAACAAAATATTAATCGTTGTCCTGACCTTGAATTTTGGTACCCACCATCACAACCGACATTCAACCAAATATCAACATCTAACAATGTTGCAGGCCAAGTGCATGCACGCTTAGAAAGATTTGTTGCATGTCCCATCTTCATTGGCATTGGTCACCTGCATATTTTGCAGTTCTATTGCCACTGTCATTATTGCACTACTGCCACTCATGGCAGGAATATTGCAATACTACAGAACACACGAGGGATATACAGTATGTATGTGAAAGACAGTAAAGTACCATTTATCAATCGAAAGTCATGGGTCAGTGGGTCATCATCAGTCAATATCCCCTCAGGGTCCTGAGTCCAGCTGAGTCATTGGGAAGGTATGTTTTTCTTTCTTTTTATTTATTTTTGGTGTCTTTTCTTTTCTTTTCTTTAATAAATTGATTTCTTCATGATCAGCTTCATTAATGTTTTTCTGCTGACATTCTATGTTATGTCCTTAAAAAGTAATCGTTGATGCTAACACAGTTGTTAGTAAAGCCTATTGCTTTGGGAAAAGCAGCCAGAGGATACCGACTGCCTCTTGGGTCCGACCGTTGTCCAGATCCAGGTCTCAAATCTGGATAAGATGCCATGTGGATCATACTAAGCAAAATTACTGTTGAATAATCCAGTTTACTTGCAGGTTAAATAAGACAGAGCAACAAATAAGATGATATAAGTGGCTGATGTCACAGAAACAGGGCGCACTGTTTTTTGGTTCTCACAAAAAGCCTTCCAGGCAGAGCTTTATCAACAGAAAACGTCTGAGTGAAAATCAGAGGGGAGAGTTTGCCTTGAAAATCAGAAACTACCTACTCTAAATGTACCATTTATGTATGTATACAAATGTTCTTTTATTTTTATTTTTATTTTTTCATTTTACTTTCTCCCCTTACTGTCCGTTTCAATTCAGATAGGAACTAGGATTATGCTGCCCAATACTGTCCCACTTACTGAAGTTCAACAGAAATTCAGAATCACTCTTGACCTTCCAGCAGAAAACAAGAGGAGCTATTACAAAAAGGAACTATCTGCTGAACTATCCTCCAGAGAACAGACACAGTGACGTGTGTTAGAGTTTTTGTCTTTGTTCCCAAGGGGACATGAACCCCATACCATATCTCAAGGTTTATTCATGAAATGTGAGCTGAACAAAGCTGTGTGTAAAATATTAGTGGATAAAATAGATGGGTTAATTTGGATGTTCATTAAGTTAAATTTAAAGGCCCCATATTTTACACTTTTGCAATGTTTTATTTGAAGATTTCATATCCATAAGAATATATTTGTGGTACCAGCTCTAGCAACAGCAGGTTGGTTAGCTAATCAGCTGAATTTAACCAAATCATGAAATTATAGCTATGATCCTTAAGATTTGCGTTCTGGTTGATTGGCGACACTTGTGGTTACTACTAGAAAAACACCTTCATAATACAAGTCTCAAGGGTTTTGTTGGTGCCCATGTTGGTCCCTGGAGGTAGTAAACAGTTTTGACCAGCAATACTGTCATTACATTATGTTGCCCTTATCTTCTGAGTTTCATCAAGTGTGTGCAAGTATTGTTTTCTCTAAATCCCTTGTCCATGCACATGCCACTTGGGTGCAACATGGGAATTGCAGAAAATCAAACAAACTTCTATAGAGATGGTAACTAATGACTGTTAATATATTTAATGGCTATAATTAGTATCAAAAATTTAGTTTGATATGATTATAATCTTAAGTATTAAAGGTTATACAAGCATAGCAACAGTAACTACAGGAGACAGGGCTTAGTGACAGATAAATTTGTCAGCATTCTCATAACTTAAGTTTCAGTCTGGATACAGAAGTGAGAAGCAATAATGTGTGGGGGAAGAGTGAATGACTAGGGTAGTGAATGGTTTATATTACAAGCTTGATCTCACTGTCCCAATCTGCAGTGATGCAAGAGGCCAAAACTTCACCAACTGATGGCACCAACATGCTAATCTGCTTGAAAAAGTATAGCAGCAAATGACTCCTGGCATGCTCCTGCAGATTTCATGTTCCTTCACTTGGCAGCAATGTGCTTTTTAGTGATAACTTTTAAATGAAACCATTTTCTTTTAACATTTTTGCAGCTCTCTGGACAGAGACATACAGTATATCTACACTGCACTGCATCCACACTGCAATGTTATATACTTTGTTATCAAAGGTGAAAGTGTGAGGCCAAATGCAAACATACAGTATAGATCCATCCTTCCTTCTGGACAAGAGAACAGCTTCAAGAAGACCGGAGTGTCACTTCAAAGATCTCTTCATCTCCTTGAGGTTTCCTCTCTTCCTATCCTGTTTGGCTCTACTGTGTTAAAAGTGTGTTTTTATCTACAGCCCTGTAATCTTCTATCCATCCCTCCATCTCCCCTTCCCACCCCTGGCTCACTCTGGTTAATGAGGGACTTTTTTTGTTGTTCGCTCAGAAGATAACACAAAATGAAAGATTCATCAAAGCAGGGATGTGTTTCTTAGGTATAACCTTTGCGCACAGGAGACGGATTTGAATTGGCTGGAAGTTTACAGGTGGGAATAATGAGAATTCTCAACTTTGTACTGTTGCCATATAATTAAATCGTTATATATTAGTGGCTTCTATTTCTGGAGTAGGGTTTTTAAATGACGAATAACAAATCACTCACCAATCTGATGGCTAATACCTGGTGTTTCATCTGGTAGTTTATGCAAGTTCTTCAAAGGTAATTGAACATTTTTCCCAACCCTGATGATTGCCATTAGTAAAACCATTAAGATTTTTTATTTGAAAAGAGTTGACTAGGCGAGCAGACAGTGAATTCTGCCTCACTACATTTCATATTCACAAAGGAGGTGTTAAAAGACTCAAATACGTGGCCCTGAGCTGACACTGACATTAATCTCAGACACAAATGTGGCCAGATGTAGGAGAAAAAGACTTATTACTATGCCATACTTTACACCTCACAGCTCTTAAGCTGGTACTACCACTCAAGCAGTGAAATTTTAAGAACTTAGCCCATGGCAATGGCTTATCAAGAAAAGAGACTCACTGGTTAGAGAGTTCCTCTTATAAAATATAATCAAATAAAATAAACATACAGTAGTCTATATATTGGAAAGTGAAATGTGGGATATTTTATTATTAATAATAAAAATAAAATCCATCACCAGTTGATAAGAAACACACAATCCTAAAAACAAAAAAGATTTACTGGCATGATATACAGACAAATGTAAATGTTACATTTATGTATGTTTTGTTGTTGTACTTTGGGGGTTACAAAGCAACATAGCAGGGAACACCTAGTCTTAGTCCTTTAGAGAAATATAAAATCCATTTTCCTTAAACAATTTCCCTCATTCATAGTATAACAGCATCTGGGTGATTGCCTTTTTTTCCATTGATAACTACATCTCTGTAGGGACTTTAACTTACACTTTCCAACATCTCAACTGTACACTGAAAAGCACTTTCTAAACCAAGTTGGTCATTCTACTCATTGTCAAGCAGGCAATCTAACTGAGTGTTATGGTATTGTTAACGCCTATAAATGTACTTGTGAGATTATGAAGATGCTATTGTAAAGAAGTAAAAAATGAATATCTTCTCTCACAGAGGCTTTATAAAGTCTCCAGAGACTGACTTAGTATTGTTGTCTATCTTTATACAACGACTTATACTTATAAGGTGTATCTCCTTTATTACAATCCTGTGGCTTTTATGTTGCATTACCGTAGGTATATTCTGGCCATTGGCAATTGCTGAAATAGATTATTGGAATATTTGTTATCTGTTGCCAAGATTAGGATCCACCATGGGTCTGCCTTTCACTGTTCCCCAGGCTGTCATTGAGAAGCATAAAACTCTCCATAATTTACATTTTAACACTTCCTGAAAGACACAGACCCATTAAGAGGCCCTCAGGAGGAGTTGCCTGTGGTTTATACTTTTATGAATCTTCCAGAAGGGTTTTTACAGGCTCTGCTTGGCTGCATGTGCCAGATAGCGCCCACAGCTATAGTGCAGCATACAAAAAAAGGAATGGTAATTAACGGAATAAACAACATTTTACTAAGGGATGCAGTGATAATAACATTATCTCTTAGGGTGCAGACTATTTTTTAGAAAATACTGTGAAAGGGCAAGCAGGGAAATTTGGGGTCACAATTAGTGTTAATGCATGGCATTTCTAATGTTTTATTTGGTGATTGATTTTTCATGTTTGTTGGCATCATATATTTGCCACATTAATGGTCAATTACCATTACAAAATATGGCATGGGTATTTCAACATTACTACACTATCTTATATTTTTGACTTTAAATTATATTGAAGCAATCAGTCAATTAATGAAATAGTCAATAAATTAGAAATCTGATTATATGATTAATCATTTAATTCACTTATCCAGCAAAAACATGCTTGTCTAACATGATAGTAAACTCAACATTGAGGGTTTTGGACTGTTGGTTAGACAAAACCAGCCATTTGAAGAAATTACCTTGAGCTCTAGAAAATTGTGGTGGGCATTTTTCATTTTATAGCAAAATAATTAACTGATTCATCGAAACAAATTGATGCATGAATTTAAAAACGGGCAATATGGCCAATTAAGGGTGTAAGAAAATATTGATAAATTAAAATATCGCGATATTTCATGATGTGATACTATATCAATATTTTGAAGTGCTTAATCAATATTTTATCAATAGTTTACATGGTGACGGTGGTTTTGTGTGGTATTTAAGCCTCCGACCAATAGTTATAGATATCTATCATATCGCCAGATTCTTGCCAATACACAGCCCTAGGGCCAACAAAAGTTTGACATTTTATAATTTTTTAGGACTTACAGCTGAGCAAGAATAGTAAAAGACCTGAACCACTCACAAAGCTGTCATCATTATGCATGTTAAAAATATATATCCCATACATGGCCTGCTTCAACTAAACAGAGCGCTGTCCTCCACTTTAACAGTCAGTTTGCTCCTGCTGTTTGTGTTTCTTAATTGCTCTGGACATCAGCCTGATATCTGCGGACAGTTGGCGTAGCTGTGCTGGGCATGTAGGGACAGACTGAACTAAGTAGGATCACCACACTGCTCAGTCAACTGCGATGGCTGTGATACCTCATTACCAAACACAAACCAAGAGCACAGGACACTGTGCAGAATTGTTTTTCAGTCTCTGCCACTCACAAACACTGCCATTAAATTCACAACAAGATAGCCAAAGGCAGCTGGAGTCACAACAGTGCCATAAACTGCAGCAGGTCTCAGTTTATGAGAACGTCGTGATTGACAACAGTTAATGTAGCCAGCTATCATCTATATAGCATCTGACTAAAAGTAACCCTTTTTGTAGAAATAGTAATAATTGATTTTCACAATATAGACATTTTATACATGCAATACTGCGAATTAAAATTAGTGGAACTAATTTGTTTTATCGCCCAGCCCTACATGAATCGATGATATTGTAAACTTTTTTATATAGCCACAGTTTACAATAAACCTCTTTGTGGGTTTGAAAGTGGAACACAACAGGCTTTTGTATATTACAAATTCATGGGGGAGATCATGCATGGTTACTGATACAGCTGGGAGAAAATGTATATAATACAATCCTAACACACACCAGAGTCCAGAACCATCCTCCACATGTTTTTGTAACCACCAAATCTCTGATGCATCAAATCATGGGGCTCTAAGTGATTTCTTAGAAACGTGTGAACTCACGGACAGGAAACATCAAGAATGACAACATGAAGCCCTCCACCCTCTGACACCATTTCTCACCTCATTATGCAGTGTTACAACTCAGTGCAAAGTCCAAAGTCATTACTCAGCTCAGATCATCCAGGAAGGAGGGAAGTACAGACAACTGTTGCAACATAAGCCCTTACTGTTAGACATCCCATCCACCTTGCTTCAACCTCTGATTAAACAGCATCTGTCAAACATGCTTTTTTCTTCACTGTCTTTTGTTCTATGAGGTTTTCAAAGAATGTGGCTTTTACTCAGCAAACCAGGAGGTTTGAAAAGAGTCTTTCTTGGAAAATAACACCAGGGAATGGGTTTTAAAAAACACAGATGTTCAGATGAATGGACAAACTAAGTAATGCAATTCTCTTTGTCTCTGAAAGAAAACTATTATACTCCCAGAGGGTAAACTGCCTCTCACATAGTCCTTTGTTGCTCATTGTTTGGTAACTCTACAAGCAATGATGGACTGGCAACCAGATCTAGGATATACACCATATACTCTACTGTAGCCAATATAGTACAAAATAAACAAATCAATATCCAGACCTCTGAATTGATTTGTTATATCAAAGTTATCATCATTACAAGTTATACATCCAAGTCATAATTACAGGTGGTAGATTTTTCTGATATATGAAACCTGGCTCTTAATACGTGAATGCCTGAAAATCAAACAATATATATGGATATGGAAACCTCACATCACCCACAGTCTGTTGTTCACTGTAATTAAACCCAAATTTAATGGATATGGTGCCATATTGTCAATATGCACAGTAATTTAATCCTCATATGACCAGCTGCGAAATCATACAACCATCTTGATGACGCTCAAAAATCGTTTACATGGGATGCTTTCCCATCTCTACCATTCATCCCATATGACATAAACGCAACATATGCTCACTGACGTTCCTCGCGATTGGAGAATTGTTTGACCAGTCAGAGCTTTGCAGGTGGGATTAAGATTATCGACATCATCTTCCTCTATCTTGCGAGCTATCATGAAAAACAGCAACAGAAAAATAGTCACAAAAAACACAACAAGCAAGGATGAAATTGCCACAGCAGTAGGTTGTAGACTTACAGGTTTAAGTCAAGTTGTGGAAATAAAATCTCTTAACCTTCTATAGCTCCTTCATATCCTATAGCATACAATAAGCTCTTACCTCAACTGAAAATGACATTGGAGAGCCAAACTATATGAGCAACAACAGCATGGTGGAACAATGGACAACAATGGTCTTATCTATTCACCTGCTGGGACATTGGCGTGATACATATGTTGACATTGGCTGGTTGGTACACAGTTCACATTAGCCAGATTCTGGAATGTCCGCTTCAATCACTTTGACCAGTGATGGGTGTGCCTGCACAGATCTGGCTGCTCCTGCTGCCCCACATAGGCAGATGCTGACACAGATGAACAAATCATATGGTTGTAATGGTGTAACTCCTCAGTAGGCGTTTGTACTTGTACAAATGTCAAAAAATACTAAAGTGGTATCTCACTAAAACATCAGCGATGATGTATCTTTGTTTAGATATTATATAAAGTACTTTTTTGGCCACATTTCTCTCTAATGACGCAAATGTAGACAATTCTCCTATGTGACTCTATAGGCATTGGTAGTTAAAAGCAAAATGTTTACAGTTTCCCCACAGTGTAGCATGTAAAAAAAAAACAATACTATTTATCTTAAATAACAATAAATGCTCAAGACTAGTTCATGACAAAGCTATGCTGGTAAGCTGTTAAAGGTAGAAAAAATTTTTTAGTCCTTTTTCACTTTACAAAAAGTTTCTCTGAGAGCTACTTAACCTTCATTTCCCAAAAGGATCTTAATGCTACGATCATCCCTACTGAAAGAATATGGACTTGGTTAATCTTAGCCCTTAGATGCTTTTGGGAACGGGGCCCAGCACACTGAGTATCCCCTTCAAAGAGAAACATGAAATATCATAATAGAATGCACTAATGGAAACTGTAGATGTGTACATGCTAGGGTTGTCACGATACCAAATTTCTGTTTCGATACCGATACCAATATGTATTTCGATACTTTTCGATGCTTTTTATAAAAAATATTTCATTATATTATGTATTGCCTTAATGGGTTATTTAAATATTTAAAGAATGTAATTACATTTTTAAAAATATATTTTTTAATGTATTTATTAACCATGGACATGTTTTAGCTCTCTGTATGCAGGCTACTGTAGGTTTACTACTGGGCTGGGAGGGACTTTGTACTTCTTTCATTGACATTACAGTGCAGTGAACTGGTGAACAACATTATCACCTGTCGTTCTTGACTGAAGTTTCGGAACAAGTCCGCATGGTTGTCCTTTAAATGTTTCGACAGGTTTGAAGTGTTGGCTCCTTTTTCGAGACACTTTGTAGCACCGCTTGCACTGCGGAGCCTCTGGGTTCAGTGGCTCGCCTTTATCGTTCGGTTTGAACCCGAAATATTTCCACACCGTACTTCGGGCCCCCATTTTGTCCACAAGTATGGGCTTTTCTGCAGCTGCCATCTCTATCTACTGTATTTTCTTCAACCCGCTCCGTCTGTCTAAGATGCGACTTGTCGTTTCTCTGTCCTCCTCAGTCTAAGTGCGCGTGGGAGGCGGCTTACATCCGCTCGGGCAACTATGTCACACTCGCTGGCCTCGCTGTGCTTAAAGAGACAGGCTCCAATTTACAAATTCATTTGCATTCAATAAAATAAAATGAAAGTACCGTTTGTTTTTAAATGCTGGTATAGTACCGTTTTCAAAACTCTAGTATCGCGGTACTATACTGGTACCGGTATACCGTGCAACCCTAGTACATGCCAGTTTAAATTAAATAGCATTAATCTCAAATCGTTTTCATGTTTACCAGCTCATTGAACACTTCCAGGTTTTAACTGCTTCTCAAACCCTGAGGTGGAGATTATGAAGTGGCCACAGCTATAAAGTTAGAGCCACTTCTATCATTACAAGAGTCATTCATTGGTTAAATATCCATCCATCAGGGGGAAAAAGCAAGCACACAGCTTACAGCTTTCTTGAGAGCACCATTCAACAAACACATTGCACTTCCTTGGGTCCTGAGCAATACACCCTGCAGTGTGTCTGGTCTGTCGGTCTTAGTTGTTACTGCTGGAGTTGGCTGTTATGCTCCGATAGTGTCCGGGTGACGGAGTAGAAAGTGCAGTCGCAGTTGAGTGTTGCCTTCCTTAAAACAACGGCATGTGTGTTCTGTGCATTGTCCCTTTTTCTTCAAATGACATGTATATACATGTAGAAAAGCGATGTTTGACACTTTCTTGAGAACCACTCATCCAAAAAACTGAAATTTACACCATTTACAGTTAGATGTGTTCAGAGTTTAGCCTCCCTCTGAATGTCATGGCTGATGGAAACTAAGACAAAGGTGAGTTTGGAGCAAGGCTATCCCCGACCAAAGATTTTCCTAGTCAACTTATAGTCGTATAGCCATCAGTCAACTAGTCAATGCATGGTTATGATATTGATTTAATTATTTAAATCCACATTTTTGGGGCTATCTGAAAATGGTTTAAGCCAAAGGCTAAAGAAGCTCAAGAAAGACTGCTATAACTAACATTGTTAACACTTTGCTACATTACAGGGCAATACAAAACCATAATTATGAGCCTTTAAAACATAAATTTTACAGCCACTTGTGCAAAGCCAGACACCAGCAAAAGCGGTAATGATTCTGTATGTGTCAGAACAACCAGCAAGGAGACCATTACAGTGAGCGGCCATGCCAAGTGACTAACTTAAGGGTAATTACAATTACAAATGGCAAGCATTGTTTATCAAGGAATGATCGGTGAATGTTGGTGTATGAGTTTGTATGTCCCCTTGTCACCTTCTTCTTATCGTCACCACTGCCCTGCCACTTTGTCTCTAGGTCCCATTTATTATATCTATTACTAAATATGCTCAGTTAGGCAAACCCAAGATGCTTGGTTACATTTCTATCTAATAACTGCAGGGACCAACCATGTAAACGATGTTTGTCTGTGACAGACTGGGTGACTGTGTGCTGCTGGTCACTGGAATTTGAATTTGTTTTGCAACCACCCAAAGTATCAAACTTTGGTTGACTAAGACTCTTCTTATCAACTAATATTTGGTAGACTATTATGGGGCATCCCTATCTTTGAGGATGCAGAGCATTTCTTACTAAGAAATGAACTCACCTTTAAATTATGTGCATACTGTAATGGAATTTTCTGTTTACAAACTGCAGCCTCAAAATACTTTAAATTCTTAATTTTCATGTTTTGTAATGTAAATTCAATGCTCCATTACATAGAGCAAGTGGTCAGCAGGGCTTAATAAGCACAGAAATCATATGAAGTGAAACAAACTATACTTAAATTAGTTGACTTCTCCTCAGTTGATCACTTAGGGAAGAGTAAAATAGTGCCTAACATAGTTTATTCCATAATCATAAAAATGCCAAATGATGAAAACACAGTAGGTGTAAAGCAACACTCAGCTTAATGGCTCAATGCTGATGCTATTAATTGTGAAAGTAATATCTTAAAAGCTGCAGAAGTCGCTTATTAAAAATCAATATGTATCACTTCCATCAAATGTCTCATCTGGCATGTTTTGTGGAGCTTTTGCAGTATAACATCAGGAGATACTGTATGAAAGAAGCTACAGGCAAAAGCACTGTGCTTGCAAGAAGCTGGTAGAAGTAGCTTCTTTCTTTAGGTTGAAATTATAATCTAATTATGTTTAATGGATTTCAGGTAGGTATTTGAGTTTTTTCTTTGACACTCGTTGATTAATTGTCTTTTGAGACATTAATTACCTACTATTTTAATCATAATTTTACAACAAAACTCACTGACTGACTGACTCATTTATTTATTCACCCAAGGCTGAATACATGTATGTATTTTGATGCACAGCAGAGGTTTCTTAGTAACAGAAATGCAGACCAAAGAACTATCTCGGTATATTTCAACTACAATATATAAATAAAAATATAATTTCAAGTAATTAAATATCAAAATAACTCAGTTTTCTTCTCTCTCTGGGGCATGAATATAAATGTATCCAATTAAATGTAATAGTGTGGAGTGACCAGCTAGCCCCTCCCCATGATATATCCATTGATTGTAGTTGGTAATAAGCAATAACATGGATTTTAGGATTGGTGTGTCTGGATATCAGATGGAAAAAAATTGTCTATAAGAGCTTGGTTGAGGTCTAATTTATTCATTCCTCCCTGTTCTTCTCTTACTAATCTAACAATGTAGGTTAGGGAAGTGTGGGTGGAAGTGAACTGTCCTCCACAGCTCCATATCCCTCAACAACAGCGTATTCCCCATATTCTCCAGAGATTAATGCTTGCAAAGCCACATGTACTTTGGAGTGATTCACTCAAATCCATAAGCAATCTTTTCAGCTCAATCTCAAAGTTATATACCCCACACATATTTCATTTCACTCACAAATACACCACATTACAGAGGCTATAAACCTTCTAACTGCTGTGTGACTGGGGTCTTAAAAGCAATTAAGAAACTACTTGGAAAAGGTTAGAAATTTTTTTTATTTAAATCTGTCTGTTTGTTGGTAAAGCACAAACCCAAGTCTCCAATGCTGAAATTAAAAGCTTGTGCAACTATACATTTCCCAGGATCTCACCTCCTTTACTTTTTGCTGTGTAACACACTCACACCACTTCCTATATTGGCATTGAAAGCGAAGTTTCTTTAAAGCTGGTTGAACAAATGACATGGACTGTCTAAAACTAATTGATGTCTTGTCTTTATTTATACTTTTTTTTTAATCTATAATTACATTAAAGTGTATAATTAAGCATGCCTAGATGTCATTATATAATCAGACAGCTAACTCATGCCTTTTTTTAGATCTATGCGTGTGCTACTGCATTTGTTTACACCAAAATTTTTCTGTTCAAAGTTTTCAAAGTTACTTTGAATGTTAAATTTGCACTGAAAATGCCATCTGTAGTGCAGTGCAAAAAAAGCTGTCCATGAAACTCCTTAAAGAGGAGGTTTGAAAAGGGAATAGCGTTTCCAAGAAATCTTCTGATTCTGAAAACTCGGGGAGCATTAACATTACTCAGCATGACAAGAAATAAAGGCAAAAGGTACAAAAATATCTCTCCCCTGTTGACAGAGAGTTAGCAGAGTAGTATGGATAGCCATGTCAATACAAGTGGCTCCTTGTTTTATGGCCATAACAGCTCACCATCCATCCTTGGTTTACAGGTTATTGATTACAGCAGACTCAACATCATGTGAATTCTATTTGCGCCCTTTGCCATGATGCAGAGTTAAAGGATATCTGGCCATTTAATCCTTTCTCAGAGCTCAAGAAAATCCTACTTGCCCTTTATAGAAGCAAATTCTCAAACCATTTAAGTTTCTTGTTAAACCTTTACCATAATACCTTTATTTTGGGACGCTAACTGTTACAGCATACTGCACAGACAGGTTTGCAGGTAGAGGTGATGACACGTTGACCAAACAAGCAAGCCAGGTGTTGATTAGGCTTAAGAAAATACAGATAGTGTGTGGGTATCATCTTACATGTATCAATTTATCACTCTCTAACACTATAAATTTAATTTTCTGGAACAGTCACCTTTCCTCAATGACCACAAAAATACATATGAGGACATATGAGTGGTCTGGGTGGATTAGCCTGCCAGGACTAAAAATTAGCTGCTTCCCCCTTTACTATTCCATTTGCTGTTTGGCAACTTAACTAAATAATAGTGAGACCGATTGCCATATTATGTCATTTGATAATTTTCTACAGTAATGCAGATTGCCATGATTCCAATCAAAGCTCCAATTAATCAAATTACCACAACTAAGTTCAACACAGTGAATGTTGGGCCTTTAGGGACCAAAGGGCTCTGGGGCCCTGGTGCAGCTGCCTACCCCCACCCCCCATAGAAGATTAAAAAACTTCCCTTGCCTTGCCATCTGTAGGACAAAGTAGGCAAAGCAACCAGCTGTGCTGCAAATTATCATATTAGATGTTTGCAGAATGTTTTCAACCTGCATTTCTGAGATGTTGAAAACATGCGATCACATATTAAATGGGGGCATGAGGAGTCCTACGCACACTGTGAAAACAGCTGTATAATGCCCTCTGTGGTTCTAACAAAATAATTCCTGATGGTGTCAACAGGATTGCTGTTTCCTGGATATAAGGGTACATTTTTTAACAGAAAGAGAAAGTCAAATGAAAGACCTTAAAAGTAGGGACTAAAAGTATCTCAGCGTCTACTGCATCAGTTTTGGGCATTTTTCATTTAATCTGTCTCTCACAAATCCCCCAGCTTTATGGAAATGTTACCTCTGGATTACCTATCCATCATTTACAAAACCCACATCATGTATGTCATTACATAGTAAATAAAATTCTTATGCATGTAAATCACAATACTAATAGGCAAAAGAAGGTTCTGCAGTTCGCTTCTCATCTTATTCTGGATTTGCCTCTCAGTATACAGTAGAACTGTAAACTTCAGGTTTTTCTAAATAACATATATGTCACACATACTGAAGTTATAATAAATAAATAAATAAATAAAATATTGTTTTTGCATTTCCAGTAGGAAAAGCATCAAACCAAGGTCAGGGTCAGACAGCACTGTCTACATATTCTCTCTCTGCCTCAGTATGTCTCGCTTGTAAAAACACACAGACACACAAACCAATAAATAATCACTGCATCATTTTCAAAGGTAAAGAAATGCTCTCTCATTCTCTGCCTTCCAATTCCTCTCATTCCTCTCCTCTGTCCCTGTCGCTAACAGAGAACAACATGTTGTTATGAAGATCAGTTGCTGGCACTGTAGCACAGTTGCAGATTCAGCAACAACACACAGCCGTTCACCAATAAATCATAACACACACACACACACACACACACACACAAACACACACACACACACACACAAACACACACCACAGCTGAGGCCTTCACCTGATGAAAAATACACCACTGGAGACGCAGGAATATTATATATACAGCACTGTATGTGCATACATGCATACCATTAACATCTGCCAGTCTGCCATCCTTATACACTAGACAACCTGCATTGGAGGCAAACAGATTTCCCCTACATCTGCACGCATCATTGCAATGCCTCGCTATGCAGCGCAGCCAGATGGCAGCGAGCGGCAGTTGAACAGAACAGATCAGGTTTTGAACTGTAGTTCCTTCCTGTCTTGCTCAGAATGGTAACAGAGAGGCTCATGGGAGATCGCTCAGGCAGTAGGGCCAGGCGGGCTTCTCATGAGGTGAAGAGCAGACCACCTGTGCCAGTGGGGTGAACGCAGGCAGCGGGAGAGTGTGTGGGTGTGTATGAGTGGGTGGGTGCCTTTGTGTGTGTGTAAGCGTTCATTTTTTAAGAGAGAGAATGAGGTGATGAATGAGGAAATCTTACAGTATGCAGGAATACAGCCAACAAACTAGGAAATTATATTTTTCCTCTTATTTATGCAGAGGACAGCAACAAAGTAATAAAGAATTTAAATTAATTTTTACACTTTGGATGTGCAGCATGTTTTTGGGCATACTATATCTCACGAGATAAACACACAGGGGATGTCTACTACACTGCGAAGTTCGGAATGAATTCCTTGAAAAGGAAACTATTTGATGTTGAGTCCAAAGGGGCCTCATGGTTCAGAGACCATGGAGGTTTATAATGTTGTCAAGTGTACAGGAGGTGCGCCTCCCTTCATTTCTTGAGTATCCATGGAAGTAAAAAGTGATTTGGCGCCACACACTCACACACACTCAGAGACATGCACACTGTGAATGCTTCATTAAACTGCATATATCCTCCCAAATGTGCCTCCATAAACCCAGAAGGGAGGTATACAGAAGCAGATGAAGACCAATGCCTTTCTGTGGCAGTTCATCTTATCTCGGAGATAAGATGGAGACCCTTCGGGGAGATGAGAACGGAGAATGAAAGATGGAGAGAGATGGAGAGAGGAGAGTCAGTTCAACAGAAAGTGATGGGGCAGATGTTGAAAGAGAAAAAGAGAGAGAGAGACAAGGAGTCAAGACAGTCAAAAAATAGAGAAAAGGAAAGACAGGGAGGGGGAGCGGTGGGATACACAAGACAATGGACTTTATTGTCATAACAGGGCCGTCTCTCTCTCTCTCTCTCTCTCTGTCTCTCTGTCTCTCTGTCTCTGTTCCTTTATTTGGTGGTTATAAATGGACAGATTAGGACTGTGGTCTGTAAATGTAAATCAGCTAGTGGGGAGATCAAACAGTTTTAGTTGATTTTGCCCTTCGGTCCACATACTTGCTTCCTATCAGAACAGAAATTGTTACAGTTCTCCTTCTGTAAACCCTTGGAGAATAAGAAGTAGAGTTCTCCGGAGCGCAGAAGCTTACAAAGCATCTGCTTAACTTTCTCCCTCTCATCCACAGCTAAACCATGACCTCAGATTTAAAAGAACATAGTGAGAATTCACAGAGTAAAATCTATTATACTTGTCTACACTGAATATCTTATTTTCACTAAAAACATTTTTTCAGCTCAGTGTAGATAGTGGGGGTATGGATCTGAATGTCTAGCAGGAAGGGTAAACTGTAACCAGAGTTTAATTGAAAGGCACCACAAGGAGAGTTGTGTTTGACTTTCCATGCAAACTGACACATTTATTACAAAGTTCATCCACTTGAATCTACACTGAAGTATGCAACCATTCATTGATAACCTCTTAAAATAAGCAAGTAGGTAAAGAGTTGGTGCAGTTGCCTTTGATTGGATTCAACTCATTCAGAACACATAATGGTTATCTTCATTTAAACATGAGAGGCGTATCAAAACCATTACACAGCAATCTAGAAATCTAAAAATAAGAGTCTCCACATTGGTGCTTCGAGTTAAATGCTAAGGTCAGTGGGCTAACAAGCTAACACAATGCTAATAGGATGTTATACTATACTTTATCACATTAATGTTTACTGTAACACTAAAGCACTAAACACAAAGTACATCTGAGGCTGATGGGAGTGTTATTATTTTACAGTTATGTAGTCATAAGTCAAAGTTTCGACCTGACAAAGGCACACAAAATTGAATGGCAATCCATCAAATTGTTGTCCAGTTATTTCAGTCTACACCACAGCGGTGGACCAACAAAGCAACTGGCCAACCAACAGATACCCGTGCCTAGAAGCATGCCTAGGGCCGGCATGCCTTTAGGCAATGCCACTAGCATTACTAAAACACAATACCACTCTCATGGATACTCTTAATCAGAATTTTGAAAAATAGGCTTCTTCCTTGTACATTAAAATTGTATTTTACTTTTTGTAGACAAACAGAATTCATTAAGATCACCATCTGACATTTTTCAAGTGATGCTGTAGACTATATAGACTTTGATCATGCAGGATTAAAACAGATGTAGAAATTTTGATTTTCAGGTTTCCTACATTTGTTTGCTAGTCCAGCAGTTAATGTGTACACTAGCTCAGTGTATATCAGTACCACACAGTCCTAATGGGAACCGTTCATGTTAAAAAATGTCTGTTGTGCAGCATTTCAAATTACAGCATCCATTATATGGCAGATGTTGTCTTACATCTCATTCACATCTTCACGCTCTGTTGGTTTGACAGAGACCTGAAGCTGTTCATTTCAGCAAAGGCTATTTTTTAAACACTAAAGGCTTAATGCCCCAACTACACAAGTGGTCAATGATTTAGTGAGGTAACTGTGGATCAACCGATTTCAGAGGCTGTGGATCTTTCTAAAATTTGCATTGTCAGTGTCCAAGTATCAAAACAGCTGGAAGTGACAAAAAGGCAACAGATGGTTTATGGTCTGAAAAACTGTAACAATAAAGTCTGTGAGAATACATGGGCGTCATCACTCTCTGTCAGAGCCTGGATTGTGAATATGTTCAAATCCATCCCACTGAGGATAAAAATGATAGCAGCCTTTTGATACTAAGAAAAATCATTAGTAAAATACCTGTGTTTTTTGTGTGTGTGTGTGTATATATATATACAGGCTAGTATGGTTTTCACATACTAGCCTGATAATCAATATCAGGCTATTGGCTATTTTTCTGAGAATTAGTACAGTGAATAAACTGAGGGTCATATCTAAAGGCCAACACACAAACAAGCCAATTGGGTAAATGTTTATACCACTAATTGCGTAGAAAACTTCAATTATTCTTTTTTTGAAAAAAAAAAAAAAAGGTCTTTACAAAGGCACCATATTAAGTTTTAGCCATGGTGTGCGCATGTGTGCGTGTGTGTGTGCACACAGCAGTGTTTCTGAGAGACTTGGTTCAGATTTACTCTGTAATGCTTCTGAGTGCAACCATCTGAGACCCATCACCCCAAGACATGGCAGCCATGACATTTTAAGGAGTCTTAATTCAGAAACACCTTAAAGCGAAAAGACACTAGAGGGAAAAGATGATGCAAATCGCATCGGTGAGCCCTCCAAGGCTACACTTGTATATATAAAAAGGGCCTGATAGTCTCAGATGCACTAGGGGTGTCTGACAACGCAATTAGCAGTCAGAAAACATGTATTCAGTGAGATATATTTTCAGTGAATTACAGGGCTGCTGCACTGGGCACCTAAGACCTGTGAGGCTATACTGCCAATGTAATGAATAAAAGATGTTTCACTGACAATTTAGTTGCAGTGCCAGCAAATTGACCAGACAGCCGCATTTGTTTTCAATGAGAATCAGCTAAACGCTTACTGTACACAGAGTATTATGGGTTAGCTGGTCCCAAGTGAAAAATTAGTGCAGTATATTCATTTATAGTGTGTTAAAAATGTATACGAGTATGCATCTTTCATATGACAGTACACTTGCAATGCATTTTTGGTACTGTACTTCTTATGTGCTTTAGGTAATCATTAATAAACTGTACTTAAAGTGCATTAATTAAAAGTACATTTGCATGTTGTATCTAACAAATTCTAAACAAAATCTGTAAAATGTTAGAAAAATTTCATTTGTGACAACAACATTGCTAGTGATGATAATGATGATGTTTGAGGTTTTAGCCCAGATTTGGTTCAATATTAATTCTATCCCTAAGAAAAACACTTATTTTAATATGTTTAAAATGTATAGTAGTGTGGGATTTCTCTTTTTTTTTTTCTTCCATTTTTGTCCTGGAGTGCTACAGATTTCCCGTTTCCATGTTTCTGTCTGCAACCTAATGTTATTTGGAAGAGCATGGTGATACATCTGCTATCCGTTTTCACACACCAAGTGCATCTGTTATCCATTCCCTATTTAAGACAGGTGTTTTTCTATCAAACGTATCCAGTCATCTATTTTCCATTATCTGTTTGATGGGTACAAAAAAAAAAGAAAAAAGAAAGACGAAGAAGTAGAAAACAACCTTGACCTTTCTTTTTCTGCCAGCACCTTTGATGAATGTGCAACCTTTTGAAATCACCAAGGTTCGTTGAGAGACACACGAGACTGGTCAAAAAGAAAACTCATTGCTTATTTATTGTATACTGTACACTGTACATTATTCATAACATTCAGTTATTGTAGGCATTTTCCAGATATATGAGGTACTTTTGTTTTGCACGGGCTATGGCTGTGCTATGATTTCCAACACATGCTCGTTTGTCCACCAGTGACAGTGTAGTGGTGCACTGCATGGACTATGAATGTCTACGTCATCTGTATTATGTTCGACTGCAGCTGTATTTGTTTGGAAAAAGAAAGAAATGGTGCTGAGCTCTCATGCAGAATCGTGATAAATCAGAATGAAACAATTACTACTGCATTTGCATTGGAGTATTATCCATCATTTTAACCTAATAATATATTTTACTTAGTAATAATGCAGTCAAACTCACTCCACCTTGAAAAAAAGGTGGCCTATGTGCATATTGGTACCCTAAAATGCTGACACGTACAATTTCAAGTCACAGTCCGTATATATTAATTTTATTTCATATTCCAAACATGTAAAAAAACTTAAATATTAAGATTTCAACCAAATAATTTTGATTTATTAGTAGTAATAGTATTCTTTTTTTTTGCATATGTGTGAATATTTGAGCACAATGTTTTTTCAGCAAAGAAGCGGACACTGAAGTTCTCATACTGCACAGTGGGATTCTCTGTCTGGTGAATGTGTGACAGCCACATTAACCTAAATGTCTTGCAGCAGATTCAATGCATTCAGAAAAAAATGCCTTATGAGAATCCCCATTTCACCCCACCCCTTTATACATTTAAATAATATATGATCCCTCCTTCTTGAACCTCTACCGTGGGTCAAGCGCTGATGTATGGGAGCCCAGAGGGGACATATAGGATGCATTAGCTGGGCTCAAGTCTGCACAAATGGGAAGTGAGTGATGGTGGAGAATGTTGACATCCTTTGACATCTCAGACAGAGAGAAAACAAGGCATTGGCATTTCAGCCATTGTCAACTGCAGACAGAGTCAATTCATACTGAAACAAAAGAGTGAGGAACACAGGAGAGAACGTTTACCAAGAGATAATTTCTTGCTAAACTTTGAGCAGACAGTGAAATGTTTTTGTAATCACTCATCAGCCCTCCTTGGTATTGAATTCCTGTTACACTGTGCCTGCTTTGCATAGTGCAGGCCAATTAATCCAACTTGGCTGCTTCCCCTTTGAGTGCTAATGCGATTAATGGGATTGTGGCTAAAGCTAGTCGGATGTGGGTGACCATAGTCTTGCTAGGGGATAAAAGCAGTGACAGAAAGAAATATGTTTATGCCTCAAAACCCAAAGAAATTAAGTGATGTTAAAATCACTTGGAAAACTATCTTAAAACAAAGCTGCATTCATTTTGCTGTGGATATTTACACATTTTGCACAATAAGTAATACAGCAGAGAGGATACATTTCAGTCATCAAAGTTCATCCATCAAGCAATGGCTTGGTAGATGAAACCTAATGATTTAATTTTATGTGTGAGTAGCTGTGAAGTTGTTACATGATTCAGTCCTCTCTGTCTCCACTTGTTTTTTTACCAAACACAAATTAGCTGCAACCTCACTCTTAGATATTAATATGAAATTTAAATGAGCTATTTTGCCATCTTATATGTTATTGTGATGCATGCCATTATAAAACTTTGAGCTCAATGAACTGTACTCAAACTTACTTTAAAAACATATAACATACCAAAACCATAAAGTAATTAAACTTTTGCCATAAATCAATGGAAGTGGGCTATGTCCTGATTTTGTGTGGTCAGTTTAGCTACAAAACACAGTCCTCAGTAAACTCCATCCCACAGAGGCCACTGCCCTCAGAACTGCAAAGCGGCTCAAAGTGTTTCACAAATCCAGAGACAAAAGGCAAGCAAGAGTGAGCAATTTAGTGCTAACTGCTTTGTGAAGGGCCTCGCAGCCCACACAGCACCATTCAGGGGACTAAACACGGGCCAGGATTACGCTTATCAAGCATCAACTGTTTGGTCACACAGACAAAGGCTTATTGCTGTGGGACAACTTTAATGGCCCGTAGCTGAGTGCAAAGAGCGCCTCTTATAACAGAGAAAGAGGGTGAGTCGAGGGCAAGAAAGGGAGGGGGCCACAGTAGCACAATCACTTCTTTCGATAATGATGAGAGCAAATGAAGGGATGTGCAGTTAGGGTTTGTTGAGTGGTATTATCTCTTTGCACCATAATGAAGAGGAAGCAGCACATGAACCACAGAGTGAACAATGGCAATCCCTCATCGTCCAGAGGTCCATGTGAATTTCTGAGGCTAATAATAGCTGAATAGATGAACAGTCTGCTGAACGCTTGGTATAAAGTACAAAGAAAATGTTGCCATGGAATTCCAATCTGTCAATAACACACTGTCAAGAAAGAAACAGAAGGAGCTGTTCCAGTTGGTTTGGCATAGATTTGTAAAATAAGGTTTAAACTTTCATGACCTTGGGGGACAGGTGTGAAGCACTGCCATGCTGTCACCTGCATGGGCTAAATGCCTAAATCTCCTGTGCTTTGTTAATTTTCTTTACCCTCTGTTTGACATTTTAGTTTGGCCATCTTTCCTGTCTGTAATACTAATAGTGTCACTCAGAGAGCTGAGAATGCAGCAACATTGCTTAAATGGGACAAGATATGTGTGGTCAGACAATCAGTCAACCTCTTGGGTTAGCCAAACTTGTGCAAAAGAGCAAACAAAGTTGAATGTTAAAATCACTACTGATTATTATTGATATTTTAGGTGCAATCACTCTCAGTTTGAAAGTTCTACATTTTGGGAAATATGCTTATTCACTTCCTTACCAAAATCTTTTTTTTTTTGATTTCTAAAAATTTAATTATATGATAGATTTTAGATTTGGTTTAGCTTGTTTACAACCTGTGATTATCTGACCACTTATATGACTTGCCCCATCAGGCTGTGTTGAAGTCACCATGTTCTCAGATCTAAGAAATAACTTTTGAACGTACAATATTACTATAACCAATAAAATGATGTCCAAAACTCAGAACATTAGACCCAGGCTGTAAACCACAATTATCCTTTTTAAGAAGGGAAGACATTGGTCATGTCATACACTGTCATCTGTCATTTTTGCCTGAGCAGCTTTATTTAAAATCCCCTCCAGCTACCATGTGTCCATTGCCTCTTTTAGACTGTTACTTTTTGAGATAGAGAGGAAACTATGTTTCTGGTTCAACCAATTCTCCTCTATCCCTTTTCCAAATGACACCACTTCATCTGCTCTTCTCTGCCTACAGTTCTTTAGCGCATTTCAAGTAATACTTTTATCCTGGTGTTAACATTTTACAGAGCTCACCTACATATACCCTGAACCACTGATACACTCTCCCAAATCTATCAGATATCGTCTCTTCTCTGTAAATCCATTCCAGAACTACACTCCATGTAAATCCTGTCCTTCCTTTTTTCCTTTTCCTTCCTTCGTTATTCTTATTTCTATAATCCTCAGGTCTCTATTTTTTTCTGCTGCTCCTCCAATGGCACTTTCTTCCTCCCTTTTTTTTCCTCACCTCCTCATGCTAAAATGTCTACCCTCAGTCCTACATCTACTCAAGGACAATGTGTAAACAAGAATAAGTGATTTGGCATCTTTCACTGCAATATGTTTTCCCACTTCTCCTCCTCCTCTCTGTCTTTAATGCAGCATGTCTAATTAAAAGGCATACAAAACATTACATTATGACTCTGGGACTTCAAGCTCATCTCCTCACAGATCTACAATAAAAGGGTCAATAATAGGATGCAAAGTGCTGAGGAAAATTAAACCCACCATTAGCTGCTTTGCACCATCTGCGTTATTGCAGAGTGCACAGGCAGAGTGATGTCGTAAATTTCAGCCTGATTTTTCTTCAGAGGGCATGCATTGCTGAGTTTGCTCTTGTCGTAGTAAAGCATAATTATTGTCAAGGAGGTGTGTCACAATTAATCTAATTCACTGACAAGATGACAGACTAACTAACTACTTTGGGACATTGTGTAATTACAAGTTAGCTTTTGGGACAATAAGATGTGTATTTGTGTTTTTGTTCTACGAGTCCAGCTTTTGAAATAACATGCAACGGACCAAAACCTTCTCTGCAACCTCAAAATCCAGGCCATTACTCTGCCCATTGATATTGCCCATAAGAGTTTGCATTCTAAGGCTTCTCCTCTCTTGCATCCTTGTTCTTTTCAATGAGGTGACAATCTTTACTTGCAAAACAAAAAAAAAAAAAAACCAACACAACAGTTCCACAAAGACGCAGTCAAAGCAGAGGAGGTCGATCAGCCATTCTCTATATGCGTTTGATCTCAACGTGGAATACTTTCCTGTAGAGTCTGTGGCGGCTGAATACTAAAGAGAGAGGCAGGCTGTGATGTGGAGAAGGCACGCAGGTCTCAATCCCCTCCCCAGAGACACCAGGTGCCTCTGCGAACGAGGGAAGAAACGGAGACTTGGACTTTATTCATTGATACCGCCTACCGAGGTAAAGAGTTTCAAATGGGTGGAATTACAGGATCAATACTGTGATTAGCAGAGGCCTTGTAGCTATAGCGTGTTGTTGGCAATCCATTGCATCAAGCTAAACCCAGGGGACAGGGGGGCTGTTGCTCCTTCCAAGCATGGAGGCCAAAGGAGGAGGAAGAATGCGTGAGAAAGAGGCTGAAAAGAGGTCTAACCAGGCCCAGATGTAGTAAACCTTCAGAACACATTACAGATGTTTGAAAATGTTATGCCAAAAAATAAATGTCATATTTTCTTCATGGAATCTCTGCTCATCTCCTTGAATGATTGTAAACACTTGACAATATTGTATTGTTTGATAATAAATCATGACAAATTCTAGTAAGTTTTTCTTGTCAATAATAATAATGAAGTAGTTAAACTGCACTGGTGGAGCGTGGGAAGTGCAGTGCAAGAAACAAAGAAACAAAGAAAACAAACTGATTAAAAAAAAAAGGTAGACAGATGGCAGAAATTGTGAGCTATTTGAATATTGAATATGTATTTGTTCTCTTAGGGATCTAACTGTCAGTTTTGTTCTACTTTTCTGTTTGAAAAGCAAATGAAAACACACTAGGCCTAACTCTCCAAATAAAATGAGCCATACTAAGATGTAGCGCTATAGCATTATGTATATCAAGAGGTTGTAGAACATTACTGCTGGTTTAAGCACTGTGCTGCATAGTCATACAACCAAAATAGATATGTGATCTCTGCATATAGTTCAGTATAGCTCAGAAAATTGCACATTAGTGCAAATCATGTGTAGTATGTCATACAAAAAAATAACTAACACTGCGAAAGCAACATATTTTTAGGTTCAGGTTTACCTGTGGCTACTATGAATTGTTACTGTCCGCTATCCATCTCTGTAAATCTATCATTGCTGGAGACGTCCTCTGTACTCAACCACTGAGGAATGTAGCTTGTCGTGGTGCACCTGCCGTGGTGGACCGTGCCAGTAAAGTACTTGAATGGACCCAGCACAGTGGAACCAAAACATTTCAAGCCATGAGGAATCTAAACATGGATCTACCACTGCAAGGGGAGAAATGCGCAAAAAGCTACTGTAAGAATCCACAGTAGCTCAGTTTTTGTCTTTTTAGCAAGACTTTGTAAACAACCCCAGACCTCCCCCAGCACACGGTCTAGATAGCATAACATTACTTCAATGGACATAAGTGCTTTAATCCGGTCACTAGGGTTGGAGCGATGGGTATCGTTAAGATTTTAACGGTACTACTACTCTTACTGATACTGCTTATCGATCCGGTACTTTAACAGTACTCTTATTGATACTTTTTGAGGGAGAAACTTGAACAAACACAACATTTGTCACATTTATGACAACGGGCTGTGTTTGCATCAACTCTAGTAAAGTAGCGCCACACTTTGCACCGTTTGGTTCTCTCTGCCATCGTTATCTATCTAAAGGTAGGCTATGAGTTTGAGTTGGTGTGCGCGCTGCACTCGTCTCGTGTGTGTGTGTCTCACTGGAACAACAGCCCCGCCCCCCTGCCCTCCGCAGCAGGCAGGCAGAGAGAGAGAGAGAGAGAGAGACAGATCTGTCATCCTCTGTGAGAATAGTGAAAATATATCATGCACAGACGGATATTTGACGGAGTTGGTTAAATAAATGTGCAAGATAACGTTTATCTAGCCGAGAAAAAAAAAGTCCAGTACCGATAGCAGAACCGTTAAGGTCGGAGCTTATTGATACTGCGGTCTTGAATAATGTAGCCCCGGCACCCGTTCAATACCGGGGCTTGGTACCCATCCCTAGTCGGAACATGCCATTTGTCCACAACATACACAGTAATTGATATAATTGTGCATTCTCTGAGCTCTTTTCTCACGCAGCCAACGCTGGTATAAATTGTATGTTCCCAATATCAATTACCAACAATTTGAACATTTCTTTTTAAACGTATAACATGTTGTACCTGAAAAATAATTTTACTAAAAAAAAAATTTTTTTTAACTTTATTAAGTCTTTTCCATACCAACAATATATGATTAAACATCTGTACCCTCATCAGTATCAGTGTTTTACTGATCCAAATTTTAAAGTACAAGCTTAAATGTGCCGGGGGCACTTCCAACATTTGTCGAATTCCAAAAATGACAAAATTTGGCACAAATCTTTTTGAGCTAAGCACAAAATGGCCTTGCTGTCTCACATGGCCTTGCAACCTCCAGTAATAGACTGCAAAGTGAGTGGTCCAGCTGGTTTTTGTTTATTGGCTCCCAAACCATGCCTAAATGTGACTGCCAAAGAAAAATCCCTAACAAACGGTTCACTAAAACACAAGTTCGTGACATTACAGAAAAAAAACACCCTTGGGTCCAAACACAAAGTGGTTTTCCTTTTCAGAAAATTTGGGCCACTGTGGGCCAGCATATATTTAGGGAGGTGACGCAGGGATGCTAACCTCCACTTAAAGTAGCACACCAGCAGGCACTCTGTCCCCTGCCCTCAGTGTGTGGCTCTACAGTACCACCAGTGTCCCTCAGTTCAGTCCAGTCTTTATGCATTTCGAGCCGCTGGCTCTGACGTACTTGCTGAATTTCATTACAGCATGCTATTACGTGAGCAAGCTGATGGGCTGGCCTCAGGATGAGAAGGCCAATCAATACAGTCAGTATCTGCCCCCTCTAATCTCTGTCGCCTGTGTTAGCCCTGCTATCTGTAATAGATCTTAAGGATTAGGAGGGCCCTTCTTAAGACACTTCACTTTGCTGAGAACTGGCCAGCCAGCAGGACCCATGGGGGCCGGGGCCAGGCCCAGTCATGCTGATCCAGCGCGAGCCGCATGGGGAGTGCCAGTGGGGTGGTGAGAGCGACACACTCACAAAAAACAGAGGAGAAGCAGTGGCATGGCTAAAAACGAGGGTAGGGGTGGGAGAAGTAGAAATAGGGGGCTGTCACAGGGGAGCGAGGTGAAGAAGGCAACAGAGCAGCTATGACATCGAGAGATTGATAGAGACAGGCAAAGAAGACAGAAAAGGACAGTGGAGTGGGAAAGATGGTGGGTAAATGGAGAGAGCAAGACGAAGAAGGTAAAGGAGCACAGGATGAAAAAAGAAGGAGAGAGAGGGAGATAAGCAGAGAGGAGGATAAGCACCAGGCCAGGAAAGGCGAGAGCCCATGTAATTTCTATAATCCTCCTGGCATTTATACTTTCACCAGACAGATAATGAAAATGAAAAATAAAATGGAAAACTTCCCCTCTCAGACTGGGCACAGGATTTTTTTTTTTAATCTGTTGCACTGCTCAACGTTTTGCTTTTTTATTTTTCTCCTTGCCTCAGTGTGTTTTTGCTGAGTTGACAGAACTGTCAATGTGTTATTACTTAATGTCAAGGTAGATGTAAGTCACTAAGATAGATAGATAGATAGATAAATAGATAAACAGATAAACAGATAGATAGATTGGATTGATTGGACTGATTGGACTGATTGGACTGATTGGACTGATTGATTGATTGATTGATTGATTGATTGATTGATTGATTGATTGATTGATTGATTAACTACATTTATCTGAAAGTAGTAGTTGCTTTGAAAGGTTTAACAGACTACATCTAAATTCTATTCGACATTATATAAAGTCGTTAAAATTCACTTCACTTTGACCATCGACAAGTTAAAAATGCTGCTTACCATTTAATGCATTAGCAACTATCCAACAGAATAATACAACACTCTCACAGGGGCCGCTCTGTTGCTTAACAAGTGCTTTTTCATTCTCAAAGTACACTTTAATGCTAATATTTTTGTAAAATTAGGAATAAATGACTGAGTATTCATACAGGGGTTTTAAAACCTCTGTTCTACCACAACTAGACAGATGTGTGTTTTTTTTTTTTTTTAACTCTACAACAAATACTTATGAATTGTAGCAGTGTGTATAAAGATTCTCTCTTTCACCCTCTCTGCGGAACACACACACACAGACAGGAGATTGAACTGAAGTAATTGTGAGCAAGCTGGAGGGCAAGAGCCATGTCCAATTGTTTATAATGTGCATGGCATGAGAAAGCGGCTTCGATACACTTGTAAATCAGGACAGACAGCAGCAAGCCAATTAGAAAGATGTCACTGTTCATAGCCTACAATCCATGTTAGTGTTGCTTATGCTTGTCAGGATGATGAGACTTCACGGCAGAAACCAGTGCCCCAGTCATTCCGAGTCACTCACCAAACATCATTCTCCACAGAGGAAACATGTCGTTTACAGAGATAATCTTTACATGAAAAAGTGTGTTGAAACTTAAAGGTCATGAAGACCACTCCTAGCTACTAAAGCTACTAAAACTACTTTTAACAGACATAGACTTTCACAGGAGCCAGCTGTGTTCACAGTGAGGAGTTTTATATGTAAAATTCTCATGAGGATTTAAAAGCGGTTGTATGCTGCACCGACAGATACAAAAAGGGCTCCTCCCTCTTGAGTGAAATATTAAGATGAAAGAAAATTGCAGTGCTTTCTAGGTGGTGCACAAAGCACCTCACTCTCATCTACAGCTCCTTCTGGACTCAAACAAACCTGTCCCCTTTTTCTAAGCACATCACAATTAACCTCAAGTACAACCAGGTCAGAACAAAGTCATTCCAGTCATTTTCAGTCATTTCTACAACTCTGATGATGCCACTGCCCCTAATTCTTCCTGAAAACTCACTCTGTGATTGGCTGAACCAACAGCCAGATTAATGTTTTCTTACAGCCCTAGGCGAACTAATGTAATTGCAAAAAGGAAATGCACAAAAGCCAAATGTACTAATCACCACCAAATCCCAGTATTATGTTACCTCCAAGGATGTGTATGATCAAGAGAACATGAGGAAAAACTCTGTTTATCAGTGTTGAATTATGTTTGTTACGTTATAGTCCTTGAAAGTCCTCCACAACTTTAGCCTCTGTATTGCAAGTTTATTTAGTATGGGTTAATTTTCAAGGCAGTTTAATTGATTTTTCCTATTCAGTATGATCTAAATTAACTGTATGTGAGACAGCAAATGCATGTAGACCAAATGCGCAGTTCAAAATGATCTATCAGAACTTCACAAACTCTCACCAGCTGTCACAGTTTGCTACTTTGTTTTTCAGGTAACTTCTTTGAATTTCACCAAGCCTGTGCAGGTCACGCTTAGCGTGGTTATAACAACCCCAGCAGCCCTCCAAGCATCTGTCACAAATATTTCACTACCAACCAGAGGCGCACTGTCAGGAGAGGCAAACCAGGCAAATGCTTGGGGCCCCAAGGGGATGGTCCCTCATGTTGGCACAGTTTGCAATGACATCCATAAACCCCCTTAAACCTCCCATAAAGACACTGCTATTGCCCCAAATCCCCCCTAAGTTGGGCCCCCTGGTGATTTGTGCTTTAGCTAGTATATACCCATTGCCTGCATGAGAGGCATTCAGGGAACATCTGTAAATTTTAGTTATTCGATGGGCTTCAGGATCAATCTAGGATCACCACTGCTTCCAACTGGACCTTTTTACAAGGTACAAGCTGTGTTTACACGACTACCCGCTCCCACAAATTTTGGGAATTGGGCCGTTTGCTGTACATGTATAATGTGGGACAAACAACACTATGTGCAGAAGAGCTGCCAATGACAGAACAGGTTGAAATAACATGAACAGGAGAATTAAACTATTTTCACACAAAAATGAGCGTGAGTTAGCAGGTTTTTTAAACATAGGTAAAAAAGGAAATTGACCTCCTTTCACACTGCCGGGTTTGCCTTTCTGTTCACACTGAGAGGACACACAACTGCAGGTAGCAACGTCATCGCATGCACCTACGGAGCATACACATACACAGATTCAAAGAGTAAGCTGCTCGCTGCCGTGCAGACTGACAAAATGCATCCATCTCATCCCATCCCCAGGTTGGTGCTGTGTGTCAGAGCCTCTGTGTGAAACTCTACTTTCAGTGATTGTGTGTTTTTTAAAACTTATTTCGGAGCTCTGCTCTCTCTTGTATCCCTGATCGCAGCACTCACTCAGCAGAAGGTGAAGCCGCACTGTTCCTGGTTTAAAAGCGCCATGCTAGGTAGGTGACAGGTCTGTTTACAGTGTTTGTGTGCTCTGAAAGACAACACAGCACCTGGGTGTCATGTTTACATCTCTGCCATTCGGAGCTGGAGCTGATAAATAACGTGATAAATAATGTGTAACCTACACTACTGCTCAAAAGTTTTAGAACACCCCATTTTTCTAGCTGTAATTTAAACATATAACGTATAAACAGTGTTTCTGATATTAGAGCATAGAAAAAATAAACAGCTGGAGATTTTAAAAACAAGGAATCATGGGATCTTCTTGTTGAACTAAATTCAACCTAAACTTTTGACTCATCCAGCAGCCAAACACACAACTGGCGTTCTTTCTACAATGAAATATTTTCAAGTTCCTGCAAATGTGTTGCTCTTGCAGTTTGCTTTTCTTTCACCTTTCACCAGCTCAATGGGGTTTAAGTCTGGAGACTGTGCTGGCATGTCATCATTTGGAGCCACCGTCTGGTGCTTTTCTTATAAAGTTTTGAGTCATTATCTGGCTATAGGATCCTTTGACTTCCTTTGTTACTCACATTTTTGTCAAAATTTGTCAAATTAGCAATATACAGTACTACAGTATAGTCTTGTCCTAATAATACATCAGAGGGTGTGGTAACACAACACTGCTTTTGTACAGACAGAGGGTTTGTAAGTCATCAACAAAAGTTGGGACACCTGTAGGAGGTGGTTGCATTAACTTTCAAGGCTTCATTTACTTTCATTGCTGCATGAAAGCGCCAAGTTAACTGGTTTCTTAAAAGACCTGTTGTCTGTTAAATTTATATGGTTTTTTTTCGGGGGGTGTCGAGTGGCGCAGTGGGTTGAGCAGGCGCCCCACATGTAGAGGCCACAGTACTCGCCGCAGCAGGCCCCGGTTTGAATCCCGCATCGGACGGCCCCTTACTGCATGTCATTCCCCCTCTCTCTGCCTCCCCAATTGCCTGTCTCTCTCTACTATCCTGTCCAATAAAGGCACAAAAGCCCCAAAAAATATACTTAAAAAAATGTATATGATTTTTCAGTTCACGGTGACCTAAACTTCTCTGTTTTTACAGTGGGGAGTTTCAAATGTACCTATGTGTCACATAAGGTTATTCACTGGACTTGAACTGCTTAAATTTCAATAAAAACTTTACAAATGTGGGTGTTCTAAAACCTTTGATCGGTAGCGTAAGCATAATTAGATGATGTTGATCAGTGGTGATCAGGTGCCAGTGCTTGGTCTATGTCAGTGAGGGCCGGGTTCTGTCACTAAAAGGACTGACAGAGGGCTTTTGAATGGCTTTTCTCCTGGATCCAGTTTTGCTGTCGCGGCACAATGTAACTATCTGCCTTTACAGCTGTCCAAATTCATTCTCACTGCTCACACAGCGCTCAAAGCACAGAACATTTCTGCTCAGTTTATCCAGGAAGTAGAAAGAAAAGGACCGTAGCAAGATGTTCAAATATAAGTCTATGGTTGAAGTCCCACACTAGAATCATGGATTTAAAATAATTTACTGCTGTAGGTCTCTAAATATTTGCCACACCATTTTGTCGCTTAAAAGTATAAAAGTAATGGGGGTACTTGAACAAATTTTAGGCTCCATTTAAGGATTTGCTTCTGTATTCAAATTGAAACAACGTCTTCCCTATTATAGGCTGGTAGAATTCATTTTATTTCTGCCTGCATTCCCTCCAATTTTTAAATCTGATCTGAGGTGCTGGCATGTTACTCATATGTCCTACATTAGTCTCAAATGGCAAAATGTTCAGTGCAGATAACCTGGTCTGCATCCTCTATACAAAACATTTGATAACATATGCTTTACAGATGAAATAACAGTGAAAGAGCACATTAAAGAGACAGTTAATAAAAAAACAAGTACAAAGTGTACAATTGGACAAGTGCACAAACCACTAGTAACACAATGTTATGAAATTGATTAAAGGTCAGGGAAAACAATTGAGTTTTACGATGCCTTTTCTCTGTGCCTTTGCAGAAAGCTGCTCCAAAATCAAAGAGCAGCATCTGCTAAAGACCAGAGAAATTAAGTCAAAGTCTCTCTTGTGGAAGTCAAGTATGTTTTCTAAATCCCCAGTGCCTGGCATGATGCCTAATGAACATGGTTTCCGACGTAGTCAACAGTAAACCAATATTACTTTTACAAGATTGCATGATTTTAAAGCATCTTAATTTAGTTGGTAATTTTCAGCATGGCATGCTTTTAAATTATCAGCACCCCAGTACATTAACATTAGTTGGTTTAAACTGTACATATTAAGGTTTCTGGTGCTCATAAGCAGCTGAAGAGACATTTCACAGCAGGCATTCATTGTTTTTCCCACCTCAGTGGGTTGAATGCACAGAGAATGACGCCTTTGCCACTGTGGATTATTAAAAAACGCAGCATTAACTTTTGTACTACAATTTTACCCATAAATATCTTGTTTAATTAGGGAAAAGTAACCTATGACATGGTGCTTTCTAAAGCCAAACATTTATCGTAAGCCAACGGAATGAGGATGACACAACAGTACAAACATTTCAATGAACCCAGCAAAGCATAAAGTTTAGAGAAGACACCAGTGGGTCCTCCCTGCTGAAAGGAGCAGTCAGGCAAGCTAAGGCTTAGTGAATAGTGACAGTAGTAACCACATCTGGATCTCGTCTCCCTAAGTGGTTATACTTTACATAAACTCCCTCAAAATAATGTTGAAACACAGCCAGAGCTTTAAAGCATGTTTTATATGCTCATGGTGTCAAAAGACTGACTTTAGTTTTAAAAGCAGACCTTTATGATTTCCTTTAGTTGGAATACTTGAAATAATGTAATAGTGTGGAGTGGAGTCCATTTGAAATAACTGTTCTTTAAAGCTTCAATCTGCGTTTGATGCAAATGATTGAGGACGGTGATCGCTGTAAATTAACTATTCAATCTCCATATGACGGTATAAGTATGAAGCACAGAGTGAAGATGGATGCGTAAAAGCTGACAAATGAGCAGGATAATAATAGAGGTGTATAAGTACAGTAAGTGTGTCTTCCATTGATTTTTATATACACCTTAACTTAGGTACTGCAGGGTATTTCCTGGCTGAAAATTAGGTGGGGGTGGTACCAAGCCGTACGCCCGGGATGGGGGGGGCATTTTTGCAAAAAAAAAAAAAAGAAAAGAAAAACATACTCGATGGGATGTAACGTTAATTTAGAGGAAACTTTTCAAGAACCTGGGTGTGCTTTGAAGTAAAAGAGATAATATTTATCCGTAGGGTTGCCACCTTTTATGTAAAAGAAGGTGGCAACTGGTTTGGTTTTACTTGACATTATATTATTCACAGCACTTTGAGGACATAACATGAACGAAAATATGGGACAAATTGCGTCCCGTATTGATTCAAATCCACAGAGTACCTACAGAACAAGTACTAGAATAATTTTATTTTCAAATACAAGACGGGTGGCTGGGCGGCGGTGTTCAAACCCTGTACTGTACATAGAATAGAAACATGGTTGTGATGCCTTCCTGGCACTGACAACAGTTGTATGCAAGTTTTCCACATCAGCTATGTTTTAGTTAGTAACAATGTCTGACTACAGTCAGGTGAACTTTTGATCTCATACTCATAGTGTCACAATGCTAGCAAATAGGCCACATTAACATTACTTTTTGTTTTTGAATTTGTTTGCCATCTTACCAGGAGCTGGATGGGTGAGTTGATCATCAGTTTCATCTGGTCTGAGACGTGGTAGGTTGGTGCAAAAGAGCCAAAAGAGGATGAACACTCCTTCCGGTGACTCCAAAGCAGTCTTATTTCCATGCCGGATGTTCATAAAAGGGTAGCTGACCACTGGTTAACCTGCATTTAAAAATCATGTTTTGTTCAACATTAGAGGGTGAGGGAATTCCGTAACCACACTGTACTGTCAGGACATCTAAAGTTCTGCTGGGTGCAGTCAGCAGGAGCACAAAAGCTGCTGATGGTCAAGAAATACCCCAAACTGAAGGCTACCGGCCTGTTTATCCACGTCTGGTTTGCTACATCTACATGTCACAGGCTCACAGTGAAATACTTGGTTGATATTATCATCTGGCATTCACCCAGCCTGCATCAACTCTGCTAATGCTCTTGACTGTGAACATGGCTGCCATCACCTGAACTTATAGTTCTGATCTAAACTTCACTTTATACACTGAATACACAATTGCAGAAAACATTTACATATGTACTATGTACCTAAATACAGTACTGTTTATTATGCTATGGTAAAAAAATCACATTAAACGTATACAAAATGTAAACACATTTTCACACCTGTATTAGTAAAACTATGTTTAGCACAACTCCTCAATAATTACTTTGCTGTTTGAAAACGTTGCATTACCCTGGTAACTGCATTACCTGTTTAGTTAGCTCAAATGCCTGCTAATCTTTGCTTGTTGACAGATTTTTCTAGCAGTATCATTTAATTTTTACTCTGTCTCTTATACACAAAACACTGTTTAAAGTGCTGGGGTTGGTCTGCTTTGATTTTACATTTTACCCTGCTCTAACTGACCATTAATGATAGATGTTGGCACTTTTACTAGCCTGTGAATTACTTATGCTAACTTCTAAAGCTAATCCCTCATGCTAATTGCTAACGCTTCCAGCACATACACGCATCCCAGTCTTGCACTTCAACTCAAACTTCACTGTATTATCCGCACCTAAAATACATATTCATTGTGTTTACTGACGTTTATGCTCTATTTTTATACTGTGTGTTGTCACCCAAACAATCACTTTATATAACTCTTACCTGGGCAAAAACATATTCATGATAATAGCAACACTATTCTTATCAACTTTACTATCGCTATTTACCGAGAAACAGGCTCGAGGCGGCGAGGGATGCGCACTGATGCAGCTGAGCTCAGACCGCCATCTGTTGACATTTTTTATATTAGCACTGACACACACGTGACATGCACGTACAGTATAATACAGGTAAACTACAGAACATAATATGAAAGGGTAAAAACACTCATGTGAATAGGAGCCCAGACAGTGCATGTAAATATATTTCCAACCTAAAACCCTAAAAACTAAATGGTCCCTGAAACATATATCCTATCATTTCAAACATCAATCCAATAGGCAATATACAAAATCATATATATATGGTGTGTGCAAATAACAGCACCATTTCTGAAGTTCACAGCTGTTCAGGCTGTACAAGTTTAAATATATTTTTGTAGAAACTGCTGCTTTAAGCTCTTTTTAAAACAGACCCAGAGTATAACATTTTATAGTGTTATGAAGCTGATTCCACACCTGTTTAATTTTGTTACTAGTCATTTTGAAGACCTACGTGATGTTTTGCCATAGATTAAACAGCAGCACCGAACAATATACACAAGCAGAGCTGAAATGATTAGTCGATTTATCAATTAGCTGATTGCGAGAAAATTAATCTGCAACTATTTTGTCTTTTTTTTAAGCAAAGACACCAAACGTGTCATGGTTCCAGACACTGAAATGTGAAGATTATACTTTTATAGGTTACTTTTACTGAAGTAACATTTTCATGTCAGGACTTTTACTTGTAACAAACTATTTTTACACTGTGTTTTTAGCGCTTTTGTCTAAGGAAAGGATATGCTGGTTTTCTGAACCAGCCCTAACATTATACTGTATTGTTCATCAAGAACATTGTGCATTTCGTCCACTAATACATTATGGGGCACATACATATCTTAAAAGTAAAAGATGCAATGTTTGTATGTGGTGACTTTGGAGTAACGTAATGTAAAGAGTAATGTAACTAATTACTAATTTTGAGTAATTAGTGAAAACTTAATAACAACCTTAGAAACCTACCCAACACTGTATGATCTGTACTGGTCCCTTATAAATATATTTAAAAAAAATAAATAAATAATAAATAATAAAATAAAAATTTTTGGATTCAGGTGGAGCTAACAACCGCAGTGTTTTGTACATGATTTCATGAGCAATTAACACAAGGTTTATCTCTCTTTTACCATGTGTCTTACTTTATTCTATCATTCCACCTCCTTCATTCCTCCCTTCCCTTCTGAATGGGAGTGGATCAATGAGTTTGGCAGTGCACAAATTATACAGCCACACAGGCATACAAAAAGCTGACAGAGGCCAGGACAGAGTGTGTGCTGGTCTCTGCTAACACAAAAACCCATTCAACCTCTGAGGGCAGATTCAGCTGTGCTGGGGTGGTGCCAGGGGGATGTGCATCTTTGCTTAATGTTTTCTGTCGATGGAGCAGAAACATAGTTTGTTTTAGACCTGTCATGGCCTGTTGGGGGTTTGCTCGATGGTGAAATGCCCTAATACATATTGATAATGATACACTGATGGTAATGGTAATAAACCACCTTTGTCATGGTACTCAGGCATAGGAGAGTAGAATGGATTAGCCCAGGTATTATTTTCCCTTTCTTGGCCATATTTCACAGCTGCTCTGTGAAACACCAAGCCAAGCTCATTGCATATTCTGCAAAGCACATAGCATATGGTGTTGTATTAAAAATTTGGAGGTAAATCCAGAGTTATGAAGCAGTTGAAGCAGCACTTGGAGGCCCAATGCAGCAAAACACCTTAATGTCAGTCACTAATCTAGTTGCAGGTGTTCAGAGAAGCAGAGCTCAATTAAACCAAATTGGCGTTCACACAGTTATTCAAATTAGTTTAGAATCAAACACTCACGAACCAAATATGCTTACCTGGGCAGAATCACCCTCTTCCCTTCAACTCCTTCCCTGCCCCCCCCCCCCCTCGTACTAAGACACTGTCAGAATGGGAGGAGCTGAAATAAAAATGAATTTACATTTAAATCAACTTGGAAGCTGAACAAAAATGCGATCTGGGTCTGTGCTTTTCCCACTGCCTTAATCAAAGTTTTGACGTGATGACACACGCCCCGGGAGAAGTTGCCAGGCCTGTATCTCAAGAGAGAACCAAGGTAATAAGTTATTAATGTACTGCCCACGCTGCAATTAAGCACCAATTAAAACCACAGGTTGTGTGTCTGAAATATTACCAGACTCAAAACCTTTTAGAACTCTCTCTGGCTTCCAGCTCATTTATAACTGAGTCTCATAAACTACATGTCATTTCCTGATTATAGTGCAGAATATTGAAAAGTAGCTGTGTTTGGGTCTCACAAAAAAACCCATTAGAAGAGCACATCAAGTGGCATTTTCCTATTTTTGGAAATTATTTGTCCTTCAGTATAAAAATTTCTCAGTAAAATGAACCACGATTACTCACTGAACATTTCAGATTCAGCAATTACATGAATCTGTCATTCCCTCTGTACAATCTACAAGTGGTACTATATTGCCATTCGTGATCATATCTTTATTCACTGTGCATGTATCTGATCTATCTGATCTGATCTGATCTGGAGTTACTGCATGCAAGGGATAAATAAATAAAGTTGTATTAGATTAGATAAAATCCAGATTTGCTGTAGCAGATGTGGTACTATCAGAATTTGAATGACACTGACATCACTGAATGTACAGTATCTTACTGTGGTGTTATAGGTGTGATATAGGCTAAGCCAAAGTATGTAGAAAACATGCACATGTATGATAGCTTTTTTAACTATAGCTGAGGCTGACAAAGTGCACAGCCATGTTTGACGACGTACAGCTAAGTCAGTCACCTTGAATCAGAAATGTAAGCCTCAGTTTTTATTTTTTAGTCCTCCATAATTCTTTTACCTGCATTCACAGTTTCTTTCCCTTCTGCCATACCTTTTTTTTCCCTTTCTATTTTGATTTCTCTTAATGTCCTCCTGCCTGCATCCCTCTCTCCCTATCACATTCCCTGGCTCAGTGGAGAGGAAGATCAGTCAAACTATTCCATTCACTTCATATCAAATCGGGCCCATTCTCCCTCCAGGTCATCTCTCTCTCCCTCTGTCTCTATCCCTCTGTCTTCTTCCCCATATCTTATATAGTGTCTCTGGTGGACTAAAAGCAGATCAGTCAATCACTCCAGTACATCCCCTTCCCATCCAATCTGACTATTTCTCTCTTGATATTATCTTCATCTCACCCTCTCTTGCTCTGTCCGTGTGAATGTGTGTGTGCATTAGTTCCTGCCTGTCTGTCTGTCTCTTTGTGTGGCTTTCTCTGTCTCTCTGGTCCAGTAGATAGGGATCAGTCAAATCCAGTGGGATATGAACAGCATGTTAACACAGCCCAAAGCATCCATGGGAAACGTGGCCAGGGATGGAAGGCCAGTTGAGGCTAAGTGAGCCCGCCACTGTCAGCAAGAGGGAGAAAATGGCCTGGTGATACACTCGGTCGGAAACTCACACCTGAGGTTGCTGACAAATTTGGAGGAAATTAAGGCCAGTGGGGCAGTTGTGACAAAAGAAAGGTAAAGTGACATTTAATGAAAGTGTGCTGGCTGTCCTTACTTTCCTAAAAACTTCTGTTAAACAAACTTCTGCTGCCAAGAGTGTTAGCGGCCTTAACAAGAGTTCCAGGAGGACTATGACCTTCCACGCAAGGCAAAAATAAATTAAAGTTGAACATGACTGAATAAAACTGAGAACTGAATTTCGAAGCGCATATGATGAAAAAACAGCCTTTTTCCACAAGGTGTGGAGATACAGGAAAGTGTGATCACATGACATAGTCAAAAAACTTTTCTTCTGAGATGACTGGAAAGAAAATGCCTGGATAGTTACATCCTTGTATTTGTAAGATGAGTGTAATAACTTACAGAAATATGTTGCAATTATGCAGCGCAGTAAAAAAGTTTAAAAACAACTCCTCTGGAGCACAACCATGTAAACAACCTCTAATTTATTATTTAGCTCAGAGATGTGGTTCATCACACATGAAAAGGCTTAAAGGTAACACATGATATTGAGAACTAATCTTTTAGTCACTCTGCTTTAGATGTTTTGCTTAAAGAGCAGTGGGGTTGTTGTGTGTTCTGTCTATGACATTGCATCATTACGCAGTTTCTATCTCGTATCTACATCCTGCTTTACGTAGAAACTTTGGAGTCCAACCAGCTTTACTGATGAAACGCCTCCAGGGGAACATTAATGAGCAATTTTCTGATAGTGCAAACTCATTTCCCTTGCAGTTAACATAATACCAGCAGTTCAGTCTGTGAATATAGAACTTGTTGCATTTTCTCAGTTAAATGTGTACAAAGAGGAGACCTTTGTTGTTTAACAAATTGCCTAAACTTAGGCATCGAAAATGGACAATGATGTAAGTGTTGACTACTTAGTTTGCTGTAGTTAAATTTTTTTCATGTTATTCATAGTTGAAAGTACTGATTCCATTGCCTGCACTTGATGTGTCACTTGTCACCAGTTCTTACCTCTGTTCTGTAGGAATCTCTTTCAAAATGAGCACTTTTGGTGAAATGAAGTTTGCTGTTACCAATCTTTGCAATGGCCACTGTTTTCAATGCATTTCATTATATATATATGTATATATATAGACTAGTTTGGAACATACCATTCATTCACTGACTTCTGACAACGAGCTTGTTAACTGATGGAGGCGACAAGTGAGGTCACATGATACTAATGCGTCACTGAGGTTGCATTAAAATTTTGTTCCTGGTCCACATTGAATTGTGTTTTGGTCTGGATCAGTGTGCTTTAGACTTTGCTTTTGATTCCTCAGATGTAGCTTTTCCAGTATTCAGTTTTTTTCACAATCCCATCCTATACATGCATACAACACACGACTGGTGTGACTAACCAATCACAAAGATCAAATATAATATATACAGGTAAATCAAATTATCTACTTTTACTAATTATGGCAAAGATGGCTCGCAGTATTTAATTGTTAATTTTTAATTGTGCAAATAGGACACTTCATACTCTGCTATCTAGAAATTCAGATTGACGTAGTTTGTCTTGCTGGTAGTTACTTGGTAGCGCTTTTCTTTTTTTTGGCAGGGGCAGACTAGCTGAAACTCTGACAATAACATATTTTAAGTCCACTTGACATGATAGATGAGACAGTCCACCCTGTAGGATATTACCATTTTTCTGCAGTGCCTCCTTTCGTCCAGCATTCTCTCAGCCTGGTGCTTGAATCCTATAAATACTGAAAGAGTGGCACCCTTTTAAAGTTTGCTCAATTTTAACCTTGTCTTGACAGCACATTTTTGTTGTTCTTTTTTTTCCCCCTGCAGACAGCACAGTTTGCATTGGAGCTGGTTTTGTGACAGGGACACATTCATCATGTAATAAAGTGATGCAAGGTGTTACAAAATGCCAAAATGAAACTCAGCAACTACAAGTCCTGTACAGTAGTGAAGAGGAATTGTAGCTATTTCCAGGCCGTTTCTTTTGCTGCACGCCCAATGATGTCCTGTTAGGGACAAAAATGATTAACTCTTGCTGGTACTAGTTCAGTGTGTGTGTATAAGCTAGAGAGAGAAAAGGTTAGAGAGAGAATCCATATTTGCTGTAATGAGGAGGAGGAAATCTTTTTTTCATCCATTAGGTAGTTAATATTTCTATAGAACAGCAACTCTAGAAATTATTTACAAATATTGATCATTCCATTATACTGAGTTTATGTGCATGTGTCTCCATCTGCTTTTCTACATATACACTTCTTGTAGCGGTATTACAGGTTCACATTAATCACCTCTGCTGAGCTTAATGTGCTCAACCTATGAAGACCCATATAAAAATCCAAATAACATACAGAGTCTCCCCAATTATATTTTCAGAGACATGTTATTAGAAGGCATGTGCGTGTAAAATAAAGACAAGAATGTTCTTATAGGGAAAGATATTTTTAATGTGAGTAATTATGAGCAAGTTGCAAGCATGACAAAAATCAAATCATTTCTCAGTTTTTTTTCCCCAGTGTTTTACTGCCATCTATTGTTAAGGTAAAGGACAGCTATTACTTAACACAAGTAGTTTTAAACATATCAAAGGGTTACAGTGAAAAACAAAAATCCAACCCAGTAAGCCTACAACAGCAAATCAAAACAACAACAAAACTTAAAAGTCACAAGTTTGACGTATATTCATGAAAGAAAAGCGGTAAATTATCACTGGGTATTGCTAATACTTTCAAAAGTAAGTTTCGTGCAAGATTATGATTATGGTCTCAAGCAAAGTTCTTTATCCATCCATCTCTCAAATGACTTGACTGCCTCAGCAACATTACCACCCTTTTACACACAGTACAGTAAATTTCTCTTTGTCCACTATGAATCAATGTGGTTATTACAGTCAAACCATGACCTGTTGCCTCTCACAGGTTTTGCAACCAACAGTTGGGGTTGAATCTTCTCCGAGATGGTTTTCAGAGTTGAAGTTGATCAAAATTTAGAATGTTGTTGGCTTCAGACCAAGCAGGATGCTGTGCCCCATCCATCTCTGAGGCGACTTGGTTACCACTTTCCAGTCTGTGCTGGCTCCCACCAATGGTAGCGTTACAATCAGGGCACTGTCGCCTCTGCATAGCCCCTCCACACTCTGTTATAAGATAGACATGGCCATTAGGACATTTGTACCAGTGTCCAGGAGGCATTTTAATAGCTGAGATGATCATCTTTCTCTCCTCCTCAGAGATCCCCAAGCCTGTGAGTGGAAGCTTTTTGTTCAGCTGCTTCATGGTTTCTTTCACTTTTTCTTCATCCAGCTCAGTGAATTGGCCAGAATTTTCCAAAACTTCCCTTATTGTTTGTACCTCGGGTTGAATTTTATCACTTTGTCCTCTCTTGTCTGCCATATGACAACGGATGTTGAGTTCAGTGAGTAAGGTGAGTCTCCGTAGCTGTCTCTGCAAATCATAGACCTGCTGGTCCGTGAATTTTTGTTGGGGGTTGCTGAGCCAGTGAACAAACTCTGCAACATCGCTCTCAAACCAGCAGCTTTGCATGACTGACGTGTTTCCTTTTTCAATCTTTAGTAGCTTTGCAACTCTTACAAGGAAATCCATCTTGTTTTCCAGGACCCACAGGTCATTTGCTGTGAGATAGCTCTCTCCCAGTTTCTCATTGATGTGCATATATTCATTTTGCTGAAGCACTGCACAGATGTCAAGGTTTTCTACCCACTGTTTTTGAAGGGCCTTCCTGTGCTCTTCAACATCTGCCTCAAATCCATTTATCTTCATTTTTACCATCTCTATCTCGGCAAGACGGCGGTTGATGTAAGATCCGTAGCGTAGATTCTTGCGGATCGGAGTTCGACACTTGGGACATTCCTTTAGTTTTATTGCCACCTCCTCTTCATTGGCCTGCTCATCGTCATCTATCTCCATGTACTTGTCCATGGCTGTGTATTCGATAATGTGTTGACAGTCTTCTAGCTCAATAAAGTGAGCCTCAGGGTCATCCTCAGTTCCGAAGAAAATCTCTGTGACCTCATCATGATTACAGACGCGACATTTGCGTGGACATATGTCTCCACACAGCCCTATGCATGGGTGGCCGCAATCCAGCATCTTGTCACAGGGTTGGGTGCACGGTGGACGATCGCATGGTTCGTGGCAAAGCTTACTGCATGTTTGGTGAAGGCACTGCCAGATGCAGGGCTCAATGCATGGAGCACAAGGCTTCCCACATGGCTTCATGCACTTACTGTGGACACAGAAATTCTCACATGGTCTACGACAGGGGGGGCAATCGCGAGTGCAAGGCTCCCTGCACATGTGAGAGCAAATCAGGAGACGCTCACACTTGTGAAAACACCGGAAATGGAAGCGTCCCTGATGACACTTGCCACAGCTACCATGACAGGCATGGCCACATTTTAGCTGATACCTACATGGTGTCCTACACTGAGGCTTCTCTGTTTGCGTTTGGTAAAAGCAAGCCTCTTGCTGGCTGTGGCCGCACTTTAGCTGTAAGGTGATCTTCACCTTGCACTTACTGGTGCAAAGTTCCCCACAGACTGAATCACATTGATGTCCACACTGGAGCATTTTCTGGCAGGGTTCCTGGCACACAAATGTCTTCGGGTCCTGGTGGCAAGGAACCTTCTGTGTGTGTTGACACTGGGGTATGATCTTCTCAACCTTCACTGAACATTTCTTTGGGCATTGTCTATGACACAAGAGTGGGCATCTGTGTCCCTGATCACACAAAATCCTCTGGCACTTCTTGTCACACTTGTACTCCTTGTGCTCAGGGTCGTATGGGTGGCAGACCCTTGAGCAGACATGACCACAATTCAGACGGAACTGGCAAGGCTGAGTGCAGCCCCCCTCAGGGGCTTGTTTGAAGTCTTCAGCACAAGACGCTGTTACCTGTCTTTCTGGATGATTCTGACAGCAAAGGGTCAGAGTCTTCCCAGCTTGGTCATTCTCTCTCAAAGTGTGGAAGATGTTGCTCCACAGTTTGACTTGGCCCAGTATTGCACTGTTGCCAATACAGTAGAGACCTTTCTTGGCACGAGACAAGGCGACACAGACGCGATTGGGGATGCTCAAAAAGCCAACTTTACCCTGCTTGTTGCTGCGCACCAGAGACAACAGGACAATGTCATTCTCTTCTCCCTGGTACTTGTCTACTACATGCACTTTGACCCCTGAGAACTGGTTGGCAGGCATAAGTCTGCGCAGACAGTGGAGCTGGCCGGTATAGGTTGTGAGGATGGTAATTTGCTCTGGTTTGTACTCCTGAAAGAGAAGGTAGCGGCAGAGAGCGACTACAAACTTGGCCTCATGTTGGTTCTGATGGCTTTTCCCATCTTTGATCTCTTCTTCTAGGTGGTTGTGCTCCACAAAGAATAAGTTGGTATTAAGACCCTGAAATAAAAACATATTCTAGGTTATTCTTTGATGTTTATCAATTTTTTTTTAAATTCAATATTCTTTATCTTATATTTGTTTCCCAACTTTTATTCAAAATTTATTTAAAAGGCTTAGAGATGGTGCAGGTACTTTTTTTTTTTTTTTTTACACATGCAGGGAAGTAAACAGATATCCACTGCTGAGAAAAACAGGCAGAATGAAAACACAGCAGGAGAGCAAATACAATACACACCTTGATGTTCTCATAGTCCAACACAGAGGGATGGTTTTCCAGCTCTGAGTAGATGTGTGGGGTCAGAAGACGGGCAATTTCTGGCCTCATACGATGCTGAAGAAGAAACAAAAACACAAGCACAGATAAACATAGACAGTCACATACAGATACAGAGGGCATACATGCACTTACAAAACATGCGCACAATTGCATCATCTAAAGATGTCTACATTTTACCGAGTCTCAGATGCTGCAATAATCTGAACAAATGAAAAAAATACAGTAACACAAACCTGGTAGTTGAGCCTGACAAAAGGATGTCCCATCTTCACCAGCCTTTCAAACATGGACGTCTCCAGGTGGAAGTTCTTAGCAAGCTCATATACTGTGGCACTGGGGTGCAACTAAAGGAGAAATCACACATTAATCATATACTCCAAACCTTTTTTCTTTTTTAAACCTTTAAAGATTATTTGATTTGTGTTCATTCCAGCTTTTACCTTCTTCCATCCAATGGTGATTAAGTTACCTTGGAAGGTTTACTGCACTAGATTTGCATATTTAAATGTATTAAAGAGTCCAAGTTTATGACCATGTAAGTGAAGAACAGAGCGATGACTTTCATGGTCGCACGCTTAGTGCGATCAGACCATTTGTAGCTATGCAAATGCTAGTGAACAGTTATTACACAGTTCCTAGACACAGGTGGCGGCAACAATCTATACAGTAGCAAGCCCGGAAGGGATAAACAATGCTCTGCTATGGGTCTCTGTCTTAAGATGACTGGATGGGAATACAGAATGCATGCAAATGCACGCAAACTTTCTTTTGCTGTCCTGTTAAGCATCTTGCTGTTTTGCCTGCATGTGTGTGGGTTTGTGTGTCTAAGCGTCTGTGTGTGTGTGCAAACCTAATTTAGCTAGAGGACAGAGTGTGATTGTGCATGTATGTGGGAGGGGTGTGGGGGAGGCAAGACAAATTCTAATATAAATGTGAAGCATTGTGTTCTGCTCGATTCAACACCAAACCTGTGATTAATGAACAGCACAAAAATGCCAAAGCTTATTTTACTGGGAAAGTGTGATCCATCCACCTCCATTACATGCACACATTCAAGTTTGGGTTCCACAAAAACAAGCTCCTAACACTTGTTCAAAGAGTCAAAATAAATACTATCACATGGCTTTAAACCCATTAAAAACAATATTTATGCCATCAGAATAACTTGTCTTTTTTTTTTTTTAACCATGCCTGTGATTGTCCAGTAGTTTAACTCGATAAATCAGACAAAGTTTAATATTGATTTATTTATTCTGCACTTATAGTCAACATGTATCTGGTAGATTAAAGTAGACCCACTTGCAGCCTCAGGTACAGTGGAAAATGACTTTTATATTAATCTGAAGTACCTAAAACTGACCATTGATTTCCAAGCCTGAGTTACAATACCAGGAATTTTGAAGTCAAACTCTATTTTAAATTCCATTCTTATGCTTCTTGGACTTTCTCTCCAACCGTAAAGAAGTCAGGTTTGTTTGTATAGTCAAATACATGCATAAATGCATGTATAAACAGAGTGCGATGAGCAAATATTAGGAGAAGAGCAGACAGAAGTTACACAAGAGGAAGAAACCAGGACAGAATATTGAGATGTGTGATAGAACTGTGTGTAGTTGTTATCGCATACTGCAGATTGCGTGACAGGCTGCCTGGCCATATGTCCTTGGCAGGCTCTGACAAGTTGTTGTAATAGTCTGCTGATGTCCAGCATATCACTCCTCTCTCTTCTCTTGTAATGTCTGGCATGAGAAGTTTTTTTTTGTCCAACTTCCATTTCCCTCAAGGCAACACACACAAACATACTGACAACCACATAACTATACAAATCCCTCATGACAGGATGTCCTTCAAATTTGCACCTGGACATGGAAATGGGGATAATTTAAGAGAATGATGGCCTGTTCAAATACACTGCCACACAAATAGTCACGCAGAGTTCAATAACATTCACGCACAAACGGGGGTTTAGGAAACATTGAGCTATGCGTCTGTGTGAGCTCTCACCTGCTGGTGGTCTCCGATGAGGATGAGGTGTTGGCATGCTTCGCTCAGCGTGGTGATGGTGTGGGCCTCGAGAACCTCTGCGGCCTCTTCTACAATCACCAGGCGTGGACGCACTTCCTGCAGAGCTGCGCGGTACTTGGCCGCCCCTGTCGTTGTCATGCCAATAACCTGATGGGCAAGATAGCTGTTCATTTACACACAAAGCTAGCTTATCGCATCTGCTAATTTTATGATTCATTTTATTAGCACATTCATTTTTATTAGTTTTGCTGCCTGCCTTTACAAATATAGTACTGCTAATTTGAATGCCAGCCTATTTAATGGTGTTATAACTTTTTCAGCGTTTTTGCCACTAGAGTACACCAGACGTACCACAGTTTGCCTCAAAGTTAACTTTCTTATTAAAAGTGAAGGTACAAATTGTTTTATTTCACATGTACAATTTCCTTCAATTCCGAAGTAGATGCATATTTGACAGTCCTTCACTGGGGTAGAGGGCAGAAATCTCAGAGATACATATTTCAAAACCAAATACAACCAAAACCATCTGCATGGCTAGATACCACTATATATAAGTGAGAGAAATGTTTTTTATGTAACATTGGTGAACTAACCCTGTAACCTGTAACATATCTGTTCAAAAACAAGACTCATGTCAGTGTTAATCTATTACCTTCCTTCTTGATATCTGAAAATACAACCATGTATTACATCACATCAAAATTCTACAACTTTAGTGTATTTCACATTATATTTCACAGATAAATTTTGTTACAAGGATCTAATGTAGGATCATTAAAAAAAAAATACAAAAAACAGCATACTTCCTATTCACTACTTCAGTTATACTGTACCATGGCTTTCTTCAGGAGACAGAGGCTCTCCTGTCGTTTTACATCAGCCAGTCTGTCCACTGCGTTCTGATAGGCCTGTTCAGACTCCACAGCTCTGGTGCGAAGCTCTATCCTGTACTGTGCCACCCATAAGCTGCAGACACAAAGCAAATTAATAACATAAAAACACTGTGACGACTGACTCAATTATATGAAGGCCTGAAGACTCTCACTATCTGCTCCGCATCTGGAAGTACACTAAAAAAAGAATGATGCTTCTGTACTTGATATCACTGCAAGTGTAGTTAAACAATTACAGCGAGACATATTATATCTGTCTTGGAAGGAAATTGCTCTATTTGTTAGTTTAAATGATAATTAAAAGTATGTAAACATGAGTCCTTACAGTACTGGTTTCACAGTGATAAAAGTTATGTCTTGGCTCTCTGAGGTGAGAGGAACCTCTGGGATACCGTTTCCTGGTGATTAGTTGACTTAATTACACACACTGGGAATAGACTACTTCTCCCAGACTAAGGGTTGCTTGGGGGATGAGAGGAGTGAGGGAAGAAAAGTGATGAAAGGGTGAAGGCAGAGAGAAACGTGAGAAAGGCACTTGGAGAGGTGATGGAAAGGAAGAGTTGAAAAAGAATCACGTAGAAGCGAAACACAGACGCAAACCTACCGATAGAGTCGCCATCTGTCTTGCTGACTGAGAGTCCAAACATCAAACACGTTATCTGCCTCTCTCTCGGTCATAGCTGAAGTCTTCCCCAGCTCTCTTCTGATTTTGTTCTTTATCTTTCTCTTCTGGTCCCGTTGCATCTGTACAGATCAGGACAGGTTAGTTCATTAAGTCGTTAATTTGTTGTTCTTTAGCTGAAAAAGGACGGTCCACTCTCTTAGTGTGTTTCAGATCAAAACTAACATCACAGGGTAAGTGGTTGTTTAATATGTGGTAGTATGAGGAGCATGGCACAAAATGTGTGTATTTAGCTACAATATGTTAGAGAGAAACCTTGAATGTTTAGAACATCAGCGGTGGAAAAGTGGATTACGATGCAAAATTGATTTTTCTATATATGCAATTTGACAAGAGCCTCCATTGGAATCCATTGTAACTGCTGTGAATTAAAACTGACCACAGCTGCGGGGGAAAGCTTCAAACATTTCAGTGCAGCTTTTCAACCCAACAGGCACTGAGTGATACTCAAAAGATGTTTTGTTGAATGTTTTTTGGATGGGCGCCTAAACAAACATGTATGTGTGCAAGCAGGTGACATGATACAGAGTCCTGCCAGTGGCTTCAGGCTATTCCACTGATTGAAAGTTGGTGGCAGTGATGTGCCAAATAATGAAGCGATCTGCCAATAAAGGCAGGGAGGACTGCTACCAACATGGACGTACTGTACTGTACTCCAGAGGGTACATTTAAGTACAGTGCAGGAGCTGTAAAGATTTCAGCTCTTAGATTCACTGTATACACATTCATACATCTGTTCCTCCATCATTGTTCTAAATGAAAGAAACGCTTAACAGTCTCCACATGAAAAATCTCCTTAAAACATTACCTCCCATCCTTCCTCGCTCTGCTCAGCCTGTATTTCAGCTTTATCCAGATTCATAGCCAGCATCAGCTCTTCCACTTCTCTGACAGCCTCCTCCATGTTTCCTGTCTTTCTGCCATCTCTACCACGTCTGGGACCAATGTTGTCGTCAATAATCCGCTCCGCCTGGATCAGATCGGCCTCCTCTGCTATTTCAATGAGGTCCTCCTCTTCCAACTCCATTGCTTCCTCTGCTGCTATGTCTAACACAATGTCGTAAGTTAGTTAGTTAGTTAGTAAATGAGGTATTTCATCCAGTCCAATAAATGTACAGAATTTTAGCTTGGACAGAAAGATGGTATAGGAAGTGAGTGTACAATGTTGATAAATGGTGAAAAGGTCATGGTTTATATCATTTTTAGGAACTGAAATGTTCAAGCTGAAATGTGATGTGACTATCTATCATTGTTTAGTTACAAAATCCTGCAATAATTGTAATTCTTTTAACTGAGGTAAATTCAATAAATGGTTCAGTTGAATTATTGTAAATTAAATCCATTTGTAAATTTTTCTCAGCCATTTATGTGTCTGCTGGCTGACAATGCCTTTAATGTCATTAGTTCTTTGCTAATGTAACACCTTAAACTTGTCTGTCAACAACATTTTAACTGCATCCCAACAATTGAAAGGTGAAACTGATTTGTGCTTGCTTAGAAAATTTATAGGAGGAAATTTTGCATTGTTAAAATGAGACATTCTGACTAATACAGTTAAAATTTTGGGACGCACTGAAAAGAAGCCAATTATCAGATCATCTCATACTGTTCCATTGGAGCGCCGCTTACAGTAGAAGCCTTACCTTCATTTATATTTGCATTGCCTGTCTCCCTCTGCAGGAAGACAGTGGAACCCAAACCCAACCACTCCATAATCAAACTGGACCTCTTCTCATTCCAGCTCTCAAAACCATCCTGCATCTACAATCAATAAACATAAACTGATGAGGCTGCACTGTGTTCTGTCCTGTCTATCTCAGTTTACACACATAAAATGCTTTTTTTTTTTTTTTTAATTCAGTATGACTCACAGGTGGCAAGTTCAGACTGTCCCAGTGTCTGTATGAAATGAACCTCCGTAAGATGCTTTCACGCAGGACGCCTTTCAGAGAACACTCCAGCTTCACACTCTGATTCTGGAGCTCCCTCTCCTCCTCACACAGCTGCTTGTAAATCTGTCAAACGGGTCATGATACAGTGATTAGGTGGAGAAATCTCACAAGAATGTGTCTGATAAACTGCGACTTGTAGAGCTGAGAAAAATGAATGTGTGACAAAGTATAAAAATGTGGAAAACATGAAAAAATAAAAACTTTTAATAAAATGTAACAGGCTAATGGGCTAATAGGCTAAGGCTGCAATTCATGAGAGAAATTAAGTGTGGCGCATCTGGAAAACATCATGTTTGGTCATAAGAGTAGGTAAAGTAAGCATGAACCCACCGCATTATATGCAGAACGCAGGTGAGCTGGTAGCGTACTTCTGAAGTTATGCGAGTGGGTCAGCTCCCGTAGAGTGAAACGCTTCAGGATCTCACTGTTGCTGCGGCCTCCTACTCTCACTATGCCGTCCTTCAGAAATTTATGAATACCTTAGATGCAGGGGGAAAAAATGCACCATGAAGGGCACAGAGCTGGAGTTTGAAAACTAAAAATTATTAACTAACACTGAATAAGTATCTATGTCTCAGTAGTGAACATTTCAGCATATAAACAAATGCACCTGCCACGAATTATTAATTGTACAAGGAACAGATGTGCCTCTTTTGTTGACAAGAGGCCCAATTTGCCAAACCACTTAAAAAAAGAATTAAATATATCTGATATTATTATAAACTGGTATCACTGCTTACCCTCAAGGAACTGATCCAGGGCATGGTTAGTGTAACACACCACCAGTATCGGAGCATTGCCAGTTGCACCTTTCCAAAGATTCTTATTGGTCAGCAGAGCCTGAGCAATCTTAAGGCCAACGTAGGTTTTTCCTGAGAAAATTGGAGGAATTGGAATAGCTTAAACAATTCTATTGATTTCGTCATTTCACAAACATGTAAAATACATTTTAATTTTACTTTCATTCACAAATGAATTAAGTCATCCTTCCAGCAATGTCTTACCAGTGCCAGGAGGTCCCTGTATAATGGCCAGCTCCTTGGTGAGGGCCAGTTGGAGGGCTCTCATCTGAGACTCATCCAGCCCCAGCACCTCCATTCTTGGCCAGGACTCTTCGTCCAAGCTGTGAAAGGGCTGTATTTTGCCCTTATACTCACGGTCAGCAATAGATGACAGGTTATACGTATCCTTTATTTGCAGATAAGCTGGGGCCCGGACATCTGTGCTGCACTCCACGATGTACCTGGAAGTATAATGAATAGGATGGAAACTTTCAATATATTATTTCCTCAAGTAAAGTATTCTTAATAATTAAAAGATTTAACTAAGATCCGTTGCAATAAAGATGCAAAATGTTTACCACAGTCAGTTTGTTTTTGCCAAAATTCAGTCTATGTAAGCTTTGCAAAACAGCTGCCAAAAGTGGCATTTACAGTATGACGATAAAAGTTAAAGACATAATTTAAAAATATCACAAGCAGAGAAGACTAATAAAATTGTTGGACTGACTCAATGTGAATTACACAGTAATATCAATCTAAAGATGGTTAATTATCTAACATTAGCCATCACTAGCAAGAGTGCATTTTATTGCATATGAATTCAGCATTGTGTTATTTCTTTTTTCAAAAGTGACATAGCCTTACTTAGGATAAATAAATGAAAACAGTGAGGAGAGCTGGAGAATCAGTCTCCAAATGTCCCCAGCTGACCTGTGGCTGTTTAATTCAACATCAATTGCACCAACAAGAAAATTGAAAGATGGCCTAGAGAACTGTTTTTGATATATAAGCAGTTTATGTTATTGATAACTCCTATGTTGCGATTCTGAAGGAAACACTAGAGAGAAGTTAGAGAGACAGATGGCCAACAAAGTGTGTCACATAATACATTACTTTGTGGTATCTGTGAAGGGCACTGGGAGTGCCACATATAACAGAACTTTTGAACTCATCCATGCGTGATAGCTTTTTGGGAATACCACGGCGATATAATTAACTGATGCCAATTAAGGGTGTGATTGCTAAACTTGCTTTGTACAGTTTCTCCCCCTGCAGCCCTGAAAAAAATACGTGTGAACTTCTTTTGAAAGTGCTGTGGGATTAGATCATAACTCTGACCTTGACAGAGAAATCTGAAACTCCCCCACAGCACACAGACACAAAAACACACAAAGACACACAAAGACACACACACACACACGCACACACACACACACACACACACACACACACACACACACACACACACACACACACCTCTGGAAGGGCAGGTCATCCTCCTCCTGGTCCTGTAGGCCCTCAAGGACATACCGATAGGCCTCAAAGTAGGCTGTGGACTCTACCATCAGGAACAATTGGTCTTTCTGTGGGAAAAGTTGGTTTCGTTTAGTTCTTCATGTCTTGTTTGTCGAGTTTGTGTTCTGACACTATGTGTTTTAACTGTGACTTGCCAAGGTCTGGTACAATACATCAAATGGCAACATGTTATGTTTAATGTTGTACATGGCCTCTCACAAATAAAATAAATAAAAATTGAATATCTGTTTCCTATAAAACCATACTGTGTGCTGCAGGATAGAAACTAATGTACAACAGCTGTGCTGAAAGCACAAATGTAAGACTGATGAAAATATAAATACACTCAGTTACCAGTTTATTATGTACACCTGGCTAAAACTTATTCAGTGTAACACAATAGGTCTGCAATAATTCCTCCTTTTAATGATATAATTTCAGTTTTGTCAAAACAGCTTTAGAGAGGTGTCAACTTTATGTTTTCCTCTTTCTCTATCTTACTTTTTGTTTTGGAGCCTGTGGGTTGTGGTGCTATTGAATTGTAAGCATTAATAGTGATAAGTGATTTTAATATTTTGTCCACCCCATTCATATCAGTGAGATCAGACTAAACTATAGAAGCTTCTCAGCACAGTGTTTGAACTGGATGTACATAATAAACAGCCAACTAAATGTACATTACTTTCACAGCTTTTGCATTTAAGTGGCTGAAATCAGATCTTCATGTATCCTCAGCAACTGCATGCAACTTTATAAACAACTTTTGCACAAACTGTAGGCTACTGCCCCACCTGAAGTCTGGCCAGCTTGTATCTGCTTTCTTCAGTAAAGGTAATCTGGACCTGTCCCTTCTCCAGGTATCTGGGGTCCCGATCTGACACTGTGGCAAACAGGAGGCTCTCAAAATTGTCACAGGACAGGCAGACCAGGGAACCATAGATCAGCCTCTTGGAATTCTGCCAGCGCACAAACTGTGGGAAGGATGGAGGAAATATAATAATAATTCATATATATGATTATAATATTATTATATGTTAACATGTATAATTATATTGTTTAAACAGCAAATAACCAGTGAATGTCGTAAAATGTCAACACCACAGAATGTTTGAATGGACAGTCAAAAGGCTAACCTTAAGTGGCTTAATGTCAAACTGGACTAGGTAGGCAATGCCAGTGTGCGTGCACTTGGGAACCACCAGTTGCGTATCAAAATATACACGGATATCATCAAAGCGCTTCGTCTTCAGTGGGTTATCATTCCTTCCAATCTCCATTTGGTTCTGGAGCAATTGCTGGATCCCTTCACGGAGTGGCCGCACAAAGTCCTCCCTCAGCAGTCGGAAGTGCGTGTCAAGGTAGAGGTGGGTGTTTGTGTAGCGCTTAGAGATGAGGTTGGGTCTAAGGAAGGGCCTGTGGTCTGGATGGAACTCCTCAACAGTTGGATAGATGTGTATGGTCCTGAAATCTTGCTGCTCTTCTTCACCTGGGTTAGACAGAATGGGAGATTCAGGCACGTACATATCTATAAAACCTTGTGGCAACGTTTTTGAAACTGCCCATAAGATCTTCTGGCTAATTTGTGCAGTGTAGGCTTGAGAGCAGGGTGTCAAATCAAAATTTTACAAAAAAAAAAAAAAAACAAGCCATTACCTGGGTTATCATCACCAGTGGGTAGGAGGGTATACGTGTCCCTGTCTGAGCGCAGGGTTCCCTCACAGGATCTCTCCTCTAGGTGCTTGACTAGGCCCTGGAGATCCTCCAAAGTCTCCTCCATCTCAGGCTGGATGTTCACTCCCAGTGCTCTCAGCTTGTTGATGGAGGCTTGGAGCAGCGTCAGTAGCAAACTCACTGACTGAACGGAGCTAGCAGGGAAAATGTTCAGCACCTAATAAGCACATGATGAGTGTAGTTAGTTAAACTATATAATCAACTACAAAGAGTTCAACTACTACTAACAGAAAGAAGCAAAATAAGGCTAAAATAATATTTGTTTTAAGAATCAGTGAAACAAGGTTTGGGAAAGGTTTTGAAAATCTACTTTCTACATTGTTGTTAGTTCATATGAGCGATTTCTGTATTTGGGTTTTTGTTTGGGTTTTTCTCATTGGTTTGAATGGTTGGTCGCTAGAAAATGATGTGGATGTCATAGTTTTTGAGCATTAACCTTGTAAAATGTGTTTCTCCATTATCCTTCAGCTGAATTTTTTACATGTTTGGCCCTTTCATTCATTCTTTCTTCTATTTACCTTTGACAGAATAGCCAGGATGTTTTCCAGTTGCTGAGGGTACTGTGTCCTGCGCAGAGGGTTGAACTCTGACCCCATGCCCACCACATGGTGGGGCAGGATGGTTTGGAAGAAGACTGAATCTTTTATGATGCCAGCCAGGTGCTGCAGAGAGCCTCTGTCTGTCCGTGATTTGAAGGCTTTACTCAACACCAGGCAAAGGAGTTCGATAAGGTCCTTCCTCATTGCTTTGTCACGCAGGACTTCAATTAGGGCAGGGTTAGATGAGAGGCTGATGGCCACCACAGACGGGTCTTTTCCAGAGAGATCCTCCAGTGTTTTATAGCCCAGGCGACGGCCCTGTGGTGCCCCTACTCTGCCTGTAGAATTTGACCTCCCCCCATTCCCCTCTCGTCTGTCTCTCGAACCATCTCTTCTCTCGCCCCCTCTACCTCCTCTTCTATCCACGCTATATACTCCTCTCCTTACAGCCATTTCTGCCAACCCTCCTCTCGCTCCTTCTCTTGCATCAGCACCTGGTTGACCATTTCTTCCTACTCCACCTCTCTGTCTGTCTGCACCTTGCCCTCCATTTCCGCCTCTCCCTCTCCCCCCTCCTCCTCTCTGTCTGCCACCTCTTCCTGCATCTCTTTCATCCCCTATTTCTGCTCCTGCTGCTCCTCCTCCTCTTCCTCCCCTTCCTCTCCCTTGTACCCCCCCACCTCTTCCTCCATCTGTCCCCTCCCCGCCGCCTCTTCCTGCTCCTCTTCCTCCGCCTCTCCCTAACTCTGCTCTTCCTCCATCTCTCCCACGCATCCCTTCTCCTCCGTCTATCTCTTGTTCTCGCGGCCTGTCTCCCCGTGCACGTCCTCGTCTTCTCCATCTGCCTCTACCGGCATTCTCATTTTGGCCAGTATCATTAGCTTGGGGGAAAAAAACAACATTCATTCAGTGAGACCTTGAAAATTAACACCTTAGTTTCTTAACCTTTGCTCAGTGTTTTAACTTGATTGCGTCTCATACTGTGTAATTACCATTATTAGCTTCTCTTCTCCAATTTGGTAACGTCACTCTTTCCATTGTCTTGCATTTGGCAGTTGTTGAAATTTAGGCTGGTTGTTTGGTTTCTGAGTGGCGAGAGATTACAAAAGTGCAACAATTTTTAAAACAATAAATAAACAAGCATCTAAATAATGTGTCATTTGTGTACAAGATGATTAAAAAAAAAAACAGCCTGTATAAGACGGCAGTGAGTTGTAATGGCTGAACATAGAGACAGGACCCAAATGTAAGAATCGAGACACTCAGTGGGTTTAAATAACAGTCTTTAATTAGTAAACAGGTTCGGTACAAAGGAAGGCAGCCCAATAAGGTAATCAATCGAAGACTAAAGGCAAGGCCAAGAAACAGAAACAGGTAGTAAGCTGGCTGACTAGGAAAAACTGTAGGGAAAAATTACTGGACCGCTGACACAAAGTAAACAAGACAAACTGGCACAGTGGAAAGGGAACACCAAGACTAAATACTCCGGGGCAAGGGAGACAATGAGACACAGGTGCAACACATTAGGGCGGGGTCAGGTAATCACACAGGAGTGAAGCGCAGGTGAGGTGAGTATCAATATAAAACGGGAAACCCGATACTACAAGCATGAGGGAAGAAGATGAAAGGGTTTTAACTGACAAGACATGACATGAACAGCATCTCATTCCTAAAAAGTGGTTATATTTTTAACTATTTATTACTATTATGCACTGTTTCCTATTATCAGTATCAAAGTAATCCTTGTCTTCGGCCTGTCTCTTCAATCTTAACTGTTATTTTGTGTGATATGTACTTGAATATCCATAGCAGTAAATGCACTTAACATTTCAACTATTCTGACACTTTAAGCTCTTGAAGCCAATGGGAGTGTATATGCACCCAAATACCACTGTGATAGTGCGTCATAACTCCGCGATCGATTCAGCTGGAGACGTGCAGTTTTTTTCACGTAAAACTAGAGACTGTCCGTCGCTAAGCACTTAGTTCGGTCGATAAACTAATATCAAAAATTAGAAAGAATTTTGACAATCTTACCGTTTGCTGGCGCATTGCTGCTTTCTATCTGTTTTGTTAATTGATAGATTTTTTGGCGCCATCTTTCCTAGTGACGTCTGACGACTGAATTGGACATTTCTATTGGCTCCAGTGGATGCTATCACAGCCAATCAGAGTGACTGATTCAGAGGCTTGGCTTGGCCTGGCTTAGTCTGTTAATTGCTTGTATACCCAAACTATATGAGCTCAAAATAATATAGTCATAAACTTTATATAAAATGTCAGGGATCTCCAACCTTTTTTCTTCTGAGAGCTACTTTGACCAAATAAAAGGGGCTGAGAGCTCCTCATGTCATATATTACTGGTTACAGTAATATTTTTTTATTCACATATTGTATAATACACTCAAACCGATCACCAAAACAAATCAGATAAATATGATAATTTAACAAGTCATCAGATATCAATATCCAAAATTCCCATTTTATACCAAAGACCTCTGAAACTGACAAAGATCTGAGTCAAGATTCAGTCAAACCTGAACACAAACATGATGACACCACTGCAAATAAACATCCATAAATCTGCTTAGAAATGTGAGACAAAAAAAGCTCCTCACTCAGTAATCCAGTGATAGTTCTCAGTACATCAATGGTACATAACAAACTGGAACTTGAAATAGCTAAGCGCAGCACAGTTCTGTGTGTTTGATTTAGTTGCATTTGGAGTAGATTTACTGAGTGAAGTTGTGTTGCTTAAAGTTTGAACTATGCATCCATGGTCTGTACGGAGTATATTCTCAGACCCTTTGAGTGAGCTACTCTAAAGCGGGGTGAGCTACTGAGCTTACTGAAGTGGCAGAAAAAAGACAGAAGGATGTGACCAGTGAGATATTTGCAGGAGTGGGTTCGGAGATTATTTTTCAAGGAGCAGAAGAAATACACCCATGAATACAGCTCAAAAGAATGAGCATAACTCATGAACAGATACTTAAAATCACCTCTAGCACAATTTCAAACAAATGTGTGCAACTTGAAGTTTTCTTTCGTTGTCATGGTTTTCAGTGTCTTTATCTCTAAAATAAGGAAAAATTCAAGGTTTTTTGTTTTATGGGCTACTACACCCTTTTATAGTGTACACAAGTCTTTATTGAGTGACATACTGTTTATAATTTAATGAGGTTGTGTATTACTTGGTGAAATTACAACTTTATAAGGCAAAACACAAAGGTATGAAAAAATGGAAAAGTCTTAATGTGGGCCTCCAAAGGTTAATATGTGTGACATTTCCAGTGTATCTACTATCCATATGCTTTTGAGTGTACTTGGCTTGCAATGGCAATGACCCAAATAAAGAGCAGGCCCTCTACTGGTAACACGAAGGACTTGCATGGGGTTGGACTTCTTATGGGTAAGTTTCCTTTCGCCAGAATTCGGATGAAAGGTCTATTTTGACCACAAAATGTCTTTTGTCACGAAACTGATTAAATACCGTCAGGCTGAGCAGATACTAAACCAACACATTAGTAAATGTGTAATGTCTTTTATTTTTCGAAAATTTTCTCATAATCTATACTCCACAGTCATTCTACAAATTTCTTACTGTATCCGGTCTATTGATATCAGTCCGATCTTTATTTGCTTTATTCTCGTTCCTATTTTCATTCATATTAACGTATAATTTAGCCAAGTGCCCCTGCCTCCGACATATCCGTCAAAAGCAACATACAGAAATAACTTACCTACAATGAAATCCACTTGATACGAATATTTCCAGGACCATTAAGGACAGGAAACAGGCCTGTTTGCTATTATTGCAGCATCTATTGCTGAGCCGATAGTCTCTGTCTGAGCTCCCCAGCTGCTCAGACGCTCTGACTGCTCGGTTCAGGAAGCTGCTATTTAAATGCTCTGTCATTTTCGTTTTCGTTTCATCCGAAGAGACACACCACACCTAGATGAAGTCAGTGTGGAGCACGAATGACTAAGGCGCACATGATTAATATCCGTGCACAGGGGATTATTCACAGTTTCATCTATTCAGTATTTATATTTACAAATATGTGGCGGGATGCTGGGTGTCTGACAACCTGCCTGATTTTAATCATGGTGTAGCTAATGGTAGAAGACGTATTCAGATGTTTTACTTAATACCACATCGAGATAAAACTCAGTTATAAGTAAAAATGTCCGCATTCAAATTATTTTATATAGAAGTAAAGGTGGGCAAGACGTTTGTAATAGGCAACTTAGGTATATCTCTCTGTACTACAGTTTGGAAACATTTTGGAAAAAATATATATTCTGTTTCACCATTGCTGGTGTTAACTGTGTAGACTACATTTCAACCCCCCTAGAAGATTACCGTACTGCACTTTAAGAGCAATGCATGGAAATGTACAAGCCTATGGAAACTATCTTTAGATTTAGACCATGGTATATGGAAAGAAGTGTTTGGCTTTTGAAGCACAAATTCTTGATCAGAAAATAGACAAAGACAATATGCGATCAAACTTAGCACAGTAAATTCATAAATTCACACTGTTTATATATATATATGTATAATATTATGTAATAATAATAATCGTTAATAATATTAGTTTTAGTAGTATTTTTATTATAGTATTAACACTCAAAGGTAGACGCCTCCTCCTCTTCACCTCCCATCATCCTGACCCTACGTGATGATGAGTCAGTCTGGGCAGGGAGGATCTCTAATGCTAATGTATCCTATTGGTCGCCTCAACCAATGTAAACATGTAGCCGTTTCATCTCTCTAAACTTATTGATGTTAAGCACTTTTTTCTTATCGGTAACGAGTTCGTCAGTAGTCTGCACAATGATGGCTGTGTTGTTGGAAATATTGGTTTCAGAACCAGGACAGTGCAGCGTTAGCTTGGCGACTAGCTAACGCTGAATAGCTAACTGTTGTGGTCGTGTTTTGTATGAGGCTGGCCTTGCTAATTAGACGGCTAGCTTCCAGTTGGCAAGTAAGGAGGGATAAATCGAGTTTAGCCAGACAAAGGATGGCAAGTAATGTTATCTAACAAGGACACATCAAGAAGTGGAGAAAGAAAATGAAGAAATCTAGAAGTGCTGGTGCCTCGTCACCAGTGAATGGAAAACAAGGTAACGGTAAGTGTCATGTCGCTAAGTTGACAGTCTCCAGTTTAGCCTATCATACTGTGTATTCCGGGTAATTTCGGGGTTAAAAAAACACATGACTGCTTGCGTCTGTTGGAGTTAGCTAAGCTAATCACATCGCCTGAAACGACCGTAAATGTATTCGTTACAGTTGCAAGCTGTAGCAAGTCAACACATGCTAGCTAGTTAAACACGGTGTTTTGTGTGTCTCAGACTGGGACACCAGGCGGAAGAGGAAAATTGCGGACATCACGCAGGCCCTGAGCGTGAGCCCAGTGGATGTAGCAGCTCTGAGGAGGATGGCTATCAGTGAAGGAGGACTGCTGACTGATGAGATACGCTGTCAAGTGTGGCCTCGGCTTCTCAATGTGCCCCTTGAAGTCCTGGATCAGGAGCCAGGTGTCATGTTAGCTATACATGCATGGACAGAGTAATATAGGCTACACATCTATATGCTATTGCACATGCCTTTCCTTTCCTACTATGCTTGATAGTTATTAAAACACACAGGTGCACGCTCTCCCACATATTTGACTCACACAGCATTGCTAATTGTGACATGTCTTGTCCAGAGACTGTGGAGCGAGAGAATAACAAGGACTACAACCAGGTCCTGCTGGATGTCCAACGCTCACTGAGGAGGTTCCCACCTGGTAAATAATGACAAACAACTCAGTTTGACTCATATATGCTATTGCCAGCTGCATTGTTTCAGATGAACACACACAATCAAGCTGTGTGTCCTGACCACCAAATCTGACTCTCAAATTAATGATTTGAATATACTTTAAGCCAGTCATTTCAGCTCCTCTTGGAAGCCACCCATTCACCTCTGCAAATAATTAAATGGCATTGCAATATGCAAACTGCTTTGCTATTACTTGCTGTTTGTGTTGCCTTTGGTAGTAGTCAACCTAGCATACAAAATTACAGGAGTACAGCCATGTTGCCTTCTCTGTTGTTACTGAATCTCTGCTAGTCCATCTCAACAGTATTGTCAAACCAATATCTATCAATTTAACATTGAGCTGCACCCAGAATGTGTGACTGGTGGTGGGAAAAAATGTCAAAACTGTGGAAACTTCAGCCTCTGCAAGCTCTGATCTCAGTGAACGTTGATCTGTGCCAAACTGTGGCGTCCGTCATCATCATGCGGAACAGTTTTTCCTTTAAAAAAGTTCTCCTTCTGGAGGAAAAAACTCAACAATAATATACAGTACTGTATTTTTGATTAGAATCCTTTAAATAAATTAATGTTGGTATTTGGTATTACTCAAAACACAACAGCATTTGTACTTATTTAGCTTTTATCCTGAAATTATGGAATTGCATTATTTATTTACTAGTTTTTCATTCATTCATACTGGCAAGCTTGATTGGAAGGGGATCCAGCAATGAATGTTACAATTCATGCTCCATAATTACTCAGATTATCTTCTGTTTGGCTGAGGAGTATAGCACAACAAGCACTATTTCTAAATTGTGAAATCATAAGCCCGAAGGAATTACAATGGAATTAGTAATGAAAAATTGGTATCAATACATTAACTAACAAATATTTATTTTGTTTTGGGTGGACTTGTACAGGTATGCCAGACGAGCAGAGGGAGGGTCTCCAGGAAGAGTTAATTGACATCATCCTCAGAGTTCTGAAACGTAATCCCCAGCTGCACTACTACCAGGGATACCATGATATTGTTGTCACCTTCTTATTGGTCCTGGGGGAGCGCCTTGCAACTGCTCTTGTGGAAAAGCTCTCCACACATCATCTCAGGTACTTAACATATACATATATACATATAAAAATATATACATATATACAAATCCATTTAAATGGGAAAGTGGGCTGAGATTTTCTCATTTCAAAAAGAATATCCTTTCCCTCCCCTCCTCCCTCCCTTCTCCCTGGTTTAACAATAGGCTCTATTGTGCAGTCTAAAAATGCTCTTTGTTTTATCCTCCTTCTCAGGGACTTCATGGATCCCACCATGGACAACACAAAACATATTCTTAACTATTTGATGCCCATCATTGAGAGGGTCAACCCAGAGGTGCATGACTTCATGGAACAGTAAGGCTCTGCTATTGTAATGACAAAAGGCCAAATCAAATAATAGATAAAAACATATGAAGCTTTGCAAAATGAAATATCCACCAGAACTTTATTGAACATACAGCAATTTTGCCAGGTACAGCAGCTATAACTGAAGCTCAGTGTTGAGAGTATTAAAGGCCTTCATACCCAACAGAGCTTGCCCTTTGGTTATGAAACTTAATACGATTTGTATCTGCTCGATAAATTGTTTCCAACAGTGTCTGTTGTCCTGAACTTGGATATTTCATTTTCATCATTTAATTATTTTCACATGCTAAATGGAAATAACTTTATAACAATTATGCAATCTTGAGAACGTGCCTCTCTTGATAATCAGTTTGATCACTTTACAAAAGATAATGGACGCATGTACCAGTAGGTTTTACTCGAAGAGAGACACAACAGTGTGTTTCCAGTAAAGAAATCCTCAGCATTTATTGTAATATTATGGGTATTTTTCAAAGGAAATTTAAATGGATGATATATTCAATTGAATTCGTTTTACAGCCACTGGGTTTGGCTGTTTCCTGTGAAGGATGACAGCTTTGACAGCTTAGTGATCCTATTATGACAGCTCAAGTTACTTGTGTAAAGACTTAAGATCACAGGCCATTAAGTCCTCCCACTAGGTGGGCTAACATGTCACTTACCCCTTATATCTGACTTTCAGTTCCAGATCCCATAACAGAACTGTAATTTCCAGTCATTTTTGGTCTTGAGTGCAATATTGTACCTGGTGCATCAGAACACTTCGGTTTTGTGTCCTGATATAAGAGGATCTCTGCCATGTTTTGATTCTTAGGGCTGAGGTGGGTACAGTCTTCGCTCTTAGTTGGCTGATCACCTGGTTTGGCCACGTCCTTTCAGACTTCCGCCATGTTGTCCGGTTGTATGACTTCTTCTTGGCCTGCCATCCACTAATGCCCATCTACTTTGCTGCTGTGGTGAGTTCCCTAAAATCAGCACTTAATGTACAGTACATGAATTAAGTCTGCTCAATCAATAAAACATTTCCAAAGGAAGGGACATTTAGATGAGCTTAATTTTTTCATATGTGAGCCTGAGGCAAACAGTTATCCTTTGATGGTGCATCCATTTACTTAACTCGGACAGTGTTGTCACTGTGCAGAGGCCTGTGTGACAGTGCGATGATATACTGTATGATGTTATGCCCAATGTTAGGGTTGTGTAAAGGCAAAATTGTAGGTTGCTAGGATGTCACGATGCCATGACCTCTACTGCACTTAAAAAAGGTGATATTGATTGTTAATGAATCCTTTAATATACATTGCTGATCAATTTTTCCAGCCCTGTTGTGGTGGTCTTTCTCAGAACTCTGCAAACTTCAGGATTTAAAGCTGCAAGTCTTAAAGCCCTGGTTTCAGTAAAAAGAAGACCTTGAAGGATTACATTTTTAATTCTATATTTGCTCTCCGTCTCCTCCGCTCCCTTCCTGATCCACACTAGGTTTTGTTGGCCCAGTCAAGGTTATTGTTATTACAAAACTAGGAGCTTTGGTGATAAGGTATTATGCTTTTCAAAACATCACTCACGCTGGTGTACTTAAGGTGTCTCAGGAGAGTAGCTTACTACATAGCTTAATTTTAACAAATTAAAACAAACTTAAACCAACTTTAGAGAGTGTGAGTGTGACTGGATTCATATTGTCTGGCAATGGCTTGCCATGATCTAGGACAGGTTGGCAAGTAGGTTTTGCCTCAGGCCAATTTCTTTCTAATCCATTAGATGGTGGGTCAGAACATAATCAAAGGCTAATTTGAAGAAAACGATTGATTAAAAATGCAACTGGAATTTTCTTTGTTACTGTTAACGTGTGGCGCTGTGGCCGATAGTCATATATTATATGTTTGACTGATTTATCAAACTGGTGTTATTTTTTCATAACACATATTGTATGTCCACAAGAATCCCTCGGAACTTCCTGTCTGAACTTTTCAAAATAAAAGCTCGAAATAACTTGAAAGCATTGCTGTAAAAAAATCAAACTCATGCCTTTATTTTGTTAAAGAGGAACTTATACTTTAGGTAACTGTTGCTGCCATGATGGAGATCTATTTTAGCATCAGGCGCTGTGCACTGACTACAGTGCAGCGGCTGCACTGTTGTCTGATGCATGACTGTATGTGTCTGTCATCCACTCTCATCATGGATAAAAGTATAATAAGTATTCTTCAGGTGGGGGTAGATTCTCTATTTGGACATTATAGCTAAATTTGGGACTGTTGGTCCGATATTGTAAGATTAAAAAACACCATATATTATTGCTGAAGGGCAGTTTTGCTCCCTCCAGCATTGTTTGGTTTCTACTTAGAAAACTGTTTAGTGCTTCTCCCAAAGGTTTTCCTGTTTTCACACACTCACACACCCTTTCCTTCCCCTCGTGCAGCCTAGCATCTAAAGATGCACATGAAATGACACATTGAGTATAAGGTTATACGGTTACAATCAATACAGAATACAATGATCATTGTGTATAACATGTATAATTTCTTAACAGAAGCCATTTACATCTACATCAAATGCATTTTTCTCCCACACTGTATAATTAGATCACTGGCACTGTTTAAACCATAACGTCAGGTTAAGTTTAATGTGGCCACTGGTTCAGATAACCTGATCTTCTCAGGCATTGTATTCGTAATTCTTCTATCTCTAATGCAACTATACCATTTTGGCCCTTTTGAATGACAGATGCGCCTATATGTGATATTTTTACATGGTACATGTGTTGCAGATTGTACTGTACAGAGAAGAGGAGGTTTTGGAGTGTGAATGTGACATGGCCATGGTTCATCACCTGCTGTCTCAGATTCCCCAGGACCTGCCGTATGAGACACTCATCAGCCGAGCAGGAGACCTTTTCGTCCAGTTTCCTCCTTCTGAACTGGCTAAAGAGGCAGCCTCACATGACAGGTGTTTATCTCTTTAGGTTCACTACCTTACCTTTTACAGAACACTACTTGCCTCAGTGGCGTGAATATTTAATTCTCTGCTTCTACATTTGCATGCTGACTGTTATTATAAACTGTAATATTTCATATTTCATTTTCTGCTGTTTCTCAATGACTCCAATTACTCACTGTTCTTTTATTAACCCTTTCATTTTCTGTCTCCCTTGGTCTCTCTCTATGCATCTCTCCGTTTTCCTCCTAAGCATGGCAACCTCTACCTTTAAGGACTTTGATCTTGCGTCCACTCAACAGCGACCAGACTCTGTTCTCCGTCGCCGACGCAGGCAAAAACAGGCTGCGCTTGAGAGCTCAGCATCCAGCTCGGTAGTAGCAGTGGCTCAGCCTTCAGCAGCACGGCGGTTTGTGCGACTGGCTGTCATGGGTCTGACGGTGGCTCTAGGAGCAGCAGCTCTCGCTGTGGTCAACACTGCCCTGGAGTGGGCCCCCAAACTGGACCTGTTTCCTTGAACTCTTTTACCCCTACACTCCAACTTATCTGTCCTTGACTGAATCTAGTCGGTGGGTCTGTTTCCAAGAACCCTTAAAGTAATAAACCACAAACCCTACAGTCGATAACACTGTCTGGAGTGTACTCTCTAAACTGAACCAGTTAACGCTCCTCCTTTTCTTCTAGGATGTTACTAAACATCCTACTCTGTGTGGGGCTTTTAGGACCCCAGCTGAGGGTCCTTTTTATGAAGTATACTCATGAAGAGCACGCAGCAGTGTAACAGCTACAGCTGCCGGTGTTCTGAAACGAAGAATCCATCCTGTTATAATGAAGAGACTGTATTTCTAAGAACTATTATTGATGGTGTCATTATTAAAGTTTATTTATATTTGGTATTAGGATAATCTGATATTCAGTTATGCTCACAGAGATTTATGCTGAAAGCTTAGTGGACTCACTACACTTGAAACTGCTGCCAATTAATAGAGCTGAAGTGAATGTATGAGAGTGTGAGTGTGCGCATGTGTGTGTTTGTGTGTGTGATCGCAATCCGTTTGTTATCCATTTGATACCTGGACTGAGACCAAAAAGAGGATTGGTAGAATCCCCTCTTTGTATAATTTCCTGTTTCTTAATTCACAGGTATGTCAGAAGCTGTATAGCAATATGGTCATTTCACACAGGCACTTTTTACGGTCAACATTTTATGTTTTTAGGTCCTTTTGTCCCTTTTTAGTTGTTTGAATAAGCCTTTTCAGTCAGGAAAGAAAATGTATCTTCCTTTCTGGGATCAAGTATCTTCAAAACATGTCAACAGTGGCTAAAATTTAGTTTGGCATCAATCAAAATCATAATATTACTGGTGTTATAAAAGTAGATGTTTTGTAGTCTGCTTGACACTTAATTTTGTAATTCAAAAGTTAAATGTGAGGATTAGGTCCCTGATTGGAGTACAACTTCACCAGTCCAGGAGGTAAAAAAAAAAATCCAGTTACATACTCACTTAATTGTTTGGTTGTGCAATCTTAAAATGTGTCTGTGTTTCATGGCCTCAAACGACTAGTGTATTTTGTCTGCTTCACTTTTTCAGGAGTAGATGATTAATTCTCTCCTTGTCGCTCAGCAGCTGACTGACTGACTGATTGACTGACTCACTCACTCACTCAATGCCTGGTAGCAGAAAATGTCAGAGCTGGGAGAAATGGCAAGTAAAATAAAAGTGGTAGTCTTTGGGTTGGCACAATGGGGGACCCAGTTTGCACTGAGAGCATTAGTTATGAAAAATCACTTTAAAATTAGTTTGGTAGGTGCTTTACTCTCTCCTATCGGAAAGGTGCTCCTGTCAGAGAAAGCACCTGAGCCTTTAAATAAATACTGTCCAACATTTGTGTTTTAAACATGACTGAACTTGATTTGAACACCTCTTAGTAAATAGGATTGCCCGCAGCATAGAATTTCAGTGGCAGTCCGGCTCATTCCAATGTTCCAGTCATTTTCATTCAGTCACACATTTTAAATAGGGGATTGCATTGCAGTGTCAGTGGTATGGCACTCACCTGAATACCCAAGTCTTAACAGAAAATACTAAGCAAATAGTTTGTCAGAGCACTTCATTTTAAGTTGGTTAATTTGAAATCTTTTCGTCTTTTGCTTAATGGAAATCTTCACCTGCATTGGATGGCACAAAACCCAGCCGACTAAAAACATATCTTGAAAGCAACTCAAATGATGTAATTCAGAAAATTATTTTTTTTGCCACTGCGATTAGGAACTTTACACCTTGGCATCCCATTCCTATACTATGACTGATCGATTTATTGCCTTTGTAGTGAACTACTGATTCAGCTGGTAAGACAGACAGACAGACAGCTCGATCAAAATGAGGGTGGACTGGAACATTTCCAGGGATGCTCTGAGGTGCCTGAGAGAATAGCTGTTCAGCAGTATTGTAATGCAACATTTATCTGCACTCAGTGGTTTTCATTTATTTTCATTGCACTAAATGATTTATCTGCCTTTTATGTTTATTTTGTTATAATAAAACTGTCATACTAATGTTAAGTTGTACAAGAGAATGCTAATAAACTAGAGTGAAAATGTTCTGTGTGTTTGTTTGGACACAGTTACACATCAATGTGGAAACTTCAGACATACAGTATCTTTAGATACAAAAGAAATTCTCTGCTTGGAATAATAAGTTGTGCCTGTTGTAGTTTAGTTGTTATTTTAAAAAGCTTAATGGATGTCTCCTACTTCACTGAAAAGTCTCTTCTGTGTTTGTGCAATGGAGATTTCAGGTTTCTACAAAAACTAAGTACATAACTCAGAATTTAA